>NC_064573.1:25095000-26345000 GCF_937001465.1 Orcinus orca
AGCGGAAGAAGCACCATGGCCTGAGCCAGTGAGAGGGTGTGGATTCCTGTCCCAGATCTGCAACTGATGAACCGGGCGATTCTGTACAAGTCCCTTCCCTCATGCATCGCACAGGTGAGCTGAGGGCCTGAGGTCCATTCCTATCCTCACGTGTTGTGGTTCTCGGAGCAACCTAATGGTGTTAAGTACAGTTTTAAAATCCTCAGGCCCTGAATAGCAGTTCCGTGTCCCTTTCTCCATGAGGGGCTCCATGCTGGTGTCTCCTCACCTCCCTGGGTGGCTGGAGTGCTTTCTATAACGTGACATCAAAGGTTTGATGACGCTGGCTTGTGCATGGTAATAAAAGAATGCCCACGTGCAGATTCCCATTACTCAGAAGCACATTCATTTGGCTATAGGTCTGCGAAGACCTTTCATTGCTAGTGCATGTAAAGGGGTATTTCACACATGGTTCACATTAGCACCGTGATTTAGCTTCTGCGTGAATAAGAATCGACGCAACAGCCAACTGCCCCCTGAGAGTCCATTTGTATCACACTACACGCTGCGGGGCGGGCCCACCTTTGACTGCGCTCTCGTCAGATCTGATAAGGTAATAGTAATAATAACTTACCTTTTCATCGTATGGGCTCTTTCCCCAGGGCTTGGCTGCCTGCAGGTGTCTTTTCTGCGGTTTGGCTGTGTTTCTGACCAGGGTGAGTCCTAAGTCGGTGGCGGCCTCACACTGAGCCTCATCCCAGGAAAGAGGTTTGGGCATCATTTATCCATGAATCAGTTGGTAGACCAGTCAGTCGTTAGGTCCGTTGTTGTCGTGCATAGCACCCCTCAAGTGCAGGGCACCCACACGGAGCTCCTGACCTGGACCCCACGCTCTGGGTCCCCCCCTCTTATAAAGAGCACCATGGTTCTCCAGGCCTCCTGCTTCAGCCCTACCTGTGTCCCTACGACCTGCACGTTCAGTGTCTCTGGAGTTTGCCAGTCCCTCCATGCCCCCTGTCACCCTCTGCTGGACCCACCCAGCAGCCCAACAGATCCTTCTGCATTTTCTCTTGCCAACCCCGTCCCCACCCTGGTCTTCACATAGCACACAGTACCTGCTCTGGTGAGTATGCTCATCTGACCCCACCTCTCCCTATTTAGAGCCCCTAAGGGTTTCTTGCTGCTTCTCCGATAAAGGTAGAAATTCTTGCCAGGGCCCACAGGTCCCGCCCACGTCATCTGCTTCCTCCCTCTCCCTCTTCCCTTGGTTTCTTGGACAAGCAGCGCTCTTTTCCACCTCAGGAGATACACACCTGCTCTCTCTGGGCACTGGCCTCCCTCACCTTCATGGCTTTAACCCCTGCACACCCATCAGAGAGCAGCTAGGTTGTCCCTTTCCTGACCCTCTGGCCTGGGTCAGGCCCTCTCTTAGCCCTTACCATGGTTGTAAATAAATGTCCAGCAGGCTTTTAAAATCTTCCTCCTCTCTAGAGGTAAACACCATGACTCATTGACAGCTGGATCTTGGCACAGACTGTAGTAGGAGCGGATTGATTGACATGAGCAAGCTGTATTGTGGATGGCGGGGCATCCTGTATTTAAAGAATACAGGATGGGGCTTCCCTGGTGGCGCAGTGGTTGAGAGTCCGCCTGCCGATGCGGGGGACACGGGTTCGTGCCCCGGTCCGGGAAGATCCCACATGCCGCGGAGCGGCTGGGCCCGTGAGCCATGGCCGCTGAGCCTGCGCATCCGGAGCCTGTGCTCCGCCGCGGGAGAGGCCACAACAGTGAGAGGCCCGCGTACCGCAAAAAAAAAAAAAAAAAAAAAAGAATACAGGATGCGCAGTGGACGTTATCTTTGTAGCGACAACATCAAAAGAGTGGCACATTTGTGGGACTGCAGAGGACTTTAGAAGTGGTCTCAGGCCCAAGGCCCTCTTTGAGGGAGGGGGTACGGACTGTGGCTCTGGAGTCAAACCGTCTTCCTTCTTGCTGTCTGCTCTTGAGTAAGTTACCTGACTACTCTGGGCCTTAACTTCCTCACCTGTAAAATACCTTTTCCAGAAAAACATTGTGAGGGTTAAGTGAGAATTAAATGAAAAAATCCATGCAAAGTGCTTAGCACAGTGCCAGCCCCGAGCACATTGGCCATTATTATCAGTACAGAGGATGACACTGAAGCCCGGAGAGGTTAGGGTAGAGGTGTCCTGACCAAGATCACACCGTCTGGTTTTCTGTACTGGCCACTGGACTGAGCTATCAGAAGTGCCGGCATAGTCCTTGCCCTCCAGTGGTTCCCAGTCAAATTGCTACAGCACACTGGTTCTCAACGGGGCGATTTTGCCCCCCTCTCCACTCCAGGGGGGTATTTGGTGATGTCTGTAGACATTTTTATTGTCACAGATGTGGGGAGGGTGGGTGCTACTGGCATTTAGTGGGTAGAGACCAGGAATGCTGCTACACATCCCACAATGCACAAGACTTCCCTCCCCAACAAAGAAGCCCCAAATGTCAGTAGTGCTGAGGTTGGGAAATCCTGCTATAGCATTTACAGGAGGGCCCCAGGGGAACTAAGTCCACCAGAAACTGACCTGATGAAAGGCACCCTCTCTAAAATGGGCAGGAGGTGCCTCGTAACCCTATATCCAGGGAAGACGGCCTCTCTTGTTTGGGGCAGAGCAGGGATGAAAGGCTGGACCTGGAACTTAGAGGCAGATGGGAGTCAAAAGAGCTGCTTGGAGCAAAGAGAAAATATAACAGGGGCAGCCTGATCTGATGTGTATGGGGTTTGGGGAACGTGGTCTATTTCTCTGAGTGGAGTCTTTGCCAGAACCTTACAGATCCCAGCATCCAACTTCCCCTGTTGTTTTCCAAAGGGTCTTTGGCCGTTTTGAGATTTTGGGGTGCTTGTGCAGAGACGTGGCTCCCGGCTGGGGCAGATGTGAGTGCAGCCTGGGCAGAGCTCCCCATCTGCCAGTGGCTCTGAGCAGGCTGCCGAATGTGGCTGCCCTTGGGAGGTGTGAGGACTCAGGGCAATTGTAAATCACACTCCATCCAGTTTCCCCACCCCCAGCCCGTCACCATTTTCACCTAGGAAAAGTCTAATAAAAGTGCATTCCAAGTCCTAAAGGAGGAAGAATGGGGAGGAGCAGGGGAGGGGAGCCAGCACAGCCTTGATTAAATGCATCTGAGCCGCAGGGCTTTTCTGGCCTTAGAAGTAGCCCCAGGGCCCGCGGAAGCCGGTGGTCCTGGGTATCTGCTCCACTCTCCAGGCCTGGGGGGCAGCCTGGGTCCCAGCCTACCCTGTGACTTAGGTGAGTGCTGTCCACTCATCTCAGGGCTGATTAGGCCCTGCAGAGAGGCCTCACCTCAGTGGAGGATGCACCAGCTGGGGATTTGCCTTGGAGAGTGGGGTGGGGCAGGAAAGAGGCTTGTGGGCATGAAGCACCTGTAAGGGATGGGGGCAGGGAAGCCAGACCAGTCCCCTTAGAGTAGTGGCTGTCAACCCTGGCTGCACATTGGAATCACCTGGAAGCTTTGGCGATCCCTCAGACCTATTACAGCCGTCGCTGGGGGTGGGACTCAGGTGCCAGTAAGTTTTCAACTTCTCCAGGTGATTTCAATGGGTACCACGGATTTAAAGCTTCCCTGGGCTCTGATAGTCTGGTCACAGTGAGGCCTGTAATGAGGGCACAGGGAAACCCCTGTTGGGGTGCAGGGGAGGGCCCAAACATGAGGAGGAAACTGTGCAGCTGACAGACCCTGGGTGGAGGTGGAATGTCACCCATCCGGCCACACGGATGACCAGGATTTCCGGCTGCAAGAAGTGACAGCCCAGAGGAGGTAGCTGTCCACGGCCAGGGTCTGAGGAGCAGGACCGCTGCAGGCCAGACAGGGCAGCAGGACTCCACGTAAACTGCTGTAGAGTCGATGGTAGATATTGTGTTGTGGTTACTTGATGCACGTGTGGTCTTTGCTGCTGGCCTTGGAGCCCCCAGGAGAGCAGTGGCCGGGTCATAATTGTATCAGGACTTGGTCACTTCTCACCTGCCTGCTCTTATCTCTCAGGCACCAGCCGCCTCACCTCTCACCTGGATGATCACAACTGCTTCCTGATTAGGGCCCCAGCCTCTGTCCCCAGCAGTCTAGCCAGATGGACCCTTTGGAACGTGTCAGATGGTTTCCTCCTTTTCTCGGAACCTTCCAGTGACTCCCCATGTCGCTCAGAATAGAAGTCCAAGCCCTCAGAGTGGCCTGCAGGGCCCCCGTTCTCCCTCCGGACCCCCCACACCAGCCACACTGGCCTCCTCCCTGTACTGGGCATTCTTGCCTCAGGGCTTTGCCCGGGTTGTTGGCCCCCAGAGATCTGCAAGCCCCCTTCTTCCCCTTCTTCAGGACTTTGCCTGAATGTCCCTTTCTCAGGGAGGCCTTCCTGGATCCCCTGCTTCCTGTCTCCCAGATCTTCATTTCTCTCCATACCTCTTACATGCTGACACTATATATTTTGTTTAATGTCCATCTCCCTACACTACAGTGTGAGCTCCAAGATGGTGGGGATTTTATTTTATTTTATTTTATTTTTTTTTTATTTTTTATTTTTTTTAAACATCTTTATTGGAGCATAATTGCTTTACAATGGTATGTTAGTTTCAGCTTCACAACAAAATGAATCAGTTATATATATACATATGTTCCCATATCTCTTCCTGCTTGCGTCACCCTCCCTCCCACCCTCCCTATCCCACCCCTCCAGGCGGTCACAAAGCACCGAGCTGATCTCCCTGTGCTATGCGGCTGCTTCCCACTAGCTATCTACCTTACGTTTGGTAGTGTACATATGTCCATGCCTCTTTATTGCTTTGTCACAGCTTACCCTTCCCCCTCCCCATAGCCTCAAGTCCATTCTCTAGCAAGTCTGTGTCTTTATTCCTGTTTCACCCCTAGGTTTTTCATGACATTTTTTTTCTTAAATTCCATATATATGTGTTAGCATACGGTATTTGTCTCTCTCTTTCTGACTTACTTCACTCTGTATGACAGACTCTAGGTCTATCCACCTCATTACAAATAGCTCAATTTCGTCTCTTTTTATGGCTGAGAAATATTCCATTGTATATATGTGCCACATCTTCTTTATCCATTCATCCGATGATGGGCGCTTGAGTTGCTTCCATGTCCTGGCTATTGTAAATAGAGCTGCAATGAACATTTTGGTACATGACTCTTTTTGAATTATGGTTTTCTCAGGGTATATGCCCAGTAGTGGGATTGCTGGGTCATATGGTAGTTCTATTTTCAGTTTTTTAAGGAACCTCCATACTGTTCTCCACAGTGGCTGTATCAATTTACATTCCCACCAACAGTGTAAGAGGGTTCCCTTTTCTCCACACCCTCTCCAGCATTTATTGTTTCTAGATTTTTTGATGATGGCCATTCTGACTGGTGTGAGATGATATCTCATTGTAGTTTTGATTTGCATTTCTCTAATGATTAGTGATGTTGAGCATTCTTTCATGTGTTTGTTGGCACTCTGTATATCTTCTTTGGAGAAATGTCTATTTAGGTCTTCTGCCCATTTTTGGATTGGGTTGTTGGTTCTTTTGTTATTAAGCTGCATGAGCTGCTTATAAATTTTGGAGATTAATCCTTTGTCAGTTGCTTCATTTGCAAATATTTTCTCCCATTCTGAGGGTTGTCTTTTGGTCTTCTTTATGGTTTCCTTTGCTGCGCAAAAGCTTTTAAGTTTCATTAGGTCCCATTTGTTTATTTTTGTTTTTATTTCCATTTGTCTAGGAGGTGGGTCAAAAAAGATCTTGCTGTGATTTATGTCATAGAGTGTTCTGCCTATGTTTTCCTCTAAGAGTTTAATAGTTTCTGGCCTTACATTTAGGTCTTTAATCCATTTTGAGCTTATTTTTGTGTATGGTGTTAGGGAGTGATCTAATCTCATACTTTTACATGTAGCTGTCCAGTTTTCCCAGCACCACTTATTGAATAGGCTGTCCTTTCTCCACTGTACATTTCTGCCTCCTTTGTCAAAGATAAGGTGACCATATGTGTGTGGGTTTATCTCTGGGCTTTCTATCCTGTTCCATTGATCTATATTTCTGTTTTTGTGCCAGTACCATACTGTCTTGATTACTGTAGCTTTGTAGTATAGTCTGAAGTCAGGAAGCCTGATTCCTCCAGCTCCATTTTTCGTTCTCAAGATTGCTTTGGCTATTCGGGGTCTTTTGTGTTTCCATACAAATTGTGAGATTTTTTGTTCTAGTTCTGTGAAAAATGCCAGTGGTAGTTTCATAGGGATTGCATTGAATCTGTAGATTGCTTTGGGGAGTAGAGTCATTTTCACAATGTTGATTCTTCCAATCCAAGAACATGGTATATCTCTCCATCTATTTGTATCATTTTTAATTTCTTTCATCAGTGTCTTATAATTTTCTGCATACAGGTCTTTTGTCTCCTTAGGTAGGTTTACTCCTAGGTATTTTATTCTTTTTGTTGCAGTGGTAAATGGGAGTGTTTTCTTGATTTCACTTTCAGATTTTTCATCCTTAGTGTTTAGGAATGCCAGAGATTTCTGTGCATTAATTTTGTATCCTGCTACTTTACCAAATTCATTGATTAGCTCTAGTAGGGGATTTTATTATGATGATGATTATTACATTTGCTGGTGTAAACCCAGAACCTGGGACAGTATCTAGCCTGCAGTGGATGCCCAGTATATTTGTTTGTTTTCCCCCTTGTGGACCACTCATGTTTAAAATTGGTTGAATCACAATCTTTGGCTAATAACATTCCCTCTATTGGCCCATGCATGGTTTGATTTTATTTAATTATGTGTTTAGCTGTTTTTGTTGTTTTTTCTTTTTTTCTTTTAATTAATGTAACAAGCAGCCAAGAGCTCATCACTCAAGACAAAGCAAGAATTTGACAAAACCTATATCCAGACCTAAGATCTTGCCTCAGGCCTTCCCACCCGAGGTCATCACCTTCCTTAATCTTATCTTTATCATTCTGCTTTTCCTTTTACTCGCTCCACTGCATCTAATCTATATGTATTCCTAAAAGGTATATTTTATTGTAGTTATTTTTAGCCTTATTCAAAACCTATTATCCTGTATATAATCTTTGAAGTCATTCCCATTTAATATAGTTTTTTAACATCTTTAATGGAGTATAATTGCCTTACAATGGTGTGTTAGTTTCTGTTTATAACAGGGTGAATCAGCAGTACATGTATCCCCATATCCCCTCCCTGTTGTGTCTCCCTCCCTCCCACCCCTCTAGGTAGTCACAAACCACTGAGCTGATCTCCCTGTGCTATGCGGCTGCTTCCCACTAGCTATCTATTTTACATTTGGTAGTGTATATATGTCCATTGCCACTCTCTCACTTTGTCCCAGCTTCCCCTTCCCCCTCCCCGTATCCTCAAGTCCATTCTCTACGTCTGCATCTTTATTCCTGTCCTGCCCCTAGATTCTTCAGAACCTTTTTTTTTTTTTTTTTTAGATTCCATATATATGTGTTAGCATACGGTATTTGTTTTCCCCTTTCTGACTTACTTCACTCTGTATGACAGACTCTAGGTCCATCCGCCTCACTACAAATAACTCAACTTCGTTTCTTTTTATGGTTGAGTAATATTCCATTGTCTATATGTGCCACATCTTCTTTATCCATTCATCTGTCGATGGACACTTAGCTTGCTTCCATGTCCTGGCTATTGTAACTAGAGCTGCAATGAATATTGTGGTACATGACTCTTTTTGAATTATGGTTTTCTCAGGGTATATGCCCAGTAGTGGGATTGCTGGGTCATATGGTAGTTCTATTTTTAGTTTTTTAAGGAACCTCCTACTGTTCTCCATAGTGGCTATATCAATTTACATTCCCACCAACAGTGCAAGAATGTTCCCTTTTCTCCACACCCTCTCCAGCATTTCTTGTTTGTAGATTTTTTAATGATGGCCATTCTGACTGGTGTGAGGTGATACCTCATTGTAGTTTTTTTTTTTACATCTTTATTGGAGTATAATTGCTTTACAATGGTGTGTTAGTTTCTGCTTTATAACAAAGTGAATCAGTTATACATATACATATGTTCCCATATCTCTTCCCTCTTGCATCTCCCTCCCTCCCACCCTCCCTATCCCACCCCTCTAGGTGGTCACAAAACACCGAGCTGATCTCCCTGTCTATGCGGCTGCTTCCCACTAGCTATCTATTTTACGTTTGGTAGTTTATATATGTCCATGCCACTCTCTCACTTTGTCACAGCTTACCCTTCCCCCTCCCCATATCCTCAAGTCCATTCTCTAATAGGTCTGTGTCTTTATTCCTGTCTTACCCCTAGGTTCTTCATGACATTTTTTTTTCTTAAATTCCATATATATGTGTTAGCATACGGTATTTGTCTTTCTCTTTCTGACTTACTTCACTCTGTATGACAGACTCTAGGTCCATCCACCTTATTACAAATAGCTCAATTTCGTTTCTTTTTATGGCTGAGAAATATTCCATTGTATATATGTGCCACATCTTCTTTATCCATTCATCCAATGATGGGCGCTTGAGTTGCTTCCATGTCCTGGCTATTGTAAATAGAGCTGCAATGAACATTTTGGTACATGACTCTTTTTGAATTATGGTTTTCTCAGGGTATATGCCCAGTAGTGGGATTGCTGGGTCATATGGTAGTTCTATTTTCAGTTTTTTAAGGAACCTCCATACTGTTCTCCATAGTGGCTGTACCAATTCACATTCCCACCAGCAGTGCAAGAGGGTTCCCTTTTCTCCACACCCTCTCCAGCATTTATTGTTTCTAGATTTTTTGATGATGGCCATTCTGACTGGTGTGAGATGATATCGTATTGTAGTTTTGATTTGCATTTCTCTAATGATTAATGATGTTGAGCATTCTTTCATGAGTTTGTTGGAAGTCTGTATATCTTCTTTGGAGAAATGTCTATTTAGGTCTTCTGCCCACTTTTGGATTGGGTTGTTTGTTTTTTTGATATTGAGCTGCATGAGCTGCTTGTAAATTTTGGAGATTAATCCTTTGTCAGTTGCTTCATTTGCAAATATTTTCTTCCATTCTGAGGGTTGTCTTTTCATCTTGTTTATAGTTTCCTTTGCTGTGCAAAAGCTTTTAAGTTTCATTAGGTATCATTTATTTATTTTTGTTTTTATTTCCATTTCTCTAGAAGGTGGGTCAAAAAGGATCTTGCTGTGATTTATGTCATAGAGTGTTCTTCCTACGTTTTCCTCTAAGAGTTTGATAGTGTCTGGCCTTACATTTAGGTCTTTAATCCATTTTGAGCTTATTTTTGTGTATGGTGTTAGGGAGTGTTCTAATTTCATTCTTTTCCATGTAGCTGTCCAGTTTTCCCAGCACCACTTATTGGAGAGACTGTCTTTTCTCCACTGTATATTCTTGCCTCCTTAATCAAAAATAAGTGCATGGGTTTATCTCTGGGCTTTCTGTCCTGTTCCACTGATCTATATTTCTGTTTTTGTGCCAGTACCATATTGTCTTGATTACTGTAGCTTTGTAGTATAGTCTGAAGTCCAGGAGACTGATTCCTCCAGCTCTGTTTTTCTTTCTCAAGATTGCTTTGGCTATTCGGGGTCTTTTGTGTTTCCATACAAATTGTGAAAGTTTTTGTTCTAGTTCTGCAAAAAATGCCATTGGTAGTTTGATAGGGATTGCATTGAATCTGTAGATTGCTTTGGGTAGTATAGACATTTTCACAACTTTGATTCTTCCAATCCAAGAACATGGTATATCTCTCCATCTGTTTGTATCATCTTTAATTACTTTCATCAGTGTCTTATAGTTTTCTACATACAGGTCTTTTGTCTCCTTAGGTAGGTTTATTCCTATGTATTTTATTCTTTTTGTTGCAGTGGTAAATGGGAGTGTTTCCTTAATTTCTCTTTCAGAGTTTTCATCATCGTGTATAGGAATACAAGAGATTTCTGTGCGTTAATTTTGTATCCTGCTACTTTACCAAATTCATTGATTAGCTCTAGTAGTTTTCTGGTAGCATCTTTAGGATTCTGTATGTATAGTATCATGTCTTCTGCAAACAGTGACAGCTTTACTTCTTCTTTTCCGATTTGGATTCCTTTTATTTTTTTTTCTTCTCTGATTATGTGGCTAAAACTTCCAAAACTATGTTGAATAATAGTGGTGAGAGTGGACAACCTTGTCTTGTTCCTGATCTTAGAGGAAATGCTTTCAGTTTTTCACCATTGAGAATGATGTTGTCTGTGGGTTTGTCATATATAGCCTTTATTATGTTGAGGTAAGTTCCCTCTGGAAAGTTCCTACTTTCTGGAGAATTCTTATGATAACTGGGTGTTGAATTTTGTCAAAAGATTTTTCTGCATCTATTGAGATTATCATTTGATTTTTATCGTTCAGGTTGTTAATATGGTGTATCACATTGATTGATTTTTGTATATTGAAGAATCCTTGCATTCCTGGGATAAACCCCACTTGATCATGGTGTATGACCCTTTTAATGTGCTTTTGGATTCTTTTTGCTAGTATTTTGTTGAGGATTTTTGCATCTATGTTCATCAGTGATATTGGCCTGTAGTTTTCTTTCTTTGTGACATCCTTGTCTGGTTTTGGTATAAGGGTGATGGTGGCCTCATAGAAGGAGTTTAGGAGTGTTCCTCCCTCTGCTATATTTTGGAAGAGTTTGAGAAGAATAGGTGTTATCTCTTCTCTAAATGTTTGATAGAATTCACCTGTGTAGCCATCTGGTCCTGGGCTTTTGTCAGTTGGAAGATTTTTAATCACAGTCACAATTTCAGTGCTTGTGATTGGTCTGTTTATATTTTCTATGTCTTCCTGGTTCAGTCTCAGAATGTTGTGCTTTTCTAAGAATTTGTCCATTTCTTCCAGGTTGTCCATTTTATTGGCATATAGTTGCTTGTAGTAATCTCTCATGATCTTTTGTATTTCTGCAGTGTCAGTTGTTACTTCTCCTTTTTCGTTTCTAATTCTATTGATCTGAGTCTTCTCCCTTTTTTTCTTGATAGGTCTAGTTAATGGTTTGTCAATTTTGTTTATCTTTTTAAAGAACCAGCTTTTAGTTTTATTGATCTTTGCTATTGTTTCCTTCAATTCTTTTTCATTTATTTCTGATCTGATCTTTATGATTTCTTTCCTTCTGCTAACTTTGGGGTGTTTTTGTTCTTCTTTCTTTAATTGCTTTAGGTGTAAGGTTAGGTTGTTTATTTGAGGTGTTTCTTGTTTCTTGAGGTAGGCTGTATTGCTATAAACTCTTAGAACTGCTTTTGCTGTATCCCATAGGTTTTGGGTCGTTGTGTGTTCCTTGTCATTTGTTTCTAGGTATTTTTTGATTTCCTCTGTGATTTCTTCAGTCATCTCTTGGTTATTTAGTAGTGTAGTGTTTAGCCTCCATGTGTTTGTAGTTTTTACATATTTTTTCCTGTAATTGATATCTAATCTCATAGTGTTGTGTAATTGATATCTAGTCTCATAGTGTTGTGGTTACTTACAAGATACTTGATATGATTTCAATTTTCTTAAATTTACCAAGGCTTGGTTTGTGACCAAGATATGATCTATCCTGGAAAATGTTCCATGAGCACTTGAGAAGAAAGTGTATTCTGTTGTTTTTGGATGGAATGTCCTATAAATATCAATTAAGTCCATCTTGTTTAGTATATCATTTAAAGCTTGTGTTTCCTTATTTATTTTAATTTTGCATGATCAGTCCATTGGTGAAAGTGGGGTCTTAAAGTCCCCTACTATGATTGTGTTACTGTCGATTTCCCCTTTTATGGCTGTTAACATTTGCCTTATGTATTGAGGTGCTCCTATGTTGGGTGCATAAATATTTACAATTGTTATATCTTCTTCTTGGATTGATCCCTTGATCATTATGTAGTGTCCTTCTTTGTCTCGTATAATAGTCTTTATTTAAAGTCTATTTTGTCTGTTATGAGAATTGGTACTCCAGCTTTCTTTTGATTTCCATTTTCATGGAATATCTTTTTCCATCCCCTCACTTGCAGTCCCCTGTGTGTCCCTAGGTCTGACGTGGGTCTCTTGTATACAACATATACACAGGTCTTGTTTTTATATCCATTCAGCCAGTCTGTGTCTTTTGGTGGGAGCATTTAATCCATTTACATTTAAGGTAATTATCGATATGTATGTTCCTATTACCATTTTCTAAATTCTTTTGTGTTTGTTATTGTAGGTCTTTTCCTTCTGTTGTGTTTCCTGCCTAGAGAAGTTCCTTTAGCATTTGTTATAAAGCTGGTTTGGTGGTGCTGAATTCTCTTAGCTTTTGCTTGCCTGTAAAGGTTTTGATTTCACCATCGAATCTGAATGAGATCCGTGCTGGGTAGAGTAATCTTGGTTGTAGGTTTTTCCCTTTCATCACTTTAAATATGTCCTGCCACTGCCTCTGGCTTGCAGAGTTTCTGCTGAAAGATCAGCTGTTAACCTTATGGGGATTCCCTTATATGTTATTTGTTGTTTTTCCCTTGCTGCTTTTAATATTTGTTCTTTGATTTTTGATAGTTTGATTAGTATGTGTCTTGGCGTGTTTCTCCTTGGATTTATCCTGTATGGGACTCTCTGTGCTTCCTGGACTTGATTGACTCTTTCCTTTCCCATATTAGGGAAGTTTTCAACTATAATCTCTTCAAATATTTTCTCAGTCCCTTTCTTTTTCTCTTCTTCTTCTGGGACGCCTGTCATTCGAATGTTGGTGCGTTTAATGTTGTCCCAGAGGTCTCTGAGACTGTCCTCAATTCTTTTCATTCTTTTTTCTTTATTCTGCTCTGCAGTAGTTATTTCCATTATTTTATCTTCCAGGTCACTTATCTGTTCTTCTGCCTCAGTTATTCTGCTACTGATTTCTTCTAGAGAATTTTTAATTCCATTTATTGTGTTGTTCATCATGATTTGTTTGCTCTTTAGTTCTTCTAGGTCCTTTTTAAACATTTCTTGTATTTTCTCCATTCTATTTCCAAGATTTTGGATCATCTTTACTATCATTACTCTGAATTCTTTTTCAGGTAGACTGCTTGCTTCCTCTTCATTTGTTTGGTCTGGTGGGTTTTTACACTGCTCCTTCATCTGCTGTGTGTTTCTCTGTCTTCTCATTTTGCTTAACTTAATGTGTCTGCGGTCTCCTTTTTATAGGCTGCAGGTTCATAGTTCCCGTTGTTTTTGGTGTCTGCCCCCAGTGGCTACGGTTGGTTCAGTGGGTTGTGTAGGCTTCATGGTGTAGGGGGCTGGTGCCTGTGTTCTGGTGGGTGAGGCTGGATCTTGTCTTTCTGGTGGGCAGGACCGCATCCGGTGGTATGTTTTGGGGTGTCTGTAACCTTATTATGATTTTAGGTAGCCTCTCTGCTAATGGGTGGCGTTGTGTTCCTGTCTTGCTAGTTGTTTGGCATAGGGTGTCCAGCACTGTAGTTTGCTGTTCATTGAGTGGAGTAGGGTCTTAGTGTTGAGATGGAGATCTCTGGGGAGCTTTTGTTATTTGATATTACGTGGAGCTGGGAGGTCTCTGGTAGACCAATGTCCTGAACTTGCCTCTCCCACCTCAGAGGCACAGGCCTGACACCTGGCCAGAGCACCAAGACCCTGTCAGCCAGATGGTTCAGAAGAAAAGGGAGAAAGAAAGAAAGAGAGAAAGAAAAAATAAAATAAAATAGTTATTAAAATTGAAAAGTAATAAAAAAAGAAAGAAAAGAGCAACCGAACCAAAAAACAAATCCACCAATGATAACAAGCACTAAAAATCTATACTAAAAATGAAACAAAACAAAACAAAACAAACAGGCAGACAGAACTCTAGGACAAATGCTAAAAGCAAGGCTCTACAGACAAAATCACACAATGTCCACCGCCTCAATTTTGGGATGATTCGTTGTCTGTTCAGGTATTGCACAGATGCAGGGTACATCAAGTTGTTTGTGGAGATTTAATCTGCTGCTCCTGAGGCTGCTGGGAGAGATTTCCCTTTCTCTTCTTTGTTTGCACAGCTCCTGGGGTTCAGCTTTGGATTTGGCCCCACCTCTGCATGTAGGTTGCCTGAGGGCGTCTGTTCTTCGCTCAGACAGGACGGGGTTAAAGTAGCAGCTGATTAGGGGGCTCTGGCTCACTCAGGCTGGGGGGAGGGAGGGGTACGGATGCGGGGCGAGTGTGCAGCGGCAGAATGGGGCACGCCATGTGTTCTCCTGGGGAGGTTGTCCCTGGATCACAGGACCCTGGCAGTGGTGGGCTGCACAGGCTCCTGGGAGGGGAGGTGTGGATAGTGACCTGTGCTTGCACACAGGCTTCTTGGTGGCTGCAGCAGCAGCCTTAGCGTTTCATGCCTGTCTCTGGTGTCCGCGCTGAAAACTGCGGCTCGTGCCCATCTCTGGAACTCATTTAGGCGGTGCTCTGAATCCCCTCTCCTCGTGCACCCAGAAACAATGGTCTCTTGTCTCTTAGGCAGTTCCAGACTTTTTCCTGGACTCCCTCCTGGCTAGCTGTGGTGCACTAGCCCCCTTCAGGCTGTGTTCACACAGCCAACCCCAGTCCTCTCCCTGGGATATGACCTCCAAAGCCCAAGCCTCAGCTCCCAGCCCCCACCTGCCCCGGCGGGTGAGTAGGCAAGCCTCGCAGGCTGGTGAGTGCTGGTCGGCACCAACCCTCTGTGTGGGCATCTCTCCACTTTGCCCTCTGCACCCCTGTTGCTGCGCTCTCCTCCATGGCTCCAAAGCTTCCCCCCTCCCGTCTCTGCCAGTGAAAGGGCTTCCTAGTGTGTGGAAGCTTTTTCCCCTTCACAGCTCCCTCCCTAAGGTGCAGGTCCCGTCCCTATTCTTTTGTCTCTGTTTTTCCTTTTTTCTTTTGCCCTACCCAGGTACGTGGGGAGTTTCTTGCCTTTTGGGAGGTCTGAGGTCTTCTGCCAGCATTCAGTAGGTGTTCTGTAGGAGTTGTTCCACATGTAGATGTATTTCTGATGTATTTCTGGGGAGGAAGGTGATCTCCATGTCTTACTCCTCTGCCATCTTGAAGGTCTCTCCCCATTTAATATTATATTGTTAAGATCCACCTACATTGTTGCACGTGTTCATTCCTTTTGACAACAAAAAGTATTGGA
The DNA here is from genome assembly GCF_937001465.1 of Orcinus orca. Classification (NCBI taxonomy): domain Eukaryota; kingdom Metazoa; phylum Chordata; class Mammalia; order Artiodactyla; family Delphinidae; genus Orcinus; species Orcinus orca. Next base: position 25,110,126 of record NC_064573.1, read on the forward strand.
ATGAATATTTAACTTTACGTCTCCCCATGGTGCCAGGTTCCTAATAACAGCTAACATCTATGAAGTGTGTGCAAGGCACTCTGCTAAGTCTTTTATTAACCCCCCTTAACAGATGGGAAAACTGACACACAAGAGGTGAGCAACTGGCCTGAGGTCACATCCAGATGGCTCAAGGGGCAGAGGCAGGACTTGAACTTGTATCATGTGCCTCTAGAGGCCTTGCTTCTGCCTCTGTACCACATCATCTCTGAGTAAACAAGGGAGTGAGCTCACACTTACACCAGTGCCAGCCCTTTGGGAACCCCACTGAATGACTGTTGGTTACAAATAGAGGTGAACACACACACGCACACGCACATACACACACACACACACACACACACCCCAGCATTCTGGAATTGCTCACAAATACTTGTTAACTGACAGACAATTTATACGAGGGGAAATGGACTTACCTTCTGATGCTTACCAAGATCTGTCTGTTTGTCTCTCTTTCTCTCCATCTCCTCTCTATTAAAAGAAAACGCCAGCTGGGCCTTGTGCTTACAGGAGCTGGGGGCTCAGCATCTATCAACAGGCTGTGCCCTGGTCTTGGATCCCAGGAGAGGGGGGCAGGGTGGGGACCGTGCCCTTGGCCTGTGGGAGGAAGGAGCCTGCTCAGGGAAGAATTTATCTCCCTCCACACCAGGACCCTTGGTAACTGCAGGCGCCTCACTCAGCAAAGCTGGTCATGCAGTGACCAGAGTGGGTAAGCGCTGACCCTGTCAGGGGTCCCCAGGGTTCCCCTTCTTGGCAATAGGATCTCACGCTCAGGGGTGAGATCTTTTTACATTAGGAACCAACGGAAGCAATGGGGAACTGGAGGGCTGGGTACAGGATTGAGCAAACAATAGAGGCTCTCCCAAGAACCGTTGCCCCTGCCCTGGGGTACACATAGCAGGGCCAAGGTCAGGCGAATAAATGAACATTGTGCCGGCTTTGGTCCTGAGCCCAGTGTTGGGCTCATGTGAGCCAGATTTGACCACACGGAGGACAGGCCCACAGATCTTACCCTTCCAGGTGAAGAATGGCCTGTCCACCATGGCAGCATTTGTGCAGGCCTGGAACAGAGCTGGTCTGGAAGGGGCTGCCTGGGACTTGTCTCACGGACCAGCCTGGGGAAGGCAGAGGGGCCTCTCCAGGAACCAAGTAGGTGGAGGAGGGTGGAAGCCTCACCTGGAGCGGATGTGTGCAGCAGGTGGTTCCAGACCCGACTGGCGGGAGGAGGAAAGGAAGGAAAGTGAACGCTGTGACATGTTCTGCTCACTGGTGTCAACAGGGGGCGGCAGAGAGCAGAAGACAAACAAGTGGGCCTCCCCTGATAATAAGGTCACCCAGCCTCAGTTTCCTCTAAGCACCTGTGGGCCCAGAAGCCTAGAAGTTGGGTGCAGGTGTGTGGCACTGCGGGTGGGGTGGGGCCTATTGCTAATGCCCGCGCACATCAGTGAGGCCACCTGGGGTGGATGGCAAGTAGGGAGGCAGTCTTCCAGAAGAGGGGGAGGGGACCCACTGAGCTCAGGGTGAGCTTTCTCAACCCAGGCTGCACACTCAAATCGCCCCAGGAGTTTCTCAGATACGGAGGCCCTGGCCCACCCAGACCAGTGGAACCAGAATGTCTGGGGTAGGGACCCAGGGATCCGTCTGTTTTAAAGCCTTTCTAGATGATTCTTCTCTTCAGCCAGGATTGAGAGCCACCGGGTCAGACGCTCTGCTCTTTGAGTCTAGGCTTCCCCCTCAGTAGCTGTAGGAGCTGGAATGCTGACTCACTTTGTCTGTACATTGGTGATGTTAACAGAATGCGGTGACATCACGGCTGCTGTGAGGGTGAACAGAAATACTGTGTATTAAGCTTGGCATGTGACTTCCACCTAGGAGGAAACTATAGGGTCAGCAGTGCTTCGCAAATGGGCTCTGGACCTGGCATCTTCATCTGGGGTCCTTGGGGACACAGAACACTTGGGGAGATGTTTTGTTTCTGGAATCTGAGGCCTGGGTGGAGCTGGCCTAAAGGCCTGGGTCAAAATGGTAGACACACACTGTCTTGTATCAGTGCCTGAGGTCAGAGGTGAAGGTGATGCCTTCTCCCTAAAGGCCTTAGCCTTGGTCATGATGTCCAGCTAGGGACAGTGCTTTAGCCAAAGGTTTTAGATGGGGCAGCATTTGTGGGGCATCTTCTATGTGCTAGACATGTTCACATTTATCACTTTACACAATCCTCAGGGCAACCATACATGATGCATACACATATCTCCATTTTACAGGGGGAGAAACTGAGGCCCAGAGAGGCCTGGCAACTTGCTCAAGGTCACACAGGAGAACCAGGTCTCCTGACTTTTCACCACGCCACAGTCCTCTCCTAGCAGTTATAACCGGTGGCTTCCTCCCTAGGCAGATACCCAGGCCCGAATTCAGTCAACTCCTATTCCTAAGCCCATACACGGAAGGGTCATTCTTTGGACAATTCCAATTCTACTTCATCTGTAAGGAGGGGAAAAAATGAGTGTGGAAGTGTTGTGTGGAGGCCTAGTGCCGGTGCTGCGTATCCCAGGTGGTTGGTGGTGGCAACTAGGTTCTGGGTGGGAGGGACGGGGAGTCCGTTGCTAGGTCTTTAGGGCTGGACAGTTGGTGATGTGAACTTCCAGGGGCAAGAGGAGTGGGGGCAGCGGGAGCTGCTGGGCCTCCCTGAGGGGGGCTGGGCTGGGGGGCCTTAGGCACTTAGGTTGTTGTTAAAGCCTATCCCTCCGTCCACAGGGGCTGTCTCCAAGGCTTTGTTCATCGACTTCTTTCCATTCTGTGTTACACTCTGGCGGGGGAGGGCAATTAAGCTAATTGAGACCCCCTCAGTGTCAGAGCTGGACACGAGTTCACCGAGCCTGGACTCTCTGGACAGTTGGATGGGGTGGAGTGGGGGTCAAACTCTGCAGCCCGCCCCCCGAGAGGCTGACCCATCATGCCCATGAGGAGCTGCCATTCCACTGGGAGTGTGGAACTTGGGGCTGGTTCCAGTCTACCTCCTTACTTCCCACTTTGCCTGAAGCAGGAGGTGGCTTCTTAGGGGTCCAAGGCTAGTAAATGGCAAAGCATGGGGCTCCTGCGCTAAGTCAGCACTCTTTGCACCAAGCAGGGCAGGGATGGGGGGTAGCGGAAGGGGAGACAATGGCATGACCTTGGACGCCATTGGCCCTGGTGGGGATAACCTTCACTCCATTGTAAATCTAAGCACGTGATCCTCACCAGATTATAGAGAACCCTGCATCCTGGTAGGGTTTCGAATTTTCAAAACTCCCTGAGTCCTGTGAACCTAACTGAGTATCGGTGTGCCAATTTCCGCCCAGCAAATTTCCAGCTGTGGACAAGTGGTGGGTGCTTTTCTCAAAGTCAGCTCCCCAGTACCTGTCTATGCAGAAGTCTCTGTGTTCCGAGTGTCTCCACTCAGCTGGCTTCTGAGTCACACACATCTTGTCCCAGCTCTAATTCGCGCTCTTGAAGGCATTCCCTGGGCAGACGATAGAGTAGGCTTTGACAGCCCCAAAAGAGGACAGGAGAGGATTCCATGCCCACGGTCACCATGCCCTCCACAGAGGACTCCTCCCATACCAAGTGGCTGTGCAGACCCCAGGTGATGAGAGGCGGCTGAGGGAACCGTACCATTATCAGCCCTGTCAGGACTCTACTGTTGGCTGCATATAGCGCCTGCTCGCCTGCGTGTGAAGTCCCAGGAGAATGGCTCGTTAAAAAGGAGGGCCAGCACCTTGGGTGACCTGCATCCTGAACCCTTCTTCCAGCCATCAGGGGTCTCTGGAGGGGTGGGCTGGCCTGGAGAGAAGGGAGCAGCCGTGCGTTCTTCCTCCTCTGGTCTCCAAGAAAGCTCAGCCGGGGACACCTTTATGAGGGGGCTCTCTGGAAGGAGTAGGCCTTACACCTGTCTGGGGACCCAGTGCTGCCCCTATCTGCCACCACCCATCATCCCTGAGCTAGTTCCAGCAACTGTAAGCAAACTTGGCCATTATTTGCGGTGACCCTACCCACATGTCTCCTCTCTCCCCCTTTGCTGGGCTCACCAGTAGGGTTGCCAGATAAAACACAGGATGACCGGGCTTCCCTGGTGGCGCAGTGGTTGAGAGTCCGCCTGCCGATGCAGGGGACACGGGTTCGTGCCCCGGTCCGGGAAGATCCCACATGCCGCGGAGCGGCTGGGCCCATGAGCCATGGCCGCTGAGCCTGCGCGTCCGGAGCCTGTGCTCCGCAACAGGAGAGGCCACAACAGTGAGAGGCCCACGTACCGAAAAAAAAAAAAAAAAAAAAAAAAGATGGACAAAACACAGGATGACCAGTTAAATTTGAATTTCAGGTATGCAAAGAAAAAAAAAATATCGCACAGCACATACTTACACTAGAAAATCATTTATCATTTATCTAAAATCCAAATTTAAGTGAAATTCAAATTTAATCTTGAATTTTTGTTTGCTAAATCTGGCAACTTCATCCACAAAGAAATCTCCCGACACAGGGGCTGGGCCCAAGAGGGGTGATACCTGTGTTCTGTGGCTTCTATCCTCTGTAGGACCAGCTCTACTTACTGGTGCCCTGGAGATTGTAATAAGATGCAGGTTACGATTCAATAGGTCTGGAAGAGGGCTGAGGCTCTGCATTTCTAACAAACTTCCAGGCCAGTGCTGTTGGTCCAAGGACCATACTTTGAGTAGCAAGGAAATAGAGCAGTGATTGCAGGCTAACCACAGGTTAACGGGGAAGTGGGGTAGGGAGGTTGGGGGTGGGGAGATGAGGGTTTGAAAACACTGCTGCTTGGAGTTTACTCCACAAATCTGAGTTAATTTATCTGGGGCAGGACCCAAGCAAGGGACTTTAATTTTTTGTGTGTGTGGTAAAAAGCATAACAAAATTTACCATCTTAACCATTTTTAAGTGCACAGTTCATAGTGTTAAGTATATTCACATTATTGTGAAACAGCTCTCTAGAACTTTTTCATCTTGCAACTCTGACACTCTATACCCATTAAACAGCAACTCTCCATTCCCCCTTCCCTCCAGCCCTTGGTAAGCACTTTCTGTTTTTATGAATTTGACTGCTTTTAGATGTCTCATATATAGTCATACAGTATTTGTCTTTTCGTGACTGGTTTATTTCAGTGATCATAATGTCCTCAAGGTTCATCCATGTTGTAGCATGTGATAGGATTTCCTTCCTTTTTAAAGCTGAATAATTTTCCATTGTATATATAGACCACATTTTACTTACCCACTCATCTGTTGATGGACATTTGAATTGCTTCCACCTCTTGGCTATCGTGAATAATGCTACTATGAACATGGATGTGCAAGTGTCTCTTTGAGACCCTGCTTTCAATTCTTTTGGATATATACTCAGAAATGAGATTGCTGAATCATATGGTAGTTCTATTTTAAATTTTTGTAAATTAAAAAATTTGAGGAACCTCCACACTCTTTTTCATAGTGATTGCACCATTTTACAATCCCAATCAACAATGCAAGTGTTCCAGTTTGTCCCCATCCTCTCCCCAGGTGATTCTAATTCTCAGGCAGGCTTGAGAGCCACTTCCCTGGGCTCTTTCTTGGCAAATTCTCTCTGTTCTTGCTGGCCTGAGGCCTCTGGGTTTTGCTAGGTACAGGATGAATTCATTCCACAACTCTAGGGGGTCCTGTTCCTGTGAATGGTGCCACAACTGGCCTGGGAAATAGAAACCCTATCTCTGAATTTGCCGATTGAGTACTGTGTGACCTTTGGCAAGTCATTTAACCTCTCTGAGCCTCAGGTCCACACCTATAAAGGGACAGGGGAGTATTAACTATAGCAAAAGGAGGATCAGGTAAACCATGTATGCAAGCGCTTTTTGGATTCATAAACAGCCATGGGAATGTCAGATGAGATGACAGTAGGAATTGAGTGAAGAAACTCAGGCATCTGTGGTCAGGAAGGCTCAAACGGAATCAGTTGACACTTACTGAGGCACCCCTGCCCCATGGCATCATGGAAGAGCTTGTCTGTTCACCATCACCCCAGCATCTCACCCAGTATTGGCATTGTGTCTAACACACAGCTGACCAACGTTTGTCTGAGACACTGTCCTGGAAGCCTGTGGCAGATGAGCTCCTGTGGACAGGGTGTGTGACACGACCAGAGCTGACCTCTACGGAACACTTACTATGTACCAGGTGCTCAGCTAAGCTCTTTATTTTTTAATTCCCTTAACTTTGCTGTGAGGTGGGTGCTGTTATTATCTCTGCTCTTTGTATGAGGCACAGAGAATTGAAGTAGCCTGCCCAAAGTTCTGCGTCCAGAAAATAGACTCGTAAACGTTGCCCTTTATAAATAAAGAGCCACATGGGTGTTAAACCATGATGTAAAGGAGTCATCACTTGGCGACCTGCTGGAGGAGCAGAATAGAGTCATGACACAGTGGGTAACGTGACTAATTGTGGTGTGGGGCGACCAGGCAAGGCCAGGAGGGCAGACGTTCTCGTGCAGGGCCAGTGCTGGGAAGGGTGAGATGGACAAGTGTGTCTGCTGCCTGGATGGCCTCAAGGAGGTCCCTTCTGGGATCTGGGAAGAGCCTGAGGGCCAGGCAAGGAAGTGGGCCAGCTGGTAGCAAGACCCAGGAGGGACTGGGGCTCCGGGATGTGGCCAAACCCCAGATACGTGAGCTGGACGCTGCCTGAGAGCTCCTTTGATGCCCCCTGATGAAGGTCACGTCAGGGGTCAGACCTGGCTCTGTAGAGCAGGAAGCCCTGATGCCGTCCTTGAGAGATGGGTAGAAACTGGATAAGCAGATGGGAGGTCACTGATGTCCTAAGCAGTGGGAGAACCTCAGCAGAAGTACAGGGATTCTTGCCTTAACCTGGAAGAGTAACTCATTGGGGAAATTCAGGAATCAAAGCAAGCTTGTTGGGAAGATATATTTTGTCCAAGGTGGCTGCTTTTTCTACTTGTCTTATCAATGAAGAAAAATCAGAATAAAGGCAAATTTTAATGAATAATTTTTACATTTCTATCATCAGCCTTGCATGCCTGTCTGATCCCTGTTGCTCCCTGGCTTTTCCTGTGAGGTATGGGGTAAGACCACAGATTTGGTGTCAGTGATAGTTTAGCTTGAGTCCCATCCCAGCTACTCAATAGCTGTGTGTTCGTGGAGAACTCACTTTACCTCTCTGAGCCTCAATTTTCTCATCTGTGGTGCAGGGATTGTCCTGACATTGTAGGATATTTAACAGCATCCCTGGCCTCTATCCAGTAGATGCCAGTAGCACCCTCCCAACTCCTGAGTTGGTAACAACCAAAAATGTCTTCAGAGATTGCCAGATGTCCCCTGGAAGCAAAATTGCCTATAACTGAGAACTGCCGTAGTAGTCCCTGGCTCCCTTCTAGGCAGAAAAGGCTAAAATTCCATTCACTCTTTTTTGATTCATTCATTCAATAGCTATTTACCGTCCACCTGCTATGTGCTGAGTACGGGCAGATTCAGTGATGAGCACGACAGGTCACGTGCCCTCCGCAGCGCCCCCTGTGGGGAGGCCATGGCATGCGAAAGAGAAGGCATCCACCCTACCTTGGGATGCGCTATGTTGGGGAAGCACAGGCTGCTGTGGGAACACACAGAAGAGATGCTTAATCCTGGATGTTTCATCGGAGGAGCAGCAGGGCACGGAGGGTGGTCAAAGATATCACAGGGCATTGACCTGCAGGTGCCAGAAATTCTTCCATTCCTGTTGTTGATTGAATGAATCTGGGAACCGTTATTAAAGGCTGCCCATGACGTAATTGACTGCCCAAATTGGCTGAAAAGATGTGCACTAATTTATCATACAGAGGGGCAGTTACTTTGTGTTGACATTTGGAGCGGGGCAGCCAGGGGCCTGCCTGTCTCCTAGGAACACCAGTAATGTAGAGAACAGGTGGGCTTATTAGGTCACCCCACAGAAGAACGCCGCCGCTACCAGCCCGAGTTGCCAAGTGTGATGTGCCCTACCTCAGACTCGCCAGAGACCTGGGCTGGGCGGAGAGCAGGGGAGGAGAAACCCATGGGCTTTGAGGTAGATGTGCCCAAAAAGGTATTTTGAAAGAAAACTCAGGAAAGCACTTTGCTGGCCCAGGTCTGTGGGCTTGGGTGACAGCGCCCTTCCTGGGTGTTCTGAAATAAGCTTGCTCCCCATCCTTTGGAGAAAGAAGAAGAAAAAGAAAAAAAAGTCTTTCTCCTCCCTTGCTTTTGTAAGCACGAGGAAAGAAAGAAAGGCTGTGTGTCCCAACAGTAGCCTTTCTTTGGGAGTCTTGGACATAGCTCTTTTTTCAACTTGAATCTACTTCTTACATTTCTGGTTTTAAAATCCAGACCTTCATGAACAGTCTGGAAAACAGAAAGTGGCAGGAATGATTTTCATTTGTTAAGAGGGTATGGCAAGAAATGGAAAGTCCTAAGAAACCTCGTAGTAATAACGACAACAGCTGTGATTAAAGGAGGACAGTGGTAATGGAAACTAGGAACCGAGGTTTGAGTGCCTGCTGTGTGCCAGGTGCCTTGCTTTGCAGCTCTTACCAGATCCCTGCAAGACAGGTCTCACTGTCCCAGCTCAGAGCTGAAGTCTGAGTTTGCCCAGCTAGCATGTGGTGATGCCAGGATGCAGATCTTGGTCTAGGAAGAAAAGAGAAAAATAAGCATAATGTAGTGAATTTTTCATAAGGTTAAATTACTCTCTCTTAAAAGTGTTGTCCCCTATTCTGAGATTTATATCCTTCCAGTATTTTTGGTAATAAGATGCACTATCTTTTATGATAACTATGGAGACAATAGATGTTGGCAACATGAAAATTTGGTACCCTCCCCTTATAAATTTTATTTTCCAGGTTTGTGAAATTCCTAAGTCTGGTCAATTCCTTCTTGAAGGCCGTACTCTGCCAGGAACGATCCCTGCTACCATTTTCTAGGAGAAGCAGCCACTGTCCCCACTTCTGTGCATCTCTGCCTTCTTTACACTTTGCTTAAGGTTGTGGATTTGTCAGAGAGGGAGAGTGAGGAGGAGGAGAAAGCAGGAATAATGATAAGTGACAACCCTTAGGGCAACAGTGGTTTTCTAAGAAAAGATAGTAATTCTGTTGAAAATTGCTGGAGAAGAGAGTGCGGTCCAAGTAGGCATATGCAAATTATATGCAAATCATACATGGCCCTCCTGTTTTAAAACCTGGATGTCCCCCTTGGGAAAATGCTAATGGAGACTAGTGGTCTCTGGCAAGCCTCCCTTGGTGATCTCCAGGAGTCCGGCCCTGATTAACGCATATTTTCCTGGCGGTGTGGGCCTCCAATGATCTTAATTTTCACCCTCTTTCCCCCTCCCTCATCTCCATAGCCTGTGGCTGAGCCTCAGAGGGCTCTCCACAGGCCTGTGGAGTAGGGAACATGGGCAGAGTCCTGATCTGGAAAGTTCTAGAATCCTCAGGTAGACCTCACCTTCTATAGGGCTCCTGGGGTCCCAGCCCAGCTCTGAGGGAAGGGACTGCTTAAAGCATTGGTTCTCAAGCTTCAGCATGCATCAGAATCACACAGAGTGCTTGTTTAAAACACACATTGCTGGGCTCCACCTCAGAGTTACAGATTCACAAGGTCTTAGACGGCCTGGAGAACTGGCATTTATGTCAGGTTCCCAGGTGATGCGGATGCAGACCGCAGCCTAAAGACCACCACGAAATAATGCCATTTGCAGCAACATGGATGCAACTAGAGATTATCATACTAAGTGAAGTAAGTCAGAAAGAGAAAGACAAATACCATATGATATCACTTATATGTAGAATCTAAAATATGACACAAATGAACCTATCTATGAAACAGAAACAGGATCACAGACATAGAGAACAGACTGGTGGTTGCCAACAGGGAAGGGGTTGGGGGAGGGACGGAGTGGGAGATTGGGGTTAGCAGATGTAAGCCTTTGTATATAGAATGGATAAACAACAAGGACCTACTGTGTAGCACAGAGAACTACATTCAATATCCTATGATAAACCATAATGGAAAAGAATATAAAAAAGAATGTATATATAGGTATAACTGAATCACTTTGCCATGCAGCAGAAATTAACACAACATTGTTAATCAACTGTACTTTAATGAAAAAACAAAAACAAAAAACCACTGCCCTAGGGTGAAGCGTACTACTCAAAATGTGGGCCCTGGTAACAGGTTGTTACCAGACTGTGATAGAAATTAAGTGTAGAAATTAACAATAAACGTTTAGAAACTTTTATTGAAGTGTGATATTGCCACAACATCCAAGCACGTGATTATTCTTCTATTAATTCATTTTTATTTTACTTCCCCAAAGTATTGGTCTATGATGGTTTAAGAGTTAAAAAAACAGCAAGTCTTTTGCCACAGATAGCAATTGGGGAACTCTGGCCGAGAGGGGCCAAGAACTCTAGTTCAGGGCAGCCCCAGGCTGGCAGGAGAACTGAAGTGCCCATCCAGAAACTGAGGCTCTGGGCAGGCTGGGCACGCAGTGGATTGGCTCCAGAAGGCGTTTGGCAACATGTGGGGAGTGGGAGGCCGGGGGAAGGGCAGGGTGTTGGTTGTCACAGTGACTGGTGGATGGGGGAGAAAACTGGCATTGAATGGCTGAGTGTTGGGCACGGGCACTGCAGAGACTTGTCCTGCCCTAAATGCTGGTTGAACCCTTCTTGAAAAACAATGGGGAGGGTGGAGTTAAGAAGCTGGCCCCACTCCAGACCCCCTGCCTTCTCTTGGGGGTGGGTGGACAGGGGGCCAGGGAGTGGAGAGAGGGCTGCACCAGTCAGAACTGGCTCAACCAGAGTGCCCTTGTTTGTACATAGTAACCGTGTGTGTGTGTGTGCGTGTGTGTGTGTGTGTGTGTGTGTGTGTGGCCTTGTGTGGATGGCAATGGTGTATTGTTAGTACCTTGCAGATACCTCTTGCTTTAGGCAAAACCAGTATACAAAAGCTCCAATATAGAAACGGGGTAGGTTGGCAGAGGGTGGTGAGGATAATTCCTTTTAAAAAAGAATAATTGTAGGAGTCCCCGCTTCATAAAAAGTTGTGCCAAGAACGTAGTCTACGTGTGGTGTCCAGGACAGTCATTTGCATAAAGTAAGGGGTACCTGTTCTTTCAGAGGAAGGTGGCAGTATCTAAAGGTGGTGCGGTTTCAGATGGCCTTGTGAATTGCTTGGAAGGCTCTAACGGCAATAAATACCACAATAATAAGTGGTTGTAGTTGGAAAGGATCCAGCCTGTTTTGTCATTGCCCCCTCACCAGCCCCTGGCCTGGGCAAGTCCTTCTCAGCTAGAAAGAAAGTTTTGTGATTCCGGCCTGCTATCTTTGTAGATAGTGTTTGACATTTTGTGGTGATGGTGTGAGAAGTAACTAGTTGTCTTATGCCTTTGGGTGTATGAGGAGGCCACTGGCTCTTCAAGCTCAGAGTCGTAGAGTGTGGAGCCTGGAAGGGAACGTAGCATTCATCAACCCCACATTTTATAGGGCAGAAACTGAGGCCCTGGATGCCCCAAATGTGCCCCAAGTTGAGCTTGTGTTAAGGCAGGCAGCGGGCCTATTGTTGGAGGCTTACCATGTAATTAATGGGATTTGGAGCAATTACAGGGACAGTAAAGCCCCTCGTTTGTTTCTTGTGCCAGGCCTGAGATTCCTTAGGAGGGGGGAGCGGGAGGGCAGAGGGAAGGTGGTAAGAAGGTGGCAGATAGTTGGCAAATCACCTCTTGCCAGGCCTGCTCCGTGGAACGCTGGCTTACATTTTTATACTGTGCGCCTCAAAGGATTCCGGTACAGGGTGCAGATCTGCCCAAGGTTCCCCACCTAGTTTTTCTCTGGGGCTAATTCTTGTTGGCTTTTAATGATGGGCTGTAAGGAGCCTGCTTTTCTTTTTTCTTTTTTTTTAAAGTGAACACCAACTAGGAAATTATAAAAGTTGGCATCATTCCGGGGAGGGGGTTCCTGCGCCTTCCTAGGCCTGGGGACAGTAGCTGAGCCAGAGCTGATAGTCACTGACTGGGGAGAGGAGCGGGGATCTGGTGTGATGAGAAGATCCCCACATCTAAGCTTTTGCAGCTGTATGGGATTCCGTATCAGGCCCCTGAATTCATGCATTCATTCGACAGATACTAATTGAGCGTCTGTTATTTCCCAGCCATCGTGCTAACTGGTGAGACGAAAAGTGCTGGCGATGGATGGTGGCGATGGCCGCACAACAGTGTGAATGTACTTAATGCCACTAAATTGTACACTTAAATGTGGTTAAATGGTACATATTATGTTGTGTAGATTTTACCATGATAAGAAGGAGAGAGAAAGAGCAACATAGAATAAGGCCCCTGATTCCAGGAGGTTGCTGGTCCTCTGAAGACTCCCCTTAACGTGGCCTGGAGCCCGAACAGTGGGTGTTAATGGCCACCCGTGGAGGGGGTCTCCGGGAGACTGTGGGAGGCTGGGAGTGCCCAGGGCAGGCTGAGGAGGGGGCTCTGGCAGGGATCGCCCATCTGCATGCCCACGAAAGGAGGTGCTGTGCAACGGAGGGTGCTGTCTTTAAATACATTTCTTGCTAAAATGTGTTTTTGAGATGTTTCCCCCATAGGGACAGTGCTCAGACTTGAATTTCTGTTGGAACTAATGTTTGTTCACAGAAAGTTTAAGTGGTAAAAAGCTTGGTGTTGCAACCATGGTGACACCCGGAGCTCAGGCTCTAGTTTTCTTCTTTCTAGAATGTGTTTCTGAGAGTTTCTTTTTCAAACACACGGGTGAAACTGAGGCTACATAGCATCATGGTTTTTCTTAATGCCTTCCTGTGGATTGGTCATTCATACCTGTGCCACCGTGGGGCTGAGGGGAGCCTGGACCAGTGACTTCAGCTCTCTCTACCTCAGTTTCTCTGTCTCAGGCGGTGGTGAGCACATGTGATGGAGGGTGTGGAAAGCATTTAGCCGCCAACCTGGCCTGCAGTGACTCTTGTAACTGTCACTTTGCATGTCACCAGTCATTTGGGTATTAGCATGTCCTGGCTTGCAATGAAACATGCATTATTATTTAACGTTTCCCTCGTGTTAATCTCCCCGCTCACATTACAAGGAGAGGATTTCACCTCTTCCTATGCCTCCCATGTCTCTCTCTGTAGGGCGCATGGCAGGTGCCCTACAGACACTCAGTTGATTGAATAGTCTCTTTGTAAAGGTCTGGGTGGTATTTCCCGGGGTAGCCTTTCAATCTGCCGGCAGATCAGCCCCACTCCCATCCTCTGGGCCGGGAACATTTGGGGTGGGTCCGTCCTGCGTGACTCCAAGATCCCCAGCAGCTCTTTCACGGTTTCGTTTTGGAACCATAGCTCTGGCCTCTTCAGATGGTCTCAGGCAGTGACGGCCAGGTCACCCAGCAACAGCCATTCAGATAATTACATGGGTTTCAAATTGTTCACCACTTTACGTCCTCAAAGCAATTTCAGAATCAATTTGAGGTTTGACAGGGAGCCGGTGGAAGTCTCGCAGCCCTGGGATGGTGCATGGGGCCTGCTTAGCGCTCGTTATAATTCCAGCGGCAGGATCCGTGCACCTGGGGAGCAGGGGCGCCGTCCTCTCTTGCAACTCAGGGAAGAAAACCAGTCAGTCAATCAATGAGAGCACACCTAATTAAAGGTAACAAAGGCTCTGGGTGCTTCATCCCTCCCCACGCTCTTGGGGCTATAGAGCGCCAAAAGGAAAACCAGCCTTGTCTCCAAGAGGATTAAAATGAAGTCTCGGTGTCAGAAATCAAATCTAGCAAGACTGTCTTTTTTTAACAACAGGTACCTACCCCTCACTGGAGTGGAGAACCTCCTCCCAGGAGCAGCCTTAAACTGGGCCTAGACTGTTCCTCTGCTCTCAGTAGAATAAGGGCTCTAGGCTGCCCCTGTTCTCGTGCACGGGAGTAGAACAGTAGGAAAGGCAGCCTGGCTTATGCTCTGTGCTCACAGGCCCTGCGCACAGAGGCTGCAAAGTGCGGTGGTCAAGGTGTAGGTTCCAGAGACAGGTGGCCAGGGTTCCTTCCCCTCACTCTCGGCTGGGGGACCCAAGGCTGGCTGCCCCAAGATCTTCATCTGCAAAATGGGAGTGGTCATAGCTCCCACCTCTGGAATTGTGGAAAGATTGCACAAGTTAACGTGTGAAAACAGTACCTGGCATGGAGTAAAGTCTTGCTGCTCTTTTAAAGAACCATTTCCCTAACCAGGCAACGGGTAAAGCCACTCTTCACTTTGCAAGGAGCAAGATAAGTTTATTTTTGGTTCTGCTTTGCAAAAGGGGCGAGTTAACCCAGGTCACAGAGCAAAGTGGAGCGAGCCTGAAATGGAGGGCTCATTGCCCACTCCTCCCAGCCTCTCTGGGCTCTGGTCTTCAACCTTCTAACGAGCCTTGCTAAGGTCTTTCACCCCAACCTCTAGTCTCATGGCCAAGATAAACTCAAAGCATCAGCCCTGTGGCATATTTTGAACTTTAACAGGGTCAACTTCTTATGCTGCAGGAATGAACTCGTAGAGTGTCAGGACCCTCTCGTGGGTTGGCCAGGTATTTGGGGAGGGCCCTGCTGTCACACCACATGGCACTTATCTGCTCAATCTTTACTTCCCAGCAACCCTGCCTTGTAGATCCTTGGGATTAAAAGGATCATTGGAGCACCTGAGACCTCGTCAAAGGCGGGGCGGGGAATCTTGGGTGATTACCTTTTGTTTTGGAAACCTTAGAGCAGACTGTTAGGGCTGGCTTATCTTCTCCCCTCCTCCAGTCTAATGAGAGAGTGGGCCAAGAGCCAGATGGAAACACAATAACACTGGGTACATGGAAGTCAGGAAATTCAAAGACATGTTCTCCACAGTGGTTGCAAATTGGTCCTTTTTGCACAGGTGCAGGTTGAAGGCCTCCCAGTGATAGAAAAGGTGAAGGAGAGGGAAGATGGAAGCTTTGGTGCCCTGAGTCATATGCTGCCTTCACTCTCCCGTTTCTTGCATCACTCCCTGCACCAGTGAACATTAACGGGACACTAAGCTTTAAAAACCAGACCCTGAGCTTGGCTTGTGGGCTCTGGGCTTGCAAAGGGGGGTGGATCCTGATGGGCCCAGGCCGGAGGAAGCAGCAGCAGATCGAATCTGAAGAACAGAACCGCAAATAATTAATAGTTCACAGACACCTGCCAGGGCCAGAGCTTTACTGGGACTTGTTGTAGCAGCCAGCAAACTGGAAGTCATTTTTGGAGAGTGATTTTTGGGAAAGGCCTTTGTGGAGGGATGTTGAGAGGTTCAAGTTCGGATCCGAACATGCACATCCAGCCAAGCCATTGCTAGTTCACCAGCTGTAGAGCAGACATCGATCTGGGTGGACTTAGCCTGCTCTCTGTTACTGAACATGCAGCGAAGAGAAAATTTATTATTTTACCTGTTGGCATTAGTACTCTCCTAGGGAAGAAACTGTTTACACTTAAGAAATACCTTGATAGGTCATTTGGGTGAGAGAGGAGGCCTTGAGGCCATGAGTAGAAAGAGGAAAAAATAGAGAGAGAACTCCTCTATATAAATACAAGCAGAAATTGTGGAAAAGGAGGGAGAGGGGGAGGATACTGGTTGGAGGCTGGGACTGAGTTGGAGGAAGTGGCCACGTCTGCTCTTTAGTTTAAGACCCCTGGTGGCCCTCCCCCAGCCCGTCAACTTTGTCTCCAGCAATGTCTACTCCTCGCCAACCTGTGTGTAGGTGTTGAGGGCTGGGCCTCCCGGGCCTCGGATGACAGGACAGAGCATCCTCAGCTCATGGAGGAAGGAGGAGAAATTCTGCACCAGCCGGAAATCAATGTGGAGCTGACGGCGGATGGAGCTGGATGTCGGCTTCCCCGCAGGTCAGGAGATGGCAGTTGGAGCCCATCTTTACTAGATGGGATAAGAGCTGCTTTTCAAATGTTTTCTGAAGAATTGGGTCTTTATTCTCTTAAGGCCTGTGGGTCAGGGCTCTGGCTGGTCTCCAGGAGGGTTGCTGGGGCCTTCCTCGCAGCAGGGAGCCACGGTGAGCAACTCTTGCCGCTGCCCCTGCCCCAGTTCTCCTAAGCCAGCAGACAGAGAAATCAAAATAGAGTCTCGCCATGCAAAGTCAGTGTAAGCTAAGATCCGGTGGAAGACGTCCAAGGCTTCTCATCCAGCATTATCCCGGTCAGTCACTTTTCCCACAGTCTCCAGGAGAACTGGCCATCCAGCCTCTGCTCAGATGTTCCCAGGACCAGGGGTGCACTGTGCTGAGAGTCCCACTCTCACACAGCTCTCATGGTCAGGGTGTTCCTCGTGAGATCCAGTCACATTCTGTACTCAGTCCCCACACCCACCTCCCCAGACACTCATCACAGCTCTGCCCTCAGGCCCCCTTCTGCGCAGACAGCCCTCCTGGTGCCTGTGGCCAGCTGTCCTGTCCTTTGCGTTCTTTCCTGGCTCAGTCTCTTCTGTCCCTCCCCCTTCCTCATCTGTCATGGGTGCCTGGGTGCCCGACAACAGGCCTCGCTCATGACAAGTAACGTTTGGGGCTCCTCAAAGGGCATTTGCAGTGGCTGGTCAAGAATGTGATTTTTTTTTTGTTTTTTTTTTGCGGTACGCGGACCTCTCACTGTTGTGGCCTCTCCCGTGGCGGAGCACAGGCTCCAGACGCGCAGGCTTAGCGGCCATGGCTCACGGGCCCAGCCGCTCCGCGCATGTGGGATCTTCCCGAACCGGGGCACGAACCTGTGTCCCCTGCATCGGCAGGCGGACTCTCAACCGCTGCGCCACCAGGGAAGCCCAAGAATGTGATTTTTTTTTATCTTCTGAAAACTTCCTAAAAGCTAGGCCAGACTGTGCCCAGCCCATGCCCTCCCTGAGGTACGTCCTCAGCTCAGGAAAGTCCTTGCTTTGTAGCAAAGCTGTCCTGTGGGCTCCTGACCTCTCCCTGGCCTGGCAGTGTCTCTCTCGTCCCCCCACCCTGTGCTGCTTCTGGCCTACCTCTGCCTGTCTGCTACTTCACAACAACCTTCCAGGCCTGTCTGTTGTGTGGGGAGAGCAACCACTGCTTAAATCTTGTGGTTTGAAGGGAACTGGGGTGACTTCCTCTATCTCTGCCCCTGCCCTCAACATTCTCCCCACCCATTTCCCTTCTAGATGTCACTCATTCCTTGGAACTCCTCCTCATCTCCCCCCCACCCCCCATCCCTGCATCTAGCCCTGCATCTTTCAGGGAGACTTCCTGATGAATATCCGCCTGGGGAGTGGGAAGAGCACTGCCCTGGGACTGGGAGACCAGGGTTCTCGTCCTGGCCCCGCTCAGGTGTGTGAGCTCAGGGCCTCAGTAGCGTCAGCTGGAAAATGAGATTGAGTTAGATGTCCAGCTCTGACGGCGTATGGTTTCTGCTTGGGACAGAAACATCTGTTTTCCTCTTCTGGAGCCTGCATACTCCCTGCCAGTAGAATTCTGTTTCATGAGGTAGACGGAGTTCACAACTCATTTGCCAGGCGGAGAGGATGGATATAACATGAAACTCATGAAAGACCTAGCCAGGTGTTCACAACTCGGGCTGCACATTTAGTATCATCTGGGGAGCTTTTAAAATATTCTGATGCTCAGGCCCCACCCCCAGAGAGTCCGATTCCATTGGACTGGGTGGGGCTCAGGCATCTTTACGTTTATTATTTTTTTTTCTTTTAAAAAAATTTTTCTTGAAGTATAGGTGATTTACAATGTTGTGTTAGTTTCTGCTGTACAGCAAAGTGATTCAGTTATACGTATACATATTCTTTTGTGTGTGTGTTTTAATAGTCTTTATTTTTTAATTTATTTTTTAACATCTTTATTGGAGTATAATTGCTTTACAATGGTGAGTTAGTTTCTGCTTTATAACAAAGTGAATCAGTTATACATATACATATATCCCCATATCTCTTCCCCCTTGCGTCTCCCTCCCTCCCACCCTCCCTATCCCACCCCTCTAGGTGGTCACAAAGCACCGAGCTGATCTCCCTGTGCTATGCAGCTGCTTCCCACTAGCTATCTATTTTACATTTGGTAGTGTATATATGTCCATACCACTCTCTCACTTTGTCCCAGCTTACCCTTCCCCCTCCCCCATCTTTATGTTTTAAAAGCTCCCCAGGTGACCCTAAATTGTAGCAAAGTGCGAGCCACTGTTCTAGTACCCGCTGCTAGCTTTGCTGCTTGAAGTGCGGTTCTCAACACAGAAGCGTAGGGTCCACTGGAGCTTGTTAGAAATGCAGATTCTCAGGCTCCGCCCCAGACTCCCAACCAAAATGTGCATAATAACAAGGTTCCAGGGGATTTTTATGCCATTTTAGATTTGAGGAGCATGGCTTTCACCCCACAAGTGGCCTTTCAGGATTTCCTTTGCTTATAATAGCTCGTATTTTTTCATAAGCAACCACAAATCCATTTTGGGTGTAGGTGTGGCATAAAAAAAATTGTACCCAATGTCAGTTAATATTACTGTGTTATATCTATAGATATAACATCTATGCTCTCACTATTTTCACTTTTCAAAGGAGCTGAGCTCTCGTTCCCTTCCCATAGGGCCTTTGCACATACTGTGTCCTGCCTGGGATTCCCCATCCTCCTTCTAGACTCTGCCATTCTCCTGTTCACCTGGCTGACTCCTACTCACCCACAGCTGGACCTAGTGGGACCTTGTTGTCTGAGGCACATCCTTTTGCATCCTGATCTCCCACCTCATCCATCTCTCTTCCTGTCTCTCCCATTTGTTGACATCATAGCCCAGCAATGACACCTCCCAAGGTGGTCCAGGTGGTGATGTTGGCTGGGGTGGGGGGAACAGGGAGAACCAAGTCCGGTGGTGAGGAGATCCAACTTCAGAATCCACCTTATGTCTTTTTAAAAAATATTTACTTATGTGTTTAACTTTTGGCTGCGTCGGGTCTTAGTTGTGGCATGTGGGATCTTCTGTTGTGGCACATGGGCTCCTCGCTGTGCCGGGAAGGCTTCTCTCTAGTTGTGGCATGTGGGCTCCGGAGCGTGCAGGCTCCAGAGCACATGGGCTCTGTAGTTGCGGCACTCAGGCTCTCTAGTTGTGACCTGAGTGCTCAGTAGTTATGGCACGTGGGTTTAGTTGTCCTGTGGCATGTGGGATCTTAGTTCCTCCACCAGGGATCGAACCTGCGTTCCCTGCATTGGAAGGTGAGAATCCACCTTATGTCTTAACCTCCTTTGTCACTTTCCTCATTTTCTTCATGTTTATTCAAGTGTCCACCTCACTGGAGCTTTGTGGGGATCAAATGGAGTCATGGATGCTAAGATGCTTTCTAAAGTACGGAGAATCTACAATACAAATCCTAATCATTCTCATTAGTGCCGGTGGCAGGGAATGGATGCTCCAGGGAGCCGTGAGAATGGGATGAGTGTGAGGAAGGCACAAACCTTTTGCCCCGTGATAGTGGAGACGCATGTCCGTTCCCCGTGAGTGCTGAGCATTAAATGTTTACAAAGGTCACACTGCACAGGCCCAGGAGAGCCTTCCCCTCTCCTCTGAGTCGACGCCCTCCCATGGCCCCATTTTCTGCCCCCGCCTCCACCCCATGCCCTGCCTGCCCATCCCTGGGTCGGGGCCTCTGGGGGATATAGGAATAGGACTGAAACACTCCTGTCTGTGCCTTCAGAGGAGAATGGATGGTGACGCTGACCGGGGAGCCGGGAAGGCCTCTGTGTCCCTCAGAAACCATGCAGCCAACCACCTGCTAATTCTGAACTACTTGGACCTAGTTGCTGTGCAGCAGTGCACATGCATACAGAATGATTGCTTTTGTTCTTCTGCTCTTCTTTCCTGAGGGCAGCTTCTGATAAGGGTCCACGCACCAGAGGACAGATCTCCAGAGCTAAGGCAGGATCCGGGGACCTGGGAGCAAGCAGGGTAAAGGGACCCAGACAGGACCAGAGACTGAGAATTCTTTACTCCCACCCTGGCCCACACGCTGTGGCCTGGCCCTGCTAAGGGCTACTGGCCTCTCTGAGGGCTGCGATGGGGCCAGCCTGCTGGGCACCCTGGGCCATTGGCTCCCTGTCTCTGGGTCTCAGTGGCATTGAAAGTGATGGATGTAGGGCTAGGATTGTCTTCAAAGTGCCCCAGCCCTGAGTGGTAATGATGTGGCATTGGTCTGGGCCATCAGCGGAATGCGCACCGTGGAGGGTCCCTGTGGGTGGGATTCCCGGTCTGGAGGTGGCTCTCAAGGTGGGAGGGCCTTAAACAGTCAGGTATAGAGCACTGGGCTGCCCTGCAAGCCCCAGCCATCTCCCCCACGGAGGAAAGGCCGGTGTCCTCAGGGGGACAAACAATGGCAGGTCTGTCCCCAGCTCCAGTTCACAGCAAGGCAAACAAGGCAGCCTCATCTCACAGCTCTTTCCTTGATAGTGGAGCACTTAGTGACTATATAAAGAAAAGAGACAGACTTTGCATTTCATGGCTACCATAGGCATTTAACGTGCGACACAGGCCATACCAAAATTAAAGCATATGTTTTCATTTGGGACCACCTCTGAAGCAGCAAAAAGCCCAACCCAACCCAAGTAACATTTTCTCCTCCTAATGAGCGTGTAGACAGAAGGAGGATTCGTGAAGTTAATGTTTCTGCCTTCCTTCAGGCACATTAGTAGGCATTGATTTTCAGCTGTGCTGTATGCCACTTGCAATGGCTTCTGACTGAAGGGGACAATGCTATTTGGGAGTCTGTGAGGTTTAAAACATCCACAATTGCCTGGTGCTGCAGCAACGCCAAGTGCTGCTCTAATAGCCCCTCATTTGTTGGGGTAACAGGGAAGTAACTGTGAATGCCTGTCGTACTCCAGGCGACTGTGGGCTGCCTATAAGACCACCGGCACATCCCTAGCCCAGAGGGGATTTCCTTAGGTGGGAAGGGGAGTCAAGGGAGAGGGACAAGCGGGAAAGTAGGAGACTATAAACAGCACATGCCTGTTAGAGCTTCTCTCTGGGGAGGGGGGGAGGGGGAATGGGACCAGGGACGTGGCTGCAGGACCCCAACCACATGTGCAACGTTTTATTTCTAAAAACAAAATCCAAAGGCAAGTACGGCATAAGAGTAAGATACGATGATGCTAGTGGTGGGTTCAAGGATGTTTGTTACGTGACGCACTAGTTGTCAATACATTTGGACTATTTTATAATTAAATAAAAATGTAAAAGAAAAAAGAAAAGTATAGGGTGGTTTGTGTAGTAAGCCACCATCTGGGTAGGAAAGGTTTCACTTGGGACTAGGCTGGCAGACACATAGCGGGTCCCTAGAAGGACTCAGAGGACGTGGGCACCGAAGGTCCCCTCCGCACACATTATAGGAGAGAAACTTCTTTTCACTGTGTTCTTTCATGCTTTCTGGAGGTCGGACTGTGCCTTATCTTACCTAATTTTTAAAAAATAACATGATTATATCTGAAAGTTAAGAAAAGATGAATAGAGAGGGGAGAGGGGAAAAAAAAGAGAAAGTTTAAAGAGGGAAAAAAAAAAAGGCAGGAGGGAAGCAACTTATGAAATGCTGGAACTCAGCCTGGGCACTCGGTGGTGAGAGTTTAGCAAAGACCCTTTGAGGCTCCACCAGTGAGGAGCCTTCCCTGGAGCAGCTTCCTGAGGGCACAGAAAGGCCACCTAGACCAGGAGGCTGCCAGCCGGGCTGCACAGTGTACATGGGAAGCCCTTTCCTGCTCCTGCCCTGGAGCAGCCCCGGGCTCCCCAGCAATCCAAGAGGCCTCTGCTGGGGCTGGCGGTCTGAACAGAGAGGTGGGGTAGGAATGGAGGGTGGTTGGTAAGCTCCAGGTGACAGGTTCTCTTGGGAAGGAGTCAGAGTTCCAGCAGGGCCGTTGGTTGGAGGAAGCCCACTGTCCTGGACACAGCTTCCTTTCTGGGCACTGCCTGCTGGGTGCCAGTGGAGGAAGATTTATGCAGCTGAGCAGATGTAACTAACACTTGATCCCCAGGCTGTGACCCTAATTGGCCCAGGACAACACGCCTCTGTAGGATTTTCAGATATTCGGAAATGGACCCCTTCCCCACCCGCCTTTCCCCACCCACCCCCTCAGCCCATGACTTTCTCCTGCACCTGCTGCAGAGTTGGGGAAGAGAAGCCAAGTCCCACGGTGTGGGGCTTTTTCTTGTGAGCAGTCTCAGGCCTGCCATCTAGAATTTAACTTCTTTGTGGAGTCCAGGCTGCTTTAAGCCTCTTGAACCATCTCAGCCTCAAACTGGGCCAGGTGCCTAGAAGGAATTCCAGAAAGGTTTGCTGAATTGAATTTGACCACTGGGAGCAGCTGACTCCCTCGGGCTAAAAACACTGTAGCCTGAATCTTCCTGGGCTTGGGTCCCAGTTGGTGAGCCAGGGAAGGGAGAAGCTTCCAGCTCCCTGCTATCCCTGAATCGCACCCTCCTCACTTACATGGAGGAATCACCCTAGAAGGAGCTCTGGACTGGAGGTCACCTGGGACCAGGAGTTTGGTCCTACCTTTGCTCACACAAAATACTGAAAGTTGTCCCCCATCCAGGGGAATGGTGATAGCCATCACCCAGGGCAACTGCTTTAAAAGTGTGGACCCTGGACCTGCAGCATCAGTGTCACCTGAGAGCCTGCTGGGATGCAAATACTCAGGCCCCACCCTGGACCTGCAGACGCTTGGGTAGGGCCCGGTGCTCTGTGTTTGCCAAGCCCGCAGGTGATCCTGACCACCATGGTGTTTGAGACCTGGGCTTCTTCCCTGTGGAAGAGGACGGGAGAACCAAGTTAGGTTTAGAGAGCTTCCTGAGTGATGCTGACTTTCACGCTTAATCCTGGAACACCTTTTCATCTCCTGTTTCACCATGAGGAGCAGAACACCTGAGCAGGGAGGTATCCCATTCACTATCCTGCAGCAAGCTTGCAGCGGGTGGAGACCAGGCCTCTGATCTAAATTCCTATTCAGTTGCTTAAGTTGTATAAAGGAAAAGAATGATGGTCGATGGCAGGGTGGTGAGTTCAGGGAACATTATGGATTCTGAAGGGAAGCATCCAGGTTGAAAATTTGGAAACCAATAGCTCACTCAACTGACCTGTGGAGCAATAACCTTTCCTGCCACACCCGCGGAGCTGCTCTGAGATCAGCTGGAATAACTGCCTTGCAGGTGCTGAAGTGGGTGAAGGCCTCTGCGTGGGGACAGACAATGACCAGGAAAGGGCCAGCTTTGGCCACGTGGAAGCTGGAACCCAGGCAGGTCAGCAGAACGCTTGCCCTGATGTGAGGGCCCTGCCTCGTTCGAGGGTGGAAGGGAGCCGAGTGCCGGGTCCGTCTTAGCAGGTGGAGAGCCATCTGCCTGGCATAGCCTCGCAGCAAATGGCCTTGCTCCGGGCTGCACCCAGCTCTGCAAGAGTAGCAAGGACAGCTGGGAACGGTGCTTCCTTCCCTGCACCAGCACCAGAAGAGCTGGCCTGGGGCACCTGTCAAGAGGATCAATGTTGGAAGGCCCATGTTATAATGTGAGCCAAGCTAGGAACAGAAAAACCCACTCTGGGAACAGGGCCTGGAGGGTGGAGGTGGGTGTGCAGGATTAATTTAATTAAGTCCTGCTTTGGGGACCAGGCTAAATTTAGCAGTTGCCTAGGCTGCTGGTTTGACTCCTTCCCTGCAACTCCCTCCCATCTGCCCACTGTACATCCTGCAGGTGATTAATTCAGAATTCCAGGCCAGAATGTGCAGGTGCACCTGCTGATTGCTTAGTCCCCTCTCCAGCCTCTGCTAAAGTTTTCTCCCTGGGTCCCGGGGGCGGGGGGGGCGGGGGGGGGTGGTACATTCTGAAGCACCAGAGCAACGCCTGTCCTTCTCCAGGGAAGTAAACACTTCATCCCTCCTAATGATTCCTGCAGTGGCCGCAACACCTTGCCAAGAAAGCACAGCCGCCATGGGCCTGGATCTCTAGCTTGTTTCATTTCATTGTTTCTCAGGGCCGCTAAAAAATGTGGATAAATGGTAGCAGTTCTGGACCGAATGACTGATAACTGCTAAATGTGTGTGCCTGCCCCGCACAACGAGTAGGTCAGAGGTTCTTCTGCTACAATTTTTCTTCTGGTTCTACACTCTTCCCCTTTGATGATTCCTACTTGGTCTCTTCAATCTTTGGACTGTTTTTTCTCCTGATTACATTCCTCCTTATTTGGAGCCATTCCGAAATTTGTTAGTATCTCCACCAGATTGAAATGGTGTCAAAAAGAGGAGATGAGATGGGAGGTGATGTGAATACTAATAAATACCAAATGATGATTTACAGCATAGAACATTCTTTTGTTCATTTGCCAAATCTTTATTGAGGGTCTACAGGCCTTGTGGTAACACAGAAACTGCAGGACTGAGCCAGACACAGTTCCTACCTGCAGGGAGTTGGCCATCTAGCGGGGTTAGACACAAGGAAAGTCAATTACAGATGGGTAGTGTGTCAGCACAGTGCCGGCCTCTGGGTGAGGGATCAATAATTAGCAGCAGGCATGGTAGTAGCAGTTGATTTCAGGGCTTCATGCCATGAGCCAGGCTCAGTGGGTGAAGTCATGAAAGAACTTTCTTTTACTGTTTTTCATACCACTTCTTGGGTTCTTCTCTCCAGTCTCTATATCAAATCTCGGTCGGGTCCCCTTGATGTTCTGGTCACACCCAGATATTAATAAACAAAGAGCTTCACTTTCAAATATTGAAAGTCCAGCCCAGCTTAACACCCAAACCTCCATCTTTTATCCCATGTTTAGTTCCAGCCTTCTTGCTCACCCCTGCCTCACCCCAGGCCCCTGCCCAGGTTTGGAATCTGCAGAAGAACACAGATGGCATCTTTTCTCTCTACTTGCCCCTCTCCTCCCCTCCTGCCAGCTGCTGTTTCTGGCCTCTCCAAAGTCGGTGCAGGAGAATGGGGTTGGAAGAATAAAGCAGAGTCCTTTGTAGCTGATCCTGGTATAAAACCGGTCCCCTCTGGGATGCAGGTGCCTCAATACAGGCTGTTTCTTTTCCAGGTGCTTTCGTGGGTCTGGGCAGCTTGGAGATGAAGTGGCTCGTAGTGAAAAGCTTTGGAGTCAGGCCTAGTCCCAAACCTCACTCTGTCCTCACGCTGTCCTCACAAATGACTTAAAACTCTCCCATCCTCAGTGTTCCCACCATAGAATGGGATGATATACCTGCTTCCCAGAGGAATTATGGACATTTGTGGTAACATATGTATGGGAATGGAGACATTGTGAGTGCGTACATAACGGATGGTGGCCCGTTTTAAGAGGTTGAGTCCTCTTTCAGAGTTTTCGATAGCAGAGGCCTAGCATCCTCTATGGTCCGAGCTGGTCCTGCCTCCAGACTCCAGAAGCCTTGACCAACGCCCCTGACTGCTGTTTCCCCTTTCCAGTCCCCTCTTCACCCCCACAGGGACATCACTCCTTAGTCAAGAGCACTGGAAAATAACTTTGACTGCAGTGATCAGAATGGCTGTGGTGATGGAAAGTTACAATATTTTGATTAGCTATAGGTCTATGAATATAAATGATTGTACAGCACTTTCCACATCTGCAGTGCCACCTAGACATTAGGATGATTTTTGCAATAAGCAAGTCCAGATGCCGCCCATCCCAGTAAATGAGGGGGCCGTGGGTTTCAGGAGCGTGGGCTGCATCCAGCTTTCCTTTGGCGCTTTCCTTGGGGCTGTTGCCAACTTACCACTTACGAGTTTCCCTTGGATTTTAATCTCCCAGGGGAAGAAGCCTCTTTATGGGAATAGATTTTGCGGTGCACTGAATCCACGCCAACCAGACAGAGGGAGATTCAACTGTCTTTCCTTTTCCATTCCTGGAGGCCTGGCTCCCCAGCTCCCCTCGCTCCCCTCCCTGAGTTTGCGGGGCCACCTAGAAGGGAAGGCGACAGCAGCTGGGGCAGGAGGTGGCCATCTCTATACAAGTGTGGCTAATTCCTGGCCTAAGGCTGCTAAAATGCCCTGTGGACGAGCAAGATACTCTTCAGCCAAACCCCCTAAGTTTAGTGGAGGTGTGTTCTTACTGACACTGGCCGGGCCACTGGTCTGAGCGCTCCTTTCTATTTTGTCCCAAAGCAGGAAGTTCTCTAGTGACTACTGTGGAGTTCAGGCTCGGGAGATGATATCAAGCAGCCAGTGTTTTTGACTTTCCGAAAGGATAAATATATGACTTGAGGAACCTCACATTTTAGAGGGTCTGGAGAATGTTCTTTTCTCAATTACTAGGAAGTGATAAGCACCTGATATGTTGGCTTGGGCCTGGAATTTTGACCTTCAGCTACTCTTTCCAGGCGCCTGTGTGGGGGTGGAGGAGGGTACCCCCACAAGGGAGGTGGCAGAGGAAGGGTGTGAGAGCCCAGTGGCACCCCTGCATGGTTTTGCCCAGGCCATCCTGGCTGCAGAACCCTGGAGCATGGGGGAGGGAGTGTCTGATCACCCAACACTCCCTGCAGTGAGAAGATGGGGCCTTGCTTTCCCTCAGCGGAGAAGAGCTTGCAGGCCCTGGAGGTGCTGGCTAATGATTCAGCTCAGGGCACGTTCTTTTTCTTTTTCCCACACCAGCCCTGTTGCCTGCCCAGGGAAGGAAGTGCAGGCTGCCCCCCCGCCTTTATTCCTAATGACCCTCAGAAACACCTCAGGGGAGCAGTTCTGCTCAGCAACCCAAGATAATTAGGGTCTGCCCTGCAGCAAGTGAACCAGAGAGCAGGACATACTCTCCACGGGCATGCCACTGCCTGGCTTGGAGCTTGCAAACCCGTTCCACCCATGGGACTCATCGTCCACCTTCTCCCCCACATAGAGTCTTGCTACTCATAGGAGCTTGGGCAGCCCAAAGGGAGCAAGGTTGGACAGATTTCCTGAGGGCCCTGGTACCATAGACTTTGGACCTTGGAGCACACAGCGCCAGCCAGAACCCACAGGGGTGACATGGAGCCATCCACGGTCCTATGGATGGTTTAGGCCTCTTTCCTCCCCCTTGTGAAAATATTAATAGCTATCATTTATTGAGCACCCACTACTTGCTAAATTCTCTAAATGAATGCTCTCTTTGAAAGCACACAACACCCCCATAAGGAGGTACTAGATAACTATTATAACCCTTATTTTCACAAGTGTGGAAACAGCCTTAGCGAGATTGTGACCAAAGCACATAAAACACCTCTCTGTATTGCTGTATAGACATCAAGTTCATTCATTTTAACTGCTCTATAGTATTTCATTGTATGAATATCCACATTGTATCTATCTTGGGTGGTAATTACTATTATGGTTAGTGTACATCCTTCTAGGACTTTTTCTATACCCAAACATACACATAGGTCCATAAGGTCCATATCTATATAAGGGCCATAGGTCCATATCTGTGTGTGTATATATGTGCCCTAAAATGTAAGCTCCATGTAGGTAGGAATTTTTTGTGTTTTTTGATCATTGTGGTAGCTTCAGCACTTAAAAGCATGCCTGGCACATAGTAGTTAAATGAATGCATATGTAAATACATAATTGTCTTTTGTGGCATTTAAAAAATTGTACTCTATCTTCTGTAGTTTTCTGCCTGGTTTCTTTGCTTAAATCAGTACCTTTCTGTGACAGTACATACAGATCTGCCTCATTCTTTTCCATTGTTGCATCATACTTTGTAGATCATCAAACCATTCTCTTGTTGAAGGACATTTAGTCGCATCTAGTTATTTTGCTGTTCCAATGCTGTGATTAATATCCTTGAACTTGTCTCCTGGCACACAAGTGTGAGAGACTAGAAATGCAGGACATACCTGGAAGTGAATTTGCTGGGTCTTAGGAGACACATGTCTTTATTTTTATATCACTCATTTGCTCTCCAATGCTTTCTTTTTTTATGGATATGGGGTAAAATTTATTTCTTGAAACAGTTTATAAAAATAATGTGTCAGGGCTTGCACAAAATTGAAGGAAGGAATAGAGAAAAACAAACAAACAAAACAAAAAATTTAAAAATCCTGATGAGATAAACTGAAAAAAGAAACAGAAAAGAATTAGTTGATCACTGGAGAAATTACTACTCTTGGGGAAAAGTATTTCCCTATAATTCTGTGTGAAATAGAAAGGTAGTCACATTACATATGATAATTAATAGTTAATAGAAAGCTTCAGCACAGGGGGCAAGAACTGGTCCACACATTCTGCTAAAATAAAGCATTTCCTGAGAGGGCAGACTGCAGAAGCAAGAAGTACTACAATTCTGCACCCTGTGGAAGGAAAACCACATTCACAGAAAGACAAACAAAATGAAAAGGCAGAGGACGTTGTACCAGACGAAGGAACAAGATAAAACCCCAGAAAAAGAACTAAATGAAGTGGAGATAGGCAACCTTCCAGAAAAAGAATTCAGAATAATGATAGTGAAGATGATCCAGGAACTCTGAAAAAGAATGGAGGCAAAGATCGAGAAGATGCAAGAAGTGTTTAACAAAAACCTAGAAGAATTAAAGAACAAACAAACAGAGATGAACAATACAGTAACCGAAATGAAAAATACACTAGAAGGAATCAATAGCAGAATAACTGAGGCAGAAGAATGGATAAGTGACTTGGAAGACAGAATGGTGGAATTCACTGGCACAGAACAGAATAAAGAATGAAAAGAAGTGAAGACAGCCTAAGAGACCTCTGGGACAACATTAAACCCAACAATATTCGCATTATCGAGGTCCCAGAAGGAGAAAAGAGAGAGAAAGGACCCGAGAAAATATTTGAAGAGATTATAGTCGAAAACTTCCATAACATGGGAAAGGAAATAGCCACCCAAGACCAGGACGCGCAGAGAGTCCTAGGCAGGATGAACCCAAGGAGAAACATGCTGAGACACATAGTAATCAAATTGACAAAAATTAAAGACAAAGAAAAATTATTGAAAGCAGCAAGGGAAAAACGATATATAACATACAAGGGAACTCCCATACGGTTAACAGCTGATTTCTCAGCAGAAACTCTACAAGCCAGAAGGGAGTGGCATGATAGGGAAGAACCTACAACCAAGATTACTCTACCTGGCAAGGATCTTATTCAGATTTGACAGAGAAATCAAAAGCTTTACAGACAAGCAAAAGCTAAGAGAATTCAGCACCACCAAACCAGCTCTACAGCAAATGCTAAAGGAAACTTCTCTAAGTGGGAAACACAAGAGAAAAAAAGGACTTAAAAAAACAAACCCATACCAATTGAGAAAATGGTAATAGGAACATACATGTTGATAATTACCTTAAAAATGAGTGGATTAAATGCTCCAACCAAAAGACACAGGCTTGCTGAATGGATACAAAAACAAGACCCATATATATGCTGTCTACAAGAGACCCACTTCAGACCTAGGGACACATACAGACTGAAAGTGAGGGGATGGAAAAAGATATTCCATGCAAATGGAAATCAAAAGAAAGCTGGAGGGCTTCCCTGGTAGCGCAGTGGTTGAGAGTCCGCCTGCCGATGCAGGGGACATGGGTTCGTGCCCTGGTCTGGGAAGATCCCACATGCCGCAGAGCGGCTGGGCCCGTGAGCCATGGCCACTGAGCCTGCGTGTCCGGAGCCTGTGCTCCGCAATGGGAGAGGCCACAACAGTGAGAGGCCCTGTAAGAAAGCTGGAGTAGCAATACTCGTATCAGACGAAATAGACCTTAAAATAAAGAATGTTACAAGAGACAGGAAGGACACTACATTATGATCAAGGGATCAATCCAAGAAGAATATATAGCAATTATAAATATATATGCACATAATATAGGAGCACCTCAATACATAAGGCAACTGCTAACAACTATAAAATAGGAAATCGATAGTAACACAATAATAGTGGGGGATTTTAACACCTCACTTACACCAATGGACAGATCATCCAGACAGAAAATTAATAAGGAAACACAAGCTTTAAGTGACACAATAGACCAGATAGATTTAATTGATATTTATAGGACATTCCTTCCCAAAACAGCAGATTACACTTTCTTCTCAAGTGCACACGGAACATTCTCCAGGATAGATCACATCTTGGGTCACAAATCAAGCCTCGGTAAATTTATGAAAATTGAAATCATATCCAACATCTTTTCCAACTACAACGCTATGAGATTAGAAATCAATTACAGGGGAAAAACATAAAAAACACAAACACATGGAGGGTAAACAATACGTTACTAATTAACCAAGAGATCACTGAAGAAATCAAAGAGGAAATCAACAAATACCTAGAGAAATATTACAATGAGAACACAATCCAAAACCTATGGAATGCAGCAAAAGCAGTTCTAAGAGGGAAGTTTATAGCAATACAAGCCTACCTCAAGAAACAAGAAAAATCTCAAACAAACCATCTAAACTTACACCTAAAGGAACTAGAGAAAGAAGAACAAAACCCAAAGTTAGTAGAAGGAAAGAAATCATAAAGATCAGAGCAGAAATAAATAGAAACAAAGAAAACAATAGCAAAGATCAATAAAACTAAAAGCTGGTTCTTTAAGAAGATAAACAAAACTGGTAAAACTTTAGCCAGACTCATCAAGAAAAAGAGGGAGAGGACTCAAATCAATAAAATTAGAAATGAAAAAGAAGTTACAACAGACACTGCAGAAGTACAAAGCATCATAAGAGACTACTGTAAGCAACTCTATGCCAATAAAATGGACAACCTGGAAGAAATGGACAAATTCTTAGAAAGGTATAACCTTCCAAGACCAAACCAGGAAGAAATAGAAAATATGAACAGACCAATCCAAGTAATGAAATTGAAACTGTGATTAAAAATCTTCCAACAGGGGCTTCCCTGGTGGCGCAGTGGTTGGGAGTCTGCCTGCCGATGCAGGGGACACGGGTTCGTGCCCCTGTCCGGGAGGATCCCACATGCCGCGGAGCGGCTGGGCCCGTGAGCCATGGCCGCTGAGCCTGCGCGTCCGGAGCCTGTGCTCCGCAGTGGGAGAGGCCACAGTGGTGAGGGGCCCGCGTACCACAAAAAAAAAAAAAAAAAAAAAAATCTTCCAACAAACAAAAGTCCAGCACCAGATGGCTTCACAGGTGAATACTATCAAAGATTTAGAGAAGAGCTAACACCCATCATTCTCAAACTCTTGCAAAAAGTTGCAGAGGAAGGAACACTCCCAAACTCATTCTATGAGGTCACCATCACCCTGATACCAAAACCAGGCAAGATACTACAAAAAAAAAGAAAGTTACAGAACAATATCACTGATGAATATGGATGCAAAAATCCTCAACAAAATACTGGCAAACAGAATCCAACAGCACATTAAAAGGATCATACACCATGATCAAGTGGGATTTATCCCAGGGATGCAAGCATTCTTCAATATACACAAATCAATCAATGTGATACCCCATATTCACAAACTGAAGAATAAAAACCATATGATCATCTCAATAGATGCAGAAAAAGCTTTTGACAAAATTCAACACCAATTTATGATAAAAACTCTCCAGAAAGTAGGCATAGAGGGAACCTACTTCAACATAATAAAGACCATGTATGACAAACCCACAGCAAACGTCATTCTCAATGGTGAAAAACTGAAAGCATTTCCTCTAAGATCAGGAACAAGACAAGGATGTCCACTCTCACCACTATTATTCAACATAGTTTTGGAAGTCCTAGCCATGGCAATCAGAAGAAAAAGAAATAAAAGGAATCCAAATTGGAAAAGAAGAAGTAAAACTGTCAGTGTTTGCAGATGACATGATGCATAGAGAATCCTAAAGATGCCACCAGAAAACTACTAGAGCCAATCAATGAATTTGGTAAAGTTGCAGGATACAAAATTAATGCACAGAAATCGCTTGCATTCCTATACACTAAAGATGAAAGATCAGAAAGAGAAATTAAGGAAACAATCCCATTCACCATTGCAACAAAAAGAATAAAATACCTAGGAATAAACCTACCTAAACTATAAGACAGTGATGAAAGAAATTAAAGATGATACAAACAGATGGAGAGATATACCATGTTCTTGGATTGGAAAAATCAATACTGTGAAAATGTCTATATTACCCAAAGCAATCTACAGATTCAATGCAATCCCTATCAAATTACCACTGGCAGTTTTTACAAAACTAGAACAAAAAAATCTTAAAATTTATATGGAGACACAAAAGACCCCAAAAAGCCAAAACAGTCTTTAGTGAAAAAAATGGAGCTGGAGGAATCAGACTCCCTGACTTCAGGCTATACTACAAAGCTACAGTAATCAAGATAATATGGTACTGGCACAAAAACAGAATATAGATCAATGGAACAGGATAGAAAGCCCAGAGATAAACCCATGTACCTATGGTCAACTAATCTATGACAAAGGAGGCAAGGATATACAATGGAGAAAATATGGTCTCTTCAATAAGTGGTGGTGGGAAAACTGGACAGCTACATGTAAAAGAATGAAATTAGAACACTCCCTAACAGCATACACAAAAATAAACTCAAAATGGATTCGAGACCTAAATGTAAGACTGGACACTATAAAACTCTTAGAGGAAAACATAGGAAAAACACTCTTTGACATAAATTACAGGAAGATCTTTTTTGATCCACTTCCTAGAGTAATGGAAATAAAAACAAAAATAAACAAATGGAACCTAATGAAACTTAAAAGCTTTTGCAAAGCAAAGGAAACTACAAACAAGATAAAAGGCAACCCTCAGAATGGGAGAAAATATCTGCAAACGAATCAACGGACAAAGGATTAATCTCCAAAATATATAAACAGCTCAGGCAGCTCAATATTAAAAAAACAAACAACCCAATCCAAAAATGGGCAGAAAACCTAAATAGACATTTCTCCAAAGAAGATATACAGATGGCCAAGAGGCACATGAAAAGCTGCTCAACATCACTAATTATTAGAGAAATGCAAATCAAAACTGCAGTGAGGTATCACCTCACACCAGTTAGAATGGGCATCATCAGAAAATCTACAAACAACAAATGCTGGAGAGGGTGTGGAGAAAAGGGAACCCTCCTGCAGTGTTGGTGGGAATGTAAATTGATACAGCCACTATGGAGAACAGTATGGAGGTTCCTTAAAAACTAAAAATAAAATTACCATATGACCCAGCAATCCCACTACTGGGCATATACCCAGAGAAAATCATAATTCAAAAAGACACATGCACCCCAATGTTCATTGCAGCACTATTTACAATAGCCAGGTCATGGAAGCAACCTAAATGCCCATCGACAGACAAATGGATAGAGAAGATGTGGTACAGATATACAATGGAATATTACTCAGCCATAAAAAGGGACGAAATTGGGTCATTTGTAGTGACGTGGATGGATCTAGAGACTGTCGTACAGAGTGAAGTAAGTCAGAGAGAGAAAAACAAATATTGTATATTAATGCATGTATGTGGAACCTAGAAAAATGGTACAGATGAACTTGTTTGCAGGGCAAAAATAGAGACACAGATGTAGAGGACAAACATATGGACACCAAGGGGGAAAGTGGTGGTGGTGGTGGGGGGGTTGGTGTGATGAATTGGGAGATTGGGATTGACGTATATACGCTAATATGTGTAAAGTGGATAACTAATAAGAACCTGCTGTATAAAGAAAATAAATAAAATAAAATTCAAAAATTCAAAAAAAAAAAAGCATTTCCGAAATTGTTACAAGGCTTAGGCAAAGAAACTCTCTGTGTCTCAGTAGAACACTTGGATTCATCATTTAGAGAATATCCAGCAACCCAGTTCCAATGCTTTAAAACAAAACAAATACCTAATTATACTCCTAGTAACAGTGTGTGAGCATTCCCACTTATCCACATCACTGCCTGGTACTATGAAATGGATGCGAAATGGCATTGCATTGCCAGTTTCCACTTTTTGATTTTAACAGTTATTAATTCTTTCTAGTACTAAATGATACCTATCTTCTAAACATTTCTTTTTTCAGATATATTGTAACACAGTTGATGTATATACTGATCTTATAACTAGCAGCCTTCCTATTCTTATTAATTCTAACACACTGCTGTAAGTTCTTTTTGCTCTCTGTAGAAGATGATGTAATAGTCAAATAATGATAGTTTTGTTTCTTATTTTCCAGTTTATATACCCTTTATATCTTTTTCTTGCCTTAATGTATTAGCTAGGGATGTCCAATACAGAATCAAATAGAGGCAGAAGTGATGGACAGCCTTGTATTGTTCCTGATATTAAAGGGAATCCTTCCTTCCAGGATGTCACTATTAAGTATCATGGTTGCAGTATTCGATGACCTTTATCAGGGTAGGGAAGCTCCATTCAGTTCTTGGCTGCTAAGAGTTTAATCAGGAATAACTTAACATTTTATCACATGATTTTTCCCCCTCTTCTGAGATGATCATATGATTAGTATCTTTTTTGTGTGTGTGTGTGGTACACGGGCCTCTCACTGTCGTGGCCTCTCCCATAGTGGAGCACAGGCTCCAGATGCGCAGGCTCAGTGACCATGGCTCACGGGCCTAGCCGCTCTGCGGCATGTGGGATCTTCCCGGACTGGGGCGCGAACCTGTGTCCCCTTTATCGGCAGGCGGACTCTCAACCACTGCGCCACCAGGGAAGCCCTGATTAGTGTCTTTTAATCCATTCCTCTGGCAAATTACACTAGCAGATTCTCTAATGTTAAGCTACTTTTTCAAATTCCTTGCAAAATTTTAACTTGATATATATTTTAAAAATATATTTCTATATTTGGTTTATTATTATTTTTCAGCTTTTTTGCATCTTTATTCACGAGTGAGATTGGCCTGTAACTTTCCTTTTTCAGACGCTCCTGGTCTGAAGTTTTTATTAGCCTTACAAAACGGGTTACAAAATAAGCTTTCTTTTCCTAGGCTTAAGAAGATTATGTAGGAGATGAAATGGTTTGCTCATTGCATGTCAGATAGGACTTGCCAATAAAACCATCTGGGTCTCTTATTTTCTTTGTGGGAAGATTTAAAGTTACTTATTCAATATATTTACTGATTATAAGACTCGTCAGGTTTTCTATATGTTTTAGAATTCATTTTTGTAATTATATTCTTCTAGGAATTTGTCTGTTTTACTTAAATTTTCAAATCTGTTGGCTTAAAGTTCTTCATATTATTTTCTTTTGATCTTTTAAAATCATTATAATATCTGAAGTTAGCTGCCCTGCACTTTCTTTCCTGATGTTAATTGATTTTATTCTTCTCCTCGCTACTCTTTAATCAATTTCACCAGAGGCTAGTCTCTTAAGCAGACATCTATTTGCTTTGTTAATTTTCTCTATTGTATCTTTGTTTTCTGTTTTGTTGATTTCCTCTTTTTCTGTTCCTCTCTATATATTCTTTGGTTTTATTCTGTTGATTTTTTCCAATTTAGTTCATTGCTAATTAACTTCTTTTTATAATATGAGAACTTAAGGCTATATACTTCTCTCCACATATTGCTTCATCTGCATCTCGCAAGTTTGATAAATAGTATTTTCATTACCATCCAGTTCTAAGTATTTAAAAACTATTATTATGATTTTTGTCTTCAATCAGTATTTTTAAATTTACAAATATATTTTTTAATATTTGTTTTTTAGTTTTTTAGTTATCTTTTGTTATTGATTTCTAACATAATGACATGAAGATCAAAGAACATGGACTGTGTTATTCTTTAGAATCATTTGAAATTGCTTTATATCTGGTCAGTTTTAAAAATTATTCTATGTGAAGCCAAGGTGCTTTCTAATTTGAAGGCTTGCATTAAATCAAACTCATTAATTATTCAAAGTTAAAAGTTCAAAACTTCTATATTCTTGCTTATTGTATCTGTTTGATCTATCAATTACTGTGAGAAGAGTTTTAAAATTTCCCACTCTAAAGCTGTGTTTTGCTCATTTCTATTTGTACTTTTATACACTTTTTTACACATATTTTGAGGATATTTTATTAAGTGTGAATTTAGAATTACTATTATATTTTCCTGATGAGTTGAACATTTTATCATTAAGTAGTTACCTGCCTGTCTTTTAGAAATACCTTCATTGACATATTTGTTGGTGGTGATCTCTCTCACTTTCAGTTTTTCTGATAATGTCTTCATTTCACCCTCATTATTAAAAGATACTTTTTCTGGGTACACAATTCTAGGGTTCAGTTATTTCAGCACTTTGAGGATGATTTCTACTATTTTTATTCCATTGTTTTATTTCTGGTTACCATGGTGGATCCAGTTGACAAAAAAGTAACGCACAGCCCTCCCCTCCCCCTGACATATGCACACACACACCTGATCTTAATGTCCTACACCAAGATGGCCAGAATAACAACAACCACAACTGAACAAAATAATATTTTGAGGCTGGGCTTCAAACCAAGAGAGGGATATTTGTCAGGAGAGGGACTAAAAGTCTGAGCATAGTGGTAGCTGAAGCCAAAGGTATGGAGACCTGATATGTGGTAAAATGAACACAGACTGAAGTTCTAAATCTCTCAGGAAAAGGGTTGCTGAGGTCTGGGTCCCAGTATTTTGGAAACTAATGACTTAAACGCAGGAGTCATGAAGGGCAGCCTCTTCTGTAGAATAACCATTATACTCACTCATCAGCTCAGGGACTCCACAAAGACACGTACATCTTCCAAGTGCCAGGAGTGAGAAAACAAACAAAAACAAAATATTTACCCATGAGAAAATGGACCCCCAAGCTGATATCATACCCAAAACAATTAAAACTCTCATTAGAGACAGAAACTCTTTCACTGAAAAAAGAATTTTTTTTTAAAAAAGAGGCAAAATTCAGGTATCTACAATTTATAAGACACACATACAATTTAATGACACACAAAAATTGACAGCCAAGAGTTGGAAGAGAGTAAACCATGCAGATAACAAAAGAAAGCTGGTGTTGCAATGGTGTAACAATGTAGAAAGTAAGGAGAAAGGCATAAATAGAGAAAGAAGATCATTGCTTAATGATAAAAGGGACAGTCCACTAGGACATATAATAATCATGAATCCTTATGTGCCAAACAACATAGCCTCAAAATAAGGGAAGCAGAAATTGAGAGAATGGGAGGGAGAAAAAGACAAATTCACAATTACTGTAGGAGATTTTTAGCATAATCTTTAGGAATAGAAGATACAAATTCGTAAGGTTATAAAAGGTTCAAACAAGACAAGTAACAAGCATCAGTCAGTGAATCTATATATAACCCTGTATCCTACAAATGGAAACTATGCCTTCTTTTCAGGCACGCATTTATAGAAACTGAGCATGGAGCAAGGCCACTAAAGAAATCAACATCACACAGACCACATTCTTCACCACCATGCAATGCAATAAGAATTCAGTGATAAAAAGAACTTCCCTCTACCTTTAACTCTGTCAGTCACTTTGTCATGGATGCTGGTCCCATGAGCCAGGCTCAGAGGAGGTCAGGGTAACCTACAGGCAGGAGGAAGGCTGGGGGGCATGATGTTTCCTAACAGAACTGGATAGCATGAGTGTGCCCCTTTTGTTCATAACATGAAGGATTACCTGATCATGATATTTATAGACTACATCTTCAGGGCATGCTCAGCTGAGTCTCCTTCGCAGCTGACTATATTAGGGTGAGGTAGCCAGGAGAGCTCTTATTATACTCATCTCACACATGAAGGGACAGATAAGTAGAGACAGAAATTCACCTACCAAGACACTAAAAAATGTTTTAAAGAGAAAATTGTGGGACTGAGACTGAACTCATGTGTTTTGATTTCAGATTGGTTGCTCTCCCCAACCCACAGCATGAGCTGTGAATGGTTCACATTCAACTTTAAATCTGACTGGACTAAGGTTCTTGAGAGCAGGCCCTAAACCATATTCAGTACTCTCCCCAGTGCCTGGCAATGGAAGATTTTAGTACATACTTGTTGAATGAATGCTGGATTAAGTTATTAATTTCTGCATGAATGCATATTTGCATTTATTTATTTCTAAATAACTCTTCCCATGTGGTAAATGTCCATTGTAGGGAATTTGGAGAAAAAGAGGAGAAAGAAGAAATTAAAAGCTCCCATAATCCTTTCATTAAGCATTTTATAAAACCTATTTTGGTGGCTGCACAGTAGGTATACACATGCTCCACATTTAGGCTATTTCCAAATTTTCCCTATTATAAATAATTCTGTGATAAGTACCACTGCACACTCTCATTATTTCCTGAAGATAAATTCCTAGAGTTGGAATTACTAAAGTCAAAGGATATGAAGTTTTTAAAGATTTTGATAAATATTTTCAGATTCCCTTCCTTAAAGCTAAACTAATTTGCATTCTCCGGTGTAAGAAAGTATCAATTTCTGTGCACCCTCATCAGTATTATTTTTTTCGTTTTCCTCTTTTTAAGGTAAACTTTCTATTGAAGTATTACATGCGTAGAAAAAATGCAGACACCATAGTTGTGTGGCTCAATGAATTTTCACACAACGAATATCTTCATGAACGTAGCATCTTGATTATGACATAGAATGTTATCAGGATCCCAGAAGCCACCTTCCAGTCATTTTCATGCTCCCAAGGGTAACCACTGTCCTTTTAACATCATAGCTTAGTCTTGAAATGTATATAAATGGAATCGTGTAGTATTACTTTTTTGTGTTTGCCTAATTTCACTCAACATTATGTTTGGGAATTTATCCATATTGCTATGTGTAGTTGTAGTTTGTGCTTTCTCATTTCTGTATTTCATTTCCTTATGTGAATGTACCATAATTCATCCATCTTCCTGTAGATGGGCATTTGGATGGTTTCTAGGTTGAGATTATTGCAACCAGCATTGCCGTGGTTATTCTCATACATGTCTTCTGGTGAATGACCATAAGCATTTAATTAGGTGTATTCCTAGGACTGGAATTACTGGGTCGCAACACTATGTATTTTTAACTTTAAAAATTGCCTAGTAAAGCTAATGCTTAAATCAACAAACAAGAACTAATGGAGAATCTCAGACCAACAGGGTGTTGAGTATGAGCTGGTCCTGGGGTCTTTTCCTAGATTTCTCCTATCATGCCTTGTTGGGACTGCTGGCCCAAGGATGCATAACTCTGAATAAATAGACCCTTGGGTTGAAGGTTCATATATAGAAATGGAGACATTTGTGGTCAGAGTTGGGGGTGGAGCTTGTCACGTGGCTGTACAGGTGACTGTGAACAGAGATTGGGGACCTTTGGGGGGACCTTTTGTTCCAGGTGTATTCTGATGGATTGGAACAGATTGTGTAAGGCATGAGAAGCCGAGCCAAAGTGTTAGGGAGTTTATTCAATAGGTAGGGGGTTGTCATAGAAGGCTCTTGAGGAGGTGAGTGCCTTCATGGAAGCAACATTTTAGAAACACATGGGAAGATGGCCAGAATCCAATTAATGCCAGATGGAATGGCACTGAGAGAGGAACATAGGACTCCAGGGAGGGGAGTAAAGAGTGGCCTCACCTATGAGTAAAGCCACAGGAGCCTGGGAACCTCACGGGGCCACACTGCAGTGTGCTGCCATCTCCTCCGGCTTCTGCTGTGCCTTTCCTGCCTAAACCTCCTTTCTGACCCTGGCTTGCCCCAGTACCCTCCAGTAAGATGCTCCCTCTCTATCCTCCTGCACAACAGCAGGATGTGAGCTCCTTGGGGCAAGGACCACGTGTGTCCTGATCACCCCTCTATTCCTGGCACTTAGTATAGTACCTGGCACATAGTAGATGCTCAATAAACATTTGTGGAGTGAGGAATGTTCTTTTGTGTCATATCTGATTTCCCCTCTCTGCCAACCCCTTTCCAATGACTCCCGTCTGCTTGTCTTTCAGTCCTGGCTTTGCCCCTAGCCACAGTCTTGTGATTTTCCTTGTCCTTTTCTTTCCTCAAGGCTCTTGAACTCTGTGCACAGGTGAGGGTGTCAAGGCAAACTCAGTGCAAAGCCCAGGGCTTCCCTTCCAAGAGTTATTTCTCCTTTCCTTTCTACCTCTGTGAACATGGCCTGGGTTGACAGCCCAACACTCAAGATGTCTGTGTTTTGTGCCACTCCCACCCATGAAGCTGAATTGGGGAGCTACCTGAGGCCCAGGACAGGGGCTGCCTTCATTTTAGCAACAGCAGGCCATTTGAGGGGGGTCGTCCCCTGTCTTCCCGCACCCCGCCACACAAAGTCCAGGCAGCACTGCTATTGGAAGACAGAACGTGCCAGGCCCCGTGTGGTTCTTTGTCTTCGTTTTGTTTAGGTGCTTTTATCTCCAGTGGAGTTTGGACATGATTCGCTGGCGATAAAAGCTACCACGTCTTGCTGGATCCGCCTGCATCCAAATGTGAGGGATGCTGTCCCCACCGGAAGCTTTGTGTGCAATCCGTATGGCCTCTTTTTTCTTTCCTTTTTTTGCCATATTGTCCATGAAATGACTGCAGGGAGTCAGGGAGCCTAAAGCATCCAGGCAGGCAGATCTGCCAGCCCTTCACTTCAGACTGGAGAGGGACCAAGGCCTGTGAGTACTGGATGTACCGGATTTCCTTCTAAGGCATTCTTTTTTTTTTTTTTCGGTACGCGGGCCTCTCACTGTTGTGGCCTCTCCCGTTGCGGAGCACAGGCTCCGGATGCGCAGGCTCAGCGGCCATGGCTCACGGACCCAGCCGCTCCGCGGCATGCGGGATCCTCCCGGACCAGGGCATGAACCTGTGTCCCCTGCATTGGCAGGCGGACTCTCAACCACGGCGCCACCAGGGAAGCCCCAGGGCATTCTTTTTTAACGGTGGAACAGGAGCAGCTCACTCAGAAAATAGTTATCGGTCTGTGTTGTGAGGAGAGGGGGTGGGCGGGGGACACCAGCTCTGTAGGGCTGCCTTCCAGCCCTGGGATGGGTCACACCATGGACTTCTTCCCTTTGAACACGTGTGAAGTACACATGATGATGTGCTGGCCACCAGACCCCCTTCCAGGCAGTTTTAAGGGCTCTGTCAGTCTCAAATCAATTTCCACTGTCCCCTGCAAGATTCTCCAGTTGAAAAATTAAAAACCAAAAAACAAACAAAAAGAACACCATAAAGCATAAACAAATTCAAAACCAAAACCCATTACAATCCCTCAGGGGACAGCCAGTGAGGAACTAGTTGACAGCAGAGAGCAGTTGATTGGTGTTTCAGGTACCTATTGCTCCATGGCAAACCAACCCCAGATATAGTGGCTTAAAGTACCATTTGCTGACAATCATATGGGTCAGGAATTTGGGCAGGACTCTATGGGGACAGCTTTTCTCTCTTCTGTTGGGTAACTCAACTGGGGCTGGAGGATCCAAATGGCGCTACTCCCTGGCCTGGGGCCCTGAAGCTGATGCTTGGCTGGAGCCTTGAGTCTTCTCCACATGGCCTGTTTCTCTTCTCATGGCTCCCATTCTCCAGGACCTCTCTCTGTAGCAGAACAGCCTAACTTCATTACACAGCGACTGGAAACTGCCTCCGTGAAAGTGGAAGCTGCAAGGCCACTTCAAGCCCAGAAGGTCACTTCTACTACATTCTATCTGTCTGTCAAAACAAATCAAATGGCCAGTCCAGATTAGGGGGAAGGGAGATATCACCCACCTCTCGATAGGAGATTGTCGTGGCTATCTTTGGAAATAATCCATCACGGGGAGACATCTAAAGTGCTTGTTTCCTGTAGCCATCGTCACGTCTGAGCCCACGTTCCTTTCCCTGCCTCATTTCTGCTCCACCTGACCCCTGGTGTCCTGAAGGAGAGGAAGCTGTCACCTGGCAGAAAGGAGGTTGATTAAAAAAAAAAAAGCTCGTGTGCTATGTTCATGATTATAAATTATGAGTTCTAGAACTCCGCTGTTCATTATAAACCTGATTTGTCTGTCTACAAATCTAGCACTTGACGGAATGCTTTCTGATTTCTGATGACGGAACCTCCAAAGTTGCCAGGAAGCAGGGCTGAGCCCAAGCGTCGCTTTCACACGTCCAGATGTGTCCTCACCAGCTACTGTTGTTCTTAGTTTTGCAGCCATAAAACTTGCACCTCACATATTTGTTAAACAGCTTATTAGGAATTCTAGCCTTTCTCAGAGTAGCTATGAGTTTTAAATTCTCAAAATGTAACTAGAATAGCTATTTATTTTGCACTTTTATTTGGGACAGAAAATCTTGAGCTTAGGAACACACCTGAGCCCTGTTAGGGCCATTTACAAAGCTGGGGGAAAAAAAAAGAATAGGAATGAGAAGGGTTGTTTTTCATGAGGCACAGGAAGAATTTTTACAATATGAGAATTCTGGAAGTCACCTCGGGTTATAAAAATCCAAGGTTTTTTATTGTCCTGGTGATCGTGTGCCTCATCGTGGTTGTTGCTGTTTTTGTCATCCTCTCTGTCCTCCTCCAGCTCCTCCAATCTCATCGGTCCTTCTCTCCTCCTTCCTCCGTATCCTGAGTCCAGTTCCAGGATCCCATACCTACGATGTTTCCAGAAGCAAATTTCCAAAATTGAATTGGCCTCTGTGGAGAGAAAACAGATCTGTTGGTCTGTCCCTGTTGCTTAATGTTCTCACCATACGGCTGCTTACAGATGATTGGAATTTGAAGGGCTTCTGTTTTTCATTGATTTTAAACATAGTATTGTTAAGAGCTGAGGGCAGAAATCCAGGGCTCATAAGGGGCGCTAATGCTCTGTGCGGTTTACCTGCTTCTTGGAAGATGCTGAGCACCCTTTCAGGTCACTTAAAGCTAGAAAAACACATCAAATGCAGGGGAAAGAAGGTATTAAATACACTTCTTTCCCCCTTTGGGTACATAATATAGTGTGGATTGAGGGTCAGGAGACCCAAGTGTGGTGACACCAGCTCCATCAGAAAGGAACCCTGTAATCTTGGGCAAGTCACGTGACTTCTCTGGGCTTCAACTTTTGAGCTTTAAGTCAGGGATCTGGAGTTGATTCATTTTAATAAACTCTGGGTCAGGCGTTGTTCTGGGCATTGAACTTAGAGACTGAGCTAGGCT
This sequence comes from Orcinus orca, assembly GCF_937001465.1. Classification (NCBI taxonomy): domain Eukaryota; kingdom Metazoa; phylum Chordata; class Mammalia; order Artiodactyla; family Delphinidae; genus Orcinus; species Orcinus orca. The sequence continues at coordinate 25,153,204 of NC_064573.1, forward strand.
GTATCCTGCCTGCAGGGAACTCAGCATAATGATCTCTGAGGCTCTGAGATACTCAAAATTTCCCAAATACTTGCCCTGATGCTACACTTAGTAACGCAAATAACACTGGTCCTACGGTGGGAAAACTACACTGATGAACAGTCTGCTGTCTTCTAGTAAAGCATAGGTGTAGGTATTGTTCCTTAGCATTCATCTTTGTTTTTGCAAGATTTGTTTATGAAAGCACTCTACCAGTTCAGCTAGGGCTGGTTTGCTATCTATTAATTAGTTAGTTGGTTAATTTTCCATTGCTAGAGATCGGACCTTTCTTTTAATTAAGTTATTGTTCTGCTCACTTGTGACTCTTTTCCAGTAATAAGTACTCCTTATAATTAGGAAAGATAACTTGGGTTCCAAGTTGGAGATGACAAGGCCCCCAGAACAAGTCTCTGTGAAAGGAAAAGTTAGTGAATAGACAGCATGTGACGAGAGCCAGGGGTGTGTGGCACGGTGAGGGGCAGTGAGGTGGGGGGGTAGTGAGGACACTTTTGCAAACAGCTCCTCAGCCAGGACAAGGGCAGATGCCCACTGACTTAAACACCTGAACACGAGAGCCAGGGCCCTCACCTGCCAACTCCTACTCTTTGCCTTCTTGCCAAGGGTCCAATGACTGTGACATAGATTTTGAGGGAGAGGAGATCGTGGCCTGGACCACATCAGTGACAGGAGAACGGAGACAAGTGGATGGAACTGAGATTTACTGTAGAGGCACACTCAACAGAATTTGGTGAGGGGTTGGGTGTCAGCAGTGGTGAGGGTGGGTAGATGGGGGCTGGGGAGGAAGAGGGGCGAGTCGGGGATAATACCCCAAAGTTTTTGGATTGAGCTACTGTGTGGACTAAGGTGGCACTTACAAAAAGACTGGTAAAGGTTTGCGTGAAATATCAACAGCTTAGCCTAGGAAATGCGGAGTTTGGGATGCCCAGTGAATCACACTGGTGGAGGTGGGAGAAAGCAGCAGCTGGTTGCAACTCTTACAAAAGAGGTCAGGGTGGAGATGGTGATTTCTGTGAACCTTTGCCCTAACTTGCTATCATAATGCTGTTTCTGTGATAACATAGGATTCAAGTTCAAAATACCCGATTTAGGGGCTTCCCTGGTGGTCCAGTGGTTAAGACTTCGCCTTCCAATGCAGGGGGTGTGGGTTTGATCCCTGGTCAGGGAGCTATGATCCCACATGCCTCACGGCCAAAAATCAAAAACATTTAAAAAAAGAAGCAATACTGTAACAAATTCAATAAAGACTTTAAAAAATGGTCCGCATCAAAAAAAAAATCTTTAAAAACAAAACAAAATATCTGATTTAACAAATACATCTTAGAGAATAACTGGAAGGAATCTGGAGAGCAGCTGTATACCTTTTTACCAAGGGTCTGTCTGGGGTTGTTAAGAGGTAGTTTGGTGTAGTAGAAAAAACATGGGATTTTAGTGTTTCAGTGTTTAGTGTTTAGTCCTAAAACACTAGTTCTTGATCCAGCTCCATCACTAATAACCACCCGTGACTAAGAACAGTTTACTGTGATACTTTGCCCATCTGCTTCACACACTGATCATGAGACAGTGGGTGAAGTGTTAACGAAACACATGGGTGGAAGTGTTACGAAAAGGACAACATGCCACGGAATTGACAGAAATGATCATTTTATTCAGGTTACAATGTGAGTTTCTTCAGGGGATAGTAGTGACGAAGTGGATTGTTTCCTTTTTTGATAGTTTTAATGTTCTCCTTTCTTCGCAATAACACCTGCTTATCATTAAAAAGAAGGATGATATAGGAAAATAGAAAGAGAAAATTACCCATGTTTTCACAACTCTGAGAAAGGCACTCAATATTTGGGCATATTTCCTATAGGTAATATTTTTATGGAATTTAAAAAATTAGACATTATTTCAAACATGTAGAGATGTGCAGAGAAATTATATAACTGTTATCCATACACCATACACCGTAATTAATGAATCTCAACATTTCTGCCATATTTGATTTGGATCCTTTCCTTTTTTAGAAATAATATGTTGTGAATACCATTGACACTCCACCTTTACCCTTCCCTTTTGATTCTTTTCCCTTTCTCCTAAAATATAACAACAATTGTATACTTTTTACTAATCTGAATGTGAAATGGAATTTCATTGTTGTTTTAAACTTCACTGGTAACAATCTAATTCTTTTCCACTTACAGGTAAACTGTTTGAAAGTTCTTTATCCTTCCCCTACTGATTCCTGATTCCAAGTTTGCCATATACCAAGTTTGCATCTATCTATGAATTTCTTGCTGGGGTTGCTATTTCTTTTTGGTTTAATTGTCCATCCCTGTAATAATAACATTTAAGTCTGCTACTAAGTTTTCTAATAAGTCTTGATATATAATAGAGCAAGTCTTTCCAGTATTTTTTTTCAAAATTCTCTTGGCAATTCTTGGCCCCTTATAGTTCCTTATGAGTTTTATGATCTCTGTCACATACCACAAAAAACCCTGATGGCAGTTTTGAAAAACTGAGATATGAACCATCATATTTCACTCTTTTAAAGTGTACAATTCAGTGGTTTGTTTGTTTGTTTGTTTTTGCGGTACGTGGGCCTCTCACTGTTGTGGACTCTCCCGCTGTGGAGCACAGGCTCCGGGCGCACAGGCTCAGCGGCCATGGCTCATGGGCCCAGCCGCTCCGCGGCATGTGGGATCTTCCCGGACCGGGGCACGAACCCGTGTCCCCTGCATCGGCAGGCGGACTCTCAACCACTGCACCAGGGAAGCCCTCAGTGTTTTTTTAAAATATATATTCACAAAGTTGTGAAACCATCACTACTCTCTAATTCCAGAACATTTTCATCATCCCCAAGAGAAACCCCACACCCATTAGCAGTCACTTCCCTCCATCCCCCACCTTGCTCCTGGAAACCACTAATCTCCTTTTGTCTCTGTGGATTTATCTGTTCTCCACATTTCATATAAATGGAATCATACAACATTTCTTTTTGTGTCTCACTTAGCATAATGTTTTCAAGGCTCATCCGTGTTGTAGTATGAATCAATACTTCATTTCTTTTTTATGGCCGGATAACATTTCGTGGTGTGGATATACCATATTTTGCTTATCCGTTCATCAGTTGATAGACATTTAGGTTGTTTTCACTTTCTGCTTATTGTGGATAACTATGAACATTTGTGTGCAAGTTTTTGTGTTGACATATGTGTTTATTTCTCTTGGCTATATACCTAGCAGTGAAATGACTGGGTCGTATGGCAATTCTATGTTTAACCTTTTGAGAAGCTGCCAGACTCCTTCCCAAAGTAACTGCACCATTTTGCATTCTATTTGGTGTGAAGTGGTAACTTCCATGGAATTTTGATTGAAACTGCATTGGTTTCCAGATTGATTTGGGGGAGAATTAGCACCACAGTACTGAATCTTCTCAGTGATGAGCCTGGCATGTATTTCTCCATTTGATGAGATCTTCTTTCATACCTTTCCTGTCATCTTGCTGAATTACTTTATTTGGCTTTAGGAACAATGATCATCAGGAACAATGATAGCTTCTTAAGTAATGAGAGTTTTGCCTCTTTCTTTCCAATTATTAGGCTTTGTTTTTCTTGCCTTATTTCACTGGATAGGACTTCAAATTAGCGACGAATAATAATACAGGTGATAGTGGCATCCTTGTTAGGTTCCTTTAATGAATGAATATGAATGACTTTAATGAATATACATGTAAATTTTCACTATTACATATGATGTTTACCATTAGTTTTTTTTTAACCTTTAATTTTTAATAAATACCTTCATCAAATTAAAGAAGTTCTTTTCTATTCCTTTTTGCTTAGTTATCAGGAATAGGTATGGAATTTTATCAAAAGCGTTTGCTTCAGCATTTACTAAGCTGATCTTAAATTTTTTTCTTCTTAATTTGATAATGTGGCGTATTATATTAATAAATTATCTGATGATGAACATTCTTATATTTATAGGGTGAACTGTAGTTGACCCTGATATAATTTTTATACACTGCTAAATTAGATTTGAAACTATGTTAAATAAGATTTTTGCATCTATTCTCATAAGGGATACAGGTCTGTAATTTTCTTTTATTGTACTGTTCTGCAGTTTATTAAGGTTATACCAGACTTATAAAATAATTTTGCTAGTTTCTCTCTCTTATTTTATTCTTTGAAACAGTTTGCTTTAGATGGAGATTAGCTATTTCATAGAGATTTGGCAAAACTTGCCTATGATACCTTCTTGTCCTGTGACTTTGGGGAGGGAGGCAAATCTCTGACTCTCAGTTTCTGACTCTCAGTTCAGTTCTTCTGTGGTTATGAGTGTTTGCAGGTTTTCTTCTTCTTGAATCAATTATGATTATTTATCATTTTTTGAAAAGAAAATTGCTTGTGCTTTTCTAACTTAATCATTTCTCTTTTGATTTTAGAAATATCTACTGCTTTTCATAAGAAATGCTCATTTAAATTGTATTACTAAATTTTTTTTTGTCTTATCACTATTCCGTTTGTTCATTCTTGCTAAAGATTTGTCTTCCAAAGAACTAGCTTTAGGTTTTGGTAATTTGTTTCCTATTTCATTAATATACACTCATACTTATTATTTCAACTGTTATTTTGTGTTTAACCTGTTGTTGCTTTACTAACTTCTTGAAGTGAGCCTTTAACTCATTTATATTTATTCCTTCTCTATCACCCTTTTGTCTGAATTAATAGTATTATATCAGTTATCTTGTCATTACTATTTGCCTGGAATGTCTTCTTCCATCACTTTATTGTCAATCTCTTTATATTGCTTTATTTTAGGTATCTTTATAACAATATTTGGCAGAATTTTTTTCTCTTTCTACCCAATACGAGAAAGTCACTTAATAGGTGAATTTAACCCAGTTTTATTTTTTGATTACTGATACGGACTTATTTTTAGTTGCTTCAAATGTAGGAAACTCTTCGCCATTATCTTTGTGAATGCTGCTTTCCAACCATTCCTTCTATTTGCCTCTTCAGAATACCTATAAGATATGTTAGCCTCTCATTAGTCTTCATATTTTTAAAAATTTTAATCACTCTCTATGTTTAATTCTGGATAAATTCCCTAATGCTCTCTTCTAATTTACTAATTTTCATTGTAATTATGTCAGGTATAGATTTTATAATTTTATTTATAATTTACACTTCATTTCTATGCCTCTAGTTTTAATTATCAGGACTTACTGGCTCTTTTTCATATAGAGCTATTTTTAGTTTATTTTTATCTGCTATTGTTTGGTAATTTTTTTTTCTTTTTATGGCTGTTATTCTCTATTTGAGGATACTAAAGCATGCTGCTTTAAGGGTTTTTTTCAGATTTTTCTATTATTTTTATTTCGTCTTGAGTCACTTCATCTCCCAATTGTGGATTTTGTCAGTTGTCTCGCTCAGCATTTTTTTTGTTTTGTTTTGTTTTTTTTGTTTGTTTGTTTGTTTTTTTGCAGTACGTGGGCCTCTCACTGTTGTGGCCTCTCCTGCTGCGGAGCACAAGCTCCAGACGCACAGGCTCAGCGGCCATGGCTCACGGGCGCAGCCGCTCCACGGCATGTGGGATCTTCCCGGACCAGGGCATGAACCCATGTCCCCTGCATTGGCAGGTGGACGCTCAACCACTGCGCCACCAGGGAAGCCCAGCATTTGTTTTTTTCTCTTTGTTTTGGTTAACAGACTATTTTTCTTCCTCTTCCAGTGCTCACTCTTCTCTGTCTGGTAACTTTGTCTTTTGTCTGTCTGGTAACTTTTGTCTCTACTCAGTTATAGGCCTTCAGTACAGTGTCAGGCCCTATACTGATATCTCATGGCCCCTACTTTGCTTTTATCTTGGGGATATTGCAGATCATTTGCTGAGCCTGCCTCACATCCTGGTGTAAGGCTGTGTCTGAGTCTCAGAGTTTCCCAAGGTACTTAGCTTCACATGAAGTGAGGCTCTGAGAGTGATCAGAACCAACTCTGTTAAGCTGCCTCTATGAGCATGGGATGAGCACGTGCCCCTGGTTTTGAGCAATGGCTCTTGCCCCTTGCTTTGTGTGAGGGCTTTATGCCATAGAGGCTGAATTTCTGGTAGCCTCTTCTTGCTGCCAGACCCCATGTCAAACGAGCCACAGCATCAGCCCTACTCACCACTTGCTTTCCTGTTTCACTTCTAAATCCTGCTTTGGAGTATGGCTATGTTCTTTTAATTTTTGCTATGAAATATATTTGGAGGTGTTGGCAGGGTGGCTTACACAAAGCATGAACTTACAGCGTCCTCTTGAGAAGAATCATTGCCAGACATTTTCCAATGTCTTTTCTGTACATAGGAGGTAATACTGTAGATAAAGTTATGTATCCTGTTTTGGTTTGATTTGTTTGTTTGTTTTTGCTTATACTATATCATGGGCATAACCTCAGGTTATTACAAACGCTTTGAAATACTTTTCATTGTTCTCTGCTTGTATAAGATAGTTTTTCTTCACAGATCATTTTAAAGCTTCTAGGTAGGCTTCTTTGAAATATATTTATGTGTAGGGCCAAGTCAAGGAGTTTGGTCCAGCTTGGCCCCTTCTCCATGAGAACCAAGGTGATCCTCTGGCCAGTGTGGAGGAAGGAGTCAGGGCTGCAAGGATCACTGAGCACTCTCTCTAAGAATCTCCCCTGAGCTGTCTAACTAGTGGAGGGAGGGTGCAGATCTGGGCCCTGGAAGCGGACTTTGGAGACCATTATGGCATCTTAAGGACAACAGATCTTTCCTCATCAGCTTTGGACCAATCTAATGAGTCTTCACTGCAGACTAGAGACCTCCAGGACAGAGGCTCGGAAGGAAATCACCCTAGGAATAAAACATTGCCAGAACGATCTGCCCTTCAAAGTGACTTCTACCTTTGAGCTGTGGGCTTCCTTCCCTCAGCTCCCAGAATTCTCCTGAAAGTCTTTGGATGTGGTCCTGGCTCATGTGTGCCCATGATCTCAGCTATCCCTGTAATTTGAGAGTTGAACATCTTTATTGTGGATTCCATGCTTCGATCATGGTGCCTTTGGTCTGCTCTCACTATCTTGGTGCACAACCTGGGGAAGGTCCTGGTGCTGAGCTGTTTCTAAACAGGGACCTTTTCTTATCCACCCCTTTATCCCCAGCTTCCAGAATCATGCCTGATTATATTTATATGTATAATTTTATATATCAATATCCATGTGTACTTCTATATTCATACATCTATCTACACCCATACCTACATCTATATCTATGTCTTGACAAAGACTCCCTCCTTGACCAAACTTTAGTCAGTCTTCTCTGAGCCCTCTTCTTGACGAGGCCTTGACCTTGGGTTGCCCAAACCAGTTTTAGCAAAGAATCCTTCTAAGCCAGTATATCCGCCCACTCTTGATATTTGATCACTCTTGATAGCTGATCGAGTTCTTCATCTCCCACTTTTGATATCTAAGTCCTTGGCCTGCCTTTAACAAAAGTTCCCCTACCCTTGATATCCAATCAAGTTTCTCTTAGTAATTTCCATCCACTGACCCCTTCACTCTGCTTCTTGTCTATGAATCCCCAGATCTCTTTGCTCAATTCAGAGTTGAGTTCAGCTCTATACTGAAGTCTTCTCCCCCACTACAGTAGCTCAAATAAAATCTGTCTTGCCATTTTTAACAAGTGTCCAGTGCAAATTTTTCCTTTCCGTCTTCTACAGCCATATCATGAATAAATTACTAAGTGAATGAAGTGGACTTGGAGCAGTGCTTGTAGTTGTGAAAAGTGTCCTATTGGACTTTGAAACTCAATGCCTGAAACAAGTGTGTGGCTTGCTATTCCCACATATTTCACCTCAAACTTGCCCTTGTCCACCTATGGGAAATGTCTTTTACAAACACTGTACCCAGTTGCTGAAATGGCTGACATCTTTTGAATGCAGGCCTATGGAAAGTGTTTGCATTTCACGTATGTAAGACTGAGACATTTAGAAGCTGGAAATCTAAAAGACCTTTCCACCTGCAAACCACAGAATGATGTGCTCAGAGGAGCTTTTGGAGAGAAGCCAATGTGAGTGGGAGTGTGAAGGAGAATTTGGTTTTCTTTCATGCCTCTGGGCTTGGTTACCATATTGATAAGAACGAAGACCCAGTTGTAAGAAGACTTTGCTGTCAGAACAAAATGCGTTTCAAGTTGTGTAAACTCCAGCTGAGAGTGTTGTGCCAATATACACTTTACCCTTGCCCATCAGTTTTGGTTGAATAGGCCTGTTGTCAAGCAGTGAATGTGTGGTTTATCTAACGCCAGATGAAATGTTGTCAGGGATCAGTCAGTTGTTGACAGTGAAAAAGCAGGGACAAGAAAAGTGTTCCCGTCCTGTAGTGTCCATGGTGCAGAAGGGAGTATCTGATGGTCAGTGGAGGGGGCTTGGCCGGGAGGAAAGGACCTTGTGCATTGATCTAATTTGACCTCCTTTAGAAATTAATCATGTACCATAGAAGCAGGTACCAGGATATTCACTGCAACCTTATTTGCAGCAGTGAAAAATGGAAAATAACCTCAAATAATCTAAATGTCTCTCAGTAAAGGAATGGTTAAGCTGTGGGCTACTATGAAGCCCTTTAAAAGAATGAGGTGGAGCTCATTAGACAGAACAGTAGATCTCAACCATTAGTCAATCCAATGCCTTTTTTTTTTATACCAAACATCTTGTAGCCTAAATGAAACTCATGAATACATATAAATACATATGCCTACACACAAGATTTCAAAATATCCATTCTACAAACCTAACTATAACATAAGAGAAATGAAAGGAAAGTAACTTGTAATAAAATCATGCATATTTCACTGTCAAAGTTCAGGCAGGACTAGACTAGGAGACATAGTGAAACGGTCCGAAGTTTGCCCCAGGTGTGGAGCCACGGAGAGCAGTCCCGATGCAGGTGTGAGCAGCTCAGGTACCCAGAACAGCATTTGCTATTTGGATGAGGTTTCTTTTAAAATGGTGAATAACTCCTGCTAAAATCATGAACAAAACAAAGTACTTCCTCTACAGTGCTAGGATGCAGGGCGACCCTCAGCTGTGTTAGGATTGTGGATGCATTATACCCATACTTCCAAACATCTAGAGTGCGGTAGTGCTCTTGTTAAAGACCTTGGGCTCCTGACACCTGTTCATTCTATGAAGACACCAATGGGCAGAGAGGGGAAGGGACTTACTTGTCTGTGGTTAAAAGCAGAGTGGGGACTGGAGACTAAGGCCCTTTAAATTGGACTTATTTAGTAAGCACCTCCTGAGTGCCTTTCACCCTGCCAAGGCTTAGTGGGAAGAACACTGGTCCCGACATCAGAAGGCCTGGCTTTTAGTGAGTCCTGGTCCCGCCAGACCACTTAAACCTCTCTGAGCATTATTTCATTTTTTGTTATTTTTGAATAATTTATTTACTTTGAAGGAATCTCAAACTTATAGAAGATTTGTTACAAATACAGAACAAAGAACCTCCTCTACTCCAGATCATTTGAGAATGAGCTGCCACCTGATGGCCCGTCACCCCAGAATATGTTAGTGCACATTTCCTGCGAACAAGGACATTCTCCTACAGAACTACAAGCCAGCCACAAAATCAGGAAATTAACATGGATATGCTACTACTCTGTTGTCTTCAGACCCCCATCAAACTTTGCTAAGTGTCTCCATAATGGCCTTTTAGCAAAAGGCCCAGTTCGTAATCACACTTGGCATCTCTAGCAGTCTGGCACTGTTTCTCAGTCCTTCCCATACTTCCATGGTCTGGATGCTTTTGGTAAAAACAGGCCAGTTATTGTGAAAATGCCCTGCATGGAGGGTTTGTCTGATGTTGGCACGATTAGATTTAAGAGGTGCATCTTTGACAGGACCACTGCAAAAGTAATGCAGTGTCTTTCCATTGTCCACTTTGTTTCAAGTGAGATCATAGTGAACGCTGTATTCATATATTGCAGCCTCACCATGGGCAGCACTCAGCTAACTGCTTTACCTGCATGATCTCATTTAGTTCTCATATGGGGTACGTCCCATTACATTCACTGTTCTAGAGGCGAGCAAACAGTGGCCCCAAGAGGATCAGTAAATTGATCAGTGATAATCAGAGATGAACCAAGACTTGAACTCAAGTGTTCTAGTTTTAAGTTTCCAGGAATATATTGACTAATGTCAGAGAGGTCCAGAGCCAGGCACTAAAGTGGTTAAGACAGATTGTATTCAGAAGCTATTACAGTAGGGGAAAAGAAACTTCGTTATAGAACGGAGCTTAGCCCCAAATTCAACAAGGACAAGGGGGGATGTGTAGCCAAGGAGCAGGGGGAGGGGGTCAGTGGGTGTGAAGTTACTGAGATAAGACGCCAAGGGTAGGGAGATTCTTGCTAAACTGACTTAACGGGATTCTTGCTACGGGCTCATGCCGGCTCATCCAGGGCAGGGCGAGGGTTGAGGCCTCATCGAGAAAAGGGCTGAGAGGAGCCTGACTGAAGTCTGGTAAGGAGAATCTTTGTCACTATTCACGGGCCTTATCAAATAACTTGCATTGTGTTGTATATTTATATTTTCAAGTTACGTACCTACTCATTGTCTTACTTGCTCAAGCCAGGTAATGATCAACATGCCCTTTTGACAGATGGAGACTCTGAGGCTCAGAGAAGCTGTAAGTGACTTGTCCGGGCTTGAACTGGGCCCAGACCTCCTCATTCCCAGTGCAGGGACCATCCCTCCACTGGGCTTGGCAATGAAGCTGGGCAAGAATAAACTAGGCAGATTTTAGCCGGATGCGATTGAGATTCTGAGCACAGCAGAGCACAGCAGATCAGATCAGCCAAAGACAAGGATGAGTTGAGAATGAAAATGTGGGCTCCGAGCCTGGGGCCGCCACGCTCAGCCCAGCATGGTTGTGGATGGGCTGAATAGCTGGGCGGGAGAGGGGGTCCCTTCCTCCTTCCCAAGTGCCCCTAGCCAGCCTTGCAGCGCTGCAGGAGGACGGGGCTCACACCAGGATTCCTCTTAGTGCTTATGGGGCCCAGTAGTAAATTAGACCTCCCCTTGGTGAATGGGGATTACAGGCGCCCTGCAGAGAAATTCTGTAACCTCGGAACTTGTCAAGCTTCCTGCAGACTTCCACATTTGCATTGGCATCCCCCCCCCTTGCTGCACCCCCTTCTCTAGGTCCCAGTGCACTGCCCTGTCCTGTCCTTGCTCCATCTCGGGATCCCAGATGCTTTGTCACAGGTTGGGGAGCTCCCAGGAAGGATGCGCTAGAAGCTGCGGTTCTCAAAACGTGGTTCCAGACTAGCAGCAACAGCACCAACTGGGAGGTTGTTGGAAATGCAAGGTCTTGGGCCCCACCCTGGTCCCAGTGAATCAGAACTTCTGCGGTGGGACCTAGGAGTCTGTGTTTTAATAGGCACTGCAGGTTATGCCAATGCTGGCTCAAGTTCGAGCCCCAGTACATTAGACACAAGGGGCCAGAGGCCACCTGCCTCAAACAGGAGCCCAGAGCTGTGCTTCCATTCTCTCAGTCGCCCCATCGGAAGAGCTGCCTTGGCTTTACCATTTCCAGGGATCCGTACCATTCTGTCCTTCTCAAAGGGCACTCGCTCAAGGCAGGGCCTCGTGGCCATGTGGGGTGCAATGGGGATGGGGGCTGCACTTCGGGCCAGGAACCTTTCCGCACACTTAGACTGGCCGGTAGGAATTCCTCTGCTTAGAAAAGAGGTTAACCTGGGGAAACTGCTAAGAAAGGATGAAGTAGAGGTTTTCTGTCTGTGCAGGGAAAACATTGTTCCTGCTTTGGAAAAACATAAAACAAAAGAAAACAAAAAACTGATACCATTTTTCATTGCTGGGTCAGACAGGGAGTTCCACAGTCTCAGGGAGATGGAGGTCCTGGTGCCAACGGACAGCTCACCCTGAATTCAAGTCCATTTCTGGGATGGTGATGTGCACTGTGCTACTTTCCCCAGAGTCGCTGACCCTTCAGGGGTCCACAAACACCGCCCTCAGGTTCCTACAAGTTATCACTCAAGTCTTCACCAGTCTGAAGTGAAGTGAGAGAAATAAAGACACTTTTATAATGCTCAATATATCCAATTAAAGGATTACTTTTTATTTTGAGATTTTGGCCTTCTTACTTTGGGGGAGTTAAAGTGTCCTCTCTTTTAGGAAGCAGTAGTGATACTGGGTGGTTTATAGGGGACAGAGCTGATAATAGGTGGTTTTTAATGTTGTAACTACGGCAAACCTGGCACCTCTGTGTCAGGCCTCCCATTTTTATTTTTATGCTCATTGGCTCTTTCCAGGCCTTCCGTTTCGCCCTCAACCAGAGAGGTTAAGTGGGATGCTCAGGTCACACAGCCATGTCTAGAAGGCAGGTGTCTCCCCCGTGTCCCTCCCCCAGAGAGGAGGCTCTCACCCACCTGTGTGCTCTCCGAGGGGTTTACCTTTTCTGTCTGTCACCTTCTCATCTGCCCCCCCGTCCTTCCGCCCCCTTCGTGATTGTGGGGGTGAGTTGAGATAATGGGTGGGAAAACGCTTTTCGAAGTCCTGTGTGAAGGTACAGGGTTATGGGCCGCCCCTTCTGCTCCCTCACAGGCACAAGCCTGCGGGAAGTGTCTGCCACACGAAGCAGTTAGTCACAGTTCCCGCGTGAGCAGACCAGTTGGTGGGGGCTGGCCGGCTTAGGGGAGGGTGATGCCAGGGAGACTGTTGCCATGGTGACTTGCTGGTAGCCCTCCCCAGCATCCCTAATCCCAACCCCTGCAGCCAGCTTTGCGAAGCTCCTTTCCAGCACATGGAAAAGCGGTTTCTCCACCTCTGTGAAGCCAGGGTTGTGTCTGACAGCTGGAACCCAGCCGCTGAGAAGGTCCTGCGTCCAGCCGGGCTGGGGGAGTGGGGCAAGCCTCGCTGGCTCTGTGAGGATGTGCTGCGACACAGAGCCAGCTGTGTGAAGTGACAGGTGCCGAGTGCTCCTTGCTTTGTTTCTCTCTGATTTATCCGTTTTTTTCATAAAGGTGATCTGATTCTGTGGTCATTTTAAACAATGAGCAGCTCAGTCTTATTTGCCCCACGATTACAGCTCAGCCTTTGACTGTAATTGATGTTAGCCAGGCTGGCTAATGCTATATCTTACAAAGATTGGCTCATTAATTGACTGCAGAGATGTCACCCACACACTGGAGGTATTAACAGTCATCAGCCTAAAGTAGTGCTGATTCAGCAACGGCAGGGCTGCAGTTTCTGTTCATTTCTTTAGGCTGAAATCCCAGCAGTGGGATTCCTAGGCTGTAGGGCATGAATATCTATATAGGTCTTGACATGTTTTGCTAAATATTTCCCCCCAAATATTGTATCAGATCTTAATGCCATTAGCCATTTATGAATGTTCTCACTTCTCCACAGTCCTACCAGTATTTGATTTATTAATTCCATTTTTTTGTGCTAATTTATAGGTGTAAAGTGATACGCTGTTGCCTTACTTTGCATTTGAGGGGACTTGAGTGGATTTATTTGCATATCTTTGATTAGTAATTTATTCTCTATGTTTATTATTTGTATTTCCTCCAGTGTACTGTCTGTTTATGTCCTTTGCTCTGCGTGGTTGAGTTTTTTAAGCAGCTTTATTGTCACCCAGGAGCCTCATGGACGGAACAGGCACAGTGCCCCGGTGTCTAGAGCACAGATAGCCCAGCAGAACCACCATGCTGCTCGACCCCCAGGACTCCGCTGTGGAAGGCAGAGGGCTTCGGGGAGGACAGGGAGGTCATTTTAAGAGTGTCATGGAGCTTAGCTGCATACATTCATTAAGTCCTTTTTTTTTTTTAAAGGAAACACACTCTCCTTATGACTTTTGAGTGGTTTGTTCTCCTTTTTTTAAAAAAATTAATTAATTAATTAATTTATGGCTGTGTTGGGTCTTCGTTTCTGTGCCAGGGCTTTCTCTAGTTGTGGCAAGCGGGGGCCACTCTTCATCATGGTGCGCGGGCCTCTCACTATCGCAGCCTCTCTTGTTGTGGAGCACAGGCTCCAGACGCGCAGGCTCAGCAATTGTGGCTCATGGGCCTACTTGCTCCGCGGCATGTGGGATCTTCCCAGGTCAGGGCTCGAACCCGTGTCCCCTGCGTTGGCAGGCAGATTCTCAACCACTGCGCCACCAGGGAAGCCCCATTAAGTCCATTTTTGAAGGTCCTTTATTTCTTCACCTGAAAAAAGGAAGCGGTGACTAGGTTACCTCTGAGTCTGTTCCAGTCCCCTAATCCTTAACTCTGATGACCCAGTGGGCGGGTGCAGAGATGAACACAGCATGATGCTGCCCTCAGGGTGCTGGTGATCGTGGGAGGATGCACGAACATATCACTGCCCACAAGCTGCCTGTGTGGGCAGCATGTGAGTGGTGCTGCTTGCCCGGTACTGGGGACCCAGAGGGTAGAGAGGGCCATGTGAGCTGCAGCCGTCCAGCAATGGAGGATAGCCCCGAAGACCAGATAAGATTTGGCCAGCTGAGAGACAAAAAGGACTTGCTAGGTTGGGGGAAAGCTTCTCCAAGCACTGGTGTTTGTGGGATGATAAGGAATGATAAGGAATGAAGTCAGGCCAGAGCACAGGGTTCCCGTGGGCGCTGGGCAGTTCTAGGCCAGGAAGGAGGAGTGGGTCAGGCCACATGGAGGCACAGGAGGCTTCGTGGTGGTGGGAGCATGAGGTGACCACGATGTTGCAGGAGGATTGGGAAGGCACCGCCACGGTGGATACTGTACAAGGTGTTCAGCTCCCCAGGGAGACCAGCAAAGGCTCTGGGCTAATAGGTTCTACGTCAGCAGATACTGGCTGCTGGGGTACTGTCAGGCTTTGTGAGTGGTCCAGGATGTGCTCTGTGGTCTTGGTCTTGATGGAGCCTGAATCACCCTCCCTCCCCACCCAGTCCAGCCCCATATCCCTAGATATAAAAGCTAGTGATGTCCAGTGAGAGGAACCTGTGTCTCGTAGTGTGTGCTCGTTCTGGGTTGGTGGTTATGCGTTAATGGGTCCTTATCTGTTGGGAATGTCCAAGGGAAGAGGAAGGCTGAGTGATGTCTTTGTGTGTGCTGGTAATTTGGGGTACCCATGTATGAAGTGGTCTGTAGGGTTCACCCTAAAATAAAACTCTAATGGTGCCACTTTCTTAGCATTTTCACGTGATCTACATGATCCTTGACTTTATGTACTGCCTGATGTTTCTGTTGGAGGGTTTCATGTGGGCAGGCCTGGTCTCCTCAGTGAGAGGATGAGGGCAGGTCCATCATAGTCGTTTCCCCAGAATCCCCACAGGGCCCGCCTGTAGGGTGGAGACTTGGTAAGTGTGCAAGACACACCTATTGCTTGATTGTGGGCTACCTCGCAAGGCCTCTCAGCCTTCAACTTCACACTTCTGAGGGACCGGAAGCATGATGTGAGTTTGGACCGTGAGACGGGCACCAGGGCCCTGTCTAGCTCTGCCTTCCTCTAGCTGCATAACCTGGAGCTGGTCCTGAGCTTCAGTTTCCTCAACTGTAAACTGAGAGTCACAGTCAAAAATGGGAGGAAGGCTGTCTCACGTTCCTTTCCATGTTCATGTTCTTTCATATGCTTGTGTGACTTTCCGGGGATGGGAATCCCAGCCCCGTGACCAGACACACCCAGAATGTGCCAAAGGACAGAGAAAATGACCTTTGTTCCCTCTGTACCTCCCTTCTGTCCCTCCAGCTTTGCCCCCTCCCCCCCACCAAACCTAAGATGACATTGGTCCAAGGCATTCTGTCCAGACCACCTGCTCCCACTTGGTGCAGGGATAGACCTTGATGATGACTTGGAAGACACAGTATGGACATATCCCCTAAATGCCTTTTCCTGACCACCACATTCTGCTTAAGGGAGTGGTTGAGGAGGCCTGTGGAGCTCTGACACACCTGACACTCATTTTCCAAGGAGAAGTGGCAGTGAGAGCTTGGGGTCCATTTATGAGCCTGGTGTCCAGGACATGAAGATGCTCTGTGATGCAAGGAGTGGATCTAAGGAGAGGACACCGGGCAGAACTCTTGGGTGGGAGTTCAGGGTGGAAAAAGAAGGCATCCTTCAGATGAACTCTTACTTTGCAAGACACTATCCTATGAGAAAACAGCTCTCTGAAGCCTTTGACTTAGTGAGGTCTTTCCCACATAGTCTGACCGCTCTGGGCCATTATTATACTCTATGGCAATAATCATCACCATGATAACAGCAACACTACATTGGTTCAGTCTCTTAACTTGGAAATAAATAAGACAGCTGATCTAGTGTGAGCTCCAACTCCAGTCTCTCTACCGCATCATCACTTAATAACGATTATGGAGGCCCCCTGGGCAAACAGCGCCCTGCCCAGCACTTGAGATATTAAATCCACCTAGAAGCAGGGTATAATAATGCTGACCCCACAGGGATGTTCCAAGAATTAATTCCTGTGGGCTCTCCATTCCACTCTTCTCCGACACATTCAATCTTAGGAACCCAAGAGTTGGTGACGTTTATACCATGAATTAAGACATTCTGCTGTTGCCCCTGGAACTCTTCATTACAACCCTGAGTGGATCAGTGGCAGAGAGGAATACTATTTATTAGTTAAGTGGATGCTATTGGATTTTTAATTTAAGTGGCTTTTAATTCAGTGTTTTACTTGCTGTCCTTCATTTTGCCCTTGCTCATATGAATTTGCCCATTAAAGCCTGGTGTGAGGCCACACTGCTGCTTTTATCATGATTTTGTTTTCCTGGAGAACAGTTTTCAGCTGGGAAGAAGGCAAGATTCTCAGAGTGGGCAGAGAGGTCAGACCTCCAGGCCTAGAACAGACTTCTCTGCTATCTGCTGGGAGCAAGTGGGCAATCAGGGAGGGGGTGAGCGAGTCAAAACTGCCTTCCAGATAAGGGCCTACGGTTAACTTGGCCTTCACTGGTGTTTCTTACTTTGGTTTTACCAGCTTGAAAACTTTACTGCTGTTCTTCCACTCAGAGATGAGTCACAGAGGTAGTAAGTGGGAGACATGGAGCATCTCTCAGACCAGGAGGAGAGGCTCAGGGTCTGGCTTGACCGTCTTGCACTGCTGGATATGCAGTGGTAGCTCATGATGGCCACTCCTTGTTGCAGTGCACATTGTTTTTAACAGTTTTATTGAGATATAATTGAAACAAAAGAAATTGCACATGTCTAAGTGTACAGTTTGATAAGTCTTGACATATACACCTGTGACATCAGCATCATAGCAAAGTTTCCTCATGCCCCTTTGTAATCAGACCCTCCACTCCTTCCCATCCCCAGGGAGCAGGGGATGCTCTGTGATAGATTCGCTTTCTGTCACTACACATTATTTGCATTTTCTAGAATTTTTATATAAATAGAATCATAGCGTATATACTCTTTTTTTCTGGTTTCTTTCAGTCAATGCAATTATTTTGAGATTAATCCATGTTGTGGCATGTACCAATAGCTTATTCCGTTTTATTGCTGAATAGTATGGCATTGTATGAACATATTACAGTTGTTTATTTATCTGATGCACATTTGGGTTGTTTCCAGTTCTTGGCTATTATAAATAAAGTTGTTATGAACATTCACGTATGAATCTTTGTATAAGCAGATGCTTTCATTTCTCTTGGAGAGAGAGAATAGAATGACTGGATTACAGAGGTAGGTATATGTGGTATATCTTTAACTTTTAAAGAAACTGTCCAAGCGGTTTTCCAAAGTGGTTGTACCATTTTCCACTACTTTCAGGAATGTCTGAGAGTTCTAATCATCCCACATCCTCCAAAACACTTGGCATGCTCAGTTTTGTAAATTTTAGTCATTCTAATTGTTGTATTGTGGCATCCCATTGTGGTTTTAATTTGTATTTCCCTTTTAAGTGGTGATGTTGATCATCTTTTCATCTGCTTCTTTGACATTCGTACATCTTCTTTGATGCAATGTCTGTTCAAATTTTTTGCCTATTTTGGAGGAGCTAGTTTATTTTCTTATTACTGAGTTTTGGGAGGTTTTTATTCCAGATACAAAATCTTTATCACATACACAATTTGAAAATATTTCTCCCAGTCTGCAGCTTGTCTCTTCATTCTCTTAACAAGGCCTTACAGAGATCAGACATTTCAAATTTTGGTAAAGTCCAAGTTTTCAATATTTTCTTTTCTGGATAATGCCTTTGGTGTCATATCTAAGACATCTTTGCCTGACTCAAGGTTACAAAGATTTTCTCTTATGTTTTTGTCTAGAAATTTTACAGTCTTACATTTAGGACAGTGAAACATTTTGAGTTAATTTTTGAATTAAATTTTGTGTATGGTGTAAGGTGTATATCAAAGTTCATATTTTTTGCATATGAATATCTAATTGTTCCAGCATAATTTGTTGACAGGACTATCCTTTCCCTACTTAATTACCTTTGCACTTTTGTCAAAACTCAGTCGTTCACATATGAATAGGCTATTTTTAGACTCTCTATTTTATTCCATTGATCAACTTATCTGTCTTTCTACCAATATCAAACTGTCTTGATTACTGTATCTATCTAAGTCTTGAAATCAGGTAGTGTCAGTTCTCCAACTTTGTTCCTTTTCAAAATTATTTTGGCCATTCTAGGTCTTTTGCATTTTCATATAAACTTTAGAATTAGTGTGTTAATCACCTGCTGTCATTTTGATTGGGATTGCTTTGAATCTATACATCAATTTGGTGAGAATTGACATATTAATAGTCTTCCAACCCATGAACATGGTATATTTCTCCATTTATTTAGAGTTTTAATTTCTGTAAGCAATGTTTTGTAGTTCTTAGTATATGGATTTTACACATCTATTGTCATATTTATTCTGAAGCATGTCATATGTTTTGATGCTATTATAAGTAGTGTTAGTTTTTAATTTCACTTCCAATTATTTGAAATACAATTTTATAGACGGAGAATATAGAAATACAATTATATTAGTATATAGAAATACCATAGATATTTATATGTCAATCTCGCATTTTATAAACTTGTTTAACTTTCTAACTAGTTCTAGTAGCTTTTTTGTAGATTCCATTGGATTTTCTACATAGACAGTCATGTTGTCTGTGAATAAAGACAGTTTTTCTTCTTCCATTCCAATCTGGATGTTTTTAATTTCTTTTTCTTATTGAACTTGCTAGAAGAAGAGTGTTGAATAGGAATGGTGAAAGTAGACACCTTTGACTGGTTTCTGATCCTAGGGGGAAAACGTTCGGTTGCTCACCACTAAGTATAATGTTAGCGGTAGGTTTGTTTATTTTGTAGATGTCCTTTAGTAGGTTGAGGAAATTCCCTTCTAGTCCAAGTTTGCTGATAGTTTTTATTGTTTTTTTAATCAGAAACAAGTCGTGGGGTTTTGTCCAGTGCTTCTTCTGTTTCTATTCATATGATCGTATGGTTTTTCTTTTCTAGTTTGTTAATATGATGACTTACATTGCCTTTTTAATGTTAAACCAACCTTGTAATCATGCGATAAATACCACTTGGTCATGAAGTATTATCTTTTTAATATATTGTTGAATTCTATTTGCTGAAATTTTGTTATTTTTGTTAACAGTTTCTGTATCTTGTTGATGTGGGGTATTGGTCTGTACTTTTAGTGTCTTTGTCTGGTTTTGGTGTCAGGATCATGCTGCCTCCTACAATGAGTTGGGAAATATTCCCTTCTCTTCAGTTTTCTGGAAGAGTTTGTGTAGAATTAGTATAATTTCTTTTTTAAATGTTTTGTAAAATTCACCAGTGAAGCCATCTGGGACTAGAACTTTCCTTATGGAAAGGTTTTTAACTTTAAATTTATTTACCTTAATAGATATATTGGCTATCAAGTTTATCTCTTTCTTCTTTAGATTTTGCATCAAGTACTTTTTTTTAATTGAATTATAGTTGATTTACAATGTTGTGTTAGTTTCAGGTGTATAGCTGCTTCAAGTTTTTTGAAGCTCTGTTATTAAGTGCACAATCATCCAGGATTGTTGTGTCTCCTCCTGATAAACTGACTTCTTTATCATGATGAAATAACCTTGTTTAGTAATATTTTGGTTTTGAAATGTACTTTGTCTGACATTAATATAGCTACTCTAGCTTTCTTCTGATTAGTATTAGCATGGTATATCTTTTTTGATCTTTTTATTTTCATCTATTTATTTATTTATATTTAAAGTGTGTTTGTATAAGCAGCATATAGTTGAATCTTTTTTAGCAACTCTAGTAATCTCTGCCTTTTAATTATAGTGTTTAGACCAGTTATGTTTAATGCGATTATTAATGATTAGGTTTAAATCTGTCATTATATTTGTTTTCTACTCATCTCATCTCTTCTTTATTTCATTTCTCCTGCTTTCCTTTTTATGATTTTCTTTTATCTCCTTTGGTAACTTATTATATGTAACTCTTTGCTTTGTTACTTTAATGGTTGCTATCAAGTTGATAAGATAAATCTTTAACATCATAGTCTACCTTCAAATGTTATTTTACCACTTCACATATAGTACACAAACCTTACAACAATACATTTCCACTTCTCTCCTCCTAGCCTTTATGCTAATGTTGTCATACATTTTACTTATATATATGTTTTATAACATACTACATTGCTATTTTTTGTATAAATACTCAATTATCTTTTAAAATACAGCTATAAATTCAGTGACCTTTTCCAAAACTATCATTTCTTTGTGTGAATTCATATTTCCATCTGGTATCATTTTTGTTCTGCTTGAAGAATGTCCCTAAACATTTCTTAAAGTGTAGGTCTGCTGATTATGACTTTTTTTAGCTTTTGTATGTCTGAATTAGTCTTTATTTCACCTGTGCTTTTGAAAAATATTTTCACTGTGTAGAAAATTCTAGGTTGACACTTTTTCTTTCAGTATTTAAACACATTGCCCCACTGTCCTTTTGCCTGCATTATTTCTTATGAGAAATTTGCTATAAACCTTATATGTGTTGCTCTGAATATAATGTGTCTTTCCTCTCTGGCTGCTTTTAAGATTTCCTCTTCATATTGGTCCTGAACAATTTGAATATGATGTGTCTCAGCATACTTCATATTTCTTGTCTTTCAGGTTTGTTGAGCTTCTTGGACCTGTGAATTTGTAATTTTGTTTTGTTTTGTTTTTTTAAACCCAAGTTTAGTGATTTTCTGGCTATTTTTTTTTCCGAATACTTCACCTTCCCTTTGGAGACTCCAGTTATACATATATTAGGCTATTTGAAGTTATTCCCATAGAGCACTGATGCTCTTTTCATTTATTTTTTCTTTTTTCCTCTATGTGTTTCTTTTTAGATAGCTTCTATTGCTATCTATTCAAGTTCCCTTGGGTTTTTTTGTTTTCTGTTTAGCAAGGTCTAATCTGCTATCCTAACTAGTATATTTTTAATCCTGGATACTGTAGTTTTCATCTCCAGAAGTTTGATTTTAGTCTTTTTTTTATATCTTAACTTTTTGAACATGTGGAATACAGTTATAATAACTGTTTTGTTATTTCCTTTGCTATTTCCACTGTCCTTTGCTATTTCTAACTTCTGTATTAGTTTTGGTCAGTTTTGATTTATTTATTTATTTTTCCTCCACATTATGGGTCATATTTTCTTGCTTCTTTTCATACCTGGTAATTTTTGATTAGATATTATGACTCATTATGATTATGAGGTTTATCTTGTTGTACACCAGATATTTTTGTATTCCTTCAAATATTCTTGAGCTTTGTCCTGGGAATTAATTAAGTTATTGGGAATAGTTTGATCCTATTGGACCTTACTTTAAGATTTGTTAAAGGTGGGACCAGATCTGTATATAGTCTAGGGCTAATTATCTCCCCTTATAATGTTAAAACCTTTCTGAGTACTCTAACCAGTGCCCTCTAAATCATGAGGCTTTCCAATCTGGCCAATGGGAATAACACTAGTCTTGCTCCAGTGAGTGTCAGATACTGTAACCTCTAATCCTTCTGGGTGGTTCTTCCCCTGGCTTTGGATATTTTCCTCACATGTGAGCACTGATCAGCACTCTGATGACTACCTGAGGGGAACTCTCTGTAGATCTCTGGGTGTTTTTTTTTTTCTCTCTGTGTAACTCTCTTCCTCTGGTACTCAAGCCTATAAGCTTTAACTGCCTTGGTCTCCCTGGACTCTCAGCTCTGTCTCCTCAGCTCAGGGAGAACACCAAGCTCTGCCTCAGTCCCACTCTCCTGCTCTGTGGCCTGGATACTCTCTCAAGGTTGTAACTAGGGCAAGTGTATGATTCACATTATTTTTTTCTAATCTCTCAGGTATCATTGCCCTTCGTTGTTTGGTGCCCCGTGTCTTAAAGCTATTGTTTCATGTATTTTGTCCAGTATTTTGGTTGTTTCAGGCAGGAGGGCAAATCTGGTCCCTGCTTCTCCATCTTGGCTGGAAGCAGAAGGCTTCCCTGGTCTTTGATTACTTTTGAAAACATTTTTACATTTAGCTTATTTTGTCCTGACTCTACCCTTGTCATGTGAGGGATTTTTTAATTCTCGCTTTATGGAAGAGGAAACTGAAGACTGGAGAGAAGAACTGACTTTCCCAACATTACATAGAGAGTCAATGGCAAGAGAGGGAAATAAAATGTTTTGAGGTCCAAATGTACCTGACATTGTATTACACTTTCATACAAGTTGTCCCAATTCATGACACCTCCACCATGCATTGTTAGCACATAGCCTGATGAGGAAATGGAAGCTCAGGAAGGTGAAGAGACTTTCCCCAAGCCACACAGCTTAAAATAAGTTTTGCATCTATTATTGAATCCAGAGTTGGTAGTGCTTTATAATACAGTGGCCCCATTCATCTATATAATAAGTGCTTGTTTCATTTGTTTTAAAGTTTTATTTGTTATTTTCATTAGTTTATAATCTTAACAAACATTTATTGGCTATCTTATGTATCAGTCGCAAAGTTAAATTCTGGATAAAAATATAGGTAAAAACAAGCGTGGTCGTCCCTGCCTCCCAGGGTCCTAACTATAGTATGAAAATTAGAAAAGGATACAAATAAATGCTATAAACTATTTTATTTAATAGGTTTGTTACTTTTTTTTCAGACACTTTGCTTTGGAGTATGTATCAAGGTTTTAGTTCAAGCAGGTCACAAGGAAAGAGGCTTAAGCAAGCCAATTCTAGATTGTCCCACAGAAAACTTTTATAGGGAAGCAGAATGATTAGGTTATCACTGTTAGACTGTATACAAGAAAAAAGGATTGTTTCCAGATCATTAGGTTCTGACTGACAACTGAGTGGGTGGGTAACTGGCTTCCCAGAAGAGGTCTTAATCTCATTAAAGTTTATCAGAAAATTGCTTAAGCATTTTATCAAAGTTAATTTTTTCCCAGAAGGGGAAAATTACATCATGTAAAAAAAGTCTGTCCCATACCAGGTTTGGGACGGTGTTTCTTTATTAAGAATGCGTACAGAATAGAGTGGAGGAGAGGAGGGATGGGTGAATTCCATTTAGGGGCAACAACACATCGTGTGAGTGTTTATTATATGGCAGGACTGTTATTTTGCTTGGCAGATATTAACTCTTAATTCTTATTGTTTAATTCTTATTGTTCCCAGCTTACAGAGGAGGAAAGTGAGGCACAGAGTTTAAGTAACTTGATCAACTTCTCACAACTGGGATGTGGTAAAAAAAAAAGAAAAGTCAGGAAGGTATCACAGAGAAGGTTGGGGAATCAATCTGTTCTCCAGTTGGGTAATAGGGAGGAAAGCATTCCAGGCAGACTGGACCTCCACCCTGTTCTGTGCCATCAGGCCACGCTTGTTGTCAGAGGTGCAGAGGGTCTGAGCTCATGGGTTTACTTGCCCCCCATGCATGATGGAAATCCACTTGGGCTTGTGCCTTCTGTTTAGAAGGTGGCTGACTCGAGTCCCAGCTGTGTTTTCAGACCACGTGTTCTGGTTTGGGTGGAGTGGAGACCTCCCTCCACTTAGAAGCTCTCAGATGTATAAGCAAAGCTTCCGGACAAGGCAAAAACACCTTAGCCCATCCAGCCATCAACAGGCAGCATGAGTGGTTATGAGGGCCATTTTCGATCTAGGCTGAGTGTTCTGTTTTGTTTATTTGTTTGACATATTTCTGCATCTTTGCCGTTAAGTGCCACGACAGAGGGAGTGTTGAAAGTTGTGGTAAGAGAGATCCTACTATTGTAGTGTAAATACAAGTAAAGATAATAAAGTTTTACACGAACATAGACAAATTGCTAGTTTGTGCAGGGTTGTTCCCGGCATAGCAAGAGGCTTTCAGAATTTAACTTGTTAGAGATTACAGGAACTTCTGGGTGGAAATTTAAAGAGACCATTTAAAAAATAGTATTTCTTATAACTCACTGTAAAATTCCACTAACCTCAATCCAACTACTATATTATTTTTACATAGTATCTTCTGAATGTACATACATACTGGGCGTTTTGTCCATGGTACCTACCTACTATTTTGTATTCTGCTTGTTTTCAGTGACCAGTGGATCATAAACATTTTTCATGTTTCTGCAGAATTATTATTTTAATGGTCACATAATATTCCATTGTGCTGAGGTTCTGTAATTTATTAAACCATTCTCCTTAACTTTGTGGCCATTTATGTTTTCAGTGTGTGGCTTTTATAGATAACACTGCATGAGCATCTTCTTGCAAATAGCTTTTAGCAGCTGTTGAATTTCCATAGGAATAATTCCTAATAGAGGAATTCCTGGTAGAGGATGCAGACATCTATATGGCTCTCTATATTGCTGAATTGCTTTCCAAAAATATTGTTTAACACAATCTCATCACTCTGGAATGCACCTACGAGTTTCATCGCAACTTCAATAGCAGTTAGCAAAAGCATTTTTTGTGTGTGTGGCTAATTTGACGGATAAACTGGTATCCCAATTTGCTTTAATTTACATTCTTTGTTTCCTAATGAAGATTACTATTTCTCCATATGTTTGTTTATTGAACTATCTGTGAATTATGTGTTCATTTATCTATTATGGTTTTGGTGTTTTTCTTATAATGGGCTTTTTATAGATTAGAAATATTAATTATTTTTGCCTTGTCAATTCAAATATTTACCCCAGTTTGTTGTCTTCTTTTTAACTTTAGTTTTCATTTTAGAGAAGCTTTAATATTATTAGGTATGGGAATTGTCAGTCTCCTCATCTGTGAGTACTTTTTATTTTTCCAAAGGAAAGATAGTAATTCGTCTTTGGATCTTTTGAGTATTTTATATGCCTTTCATTTAATCATTTATTCAGTACAGAATTATCTACTGCCTTTCATGGGCCAGATATTTTTCTAGGCTCCAAGATTACAATGAATTATAATATAATTCATTATATTCTAGTGAAAAGAGAAACAATAAGCAATATATAACTAATATGTCAGGTAGCAATAAATCTTATAAAGAAAGTGAAGAATAACAAGGGAAAGATTTAGTGCTCAGGAAAGGCCACTCACAGTGATATTTGAGATGGAAAGGACCACTATCAATAGGTATCATTTGAGCAGAGACCTGAATAAGTGACAGTGGGAACAGCAAGTGCAAAGGCCCTGAGATGAGGGACATACATAGCATATTGAGGAAACAGGGAAACCCTGTGTTTGGAGTGGAGCAAACACGGGAGAAAATGAGGGAAAGTGGAAAATGAGGTTGTCACCAGATGATATGGGACTTTTGTAGGGGCACTGGATTCAATCTGAGTGAGATAGGAAGCCACTCAAGTTGAGAGAGCATGATAGAGACATAATCTGACTTACAGCTTAATAGGATCACTAGGTTTGTTTTTTTGCGGTACGCGGGCCTCTCACCACTGCGGCCTCTCCCGCTGCGGAGCACACGCTCCGGACGCGCAGGCTCAGCGACCACGGCTCACGGGCCCAGCCGCTCCGCGGCACGTGGGATCCTCCCGGACTGGGGCACTAACCCGCTTCCCCCACATCGGCAGGCGGACCCCCAACCACTGCGCCACCAGGGAAGCCCGGTATTTTTATATTTGAATCAATTTGGCTGATTTAATTTTCTAGGTATATAATCACATCATATACAAGCAATATTTTTCTCTCTTCCTTTTCAGTAGTTATTTCCCTTACTCTGTCTTTATCGCTTATATTTTTGACAAGAACTTTCAAGACAATGTTAAAAAATTATATTTTTTATTAATGATTTCGGTAACAGTAATATAGCAGGCATCTTTATATGTTCTGGAATTTGGAGGAATTAATTATAATTTAGTTTAAATATAGATGCTGTGTGTTATTAACAGAAATTCTTTTTATTCTTGTCCTGAACGTTTTATGAGAAACAATGGTTGAATTCTATAAAATATCTTTTAACTAGGCATGAAAATTACAGGATGCATTTCCTGTTTAGCATCTTGATAGGATGTAACATATTGATAGAGCCCTTCATATGAAGCAATTCTTGCCTGCAGCTCTAGGGTAACCCTACTCATCATGGTGTAATTTTGGTGTATTGAGTGTATGGCTATTCTTTTAAGACTGTCCTATCTGTGCTCATAGTCAGTTCACCCTGTCATCCTTCATCTCAGACTGAGTCCTGGCCTTGACCATGGTTGAGGGTGGTCCTGAGGCAGAGATGGAAAGGCAGAGTCCAGGGAAGTAGAGGCACCTGATGATGATACTTTTGACACACACGCTCAAGCGAGACATGGTGTCCCATCCTTCCTTTTTTTATTATTATTATTATTTTCTTTTACACAGCAGGTTCTTATTAGTCATCAATTTTATACACATCAGTGAATACATGTCAATCCCAATCGCCCAATTCAGCACACCACCATCCCCAGCCCCCCGGGGTTTTCCCCCCTTGGTATCCATATGTTTGTTCTCTACATCTGTGTCTCAACTTCTGCCCTGCAAACCAGTTCATCCATACCATTTTTCTAGGTTGCACATACATGCGTTAATATACGATATTTGTTTTTCTCTTTCTGCCTTCCTTCACTCTGTATGACAGTCTCTAGATCCATCCACGTCTCAACAAATGACTCAATTTCGTTCCTTTTATGGCTGAGTAATATTCCATTGTATATATGTACCACATCTTCTGTATCCATTCGTCTGTCGATGGGCATTTAGGTTGCTTCCATGACCTGGCTATTGTAAATAGTGCTGCAATGAACATTGGGGTGCATGTGTCTTTTTGAATTGTGATTTTCTCTGGGTATATGCCCAGTAGTGGGATTGCTGGATCATATGGTAATTCTATTTTTAGTTTTTTAAAGAACCTCCATACTGTTCTCCATGGTGCCTGTATCCATTTACATTCCCACCAACAGTGCAAGAGGGTTCCCTTTTCTCCACACCCTCTCCAGCATTTGTTGTTTATAGATTTTCTGATGATGCCCATTCTAACTGGTGTGAGGTGATACCTCATTGTAGTTTTGATTTGCATTTCTCTAATAATTAGTGATGTTGAGCAGCTTTTCATGTACTTCTTGGCCATCTGTATGTCTTCTTTGGAGAAATGTCTATTTAGGTCTTCTGCCCATTTTTGGACTGGGTTGTTTGTCTCTTTAATATCAAGCTGCATGAGCTGTTTATATATTTTGCAGATTAATCTTTTGTCCGTTGATTTGTTTGCAAATATTTTCTCCCATTCTGAGGGTTGTCTTTTCGTCTTGTTTATGGTTTCCTTTGCTGTGCAAAAGCTTTCAGTTTCATTAGGTCCCATTTGTTTATTTTTGTTTTTATTTCCAGTACTCTAGGAAGTGGATCAAAAAAGATCTTGCTGTGATTTATGTCAAAGAGTGTTCTTCCTATATTTTCCTCTAAGAGTTTTATAGTGTCCAGTCTTACATTTAGGTCTCGAATCCATTTTGAGTTTATTTTTGTGTGTGGTGTTAGGGAGTGTTCTAATTTCATTCTTTTACATGTAGCTGTCCAGTTTTCCCAGCACCACTTATTGAAGAGGCTGTCTTTTCTCCATTGTATATCCTTACCTCCTTTGTCATAGATTAGTTGACCATAGGTGTGTGGGTTTATCTCTGAGCTTTCTATCTTGTTGCATTGATCTATGTTTGTGTTTTTGTGCCAGTACCATATTGTCTTGATTACTGTGGCTTTGTAGTATAGCCTGAAGTCAGGGAGTCTGATTCCTCCAGCTCTGTTTTTTTCCCTCAAGAGTGCTTTGGCTATTTGGGGTCCTTTGTGTCTCCATACAAATTTTAAGATAATTTTTTCTAGTTCTGTAAAAAATGCCATTGGTAATTTTATAGGGATTGCATTGAATCTGTAGATTGCTTTGCGTAGTATACACATTTTCACAATATTGATTCTTCTAATCCAAGAGCATGGTATATCTCTCCAACTGTTTGTATCATCTTTAATTTCTTTCATCAGTGTCTTATAGTTTTCTGCATACAGGTCTTTTGTCTCCCTAGGTAGGTTTATTCCTAGGTATTTTATTCTTTTTGTTGCAATGGTAAATGGGAGTGTTTCCTTAATTTCTCTTTCAGATTTTTCATCATTAGTGTATAGGAATGCAAGAGATTTCTGTGCATTTATTTTGTATCCTGCAACTTTACCGAATTCATTGATTAGCTCTAGTAGTTTTCTGGTGGCATTTTTAAGATTCTCCATGTATAGTATCATGTCATCTGCAAACAGTGACAGTTTTACTTCTTCTTTTCCAAATTGTATTCCCTTTATTTCTTTTTCTTCTCTGATTGCCATGACTAGGGCTTCCAAAACTATGTTGAATAATAGTGATGAGAGTGGACATCCTTGTCTTGTTCCTGATCTTAGAGGAAATGCTTTCAGCTTTTCACCATTGAGAATGATGTTTGCTGTGGGTTTGTCATATATGGCCTTTATTATGTTGAGGTAGGTTCCCTCTTTGCCCACTTTCTGGAGAGTTTTTATCATAAATGGGTGTTGAATTTTGTCAAAAGATTTTTCTGCATCTATTGAGATGATCATATGGTTTTTCTTCTTCAATTTGTTAATATGGTGTATCACATTGATTGATTTGCGTATATTGAAGAATCCTTGCATCCCTGGGATAAATCCCACTTGATCATGGTGTATGATCCTTTTAATGTTCTGTTGGATTCTGTTTGCTATTATTTTGTTGAGGATGTTTGCATCTATATTCATCAGTGATATTAGTCTGTAATTTTCTTTTTCTGTAGTATCTTTGCCTGGTTTTGGTATCAGGGTGATGGTGACCTCATAGAATGAGTTTGGGAGTGTTCCTTCCTCTGAAATTTTTTGGAAGAGTTTGAGAAGGATGGGTGTTAGCTTTTCTCTAAATGTTTGATAGAATTCACCTGTGAAGCCATCTAGTCCTGGACTTTTGTTTGTTGGAAGATTTTTAATCACAGTTTCAATTTCATTACTTGGGATTGGTCTGTTCATATTTTCTATTTCTTCCTGGTTCAGTCTTGGAAAGTTATACCTTTCTAAGAATTTGTCCATTTCTTCCAGGTTGTCCATTTTATTGGCACCAAGTTGCTTGTAGTAATCTCTCAGGGTGCTTTGTATTTCTGTGGTGTCTGTTGTAACTTCTCCTTCTTCATTTCTAATTTTATTGATTTGAGTCCTCTCCCTCTTTTTCTTGATGAGTCTGGCTAATGGTTTGTCAATTTTGTTTATCTTCTCAAAGAACCAGCTTTTAGTTTTATTGATCTTTGCTATTGTTTTCTTGTTTCTATTTCATTTATTTCTCCTCTGATCTTTATGATTTCTTTCCTTCTGCTAACTTTGGTTTTGTTTGTTCTTCTTTCTCTAGTTCCTTTAGGTGTGAGGTTCGGTTGTTTATTTGAGATATTTCATGTTTCTTGAGGTAAGCTTATATAGCCATAAACTTCCCTCTTGAACTGTTTTTGCTGCATCCCATAGGTTTTGGATCGTCGTGTTTTTATTGTCATTTGTCTCTAGGTATTTTTTGATTTCCTCTTTGATTTCTTCACTGATCTCTTGGTTATTTAGAACGTATTGTTTAGCCTCCATGTGTTTGTATTATTTTTCCCAGTAATTCATTTCTAATCTCATAGCATTGTGGTCAGAAAAGATGCTTGATATGATTTCAATTTTCTTAAATGTACTGAGGCTTGATTTGTGACCCAAGATGTGATCTACCCTGGAGAATGTTCCGTGCGCACTTGAGAAGAAAGTGTAATCTGCTGTTTTGGGATGGAATGTCCTATAAATATCAATTAAATCTATCTGGTCTATTGTGTCATTCAAAGCTTCTGTTTCCTTACTTATTTTCATTTTGGATGATCTGTCCTTTGGTGTAAGTGAGGTGTTAAATTTCCCCACTATTATTGTGTTACTGTCGATTTCCTCTTTTTAGATGTTAGCAGTTGCCTTATGTATTGAGATGCTCCTATGTTGGGTGCATATATATTTATAATTGTTATATCTTCTTGTTGGATTGATCCCTTGATCATTATGTAGTGTCCTTCCTTGTCTCTTGTAACATTCTTTATTTTAAAGTCTATATTATCTGATATGAGTATAGCTACTCCAGCTTTCTTTTGATTTCCATTTGCATGAAATATCATTTTCCATCTCCTCACTTTCAATCTGTATGTGTCCCTAGGTCTGAAGTGGGTCCTTGTAGACAGCATATATATGGGTCTTGTTTTTGTATCCATTCAGCAAGCCTGTGTCTTTTCGTTGGAGCATTTAATCCATTCATGTTTAAGGTAATTATCGATATGTATGTTCCTATGACCATTTTCTTAATTGTTTTGAGTTTGTTTTTGTAGGTCCTTTTCTTCTCTTGTGTTTCCCACTTAGAGAAGTTCCTTTAGCATTTGTTGTAAAGCTGGTTTGGTGGTGCTGAATTCTCTTAGCTTCTGCTTGTCTGTAAAGCTTTTGATTTCTCCATCGAATCTGAATGAGATCTTTGCTGGGTAGAGTAATCCTGGTTGTAGGTTTTTCCCTTTCATCACTTTAAGTATATCATACCACTCCCTTCTGGCTTGTTTCTGCTGAGAAATCAGCTGTTAACCTTATGGGAATTCCTTTGTGTGCTATTTGTCGTTTTTCCCTTGCTGCTTTCAATAATTTTTCTTTGTCTTCAGTTTTTGCCAATTTGATTAATATGTGTCTCGGTGTGTTTCTCCTTGGGTTTATCCTGTATGGGACTCGCTGCACTTCCTGGAGTTGGGTGGCTATTTCCTTTCCCACGTTAGGGAAGTTTTCAACTATAATCTCTTCAAATATTTTCTCTGGTCCTTTTTCTCTCTCTTCTCCTTCTGGGACCCCTATAATGCAAATGCAGTTGTGTTTAATGTTGTCCCAGAAGTCTCTTAGGGTGTCTTCATTTCTTTTCATTCTTTTTTCTTTATTCTGTTCCGCAATAGTGAATTCCACCATTCTGTCTTCCAGGTCACTTATCCGTTCTTCTGCCTCAGTTGTTCTGCTGTTGATTCCTTCTAGTGTAGTTTTTATTTCAGTTATTGTATTGTTCATCTCTGTTTGTTTGTTCTTTAATTCTTCTAGGTCTTTGTTAAACATTTCTTGCATCTTCTTGATCTTTGCCTCCATTCTTTTTCCGAGGTCCTGGATCATCTTCACTATCATTATTCTGAATTCTTTTTCTGGAAGGTTTCCTATCTCCACTTCATTTAGTTGTTTTTCTGGGGTTTTATCTTGTTCCTTCATCTGGTACATAGCCCCTCTGACTTTTCATCTTGTCTATCTTTCTGTGAATGTGGTTTTTGTTCCACAGGCTGCAAGATTGTAGTTCTTCTTGCTTCTGCTGTCTACCCTCTGGTGGATGAGGCTATCTAAGAGGCTTCCCCATCCTTCCTTTTAATTTTATTTTTAGATTTTATCAAACTATGTATGTCCATAATTTAAAAGAATCAACTAGTTCAATAAGACTTATTACAAAAAAAAGCAGTCCTCTCCCCAGACTACCCCATTTTCCAGAGACAACCACTTTTTCCTTTTCTGCTGTATTTGTTTTTAAATTTTAATTTACCTATCTCTAAGTAATATGCCAATACCACTACTTTTTCATTTTTTAATTTTAAACATTATTATTTATTGACTTTCTACCGTGGAAGATGACGATGCAGTTCCCTCTACCCTAGACCAACACTAGAAACACATATTTACCCTACCCCCATCTTTAACTCATAATTGTGGTTAGATATACTATTTACATTATTGTGATGATGTATGCTGGTTACATCTGAGCTAAGTAATATATTATATAATTCCTTTCTGGCACAACTTTTTGTTTTCTCTGGAGATAATATTGTCTTTAGTTTTGTTTATATGTTTGTTTGGTTCGTTTCCTGTGTATTTATCATTAATTCAGCCCCAGATTTTCCCTTAGTTGGATAAATACCTTTTCAGTACTTAAAAAAAAAAAGCAATCTGTCAATTTCATCTCTTGTAGAAACCTCTGTGCAAACTTTTGACCTGTTCCATTCATGTCTGGTTGCTCTCCAGTGCAGAGCTATCAGTCTGGGATCCTCATTCACCATCATTTTAAGGAGTCCCTTACCCTCTACTCTTTGAAATCCTGTTTCCTGGATCTAATATCTTCTCCTTTCTCAGTTTGCTCCCTTGTTTTGGTGGAACACATCCTCTAGTAGCTTCATGAGAAAAGGTGTTTTAGATACTTCCTTCCTGTGTTCTTCAATCCTTTTTTACTTAAAATTTTCTTAGTTTTAAACATAATAAATCACATGGAATAATTCATAAAATTTGTAGATACAGTTTAACACATAGTTATAATGTAAACACCCAAGTAACCACCATCTGTGTCAAGAACCTCTAGGAACTCCTTTCCTCCCCGAAAGGTAACTATTAGCCTTATTTTCATAGTAAGAATTTTCTTGGTTTTCTTTGGCCAACTATGTTTTCATCCTAATCATTTAGATTTGCCTGGTTTTGAATTAAATAAAATGGAATCATTATATGAATATAGATGCAGAAATTCTTAACAAAATATTAGCAAACCGAATCCAACAACACATAAAAAATATCATATGCTGCTAGCAAGTTGGATTCATCCCAGGGTTACAAGGATGGTTCAACATACACAAATCAATCAATGTGATACAACACATCAACAAAAGAAAAGACAAAAAACGCATGATTATCTCAATAGATGCAAAAAAAGCATTGATAAAATTCAACATCCATTCATGATAAGAACACTTACCAAAGTGGGTACAGAAGGAACATATCTCAACATAATAAAAGCTATTTATAACAAACCCTCAGCCAATGTAATACTCAATGCTAAAAAGCTGAAAGCCTTCCCACTAAAATCTGGAGCAAGACAAGGATGCCCACTCTCACCACTTCTATTCAGTATAGTATTGGAAGTCCTAGCCACAGCAATCAGACAAGAAAAAGTAATAAAAGGTATCCAAATTGGAAGAAAAGAGGTAAAGTTGTCATTATGTACAGATGACATGATACTATATATAGAAAACCCTGAAGAGTCCACACAAAAACTACTGGAACTGATAAACTAATTCAGCAAGGTGGCAGGATACAACATTAACATACAGAAATCTGTTTCTTTTCTTTATACTAACAATGAAATATCAGAAAGCAAAAGTAAAAAAATAAGATCTCTTTTAAAATTGCATCTCAAAAAAAAAAAAAAAGTACAAGGAAAAATGAATAAATTCACCCTTACAAGTGGGAGATTTAAACATACTTCTCTCAATAGTTGATAAATAAAATAGAACAAAAACTTAATAACCTAATAGAAGACCTGAAAAAGTTAATCAAGATGGCCATATGCAAAACCCTATGCCCAACATTTGAGAATACATATCCTTCTCAAGCACACATGAGTAATTCTCCAAACCAAACTTGTATGAGGTCACAAAGCAAGGCTCAGTCCATCATAAAAAGCAAACTCTGGAAAGAGTACATGAAGTACTACTAGTATCTCTATTTTAGCAGGTAAATAAACATACATACACATCTATATGCTTATGTAGGCTTAAAATATTTCTGGAAGACTAAACAAAAAACTTAACAGGCGTTTTTTTGTTTCTTTGTTTTTGTTTTTGTCTTTTTTTTTTTTTTTTCCTGAGTAAGAGGACTGGGGATTAGGATTAGATGGAGACCTAATTTTTATCATATATATGTGTATTTTTCAAGTTTTCTAACTTCAGTGTGTCTTTGTTATTAGAATCATAAATTGAAAATATATTTAGGCAGCTGTAAAAGACAGTTTTAAGACAATGAGTTATTACAAAACAATTTGCTGCCATATACAGTAAAATGGTGTAAGCTCAAGCAAAGACCATTCTGCTGTAGCCTAGTGGAGTTGCAGGAGGCTCCAGGAAGAAGGGGTTTTTACTGGATCTTGAGATTTATGTAACATTCAAATTGCGAGAGGGAGGTAGGACACTCTAAGTTCTTAAACCTCTGGAAGCAATTCCACTGAGGCTCGTGTATTGTGATCAATGACCCTGTAAATTGACACATAGGAGGGACCCTCACTGGCACAGGTCACTATTAGAAGCAGTAGAGTGGAGATAATGGCCAAGGCGGATAGAGCTAACCCAACGATCCACAAAGGAGAGGCCAACCCCAGGTGGGAGTTCCAAGGTGGCAAGGTTGGGATCTCATAAATGGACTTCTGTACCTTCTCGGCCCACAAGCAGCCTCCCTCCTCCCTGCAGTTGTTGAGATAATTGAGCTAACAATTCCTTTTATCAAAGAAGTACAGATGAACATCAACTTCTCCCAGAAATCATGAAGACTCTTTTGAAAACAACACCCAGACCTTGATTTTCTTTTTCTTTTTTTTTAACATCTTTATTGGAGTATAATTGCTTTACAATAGTGTGTTAGTTTCTGCTTTATAACAAAGTGAGTCAGCTATACATATACACATATCCCCATATCTCCTCCCTCTTGCATCTCCCTCCCATCCTCACTATCCCACCCCTCTAGGTGGACACAAGGCACCGAGCTGATCTCCCTGTGCTACCTGGCTGCTTCCCACTAGCTATCTGTTTTACATTTGGTAGTGTACATATGTCCATGCCACTCTCTCACTTCGTCCCAGCTTACCCTTCCCACTCCCCATGTCCTCAAGTCCATTCTCTATGTCTGCGTCTTTATTCCTGTCCTGCCCCTTTTTTTTTTAGATTCCATGTATATGTGTTAACATATGGGATTAGCATTTCTCTTTCTGACATAGTTCACTCTGTATGACAGACTCTAGGTCCATCCACCTCAGTACAGGTAACTCAATATCGTTCCTTTTTATAGCTGAGCAATATTCCATTGTATATATGTACCACATCTTATTTGTCCATTCTTCTGTTGATGGACACTTAGGTTGCTTCCGTGTCCTGGCTATTGTAAATAGAGCTGCAATGAACATTGTGGTACATGACTCTTTTGATTTATGATTTTCTCAGGGAATATGCCCAGCAGTGGGATTTCTGGGTTGTATGGTAGTTCTATTATTAGTTTTTTAAGGAACCTCCATATTGTTCTCCATAGTGGCTGTATCAATTTACATTCCCACCAACAGTGCAAGAGGGTTCCCTTTTCTCCACACCCTCTCCAGCATTTCTTGTTTGTAGATTTTTTGATGATGGCCATTCTGACTGGTATGAGGTGATAGCTCATTGTACTTTTGATTTGCATTTCTCTAATGATTAGTGATGTTGAGCATCCTTTCAAGTGTTTGTTGGCAATCTGTATATCTTCTTTGGAGAAATGTCTATTTAGGTCTTCTGCCCATTTTTGGATTGGGTTGCTTGTTTTTTGATATTGAGCTCCATGAGCTGCGTGTAGATTTTGGACATTAATCCTTTGTCAGTTGCTTCATTTGCAAATATTTTCTCCCATTCTGAGGGTTATCTTTTCGTATTGTTTATGTTTTCCTTTGCTGTGCAAAACCTTTTAAGTTTCATTAGGTCCCATTTGTTTATTTTTGGTTTTATTTCCATTTCTCTAGGAGGTGGGTCAAAAAAGATCTTGCTGTGATTTATGTCATAGAGTGTTCTGCCTATGTTTTTCTCTAAGAGCTTTATAGTGTCTGGCCTTACGTTTAGGTCTTTGATCCATTTTGAGTTTATTTTTGTGTATGGTGTTAGGACATGTTCTAATTTCTTTCTTTTTCATGTAGCTGTCCAGTTTTCCCAGCACCACTTATTGAAGAGGCTGTCCTTTCTCCATTGTATATTCTTGCCTCCTTTATCAAAAATAAGATGACCAGGGCTTTCCTGGTGGCGCAGTGGTTGAGAATCTGCCTGCTAATGCGGGGGACACGGGTTCGAGCCCTGGTCTGGGAGGATCCCACATGCCGCAGAGCAACTAGGCCCGTGAGCCACAACTACTGAGCCTGCGCGTCTGGAGCCTGTGCTCCGCAACAAGAGAGGCCGCGATAGTGAGAGGCCCACACACTGCGATGAAGAGTGGCCCCCGCTTGCCACAACTAGAGATAGCCCTCGCACAGAAACGAAGACCCAACACAGCAAAAATAAATAAATAAACTCCTACCCCCCAACATCTTCTTTAAAAAAAAAAAGAAAAAAAAAAGAATCACTTTCTAATCATCATATGTTATTATCTTCATGAAAGAGGGAGGATAACAACAACAACAACAAAAAAATAAGATGACCATATATGCATGGGTTTATCTCTGGGCTTTCTATCCTGTTCCATTGATCTATATTTCTGTTTTTGTGCCAGTACTGTCTTGATTACTGTAGCTTTGTAGTATAGTCTGAAGTCAGGGAGCCTGATTCCTCCAGCTCCGTTTTTCTTTCTCAAGATTGCTTTGACTATTCAGGGTCTTTTGTGTTTCCATACAAATTGTGAAATTTTTTGTCCTAGTTCTGTGAAAAATGCCATTGGTAGTTTGATAGGGATTGCATTGAATCTGTAGATTGCTTTGGGTAGTATAGTCATTTTCACAATGTTGATTCTTCCAATCCAAGAATATGGAATATCTCTCCATCTGTTTGTATCATCTTTAATTACTTTCATCAGTGTCTTATAGTTTTCTACATACAGGTCTTTGTCTCCTTAGGTAGGTTTATTCCTAGGTATTTTATTCTTTTTGTTGCAATGGTAAATGGGCATGTTTCCTTAATTTCTCTTTCAGATTTTTCATCATTAGTGTGTAGGAATGCAAGAGATTTCTGTGCATTAATTTAGTATCCTGCTACTTTACCAAATTCATTGATTAGCTCTAGTAGTTTTCTGGTGGCATTTTTAGGATTCTCTATGTATAGTATCATGTCTTCTGCAAACAGTGACAGCTTTACTTTTTCTTTTCCGATTTGGATTCCTTTTATTTCTTTTTCTTCTCTGATTATGTGGCTAAAACTTCCAAAACTATGTTGAATAATAGTGATGAGAGTGGGCAACCTTGTCTTGTTCCTGATCTTAGTGGAAATGGTTTCAGTTTTTCACCATTGAGAACGATGTTGGCTGTGGGTTTGTCATATATGCCCTTTATTATGTTGAGGTAAGTTCCCTCTATGCCTACTTTCTGGGGGATTTTTATCATAAATGGGTGTTGAATTTTGTCAAAAGCTTTTTCTGCATCTATTGAGATTATCATATGATTTTTATCCTTCATTTTGTTAATATGGTGTATCACATTGATTGATTTGCGTATATTGAAGAATCCTTGAATTCCTGGGATGAACCCCACTTGATCATGGTGTATGATCCTTTTAATGTGCTGTTGGATTCTGTTTGCTAGTATTTTGTTGAGGATTTTTGCATCTATGTTCATCAGTGATATTGGCCTGTAGTTTTCTTTCTTTGTGACATCTTTGTCTGGTTTTGGTATCAGTGTGATGGTGACCTCATAGAATGAGTTTGGGAGTGTTCCTCCCTCTGCTATATTTTGGAAGAATTTGAGAAGGATGGGTCTTAGCTCTTCTCTAAATGTTTGATAGAATTCCCTGTGAAGCCATCTTGTCCTGGGCTTTTGTTTTTTGGAAGATTTTTAATCACAGTTTCAATTTCAGTGCTTGTGATTGTTCTGTTTATGTTTTCTATTTCTTCCTGGTTCTGTCTTGGAAGGTTATATCTTTCTAAGAATTTGTCCATTTCTTCCAGGTTGTCCATTTTATTGGCATATAGTTGCTTGTAGTAATCTCTCATGATGCTTTGTATTTCTGTAGTGTCAACTGTTACTTCTCCTCTTTCATTTCTAATTCTGTTGATTTGAGCCAGACCTTGATTTTCAAAGCTGCTATCCATTTGCTTGTGTTGTGCCTAGGCTTCTGAGTACAGATAAGTGTTTCACAGGTGTCCATAACTACTAGGAAGTGGAAGTAATGGCGAAAACAGGTGGCATCCAACCCAGCTAGGACAGGGCTGGTAATACAGGTGGTGAAATTGCGCTGGCTGTTTCCAGCCCACTGGGCTTCCCGTGAGAATATGCACGGGGATCGGAGAAGGGCTATCTTGTCTTTGTTATTGGAGCTTCCAGCCTGGCATTCAGAGCCCCTCACAATCTTTTTTCCTTTCCCATTCAACATCCCACTCCCCCCACCTCAAGACCTATACTCTTACCTCACCTTTTTGCCCACATGCCTTGTTGTGTTCATTATTGTGCCATTGTTTATACTCCCCGTTCCCAACACACTCAGCTAGGGTGGGGAGTGGTGGAAGTGTACAAATATGATGCAGCATTTACCTGTTCTCAATTAATTTTACATCTTTACTGGGGTACTGGGATAAGACTTGAGAGATACATGCATGTGAAACTGATAAGAATCATAACTGGTTTATGATTGGGAGAAAGCATGGTAGAATGGAAAGTCCCAGTGAATTAAGTAGGAGACAGGAAACCTGAATTTTAGTTTCAGTTCAGTCACTGACTTACCGTGTGTTTCTAATGAGGGCTGCAAAACTAATTGCCCCAAAATTTCATGGCTTAAAACAACATTTTATTTTATCTCATGATTTTGTGGTTCAGGAGCTTGGATGGAACTCAGTTGGATGATGTTTCTGCTCCATGTGACATTGACTGAGGTCATGTGTTGGTACTTGGCTGGCAGATGGGCTGGTCTATATAGCACCCAAGATGGTTTCACTCATATGTATGGCATCTAGAAGTTTAAAATCAAGGTGTCAGCAAGTGTATGCTCCCTCTGAAGGCCCTAGGGAAGGATCCTTGTTTTTATTTTTTTATTTTTTAGGCCACGCCATGTGGCATGCAGGATCTTAGTTCCCTGGCCAGGGATCAAACCCGTGCCCCCTGCATTGCGATCACAGAGTCTTAACCACTGAACCGCCACGGAAGTCCCAGGAAGGATA
This sequence comes from Orcinus orca, assembly GCF_937001465.1. Classification (NCBI taxonomy): domain Eukaryota; kingdom Metazoa; phylum Chordata; class Mammalia; order Artiodactyla; family Delphinidae; genus Orcinus; species Orcinus orca. The sequence continues at coordinate 25,192,532 of NC_064573.1, forward strand.
CTTCTTTGCTTCTAGCTTCTTGTGGTTCCCAGCAATCTTTGGCGTTCCTTGGTTTGTGGATCCCTCTAGTCTCTGCCTCCGTGTTTACATGGCCCTCTCCCCTGGGTACCTGTGTCTCTGTGTCCAGATTTCCCTTTTCTTATAAGGATGCCGGTCATACTGGGTTTAGGGCCCGCCCTGATCCAGTATGACCTCCACTTAACTTGATTACGACTGTTTTGACCCTATTTCCAAATAAGGTCACAGTCACAGGTTTCAGGTAGACATGAATTTTGGGGGAACATTCTTCAATAGTGGCTGGAAGGTTGGGCTCTGCGCCTGCATGTCATCTCTCTTGTGGGGCATCTCGGGGGACCCGAGCTCCCTAGGTACTGGCTCTGAGCTCAGGATGCTGTCCCAAGAGACCCACAAGGAAGCCTCAAGGCTTCTTATGATCCATCCTTGGTAGTCACAGAATGCCATTTGATCACATTCCATCGGCCAAGCGAGTCACAAGCCCAGCTTATATTCAAGGGAAGGGGATTCGACCCCACCTCTTGACAAAAGAGTTTTAAGCCACACCATGTGATCTTTATGGAAGCCACTGTTCCTTGTACCATGGTAGGCATTTTTACACTTGTTACCTCACTTCATTCTCCTGACCAGCCTGAGTCAGGTTTTGCTCATTCTCCGTATGGGAAAACCAAAGCTTGAGAGATTATCTCTCTGTAACTTGTTCAGAGCCACACAGCTAGTGAACTGTGGAGCTGGGATCTGAACCCATGGCTGTCTCGTTCTAAAGCATCCTCCAGGACACCACCATGGAAAGAGAAGACAGCCAGCTCCTTGTTGGTACTAGAAACCTGGGGATGGCATGAACATGATGCTTCTGAGCCCATGTCATCATGGGCATTGTGTCAGGGATCGTGGTTACTGCAGCAGCAATAAGCTTTCCGTGGGCCCAACTCCCCCACCCCCAGGGGCATGGCTTGACTGCTACTGAGACAGGAAGTGGGCAGGGCACAACCTTTAAAAGAATGACATAGCTGTTGAGGACACAACATAAACTGGTTAGAATCAACTAGGTCCCAGATGGCCGAACGAGTCAACTTCCACTAGACCTTGAGCCTCAATAAACGATCATTGTAATACATCAGCAAGCTAAATGATACACACACCAGCGCCATGACAGTTCCAAAGATGACCATAAAAGGTCAAAAAGTGGGCGGTGGCCCGATTCCTGGAAACCCCTGCCCCTCTCCAAGATGCAATAATCCTCCCACTCATCAGCCTATGAAATTACCAGCCCATTAAAAACTAACCACCCCATATTTCAGGGCCGCTCTCACTCTCTGAGATGGACCGCATTCTGTCTATGGAATGTGTATCTCTCTAAATAAACCTGCTTTCACTTTACTATGTCTCGTTCTTGAATTCTTTCCTGTGCGAAGCCAAGAAACTCACACTTGGCAGCCCATCCCAGGGACTTGCCTGAGACCTGGGACGTGACCATCCTTTCACACCCCACTTTTCCCTGCAACACTACGACCTTTTCCCCCCATTCTAGGGGCCCTAGGGATTCATTGATGTGGCTGTTGGCATCACTAGCTGTGCCCACCTGTGCAGGGAAACTGGCTGCTATCTCCAGGGGAGAAGTTTGGACCATGAGTCTCCTCCAGTTGGGCCTCCTGCATGTCAGGGCCCTCTGGCTACACTTCCTGTAGCAGCCTTCCTTAACTCTTTGTCTTTGCCCTGAGTTCAGATGAGGTCACTCCATGGGTGGGACCCGTAAGGGCGGCACACCCTAGTGTGACCGGGGTGAGGGCTCCATGCTACTGGCCTTGGGCTGGCCTCTGGCAGGGACCCACTGGCGGCTTGCATCTCGGTGCTGGATGTGTGATATCCCCACCTCCCCCCACGCCCATCCGCTCGCTCACTGGTCTCGCAGGTTCGCTTCAATTCCCTTCAACAAACATGTGGTGAATACCAATCGTGGCCAAAATTCTGTCCCTACCCACAGAAGCAGCACATCTGCCATGGCTCTGGGGAACTAGAAAGAGCCTTCAAGTATCATTTCAGTTCATTGGCTTAATTTTAAGGGGAAACTGAGGACCAGAGAGGGGAAGGAACACAGATTTAATTGGGGAACTGGAGAGCCATGGTTTAAGTTCAACCATCTTTCTATTCAGTCCAGGGTTGCTTCCCAAACCTTTTGGTTCCCACTTGATGTGGCTTCTGGCTGGGTTGGGGCAGACATCGCAGGAGCACTTGTACCATGAGTCAGCTGAGGGTCCCTGTGTGGTGAGCGGGGTGGGGAGGAAGCTTCCAAGCCTTCTTCAGGGGAGAGTTGTTTGATGAGCCTGTAAGAAGGAATGTTGATTCCTCCACTGAGTTTCTCTTTATTGCTAATCTGCACAAAGAAACGTTAATGATTTTAATTATGGGGTTGGGTTAATACATCATGTAAAGGATTTTATTTAGAAAATGCAAACTAATTCCCTTTGCAGAAAGACCCTATCTGTGGACCCTCCCACCTGCTCGCCTGGCTGGGTGGAGGGAGGGAGGAGGGTGGGCCCCAACTAGGCAGCTCCCTACTTCTCGGAGGCAGAGCCAGACAGGCAACCCGTAGGACACATGCCCCACCACGTGGAGGCCCAGAGGGAAGGCTGGCTCGACTGGGCCAGCCCTCAGCGCCCGCACCAGTTCTCTTCCCCAGACTGAAGGCCTGTGAGGGAGACGGACAGTCTCCGGGGGCAGAGCGCCACCGCCCACCACCCCCAGTCTTCCCCCATTCCTTCCTGTGGACTTTTAGACACTTCCCGCCAACAGAGCTGATTATTCCTCAGTTTGTTCCAACCTGAAAATAAAGACAGATAAAGTGAAAATATTCCGGGAACAATGCCAAGCCCAAGGCATTAAATTATTAAGCGATCTCTACCTGAGTAATGGGTTGATGCCCTTTAACAACTTTTAAAGAAATATCATGTTTTTCAATACCCTCTTTTAAGGAACTTCTTATAAATGAACTGTCCATTTTATTAGAATTAAAGGAAATGCGGATTGAATCAGAGCTTCTAGGGCGGGCGATTATCTGCAGACTTCTCCTTAGAGATGGGGAAATTAACAACACGGACTAATCCACACTTTTTTTTTTTCTAAAGGGCACTTTACACGACACTGTACAGTAAATTGGAAAATGTATAACTATCCATCAAAGTAAATCTTGGGAATAAAATAATTAGAAACCACACAAGCATAGCCAGGGAAGATTGGAGCTAAAATTAGACTTTGTGTGGCTGTTTCTGGATGTCACCAGAGTGGGTGCTGGTGTCAATGGGGTAGGAGGGGTGGGCGAGCAGGAAGAAAGTCGGAGTCGGGGCGAGCTGCCCAGGTGGACAACAGAGGCTCGGGGGCATTTTTTTTTGGGGGGGGCAGGTTGGAGGGGGTTGAACAGAGTTTCGACTATCACCTGGCAGCTGCCTCATCCTCTGCCCCCTTCCCCTGACCCTGGCTGTCTTCACCTCCAGCCTGGCACAGCTCTTCTGTGCTGCTGTTTCCAGATGGTCTGAAGCTCTGTGGTTGCCACTGCAGAGCCAGATGGATTCCTTTTGAGGGAGGTGGGGGATAAAGGAAGGGGGAAGAAATATCCTTGTTGTTAAGTCTAGAGTGTGTGCGTATGAGTGTGTGTGAGCATGTGAGAGTGTGTGGGTGTGTAGCTGTGTGTGTGTGCATGTGTGGGTGTGCACGTCTGTGTGTGTGTCGAATGCCTTCTGAGCTGGAACCTCCGTCTTTGGTTTTACTTCTGCTCAGAGCCTCCTGAGTCCTGGCCTCTGTGGCAGGTTGTAGGTGGGCGGGGGCGGGGGCGCACCACAACGCAGCCAGGGCTGCTTCTGCCCTCCCTGCTGCAGCCTCTGCCCTTGGTAGCCGCTGTCGGGCCAGAGGGTGGGGTGGGGCCGTGAGGAGGGGTCCTGCCAGGGAGGAGGAGGTGGGGGTGAGGGAAGGACGGAAGAGGCCCTGCTCCACCCATTAGCAGAAAGGCCAGGAGTCCCACACCCTCAACCGGGCAAGGATCCGGTGTCTTCTGTGCCAGGCAGAGGGCACACAAAACCCTCCCCTCCTGAGGCAGGCTTGGGGAGGGGTTACCTCCCAGGCTCACCCAGAACAAAGTCACCCATGGCGAGAACCAGCAAGCGGCCTTGGAAATCTTCTGGTTCACTCCTCCCACGGTGCAGATGAGGAAACTGAGGCTCACACAGGTGAAATATGATTGATACGTTGGTTATTATGATTGTTGCTGCTACTTATTGCCCGAGGTCCTTCTTTTCTGGCCGGTCCTTCTCCCTGGCCGAGGAGCCGCACTTTGAGAACACTCCCCACCCATCTACCCCTGCATCATGGCAACCTCTTCATTCATGGGGAGACTGGAAGCATCTTCTGGTTCCCCGAGAGCCTCTCCATCACCTTCTCAGCCCTCTCACCTGTCTCCATGGTGCCTGTTCCTCTGTTCCCATTGCTATATCACAGCACCTCACAGAGCTCGCCCCTCCCTCACTGAGCCAACTGTCTGAATCGGGCTTTACCTAGGGAATAAGAAGTTGTGCCCCTAAATATCCCCCTTCTCACGACGTTTCATTCCGACTCCTGCTATCTCATTTTGAGAGGGAGTGAGAGAAGGAGAGGGAATGGGGACTCTTTCCCCTGCCGTGCCTGAAAATATTATAATACCTTCCAGGCAGCATTATTCTTTGTGTTTTTTATACTTTCTTCTTTTCCTAATGTTCCTATTTCCCCCTTTAGTTACTAGAGGGCAAAGACTGGTCCAACGAAAATCTGTGGCAAAGCAAGATTTAATAAAATAGAGTGCCTGTTTAACTAGGGTCTGAAAGAATCAGCAAAGAATTTGGTTTCAGGCAATAATAATAAACAATGTAAACAATCATTGAGACTGTTAGGATCATATGAAATACCTGTGGCAAGGGGGAAACTAGGAGCAAACAGATCGATGGAATCTGAAAATAATTCGTGGAGTTTGGAGGAGGCCATTACAAGACCATGATAGGTGCCTCTCCTCCTTTGTGACTAGAGAACTGGCCAAAGGGAAGAGGATGGGTCAAGCTAGTTCACCCACAATCTCTCAGAAACGTAAAGGCGCCTGCCTGAAAGGGTGGAGCTTGCATCGCTCTCTTCTCTGATTGTACCCAGAATACTGTGGCCTTTTAATTCCCAAATGCCTGTCCAACCTCATGGCCTAGACAGCCTTGCCAGGGCTCTTCTGAGGGTGGCTCTCCTCAGAGCTGGAGACAGGGTGGGGGGACGCTGTCCCTGTGCTTTCAGGGTGCAGAGTGCAGTGCTAGTGAGCTGGATGAGGACAGTCACTCTCTCAGGGAACACAGACTGGCCACCACTGTGGGTGGAGCCCCATGTGGCACCTGGAGGATGTGAAGGTGTATGACATACATACTTTGCCCACAGGTACTTCCAGTGCAGGTGGGGAGAGAAGAGTTATGCTCATACAATTTAAAATCCCTGGCCCTGGGCTTCCCTCATGGCGCAGTGGTTAAGAGTCCACCTGCCAATGCAGGGGACGCGGGTTCATGCCCCGGTCCGGGAGGATCCCACATGCCGCAGAGCAGCTGGGACCGTGAGCCATGGCCGCTGAGCCTGTGCGTCCAGAGCCTGTGCTCTGCAACGGGAGAGGCCACAACAGTGAGAGGCCCACGTACCGCAAAAAAAAAAAAAAAAAAAAAAAAAAGATCCCTGGCCCTCAGTATTCTCAGTTTTAAAAAGAGAGAGTTGGCCTGAGATGCCTCCATAGTCCACCCCTTCCTGCCCTACCGTTGTTTAAAAGCCTTGAACTGAGATGTGCATCCCCTTAACAGAGCATCTTGATTAGTGTGTTTGTGTTAAGGACCAAGACTTTGGGAGAAAGTGAGAACCAAGATGGGAGGAGAGGGTATCCATTTGGGATTGTCATTACAGGGTAGCCCAGGATGGAGAAGCTTAGGCGATGCCTTGGAGATGTTTCCTGGATTGACCTGTATCAGTTATCTACTGCTGCATAACAAACAGTCCCCAAACTTAGTGACTTAAAACAATGATCATTTATGTTTTTACTATTCTGTAGTCAGCAATTTGGGCTGGGCTCTGTGTGGTGTTGGTTGGGGTCACTCACATGTCTAGGCTCAGTTGAGATAGTCCACAATGGCTGGGTTCTCTCTTCATGTGTTTCTCACCCTTAAAGAGCCAAACTTTTGTGTCTTCATGTGACAGTGACAACATTCTAAGGGAGAGAGCAGAAGCTGTAAGACCTCTTGAAGTCCAAGGCTCAGAAGTTACACAGGTCACTTTCACTGCATTCTGTTGGTCAAAGCAAATCACAAGGCCAGCCTATATTCTATTGGAAATGTTTCAGCTATATATATGAAAGTAACTGCCTGAGTTAATAGAGTATACGGAATCCACTTTTACGATTTCATTACAAGTGCCATCTACTGTGTAGAATATGTATTAGTCTGTTTAGCTATTACTTATTGAGCATTTATTATGTGCCAAGCATTGTGCAAAATATGTAGTTTTATATACATTATCTGTAATTCACAACAACTCTGAACAGTTACTGTGATTATCCTCAATTTATGGATGAAGAGAAAGGCCTAGAGAGGTTAGTTGACTTGCCCTCAGCTGGTCAGCAATGGTGCTGGCCTTGGTACCCAGCTCTGTCAGACTGACTGTGATTTAAGAATTGACTTATTTGACAGGGCCCCTCATATTACCACTCGAATGTTCTGGAAAACTGTTCTTACCACGGTTGCCTTTGGTGAAGTACAGTGGTGCCCTGGGAATCTGAGACTGTGTGTGGGCCATTTGCTCCAGAGCTGAGACCTGCAGGGTGTTTGCTGTCCTCGTTTGCTTTCTTTCCCTCCGTGTGAGGGCTTCCCTGACCTCTGCGGTCCCTGCACCTACTTATTGCTTCTGTCTGTGCTCTTCTTGTGCTGATATCAGCTCTTTTCTCCCATGCATTCAGTTCTCCTCAATTTTATTTAATCAGATCTCGTGTTTGAGGTTTCTTCACTGGTTCTAGGTTTGTGACTTTCATGGACTTTTTTGGAGTTGATGATAAGATGCTGGATGAATAGGTTATTAGTGTAAATGCATTCAGGCCTTGTATCACTTAGAAAACTAAATTAGCAATAGAGATCATAAACAAGAGCAGCTTAAATAATTAAAAAAAATTTTTTTTCCAGTAAAGGAAGCCTAGAGGTAGGCATTTGGGGCCAGTATGAAATATTCAGTTATCTGGGACTTTTATCACAACATTCCACCATCCTTACTTTAGCGTCTTCACGGTCCAAGATGGCTGCTGGAGCTCCAGCTAATGCGACTTTTTAAGAGCTTTTATGTGAACCCCCCCAGAAACTGCTATGTATATCCTATTAGCCACCTCTATCTGCAAGGTTGTCTTGGAAATGTAATTTTCCACGTAGGTAAGTCACCAAGGTTTCTAAGTCATAAGGAGAGAATGATTATTAGGTCAGAAAACAAGTCTCTAAATCAGATCCTCTTCATGAAACCCACCTGTTTGCAGGGACTGGAGGAGAGAACAGGCAATTCTCCCATTTTATAGGTGCAAAACTTGAGGCTAAAGAAGGTCATAGTAGCAGAACTGGGACTAAGTCCTGGGACTCCTGGTCACTTCTCTGGCTAGCCCAATGAAGAGCTAAGATGGGATACCATTCCCACCCCTCCTATACACACATATCACATGTGTGTACATGTATGACAAGGGTCTGTCAGTGAAATAACTCATTGCAATGTGCTCAAGTGGAAAAAATATTCTAGATGCAGTACGTTTCCCCTCTTCCCCTGCCCCCTCTCCTGAAAAAGCTGGTTAATTGGATATCTCTGTTAAACATGTACCGCCTGTTAGTTTGCTGGCTGGCAGTGTGGGAGAGCCAGGGAGCCTGGGGCCGAAGCCCTTGGGTTTCTAGAATAGCTTAATGAGGGTGATTAGAAGGGATGCAGGTGGGGAAATTCCTTACCTCATATCCTAATACTGCTGCATTTGTTGGGGACCTCTGCTGCGGCAAACCCATGACTGCTCGGTCTCAAGGCTGACCCTTGAGACACTGCTTGGTCTCAAGGCTGATCTGACCCTGCATCCCTTCTGCAAGCCCCAGTGTAAAGCCATCCTCCAGCTCTTCCCTCAGGAAGCTGAGAAGCTCTTTTGTCCGGGAGCCCAGTGTGTAATCACATGCAGTTACCGGGCTGGGATCTTCCTGTCAATTTAGTCTTCAGGATTTTTTCTTTTACATGTTGCTGGCACAGAGCCTCGGCTTGGGGCTTGCTATCTCAGAATGCAGCTCAGGGGTGCCCAGCCGCAGAGTCAGGGACCCTCTGGACCGAGATGTTCTAGCTCCACCTCTGCCTCCTGCCCTCCCCTTTTCACATTTCTAGCTGCTTCCCTTGGAGTTCTTTTGGGTGCAGAGCACAGGGTGCAAGGTTTTCAGAGCTGGTTGCTTGCTAGGTCCAATGGAGAGATGAGAAAGCTGAAGGAGAGTCTCTCTCATGCCCTCTGAAGTAGGGGGGCTGCTTGTCAATTCTGGTAATTGTTCCATGTCAGTCACATTTATACATATGAAAACAGAAGTAGTTCCTTGTGCCCTGTGTCTGTGTGGGAAGCCTCTCACCTTCCTTCCGGAAACCTGGTGTGCGGGGAATTGCCCTGGGGCAGGCATCCAGGACCAGCTTTGGATAAAGCCCTAACTTTCCCCACCCTGGTTTTTCTCACCTGAGAAATGGGGGTGATACTACAACTGCCTGCCTTAGTTACCCCCCAGGGTGGGTAAGAAGGAATAGACATGAAAATGCCTTTTAACTCTTGTACAAAGATGGTCCTGCTCTCAGCACACTCCTTCGTCCTCTCTTTGGCCGGAGTCCCTTACTGGGCAAGCATCTCACACATCTCACAGGTGTGTCATTCTCCAGGTCATCCAGGTTGGGAGCTGGCAGAGAGTAGGGAGCAGACCCTAGAGCCAGGCCTGTTTCATACGCAGACTTAACTGCATCCTGGGCTCACAGCTTGCTTGCTAGCGGCAGGGTAGAGGGAAGAATAGAGAAAACATATAGTAGGGACACTAGGGGCGGGATAGCGGGGGAGGCAAGAGGCGGTGGTGAGAGATAAGAGGCACAGACCCAGTTCTGCCACTTACTGATGTGCAAGGCAAGTTGCTTTACCCTTCTGTGCCTCCATTTTCTCCACTGGAAAATGGGCTCAATAGTAATATTTACATCAGTGGGTTATTCCAAGCATTAAATGAGTTAACAAAGCACTTAGAAAAGTACATGACACTTAATAACTTTTCACTGTCACTGTTGCTACCTGTTTGTGGGTTTATTGATTTTCCCACACCACGGGGTAGAGACCCTCTGAACCTGGATTTAAGACTGGACTGTGGGGAAAAATCTGAAGGTTGGGATCCTGGCTACCTGGGATGTAAGGACAGCATGCAGGTGAAAACTTGAGCTCCGTGGGTTGGCCCTTGACAGTTTGGGTTCCGAGCTCTATCCCCCTCCCCCAGTGTGGTGCCTGGCCCTCGGGTGCCCAATAAGTACTTGTTCCCTAGAGTCTGCCTTGCTCTCCCCGCATCTGTAGGGAGGAAGTAAGGCACTGCCACTGTCTGAGCCGTAGCCCAGCATCGCTGAGCAAATTCAAGGCTCCCACCCCAGGTGTGGGTGCTGGGATTCCAGCCTCAGCAAAGTGGCACTTGGCTGACATGCATTAATTCATCTCTTCTCCGCCCTGGCCTGTGCCTGATATGAATGTGATCCAAACAGCACTTGCTACAGACCAAACCGGACTGTGAGTGAACCTAGCTGTGCTGACTTCAGAGGGAGCTGGGCTGGCGGCTGAGCGCAGGCGCTGGGCTGGCAGCTTTCCGAGCGGGTCTCCCACGCGTGAACTGGCTGAAGCAGGGCCTCGGCTTCCTGGCCCAAGAGCAGATGTTGTCGGGTCCACCAGGCCCCTCAGCAGCAGACGATGGGCCCGGTGAGCAGGCCTGAAGGCTCCGCACCACATCTGTGGACCATAGAAGCTCATGGGACAGATGCTGTCCGGCACCCCCAGTTGCCAGGCCGCCGTCCGGGCCCTGATGGGCATTTGGGGCCCTCCTCTGTACTCCCTGTGCCTCAGTTTCAGTCTGGCTCCATCTCCCTCCATCTCTCTCACTCATCCCACCCTCTGCACTGACACCAGTTACCCAGAGCAGGGCCTGATCAATTCACTCGGCTGCTCCGACGCTCTGACCCACTGTGGTGGAGGGAAGGGGGCAGCAGTGTGCTGGACCCTTGCTCAAAGTTCTCTCTTCCCCCATCCTGCCACCGGGCCCACCTTTTCACCATGTGAGGTGCTCCTCCTACAGATTAAGGCATCGCCACGTGTTTAAATGCCAACAGCCAGCCACCCATATCTCTTTCTCCCTCCATTCCTGTTGACAGTGTAGCTGTTGCTACTCATTTTGCCTCCTAAACCTAAATGATTCAGTGGATTCTGTAACTTCAGTTACATCAGCCGTCATTCTCTCCACTACAAGACTGTGAGCCTTGGAGAGCAAGACAGCATTTTCTACCCCCTCAGCCTTCACCCGTGCCAAGCAGATCCACAGAAGAGCTCTTCCTTTTTAGTGGCTGACTGGAGAAAACAAACTTCTGTTCAGCACCAGAAATAACTTGAAAACAATCAAAATGGCCTGCAGTGCGGTCAGTTGCCTGCTGAGGTAGTGAGCTCACTGTCACTGGGATTGCTCCCACCCAGTGTGGACGACAGTGAGCTGGGGTGTCCTGTGGAGGGATCTTGCACTGAGTAGACAGTTGCCTTGGATGTCCCCTCAGGGTCTGGTGATATCAAGATGGAATAAGGAAGGTGAGCAGAATTATGGAGACTGGTCTTTTTAACCCCGATCTCAGGGGCGATATACTTATTAATCAACTTACTTATTATTTTATACTGTGCTCACTTTAAAAACAAAACCAAAAAAAATTGGTGGCATTCTGAGCTTTTAAAGCACATACGTATGATAGAGTAACTAACATTAAAGTGGAGACCATACGATCCAGCAATTCCTCTTTGGGTGAACATCCAAAAGAAAGCAGAGACTTGAACAGATACTTGTGCGTTCATGCTCACAGCAGCATTATTCACCGTAGGCAAAACATGGAAGCAACCGAAATGTTTGTTGATGGTTGAATGGATAAGCAAAATGTGGTCTGTATAGACTGTAAATACAATGGAATGTTATTCAGCCTTAAAAAGGAAGGAAATCCTGACACACGCTACAATACGGATGAACCTTGAACACATCATGCTAAGGGAAATTAGCCAATCACAAAAGTACAAATACTGTATGATTCCACTTATATAGATATCTGGAGTAGTCAAATTCATAGAGACAGAAGGTAGAGTGGTGGTAGCCAGGGGCTGGGGGAGGAGGGACTGGGCAGTTGGTACTTAATGAGTACAGAGTTTCGTTTGGGAAGATGAAAAAGTTTTGGAGACGGATGGTGGTGATGGTTACACAACAGTGTGAATGCACTTAATGCCACTGAACTGTACCCTCGAAAATGGTAAATTTTATGTTATCTATATTTTAACCACAATTTTAAAAAATGGACTTGGAGGGAAAGAAGCCACCAGCCCTTCCGGGCGGGCACTCTGTGGCAGGCAGCACAGCACCTTGGGCACTGACACCCAGTCCCTGCCTGCACGCGATGCCTGCTCTCACGGCGAGACAGGCTGGTGCAAGTCCAGGTAGCTTTGACTTACCTCGTCCTGCATTTGCCTCACAGGTCGTCAGAGCTGTGCGTTTCGGAGGCCGTTTTTCGTACCAGCCCTGCATTTTGACAGCTCCATGGAGCCACCCACACTCGGAAGCTCAGTGCATTCCTACCCTCAATGTGGTCCATTAGCCAGTGCCCTTTTTGCTTTAGCACCAGTTCTCATCCTGGTCCAAGTTCTCGGGCAAGTTCTTTAACCACATGGGATGCACTGCTTTTAGTTCAGAACAGTCAGAACCAGTGCCCCAAGGAGAGGTTAATAAATTTGGATAAAGCACATGCTTTTTCTTCCCTCTTCTTCCTATTGTCTAAAATTTAGCGGTTTTCTTTTCAGATCTGGTAGAGTTAAGGTGTTTGCTTCACTGATGTCAAGAGTAATGAGGTGCTGGTAGAGGTGGAGCGTTCTCATGTGAGTGCCATCAGCAGGCTTTGCATTCGGGCCATTGTGTCTCCCAGTGTGCGTGGGAGAGGCCAGTGAAGATGGTGACACCCAGGGCAAGAGTGGGTCTGCTCCACACAAGCACAGGATGCGCTGGTACAGTTGTTAGGACCCTCGCTGAAGGCTCTTCTGCAGCACGCTCTCCTGGCTGGGTTAATTTCCTGACACTGGGTGGCTTGGGAAAAGGAAAACCAAAGTAAAGGCACCGTGTCATTGAAAACAAGGTCCTGGAGATTGAGAAGGTTAAGGGACACTGGGATTTAGGATCACACCCAGGGCATAAAGCCACCTAGGCCTGGTCTGGTTCCTCTGACGTAACAGCCTCATTCCTCCCAAAGGCCTTTGTGCAGCAGATCCTGCGGGTAGAACACTGACCACCAACCCTGAGTCACCACCATCAGCCCAACACCATTGGCTTTGGTCCTACCCAGAGCCCATCACCCCTCTGCTGTGTCCATTTTGCCTGTCACCCCTGCCTCACAAGCTCCAAGGCCTCTTGTCCCTCTCTTTCATGCTGTGTTTACACCACTTTGAAGAGTGTTTGACACATCTAAGTTCCATCACAGTTCCAGATGTAGTTGGTACAGTTAGGATATCTTCAGCTAGTTCTGAGGGTATTAACCAGGGAATATGAAACTGTGGAGCAAGTGCTCACTTTACAATATGAATATGAAAAAGTATATATATATGAGAATATACATATATTAATACACACACACACACACACATATATATATATATAAAACCAAATCACTTTGCTGTACACCAGAAACCAACACAACTTTGTAAATCAACTATACTTCAATTAAAAAAAAAAGAGTGCTTGCCAAATGAGTGAGTCAAAGTCAGGCCAGCTCCTCACTGAGGTTACCTCATCTGAGAAGGGGGCCTTTTCTCTGGGTGAAGGGAGGTCTGGACCCTCCTGCAGCAAGGAGCCGGCCAAGTAGGCAAGCCGGCTGGGGGGGCGGGGGGCGGGCAGCAGAGCAAGGCTTCTCTCATTGGCTGGAGGGGAGGCCCTCCCTCGGGTGTCTGGGCCAGACTGTGTGCCTGGCTGGGGTTGGTTCTGAGGAACTTTGTAGCTCCCACACGTGGCAGCTCACCCAGTGACGTGGAGAGGAAGACTTGTGGGATCCCCTGAACTCGGCCGACATTCCCCTGTGCACACCTGGGTTAACTCACCTCTCCAAACTCCACCTTGTCTGGCATTACCCACTTCTGGCCTTACCCACCACATCAGCCATTCAGCAATGAATCATAAACTAACTTGTCCCATCTCTTCTCTTAGCTTGGATTTTTTTTTTTTAATTAATAAACTTGATTTTTAAGAGCAGTTTTAAGTTCACAGCAAGACTAAGCAGAAAGTACAGTGAGTTCTCATATGCCCCCTGTCTCCACACATGAATTATCAATATCCCCATTATCAGAGTGGTTCACTTGTTACAACTGATAAACCTACATTAACACAGTATAATCGCCCAAAGTCCACTGTCTACATTTGGGTTCACTCTTGGTGTTGTACATTCTATGGGTTGTGACAATGTATAATGACGTGTATCCACCATTGTAGTATCTTACAGAATAGTTTCACTGCCCTAAGAACCCTCTGTGTTTTGCCTACTCGGCCCTCCCTCCCCCAACCCTTGGCACCTATAGATCTTTTAGTCTCCATAGTTTTGCCTTTTCCAGAATGTAGTATAGTTGGAGTCATACAGCATGTCGTCTTTCCAGATTGGTTTCTTTCACTCGTAGTATGCATTTAAGTTTCCTCCATGTATTTTCATGACTTGATAGCTCATTCCTTTTTAGTGCTGAATAATATTCCATTGTCTGAATGTACCAAAGTTTATTTATCCATTCACCTATTAAAGGACAGCTTGGTTGCTTTCAAGTTTTGGTAATTATGAATAAAAGTGCAATAAACATCAGTGTGCAGAATTTTGTATGGATATAAGTTTTCAACTCATTTGGGTAGATACCAAGGAGCATGATTCCTGGATTGTATGATAAGAGTTTATTTAGGTTTGTAAGAACTGTCTCCCAAAGTGAATATACCATATTCTGCTTTCCCACCAGCAATAAATGCAGTTCTTATTGCCCCAAATCCTCTCCAGCATTTGGCGTGGTCAGTGTTTTGGATTTTGTGGTGTCACATTTTTGTTTTAATTTGCAATTCTCTAATGACATATTATGTTGAACATTTTTTCATATGCTTACTTGCCTTCTTTGGTGAGGTGTTTGTTCAGGTCTGTTGCCTATTTTTTAATCAGCTTGTTCATTTTCTTATTGTTGAGTTTCAAGGGCTGTGTATTTTGCATAATAGTCCTTTATTGTATGTGACTTTTGCAAATATTTTCTCACATATTCTTTTGAAAATGTCTTTCACAGAGAAGGAATTTTTAATTTTAACAAAGTCCAGCTTATCAGTTATTTCTTTCATGGATTGTGCCTTTGGTCTTCTTATTTAAAAAGTCATCACCGTGCTCAATGTCATCTAGGCTTTTCTCTGTGTTATCTTCTAGGGGTTTTATAGTTTTGCATTTCATGTTTAGGTCAATGATCCACTCTGAATTAATTTTTGTGAAAGGTGTAAGATCTGTGTCTAGATTCATTTTTTTGCACGTAGATGTACAGTTGCTTCAGCTCCACTGGTTGAAGAGAATTTTTTCTTTGTATTGTCTTTGTTCCTTTGTCAAAGGTCAGTTGACTGTATTTACGTGGGTCTATTTATGGGTTCTCTATTCTGTTCCATTGATCTATTTGTCTATTATTTCACCAGTACCACACTGTCCTGATTATTATAGCTTTATAGTACTTCTTGAAGTCAGGTAGTGTCAGTCCTCGAACTTTGTTCTTTTCCTTCAGTATTGAGTTGGCTATTCTGGGTCTTTTACCTCTCCCTATAAAATTTATGGATTTTAAAAAACAACTTAATTGAGATATAGTTCATATATCATGCAATTCACCTATTTAAAGTATATAATTCAAAGATTTTTAGGGAATTCCCTGGTGGTCCAGAGGTTGGGACTCTGCGCTTCCACTGCCGGGGGCCCGGGTTTGATCCCTGGTCGGAGAACTAAGATCCCATAAGCTGCCTGGTGAGGCCAAGAAAAAAAAGGGGAGGGGACTTAATAAATTCACAGAGTTTGCAACCATCACCACTGTCTAATTTCAGAACATTTTCATCACCCCAGAAAGATACCCTATACCCATTAGGAGTCACTCCCCATTCTCCCCTCCTCCAACCCCCGGCAGCCACTTAATCTATTTTCTAGCTCTATGGATTTGCCTCTTCTGGCCATTGCATGTGAATGAAATCATGTAATAGGTGCTCTTTTGTGACTGGCTTCTTTCACTTTGCATAACGTTTTCAAGGCTCATACATCCAAGGTCCGCATGTATTAGAACTTCATTCTTTTCTACGGCTGGAAAATATTCCACCATTTGGCTGTACCACATTTGATTTATCTACTCAATTGATGGGCACTTGTTTCCGTATTTGACTATTTTGAATAATGGTGGTATGAATATTCATGTACAAGCGTATGTGTGGACGTATATTTTCATTTCTTTGGGGTATACACCTAAAAGTGGAATTGCCGGATCCTATGGAAGCTCTGTGTTTAAGCTCTTGAGGAACTGCCAGAATGCTTTCCAAAGTGGCTGCCCCATTTTACACGCTCGCCAGCAGTGCCCGAGGGCTCCAGTTTTCCCACATCCTTGCCAGTACTCGTTATTAGCTAACTTCTTGATTCTAGTCATCCTAACAGGTGTGATGTGGTATCTCAGTATGGTTTTGATTTGCATTTCCCTGATGTTGAGCCAAGATGCTTACTGGCCATTTGTATAGATCCCTGGACCATTTTTTAAAAATTGGGTTGTCTTTTTATCTCTGAGCTCTAAGATGTCTTTATACATTATAGACAAAAGTCCTTTATCGGTATATGATTTACAAAACTTTTTTTTTCCCATTCTGTGGGTTGTCTTTCCACTTTCTTTTTTTTTTTTCTTTTTTTTTTTGTGGTACACGGGCCTCTCACTGTTGTGGCCTCTCCCGTTGCGGAGCACAGGCTCCGGATGCGCAGGCTCAGCGGCCATGGCTCACGGGCCCAGCCGCTCCGCGGCACGTGGGATCTTCCCGAACCAGGGCACGAACCCGTGTCCCCTGCATCGGCAGGCGGACTCTCAACCACTGCGCCACCAGGGAAGCCCATGTCTTTTCACTTTCTTGATGACATCCATTGAAGGAAAAACGTTGTAAACTTTGAAGAAGTCTGATTTATTTTTTCTTTTGTCACTTGTGCTTTTGGTGTCATAGGACAGAATTTTTAAATGAATTTTCTTGTGAACTTTTGGTAACTTTGTGTCATGCCAACTCAACTAAAATTTAAGCTTGTCAAGGGCAGAATTCATGTGAAGTTCATTGTTGTATCTGTTCCAGTGTCTGGACTTGTTGATTTGATTCGGATCTTACTTATACCTGGGGTCAGAATGCAAACACTCATCTCACAGAGGTTTCCAGACACCAGTTGCCTCTTCAGCCTCTTTAGACGATGTGCGTCACATTTTGAACCTGAGGGCTGGATAACAGGTGCCTGCATGGACCATCCATCAGCTCCTCAGCATCAGAGAGGGTTGGACGATATTGCACTGGTCGAAGCCTCTTTCTTCTTTTTCTCACTCTGTAATATCCATCTTTGTATAAACACATCCAGGGGAATATTTTCTATTTTGCCTTATGGGCAACAGCTGCTGTTTTTGCCAGGCTGTCATCTATTTAGTTGTTACTTTTTCGACTTTATTTTTAAACAGTATAACACGGAGAACAGCAACACTGAATGCAGGACAGATGGAGAGCATATCCAAATAACAGACTTCCAGAGCCACCCTAATACAAGTGACAGGCGTGGGGTGGGGGGATAAAACCAGACTGCTGGATCGCTAAAAGCAAATAAATATCAATAAATCACAAACTACGTGAGGAAAGGAGGAGCAGATAAGGAAGTGGTATCCCTGAGCCATCCTTCTGCTACCAAGAGTCTGAGATGGTGGGAAGTGGGTGGATGAGGCCAAGTTGCCAGAGCTTCCAGGTCAGTCTGAGGTGAGAAGAGCTGACAGAGCCCTCCTGGGGCAGGCGACAAATTCCACATTTGGTGGCTGGAGACGGTAAAGAGCCAGCAGGAGGAAGTAAAGCGACATCTCTCTTATCTGGGTAAGGCTCCAGGCTCAGTGCCAGCTATTTCCCCCTCTTTCTCTCCCAGAGAATAAGCAGAAGTGAGAGAGAAGCGAGTTTGCAGATTGGGGTTTTGAAAAAAGGAAAAAGAGAAAACTCATTTTATTAATTACCTCCAGAGCAGCCAGCGCTTGAAACAAACCAGGGCCTGAGATACAGGCCTCTGTTGTCCCCAGTGGCCACATCTGTGTACAGTCTCCACAGTGGCCGCTGCACTTGACAACCCCTCTCCAAAAGCCACTCTCGTTTACTTGTCTTTTCAAAGTGGACTAGGTGCTGGTACAGGTGCCTTCTCACCCTTGGGGCTGACCTCTGATGCATTAACTTCTTTACTGGAACGCTGCTTGGTTCCGAAGCCTCCTGGGCACATGTTCGGCCACCCAAGGCCAGCTTTAGCCTTCACTTCTACCCTGACTGGTCCTGCCTTATTCTCCTCCTGTCTTCCCACTGAAGTCCTGTCCTCCCCACGCCTGCCCCCCACCCCCTCTACCTTCTTGGTAAAGTGCCCAAATCTGAAGTGTGTAGCTTGAAGAATTTTTACAGGGTAAACACTCTTTTAATCAAACCATGATCATGTTATAGAACATTCCAGCCCTCCAGACGGCTCCCTCCTGCCTCCTTCCAGTTGGTACCCTCTCAAGAATAACCACTACCCTGACTTCTGTCATCATACAACAAGTTGATGTTTTGAACTCATATAAATGAGTTCACATTCACTGCTTTTATATTTCACTTGGCATTATACCCATGAGATGTATCCATTTTGTAGAATATGCCAGAGGTTCATTCTTACTTGTTGCTGTGTAGCATTCATGGTGTGGCTATACTACAATGTATTTTCCCATTCTACTGCTGATGGACATTTGGGTCACTTCTAGTTTGAGAATATTTCGAAAAAAAGCTTCTAAGAACATTCTTACTGATGTCTTTTGGTGTACATAAATACCATTTCTTTTGGGTACATACCTAAGAGTAGAATTGCTGGGTTATATGGTATATGTCTCTCTCTATAGACATATATATATGTCTTACACAACACCTAACACAACCACTCACCAGATATTAGCTTTCATAGGTATTGTCAAACACTCTTTTGAAGTACATAGTATTTAGAGTTCATTTCTACCAGTAATTTAAGAGTTAAGTTCTCCACATCCTCACCAACACTTGGTATTTTATTTGAGCCATTCGGGTTGATGTAGTGATAATGTCGCTGTGCTCTTATTTTTGCATTTGCATGATTTTACTTGTTTACTGGCCCTTTTGATATCCTTTTTTGTGAAGTGCCAATTCAAATATTTTCCCATTTTATAATTGGCATGTCTGCAATTTTCTCATTTGCAGGCTTTCTTATATTCGAGATATTAGTTCTCTGTCACGTATTTTTTCTCTGTGGTTTGCCATTTTACTCTCTTAACGATTTTTTGATTAACAGATGTTCTTCATTTTAATACAGTCTAATTTATCAGTCTTTTTGGTTTTTGTTAGTGGTTTTCCCATCCTGTTTACATACCTTCTTTGTCAACCCAAGGTCATGAAGATATATTCTCCTGTGTCTTTGTTTAGCAGCTTGTTTTTGTTTTTGTTTTTTTGTGGTACCCGGGCCTCTCACTGTTGTGTCCTCTCCCGCTGCGGAGCGCAGGCTCCAGACGCGCAGGCTCAGCGTCCATGGCTCACGGGCCCAGCCGCTCCACGGCATGTGGGATCCTCCGGGACCGGGGCACGAACCCGTGTCCCCTGCATCGGCAGGCGGACTCTCAACCACTGCGCCACCAGGGAAGCCTGCAGCTTATTGTTTTACCTTTCATGTTTAGGTCTGTGATCCATCTCAAATTAATTTTTGTTTAGATATCCAGTTGACTCAGCACCATTTATTGTATACATCATTCTTCTTTCACTGAATTGCAATGGCGCCTTTGTCATTAGTGATCCTATATGAATATGTCTCTTCCTGGACTCTGTTCATTGGCCTACTGTCTGTCCTTGCACCCATACCACCCTATCTAATTACTGAAACTTTAGAGTAGTAGTCGTCCTGGTATCTCGTAGTGGAACTTCTCCAACTTTGTTCTTTAGGACTGCCTTGGCTATTCTAGGTCCTTTGAATTTCCATGTAATTTTAAAATTACAGTTCTCACACATACGTACACAAACACATGTGGACCAATCTGCTGGGATTTTGGTTGGACTTGCATTGAACCTATAGATCAAATTGAAGAAAACAGACATCTTAACACTACTGATCCTTTCACTTGATGGATGTAGTACCTCCCTTTGTTTGTCTTTGCTTTCTCTCACATTGTTTTATACTTCTCAGTATAGATATTGTGCCCATATTTCACTGGATTTATTTCTTAGGTGTTTAATTTTTTTGGATGCTATTGCAAGTGCTAAACATTTCTTTTAATCTTGCATTTGTTTATTACTAGTCTATAGAAAATACGATTGATTTATGATTATGGACCTTGTATTCGGCAACCTTGCTAACACTTCACTTACTAGTTGTAGTCTTGTCTTAACCAAACTATAAACTAACTGGGAAAGGACATCCGCTAACCCCTCTGCGAATGCTACACCTCAATAAATACTCACTGACTGTCCTGAAAATCTTCCCACAGCAGGAAGAGGAGAAAGAGGGATGTTCTCCATGCCCTGGGGACCCCATGATCATTAGTCCCTAGGCAGGTATAAACCCTCTCAAGTTTGCTCCCCACCCAATCCTCAAGATGAGCTCCTTTTTTATCGTTTACCATCCCTTGCCACCATTAAAATGAGTCCTTACCTCTTTGCTTAGTGGCTAAGAGAGGTCATGCAGAGGCCAAATGGAAATCACTGGGGGGACCGATGGAAATGAAAGTTACATGACCCCTCCCTACCCTCCAGGGATCACAGCTGGGCTTCTGTGGGAGGCTCTGGCCTGGGCTGGGCTATGTGGGCAAAGAAGGGCGCCCTGACACCGAGAAGTGGGTGTGTGCTCATTTGGGGCCTTGGAACACCTTACGCAACACTTACCAAATATTCACCAGGGTCCTAATCTGGGCAACCCTTTGCTTGGTCCTCAGTTTGGTATATAGCAATGCATGCAGCATGGACCTTATCTTCCAGGATTGTGCTGTAGATGATAAGGAGGCAGAGCCCATGCTACCTGCAGAGGAGGAGTCCCTGAACTGGGGCAGGAGACCTGGGTTTGAGTTCTTACTCATCACCAGCGAGCTCGAGACCTTCCAACACATGCCTTCCTGCTCTGCATGGGCCTTGCCTCCCAGCAAAGGTATAAGGGGGAATTAGTCATTCTCTACAGTGGCATCCAGCTCTGAGGCTTTACCTTAGAAACAGTCTGGAAGGGAACACTCAAAATCAGTAGTCAAGCAAGCATGGAGCTAGTGAGAGCAGTGGTGTGTATTTAGCTGGAACGATCAGTGCAGGTCAGGGGTTAAGAAGGTTTACAGGGGAGATGGGTCTTGAGTGAGAGGTTCGGGATGGGAAAAGTTGGAGGGGTGGAGAGGAGGGGTCTAGCCCCGCTGTGTGTCAATTCTGGGGGGACCCTAATCTGGGTATCCTCTCCCCACCAGAGGGTATGGCCTCATGGAGTGGCCTGGGTGTAAATCAGGGATGGAAAGAATGCAAAAGGTGGTGGCCACCTTGGAGAAAATGGGTGAGGACCACGAGGTGAGGGCCCCCGACTACAGGTGTGCAAGGGAGGCCTCACACTGTGGCTGACAGGTTGGGACACCTGGTTCAGGCTCAGAGACCAAAGTAAAATCGTCAAGGAGGGCCTACAGCTGTCACTGAAAAATCACCAGAGAAATCGTTTTTCTTTTCTTTTTTTTTTTTTTTTGCGGTACGTGGGCCTCTCACTGTTGTGGCCTTTCCCGTTGCGGAGCACAGGCTCCGGATGCACAGGCCCAGCGGCCATGGCTCACGGGCGCAGCTGCTCCGCGGCATGCGGGATCCTCCCGGACCAGGGCACGAACCCGTGCCCCCTGCATCGGCAGGCCGACTCTCAACCACTGCGCCACCAGGGAAGCCCTCTTTTTTTTTTTAATGTAGTTATTTTTGGCTGCGTTGGGTCTTCGCTGCTGCGCGGGCTTTCTCTAGTTGCAGCAAGCGGGGGCTACTCTTCGTTGCGGTGCGCGGGCTTCTCATTGCAGTGGCTTCTCTTGTTGCGGAGCACGGGCTCTAGGAGCGCGGGCTTTGGTAGTTGTGGCAGGTGGGCTTAGTAGTTGTGGCGCGCGGGCTCTAGAGCGCAGGCTCAGTAGTTGTGGCATACGGGCTTAGTTGCTCCACGGCATGTGGGATCTTCCCGGGCCAGGGCTTGAACCTGTGTCCCCTGCATTGGCAGCCAGATTCTTAACCACTGTGCCACGAGGGAAGTCCGTCACCAGAGAAATCTTGGGTAGAAGATACCCCTCCTCAGAGGCTCTCCTTCTCTCACCCCTGTAGTGCAACTACTTGGGGGGGTGGTCCTTCCTTCATTTAACATTTATGGAGCACCTCTCCTGTGGCCGGATGCTGTGGATAGAAAGATGAGTAAGACACAACTCCTGCCTCCGGGAATGGTTTATAAGATGGTGGCATGGGTGTCGTGGTGGAGCTGAGCCCGGACCCCAGGGACACCCAGCCCAGATGGTGGGGCAGAGGAGGGGAGCCAATGCTGCTGCCTCTCAGGGGAAGCAGAAGCCAAAGGTTCAACCCTGAGAGGGTCACAGAGAAACAAGGCCGCTGAAGGCAGGGGAAATGTGGTGGGAGGGGGAGGGGTAAGTTAGGAGTTTGGGACTGGCATATACACACTACTACATATAAAACAGGTAACCAACGAGGACCTACTGTGTAGCACAGGGAACTATACTCAGTATCGTGTAATAACCTATAATGAAAGAGAATGTAAAAAAAAGAATGTATATATATTCGTGTAACTGAATCACTTTGCTGTACATCTGAAACTAACACAACACTGTAAATCGTCAATAAAAATTAATTTAAAAAAGCATCTGTAGGCAGCTCCACAGAGCTGCTGCCCCTACCGTTGGCATCTCCAGAGTACATTTCTGGAATCAGGAGATGACAAAGTCCATTCTTCCACATCTCAGAGCATTCTTGAAATGGACTCAAACTGTTATGTGCCTCTGGCAGCTGTCGGGTTTCCCCACGTAGGGTGGGTTAAGCCCAGCACTCCCAGGGGAGCCGCCCCCTTCAGCGTCGGGGAGGTGCATGGTCCCCAGCCATGGCGGTTTCAGGGCTGCCACCTCCCCACCTCTTCTGCCTGAACCTTGAGCTATGACTTTCCTGAATTACAGCCACCTTAGGGGACACCCTTTGTGTTGTTTTCAGCCACTTTGGCAGCGGCAAATTGAATATGGACTTTGCTAGAAGGTGGGGACGGAGGGAGGCGGCAGT
Source organism: Orcinus orca (assembly GCF_937001465.1). NCBI lineage: Eukaryota > Metazoa > Chordata > Mammalia > Artiodactyla > Delphinidae > Orcinus > Orcinus orca. The sequence goes on from NC_064573.1 coordinate 25,215,406, forward strand.
GAGAGCTCTGGAAAAGAAAAGAGGTGAAAACTGACGTGGTGGAGGCAGAGGGCACCAAAGCCAGACACCTGTGCCCTAACGCGCCTGCTCGACAAAGGGCCTGAGTCAGTGCTGGGGCCACGGGTGGGTGTGAGCGAGGGGTGGAGGCAGGCAGCCGAGGGGCCCAGGGGAGAGCAAGGCCAGGAGCATGGCCGGGAGCGGGCAGGAGTCGGTGCCAAACTCCAGGCCGGAGATTCCTGGGGAGGTGGGGAGGGCTCCCCTCGCGCCTGAATCTTGCCCCCTGCCCAGGGCCATGGGTGCCAGGCACCGCGGAGCCTCCTGACTCTGTGGGCGCCTTTGTTTCCTGGGCGGGCTGCAGGTGAGAGGGTATCTGGCGAGTCATCCTTCGCCTCTGCCCGGGCCGTGCCAGTGTCAACAGTGCAGTCCGTGGTCCAGCTGCCCTTCCGTGTCCTCCCACAGGCTGGGTGTGGTGGGAAAGCAGTGACAAAGGGCTTCCTGACACATGCATACCCTCCCCTGACCAGGATCTGAGAACCCAGGCAGGCCTGGCAGAGGGGGGCACCCCAGCTTTCTCAGCATTGACACCCACCCCCTCAGCCCAGTGCCGCCCACCCAGCACCCTGCCCAGCAGGCTCAACTTGCCTACCTTGTCTCCATCCTCTTCAGCCAGGCTGGGCCAGCTTCTCTGCCCCCACTCTCCCTACTGACTCACCTGCTCTCACCTGGAAGGTCCCACCTTGTCCCTCTGTGTCTCTCTCAATCCCACCCAACCCCTGGAGCTCGGGCTCAGTCCTTCTCAGCAGCCCCCATTCTCGCTGTGCAGATGGATCCCCCAGATCCCGGCCTGCCCACTTGGCTTTGGGCTGCCTCTGTGCGCACGTCTGTTGCCCCCCAGGGACTGCAAGGCATTGAAGGCAGAGTGTTCCCCCTCCAGCCCAGCACCTGATGTACAAAGAGGTCATGTATGTCCCTAAGCACCCTGGTGTGGGAAGGAAGGACGTGGTCCTGCCCAGTGGTATCACCCGCTGAAAATCCTGGGCCCACTAACCCACCTATGTGACTTCCAATGAGACGGGGACCTTGGTGAGCCGGTCCCCTCTAGGATACGGAAGCAGTCAAATCACAGAGGGAGATGGTAGGCTGGGGGCTGGGGGAGCCGCACATCACCACGGAGAGTAGAGGAAGAATTAATACAGAGAGTCCAGGTGACAGCTGGGCATGCCAGGGATGTATGCAGCAACCTGGGCTTTTCCCAAGGAAGAATGGAACAAAGGCTGCTGGGAGGTGTGCTGGGAGGTGTCCCCAGGGAGGGACGTGGGCCCGGGATTAGAAAGAGCTGCCTTTTATTTATGCAGCCGGGTGGTGGGGACACAGGTGTTTGTGGTGTTATTTTTATGCCTCTTTGTATGTCTGGAATATTTCATCAAGAATTTTTAAGAGAAAGAGGGGCCTGAGGCCAAGCCAAAGGAGGTGGCTCTGGAAAAGGCAGAGGGAAGAGTCTTGAGGAAAGGCAGGACACCTGCAGTGCAGGTGGGGGAGGAGCAGAGCTCCAGAAACGGGGAGGAAGCTGCATGGAAAATCCAAGTCGTGAGTCACTGGGGCTCTGTCCAGAACTTGCCAGAGCGTAGGCAGGATCGAGCCAGGGGTGATGTCATCATGCGAATGGACCACAGATGAGATCCGATAAAGTTTACTAGGATACGGAAGCATCCCCTTCTGTGGTCTGCCAGTCCCCTGGATTTTCATCTGTGGCTTATAACTGCTTCCAGGCACTCAGGCATGGCTGTCAGGGGAGGGTGGGAATTTCCAGTATTGTTGTTGTTGTTTTCAAGAAATCATTTAAAAGTAGCTGAATCTCCTTTTCAGCATGCATGGTGTTCAGAATCTGAATCTCTGAAGAAGAGCTAAATTATGTATCACGGGGAGGAGGGGGCACTGTGGAGGGGAAATGATTCACTTTACAAAAATGACTTAAGTAACAATGCCTTTAGTGGACTTAAATGAGATTTGAGGTGTTAGGCTGTTTAGACCCAATCTTGTATGGAAAGCAGAGCTCACCTGCCCGGGCGTCTTGGCCTGTTCTGCTGCGTCTCCATCTGTTTTGGGCCCAGTGGGCAGTGCCGAGGGTGGCAGCCCACCCTGCATGGGGTTCTGAGGAGCCCCTCACCACTGGCCTCCCCCCAGGGAATGAGACTGTGTCTGTTGCTTTTCAAGTCTGCCTTATGGGGCTCTACAGGGAGCCCACCTACTTTTTGCCCACCCACAAGGCTGCTTGGACCACAGGGCCTAGAGTCTGAGCCGAGAGGAGGGCAGATGGCTGATGGCGGGTCTGGGCCACACGCTGTGGGAGCACGGTGCTTCTGGAAGCCTCGATCCTAATGACTCAGTGGATTTTAATATTATTTAGAAGAAAACCGTAATAACACGCTAGCCACTGGCCTCTGGTCTAGGTTTTACACCTAGTGCCTGTGGTATTAGATATTTCATGCCAGCCTGCTCGTGGTTGGTATGGTGGTGTATCAATGAGTCTGGTGTGAATAAAGAATCTGTCTCTTTAGGCAGGGGTTAGATTTGCCATCCTTGTCTTGCCCAGGTTCGGCCACACTGGGCCATTTGCCAGGACTAGAGTGGATCGCAGAATATGTCCGGGTGGGATTTTCTGACCTGTGGACCTGAAGGATGTTCGCAAAAGAGACCAGGTGGAAGGTGTGGATGGTTTTGTGTAGCCTGTGCCTGTGATGGGTTCTTTGCTGCTCCTTCATGATCAGTCTGCTCTCTAGAGTCTCTGGGAACATCCCTGTGTCTGCAGTGTGGAGGCGTTGCTTGCTGTGGACATCCGAGTACTGTCCTCAAGTTGAGCAGGTGGGGAAGCACCTTAAATGGGAGTGGGAGCTGAGGGGTGTTCACAAGAGTGGGTAGAACTTACTAGAAGCTCCTGGCACTGCCATCAGAGGCAGGGTGAGCAGGGGAAAGGGGCCTGTGGACCCTGAAATGGGCAGTGTGCTACGCTGCCCAGGCAGGGGTGGGCAGTGCAGCCGTGTGTGCCAGGGGCTATGGAGGGGTGCGTGTGCTGCTGTGTATGAGGCAGGATGCAGTCTGCTTCACGGGACTGGAAACTCCACCTAGAGCAGCCCGAAGATCAAGGAGAGACTTCTGGTTAAACATGATGACTTGCCCACATCCATTTATCTCTGTCCCCTTTCTAATCATCCCCCCACTCATGGCACTAAAGAAACTGACAGAGCTCAAAAACACAAGGACAGTGAGAACAGGAGAGGAGCTGCCAGCAGGTGAAGGATGTCGGCAAAGCTGTGGAAGCCGGAAAGTCTATGGATGGATGGCTACTCATTTAGCAGAGAGATGAAACCCAAGTGTGGGTAGTGGGAAGAAGCCTCTAGAAGGTTCATCCCACCCCCGCCAACCCTCAAACAGATCAGAAATGGGAGTTTCACATACTTCTGAAGGTGAGGTGAGGAACGGGTCTGAAAACTGGGCAATTGGTTGAAAATCTGCATAAAGAATCTTTAGACCCCAGATCCCCTCCTGTTAACTTCCCCCTCCACCTTGGTCAAAGACTAGAAGTTTCTTTTCAAAAGGAGATGATTCAGAGAAGTTCTGGACTCTAAGACACTGTGTGCAGCTGAGAGCGAGTTTGCACACTGTACTCAAAACGAGAGAATTTATTTAAAGTTTACATCCCAAGTCATGAGACTTGCAGCTCCCCTCTACTCTGCTCCAAAAATACTGGCAGCCCAGTGTCTGTCCCCCAAGCGGGGTGATTAGAAGTTTCCTTTACAAGTAAACTGATCGGCCCAAGAGGAAAAAAGTTCGACACATACAATATGTGCGAATGTGTAGGTATATGTATATGTATGTGTTTACCTGTATATGTGTATACATATGAATGCATGTGTATGTGCAGGTATGTGTACATATGTTTGTGTGTATATACATACTTACACATACATATATATGTTTGTGTGTGTATACATTCCCTCAAAGAAATGACCAGATTTCTACCTAATCCCTCATAGAGAAATCACTGACTTTTTAGTGTCTTGCTGTTAAATGTAAATGCTGGTCAAGGGTCACCTGGCATTTGTGAAAAGAAAACCTCCAACATGTGGGATCAAGAGAGGGAGAAAACACATAAACTGGGGAGAAAAAGGAGCTGAAAGGATTAGAGCCAAGTCTAGGAGCAGAAAAAAACTTCAAAATAACTATAATTAATGTCCTCAGAGAGATAAGAGGAGATAATGCAACCCTAAAATGAGAATGGAGGCTATCGGAAAGGAACATTCAAAGAATAAGGCAGAACTCTAAGAAGTTAAACATATAATCGCAGAAATTTAAAAATCAGTGGAAGATTTGAAAAGTGAGTTGAAGGACTTTTTTAGATAGTAGGAAAAGAAGACGACAATGTAGGAACTAGGATAGAAAAAAAATGAGGAAATTTAGACGCTCAGTCCAGGAGGGTCAGCAGTAAGGGTCCCAGAAATAGAGAGCACAGACACTTGAGGAGAAGAGATTATCAGAGAAGTTACAGGAGAAAGTTCTCAGGACTGAAGGACACATGCTTCCAGACTCTGTGGAGGAACACAGTGGAGGGAACAGACCTACCACAAGGCCCATCCTTGTGGAGTTTCAGAATGTTAAGGACAAAGAGAAGATACATACCACTTTCAGAGAGGAAGAAAGTAGATTGAATACAAAAGTTGGAGCACAGAACAGATTTGGGCTTTCCAACAGAGTCCCTGGAAACTAGAAGACACTGGGATAATGCCCCCAGCCTTCCAAGGGAGGGTGGTTTCCACCTTAGCTTTCTATTCACAGCCAAACAGACTACCAAGAGGGAGAGGGAATAAAGTCGGTTCGTATAGGCATGGTCTCAAAGGAGGTACCTCCTACACACCTTGTACCAATGAAGCAGGAGAGTGGCGTGTATAGTAGACAAAGTAATGGGCCCCCAAAGATATCTGCAACCTAATGCCCAGAACCTGTGAAAATGTGAGGTTACGTAGCAAAAGGGAGTTAAGGTTGCAGATGGAATGAAAGTTGCTAATCAGCTGACCCTGAGATGGGGAGATGATCCTGGATTATCCCTTTAGGCCCAGTGTAATCACAAGGGTTCTTAGAAGTGAAGGAAAAAGACAGAGGAGCCGGTGAGAGTGATGCTGTACGGGAGGTCGCTTGTTCTGGAGATGAAGGAAGGGGCCATGCCAAGCAATGTGATCACCCTCTGGAAGCTGAACATGGAGACAGCCTCTAGAAGCTCGTCTCCCCTAGAGCCTTCAGAAGGGATGTGACCTTGCCAACACCTAGATTTTAGCCCAGTGAGACCCATTTCAGAACCGCAAGGTAAATATATTTGTGTTGTTTTAAGCCACTTAGTTTGCGGTAATGTGTTACAGCAGCAACGGAAACTAATACAGTGTGGGATCCAGGAAACAAGGGGGGGAAGTCTTAGGTGACAACTGTGCAGAAGGCTCAGGTCCAGACTGGAGTTCGAGCACGGGGAAGTCTGGATGCGATCCCTCCTGGAAAAAACCAAAAAGGAACTGACAGATTCCTAATGCACTGAACTGTTTGGGGAGGGCTTTTAACAGTTCCGGTAGTCAGTTTGTGTGTAAATAAGTGTTAGGCACATACGGAGCCACTTTGAACACTAGAGAAAATAAATTATGCAAGAAAGGATATCACGTGCCTCATCTGTGAGCAGTAGCTGCCCAGTGACAATAGTGTGAACACGGACAATTGATTTAACCAAAATGGTGGCATCACTCTGTTGGGAGGATATAGAGAACAGAAATGTGGGCTTAGAGGAAGTGGGGTTGGGGGCATGGGAAACCTCATCTTCCATTATGGGGCTCTAATAGATAATACCTAAAAGCGGAAACTCTAGAAATGGTAATATAATGCGTGTGCTATGAACTGAATTGTGTCCCCCCCGCCCCTCAGAGTTCAGATGTTATATCCCTAACCCAGGGTGTCTGTATTTGGAGTAAGGATGTAGCTAAGGTTAAATGAAGTCATAAGGCTGGAGCCCCGATTAGCATCCTTATAAGAAGAGACACCAGAGTACTCACTCTTGACTGTGTGAGGACACAGCGAGAAGGTGGTTGTCTGCAAGCCAGGAAGCAGGCTCTCACCAGAAACCGAATTGGCTGGTACCTAGACCTTGGACTTCCTAGCCTCCAGGACTGTGGGAAATAAATTTGTGTTGTGTAGGCCACCCGGTCTATTGGTATTTTGTTATGACAGCCCTATGTGACTAATATAGTGTGTTATTTAGAAATATGTCACTAAAGAACATAAGAAATAGCTAAAATAGTTGGGAGTGGTTATCTTTGGGAATTGGGACTCTGTGGGGAGGTCTGGAGCAGGGACTGCTGGTTTTCATCGTTGGGTTTTTATTACTTTTGCTTTTTTCAAGCCATGTATATGTGTTAATTTTTTTAAGTAAATCAATTAAAAAACACTAAATGGAATGTACTGGCCTAGGTAAATGTAAAGTTCAGAAACAGGGTGATCTTAAGGAATAGTTTGATGAGGTCTCCAGCTCCATTTTTCTGCAGCTCAGTGCTGTCCTCGGAACTCTTTTATAGTAACAAAATGGCTGCAGCAACCCCAGGCCTTGCATGTGCCTTTGACATCTCTGGTAATGGAGCTTCTCCCTAAGAGGTCCCCAGCAAACATCTTATGTGATAGAATTTGTTCCAGTCACCATGGCCAGGGAGCTGAGCTGAGCTGATTGGCTTAAGCCAACCATAACCCACCCCTGAAACACACTGGCTATGGGGGGTGAGTGGTAATCTGGGAGGAAGTTGGTGTTCTCTTGCCGAGAGGAGGGGTAAAAGAATCGTGAGTGGCTCAAAAGGAGCAAGTGTCCACCACAAATATGTTCCTCTGGAACGTATTTTCCTTCTTCTCCTTGTGAGATGTAGGTCCCTGCTAATGCTTTTGATTAGTTGGTTGGTTGGTTGGTTTGATGGCATTTAAGTTAAATGTTAACTTTTGCCCATGAAATAGGGAAGGCTGGACATAGAGAAAATGACTTGATAAGGGAGGTTAAATGGAGGAGGGCATCCCACGCCATATAAGGGATGTGGGAACATGAAAAATGAGAGACAGGTGAGTGCAAAGCCCTCTTCTTAGGAGAAGTGTGCACAACTGTGATTCAGTGGGACACGATCAAAGATTCCAGGGTAGTGTGATTGAGGGACGATTCCTAGACAGTCCCCTGACTCCACATCTCTCCCAGCCAACCTACCACAGATGCTGGAAATTACATCATTAGAAACTCTCCTCTGTGTAAGAAATTCCCATGACCACTGGGAGGGGGTACTTTCGGTCATTGCCTGTCACTAAAGCAGAAGCTTTAGTTTGCCAAATCCTTCCTGGACAGCTGCAATGGGAGGAGATTTGGGGTGTGGGAGGGGAAGAGGGGAGAAGCATCCGGAGGGGGGGGGCCCACTCAACACAGGCGTGGAGGTGGGAGGAAGGGAACCAGGTGAGGACCAAGGTGGGGTGGGGCAGCACCAGGTCCTTAGTCCCTGGAGAATTGTCCTTAACCTGAGTCCTGATAAGGGGAGCACTAGACGCTCTCTATGCCTCAGTTAACCAGCTTGCCAAACTCACCAGCTCTCTCCATCCCCTCTGACGGATGCCCACAGCTGGAGGAACACGTGGGGCAGGAAGGTGGCTGTCCAACACGTCCACCATGTCTTCTCCCACCAGCTGAGCCGAATGCTTTCTTAGAGGCAGCTGGCTCACTTCCCAAACCTGTTTATGCCAGTGGAACTTGCTGTTGTAATTATGAAATTTAATTATTGTGCAAACCAATTAAATCCTATTGCCAGAAAAAAAGAAAGAAGAAGAAAAAATTGTTTCAGTGAAAACTCAGGTGAAGCTTTGGAAAGACTCAAAAAAAACTAGTCCATTTAAAAACATGCTGTTGAGTTAGATGTGGGTGAAACAACTGGGAAAGTTTGGGGAAATATTCACAAAATCAAGGGAGACTTTTGCACTCAGATTATTTTGCAAGTGTATTTAATTTCTCATTCCATTTTAAAAAACCATAACTAGAAATTGTAGTGTCATATGAGTGTGATTTATGCCCGAAAGACAGTAGGGACAATTACATCCAGGAGATGTGAAGATAAAGAAAGGTCTTGGCTTTACATCCAAAGTTTGGTGAATGAATGTACCAACATACAGTAGGTGTTAAAATGTCTCAATTCACTGACTAATCATCTCAGCTAAGAGGGCTTCTACCATAGCTTGTTTGCGGTGGGCTTCAGCTCCTGGACACTCCCTCCGCCCCCACCCCACCCTCGCTGTGAATCACAGGCTGGTATGCAGAGCGAGATTACACTTTGGGGCCACAGATGCTTAATTGGCTAGGTTTCCCAGAGCTGCAGAATTGGGAGAAGCCAAGGAGAAGCAGGGAAGAAGTTCGGGATGGCTTCAGCCTGGGCCAGTCCCTCTGCTCCCTCCCAGATGTTACCCGGCGACTGGAGCAATAAGTTCTAGTCCAGCCTGCACTGCTCCCCATTCTTCCCCAGACAACAGGGAGCAGGGTGATTCCACACCTGAGTCTCAAGCCCAGAGGCAGCTGGCATTTGGGTTCTTTATCTGCCCTCACGGCTGCATCTCCTGCTTCTCTGCACACGTCTACCGCTCCAGCCATACCTGCTCACTCACCGCCCTGATTAGGCTAGACCACTCCCACCTCTGCATCTCTGCTAAGAGTGTCCCTTTCTAGACGGTCCTTTGTCCCTACTCTTCATATCCTTCGTCTCTACTTACTGTCTGCTGCCTCCAGGAAGCCCTCCCTGATTACCCCCTGAGTTTACTGCATGTACCACCCTCCTGCACTTAGTCTTGACTGCCTTCTCATCTTTCCAAGATATGGGGTAATTTTAGGTGCTGAAGGGAGGTTCTCACCAAGTTTCACTGGCCAAACCACACGTTCCCCAAGCTATAAAAATGGAGTTCTTCTGGAGACCCTTTCTGGATTTTATTTCAGACACTCCCACCTAACAATCACCACCCTGCATGATTGCACAAATTTCACCAATAAAGCTCCTGCAATGGGCGTAGAGATTTGGGAGTATTTGTCCTGAAAATCTGATGCGGGAGAATCAATGAACTTCCGAAGGGCTATATAGGCCACTGGATTCTGTCCCTGAGTCCCCAGTGCTAGAGGGAAAATTGCAGCAGTTCAGTTCAACTCAGTTATTTCCAACAAGTTTAGATCAGAGACTTCCTGTAAGCAAGGCACTGGGGTAGGGGCAGGGGGCGGGAGGAGTAGGGATGGGTGGGTCCAAAGATGAATGACACATGATGGTACCTCCCTCCAGAGCTGATGAGCTGGTGGGGGAGATGGCGACGTGCGTGAGGGACTAGGATGCGTGATACACAAAATGCAGAGGGAGGCGGAGCAGCCAGGCAAACTTCTTACAAGGGGTGACAGCCGGGGGGATCTGGCGGGAAATGAGAGGGTGAGCCCTGAAGGTGTGCAGGGCAGCCAGGACGGGTTCTATACTTCACACGGATGCAAGTAGTGCTTCCGGTGGGCCCTGATATGCCTGGTGGCCTCTCTCAGGATCATTTCTGGGAGGGGAAGCTGGGTGATTGAGGCAGACAGCTCTTTCCTAACTCATATGATGGAAGTTCCAGGGAAGAGCTCCGACTGGATTCTCCCAGGCGCCAAAGATTGGGTGACACTGCTGGAGGGACACATCCTGGTTGGCCTGGGGCAGCCACGTTATGACCGAGGTCCCCAGGTGACTATCATCAGTTCCCCTTTCACTCTCAAAAGTGGCCTTGTTTGGACAATGAAAGGTAGTATCCACATTGAGGGGAGTGATACAGTCCCAGGGAGAGAAGGGGCAGGGGCCACAGGGGACAGCTTCGGAGGCAGCCTTGGCCGGGCGCTCCCCTTCTGCTGTGGGGTCGCCCGTCCCCTTTCCAAACACCCTTTACACCATCCACACTGCCTGGGTCTTACTTACTTGTATGTCACTCGCAGATTTGTCTTCCACATCATTGGGTTGCTGAGTAAACAGTGGAGTTTAAAAATAAAAAGCAAAATAAATCCATTTCCCAGGGGACCAGTTTTTTTTCCTTCCACCTGAGAGGGGGCTGGAAACACTTATCTCTGAGAGAAAGAAAGCCTGGCACTAATGATTCCCGTCACACTGGACACCAGGTGAGCTAGAACTTTCTGGAAAGCAGGTTTAGATAAAGGGAGGAGTGTGAGTGATAGGACTCAGGGCACCAGGAATAGGACAAGGGCAAGACCCACACAGGCAGGGAAAGCCGCCAAGGGGAGCCCTGTCATCCCTGAAGGCAGAGCAGGCCTGCCTCCTGTTTTCACCGTCTGGAGCTCCGAATGCCGCCATTGCCAGCCTCCCTCCCAGCGCCCTCTGGTTTCCCCTCCCAACACGTGCCCACACCAGCCTGAAAATCCCAGCCCCACTGGGCAGCAGAGCCAAGCCGGCAACGTCGGCAGCGCCCGTCTCCCCAAACACCATCAGCCAATGAAATCAGGCACAGAGAACCTTCTTGTTAAACCCATGAGACCCCCTTCCTCCCCTTGCCCTTGCAGGGGACGGACGCCGCTGCCACTGAGATGCTTTCTCCATGAGCCCTGCAGACATGAAGGCTTTTTTATCACATTTTCTTATGTTATGGAAAGAAACCTTTCTTCCCCCAGATTTGAACTGTTATTCAATATTACAACCCCGAATATTCTTTGTCACCCCCCTGCGCCCATCCATGTTCTGGTGAGCATTAACCATCCTGTCTCACCAGCCCCTCAGTGGGCGCCCTCCCCCTTCCTACCCTGGCGGTTCGGCCAGGGGGCAGCTGGGGGGGTGGGGGTCTGGGCAGCCATTACTCTCCCCCTCAGCTCCTCCAGGCCAATATCTGCTGGAGCCCGTGCTCAGATTTGCTCAGCCCAGGAATACTTCCCTGAGGCCAGAGAAAATAAAACGTGTGTGACTGAGCACTTGGGCCTGTGCTGGGCAGCCTGACCAGAGAGATTAGGCCTTTGTTCCTTGGACGGGCTCTTCTGCTCCCCACTCCCAGGCCCAGGCCCCAGCTTTGGCTTTGGCTTTGGCTTTGGGCTCAGCCCTTTCTCCTTCTCAGGCTATTTTAAGATTCTAGGCCAAGGTGACAGAAATTCAGACCTCCAAGGGGCCATCACCCCCAAAGCAATGAAGAAGATTTGGTTGCCTTGGAAGACACTGTTCTCCAGCGACAAACACTCTCTCTCTCTCTCTCTCTCTCTCTCTCTCCCTCCTTCTCTCTCTCTCTCCTTCTCTCTCAATCAAAGCAGACCAAACTGGAAACTGGCCTGGTGCCCTGCCGGGCTAGGTGTGATGACCTGGACGTCAGTTCATGGATTTCCCGAAGATGCCCCCGGGGCTGAGGGCCACCCTACTGCTCTTCAGTCTGCTTGGCAATGACTACACACACACACACACACACACACACACACACACACACACACACACGTCTCTCAGCCTTCCAGCGGGGTGGGGTAGAATGTCCATTCTGCTGGGTGGGGTCTCAGGGCCGAGCAGCACATCGTGTACGGGTGTGTCTGGGGGCTGGGAGCCCTCTGACATGTGCTCGCATGGCTGGGAAAGTGGCCTCAGGACCAAACACAAGTTCTCCCCCAAGGCTTGGCTGGGCTGCTGTTCATTCTGTTTAGCAAATACTTTGCTGGGGGGTTAGGGAGGCTTACAAGCAGATTCTTTCCTTTAGTGGGTAAATAAAGAGGCATACAATTAATCACTAATTCAATAAATGTTTATTGAGCACCTGCTATATCTGGTGTTGGGGGTGGAAGGAACAGAAAAAGGCTGGGTGGAGTCTGGCTTGCGGGCGTGGGCTGGGTCTCTTTCTGACCCCCCTCCGGAAGGCAGTGGCAGTGAGCCTGGCACAGGCCATGTGCTGGGGAAGGATGAGTTATGGCTGAGTCACTGCCCGGTAGCCAGAGGTGTTCCGGTTGCTGGGGTGCACGGCTGTTTGCCTCACCAGCTGGGGGTCGTGCTGGCCTCCCCACTTGGCTTTCCCACACGGTCTCTAACGTTTTGGTTGGATGCAGTTGTGCTTCAAGTTGGAAGGATCGTGCTGGTCTCTGGACCTTCCTCCAAGTCCCCCGCATGGGATGTGCCTGCCCAGCGGGGCTCAGTGATGGCCCGGGTACTAACTGGCCCTGAGTGCTGTGTTTTGGGGTCAGTTGTTGTTTTTAATTAATAGACTATTTTTAAGAGCACTTTCAGGTTTATAGAGAAATTGAGCAGAAAGTACCGAGAGTTCCCATATATCTCCTCTCCTTCCCCTCCCTCCGAGTGTCTCCTATTATTAATATCTTGCATTAGTGTGGTGCATTTGTTATAATCGATGAACTGATACATTATTTTTTTATTGAAGTATAGTAGATTTACCACATTGTGTTAGTTTCAGGTATACAGAAAAGTGATTCGGTTATACATACATATATGTATATATCTATATACTTTTTTTTCAATTCTGTTCCATTATAGTTCATTACGAGGTATTGAATATAGTTCCCTGTGCTGTACAGTAAATCCTTGTTGTTTATCTGTTTTATATATGGTAGTGTGCATCTGTTAATCTATTGATACATCACTATTAACTAAAGTCCATAGTTTACGTTAGAGTTCATTCTTTGTGTTGTACAGTTTTATGGGTTTTGACAAATGTGTAAAGCCATGTATCTACCATTACAGTATCACACAGAATAGTTTCCCTGCCCCCAAAATCCTCTGTGCTCTGCCTGTTCATCCCTCCCTCTCCATCGACCCTTGGCAACCACTGATCTTCTTCCTGTCTCCATAGTTTGGCCTCTTCCAGAAGATCATACAGTTGGAATCACACAGTATGTAGCCCTCCCAGATTGGCTTCTTTCACTTAGTGATATACGTGTAAGATTCCTCCATGTCTTCACGACTTGATAGCTCATTTCTTTTCAGCACTGAATAATATTCCATCGTGTGCATATTTAGCTATTTGTTTATTTGTCCATTCACCTACTGAAGGACGTCTTGGTGGCTCCCATGCTTGGCAATTATGAATAAAGTTGCCATCAACATCTGTGTGCGGGTTTTTGTGCAGACGTAGTTTTCAGCTCCCTTCGGTAAATACCTAAGTGCGCTTGCTGGACCCTATGGTAAGAGCATGTCTAGTCCCGTAAAGACTAGACAAACTGTCTTCCAAAGTGTCTGTGCCATTTTGTGACCTCGGGTTTGTTGATTTTAATACCAGCGGAAAAACCAAACTGCAACCTATGCAACGCAGCCTCTGAAGGATCCTGGGAAGAGAAGCCACTGCCTCCCTGTCACCACAGACCCTCAGCTGACCCACCCTCAGTAACGGCTCATCACTGCAGGCCTCTCCTCACTAGGTGCTGGGCAGCACTTTTCACGGGAGCGCAGTCAACTCTCATTCCTGTGCCGCTCTCGCGAGCGCTAGGCGCTGGGGACTTAGCAGTGAGCACAGCCGTCAGCATTCCCCCCATGGAGCTGACCTCCCAGGGAGACTGGTCTTGCCGCCCTCACCTGAGAACATACAGGTGCTGGGCCCTGTGCCAGATGTCTCCCTCCATGTTCTCATTTCATCCCTGCTTCAACCCTGGGAGATAGGAGGTCAATGCCGTTATTCTGCCCGTTTTGCTGGTGAAAATCTAAAGCAGAGAGAAGTTAAGTCATTTGTCCAAGGTCACACGGCTGGTCAATGGCAGGGGCAGTCTGGATCTAACCCACAAGGCATTATGGCCTCCTGGGAGCTGCAAGACCCTGCAGCAGAGACCATGACCTCACTGTCCCCTGAGGGCACCTCTCATGGCCTCTGCCCCTCCCTCTGAGGCAGAGCCGGTCCCTTCAGTATCATTCCTGGGGGCGCAGGGGTGGGTGTGCGGTGGGGGGAGGCTGTAATCTGCCTGCCACTATCCAGCATCAGACAGCCTTCCTTCTAGCCACTCATGCTTGCTGACAGCTTCTGTGGGGGCCAAGGTAAGCAGGACACAGCCTGAACCTCCCCTCCCACCACTGTAGGGTGAGTGTGTTCAGGCCCCGGGCTGGGAGTCTGGGACCCACGTTCCAGTTCTGCTTGTCTTTGGTATGACTTGAGGCGAGTCCTCGCTGGACTTGGGTGCCCTGGCTATAAAGTGAGGGATTTATCGGGTTCCTCCAGCACGGGCATTTAATTTTTTTTCAAAAAGCCGTTAGAGACCCTGAAAAGAGCAATACCAATTTTGTATAACATGTTGATTGTAACTACTATGGCAGTTCCTAGAAGAGAGAGGTTAGTGCAGATTAAAAAAAGAAAGAAAAAGATTTCATGAATTTGCGTCAGTTCTCAAGGCAGCATCTCTACAAAGGTGGCTGATGAGAAGAGAGGTCTTTATCGATGAGCAGAAAGACCACAAGGGGCCAAGGTCACGTGTGCAGCAGGCTCTGACCTGCTCCCAGCCCAGGACCTGTCCCTCTGGGGTTTCCAGGACCAAACATGGCCTAATCCACAGGCACTGTTTCATTCTGGGCATAGACTTTCACAGTCCCCAAACCATGCTACCCTCTGGCTGGGCCCTTCTGGTTGACGTCATACAGGCTAAATTTTCTACGAAACTCACAGACCTCACAGGAACAGCTGGAAAAGGTTCTGAGTCTGAGGACTTGGTTTGAGCAGGGATGCTTGAAAGTTGGATGCTTCTGAGAACATCACTCAGCTTCTCTATGCCGCCATCTTCCTGACTATAAACCGGCCTGGAGGGAGTTTGCAGGCAGGAACCACACCTTTTCATGTGTGCATCCCCAGCAGGTAGCAAAGACCCTGGGATACTGCGGATGCTCACTAAATGGGTTAAATCTATCCCACCTGCCTGACACGTATGTGGGAAAATATTTCTTTTAATTATAAAGCGTCACGCAGGGCTTCCCTGGTGGCGCAGTGGTTGAGAGTCCGCCTGCCGATTCGGGGGACACGGGTTCGTGCCCGGGTCCGGGAAGATCCCACATGCCGTGGAGCGGCTGGGCCCGTGAGCCATGGCCGCTGAGCCTGCGCGTCCGGAGCCTGTGCTCCGCAGCGGAAGAGGCCACAACAGTTGAGAGGCCCGCGTACCGAAAAAAAAAAAAAAAAGCGTCACGCAAATGTTAGCTAATATTAACTAATATTAATGCTAATATTAGTTAATATGAGTGTTAGGCTGTTGGTCATACAGTTCCGATTCAGTTAGTCTTCCTATTGCTACTGAAAGCTAAGAGCAATCAGAGCAAAGGGCATAGGTGTTTGTGGCCACACATTTGCAAACAGATGTGGGCCTCCCACATTCCCGGTGTCTGTACACTCAGGGAGGAGAGAAGAGGGCATGAGGATGGAGAAAGGGAGGGATGTCGGATTGCACAGCCTGGTCAAGGGCCAACTGTTTCTCCCTGTGTCATCAGGCTGGAGCCAGAACCCTCTGCTCCTTGACCGCTGCTTCCTTCTCTCCTTGGGGAGAACCACAAGCATGTGCCGTGCAGAGGCCTGGCCCTTGACAGATAGCACCGGCTGGTCCTGGAGCCAAGGGCTGTGGAGACGGAGTCGGGGTGATGCCCTTTGGCCCATTTCCAGCCATTCCTGGAGATTCAAGAAAACAAGTCATTAGTCTGGAGTGTTCCTTAATGAGAGCAAGGCAGCCAGATTGTTGGGTTTGAGACCCCCCAGGTCAGGGTCTGGGAAGGCACCTGAAATCATTAAGGACCTTTTCCTGGCTGAGGGGCCATGAACTGGAAACTTATCTCTCCAGAGGTGAAACTTATCTCTCCAGAGGTGAAGTACCCAACACCTGGGAGGATGATGGGGTGTGGGGTGGGTAACTATTAGCTTGTAAATTTGCTAACTTCACATTCTCACCTAGAATCATAATTTTATTTACTTACTTTTTTTTTTTCTTTCGGTACGCGGGCCTCTCACTGTTGTGGCCTCTCCCGTTGCGGAGCACAGGCTCTGGACGCGCAGGCTCAACGGCCACGGCTCACGGGCTCAGCCGCTCCGCGGCATGTGGGATCTTCCCAGACCGGGGCACGAACCCGTGTCCCCCGCATCGGCAGGCGTACTCTCAACCACTGCGCCACCAGGGAAGCCCTATTTACTTACTTTTTAAGTTGAAAGTGACCTTAGCAATCACTCCCTCAGCTTGCAGATGAGAAGACTAAGGCTCAGAGAGGGAAGGAGGCTTGTCCAGAGCTCCTGTCGACTCCCCTTGTCTCGCAAGCCTGGATTTTTTTCCCCCCTTTTTTTCCCTTATACCATTATTTTTTGAGGCTTAGAGCACGTTCCAAGAAAAAAATCAGGACACTGAAAAAACTTATCCGTGCTATTCATTCACTCTCAACTCGGGGAAGCTGTTGGCTCTAATGACCTTTCCAAATTAATAAAGTCTGTACATGCTCAATTGTTTGCTGCACACATTGAGTTACGCCTCTGAATGGCTGGAGGGACTTGCACGCCCGCCTGGAATATTTAGCTCGAGGGCTGTGCAGCCAGCAGGCATGCTGTGTAGCCTAGGCAGGGGAGCTGTGGCCGGATTTCCTGACAAAGGAGGCAAGGCCTGTTGTCCTTCCCAGAGCCTCCAGGGAACAGCCCACTGTGTGCTCAGAGCCCGTGGCAGACAAAAAATGTTCGTGACAATCTCTGTCCAAGGCTCCTTTCAGAGATTTGGGGGGAGAGACAAACCTTCCTGACAGGATAGAATAGTTCCCAAGCAAGTACTTGATTCTGCTGTGTGATGTTCGGAGAAAGCAGAGGTGGGAGGTTCTGGAAGGCTGGTTGGAGGAGGTGGAATTTGACGTAGATCCACTAGAAAGAGTAGGATTAGGTCAGGTGGAGGCCCCAGGAAAGGGCTTTCTAGTCAGGGAGCAAGGATAAGAATGAGTCCACGTGCCTCGGGGAGGAAGCAGGCACGGGGCATGGGGGTTGGGACTCCTGGGTGGAAGGAGGCCCCACTCTGGGGGGTGATGGTATTTGGACTCCAGGAAGTGGTCACAAGAAGACCCTGTTCCTTATGCTCAGACACCTCCATCTGTGACTACGTTGCAGGAACACCATGCTTACAAGCCGTGGGTTCCCTGGCCCAGAGTCACACTGCCTAGTTTGCCCTTGAGTCCTGGTGACAGTCTCCCTGTCTGAGCTTGTGAACAACACAGGCTATTTTGCCTTCCAAGATGAAGTGGACAAAAGTCTTGTAGAGAAATGCTGTGTATGTTGTACTGTTACTGCAGGAGGATTTTTTAAAAATTGTGGTAAAGTATACATAACATAACATTTACCATGTTAACCATTTTTAAGTGTACAGGTTAGTGGCATTAAGTATATTCACGTTGTTGCACAACCATTGCCACCATCCATCTCTAGAACTTTTTCATCTTCCCAAAATTAAACGTGAACTCCCATTCCCGCCCCTCTCGCCGGCTCCCAGTAACCTCTCTATCCTACTTTCTGTCTCCATGAATCTGACCACCCTAGGTACCCACATAAGTGGAATCATACAGCACTTGTCCTTTTCTGGCTGGCTTATTTCACTTAGCGTAATGTCCTCAGGTTCATCCATGTTGTAGGATATGTCAGAATCTCCTTCCTTTTTAAGGCTGAGTAACATTCCATCACATGCATAGACCACATTTTGTTTACCTATTCATCCCGTGGACACTTGGGTTGCTCCCATCTCCTGCCTACTGTGAGTAATGCTGCTGTGAACATGGGTGTGTGAATACCCGTTTAAGTCCCTTGCAGGACGATTTTGAGCTTTTAAAAAGAGGTGCTTCAGCCTTTCAAATTATCAGGGGTGATCAGCTGGCCCTCGCTGCTATCACTCCACGAGGAGCAGATTGCCAGCTTGCCGCTCCCCGCATGTGAAGACTCCTGCCTTGAGCCGAGCTCTTCATTACCCTCTGCCAGGGACACAGATTGAAGGCTAGACTCTGTGTGCACGTGGCCTAAGCTGCTTCAGTCTGCCTGCTAGCCAGTGTCAAGGCCTCTTCGCCTTCACTTCTTATCCTGAAACACATCAGTCATGTTGAATTTGTCTCTCGCTGAGGTAGCAAGTGCTTTGCACTCTTGCTTGGTAGGTTCTTTCTCTTACCTCCTAAAATGTATTTAGCCACGATTGTAAAAGCCAAGGGAAATCACTCAGGCACCGTTCTCCCTTCTCGTCCTGTATCCTCACCACCCCCACCCCCTCCAAAAATCTCCATACGCTGCTGCAGAGCTAAGGGGCGTCCTGTCTTGAAGCATCACTACCTGTGGACATTAATTGGCTCTACAGATCCCAGACTCACCTAAAACACATTAAAGTGATGGCATGCTCAGGCAGAAAGGCAGGAGAACTCACAGTTCAGGTTGGCATTGTCATTAACTCAAGTCTTTGGTGTCAACTCCCTCCCTCACCGAATGTCCTGCCTGGCCTTACAGTCGACCTCTGAAATGCATTTTCTGGCCTCTGTTGGTTTGTGTCAGCTCTTGAACATTATTTAAATGTAGTTTGGGGCCCATGCATGCAATTACCATTGTGTTATTATTCAGAACCAGATTGTTAAGATTCAAGCAGCTGTACAAGGAGATGCCCTGTGCTGTGAGGTCCAATTTAGGAGGGCCTTCTGAGCTGGCGAGCGGGGTTGCTAGGCAACCCCATGCTACAGAAGAGGAGGCCTCACTCCGGAGTGGGAAGAAGCCCAGCGCCTTCAGGGAATTGGAGGCAGTGGTCAATCTGAGACTGGCATGGCGCCGGGGAGGGGGAGGGAGGCGACGTGGGCTGAACCCGTGGCCGAAGGAGGGGGGATCTTGCCAGGGACGCCCCCGCAGCAAGCACACGTTGTTCTCGGGAGGGGAGAGTGCTGCTGGGAGTGAGAATGCAGAGAAGGTGCAGAAGCCAGAGGTCGGCCACGAAACAGCTGAAGGATACCCAGAGCAGATGCTAATATGTTTCTCCATCCCTTTCTTCTCTTTGCAGGAAATGAGCAGGTTTGCAGAAAAACTGCTGGCCTGAAATTTAAGAAGAAGGCGTCGTTGCTTGTGAGTCTGAATTTTGCTTTCTTAGGTCTGTGGTTTGACAATGTTCCTGGGAAGTGGGTGGGTTTCCCTGTTTGGGGCAGGGAGCATGACCTTGATGGAGTCGGGCTTTTGGTTCTTCTGGAAGGTGCCTCTGGCTGGGTGGGGCTGGACCCAGAGGTGTAAGGCTGTGAAGGTGCATGGTTTGAACCCTGGCTCTGCCCTCTGAGTGGAGGGTGTACCCACTGGCTCACTAAAGAGAGTCGCTCCCTTGTGGTTGATTGGTGTGTGAGGAAAGCAGGACTCCTCTGGTATGAGGAGGGTGTGCACTTTTTTTTTTAACACTGGGGCCACAGACAGTTTGTACAGTTCCAGGTTTGCTGCTAGGGTGACCTTATTTAGAACAGTAGATTCTCATCTAGGCCATTTAACAGTGTGTTAAACTAAGAGCAATCATATGACCCAATCCATGACTCAATCTGAGAATATTATTAATTCACCAGGCACCTGGCACTACGAAAGAAGCATCAGGTTCAGGCTTTGTTTTGGAGGAGCTGTCAGTCCAGTGTGGGAAGAGAAGACATCTGCACATGAGACCATGAGAGAACTTTATGAGAGGGCATATATCCTGCTCTGGCCCGTATTGCACAGGCAGAAATGCTGGTGGTGAGAGTGGTTAGGGAAGGCTTCCTGGGGAAAGAGACGCGAGCTGGGCTGATGGAGGAGGGAGGCTGTTCCAGGGGGAAGAGAACAAGGCACAGGTGCCAGGATGGGAACACCCAATGGCTCACATGGAGGATGTCATAGACATGGGTCTAATGAGGGAAGGGAGGAAACACTGGTGACACTGGGCAGGGCCAGATGGTACAGGGCTTGAAATGGCTTCATGAATTCCACAAAGAATCATGATGGAGTAAAGTGTCCCTCATCTATGTAAGTAAAATTAAGTTTCTGCCAGTTTATGACTCATTATGTGAAAATGGCCATATGGATTTTTCAACAAGTTTGAGGTTGTATTTGAGATTAATATATACACTGGATAGATAACAGGAAATTCACATTGGGCGTACTCCTTGTATCTCAGTGAGAGAAAGAGAGAGAGAGAGACAGGGAGAGATACAGCCTTCTCCAGATAGCTGCAACTAAGGATCTTGAGATCAGCGGTGGGGACATACCCTAAGCTCCAGGTGGACAGCCACCAGGACAGTGCTCCCCATGTCCACTTGCTTTTCCCTGGAGCTGCTTTTCACACAGGGAGCTCGAGGTACTATGCCCAGTATGAGGAGCAACTGGGGTTTATTTATTTAACAAAGGTTAATTAATTATTAGTTCCAAGCAAGCAGGAGAAGCTTGCTTGTTCTAAATGTCAGGAACAACATCCAGTATTTAGGTAGCCTTGCCGTTTGCAGCACGCTTGACTGTATTGCCTCATCTGAGCCTCACCAAGCCTCCGTCAGGTAGTGCCGTTTTGCAGATGAGGAAACCGAAGCTCGCGGTAGTTAAATATTTTGTTCGAGTTTGCTCAGCTGGTAGAGCTGATGTTCACACTGACTTTCCACTGCACGTCACTAGATGTCTGATTAGGGAGCAGGCCTTCTGGGTCTGCCCCTGCCTCCTTCTCATTCGTCCTGGGGAAGGAGAGTGCTGTGCGGTCCCACCGGATCTGGCTGTGGGAACTCTGTTGTGGCTGGTCACCATTTTGCTGTGCAGCCTTTCATGGGATATATGATATCAGACTGGTGGTTTTGACTGGGCAGGAAAATGGTTATGGTTCTGCCCTCAAAGACAAAGGCTCATGTGTGCTTCTTATCACCAGGGATAATCCTCTGGAAAGATGCAGGAGGGCTGCACTTGGAGCCATTGGTGACTGATTTAGGTTGGGTTCCCTAGAAGCAGAGCCTGAGACAAGGATTCAGGTGCACATGATGTAGCAGAAGAGAGCATTAGGGAAAGCTTGTAAGGGGGAGGGAAACAGGGTCAGGAAGGAGGAGCTGAGCAAAGATGTGTCAAGGCAGGTCTCTCCTTGGCTGGGTGCCCAGCAGGAAAAAGGGTCTGAGTGGGGCATTGGTCACATTCACTACCCTGCCATGAGCATCACTGCTGTGAAGACAGCCAAATGTAGTTTTCACCTAACCTGGCAGTAATTTTCATTGCATTTTAAGGGTATGGGCATTAAAATAGAAATCAATGGTGTCAAAGTCTGTCTTCACTGAAATAACTATGTGCTTTTCAAAAGTATAATTTTATTCTTAATAGGTAATACAGTTCCATGGCCCTACATGCAAAAGTACCAAAAAGTATACTGTGAAAAATCTCCTTCCCACCTCTGTCTGCAAGCAGTCCAACTCCTCCCCTGGTGACAACCAATATTACCCAGATTTGGGGTTACTTGCCGATGATAGTCTACACATGTTGACAATGGTGTGGTTTAGATTTCAAAGTTTTGGTAAGTCTGATTGCAGTACAGTAAGACACCACCTACTTGGTCCTCAAGAATCAATCAGTAAGACTGAGTCTTTTCCAGAACAGGTTGAGCTGAAATGTACCTTTTATTTGGAGAGAGAGCAGTTCACCAAGTCAGCTCTCAGTGGAATGTTCAAAAGGCATAAAACCTTTATAAACATTTCCAAACTCCTTAGAGTTACTATATAAACAATTGATATAAGAATTGCAAATTCTTATTATTTCCTCATTAAAGCAAATCACCTATAAAAGAGCTTGAGATGCTGTGCTACAGTCCTTGAAATTTCCAAATATTTTAAATAATTTAAAATTTCACGAAATTCACTGATTCAAATCATTGCCGTCTCACTGCATTTATCATCTAATGTCATTTGCGTATCGTTTGATAGCTCACTGAAAGGTGTATTGTTTCCGAAGTGTGTTTAGATCCACTGCAGTGTCAGCACCTTGTGAATTCTCACTGTGGTTTCCTTTTATGAAATGACTTCACTGTGTAATTTGGAGATACTTTCTCAACATAGGAGCTGGTCAGCGATGGCATGGGCTCCGTTGCTGGTGAGCTCCCTGTCCTAGGAGGTGTTGAAAGAGCAGTCTGTCAGCAAAGTTACGAAGGAAGTCTACTCTACGTGACGGGCAGGTTTAGGAGACTTTTAAGCTGCTGTCGTAGCTGCGTCTGGTTTATGCTTCGTTATCATTATTACCTTTATAGGCCATTTACCTCGCTTGAAATGCAGCCTGTCGGGCTCACACTGCACACTTATCTTCCGAATTTTGGTTCCACTGGTTTTGTCTAATGCCTATAAATGTCCAAGTAGAACTTACTTTGTCATCTCATAGGCCTGGCGTGTATGTTTTCCTCTTTTCCGCTCTCCATTGTGTTTACATTCTCTCTCGGGTCGCAAGAAAACCCTCTAACTTGTGCGTGACCTGTTCAAGCCCCAAGACGGATCTTGGTGTCACACCCACGAGGCAATAAAAAAAAACCTCATTTCCGTCCAAGAAATAGAATCATTATCTTGATTGAAATAATATCTTTCCTCAACCTGCAGCCAGATAAAGGATCAAATTGGTGGAGTTTCCTTATCACAGCACAGAGTTTGCAGGGCCCCGAATAATGGCCTGTGAGCTGCTGCTGGGGGCGAGTTCTATAAGGCAGAGCCCGCATCTCCTGGGCTGATTTGTCTTATATGATGTCTGGCGCAATGTAAAATAATTCCATTGACGACACATATTATTATATTAAACGGAGAAGGTAGTGTAGAGCCTAGAACAGTGAGAGCGATGTATGCAACTACTGGTATGATTATGGTGGTAGTTTTTCATTAGGCAACATCTGACATGTATGGGCAATTACAGGAGTGACTGAAAGCTGTAGATGTTTTAGGATGTAGACTTTTAGGATGTGACTGTTCCAGCATCCTATGTTCACTAGGCCTTAGCTTCCCAGGACTGCAGTCAGAGTAAGGGGATGACTGGGTCCTAGTTTGGGGGTGAACAGCCAGAGGCCAGAAAAGCAACATCTTTGGGAAGGAAAATGAAAGAGCTGTGGGCAAGGAGGCAGGGGTCCTGGGCTCCAGCCCAGATCCACCACTGTCACCACGCAGATGGGGCTTTGGGGTTCCAGCCTGCCTACTGTTCAGAGAGGGTTACACGGGGGTGTCAGGAGAAGGAGGTGAGGCGATGTTTGTGCAAAGTCCAGGATACTAGCTGCAGTCTCAGTCTTCCCTGTCCCCTGTCCACTGAGAGGGGAGGCTCTGCGATATCCCAGCCGTTTTTGAGTGCTTACTCTAAGACAGGCATATTATAACGACACTACGTGTATGAACTCAACCCTCACAACAATCTTATGCATGAGAAACTTGGATTATCTGCCTTTTACAGGTGAGAAGGAGCAAAGAGTTTCAGTAACTTGCCCAGGGTCACACAGCCAGCCAGTGGTGGAGCTGGGATTTAAAGCCCAGCAGTCTGGTTGGAGGTCTTGAAAATTTAAAATAGACCACATCAGGACTAAATAATACAGTTCAAACATCTGGGGCTTTCTACCAAGCCGTAAGCTATGATCCTGTGATAGGGAGAAATAATCATAATAATAGTGATGATGACGGTATCTTTGCAATGTTCCAGGAGACCTAAAGGTGGTTCCTGTGGCAGAGGTGGGACACTGAATGAAATTCTAGCCAAGGTTCCTGATCTTGGGCACCTGGTAGCTCAGATCCTTTCCTGGCTTGGGATCCTGCAAAGCTGTCCCCAGCTGCACACACACTGTAGAGCACCAAGGGATGCAGGACTTGCCCCCAGGGACTTGGCCTCTGTCTGGTCCATTCCCCCATCTTCCTGGAGAGCCCTCCCAGGCCCTGGGGGCCATGCTGTCTGCCAAGACTTCTGCAGAGAAGGAGACCATCCCCCTACACCCTGCCCCACTCCTGCTTCACTCCCTCTCTCCCCAAGCACATCGTAAGTGAAATGAAAGCCTGTATCTGCAGAATGTTGTTTTCAGAGGAGTGCTGGCCTGCCGGTGGGTGTTCCTGATTACCATGGTAATCACCAGCAGAATGGAGTGATTTTATAATACATTTCCATCAGAAATATGAACAGGTGTGCAGGGGAAATCAACATTTATCAACAAGATAGGTCTTGGGAGATTAATAGTGAATTTTGGATTGCTCAAGGAAACAAAAGGAAGAAAGAAAGAATTCATACTTTTGCTTGCAGGCAAGGTCCTTCCAGCCTTACCTCTGACCATTTCCCACCCCATCTCACTCCCACCCCCACCTCTGAGCTTTTCACTCACAGTTCTCCTTGCCCTTTCCTCTCCTCTCTCCTTTCCACTGCTTAACCATCTGTCAAAGCCCAGCTCCTCCAGGAAGCCCTCCTTGGTTCACTGAGTGTACAGGAATCTCTGCCTTCTCTGACACTTTGCAGCCCCTGCACTGGGCCTGTGCAGTCTCCCTCACTCCCAGCCGGCTAGGAGAACCCCTGAGGGACCTGTATTCATCTACTTTGCAACCCAGGCCACCAGGCACAGACCCTGCTTAGCCAACTCTTATCAGCTGGGGGCTCTGGTCCCACCCACAGTCCTCAAGGACGATGAGCCTCCACTGAGCTAAGAACCTCACGGTATTCCTCCGGGCCTGATTATAAACACCACCATGTTACCTCTCAGTGACTCTAGAGCTCAGAGTGCCGAAATCCAGATTTGTTTGTTCCTGGAAGATTAAATGAATTCCTTTGCATTGTGGTGCTCCTTCCAGAGATGAAGGCTGCAGTGGGGAATCCAAGGAAACATGCAAAGCAGTTCGACTGCTAAGCCTCGGGGCCCCAGAGTCATCACTCCCCTCACCTCCTTCAATATCAGTTCTGGCCCTGGATATGGGAAACCACACTCTTGGGACCAAGAGGGGCCTTTCTGCTCTGCTCAAGGCCACCCTGGGCTCCAAGGGGATGGGGGGCTCTAGTGCTGGGTAGGGCCGAGGAAGGGGCAGCCTTGCGCACCCAGCCCTGGGCCTTTGTCCTGGGCCCGCAAGTGTCTCCAACACAGCACATCAGGGTTTGTCACGGTGGAGCAGGAGACCAGAGGGACTTGACAGAGGCCTCAGCATGAAAGGCCTTCTTCACTTTCAGGCAGGACAATGCATCAGAGGAGTCGCCCGCTCTGACGGCGCAAGAGGCATTAGCTAATATTTGGATTTTAAGAGAATGAATGATAAAGAGCCTGCGTGTCTCTCGGAACTAATTTTGAAGAAGGGCTTCTGCCGCAAGTTCCCGTAGTTGAATCAGGCTCCTAAAGAATTAATAACAAAAGGTTTAACCAAACAGACAAACAAAAAAGGCATTCCTCCACCAACTTTTCTCTCTTTTAATTCCCTTCTTATAATGCTTCTCAGTTAGCAGTAACTTATGAAAAAATGAAATAGAGTTGGAACGGGAAGCCGTGAGCCTCAGAAGAAGGCTGAAGTGGCAGCCCTTGCTTTTGTTGTGCAACGTGAATGGCTTCGTGGTGGGTCCCCTCACTGAGCGTGGTAATGGGGCCTCAAGGGCAGACACACACCTGACATGTCTATGGGGGAGGGCCTGACCTCCCTCCACAGGTGTCTGCACGAGGCAGGGACTGGCGGGAAGCAGGTGGCAGACTCAAAGTGAGCAATTTGAAGAGAGTTGAGACCAAAGGACAGCACAGGACGTAGAGAACCCACATGACACGGGGCAGTGCAGCGGTTACACCTCTGGGGCTGAAGGGGCAAGGGGAGGGAGGCTGCTGAAAGCAAAGGGAGCAAGGGTGCCGTGCTGGGGACCACCTTGCCTGGGCTGTGACCTGAGGTGCCCCGGAAGACAGAGGGACAAGGCATTAACACCCAACCTCCCTCTCTCCCTCCCTGCAGGCTCCTCCGGAGCCTCCATTGGCTGAGCCAACAGGACGGAGGGCAGAGGGCAAGGGGCCATTGCTCTGGTCTGTGTGGTCAGCCTCCAGGGACAGAGACAAGTGAGAGGTGCAGAGTGAGCCTGGAGGGGCAACTGGGGACAGCAGCACAGCGCCTCTGCCCACGTGGCAGACCGGGGGCAAAGGAGGAGGCCCAGCATCCTTGTCAGGGCAGACCTGGTCTTAGGGCCCATTTCAGGGCCTCCAGGAAAGTCCTCAGCCTATTCTCCAGGGACCACCATTCTTCTCACCAGAACTATACTGTCACAGCGGGTTCCTCTGGGAGAGGGAATCTGGGGCCATGCTGAATGCACACTGAAATGCCATCTGATCCCTCACCAGAAGGGGCTCCAGCAAGGTGCC
Source organism: Orcinus orca (assembly GCF_937001465.1). Taxonomy (NCBI): domain Eukaryota; kingdom Metazoa; phylum Chordata; class Mammalia; order Artiodactyla; family Delphinidae; genus Orcinus; species Orcinus orca. The sequence goes on from NC_064573.1 coordinate 25,241,711, forward strand.
AAGAGAGCCACCAGGAGCAGGCCCCAGAGGAGATGCCAGCCGAAGAAAAGTGGGGGTCAGGGTCGGAGCAAGAATACAGAGGCTCAGTCCGCCAGAGGCTAGCCCGGGACAGTGCCTGTCCAGCGGCACAGTCCTGCGGGAGGGCACTATGGCTCTCAGAGCTGCAGGCAGCTCTCAGCTCTGCTCCTGGCAGAGCTCACGGTGATCCTGCCTTTTGCATGGCCCGCTAGCGTAACCTGTTTCAACTGTCTAACAACCCAGGAGGTGGGTATGGCCCTGCAGAGGAGGAGCGCAGACAGAGAGGAAAAGCACTGGCTCAAGGCCACACTGAACCCAGATGGCTTGATTTCTGAACTGCCCCCTGGCCTGGCCGCCTGCCTGGGGTCTCCTGGCAGAAGAGGGTCTGCACCTGCAGAGAAGGGAACGTCATTCAAATGGAACATACATTTAAAATTGTTTTATTTGGAAATAATTTCAGATTAAAGAAAAACTGTAAAAGATAAAAACAATACAAAGAAGACCCTTACATTTTTATATTCTAGAATCATCTATTGTTAAAATTTTACCGCATTTCCTTTATCATCTCTGCCGTCTCTTTCTACCTATCATTCTGTCTCTCTCTCTCTCTCTCTCTCTCTCTCTCTCTCTCTCTCTCTCTCTCACACACACACACACACACACACACACACACACACATTTTGTCTGAACCACTTGAGGGTGTTACCCCTAAATACTTCAGTATGTGTTTCCTAAGAACAGGCATATTCCCCGGCATAACCATAGTATTAGTTGATCAACGCATGTAGCGTTAATGCATACTTTTATCTAATTACCACTCTACGTGGTGTGTTCCAATTTCATCAGTTGACCTTTGGATGTTCTTTATGGCATATCCGTCTCCACCGAGGATCCCGTCTAGGGCCGGGTGTTGAATTTAGTTGTTATGTCTCTTTGGCCTCCTTTAATCTGAGACATTTTCACAGCCTTTCTTTGTCTTTTAGGACTTTGAGATTTGTAAAGAATACAAATGCACCCTTATTTTTCATTAAATGTTCCTCATTGGGGGTTTGTCTGATGTTTCCTTGTCATTAGATTCAGGTTATACATTCTTGGCAGAATCCTGCCTGGACAACCTTGGGTTCTTCTCAGGCAGTCACATCAGGAGGCACTCGCTGGTCCTCACTGGTGATCTAATCTTGATCTCCCAGTCAAGGTATTGCCGATTTCTCCACTATATGAGGATTGTGTTTTTTCTCCCTTATAACTAGCATGCAGCCTATGGGGAGACACTTTTAAGTACACTGCTCTTCATTGATTTCCCCCGAGGTGTAGTACCCGTCAATGACTCTTGCCTGATCCAATTGTTAACACGATGGTTGCTGCAAATCAATGCTTTTCCAGCTCCAGCATTACCTCCCTGTTTACCAATTGGCCCTTGGCATTCTACTGTAGCAGCAGAATTTTTTTGTATTGTAAGCAGTATACATTTGCTATTGTAAGCAATAAAATGTATTTATTTGTCCATCTCATGAATTTCTGTTTTTCCAAGAGTTTATTATTTCTCACTGTACTCAATTATTTTGGCGATTAAATTGCCCCAGAGTTGACCCATAGCAGCCCCTCTAAGCTAACTCCCGTGATATTTTGATACGCCACCATCCCTGTTATGGAGCACTTTCTTACCTCCTGGCATAACAAGAGGTTCCAGGCTCGTCTTGTACTTGCCTGGTGCTAGGCTGGAAATCAGCCATTTCTCTGAGAAACCCCGCTTCCTTTTAGTGGGGAATGGTATTAGAGCCCAACATCTGGGCTCTGGGTATGCTCAGTGCTGCTGAGTGTCTTTGCTTCTTGGCCCCTTCAAGGGCCAGAACTAGGAACTACATGTATGTATAAACACATATACATAACTTTCATAATACATATATATGTATACACACGTGCACATAAACATGCATATACGTTTACATATTCATTCATATGTGAGAGATTATGAGTCCACACCAGTACTTCCAAATCCAATCCACCTCCACAGGGTTGCTTCTTGTCCTCCCCCATACCATATTTATGCCTTTCTTTCACAGTGAAAACCCAGGTTCCCCAAACCAACGCATTCACTCATTTGCTTAATCCTATATTACATCTAAAATAGTGTTGGAATTGCTTCACCCACACCGCTACAATCAGCAAACCTTCTTCCCTCACTCTAACCCGCCTTTGCTGTGTTCATAAGTAACTTGGATTAGTCCTTCTTTCCTTTTTTCTTTTCCTGCTCTTCAATGTGGTTATAATATTTATTTGAAATACAGTTAGGTTCATTTTTTTTTCAGTTTTCTTTCAATTTTAGGGATTTTTCCTTCCCATTCTTATTGATTTAATTTTATTTTTTAATAGGTTGAGGTTTTTTTTTTCTTTTTTTTGAGGCTGTGCTGTGCAGCATGCAGGATCTTCACTCCCTGATCAGGGATTGAACCTGTGCACCCGGCAGTGGAAGCATGGAGTCCTAACCACTGGACCACCAGGGAATTCCCTAGGTTGAATAGTAACATACTTTCAAAAGTCAGAACTATACAAAAAGGTATACTAAGAGAACACTCTCTCCTGTGTTCCTTCTATCCCGTCCCCCTCTTGTAGGTAACCAACTTAATCGTTTGTTGCTTACACTTCTATTGCTTTTTGTAAAAACTAGCACATTTTTATATATGTTTTAAATTTTCCCCTCTTTTTTTACATAAAATATAGCATATTATATATGCTTTTTAAATACTTTGCTTTATGCGTTCAGTCTCCTGGAAAACACCCCATACCGTTCATAGAGGTCTTCCTCATTGTTTTTTATAGCTGCATAGTACTCTGTGTATGCATACCATCGTTTATCCAGCCACTCTCCTATGCATGACCATAAAATGATTATAAATAATGCTGCAAAGCTTATGCATGTGTTTTATATGCGTGGAAGTGTATCTTCAGGGTAAATTTCTAGGAATGGGATTACTGGATTAAAGAGCAAATGTGCATGGAGTTTTGTAAGATATTTCCAGATACCCCTCCATGGCATTGTACCAGTTTGCATTCCTGCCTGTTTCTTCATAACCTTGCCAAAGAAGGTATCGTCAAGTTTTGAAACTTTTGCCAATCTCATGAGTATGAAATGGTATCTCAGTGTAGTTTTAATTTGCATTTATCTTATTGTGGTGAGGTTGAATATTTTTTCACATATTTAAGGCTAATTTTTATATTCCTTTTGAAGTAATCCATCCTTTTGCCCATTTTTCTATTGCCCACTTTTCTGTTGGGGTTTTGGTTATTTGTCCCTCAATTCTTAACAGTTTTTTAAATATACTAGTGATATTAAACCTTTATCTATGATCTATATGGCAAATATTTTCTCCTAGTTTATCATTTACCTTTGATTTTACGTATGGTGTTTGCCATATAATTTAAAATTTTTTATATAGTAAAATTCATCTGTCTCTTGTAGCCTCTGGATTTTCAGTCATAGCTGGAAAGTCTTTCCCTACACCCATGTGGAAACGTCGTTTTTGGTGGCTATGTAATATTTCACTGCAAAGATAAACCATCCTTTTTATATAGATTATAAGATGAATTGGAGTCCCTAGGCAGATGGGGCAGAGGGCAGAAGAGTGCAGAGGGGGAGCGGCTTGAAGGTTGGAGGTGTGAAAGCCTTGCACCCTGTTGGTTTCGGGATGGGGACAGAGGAAAAGTGGTCCCTGTCCTGCAGCGATGGGCACTCATGGAAGGAATCAAATCTCGCCCTCATGGCACAATCCAGTGTCAGGACCCACAAGGGAGTGCTGTGGGAGCATCAGAGGACTGGCAGGTCCTTTGGGCTGGGCTCAGGGACATCGGGGCAGGGCTGGGACCAGGGTGGGGCAAGTGAGGCACACTGGGCAAATTTAAGGAGGCCTCACTCTCAGGGTGGTGCAAGTGCAGGACTGGCACCTGGGAGAGAGGGCCTCCTTAAATTCTGTTCCCTGGGCACCCCACTTGCCTCCCCTGGTCCTTGCCCTTCTTTGGGGGAGAAGCAGGACTTGATCTGGGCCTGAGGAAAAGTGGAAGTAAATGAATGGGGCTGCGGAAGTACTGTCGGCCGTGGCTGAGCCAGTAGGAGTAGCATGTTCTGTCCATCAGAGGACTGGCTACATCGGAAGGTGGCATGAGCTGGAAAGGTGGGATGGGAGGAGTCTGGATTTCATCCAAGTTCTGGGAAGCCACTGCAGGACTTTAAGAAATTTAAGAAATTCTGCCAAATTGGGGGAAACAGGGCTGATAATAGTCTCTTCCAAGAGCTGATGTGAAAATTATATAAGACAATCAACACAGGGCCTGACGTGGAGTAGAAGCTCAATAAGCACGAGTTTCCTGTGCTTCGAGGGCATCTACTGACTTTCTTAATCAAGTGTCTAGTCTAATGCCCTTGACACACTGGGACTGTTCAAATCACAATGTAGGAGTAGAAAATTATAATAAACAAATCTTGAAGAACACTAACTGTTCACACACCTTGGGAAGAGGAAGATGGCATCGTTCAAGGGCTGCCATGGAGGCAGCTTCAAGGCATCCATTTTACAGAAATGGAAACTAAGTTCCAGCAAGGGTCTCACAGCGTGTTAATGACTCACGGTGGGTTAACGTTTGTGATCCCAGAAGTCGCCTCGAGAGAGACACGGACGCTCACTCCCACCCTGCCCCCTGCCCACCCTCCCCCAGCCCTAGAAAGCACGGGAGCTTATGTGCCAGAGGCTTTCCCAACAGCTTTGCCAAGTGTTTCCTCCCTGAACCGTGCTGACCCTGAAGGGAGAAAAAGCAAAAGGCTAGAAGGAGGCAAAAGACAGGGCTGGGAGAGAGCAGCCTCCCCCACTGCCCTCTCCACCCCCAGGCCACAGCCCTGGGGGAGGGGCTGTCCAAGGACCCCAGGTCTGTCATTTCCCTCCTCTTCCCGGAATCAGAAGAGGCCCAGTGAAGCCCATTCCCCGCGGCCCCATGTGTCCTGTCAGTCAAGTGTGTGGGAAAAATAATAAGTCTGCAGCCCCGTGGCCGGAGTTCAGCCTTCAGACCTCGCTTATCTGCTCTCCCCCGGGCTCCTGCTGATTGAGGCCAGGAGGTTGGCTGAATCTCCCAGACCACATTTGAGGAGGGAGGGCATGCAGATGCTGGTCCGCACTCCCACCTCTCCCACCAGCAGGGCCTTCCCCTCCCACGCCTGTCAGTGCTAAAGCTCTCCCTGAGAGATCTAAACCATCCTGGAGTGGAGGCCCACCAGCCCTTCTTCCTGCTCTGCCAGGCTCGTGGAAGTGGCCACCCAATGACCTGCATCGTGGTACTTAAGGAAAGCCCCCACTTCAGCCGCATCTTCCCACCAGGGGGCTGCTTCAAGTCCATCCCGAAAGCTTCTTCAGCCTCCGTCCCTGGCCCGAAGGCTGTCTGTCCTTAGTGGCCCAACCCAGCACCACATCTTCCCAGATGCCTTTCTCTGCTCCAGTCAGAATGCGCTTTCCCCTCTGCCTGCAGCCTGCGCACGTAGCTTTAGCGTCTTGGGCAGGCCTTGCCATGTCTGTCTTTCATCACAGGTGGTTGTGAAGGGACTGTCTGCCCCTTTCAGTATGAACTGCCTGAGAGTCAGGGATATTTCTCAATCAGCTTTGAATCCGCCCCCTGCCAAATGCTGAACACAGAGCATCAGTGTTGACTGAGTCGCTGAAATGCGAGTGGAAAGACCACAGTCTTTAAAGACAGGAAGGATTAAGGCTGAACTCTGGCCGGACATTTGTTGAGTGGCCTTGGAGAAGCCACTTAACCTGTCTGAGCCTCTGCTTGCTCATCCATTCAATGGGACGATCACATGTGCCTCGCAGGGCCCTTGCGCCGACAGAGTGAGCAGTGTGCCCAGCACAGAACCTGACCCCCAGTAGGCACGTGTCCCTTCACTCACAGGCATTTACCACATGCCTTCTGTGTACCAGGCTGCAGGGCAGCCAGAGGGCGACAGTGAAGACGTGAGTGCACGTCCGCAAAGTGATGTTGAGAGCCCACTCTGTCCAGGCTGTGCTGGGGCTGGTATACCAGCAGGCACCCCCATTGTGGGGACAGTGGGTTTTCTAGGCCTTTCCAACCAAACAGTTGCTGAGACCAGCTCCCAGAAGGATGATTTCTGGGGTATTCCTGACAGAGCAGAGCGCCTGGCCTAGGTGAGGAAGTGAGGGCTGAGAGGGAGAGGGGAATTCAGAAGAAACAGAGGGTCAGGTTCCTGATCTCAAAGAGCTCGTGACGTGTCACACCCAGGGCTCTCCAGGAGGGAGTGAGATGGCCAAAGCAGTCCTGGGTTCCTCCTTTGGGGAAACCAGGTGTCGGCCAGCCTGGGGTAGAAGCCAGGAGACCGGCTTTGTCCTGCTCTAAGAGCCAGGCCTGGGAGCTCTGCAGGCCGGGGGTCCACAGGCGCAGGCAGGGCTGGGGGAGAGCAAGTGAGACCCCAGGCCATCTTCATCTGCGGCCAAGGGAGCCTCAGGGCCCAGGCCCAGCAGGGTCGGACCTGCTAACCCTGGGTTCTAAGATCCCACTCCCAGTTTTGTGGTTGGCAAGTACCAGCTGAGTATGGGCTGTGTGCAGAGCCCAGGGCCCACTCCCTGTGGGACCAGGAAGCGAAGCGTTCCTGCCCTGTTGGAAGGTGGGTGATCTTCCAGTGGGAAAGCACCACACCCCACGTGATGCTTTGGGAGCAACCACAGCAGGCCTCAGGAGCTGCACACAAGCGAGTCTTCTGTCATCTGCCTGTGCAGAGAGGATGGGCACAGAGGGTTCGGGTGAGCCCAGGAATGGCTGTGGGAGAGGCACCTGTGGAGCCAGGCCTTGAAGGATCCCATAGACGTGTGTACCTGCTTACTTTGCTGAGGTTTTAATGGTCTTTTTCTCCTCCTGGCCATCTGTAAACATCTGAGGACCAGCGGGAGGACCAAGCCTATCCCTCAACCCAACAGTCAAACCACATGAACCTGAACACATCTGAAAATGCTCGTCTCTGAGGCTGCCCGCTGGTCTGGTGTGCTTGCCTGCAGGGAGAATGTTTCTCTTTTTTCCTGAGCCTCTCTGCCTCAGTCCAACATTTCTCTAGGTGGATGGACCGCAGAACCCCAGCTCTCATCTCGCCTGCCTGTCCTTCTCTGGAGAGGCTGCCAGGCCCACCAGGAGCTGTGGTGAATGTGTCCCTCTCCCTCCATTGACGGGCCTAGGTGCCCCTGCGGCACAGGAAGGCTAGATGCTAGTCAGCCGGGGTGGAGGGCAGCTGCTCCGGCCCAGAGCTGGCAAAGGCAGTGCCCTTGGCCCCTCCTCGCTGGTGATAACAGTGGAGGCAGGTAGGCAGCGGGGAACCACATCACTCCTTATGCAGGCGGCGAGAGCACCCGTGATGGCTGACCTCAGCTTTCACGGGTTTTGCTGGGGGAAGGTTGCCTTTGGGATGAGCAGAGTTTAAGTGAGGCTTTCAATGGATAGAGAATGGAATGACATTTTAATTGCCTATCTGACAAGTTAAGAGAAATGAGGGGTGGGGAAGTAGATGGAGTCAGGGAAACACAGAGCCCCTCCCTCCACTGTCCCTCATAACAGGGAGAATAGACAGTCTGAAAGTGAAAGTGGGCATTATTATAATTATAAGGGGAAACAGATATAAGATGGGACTTTCCTAGCGAATATGAGACTTCAGGGGCCTGTATAATTGGCTATATGTTCTCCCCTCCATGTTCCCCATGATAGAAAAGAAAGAAGGCTTCATGACCCTGTCCGGGTAATTAATGAGTTGTATAGCCCTGAGGATATCGCTTCACCTTTTTGCCCCTTGGCTTCCTCATCCATACATTTTCTGCATTCATTCCGCAGATGTTATCTTGTGCCTTCCACATGCAAGGCGAAATGCCGGGCGCTGGAAGTTCACAAGTGACCACGACAGGGCCCTGGCATGAGTCCAGCACTCTCAGATCTCTGGGCTCCCTGCCCCCTCCAGAGACACCACTCCAGCCCGTGGTGTTATACAGTCTGGTTTAGGGAGCTGAAGGAGTTAAGTAACAGCAGACTAAGGCTGTCTCTGAAATACGCCCAGTTGAGTGGTCCAGGTAATGGCAAGGAAAGGAGCCTGGGAGGTGAGAGCATTGTGCCCATTTTGTGAAAGAGGAACCTGAGACTCCAAGAGATGGAATCGTGCTCAGCAGCATACGGCCAGGAGGTTGCAGAGTTGAGATTTGAACCCAAAGCTGCCTGACCCTTAAGTCCGTCCTCTTTCTTTACACTTGCCCTTTCTATTGTCTAACCCTTGCTTGTCTCCCTGTCCCATCCCCCATGCAGCCATTTGGCCAGCAGATCCTGTGCCATAGACAGGCCCCCACGGAGACAGGGCAAGAGCCCTGGACCAGTTGTAACACACACCAAGGGCTGCTGAGGGGCCTTAGCTCAGCCACTTCCTTTCCATCCTCTCAACTTCCACAGCTGGGAAGGGGACCCAGAAAAACTTCTGTTTCTAATCTTCTAGAGTGGAGAGGGTGGTGAAGAAGGGCGCGATAAGTATTCTGGAGCTGCTCAGAGAAGGAGGAAGGTATAAGAAGCTGTTTTTATGCCTGATGTAAAAGACGCAAGACCAATAAATACAATTCCTTATGCAACTTCCACTAAAATATTAACTAGAAAACTGTCCCAGATGGAGAAATGATTTGCCTGAGGTCTCATAGGCCAGATGACTGGACCTCAGGTCTTCTCTCTCATTAATCTAGTTGCCTTCCTCTAAAATATCTGCCCCTCATTTCTTCATAAGCACCCAACAGCTGGTTTTTATATTTAAAAAATCATTAGTGAGATTGGACAGTTTAAATAATTTAGTGGACATTTATGCTTCATGGTTTTCCTTATTGATTCATAGGAACTCTTTGTATGTTATAGGTGCGTATACTTTTAACTTGGATTGTTGACTTTTAACTTGGATTGTGGTATCTTTATCATATAAAAGTTCAAACTTTTATTTAATCAGATCTATCCATTTTTCCCCGTTATGGTTTGTGGGGTTTGTGTCATGTTTAGGAAAATCTGTACATTGACCATGTATTTGTCAAAAACAAATTTGCCAGAACTTCTGGATCAGAAACGTTTGGTGCAGAAATCCAGGAAGGTTGTCTTGCAGCATGCAAACATTTTCTGAGGGCCTCTTTGTAGGAAGCCTTTGACCAGGAGACCCCAGACTAGCGCAGCCCTCATCCTGGATACCTCACCCAGCACCCAAGTTCTGTGCAAGGCTCTGTGCTGTTCCCCACAGGTTGAGGTCTGGCCAACAAGCTCAGTGAATCAAATATTGACTGAGGCAACCCTGAGAGTGTGTTTTCCTGGTCACCAAGGCCAAAGCAAGACATGGGGACTTGTTTTTCCTTTTGGTAGCCCTGTCCTCCTTCCCTCTCTCTTCCCCACACTCTGAAGAGGATCTGAAAATCTACAAAAACTGTTTTATGTGGGTGGGCACCTTAATCTGACTGTTGCTGCTTTTGTGGGAAACTTTTCACAGAGCCGAATACAGAAAATTATCTTTTCAAACATACTATTCAGTGTAATTTTATAAGATCTGCAGTAATTGCTGTAGCATCTTCTCAAAGAAACCTTGAGATCCAGCGGTTGCTGTATCATAAAAGAAGCAAGAAGCTTGGGCAACTAGAAAAGGACCATTAATCCTGTTGGGGCTTATCCTTACTAATTCACTGTTTCTGGCAAAGGGGGAGAAAGATTGCTTTGAAAAGCATCTTGGAAGGACCCAGAGTCTATTGGTACGTGTACACACACACACACGCATGCACACATGCACGCGTGCACACACACACACAGCGATGCAGTGGCCTGTATTTAACATTTCCAAACAGGTAACGCAAGCATTTAGGTCTGCACTGAGTCTTGCTGCCTTTGGTGTTACTGTATCGTAGTACCACATGCTCTTGGGTGCATTTTGTTGGCAGGGCTGGGTAACGGTCCACTCCAAAAAGAAGAGGCAAGAAATGGAGGCCCTGGTAAGGGAGCAGCTGGCAGGGGCAAGGAGCCAGCCAAATGCTCAGAATAGCTGGTCCTGGCGCCAAAGGTTGAAAAGGGCAGAGGAAATGGGTAGGCTGGGGCCCGTGGGAGGGGCGGCCCGGGCTGGGAGGGGAAGCGAGGGTGGTCTGCCACTGTGGCCAGCAGGTCACTCGTCCATGGGAAGTTTTCAAAGGAGAGATTCAGGCGTGGGCAGGAGGGCTGGAAGGGTGGAGGAGGATCTGGATTTTGCCTCCGGCCAAGGAGGGACCGGACACGGGGCTACCTCCAGTTGGTCACTGTGCAGGGAGCCGGCACAGACAGCTCTGGTGGAAAGGTGGAATGGGGCTCAGCAGGGCCAGAAGGGCAGAGCTGAGCCAGGATTGGGATTCTCCCGCAAGGGATGGGGCTGTCTGGGGTCGGGGGCTGGGCGGTGGGGACACAGCATCGAGAGCTTCTTCCCATTCAGTGAGGACAGCACTGCTGAGCCCCCTCCCTGCTTGGTGTACAGAGGGTGCCCAGTAAGTGTCAGTGACCTCCCTGCCTGAGCCCCAAGGGTTTGTTCCAGTGTGGACAGTGGATTCCAGGGACACTTCAGCAAAACCATCACCAAGTATTTTTTAAGCACCTGCCGGGCACTGTGTTCTGGACAAGGCTCTTCAGAAAAGAAGCAATAAGTGAAATGCAATAAACAAATGTAGTAAATATAAAACCAGAGCCTTTGCAGCCCCTCCCAATCTGGTAGCCAGTTAGAATCCCAGAATCTCGGGAATGCAAGGAGATTTTTCAATGATCAGGCGATCAGCTCATCACCAGGCTTGGATTCCACACTTCCACCCTTGCCAACCTCTGACTGAACGTCGGAGGTGACAGGGAGCTTGTTGCCTACTAAGGCGCCGCCTTTCACCCCTGGCCAGCGCTGAGTATTAGAAGGAGGTTGGGCATCCACTGGGAGTCAGAGATGGGCTCTAGCTCCACTTAGTGCCGCGGGCTTCTTGGTCCTCATCTCCGGATTGGTCAGCACAGCCCCTGCCCTGTCTGCCTTGCAGGGCTGTGATGACACCACCTCACACTCAGGGCTCTGGGCGCTGCTGGCAAAGTGCTTGACTCGCCCAACTCCCTTCCCGAGTTGCAGCGGGGAGCAGGGAAGGTAAACAAGCATGTGGTTGATTCTTCAGCTTTGGCTCTGTTTCCTCCAGCATGCTCTGACGTCATCAGCACAGAGCCCTGCAAGGAAGCCATTGTTAGGGCATTTGTTTTCTTTCTTGTTTTTAATTTTAATTTTTAAATGAAGTATAATTGACCTACAATATTGTATTAATTTCAGTTGTACAACATAGTGATTCAATATTTTTATACACTATGAAATAATCACAAGTCTTACCGTCTGTCACCATACAAAGTTATTACAGCATTATTGACTATAGTCCCCGTGCTGTACATTACATCCCCATGCCTTATGTATCTTATAAATGGAGGTTTATGCCTCTAAATTTCCCTCACCTATTTCACTCATCCCCCCACCCCGCTCCCCTCTGGAAACCACCCGTCTTCTCTCTGTATCTATAAGTCTGTTTCTGTTTGTTTGTTTTTAGATTCCACATATAAGTGAAATCATATGGTATTTGTCTTTTTCTGTCCCTTAGCATAATACCCTCCAGGTCCATCGATGTTGCCGCAAATGGCAAGATGTTTTTGCTTTTATGGTTGAGTAACATTCCATGGTATACATATACCACATCTTTATCCATTCATCTACCGATGGACTCTTAGTTTGCTTCCATATCTTGGCTTTTGTAAGTAATGCTGCAGTGAACATTAGGGTGCGTATATCTTTTTGAATTAGTGTTTTCGTTTTCTTCAGATAAATACCCAGAAGTGGGATTGCTGGATCATACAGTAGTTCCTTTTTTAATTTTTTAAAACATTTATTTATTTATTTATTTTTAAATTTTTGGCTGCGTTGGGTCTTCGTTGCTGTGCGCGAGCTTTCTCTAGTTGCAGTGAGCGGGGGCTACTCTTCTTTGTGGTGCACAGGCTTCTCGTTGCAGTGGCTTCTCTTGTTGGGGAGCACGGGCTCTAGGCGTGCAGGCTTCAGTAGTTGTGGCACGTGGGCTCAGTAGTCGTGGCTCACGGGCTCTAGAGCACAGGCTTAGTAGTTGTGGCGCATGGGCTTAGGTGCTCCGTGGCATGTGGGATCTTCCAGGGCCAGGGCTCAAACCTGTGTCCCTTGCATTGGCAGGCAGATTCTTAACCACTGCGCCACCAGGGAAGCCCCCTTTTAAAAAATTTTGAATGAACCTCAATACTATTTTCCAGAGTGGCTGCACCAATTTACGTTCCCACCAACAGTGCACGAGGGCTCCCTTTCTCCACATTCTCACCAACGTGATGATGTTATTCCTCGTCTTTTTGGTGACAGCCATTCTGACAGGTGTGAGATGCTATCTCACTGTGGTTTTAGTTGCATTTCCCTGATGACTAGGGATGTCGCGCATCTTTTCATGAGCCTGTTGGCCATCTGGATGTCTTCTTTGGAAAACTGTCTCTTCGGGTCTTCTGCTCATTTTTAAATTGGATTGTTTGTCTTTTTGATATTAAGTTGTAATATTTGTTTCACTTTGTGGGGGAGTAAACTCAGGCTCAGAGAGGTTAAGTGATATGTCCAAGGATATACACCCAGCCTGTGATGGTGAAGCAGAGACAAAAAAGTCTCCTGGTACTGCAGCCCCACAAGCTTCCCACCCAACGTTTGCCTCTCCTAAGGGAGATCAAGAGACAATACCAATCAGAGGGTTTGCAATGCCGTTTCTTTAAACTCTTCCCCCCATGACAAGTGGGGGAAACACCACAGCTACCCTTTCCTGAGTGCCTGCCACGTGCCAGGCCCTCGACCTACCCATGACTTCACCGGCACATCCCAGAAGCAACCTCCAGACAAAGTGGGCAGTGCACACTGTGATTCCCAGAGGATCGCTAATGTGGCTCCCAGGAAGCTAGAAACGCCCTGAAGTTGCCCGTTTTGTCTTTTAAAAGCAATGCAAGTTTCTCATTCTTCTCCATAATCATCTCTCCTTTTTTTTTAAAGTGTAAAAGGAATGCATTTTCCCCAAAAGTTGAGCGGAGTTGAGTATCAGGAAGATCTCCCACGTCGTGTGCTTTGTCTTCGCGTAGCTCTGCCACATGCCCAGGTTACAAGTCACAGACACACACTTCCTCTGGTCCTGAGGACAGCCCCCAGGTAGTGGGCATTTTCATGTCCATTCTACAGATGAAGCACTGAGGCTCAGAGTGGTTGAGCCGCATGTCCTAGATCAGCTAGAAAATGGCAGCACCGGGACTCTCCATTGTGCGTGCGCCCTGAAAGACAGTGTCCCCCAAGTGTAGTAGATCACATGATGTAGATTGAAAAGGACCTAGTGGAGCTGGAGAGGAGCCACCATGGGCAGGAAGGCTTTTGGGGGGAGCTGGGGCGCTGGCTGCATGAGTAATGCCTCAGGTAGGAAGGCGATTGCCCAGCTGGTACCACAGGGAGGGGCAGACAGCAGGGAGGAGAGAAGGAGAGGAGATGAAGAGTCTGTGGGCCCAGAATTGGTGGGAGGGGGCTGGTGAGCCCTGGCTGGGCCACCCCTTTTCTCCCCTGGGGTGCAGTACTCCCTATGGTCCATCCAAGGCCCACCCTTTGCCCCCTGTGACAACACAGCACTGTCCAGGCCCTCAGGAGCATTGGGGTCCCCCTCTTGGCACATTTCCCTTCTAGAGACTCCACTTTCTTCCCCCAGCCGAATACATTGCTTCTTTGGTCCTCATAGTAACGCTCAGGACCAAACAAGGCCTTTCCTGAACTTCAGTAGCTGGGGGAGCTGAGCCTCCAAGGACTCCCCGTGTTGACATCCCTGTCCCCGAGCCAGAGTTCAGTTCACACTTAGTTCACACTTGCACAGCATCCCGGTGGAGGAGTCAGGCCAAGGGTCATTGTGTGCTTTGGCAGGTGAGAAGCTGAGGGCCTAAAACGTTGAGGAGTCTGGCTTACTATTTAAGAGAACTGGTTTTGCAGGCAAAGGACAAATGTTGTATGATTCCACTTACATGAAATATCTAGAACAGGCAAATTCATAGAGACAGAAAGTAGACTGGAGGTCAGCAGGGATTAGCGAGGTGGTGGGGGGAGGGTTGGAGCGGGTGGGATTGGGAAGTTATTGCTTAATAGTTACAGGGCTGTTGTTTGGGCTAATGGAAAACTTTTTGAAATAGTGGTGACGGTGGCACAACATATAGATATTTTTACCACAGTTTAAAAAAAGGTATTCTCATAGGAAGAGGCAAATAAAGAGCATTAGTCCACAAATATGGGGAAGATGTGTTTTGCAGGTGTGCCAGTCAGGGATGCCATAGACCTGGCTTTGAATCCAGTCCCCACCTGGTACTAGCTTTGTGTCCTTGGGCAAGCTACTCACCTCCCTTTACCTAAGTTTCCTCACCTGTAAAATGCGGTTGTTGTGAGGATTAGACGGAACGGTGTATGAGCGCCTGGCACAGACCAATAAAATCTCCATGAAGAGTAGCTGTCATGGTTATGATGACTGCGTTCATCATTATTATTAAGCAGCTCAGGCTCACGGTCAGGGAGGGGATTTGCGTTGGCCAGAGTCCAGGGCTCTATTTTGAGGGTAATCTTGAGGGTAGTGAGAGGAGTGTGGAAGAGGAGAGAGGGCTGGGGTGAGGGCGAGGGCTTGGAAAGCTTGTTGTGTGACAGGAGTAGGGCAGCAGGCTTTGTCTCCTAAGGTGTCCTGGCAGGTTACAGCAAGGCTAAAGCAGGTCCTGATGAGGTTGCCGTGTAAGGGTTTGATCCCCGAAGAGCCAGTTCCCCACTCTGCCCTGGTTTGCTCCCTGAATATGCACAAGGCCACAGAACATGGGCAGCTCCATCCCTGGACACTCAGCGTCTTCTCTGAAGGACAGCCTAATTTGGTATCTTAGCCCACAGTACGGGAGTAACTGGAATCATCGGTGACTTTTTGCCCTGGACAGAGCTGTTCAGAGCTGGGAGCCAACCGCATACAGGGTGCTCTGTCCTTTGAATTGCTGTGTGACCTTGCACAAGAACCTTCCCCCTGCAGGTCTGCAAATGTCCTCTGTGAGATGAAGGGTTGGTGAGGAGTGTCCCTTCTGCCGGGGACACCGGGATTTTATGACCTTACTTATTTGTAAGAAAATCTTCAAATAGAAAGGGTGATACCATCACTTGGTCAGCAACAGGGTTTATGGAATAGTTTTGGTTTAAGATTTACTGGGAAGCAACAGACCTCTGTTCATTTTGCCAGCTGGGTGACCTTGGTGACCAGTTACCTGACTTTTCTGTGCCTCAGTTTCTTTACCTATAAAATAAGGACAGCAATAATCCCAATTCAGAATGGGGGCAGGGGGTCATGGTGAGGGTGAAATGAGTTAAGACTTGTAAAGTTTTTTTTTTTTTTTTTTGCGGTACGCGGGCCTCTCACTGTTGTGGCCTCTCCCGTTGCGGAGCACGGGCTCCGGACGCGCAGGCTCAGCGGCCGTGGCTCACGGGCCCAGCCGCTCCGCGGCATGTGGGATCTTCCTGGACCGGGGCACGAACCCGTGTCCCCTGCATCGGCAGGCGGACTCTCAATCACTGCGCCACCAGGGAAGCCCAAGACTTGTGAAGTTTTTGATTAGTCCCTAGCACATAGTAGGTGCTCAATAACGCTCTGGAGTTCCTTCCCTGTGCAGAGCTTGGCTCAGCTTCCTGAAAGATCCAGAGAGGGCCAAGGCCCGTTCTCTGCATGCAAGGGGGTTATTGTCTTTTGCTTAGTGATACAAGGCAGCCCCTCATGAAAGAACAGGCAACCTGAAAGTGCCTCACCCAAGGACATGGGTGTAAGTGCTGGAGGGGTCCTGGGTGGGTCAGGAAAGGGGGGGGTGAGGAGGGAGAGGAAGAAGAGGAAGATGGGAAGGAGGGGGAGGGGGAGGAGGGGAGGGGGAGGAGGACTGGGAGAGCACTTGGCCTGGACCATAAGTAGGCAGGGAGAAAGAGACAGGGCAATTCTACCTGGTGAGCATATGTGTGTGTGCCCGTGTGCATCTGTGTTTGCCTGAAAAGCACAAAGACAACTCACCACAGAATGGGAAGTGTGGGCCTTCGGCTCCCCTAGCAGCGCCTCAGTTTGCGGTCAGTCGTGTCGCCCATGGCAGTGAGCAGGTGTGTGCCTGCCTTGAGCACGGGAGCAAGCCCTTGGGCATATCCCGGGGTGTGATTAATTTAATTATTTCAAAAGCCCCTTTGATATTTCACGAGGGTCATGCTCCTGACTGTGGGCTTGAATACAACTGTAGCAGGTTTCAATAAAATCAATTAATTTAATTTGATTTGGTTTTATGTACTTGGAGCCGGTGCCTCTTGAACTCAGTATGAAAATTATTGCAGAATAAAAATGCATATTAGTATTTCAAGCCCAGTGTCCTTGGACTTTCTTCAGGGAGCCTGCAGTGCTGATCACAAAAGCAAAATCCCCCGCTTGGCAGGAGCCCCTGCCCACTGCCCCACTGGTCTCCCCTCCAGCCTCGGACAGGGTTGACGGGGGCTGTGTGGGCTGTTTATATGACTCGCTCACTTCGGGAAACACTTGCTTACCTGGTAGTGACGTGAATGCATTCCCATTTTGCTTTCATGTAAGGAAGTCAGAGAGGTTTTGACTGATCTTGGTCACCAGCTTACTGGGATCTTTTGTTCTTGTTGTTCTTATGAACTAAATTAATTGGAGGCAATATACTGCAGTGGGTTGAACCTCGACTCTGCCCTCAAAGAGACACATGAACTTGGACAAGTCCCTGTACTTCTCTGGGCTTTTGTTTCCTGGTCTATAAGTGAGAGTGCTGGATGCCTGCTTGCAAGGCTCCTTCCAGCTCAGAGTCATATTCCATGGACTGTTGATTTTCCTGCCTCAGGGAGCCTGTCCCAGTGTGGAGCCCAGCCTCATTCCTGCTCCACTAAAGAGGGCTCCGAGCCAGCTCACCGAATGGTTGATGGGCCTGAGCCCTGCACCTCCAAGGAGGAATGGCTTCTCCCCCACATTCCTACAGGTCAGAGCAAGTACTGCTTTCAGGAAGGTTGGAGGGTTGCAGCCGAGGAGGCCTAGAAAGCATCTGGCCGACCCTGTTATTTTACAGATGAGGGAACGCAGTTCCAGGGTCACACAGCCATAGCTGCAGGTAGCAACGATGTTCTGCCACATTGACAGTCATTTAAAAGGGTGGAGATCGTGCTCAGGCCTCATCTTCCAACTGTCCTTTTAATTCCTCGTTCTCCTGTCAGGGCCTCCCTAGTAAAGCAGATGCTGGCACCCATCATTCTGGAGCAACTGCATCCCTTCTGAAGCCCAGTGGTTTCTCCCTTGATCCTAGTGGGAGAGTGCTGGGGGGCCCTGCTCAGAAGCATCCCCCACTAATGCCTGGGATTCCACCCTTAGCAGTTTGTGCGTTCTCACGCTAAGGGCATGTCCCCTCCCACAGCTCTTCCTCCTGACCTTGGATTTGGCACCGAGCTTTGATCCCCTTGAGTTAGTGGTAGTTTTTTTTCCACACAAGTCTTATCTCTCCAGAGCTCCCACGTAACAGAAACTGAGTCTGCCCTTTCCATCCCCACCCTCTTGACTTTCTCCACGCCTCTCATTGACTGAGAGGCACCTATTTTGCGCTAAGAACTGCCCGAGACACTCTCCTGACATTACCTCATTTATTTCCTGCACTGACTCTGCAAAGTGGGCATTACTGTCACTGTTTTACTGTTGGGAGACTGTGGTTCAGAAAGGAGAGAGAACTTTCTCAATATCACACAGCTACTAAGTGACAGGACTGGGATTCAAACCCACAGTTCACTCCCAAGACTCTTGCACTACACCAAGTGGCCTTCCTTGCCCATAACAGGTGCTTAATAGATCTTTAATGACAGATTCTATTACACTTCATTTTGCTCAACAGCAAATGCCCCCCGGGGACATAATAATAATTTTCAAATTATTACTTTATGTTAATATTGATATTATTATTTATGAAGGAACTATTATGCCCCAGGCACCAAAAGTCACAACACCCATGAGGTGGGTATTATTATTACCTCCACTTTACAAATGCAACAACTGAGGCATAGAGAGGTGACTTGCCTAAGGTCACCCAGAAAATAAGTGAGCTGGGCTTCAGTCTAACCCTAACTTTGAGGCTCAGCCCCTAGCCTCCCCGTTGTAACAAGATCTCAAAGTGAATTGGGGTCTTATGCCTTTGGCTCTCCCTGGCTCCAGTTTCAGGTAGAAGGTGCTGCTGGAGGGAGGGTAGGGCTAGTGGGGGTGGCAGAGACGCCTGCAGCTGGCACTGCCCTCCACCCAGCTGATAGCTGCAGCCTGGCTGGCTGCCTGCTTGGCCCACGTTGGGCCCTGGCACCAAACCTTGCAAGGGGGTGGGCGGGATGCGGCGACGGGAGCGGGGCTCCGGCTCTGCGTACTACCCTCACGGCCCTCTGACCCCCTCCGCACCCCGCAGCCCTTCTCTCGGGTCAGTGCAGTTCCCGCCAGGGCGGGCGCCGGCCTCTCCAGCGTTAACCGCGGGCAGGAGAGGCGCCGCGGCCTCCAGGGGAGGAGGGCGGGTGCTGAGGTCGGGCTGGGGCAGGGTGAGAATGCGGAGGAGAGGCCGGGAGAAAGAGGCGGGGGCCGAGGAGAGCGGCGCGGGGAAGACAGGGTAGAGGCGGGGAGGGGTTCCGGGGAGGGGAGGGGCCGAAGGAGCCAGGATGCCCCAGAGGAGCGCGAGGACTCGGGCGGGGGCGAGCAGAGGGTGCTGGATTGCGGAGGGGAGGCAGGGGGCGGGCGTCGGGGAGGGACGGGGGCGGGGACAAGGCAGGACCTGGGAGGGGGCGCTGGGGGGCGCGGAGAGGGGAGCGCTGGCGGCCTGGGTGGAGCGGCTGTGGTTGCATCACGTTCCTGATTGTTATTTCTCAGGGTTCAGACCAGAGGGGCTGGCGGGGAGGGAGAGGTGGGCGAACCAGTTTGAACCGGCCGGGTAACTCGAGGGGCGTGGGCCCAGGGAACTGGGGTGCTGCCCAGCACCCTCTACCGTAACCATACCGGGGAATTTTTCTGTGAATCCGCACCCCGCATCCCGGCCCCACCCTCTCGCCTGACTCGCCCTCCCTTCCCTCTGCATTCCGTGTTGGCTCCTCCCAGGAATCGGTAAGCCAAAGGGAGGCACCGAGCTCTTGCCCTCAACTCTCCCACTCCGACCCCTCCTGGAGAATTCAAATCCCGTGCGTGCCTTCTTTGTCTCTTTCCCTGCACCCGCCCCCTACCCCCCCAAACCCCCTTAGGATCCCTTCAGGGTCCCCTTTCTTCTCTGACCTCAGGGACCCACTGCCCACAGGCTGCCAGGCCCCTGCTAGCAGGGAGGGAAGACCCAGGCCACCTTAGCAGGGTAAAAACCTCACCCGTCTCTGGTGTCTGCATTTTGCACAGAGATTCCTGCAATGGAACACCACCCCTCCACCCCCAAATAGTTACTCGCAAATGGAGAAATTACAAAGACAGGACACCAGATTGGGGGGAAGGGGATATTTGGGGCACAGGAAGCGTTTCAGGGATCCCTCAGATCACATCAAGAAGGGCACCACAGTAGTCGCCCTTAGACCCTCCCCTGCCCTGCCCCAGTGTGTCCCTGTGCCCAGTTCTACTTCAAATTCATCCCCAAGGCTACTAGTTTTTATATTTCCAGGTAGCAAACCAGGAATCCTCCCTGTGGCTATGGAGAACTTCGTGGGTTGCTGAGCTTGTGTTTTTTACAAGCTTGGAGCTCTTTGACCAAGACTGCCACTATCTGTACATCAGGGATGTTATCTAATAGGTTAAATAACAAGGATCTTTAACAGAACTGGACCACAGGCATTCTCAGCCCAGTCCTGGGCTTTTCTAGATTGAGACCCTTGAGATCCAGAGAAGGAAGTGACCTTACCTCCTAGCTCCAGCCCAGTGTGCTTTCATTTTAGGGTAGGTCTGTGTTGGAGACCTAGCTTAGCATCTTCGTGGCACAGAGTAGATGATCAATGAGTATTGGTGAGCTGAATGAGGGACCCCTCCATGAGGAAGCTGGCGAAACACACTTTTGGGAGAAGCGAGAAGACTCCCAGACTCCCATGGGCTTGGGGTTCCAGCTCCTTCTCCCTGAGTATGCTAGTGACATGTTTCTTCAGGGTAGTTGGCCAGTGCTGACCACCATTAGGAGCCTGGCATCAGCTTTGGTCACTTCAAGCTCAGTCATGGTGCTCAAGGGTCTAAGCATGAACCAAACTGGCAACTCCAGATCAGAGCAATTAATGCTGTAACTCTTTTCCATTTGCTGCCCTCAGCCAATATCTGAACAGGTTGCAAAAGACCAAGGCATGTCTGTTCCTGCAGGGGCTCTTGTAATCCGGGGGCGCTGCCAGGCATTGTGTTAGGAGGCCACAGCCCACAGATCCAGAACCTCGGGACTGGAGGTCCCTGTTCCCAGCTCTGGAGGCCCCTGTTTCCAGCTTTGGGCTGCCCAGGGCTCTGTGGCATCTGTGCTTCTCCAGGCCTCTGGGGTCCTGCCTGCTGGGCATAGGCTGTGAGTCCTGCTCTGGCACATGGGGCCGGGAAGAACAAAAGCTGGAGGAATTCAAGTTAGTTAGACTACTATTATCAGTTTCAATAACGTATTTGGAGAGGAAATGGGATGAAATGAATGGTGACTAGTTTTGGTTATAGTAGAAGCTCATGAACTTGGACCTTACTGATTTGGAGCTTAGGATAGTTAAGCTTAGCTGTGGTGAAGTTCACCTATGTACTGTCTCTAAACATAGAGCCCAATGAATAACTTAACAGTGCACACATCATTTAGAGTAGGAGAGAAGGTGCGTGTGTGTAATTTTCTCGTGGTGACAGATTTAGACCAGAAGCAGGTCAGCTCTAGTCACCTTGGTCTTTTATTTACAAACATTTACTGGTCACCTTCTACAGGCCAGGCCCTATGATAAGTGTTCTAAAAGCGTTAATTTTTTGAATCCTCATAAGAACCCTATGAGGTAGGAAGTATTATTCTTCCCATTTTACAGACAAGGCCACTGAGTCTGGTAATTGGAACACCACCAGGATTCACACCAGGGCTGTCTGGCTCTAAGGTTTGTGCCCTTAACCACCACGTGCAGGTATTTTACGTGTTAAGACATGGGGGATAGGATAGAAAAGAACAACGACAACAAAAGGATAGGCCATGATCCCTATCCCTTCCAGATGCTTCTGGCACATAGTAGATACTCAGTAAGTGAATCATAGTAAATACTCAATAAGTGAATCAATTCATTAAGCAATGGTGAGGACATGGGTTGAACTCCTTGAGGGCAAAAGGGGCCCTGAATCTCTCTGTCCACCCCGCCCCACTCCAGTGCTTGTGCAGAACAGTCATGGAATAACCAGTGAAACGCAGGAACGGAGGTTGGCTAGTTCTGGTCTGGGCGTTTTCAGATGAGGGGACTGGCCCATGAGAGGGGAAGGGATGTGCCCAAGGCTGCAGGGGTTCCTGGTCTGCTGCTTCCTCCCCACAGTATTCTGATAGCAGGTGAGACGAAGGGGCCTGTGCCTGGCGCTCTTCCCCTTGGCCTCTCCTTGCCATCCTCTGCCTTTGGCGTCTATCCCCTTTTCTTCCCACCGGGGCAGGGAGAGGGACATGGGGACCCTCTCTCCATGTGTTTGCTGCATGAATAGACACCCCTCCATGCTGCCGAGTCAATAATAACAACCCGGGGTCTTGCAGAAAGGGGTCCAGGATCCACGAGAAGGCAGAGCCACCAGCAGCTGTTCGTAATTCTGCACTTCTGGTCCCAGAGCGCTTCCTGCAGACTCACATATGGGAGGGCCGAAAAGGGTCTTCAAGTTCATCATCCCCCTCTGCTTCCCAAGACCCTCATTTTACAAATGAGAGCAGTGAGGACCTGGAAGGAAGAAGTACTTGGCCAAGGACACAGAGCCCCATCGAGGCAGAGCCAGGGCTAGAAGCAGGACATCTGCTGCCCAGTTCAGACATGCCCCTCAGTATATGGGCCCGTGGCTTTTGGGAAGCACCGTTCAATCCCATGGTGATCCCGTGGCCTGTTAGGGCCACAGTTATGAGAAAGCTCGCCAGGACTTGTTTGCCTAACACTTTCGCAGCCCTCCCCAAAGGCAAACCTCCCGTCATTTCTGATGGGTGCCCTTGGCAGCAACTAAAACAAATCCACCAAAGCAAAGAGAAGGGGAAGAAGGGCCAGAGTGGGGAGCTGGTGTTTGCCCCTGGTGGGAACCTGGGTGTACTGAACTTGTCAGCCTGTCAGGCCCGGATACCATCTCGTTCCTGCTTGGCACAGGCTTATCGAGCCTGTGTGTTCCTCCGTGGCAAAGTCCTCGAAGGGAGGGGAAGCAGGACTGTCCCCAGGGCGCGGGAGAAGCGTGCCCGGTGCCTGATCTCCACCTTCCCTCCGCTCTAGCCCCTCTCTCCACCCCATGACGCTTGAGTGGGGTTAGAATTTCTCCCGCAGGGTGGGGCGCACACACTTAGATCCTGCTATGTGGGTCTGTTTTGGTTTGGGGGCTACAGAGGTGGGCTTTGAGCTGGGGGTTGATGTGTTTAACATCCTAATGTGGCACTTTATATGTGTCAAGGTCTGTTCTGACTCAGGTAATCCACCCAACAACCTTTACAGATGAGGAAACTGAGGCAGAGGGAGGCTCAAGAACTCACGTAATGGGCTTCCCTGGTGGCGCAGTGGTTGAGAATCTGCCTGCCAATGCAGGGGACACGGGTTCGAGCCCTGGTCTGGGAGGATCCCACATGCCGCGGAGCGACTAGGCCCGTGAGCCACAATTACTGAGCCTGCGTGTCTGGAGCCTGTGCTCCGCAACAGGAGAGGCCGCGATAGTGAGAGGCCCACGCACCGCGATGAAGAGCAGCCCCCGCTTGCCACAACTAGAGAAAGCCCTCGCACAGAAACGAAGACCCAACACAGCAGAAATAAATAAATTAATTAATAAACTACTACCCCCAACATCTTAAAAAAAAAAAAAGAACTCACGTAAGGTCACAGAGCGAGAGATGGCAGAGCCAGGACGCAGAGTCTGGATCCAGAGTTCATGCTCTCAGCCAGGATTCCAAGCTGCCTTCCTGCTGGGACAACCAGATTCTTGCCATTTGGGCAAGTAATTCAACCCATCCGGCTTTTCGTTTCCTCGTCTATAAAATGGGGATGAGGATATTAACCCAAAGTTAACCTTTCAAATAGTAACTGTGAGAAATGTGAAGGGCTCTACAGACAGGAGGGCAGGTTCTCGTGTGACCACGTCCCAGCTGAGGCTGGTTCATCCCACTGCTCACTTGTCCCCCCACAGATCAGTGGGCTCGGTAGCAATGACCTTGTGAGACCAATGGCTTCCCAAGGAGAATGCCCATAGTGACCTTCCCACGTTCAATCCCAAACCAGACATATTGTCTATATGTTGTTATGGTATCTACATGATTCTTTTGCTATGACTCCCCTTGTTTATTGAAAAGCTCTTCTCAATGAGTACGTCCAGTTTATTATCTCAGGCAAGAGCCATATAGGGGAAGCCGACTTGGGCCCCCAAAGCTCTGCTCGCTCAGACTCGGTGGCTTTTTTGTCCCCTCCCACTTCTTGGAATTCCAGCATGCTCACTCCCGACCACTAGTTAAGTTTTAGCTAAAATTTCTGTGTTCAAAAGATACCTTATTCCATCCACCCCAACACATAAGTCTGGGGAAACACTGAGTGACAGGTCTGGTCAGTGCCTGCTAAACTGCAGCTGGAGAGGCCCCTGAAGGGGCCCACCCTCCCCTGCCCCAACCCTGTTCTCTCCTCTCCATTATCCGTCAACACTCCTGCACCAGGAAACAGGAATTTTCTAGGGGGTACTTAAACTTCACGTTAGAATTTTACATTCCCTGCTGCTTCTAGGTGTCTTAATTTTTCCCAGTCAAAGCAAGGAAAGGGGAAAAGGTATGATGTTGGAAATAGGCTTAATTGGAGCTCAAAAAATGTTATAAGGCTTCTCATGTGGTGTTTGGACAATGCTTGATGTTCTTAAGAATGCATACAGAATTAACTTTGACCAACTAGAGCCGCTTAAATTTGGGGGCAGCATCAGCCAGTGGACAATGAATAGTGTTTAAGTCATTACAAGGAGACACAGCAAGAAGATAAAATGATAAGCCCTTTCGTACACTGTACATTTCAAGTGCTTTCTTTTATGTACAAGATTAAACTTGATTTTCACAAATATCCTACAAGTCAGGATTTGTCCATTTGACAGACTGGAAAACTGAGGCCTGGAGAGGGAAATAGCAAGTCCTAGGGAACAAGAAAGCAGAGCCTCATAGGGCTGGCATATTTCCCCCTACTCTTGACTGCTGGGCATCTTGGTACCAAATCTTGGGCCATGCCGGGTTAAGCACACAGGTCTTGCCAGTGTTCATCTCAAGCCTGGCTCCATCTTTGCTCTTACTTGCCCTGTGCCTTGTTTCTCTTTCTTACTTTTTATGTGTGTTTACCTTGCATTGTAGGCATACTTGTAAGCTGGCTCAAATCCTTTGGAACAAGATGGGTTGTAAATGCACACATTCCTACCCAGGATGTTGTTGTTAATTATTTCATAAAGTCTCCCATGGAGGAGGTATTTGCCGATTAGCCAATAGCTTCTTTTGTAACCTTGGACACACCTTATTTCCTTAAGGGTGAAGTGAGGGTGTGGGTCTGTAGGGGCCCCGAGGAGCCTTGCAGCTCTGACAGTCTGAGTATGCTTCTATTTCCAGTCTTGTTAGAGTCACACAGCTCAATTCAAGATAAAGGAAGATCTAGGGCTTCCCTGGTGGCGCAGTGGTTGAGAGTCCGCCTGCCGATGCAGGGGACATGGGTTCGTGCCCCGGTCCGGGAGGATCCCACATGCCGCGGAGCGGCTGGGCCCGTGAGCCATGGCCGCTGAGCCTGCGCGTCCGGAGCCTGTGCTCCGCAATGGGAGGGGCCGCAACAGTGAGAGGCCCGCGTACCGCAGGGGGAAAAAAAAAAAAAAAAGATAAAGGAAGATCTAAAAATCTGGTTTTTCTAGTATAGCCCTGTTTGCACTAAACCAGTGGTTCTCAGCCTGGGCAGAGGAGCGAAACCTGGAACCTAGGAGCATCCCCCTCCCCGCACTGAGATGACCACACAACACAAATGTTCCAGCATCACAAGAAGGAAATAATTTAACATTTCCAAGAAATGAAGCCCATGTAACATAGTAAAGAATGTTAGAGGTACAGGGAAACCTCATTTATCTGCCTTCCTCCTCTGTCTGGGACACAACCAAGAATCTGAACGGAAAGTAAGACAATGTTGAACCACCAAAAGAAGTCACCGAATATGGGCTCTAATGCTCATTCCCGGAGCCCCATGTCACGCAGGGGCCTATTTGCTCTTGTTTTAGGCAGAATTCTAACATATTTGATTTTCTGGTTTCAAACCTACCTGGAACCAGATAGAGCAAATGAGGACATCGGGTAGAGTCTCGTATGGGCTCTTTCCAGAAGGCAGCACTGGCTGATGAGTGGCAACGTCAGGGGGAGGGTTTCTCCCGCTTCTGTTATGAAAACTTCTTCCGATTGTTTAAGCAATTCCCATGAAGAGACTAGGACTTGAGCACTTAGCAGTGACAACGTGGCTTGCTTAAGCTAAGTACCTACACAGATGCCAGCCAGAGGCACCTGCAGGTAAGACTTGAGATGAAGCAGCGAAAAGTGGGGGGATAGGGGGCGGGGCAAGTGCACCAGGGAAGAATGCTCAGTGTAAAATGGCTAGTGAGGGAATCAGGGTGAAAAATCTGCCTTGGTCATAGGCTCCTCAACACAGGGAGGCTTCCTCAGTGCGTGTATGTTACTTTCAAGATCAAGAAACACAAAGTTTGGGCTTCCCTGGTGGCGCAGTGGTTGAGAGTCCGCCTGCCGATGCAGGGGACGCGGGTTCGTGCCGCAGTCCGGGAAGATCCCACATGCCGCGGAGCGGCTGGGCCCGTGAGCCATGGCCACCGAGCCTGCACGTCCAGAGCCTGTGCTCTGCAATGGGAGAGGCCACAACAGTGAGAGGCCGGCGTACTGCAAAAAAAAAAAAAAAAAAAAACCACAAAGTCTTATTCTCTGAAATGAAAGAAAATACCAGGCCCAAGAGGACTGTAGGGGCAGGGGAGTGAAGGCTCTGAGAAGTGGATGGGGTAGATTTTGGAGGCCACCGTGGAAGGCGAGCCTGGCTTCTGGGACACGGTCACCAGCCGCGGCCTCCTGGGGGCCCGCTCCCCCTGGTCAAGCTCAGCTCAAGCCCAGAGAAGAGCCCCAGGACGCTGAATGCGGAGCCCTGCCCCACCCGGAAGGGAGCGGCCATCTTGCCTGGGGATCCCCAGGCTCACTGGGTCGTTTTTGAGGGGGTCCTCTCCCCCCACCAGGGCCTGGGATCCAGCCCAGACTGTCTCCTCCTGACTGTTCAGATGGACTCCTAACCCCTGGTCATGGCCGCTTGTGTCAGCAGCACGCCTGCCCTGACCCCTGCCTGCTTACTTGGAACACGGGCTGCAAGCTTTGCCCCGAAGGCCTCTCAGACTCTGGGTCCAGCTTTGGCCTCTGGGCTTGACTTGCACTGTTCTCCCTTCAGGTTTTCCCAGCCATGACCCTGAGCCACAGCTATGACCCTGTCCAGCTCCACCCTTCTAGTTCCATCCTAGGGGCTGGCTGTCCCTCTTGCCTCCTGCATTGCATGCCTCCCAGGCCCTAGGGCTTCCAGAATCAAGATGAAAACCCAAGAGAGGGGAGGAGCTAAAAGAGCCACTTGTTTTAATCAAAAAGGCATACTCCCACCTTCACCTGCACCTCACAAGAACATTTTATGGGGTTGTGAGTTTTGGCCTCAAAGACTATAGCCAAATTCCAAAAAGACATGGGCCATACCTCTGATTGTATCCTGGAGTGAGTGACTCAGCGGGGACTGCTTCACTTACTGTGGCCAGTGGCCACTGCCCCCTTCTGGTGGGGCTTTTGAAATCCCAACTCTCAATTTGGGTCATTCATCAATATCTTGGTGCTGCCTGACACATGTCCTGTGCTACCATCCACGTTCCCTTCCTCCCTTCTTTCCTTCTGTCTTCCTTCCTCCCTCTGTCCCTCCATCCCTCCAATCTTCCCTTCTTCCTTTCCTTCTCTCCTTCCTTCCTTTCTTTCCTTTTGACCTGGGCCTTTTCCATGCCCCAACCATCAGGTGGGCCCCAACCAGAAAGCCGGCCCCTGCACCTCTGTGACCTGCATTACCAGCAAGAGACAGAGAATAAGAGCAGGGGTGCAGTCCAGCCCTCCTCCACTCACTAGCTGACCTCTGGCAGGTAATCTAAACCTCCTGGGACCTCAGTACCCCTATCTGTAAAAGGGACCCCCCGATACTCATCTTGGAGGCTTGTTGTAAGGATGGAATTAAGAAAATGACTATACAGCCTTTTGTGTATTGTCTGAGTCAGATGCTCAATAAATGGGAGGTATTACTATAACTACTACTACTATCAATGGTTTTTTTTTTTTTTTTTGCAAGTATTGACAATTCAGCCTGGATAATTTCAAGTATATTCACTAAACTATCCCTTTAAAGGCAAAGAGAACAGTAGGGCCAAGCTGTTCAGGGTCCAGCCCTTTTGCAGAAGATAGAAATGGGCTGGATTACTGACCATGCAACACAGCTGCTCTCAAAGGCTGTATCAAGCCCCAGCTCCGTGACCCAGCCCACCTGGCTTCCGGTACCCACTCTTCCACTTGCCACTGTTTGCTTTGGGGCCAGTGACTACACATCCCTGGGCCTCCATTTCCTCTCTTGTAAAATAGGATGTATAGTGCTGCCCAAACCACCAGGGCTGCTGAGAAGTAAACAAGGTAATACTTGTAAAGCACTTAGCACAGTGCCTGACATGCACTAAGTGCTCGAGAAGGGCTCACTGTGTTTGCTTTCAAGTGCGTCCCATCTTATGCACGAGATGGCTCTGGAAAAGTTGTGAAACCAAGTCCCATTTTCCCACTAACTGACTTTGTCACTTCACGAAGGCTTTATCTTTGCCTCTGATCATCCTTGGAGGGCAGTGATCTGAGCACCTCGGCACCAGGTTTTCCAGCACCTCCCAGCTCCTCCAGCGCCCTGTCATGCAGGGAAAAGAAGAAAACTTAGGTGGCACAAATAATAACTCTTTACTGTAACTATGTGCGAAATGTAGATCTGTTCTATCTACCAATTATCTGTCAATCATCTATCATTAGCAATCATCTATCAATTATCTATCTATCTCTCACCTACCTATATACCTATCTATCTACCATCTACCTATCTGAGAAGGACCATCTGTAATTATTTCCTCTCTTTTTACCATGGGTAAAAAATATATATAACTCATACAACGAAGTTAATATTTCTAGTTGACTTTTAATTTAAATTTTAAATTTAATTAAACCTTTTGTTTTAATTTTGTTTTGAACTGTGGAAGGGGGGTGCAGTCAGAAACCTTTTTGAAAATCTGATGAACACACTGGGCTATCACTCCAGAAAAATGAACATGCTCACATACTCAATGCAGTTTTACATATGGTCTAGCTGGGGGTTCAAGGACCTTCTGAAGCCCACTGAGACACCCTGTTAAGGGCCCTGTCAGAGCCCAGCTTTCCTATGGAAACAACCCCTGTCCCCATAGCAGCAGATGGCTGGCTAGACATGTGCTCAAGGCCCCCCACACTTGAACTCGCTAGTCTGGCACGCCAGGCCCCGACTGCCCTCCCACTGTATCTTTCTTCTTGTGGCACCCACCGCTCTGGTCAGTCTGGCCGGTCTTTGTCACCTTTGCGTGTCACCTCGCCTTTGTCCCACTGCTTCCCCACCCACTTATCTACATCTAACCCACAGTTCAGGTATGTAATGACCTCCTGTGAGTGACCAGAAGAGGGTTCACGGAGGGCAGGGAGCTTGAGCAGAGGTGAGGCCCCGCTTTTAGAGGCAGAAGAACAATGAAAAGCACTGAACCATGAGCTCCTCGTGCAGCTGAAGTGAGAGCTGGTGGGAGTGGGGCAGAGAGGGAGTGACGTGCCAGCCCTGATGTTTCCGTCCTGCCTGGCTGGAGACTGAGAAAGTCAGCAGCAACAGCAGAACACCCTGGTATGTGAACAAGGCATCCTCGGGTTCTTGTCCCAGCTCTGGCATTTACTAAGTGTAACTTCGGACAGGCCACAGGTCCCTTTGACAGTCCAGCTTCAGTGCCTTATCTTTAAAGTGAAATGGTGGAAATGCTGGCAGCCCTGTGGTGAAAGTGACACTCTTGAACATTGCAGGGTCAGCCTAAATGTGCAAGTTTTCAGAAAATGCAATTTAGCGTTATATGTTAGGATCCATGAAATTGTTCATATGCTTTTCACCCTTTTTCTGAGAATCTAATCCAAAATACGGGGGAAAGGTTCATAACGATGTTCATCCTAATAGTATCTGTAATATGGAAAAGCCCCAAGTGTCCAAGAGTAGGGAGTGGTTACATGTTTAATGGTGTGTCTGCTCGCTGGCGCTCTGTGCAGGTATTAAAAATGGTCAATGTAGGGCTTCCCTGGTGGCGCAGTGGCTGAGTCCGCCTGCCAATGCAGGGGACACGGGTTCGTGCCCCGGTCCGGGTGGATCCCACATGCCGCGGAGCGGCTGGGCCCGTGGGCCATGGCCGCTGAGCCTGCACGTCCGGAGCCTGTGCTCTGCGGCGGGAGAGGCCAAAGCGGTGAGAGGCCCGCGTACCGCAAAAAAAAAAGGTCAATGTAGAGAACATGCCTAAGGTGCTATCCCTGTCCCCACCCTCCACCCCCAACACACCTGAAGGACCTAGGTCGGTGACAGTGGCTTTGCACAGCACTGACTCTTAACCGGGGGCCACTCATCAGCAAGGCCAAACCAACCAGTTACCAGTCACCACTGCTTCTGCCACGTCAACGTGCATCCCCTAGGGTCTGTGAAAATGGAGACTTGGGGTTCAGATTCTGATTCGGTGGGCCTGAAGATGGGCCCAGGAATATGCATTGCAGCTACTGTCGAGGGAGTCTAGCAGAGGATTAGGATCCGTATTCTGAGCGATATCACCACGTTCCAGCCACTGCAGCCCACACTCCCGTACAGCACACAGTGCGGGCTGTTATACCTTCCTCTTCTTCAAGGAAATGTAAAGTCTTTACCAAGGACTTTATTTGTCCTAGAGCTCACTGCTGATGGGCAGATGGCCTTGAGATGCCCCAAACAGCATGGACAGCCTCAGATAAGGGCTTTCCCCCTGTTTTGATCAGCAGGTCCTACCTTCTGTCTCACTCTGGTTTCTCCCACTCCATTCAAAGTCCAAAAATACTCTGAACTACCTTATGCCGTTTTCAGGATTAAAAGTGACTTTTAAAGGTGGTCATTGTGACCTAGGTTCAAATCCTGGCTCTGAGCTGCCATTATGTAAAAGGGCAATAATAATGTGTAGACTTCATAGAATTGTTGTGGAGGATTAAAAGGAATACTGCCTGCAAAACTCTTAGCGCAATGCTTGAAGCTATTATGATTATGATTATTTTCCTGTCCTTGGGGGTTAACAGTGAGTCTTTTCTTTGATGTGGTCCTTGTAGGAGGCCAAGGCCCTTGTTTTGATCTCCATCATGACCATTCAGTTCTGCCTTGTTCCCCCGTTCATCCTAGCCTACCCTTGACCTTAATGAAAACACCAGCTTTAATGAGTGAAGGTCACTGGGCTGACTTTCCAGCTTGCCTGGCTTGTCTGGCCCTCCAGAAGGGTTGTGGGCTGTCCTAGACATTCTCAGCGCCCCCTGCCCCCCACCCTGGCAGGCAATGGCACGCTGACCAGCACGAGGGGAGGGGTGAGGCCAACTTCTGCCTGTGCACCCTGGGACCAGTTAGGGCAGACACTTTCCTAGAGGGTGTTGGAGCCCTGTTCACTGCTTCATCCAACAGAGAAGGGGCTGGTGTGTCCCTCTTCCCCAGCAAGTAGTCAGCCACCCAGCTCAGCTGCCACTCCCTCTACTCACCGACCTCCTCACACAGTACACCCACACGAGCACACCTGCACACACACAGCCCTGCCTTACCTTCCCCGTTCCTGTCACCACCCTTCCTCCTCCTGGGCAAACACCAGCTAAGGGATAAGTGGGCACCCAGGTTATGCCCAAGGGTTGGGTAAGGGGGCCTCACACATTTGCAGGGACCCAGGATGGACAGGCCAACTTTCACCATATTTACCAAAGGGAACTTGGGTCAAGGCCAGAGTTTGCAGCTGGTGTAGCCTGGACCTCAGCTCCCCAGGCTGCCTAGACCCACAGGGTCCTGTCTTGCAAATGTCATTTAATATTAGGTAAATTAGTTGTTTGTCTAGGTTGAGGTTCTTAGTTCTTTTTTTTTCTTTCTTCTCATTCTTCCTTCTCTTTCTCTTTTTAGGTTTTTTAGTGCATAAACGTCCCCTTTATAAAAAAAAAGGTATCTCTAGAAGCACGGAGTTAAGTCCTCTCCTTGCTTTGCTGGTAAGCTTAGGTGACTGTGCTGAGGAAGACAGACGGCGCTGGGGGCACTGGGCAAGGAGACAGGCGGCTGGGGCTCCAGGCAGGGGCTTCACACTGCACCCAGTGTGACCTTGGGCATGTCACCTCCCCACCCTTGAGCCCATTTCCTCGCTCTCTGGGAGCTATAAATCCTGCTCTCCCAGTTCCTCAGAGTGGGGATCAAATGAGGTGAAAGACTGCGGGAGACCACAAAGCGGTGGTTTCCCCTAGGAAAAGAGCAAAGGACAAAGACTTGGCCTCACCCAGCTGACTTCGGGGTAGATGGTTCCTTGTCTTTCCCTACTGGGAGGTCAGCTCCATGAGGACAGAGACATGACATGTCCGCGTGTTCACTTTATAGCCGAAGCCTAAGTAGAAAGGCAGTCAGTATATAGCTGTGGGAGGAAGGAAGGGAGGGAGGGGGAGGGAGGGAGGAAGAGGGGAGGGAGGCCGCCTCCCTGGCTGGTAGTGTGGCCCCCTTTCCCTCCACTGCCCCCATTGGCCACATTTTGGCCAAGCCCTCCTCCCCTAGATGCCCAGCTTGCTGTGGTGGTGACAGGCCAAGTCACCCAGAGCTCCAGCCGCTCTGCGGAAGCTCGTGGCCCCCTCCCCTCCTCCCGAGGGTGCCACCGATACGATCTGGGAGGAGGGCGAGGCCCTGGCAGCCCTGGGACTCTCAGGCTGTGAGCTCACTCGCCCCGTCTGTTGTGTGCCCAGCCAGGCAGGGTACTTCCCCCTCACTTCCCCAGAGGGAACAATTCCGGCACCCTGGCACCCTGTTCTCAGCCTGTACCTCCTCTCAGAGGCTCCCACCCGAGGTCAGGACAAGCTCTGGCTGGTCTCCCAGCGCACCTGAGAGGTGGAGGGAGGGCTCCGAGTGTCTGGGCCTCCCCCCTGGGCCTCGCCTTCTTCTCCAGCTCCCACTGGACTGGGAAGCCAAAGGCCAGCCAGCCACAGGACTCGGCTCCCCTGGGTCACCTCTGTGTACCTGAAGAAGTCGGGGACTTAGGTCAAGGAGTCTGGCCAGTGGGGTCTGGAGGATGGGTCTGCCGCCCTACGACCCAGGGGCAGAAATGTGTGCAGCGTGGGCACCCAGCAGATTTGGATACACTTTATGACTGTATAAGCTTAGGTTAGATTCTGTCGTCACTCCTTCTCTGTTCTTGATTCGAACAGTGATGAACTGTTATCTCACTTGGTATTTTAATACATTTCAATAAAATCTGATCTTAGGACCAAAGTGATAGAATCGCGTGATTACAGGTACATCCATGCGATAATAGTACAAACAAGGGACTTCAGAATAGTGAGGACTCGGTCTGTCATCAGACAGGAAGCTGGGCCGTGATGCAAGAGGCCAGGTGCCCCTGAAGTACCACCTTCGTGCTCCAGCCAGCTAAGTTTTTCTCAAATTTTAATTAAACGTTTTTTGAGCACCTAAGAAGTGCAAAGTGGGATGTCAGGTGAAGCTTGCATTTAGTGGGGGGTGGACTGTACGCTCCAGTGAGACACAGAGATGTCGGCTGGGGGGAGGGGGGAGCACTGAGGCAAGACTAGTGGCCCTGCATGGCCGTCATGTTGCCTAATGTGGTGGGATTACGGGTCTCCATCTCGCCTTGGTCTCACAAATTTTCTCTATTATGGAAGAATTTCAAATGTTTTTTCAGATAGATCAGTACTCTCTTTAAAATTATATATTCATATACATAAGTTTTTAAAAGACTATTAATCTCACGAGAGTTTTGCATCACTGATTTCAGACATCTCCATTCTGCCACTCACTCGCTTTTTAATCTAAGCCTCAGTTTCCTCATCTGCAAAGTGGGACTCAGGGTTGTGCTGGGACTGAGCGTGATGGGTTTAGAAGCCACTGAAAACTCAAAGCACCGCATGCACAGGCCTCATCAGAGGTCGGGCCTTCAGACCTGTGGTGTCGGGGGAGCATGGCTGTTGGGTGGAAATCCCCAGATAAAATCAGCCCTGGCTGGGTCTCCTGCTGGTTCTCTCGGAGGTCGTAACTGCTGCTCTGGACCAACCTGTTTCCATGCTTGCGTGGCAGCATGTGCAGGGGGTGGATGGGTCACAGCTGTGGGAATGCCCTCAGTCCTCACAAGCCGATTCACATAAAGAATCATCAGGGCTGACGACGGAGCAAAACCTTCTCGAAGCCCTTTCAAGCGCGTTACGGCCGGGACTGTCTTCTTGTTTGTTTCTCGGCACTAGCCTGGCTGTAGAGCCTGGTCGGGCTCCTGGTCATCATCTCATCCATAGTCCCCCTTTCCTGAGGATGGGAATGTGGGAGGGCGTGTGACATCCCCAGGGGCACACAGCCTGCCAGTGGCCAAGCCAGGACTAAATCCAGTCCTCCTGGATCTAGGGTTTTCTCTACAAACGTTTTCCCCCACATATTTGCCAGGAGGCTACCGAGTACCAGGTACACACAGTGAAAAAGGCACACAGGGTCCCCGGCCCACAAGCAGCCTCTGTTCTGGTGGGAGGGACAGTCGAAACATAATTAATTGTAAACATGCTGTTAAATAAAAGTAAGCGAGCTGCATGAGTGCTTCGATCGAGGGTCAGAAATAGATAATGGGGGGCGGATTTTCTATCCGTGGTGGTCAAGGAAGCCTTCTCTGAGGAGGTGACGCTTCTTCAAGACCTTAGGTAAGGGGAGGGCATGTCAGGCCAAGAAGGTCCCACAACAGGAAGGCAAAGGAACTCGGTGTGTCTGCTGGTGACTGGAGGATGGGGGCGGGAGGCAGGGGTGAGTCTGGGGAGAGAAGCAGGGATTCTCCGTGCCTCGTGGGCCACAGTGAACAGTTTGGACTGCATTTTAAGTGCCCTGCGACATGGCCAGATGCACGTCTGAGGATTACCGGGGCAGCTGGGTGGCACTGGGTGGAAGCAGGACAGGAGTGGGAAAAGGGGGCCAGTAGGGGGTCCCGCCCAAGTCAAGAGGAGAGGGTTGGTGGCTAGGGCAGTGGTGGAGGACACAGGTAGAGGGCAGACTGGGGATCTGCCTTGGAGATTGGAGCCTTGCAAGTGGTGATTTGGCTGGGGCGGGGGGAGGGGCGGGAAGGAGAGGAGGGCAGCAAGGGCGACTCTGAGTTTCCAGCCTGAGTAACACTCAACCTCAGTGCCATGTGTGTCCTCTAGGGAAGACTTGCTCTAGCGCTTTATCACAGTCTAACCTCCATCTCAGCCTCCTCCTTCCTAATAACAGCCTCTCAGTTCAGTAAGAGTCATTATTCTGCCTGCTCAGCAGGTGGGGAAACTGAGGCACACACTAGCAAAGCAAACTGCTTCTTAGGGAACCAGTTGTAGGAACTAGACAGAGTGCCAGAGCCCAACCCTGGGCTCAGCCTCTGGGCAGCAGAGTCCAAAGACCCAGGCATCGTGTCCAGTGGTTGTGATTTATCAAGCTGTGTGACCTTGAACAAGCGATATGACCTCTCTGGGCCCCAGTTTCCTCATCAGTAAAATGGAGAAAATAAAAGGACCTACCTCATGGTGTGCTTGAAGGATTAAATGAGGGGTAGATTCTCAATAGATGTGAGTGATTACTACTTTCGGATTGCACGGGCCATCTGTGTGTCCACCTCTCTGTACACATTGTGTGTGTGTGCCTGCTTGTACAGAAGCTGTCTTCGTGCCTGTGTCACAGCTGATGACCAGGCAACCGCTAGCGTTTCAAGTTGGCGGTAGCGGATCTGCTTCCTGCGCTTCTGTTTAGCCTTCCGAGCCACCGCTTGGTGGTTGGAGCAGATGCTTCCATGCTCCCTGGAACAAGGGCGTGTGGTGGTTTGGAGGCAGATGTGGAAGGCCAGGCGTCTGTAAGCCAGCCTGTTTCCAAGCGCTCTGACCGACCTGACCCAGGAAGGGGGTGGGGCGGGAAGGAGGGAGAGTAAGGGGGAGGGGGCCAGAGAGGGCCTAGGAGGGAACCACCCCCCCAAAGGAAATGCACAGTAACAGATCTGGAGTCTGGCCCGCCCTGAGCCCCTTCTGTGTGGCTCTGGGAGCCTCTCCCACCCCCCTCTCCCCACCCCACCCTCCAAGACTCCTTTATGTTCCTGTTCCCAGAAGGCAGCTGGCATGGGGGCTGAGAACAGGGAGGTGAGGCTGGAGGGGCAGAGGGGCAGAGGGGCAGGGCTCCCCACTTTTTGCCCAGAGCCCTTCCGAAGGGTGTGTCCCAACAGGGCATGCACACACAGTGATTAAGGGGGAGGGAGGAATGACATCCACTGTCCACTGCGGTACCCAGCCGGTGGGCTGGACCGTGGCCAACTTTCCCCTGAGGCTCTTGGCTGCAGTATCCTCACCCCTGGCACCACCCACTGGCCTACTCAGACGCTCCTTAGGTCCAGGGGCGGGAGCCCTGCTAGGAGGAACCGCCTGGGGGTAGGCTGGGCTGGGCGCACAGCTCTCCCCCACCCCTCCCTAAGCCTCCCTCCTCCACTCCCTCTGCCCACATTGAGCTCCAGCTGGGTTTGAAAGAGGTGCTCTAATCCTCCCTCCCTCCAAAGCAGGCCCTGCCCTGTATTCTCTCCTTTTTTTTTTTTTTTTTGCGGTACGCGGCCTCCCACTGCTGTGGCCTCTCCCGTTGTGGAGCACAGGCTCCAGACGCGCAGGCTCAGCGGCCATGGCTCACGGGGCCCAGCCGCTCTGGGATCTTCCCGGACCGGGGCACGAACGCGTGTCCCCTGCATCAACAGGCGGACTCTCAACCACTGCGCCACCAGGGAAGCCCTGTATTCTCTCCTTTTAGCTGGAAGCTGTATCCATAAACTGATTCTCTTGTAGACCCCAACCTGATGCTTTATCCACTGGGAGAACCCTCTAAACCAGGCCAGCTGCCCCCTCCCCCAGCCTTCACTCCACCCACCTGACATGCCCTCCTGCTCACAGCAGCACAGACTTCCAGGTCCGCCTGGACCAGTTCCTGGAGCGCTCTCCAGATGAGTCCTATCCTCATGACTGCCCTGGGTTCCTTGTCTGCTCTGCAGAATCAGCGCCCTGTTCCTAATGGACCCCGGATAGTGCTCTAGGTACCCCGCCCCACGCTGACTGGTCCCCTGTGCTTTATCTCCCCACAGACGTGAGGCTTCGAGGGGAGGGCGACACCCCACTGCACCCACCCCACCCCACCTCCACCCAGGCCGCTGTGGCAAACCTCAACTTCTGGGTGCACAATAAACACTTCTGGATTGATACTGATTCCATCCAGGTCATGCGCTGGCACCTTTACCTACTGGTTCTAGGAGTGGAGTGTGGAGTTATGCCTGAGTGGATATTTAATTAGTGCCTTTGTGGACACAGGGATTTAACTTTTCATTCTTTGGCTTGGGCGTTCCGGGAGTACATGGTTTTTGATAAAAAGCTATATGGAGTCATCCAATCTTGGAAGCTGTCCACCAACCCTGATTAAGCACCTTCCCTTCTGACCTTCAGTGCCTGATTCCCTGATTTAGCACCCCCTCCCCTCCCCACCCCTCCCCACCCTCCCCTCCCCTCCCCTCCCTTCTTCTCCCCTCCCCTCCCCACCCCTCCCCACCCTCCCCTCCCCTCCCCACTCTCCCCTCCCCTCCCCACCTCTCCCCACCCCTCCCCTCCCCACCCCTCCCCACCCCTCCCCTCCCTCTCCTCCCCTCCCCTCCCTAGCTCTGAGCCTCTCCACCCCCACGCGCTGCCATCAGTGACCCTCCCACCATTACAAGAAGGTCTGACAAACTCCTTCCAGCCCCTTGTGGAGACTCTTGCCCCTGACCCATGGGTATTTTTCAGTTTTAGAACTACAGAAGGAGACCCTTCCTGCCTTCCTGAAGCAAATCTGCCTGGCTGGCGCAGGCTCTGTGCAGGGCGTGCCCCACAAAGGAATGAATCACTAACACTGGGATTTCAGGCAGGGGGCACCTGTTGGAAGAGATGAATTGAAGTCTGAACCATCTTCCTGGGGTTCTGCCAACCTCAGCCCCATCCTGGGCCTTCATAGACTGATGGGCCTCTGGGATTTACCCCTGGCCCTGGGATGCTTTAATGTTTGTGGCCTGCCGGTGAAGAGTGGCAGAGGCCATGGAGGGCCAGGTCTCTCATTGGTCTCATTTGTTTTGAGCTGAGTCTCCATCACACACCAGGCAGCTGGTCTCCGGGGAAGAAGGACCCTCCCTCCCTGGCCCCTCCCCCCTTTCTGAGAAGCACCAGCCTAGGTACCCAGGAGTTAGTGAAGGTTCCCGCCAGGTGAAGGGCAGTTCTGGGTAAAAGGTCTGACAGCAGCAGGAGCCTCCGAGCTCCTGTGGGCGTGGTGTGTGGTCTCAGGGAACAGCTTGGGCAAGGGCGCTCCGCCACACCTCTCTGGGATGGGTGGCTGGCCCACCCCAAATGTGGACTGTTGGGTCTCCGGTTGGCATTTCTGAGTCAGTCTTAGAATGGCGACAAAGCCAGGGACAGCCTGGTGATACTGTGTTTGTCGTTGGGGAGAATAGGGCAGTAGGTGCTCCCACTTCAGGCTTCAGGACTCCCTCTGGGCCAAGTTCCCTGGGCAACCCCGTGGAGGGAGCCACGGTTCTGTGCTTACTTCCTGCACTTCCCTCCTTTTCGTTTGCCACTTGAATGCTTGCTGTGCAGTGTTTTATTTGATAAGTTACACTCACGACCCTTTAAAGAGAAAACATATAATTCTAGTAATTTTATTGGGCTCAGGTTTCAGGCAAATGGAAATAAAATTGCCTCTAAAAATAAAAGACATGCAGAATTGGAGAAAAAAACAATAACAATGAAAAGCCATCCCTGATTTGACATAAATGGTAAGGCATTTTGTGAAATGTTAGAGAAAAAATAAACAAACGAGAGATCCAGGAGAAAAGTGGGGGAAAAGCTCCTCCACTACCCTTGCTTTCATTTCTGCTTTACCTTTACGAAGGGGCTTACTTTTTGTATTAGAAAGTGAGGCGTAAAGTGCGGCTAGTGAAATTGGTCCTTGTCCCGCGCTGAACAGTACAGGTGGACAAAAAGGGGCTGCCTGCCAAATACTTCTGGTTGGAGGGAGGGGTGGGAGTGCTCTCTCAAAACCACTCCTGGAATGGCTTAACTCGCCCAGCACGAATCAATGACAACCTCCCGCCGGCTGCGGCAGGCTCCCCTGAGCCCGGGACCCTGGCGGCGCTCAGGACACGACCCGGGCACGAGCGGCGTCCCCGGGGCGGCCAGGTGGGTCTGCGGCGGCCTCGGCCGGAGCGGGCTGGGATGGGCTCGGGGCTCCGGGCAGGCGGCCGTGGAGGCGGGGGTGGGGAGGAGGCGCCCAGCGGTTGCATCCCCTCTCCGGGCACTGCTGGGACGCCTGGCCCGGGTGGCGGCTCGGACTGGCCCTCGCCGGGCGTGAGTGGCGGCGTCCGCGAGGAATTTCAAAGCCGCGCCTGGGCTGGAAACGAGCGTGCTGGGGAAAGCGGGGCTAGGGCCCCCGCGGTAATGCAGGGGCGCGCGGCCGCCTACCTCCCAGCGCAGCGCAGGAAAGAATCGGGGACTCGGAATTCAGCAACTCTGCTCGCGTTCTCAGCGCCCGCGGCCCTCGCGTCAGGTTTTGGAGTGGCAGAAAGGGGACAGCGGAGAGTGCGAGGGGCACTCTGGAAGGTAGTGGTCGATAGACATTGTTAGTTTCAAGACCCTCCCCCCAAAAAAGCTTGGCTCCCCCATGTCAGATGCAAAACTTGGGGGCGGGGGCAGGGAGAAAGCCAAGGTAACTCCTGGCAGAAGTCAGGACAGGGGCAGGAATGAAAGGGGGATTGGCACAAGTCGCTGGGCGAGCCGGAGGGAATCCCGTCGCCGTCCCGGGCAGAATCGCCAGCAGAACCGGGTGGGTGGGGACCCTTCCCTGTGCCCTGACCTGGGCGTGGGTGGGCGGTGGAGCCAAGCCCGGGTCCCGGAGCTCCAGAGGCGGCCGGGTCCGGGTGGGACGGGCCAGCTCCGCGCGCCCCAACCCGCGTCGCCCTCGCGACCGCCGGGTTCCCTGCAGCAGGGTACCCGCAGCGGCCGCGGGCTGGCCTGGGAGGGACTCAGGAAAGAGCCTGCACACACACATCCCCCCCCCACACACACACACACCCCGGCGCTGAGGGTCGAGCGGGTGCAGTTTTCTTCCTGTCTGAGGTCAGGGCTCCGTGGGTCGTCGGGTTTGGTCGTGCTGGTTTCTGGCTTCTGTTGTCCCGGCTGTGGACGGTGGGCCGGGGACGGCTGCCCTTTTTCTCTTAACCCCTGGTACTGGGCTCTGCACAGGAGGCAGCCTCATTCCCGCGATTCATTGGGCGACGGGTGGCGTACCCCTTACAATCCCTCCAAATGCAGGAATATGAACAAGTAAAGGAAGTGGTTGAAACAATCAGGCAGTTTTCCCCAGTCATAGAAGTTTTTGTGGAAGGGGAGGGATAGGAAGGGCAAAGGTCCTGCCAGGTTCAAGTTTCAGATCCACTCCATCACCCAGTTAAATCCTAGGAATTAGAAAGGTTCAGGGACCTCCTCTGGATAGATCTCCAGATCTCTTCTAACAAGTCAAAAGAGTCACAAGCTACACGCTGGGCCCTTCCCTGAATCAACTTTTCCTTGAGAGACAACTGGGAGAGCCATTTTGGGATCTGAGAAGAGGCACTTTAGCAGCCAAAGGTCTACAAAGGCTTAAAATAAGAGGAAGCTTTGGGGCAGGACCCTGAGGGAGGAAGACCAAAAGACCAAAGGCCTGAAGGTCATAGAACTCGAGGCTTATCCTGCCGTGTCAGCTGTGGGAGATAAGCCAAAGAGGGTACGGGCAGGGAAGAGAGGGATGGGACATTCAGAGACCATCTACCATGTGCCAGGTACTGTGCTTGGCACACTTTATCTCCTCTAACCCACACAAACCATCGGATATGAATCATTAGCTCCACTTTGCAGATGAGGAAACTGAAGCTCAAAGGGGTTAAGTAAGTTGCCCAGGTACTTAGCGACAGAACCAGGAATCCAAGCTACCCATCATACCACCCATCTTTTAGAATGTTTCGTTTTAGTTGAAGAGACAGGACTCCATCACTCTGGTATAATTATTGTACAAAATAGTATGTGTTACATCCAGTGTTAACCTTCTTGAACCTGAGTTTCTTTCCATTCCATCAGTCAATCATTTATTCGACAACTGTCATATTGTCTAATGTGTGATTCCAAGCACCGTGCTAAGTGTTGGCATACATTAGTAAGTGAACTCTGACCTGGTCCCTGGCCTCTGTCAATGGGAATAGTAATTGTAACAGTACATCCTTCAGTGACTATCGAGTGAATGAAATGAGACAGTGTGTGGGGAGGTGCTACAGAAGCATGGCCGTGAAGGAGGAGAGGCAGCAGGGGGGCTGGGAGAAGACGAGGGGTGGGCAGTTGGAATGGTGAGTGTCCCCATGCTGCAGTCATGAGGACTGGTCCCTGGAGTGCACACAGTGCCTAGGAAGCTGTTTGAGCCCCTGCTGTTCAGATTACTGGCTTACAGCCGTGGGTTCTAAGATGAGCCTTTAGTTTTGGGCATCGAAACTGGAGAGGACAAGACCCCATGCAGCCTCTAGGAGGACTGGTGCCTCTCTGCAGCAGTGCCAGCCAGGCTGAGAGCTGCCCCAAGAGCATCACTCCCAGCCCCCACCCTCGTTCCTCAGCAGCTGCAATGGCACCTTCCATACTCTCAGGGCCGGAGCTGCAGCTCCAAGCCCCTCATCCTACCGTTGGAGAAGCTGGTCCGTGTTCACAGGACTTGGCAGTGAAGCCAGCACTAGAACCCAGGTCTCTTGACTGTCCATAGCTCTCAGAGCAGCTCACCCCCACCTGCCAGGGTGTTTCAGGACTCAACTGAAAAGATGGTGTTCCATCCACTATATCTCCACTCACAATGCCATTCCCCGATGCTCCTGTCCATCTCTGCTTTAGCTGAACAGACATATCTGTCCTAATAAAACGGTGTCAGATGAATCTTTGACACAGAGCGGCCATAAATATTTCAGGACATTTGGCCTGTTAACTCTCCTTCCATCTTGAATGGTATAATAGGTGTAAGATAACTGCCTCTAAAATTAACTCTCACTTTTGTGAGGAAGGTGAACTGATAAATCTTGCCTTGAAGCTACGCCCATCTGAGGGATGTTCTGCGGGCTTACTTCTTCAGAACTGACACCAACTCTTCTGGGGAGGACGATTTTCCTCTTCCTTTCTTCTTTGTTTCTTTTTTTTTCTTTTCTTTCTTTTCTTTTTTTTTAACTCTCTTGGCTTTGAGGTCACAAGATCACGTTGTATTCCATTTTGATGTCGTGGTGACAGAATAAAGGCATTTTTCTCCTAATATTGAGATGATCGGCCTGATCAGAGCGGTGAGCCCCCGCCTGGCTGCCCCATGTATACAGCGATTGCACAGGTGGATAACTGCATGGGAATGTCTGTTTGCTCAGCGTTTGCTCAGCCGTGCAGCCCTACAGGTTGGGCCAGGGAGAGAGCTGTTCAGTTTATTTTCCTTTGGCTGGGAACTGTGGAGATGAAAAGAGGGAGGGGAATCTGGGGTTGAGAGATTGTTGCCAAGAGCAATTTGGAGTCTCCTTCATATTAGTCAGAGATTGTGTTTTTTCCTTTCTGAAGCTGCCTGCCTCCTAGTAACTTCCACCGAGGACTTTTTTCCATCTTTGTGCGCGCTTGTTAGTTTTTGTTTTGGTTTTTAAGTTGCTGGACTTCTCATGACTTAGCCAAAAACAGATAACTTGAGGAATGGGGTGATGAAATGGGCCCTTTGTACTATATATTCTACATGTCGTTGCTTCATAACTTTGAATACTGATAGACCCCGAGGTACCACGATGGAGTAAGATGAGTAATTCCTTTGAAGGGAGAGTTTATCTTCAGTGGATGACTTTCAAAATTGCAGCATAATTTAACTTTCCCTTTGTCCATCTCGAGCCTGTGTTTAGAAAAAGAAGAACGTGTGCTCTCCTGTCTCACTCCCTTTTGTTCC
Source organism: Orcinus orca (assembly GCF_937001465.1). Lineage (NCBI taxonomy): Eukaryota > Metazoa > Chordata > Mammalia > Artiodactyla > Delphinidae > Orcinus > Orcinus orca. The sequence goes on from NC_064573.1 coordinate 25,284,411, forward strand.
CTTTGGGAGGCCCCTCCATCGGGGCCTTGCTTGGAAGGGGACCAGCCAGAGTGGGCCTCCTTCCCTTTCCTCGTCACCCCCGCATCTCCTCCACCTGCAGGAGGCCAGCAGTGGAGAAGGAAGCTTCCCCCGGGGGTAAGAACTCTTCCCCAGTAGTGGCCTGGCTCGGGTCACGTGAGGTGCAGAAGAGGAAAAGCTGGCACGACCGAAGCCTGCCCCTCCTGGGCCAGAACCCCGGGGCGGGATGTTCTTCATCTGTCAAGAAGTGAGTTCATCCTCTGAACAAATTGAGTAGAGCAGCACCGAGACACAGAACTGAAAAAACTGCCTAATAATAGAGTACACAGTCAGTGTCGGCTTTTTCAAATTAGATACAAACCAGAAGCAGATGTACACGTGACCTCCCCAAATAATATCACAGAGCTGAACTTGGCCTTCAGAAGAATTCTGCCTTGCCTACACACACGTGTGCACACGTACACTCAGGGCAGTTGCTTTTTTGGCTGTGGCTTCTGGCTGATAATTTTGCTCTTTCTGGAGCTACCGGGTTGATCCGTTGTTTTTTGTGAGGCTACTGGTAAAAGTAAGAGGTGACAGTGACCCTAATTCCTGTTGATACGTGCCTTCTTTTAAGCCCTGGGGAAGTCTACCAGAGAACGCCTCTATTAGCAGAACCTAAATAACAGGAACTTTTCTAAGGTTTGTTGTTGTTTTTTTTTTAATACCAGCTTTATTGAGATATAAGTCACATACCGTGCGAGTCACCCACTTAAAGTGTACAAGTCGGTGGTTTTTAGTATATTTACAAAGTTGTGCTACCCTCACCACCATCAATTTTAGAATATTTTCATCACACCAAAAAGAACCCCGTAACCATTAGCACTCACTCCCCATTTCACCCCAACTCCCCAGTTCTAGGTCACCAAAAATCTACTTTCTATCTCTAAATAGATTTGCCTGTTCTGGACATTTCATATCAATGGAATCAGAGAATATGAGGCCTTTTGCGACTGCTTTCACTCCACATGTTTTTAAGGTTCATCCACACTGTAGCATGTATCGGTATTTCATTTCTTTTATTGCTGGATAATGTTCCTTGTATGGCTATATCACATTTTATTTATCCAATCGTCACCCGATGGATAGCTGGGTTGTTTCCATGTTTGGCTCTTGTCAATAATACTGTGAACATTCACGCACAAGATGTTGTTTGGCCATAGGTTAGTCTTTCTCTTGGCTATATCCCTAGGAGTGGAATCGCTGGGTCAGATGGTAACTCTATGTGTTACCTTTCGGGAAACTGCCGACTGCTTTTCACAGTGGCTGCACCATTTTACGTTCCCGTCAGCAGTGTGTAAGGATTCCAGTTTCTCAACATCTTTGACAACATTTATTGATAATATCTGCCTTTTTAATTGTAGCCATCCTATTTTCTAAGGGTTTATGTGCTCAAGGAAGCAGCACCCAGGAAATATTCTGGAATCAGCTAAGTCACATTTGCTTGCCGTACCTACAGTGAGATCCATGTGTTTCAACTTCTTGATCATCCTACCTAGCCTGGTGTTTCCTCTGCATGTCCCAGACCTCTCACCAGGTTTTCCCTATAAGTTTCTATGGGACAATGCAGGGGTCGGTGCTCTCATTCTGTTTTCCCAAGGAATGCTCCAGAGAGCCGGCAGTGGGGCCCGCTCCCTCAGTCCCACTTCATCCAGATGCAGCTGCTGATGGAAAACCAGGCCCTGGGAAAGGAAGAAATTGACCTGAAGGGAAATAAATGTGACATTCATTGGACAAGCTGTTCAATGTTTGGGACTTCGATGGAGACGACTAAGATCCTGACCTTTTTATTGTGTTAAATGACACTTTTGGGACCACGAATAAAACTGTTGGAGAGCTAACATCATAACCAGGTGGCAGCCGGGCAACACAAGGCCACCTCATCCCGTTCCTGTTCGGGCCTTGAGCTGGTGGCAAGACCCATTGATTCAGGCAAAACTGCTAGGTGTGTCTGGGTGCTCTATTTCACACTGGTATTTCAGCTCCATGATGAAATAATTTCATCCCCTTGTCATACCTATGGGACTGACTGGAGTCACACTCAACAGAGGTAGATAGGAGCCGAGTGGTTCAGGGGGGACTCACCTAGTTTGAAAGACTGCCAAAGATTGTGAAAAATTATCCTTTCACCCAGAACATGCTAAAATCTCAGTCAGTGGCATCAAGTTCAGTATAAGCAGACCTCAGTACCGGAAATGAATTCCAATAGCTTCTTGGATATCATTGTCAAGCAGCTGGAATCAGGCCCAGCTACCAATTTACTCTTCACTTTCAAGCAGTGCTTAATCCAGCAGTTCCTAAACCTGACTCCAGGTCGTCATCACCTATGAAACGTTTTAAAGATTCCATGTGCCGGGCCCCACCCACGAGGTACCGAAGCAGATGCTCAACGGAGGGGACCAGGCGCCTGAAGGCGGTTGTGATGGAGAGTGAGAACACAGGCTGACCTCTCTGGGCTTCAGTTTCCTTTCTCAAAACGAGCCGTTGGATTAGACTGGCGTCTCCAAAGGGATTCATGGAGCTGATTCAAGCAGAACAGTTCAGGGTGAGTCTGTTTTTGCATGAAGTTTTATTTCTACAAGGGAGCTTCTGCTGCTGAAATAAAATTCAGAGAGCCCTTGAGTGGATGGTTTCTGAAGTTCAGCTATGACAGTTCTGAGTGTCACATTCTAAGAGGACAATTGTCCCAACTTCTTGGAGGAGGATTTAGCAGGAGTCATGCAAATGGAAGTTACTTGATAAGGGAGTCACGCTCTGTGAGGGTCCGAGCTGCCTGGCTGGCTGTGTGCACCACGGTGACGGGGTAGAATATGATTCGGTAGCCCTTTCTTCTCCCACTCCCCTCAGTAGCATCCCTGCCCACCTCCCTTGAAGTCCCCATAGCTTTCCTCCCCTTCCTCTACTGCTGTTTCTAAGAGTAGCCCAGAGTGTCAGACATTCATTCGTTCGTTCCTCCATTTAGCCGCTTCCCACACGCCTCCTATAGGTGACGAATTGACTAACACTCCATTTCTGTCCTCCGATAACGTGCCACACATTCTAACCAGAGAGGCAGCCTGAGGGCCCCGGAAGTGCCGTCTCAGGGCCCCTTGGTTTGGATGGAGGGTTGTGGAGAGGCCTGAGTTCATGGCATGTCTGGAGGGCGGCCTCACCTCTAAACCTGTCTGCAAGCTCTGCTCCTCCCCCCTCCCCCACTGGGGCTGTGCCCTCAGCAGGCGGCTCAGAAAACGCTTCTGTCATCCCTGGTCTCAGCCAGAGACCATGCCCTCCTCCTTAACACGCACCTGCTGGGGAGAGGTGGGCAGAGGCGGGAAAGGGAGGGCTGGTTTATTTGGAGATCCAGCCCTTGGCTCCCACCCCATACCCCTGACTGGACAACTCGCAGGACAGCCGTGCTTCAAGGACTGAAATCATCAGTGTTTACTAAAGCTGTTGGAGGGAGGGGAAGCGGGGCGGGGTGGGGGGCAGTCACGTATCTGCCTCCCAACAAGCACGAGGCCAGGTGAGGCCCAGAGCCATTCCCTCCCTCCCTTCCTGGTGAACATACACTCGGTGACGTTAGAGCCGCTGCTTGGGGGTGTTTTGAGAGGTGTTTTTCTAATGAAGGAAGAACCTTGAAGGTTCATTTGAATGGGGATTAATGTCTCTGTGGCCTGGACCTGCAGAGAAGGAGAAATTCTAGAAGGGGAGAAGTTTCAATAAAAGGAAGCGGGCTTGATCTGCCTCCTACTGATCTGTGGGGCCTCCTCTGCTCACAGCTTGGAAGGAAATATGTTTGAGGCAGTTTTCCGGGCATCGCTGTATCTTCTTTTGGATTCTGTGTTGGAGAGGGGGTGTGGGGTGTGTGTGTGTGTGTGTGTGTTTTCGGTGAACATTCCACTGTGAGTATGGACTGCCTAAACTCTGGGGTTCTAACCAGGTTATGAAGACCCCCTGAGTGTATGTTCAACCCTTAGGTTTTTTTCGGGGTTTTTTTTGCGGTACGCGAGCCTCTCACTGTTGTGGCCTCTCCCGTTGCGGAGCACAGGCTCCGGACGCGCAGGCTCAGCGGCCATGGCTCACGGGCCCAGCCGCTCCGCGGCATGTGGGATCTTCCCGGACCGGGGCACGAACCCGTGTCCCCTGCATCGGCAGGCGGACTCTCAACCACTGCGCCACCAGGGAAGCCCCAACCCTTAGTTTTGCATCACTCCCTTTTAGCAATACTTGTGCAGGGCAGCAAAACTTTTTTCCTGGTCCTTTCATGCTATTCTTTCACTGTTCAGATTCCTCCACCTGCATGGAGCCTGGCGATCCAGGAATCATTCTGTGTTCCAGAATCACCGCACCCACCCAGCCTCTTAGCTCCCCTTCAGGACTCCCGCTCCATCCTCTCTTTCTGATGATCTGACCCAGTTATTAGGAGAAAACCAATCCATTACACTAACCCACACGAAGCTACCAAAGCCTCTGGCAACCGCGTTACCCTCTTCAGGGGTGTCTGTCTTTGAAACAGGAGACTTAAGTTTCTAACGGGGGGACTTCAGGTGTGAGGATAAAGCACAGTAACTCGGGGCGGAGTGCGGAGGCGGTTTCTGTGGGAATGGGGACCTCCTAGAACCACTTTCATCAAGTGACATCTGTACCTGCTTGTGTGGCCTGGGCACAGACTTGGCCCCAGACTTGGTGGGGGCAGTGAGGTGAGAGGAGGGTGAGTGACCAGAATGAGGGCACCTTGGGGAGGACTGTCAGTTGGGGTGCATGGCAGGGAGAACCAGGGGCTTCTGAAAGGACAAGCTGCACTAAACAGACCGCAGGTTAATGTTTGGGCAGGTGGGGATGAGTTCCTTCCGGCCGGTGGGTTTCTTCAAGGTGACACTGGACCCCAGGAAGGTTGGGGAACAAACGGAGTGAACACAAAGATGGAGAGGAAGGCGTGCTCCAGAGGACGGGACCCTGTGCGGTGGGCCCCTGGCTGGCCTGGTGCACACCCAGCCGTGGGGTCTCTACTCCACTGCCCGCTCCTCCCTGCCTTCTCTTGTTGGGCTCCCCGCTGTGGGACGCTTCCCTACACCCTCCCTCCCTACCCTCCTCCCTTCCTCCCATGGTGCACCCTCTGAGTGAACCTGGCTTCCAGCTCTTGGAAGCCTTTCCAATAACATGGCGGTGAGGTCTTTGCAGACCCAGGCAGAGGAGAGGGGCTGAGCGTCAGCCAACCCCGGGCCCACGCTGGGATGAACTGGCCAGACCAAGTGAGCCTCCACTGGGGGCAGCCAGGAGAGGATGGGTGGGGCCTTCCCCGCAGCCAGTGGGGCCATTGCGAGTGACGCCTAGTCAGCAAGGACAGAAGCAGCGCCTACTGTGTGCCAGGCCCTGTGCTGGCCCCAGAAAGCCTGCAGATGCAGCTCCCCGGCCCCTGCCCTCCCAAGATTGTCATCCGTTTACCCAGTTAAGACAGAACTTGAAAATGCAGCAAGAGTCTATAAAAGTGACAGACTCTGCTAATTGGTCCAGAAAGATGGTGCTATTCAGAGTCAGAGCAGGGGATGGGGGGCAGAGGGCTCAGGGGAGGCTTCGTGGAGAGGCTCTGAGCTGGGACCAGAGGCGAAGCGGCGTGCCACAGCCTCTTAGCTCACAGGCTCTGCAATCGGGGCCTGTTTCAAGACCTGGTTCTCATTTACAGGCTCTGTGGCATTGGACTAGTTACGTAATGTCTCTGTGCTGTGGTTTCCCTATTTGTAAAATGGGGATGAAACCTCATAGTGTTGCTGTGAGGACGGAATGAGAGCACCCCTCAGTGCCCGGCCTGTAAGTGCTGGCTTTCACCAGCTGGACAGGACAAACTCTGATGCAGCACAATGGCCTCTTCCAAGCAGGCATCCCCAGGTGACCTGGAGCTGGATGGGGGCATCCCTTTGGCCAGGATCTCCCTTGGGGGCTGGAACTGTCTGAAATTTTAGAAAAAAACTGAGCAGCATCCTGTGGAAAGTAGTGGAGGTGCGAGTCCACAGTCGGTTTTAGGTGACTTGATTAAAAATCCAAGGGTCTCTCTGGGCAGGACCGGGCTCTGAGGCCTGCTCTGATGGGGAGAGAGGGGGCAGCACACTAGGGCTGTCTTCAAGTCCCAGGGTGTCAAGGGGTGGGTAGATTAAAGATACAGGTATTCTGGTGTATTTAATAAGACCCAGCTGTGACAAAATTCTGGCCTGCTCTTAGACTAAGTCAGTTGACTAAGGAAAGTGAAGAATTACCATAGAATGGGTTATTCAAAATCATTATTATCAGGTATCAATTCAGAGCAGGTAATAGTGGAGGTGGGGAGGAATCAGCATGAGAGGTAATAAAGGAAACAGAAAACATCAGTGTGTAAACTTTTTAAACACCATCCTTTGAAGAGATCAAATGTTATAAAACAATGGCCCAGCCACGTTTGTAAAGTTTCCCAGAGTACACATTGCTCCTGCAGTGGCCCTGTGCCGGCACACCCACGGCCCTGCTCTTGGCAGGACCCTGGTGGGGCTGCTTGCCCGAAACACACCAGGGAAAGGGTTCTCCACGTCACGTATTCTTAGAATGCACCACTGGCTACAGCAGCGCGACCACACCATGACAGACGGACATCTGCTGGACGGTGTCTCCCGGGGCTGCCTGGCCAGGGTCAATGCCCTGGATGGCCTAGTCCACTGGGGCCACCTAATGAAGGGCCAAGCAGACAATGTCAGGGCCTCAAAGGACCTCCTGCTCCTGCAGATGGAGGAGGCAAAATATGCATCTTCTTACCCCACGACCACACTCTTGCCACAGTGCTTGACTGCGTCTCCCAACCCTTAGGTCATTATGGCCAGCACCCTCCATCTCGCTTCCCCAGCCTGCTGTGATCTGAGTACCAGGATGGAAAAGTCGGGAAACAAGTTGCTTTGAGTGGTGGTGTCCCAGGCACAGAGGGCTGTCCGTACTCATATGACCAAGAGGGCTCCCCAGAAAGGTGGCTGGCGGTCAGTGGCCCAGGGGTGCAAGAACAGATGTCTGGAAGGCAGCCAAGAAAAGACACGCCATTCAGGGCTGGGGAACCTTGCTCCTTGGGACACCACCTTGTCCAGAGTCCCATTCAGGAGGGAGGTCCCTTCCACGGCTTCCACAGTGGGAGGCACCTGCTGGGGAAGACTCACTGAGACCTGAGTTCCAGTCTCAGCGCATCCACTTTCCAGTCAGGTCACCGTGGACTTCTTGGAATCTCTGAGCCTCAGGTATTCATCTGTACAATGGGAAAGTTATAGCTGCCTCCTGACCTGGTGAAGGAATTAAAAAGATAAATTATGCACCATGTCTAACACACAGTAGCCGTAATTTTGAAAATAGCTTTCAACTCGGCACTTGTGTACAGCAAATTTCTGGGTCCCGACACACCCACCCAACCCCATCAAGAACCTCTCCTTTGTCCAGTGGCTCCTGTGTTCTGCCTGTGATCATGGTATTTTTCTGCCCGTGATCATGGTATTTTTTCACCACCACTGAGGAAATCTGAGGGCTTCCATCAGTAGCCACCACGCCTGCCTTGGCCTGGCCCTAGATTTCCTCCTGGTTGTCCCTAGATTGACCACTGCTGTTCCTACTGGAGCAGAGGGGCTGGGAAACAGGGTGATAGCAAGGAGCTTTCTCCCCAACTAATGTTAAAACCCTTCCTGTCCATTTTCCCAAAAGGCGTGTTTGCTTTCCCATCTTCTCACTCACACTTGCTCCTTGAAGAAGTCAAGCTCCTCCAGGGCTGGCTCAGAGAGCACTTCACAGACACCAAACTAAAACTACCAAGCAGTATCCCGTCAGGATTCCCACTGTCTCAGCCAGTGAGGGTGGGTGCCCCGGCCTCCATCCCAAGGTCCCGAGACCCACCAAACCCCTGCATCACTGTGCCCCAAAGACCCTTGTGGTCCTCACACAGTCAGGACTCCTGGTAGCTGGTCCTGTTGGCCAGGACTGCACGGGTGGGCATGCAGACTCCCTCCCACCCCCTCCCCCAGCAGCCTGTCTGTAGTAATGATTAATGTGATCAATAAGAAGATAAACAATAAGTTGGTAGCAAAAGCATCTGAAAAAGGTAATTAGCAGCAAAACACCATGGTTCTTCAAGACGGTTGGTTGCATTTTGTTTGGCTTTGGGGACTGTGGTGCAGATTCTATTCCAGCAGGTGCTATTGGCTTCTGATGAGTTAGATGCCACCCGGAGTCTCCTACATGTTCACATGAAGGGAAGCGCTCCCACCTCCTTCCCATTCCAGTGTCGCCCGAGGGTCTCAGACAGGCAGACAGACTCCAGGCTTTGCGTGGCTCTTCACTGGCTTTTCATCAAGCCTGCAAAGTTCAGCGTTACTAGGGAGAGGTCACCACGCCCCGAAGGAACAGATGCCAATTAAAGGGGCCCAGTTTGCCTGAAGAGTTGGGGAGCCGGTATCCAGCCTGTGATCCCCAGGTCGTAGGGTTAACGTGACAACTAAAATGACTCCTCACAGATGGCTTTGCCTTAATTGGCATTTTTCCTGGCTGGCTGAGCCCTGCAGGAAAGACGTCCTCCCTGTCCCCAGGCTACACCACCTCCTGTCCATCATGGACCCCAGAGCTGAGCATCATACATAAAATACAACAGAAACAGCTCTTCCTAGTAATAAACAAGACTATAATATATATGTGTTTGTGTTTTACAAGTTAATTAATAAAAACTTACATAATAATTCCTAAGAAGAACTGCATGTTAAGGATGCGTCTTGCAGCATTTATTACCATCAACACATCCACTGTTCTTACAGCACTTGGAGGCTGAACTACAGAATTAAGCCTGGATTTAGTCTGTGAATTACTTTCGGTGTTATAGTTCCTGTTTCTCCAAGGCTGGGGGCTCTGGGCAGCTGACTAGGAAGCAGAGTTTAGTGTGAGGATGTTAGTCAGAGGTGCCCTGGGGATCCACCCCTGCGGGATGCTGAGGCAGGAAGCAGGCAGGGCAGAGACGAAGCTGGTGATGCAGCCCCTCCGCTTCAGCCGTCCCCGCGGGGTCATCTGGAGCACACATGGCCACCTCTGGTTTGTCCCTTGCCTTTATAGAGCCCCTGGGACCTCAGGCAGTCATGGAACGTGTGTGTCCCTGGACTGGCATGGCTTTGGGTGGCTCTGCAGCCCAGGCCATCCTGACGGGGCGGTCCTAGGCTGAGGGCTGACTGCAGGCCACACTCCCACCAGCTGGGCCACCAGTCCTTTTTGAGGGGGAACCTGGGTGGCTCACATCTGTGCCTTCTGCAGCCTGTATATGGCTCATCCTTCTCAGTTTGTAAACTCCCTGGAGACAGGATATCCATATATCCTGTATGGCTCTCTGACCCTCACAGCCCCTAGCGTGGAGCTGAGCACAGGACAGGTGATCATAAGGCAGTCAGTGATCCGTGTCGAGGTGTAGATAGGTTTGCCAGAGGCCTCTGTGCCTGGGGACCGATCACCCACGCCACAGCTGCCAGGCGGGAGATGTTACAGCTCAGGGTGGCAGCTCCTCTGGCCCGAGCCCCAGGGAAAGGCTCCCCCGGGCCACGGATCCACACCCCTTCCTTCTGCAAGGACTCAGGGTCTGGGAGGGAATATTCTAACTTTCCTGGGGGTGGGACTAAGATTGTATGAGTTACATGCGTTACCATCTCATCTGTTCACTCATTCATTCATTTACTGAGCGTCTCCAATGAAGCCAGCACGGTGCTGCAGAGCAACAGGATGTGGGCAGTTTTCTCCCTTGTGGGGTGGAATGTATGTACAGCTGGACAGGAATCCTGGGCTGTGAGACCTCCCCACGCTGGGACCCCCCAACCCAGGAGAATCTTGCTTGTGTTAATTTGGCCTCTGGTCCCCACAAGCCTGAAGTGGTGGTTCTCTGCCCTCACCTGGAATGCCCTGCCCCGACCCACTCCTTGCACGGTGCTGCGCGTTTCAGATACTTCACCAGAGCAAGTTGTAACGTATGAAGTCAGCCTTCACCACCCCCGGCTGCTCTGAGCCCTCTTGGTAGAATCGGCTGGAACCACATGGCTCCGTGGATGTAATAGTACCAGCTACTCAGAGGCCTCTCGTACAGAGGAACTTGCGCTCGGGCAGGACAGCATATGTGGTCCCTGCCCTCTACCCGCCACACGCCCTACTCCAGCAGCTATGCACCTATAAATAAAGATACAGCAACCACTACATCTTCACAAGAGAGAAAAAAAAAACACACCTACTAACAATCAATGTAGTCCAAAAGAGGAGAATGGTAATATCAATTGTCAGACGTCCACTCATGGAATATCGTAAACCATGAAAAGGACAAAGGCAGGCAGTGCATAGCAACATGGAAGTGGGTTTATGGAGCACCATTAAAAGAAGAAGAAACAGAACAAAAATTGTGGTGTCCACCCAGCTGTGCCTCCACTGAGCTGTGCTGGCATCACTATTGGTCATGTAGATTCCGGCTCCCAAGCCAGATTTTTTTTTTTTATGTTTTAACTTTTTATTTTATATTGGAGTAGAACCAGTTAACAATGCTGTGATAGCTTCAGGTGCACAGCAGAGCAACTCAGCCATACATATACATGTAACCGTTCTCCCCCAGACTCCCCTCCCATCCAGGCTGCCACATAACATTGAGCAGAGTTCCCTGTGCTACACAGTAGGTCCTTGTTAGTTATCCTTTTTAAATATAGCAGTGTGTACATGTCGATCCCAAACTCCCTGACTATCCCTTCCCTCCACCTTTCCCCCCCCCCCCCGGTAACCATAATTTCATTGTCTAAGTCTGTGAGTCTGTTTCTGTTTTGTAAATACGTTCATTTGTCTCATTTCTTTTTAGTTTCCGCATATAAGCGATATCATACGCTATTTCTCTGTCTCTGTCTGACTTACTTCACTCAGTATGACAGTCTCTGTGTCCATCCATGTTGCTGCAATGGCATTATTTCATTCTTTTTATGGCTGAGTAATATTCCATTGTATACATGTACCACATCTTTACCCATTCCTCTGTCGCCATCGACGTTTAGGTTGGTCTAAGCCAGATTTGATGGCTCCAAACTCAGCTTGCCTCACTGCAGGACCCTGCCACCCCCCTGGCAGGACGTGCAGGGAACGTCCCGTCAGTGCTGAGGGTCACCTAGGACCACGGTGTGCACCGGCCCAGGCACAGGGCAGCTCAGCCTCTCTGCCTCTGCATGGTGACAACACCACCTCCCTGGGGCGACCAGGGGCCTCCGGACACCAGAGCCACCATGTGCCGGCACAGCTCTCCGCTCCTCTCTGCATCCCTTTGGCACCAGGGCCCCATGTCCTCGGCCTCTCCTCTAAGCCCTAATTTCACGGATTGGACTTGCCTCCCAGGCCAGGTTGGGGCTCACAGCATCAGTCTTGCTGTCTCTCCTGCCTGTCTCCAGACTGTAGGCCAAGCTCTTTCACTCAACCCAAAGCTTCCATGCGAATTACTGCCCATCAGTTCCACACACACCTAAGTCCAGAATCCCATTTGTGTAAACGGGAATGTGTAGAATGCGGCTCAGAGGGAACTAGGAAACGGAATCAGGTGTATTGAAGCGTGAGCATGGGGGTGGGGGTGGGGTCTAGTGTGTGCATTTTTTCAAATTACCCTTTAATATACAATATAATGCAGTATATACACATATTTTTAAGCTAACCTTAAAAGGAAAAAAGAAGGGATAGAGCAGTTGTAGAAGGCTATAGAAGGTTCAGGATACACAGCCAGAGCCCTGGCGTGTGCTGAGACCGGAAGGCTCTGGCGACTGGCAGGGTACTGGCTGTGAAAATACAAACCCGTGGGTACCTGAGAGTTGCTTATGTAATGATTTTGCCACCAGATGGGTGGTCCACCTTCTCTTTCGCCCCGAGCCATCATTCCTGGATCCTGGCCCCACCTGATGGCCTGGATCTCTGTCTCCAAGGGTTGCTCTCTCTTACCTGGAGTGGCAGATGGTAAAGCACAGTGCTCCTGGGGCTGACTCTGTAGGAGATACAGCAGCAGGAATGGGAAGTGGCTGCCCTCCCCAGGAAGAGCCTCAGGACCAGGGGCAGTTCTGCCGGCCGAGATTCCTGGCAGAGACTCCTGAGACGCCCACTTATTCTCTCAGAACCTTCCAAAGCCCATCCAACACTGCAGCCGTGCTCCTTCCTTTCTGAGCTGGTGCTCCAGGACTCAAGTGTGAAAACTTACCATGTGCCTTCCCAGCAGCCTCTGCAGGCAAGCCAGGGAGGGCCTGGAACTCAAGCTGCGTGTAGCTGGTGCCAAAAGTCCCCAAGTGAATCCCTGATGGGTTGATGGGAGGGTGGGGCTCAGCACAGATTAAATCTCCTTTGCTTCCGCCTCCCCCTCCTCCCCCGGCGTCCAGTCCCACAGCCTGTCCTGCCAGTCCTGGTTGCAGCATGCACACCTCCACACCTCCACTGCCACCTTCAGTGGTCCAGTGTCCTCGGTGCCCATCTGAACTCCTGCCTCTCAAGCTCTCCCACACATTCTGTCCCTCAGAATCATCTTCTGAAAACATAAATACGATCTGTTACTCTCTAGTTTCAAACTCTCAGCGGCCCCTCATTGTAATTAGGTTGAATTCCAAACCCCTTACTATGGCCTAAGGCCTTGCTACTCAGAGGGTGATCCCTGGACCAGCAGCTTGGACCCCACCCGGGAATGTGATGGAAATGCAGCATCTCCTCCCAAACCTACTGAGTCAAAATCTCTGGGCCATGAGCATGTTACCACTTGAGAAACAGCCTGAGAGCCCAGGGAGATCTGTCCTGCCCTGCCCCTTCGACCCCGCATAGGACCATCACACTGCAGACTTAGGAGGTCCTCTCTGAGTCCCCAACTAAAGGAGTGCCCCCAACCCCCGCACTTACAGTTCTATTCCCCTGTTTCATTTTCCTCAGCGTGCTCATGCCCACCAATGAGACCATTATTCATGTTTTTGTGATATTATATGTATTCCCACTAGAGCGTAAGCTTCATGCGGGTAGGACCCAGCCAATCCTGCTCTCCACCGTGTCCTCCCGGCCTGTAACAGTCCTTGGAGTGAAGGAAGGACCCAGTCAGATCAACACACATTTGATGGGCCTGTGCAAGGTACCCTGAGCTCACCAGGAGTTTACAGACAAGCTGGGAGGATCCTGCCCACCACCTCCCCTACCCCCGTCACACGTGAAAGTTAATTCAAAATGTGGGAGCTAATACTAATGAGAAATGCCTTCATTCCCCAAGTTTATTTGGTTGGAAAATGAGAAGGAAAGGGAGGTGCCTGGTAGTTTCAGGGAAGGAATGCATGGAATGTAGGTCTTCCAAGAATGTGGGGCTGGCAGTGGGAATGCAGATGCTTGCCCGCCGGGCTTGTGGTGTCTGGCTCCTTTCTCTCCTGGTAGAAGCAATCAGTCTTCAAAGATTAAGAAGATCAGGTGCCAGTGTTCTTTATCTTCTCAACATAGATGAAAATTAGGCAACAGGAGGAAAAAATACCCTTTAGTACAAAGCATGGTTCTCAAAGTGTGTTCCCTGGATTAGCAGCTCAGCGTCACCCGGGAACTTGTTAGAAATGCAGGATCTCAGGCCCCCGCTTCGGACCTCCTGAATCGGGCACTCTGCGGGTGGGACCCAGTGATTTGGGTTTTAACAAGCCTGTGAGTGAGGCATCTGGATTTTGAAAAACTGGCAGGATAAACGTAAATCTTTATTTTAAAAATACATAAAATAACACATTTATTATAGAAACTTTTGAAACTCAGCAAAGTAGGAAGATGATTAAGGCATCATTAATTCTGTCACTCAGAAATAACTCCAATGAATGCTATCCATAGTTTGGTGTATCTTCTTGCAACCTTTGTTAAAGCATATATATTTTTAAAAATTTACCCAAATTGGGTTATTCTGGACATTATGTTGCTCTTATTATTTAGCATTTTAGCTGTGAGCACTTCCTAATCATTCACAGAAAATCTCATTTTAGCGGCTTCATAATATTTGTTCACATTAGTGTACCCTAAGGGCTATATATCTAGGTAATTTCCAATTTTTCTTCTTATAAATAGCACTAGAATGAACATCCTGGTTCCAAAAAGTCTGATTCTTTTTTAGGATAAAATGCTAGAATAGAAATGATTAGGCAAAGACTAAATATTTTAGGTCTCTTGGTGAACATTTTACTATTTTAAAAGTTTAAAAACATATGTATGCATTTGTAAAACATATGTCAAAAAAGTTAATATATTACCCCTATAAAAAGAGCTTCTGTAAACCTTAAGAGAAATACATAACTCTCAGCAGTGTAAAAGGGGAAAAAGGAACTGACAGTTCACAAATGTAGGACCACATGTGGCAAATGGCCAATTCACAAGTGAGGTAATGTTGAACCTCAATTCCAGTGAAAAAAGTCAAGGTAGGGCTTCCCTGGTGGCGCAGTGGTTGAGAGTCCGCCTGCCGATGCAGGGGACGCGGGTTGGTGCCCCGGTCCGGGAAGATCCCACATGCCGCGGAGCGGCTGGGCCCATGAGCCATGGCCGCTGAGCCTGCGCGTCCGGAGCCTGTGCTCCACAACGGGAGAGGCCACAACAATGAGAGGCCCACATACCGCAAAAAAATAAAAAATAACAAACAAAAGGTAAATCTCCAAGGTACCACCTTTTTTTTTTTTTTAGCTCATCAATTTCACAAAGCTTTGTTAAAAAAAAAAAAAAAAATTAGAATAGCCGGAGCTGGCAAGTAAAGGTACAGTGAAACAGATATTTTCACCCATTCCTCCCATGTCTTCTGGAAGGAAATATGAATTGGTAGTGCCTTCCTGAGGTGCAGTTTGGTCTGTTTTACTAAGATTCATTCTACTTGGACAGCTCATTAGATGTCATAAAGGCTCCATTCACAGATAACGTTCCGTGGGGTGAAACGAGTGAGATATTTTGTTGTACAGTAAGAGCCGCCTCTGACTCAGGGCAGATGATCAGGGGTCCAGGCGCTGTTCTAAGTGCTTCGTTTCTGTTAACTTGTTGAACCTTCACAACCTTCCAGTGAGGGACTATTTATTATTTCCATTCTATAGATGAAAAAAATGAGACCAGAGAGGTCAAGTAACTTGCCTACTTTCACAGCAGGAAAGTGGCTGAGCTAGGATTGGAACCCATGAATCTCCATCTGACACCTATGCCCTTACCCATCATGGCAGACTGCCTCTTGATACGGCAGAAGCTGAGGGACAGGACAGCCCTCTCTTCTCTGCAGCTTGGCACTCATTACTCCCTCTCTCTTACCTTTCATCTCCTGACCTCAGGTATGGCTTCTGCTCAGTCCTGCCTCTAAGACACGCTTTTCACTTTTGAAGCATCTGCATTTCAGATAACGATGAGGAAAGACTTGGGATTTATAAAGAGCTGGAAACGTGCTTTGTCCGTGAAGAGACTGGTGTGTTCTGATATAGCCTATTCTTCTTAAAAATATTGCAGTTTCTATGGCTGTTGGGTCCTTGGAGTGAGAGGAGGCCGCTGGCTAGATCCATAGCTCTAACCCCTCTCCAGGCCAGTTACATCACTGGGCCCTTCGGAAAGGTAAAGATGAAGTCCTTTCCTAGGTCACAGCTTTTTGCTCAGGTGCGCAGAGGTATGCTAAGTGTCGTGGGAAACGCAAAAGAATTCGAAAGTAGAGCTGCTGCCCTTGAAGAATATAAGGCCCTTTGGGGCAATTCAGACCTCCTCTCCCAACATGACTGGGGAAGAACTGGATAGACCAAGTGATGCAGACCCTGTGCTTTCTTTGTTCAGACGTGAGCTTCTGGTAGGGTTAACCAGGAAGGCTTACTGGAGGAGGTGTCACCTGAACAGGGCCTTGAAGGATTTCAACAGCAACAGATGAGGGATGACAGAAGGAAGCGCACAGTGGTGGCAGGTTCAGGTGTCCTCAGAAAGTGAGCATTCCCATTTGGCTGGATTAGGGGAGAGGCAGGATCCACCCAGATATGTAGGAAGGGCCCCTACGGCGGAGGGCTTCGAGGGACAGGCTGAGGAGTGTGGGCCATGTTTTCCTGGTCTTCGTGTCCCTGTTCTCAGCACAGCCTGTGAGTGTGCCTAGGACCAGCTCGTTGTTGTTTGTAAGTGAACCAATAGCCAAATCCAGGAGGTGATGGGGGACACTGAAGGCGTTTGAGCCGGGAGTGTCATGGTTAAAGTAAAGTTTTGATGAGACAGGTGTTGCTTAGTTCTGTGGACATGAAGAGAAGTCCCAGGCAGGGTGGTGACAGACAGATAAGGTGATGCCCCGTGGGAGAGAACTTTGAGGCACCGAGACTAGAAGAAGGTGACCTGCCAGTGATGGTAGAGGCTGTGGCCCATGGGAAGCCACTGGCAGGTGCGTGTCCATCCTGTTGCATCTGCAAGGATCTCTGGGAGAATGGCCGCACCCCTTTGGGACCCTGCCGTCCCAGCACTCATCCAGGGACTATGGCGCTCTGATGGGTATGGTTTTATACTGAAGACTTGGCCCTGGCTCCCGCCTGGATCTCCGAGTGCTTGCTGGGCCATCTCTGTGAGGCAGTCTCTGTATGTCCAGGGCCTGGGACCTCCGGGTGGGAACGCACAGGGACGCGGGCTGGGAGGAGAAGCGGAAGGGCTATGCGTGAGAGGATCCTTGGCCAAGAGTGGTTGGTTATGTTAGAAGGATGGGTTCCGTGTGACAGGCAGGGTGAGTGCCCTGCCTGGGGTGGACAGCAGCAGAGGGAGGGGCGGGGTAAAAAGCAGACCTAGAGGCACAGAGGCCCACTGGCTCTCTGCCACCCATCCCCCAGCACTGTCAGCTTCTCACTGTGTCACAGCAATGCGGGGGCCATGCTTGTCCAGTGTCCCCCCCGCACTGGGCAGTGAGAGGTCCGTGGGCACATACGGGCCTCCCTCTTAAATATGGGCTAGGACCGAAGGTGGTACACACAGAGGACAGCTGGCAGAGGTGAGGGGGCAGAACAGGGACCCTCCGAGGCTCTGGCAAGAGGCAGGAAATTGGAGAGACTCTGGCACCGAGGAAGTAGACCATGAGCTGGGGAGGCTCAGTACGTGGCCAGCTCCAGTGAGCTGCCTTAGAGACTGGAGGGGACAGTGAGAGAGGCAGCAGACACAGCAGAGACTGGGGCAGAGATGACTTTGGGCCTGACAACCCCTCTTTTCATGTGCCCTCAGGACTGAAGAGAGAAGGTGGCCTCAAGATCGTGTCTGGAAACATTTGGTGTGGATAGAAGGGAGGCTTTCTGAAAGCCACAGCTGTTACCTTCTGGGAAAAGGCTACTGAGAAATCTTGAAATTTTCATTTATTCATTGATCAAACGTGTAGAGCAAGCACTACTTGCCAGAGTCCAAAGATAACCTAGCCTCCATCGCTGCCCTCAGGGAGCTTGCTGTCCAGTGGGGGAGGCAGCAAGAGATGTGCTGACGCTGCCCTCAGGGAGCTTGCTGTCTAGTGGGGGAGGCAGCAAGAGTTGTGCTGATGCCGGACTTCTGAGCTTGACTACACCTTGAGCACAGTGGGGAACTCCCTCCCGCCAGGAGCTAGGACACCAGGGTCTATGCCGCTGTCCTATTAGGGTGCAGGATAGTGGACTCTTTTCTTTACATTTTTCTTTTGATTTAATGTTGCATTTGATACATGCAGAAAAATATCTATCATATGTATGTAGGTTGTGAAGAGGAATAAAATAAACTCCTGTGAACCCATCTCTCAGTTTCAGAAATAGAATGTGACCCAAAGTATTAAAGCTCCTTGGTGTCCCTCCTCCACGGCATCCCCTTCTTTTCTCCCAGAAGTAATCATTATTCTGAATTGTGGGTTCAGCATTCTCTTGCTTTTCTGATGGTCTTACTACTTATATAGGACTCCACAAATTTTTGCAGTTCCTCAGAAAGTTAAAGGTAGAATTACCATATGACCCAGCAAGTCTGCTCCTTGGTATATACTCAAAAGAATTGAAAACAGGGACTCAAACAGATACTTGTGCATAAATGGTGATAGCATTATTTTCAATAGCCAAAAGGGGGAAACAACCCAAGTGTCCATTAACAGATGAACTGGTAATGTATACATTTCATATATATATTTCAGCCATAAAAAGAATGGAGTTCTAATACATGCTTACATGGATGAACCTTGAAGATGTTACACTAAGTGAAATAAACCAGTGATACAACGACAAATATTGTATGAATCCACTTATATGAAATATCTAGAATAGGCAAATTCATAAACTCAGAGAGTAGATTAGGGGTTCCCAGGGTCTGAGTGGAGGGGGAATAGGGAGTTATTGCTTAACGGGTACAGAGTTTCCTCTTGGGGTGATGAAATAGTTGTAGAGATTGTGGCGATGGTTGCACAACATTGTGAAATGTACCTAATGCCACTGAACTGTATACTTAAAAATGGTTAAAGGGGCAAATTTTATGTTAATATATTTGTCCACAATTTAGAAAAAAACTTATTGGTAGTTTTGCCAGTATTTGAACTTTACATAAATGAAATCAAACTGTATATCTTCTCCTGCGATTGCTTCTCTCACTCAATATTCTGTTTCTACGATTCATCCACGTGGAGGCAGCTGGCCATGGTTTATGCATATTCACCACCGAATAGTATTCTGTGGTATGGATATACCACAACCTATCTATCCAGTTTTGGGTCGATGACACTAAAGATGTCTGCAGGTTTTTCTGCTATTAATAACAATGTTTCTGAGAACATGCCGTCATGTGTCTCCTGGAGCACGTGTCCAGGAGTGTCTCTGTGCTCTACCTCTAGGGGTGGGATTGCTGGGTCAGAGGGAGTGTTCATGTTCAACTTCATAAAATGATGCCAAATTGTGTTCCAGAGAGGTTGTACCCATTATCACTCTGCCAGTCGTCCATCAGTTCCTAGTGGCCCCACGTCCTCCCCAATAGAATTGCATATTTTCTTGAGCTCCTTTCCTGCCCAATAGTCCTGCCACCTGTAAGTTTACCTCCAGACCCACCTGTATGAGATCAATCCCAGGACTGTGATGACTTCTGTCAAGGACAGAACTACTGCCTCTAGATCACCAGGTGATGGATCTCAGGATCTCAAAAGTAGAAACAGCTTTTCATGGGACAACACAACCCTCACTTTACAGACAAGTAAACAGAGACCCAGAGCCAAGCCACCCCATGCACTGGTGTGCAGCCTGCTTCCTGGTGCAGCCCCTGATGATGGGACGGGAGCACACCTTGCACAGGGAGCAGAGGAGGTGGTTCTGATATCACTGGGGCTGTGTTTACACCACCAGCAGCCAAAATGCAAGTTGAGATGGAACCTGTGTTGAGGGCTCGGTCTGAGGATAAGATGAGTTCATCATTTGCACATGCTCTGTTTCTGAGATTCTGAGAGAAATACTAGACCTGTGGATTTGCATGGCTTTCCCCTTGTATTTGACCCAAGTGAAAATAGCCACACCCTAGGTCAGGAGGTAGCCCCCAATGAAGGTGAGCTGGGGCACTTCCTGCCCCTTGCCTCCTGCCAGCCCTGTGGGACAGAGTGAGTTCCAGGGAGGCACTCCAGTCCAAGCTGGTTCTGAAGCCAATTTAACCTTAATTATCCCCTGTCGATCTCATCTTCTTGCCTTGTCTCTGGCTTTCCCCATAACTACCCGTGATGGTTTTTCCTTGCATCTGGGAGTTTTGCTTTTCCATGTCCATCCACAGCCCTGGGAAGAGAGGCAGATCAGAGAGGATTATCTCCATTTAGCAGATGAGAAAATTGAGGCTTGGAGGGGATCACTGCAGTTAGTTGGTGTCACAGATGGGTCCACTGGCCAGCAGGTCCAGGGCCTTTCCCCTTATGTCACACACTTCCATCCACAACAAAATGCCCGGTCCCAGGACTACAGGAAGCACACCTTCAAGGTAATCCTAAAGAAATACCACCCTATCAGCTTCCTGGTTTTGTGGGAGCAGATTTTCCCTTGAGGGACGCTCAAAGTCGGGTTCTCCACATGTATGGGCCAGGTATCATCTGCATGGACACTTCCCTAAAGCCTAAAGCTCTAAACCCACTTAGCGTTTAAGAGACCACACAGTGATTACATTCAAAACTTTTTACATTTTATGTAAAATTTTACGTTTATATTTTACATAAACAACGAAAAGATGGGGAAAGCCTTCTAAGTCCCACTACTTAGAAACCGATAAGAAACAGAGGATACTTAACCCTCTGTTTGATATTCTGAATATTTTTCTGTTTCTCTCATTGTATACAGACACACACACACAATAGATTTGCACATACATTTTGCAAACTTTTTTTCTCAACCATCTATAATGATGCTCTTTTCCTGGAAAAAACATACATAATCTTAAACTTTTTAATTATAAAAGTAACACATGTCCATTGTTGAAAGAGAGAGGGAGAAAGGAAGGAAGGAAGGAAGGAAGGAAGGAAGGAAGGAAGGAAGGGGAAAGGGAGAAAGAAAGAAAAGGAGAAAAAGAAAGAATATTAAACTATTGTAATCCTCCCACTGCATGTTATTACTATAAATTTATATCACTCCAGATATTTTTCTGTGATTATATATTTTATTAAACAAATTGGGATCTTTCTGTGCAACACTGTTTGTATATGTCACCACGTAGAATATTTCCATGTCAGTAAAATACTTATCTGTACTATTTTAATGACTACAAGTCATTTCATTGCATAAATGTACAATCAGATATTTTATTTAACCTTTTTTCTTGGACATTTAAAATTTCTTCCATGGCATAACAATACTAAGATTAATATTAGGTAATAAAAACCATTGCGCATACTTAACTATTAGGATAAACACTGAGAAGTAGAATTGCCAGCTCGAAGAGAATGTATCTAATAATTTTAAGGCCCCAAATTGCTAACTTGCCTGCCAAGAAAAATTGTGTATTTGTGTTTACTCTCTTTTTTTTTTGACTGGCTATGCCTGAGTTTCTTCTGTTTTTTTTATATATATATATATACATGCGCACACACACACATATATTGTTTTCTATTTTGACAAAGTTAGTCTAAAAATGAATGAGCATTGGAAGTCCATCCACAAAAAGGCCACGTCATCATCTGTCACATCTGAGGTTAAACAGAGCACACCTCCTGTACCCGCTTCCTGCCAAGCCCCACACAGGGCTTCCCGCCTCTGCCCCCCTCCCCTTGACAATCACGACAGGATCAGAACAGTCCTGGGTAGTAGCTCACCTTGGGTTACCAAATATTTAGAAAAGGGAAAAAATGCCATCCGAGGACTCTTTTGAAATTTCATATTGACTTTTTAATTCTTAAAATAACTGTTAATTTCACAAATATTATATAAATTTATTCCACTCCTTGGAGAAAAGTAAATCTAAGTCCCCACTGACATTTTCTCCAGTCCAAATATTCTATTTCATATCCGTGTTGGACTTTTATGATTTGATGAAGCTGGCTCATTTTCTGTTTCACCTCAAATTTACTTATGTTCATTGAGCACCAGGGGCTGTGAGGGGGGCTGGGGGCGGGGCGTGGACACAGGCCTGAGTCAGGCACTGTCTTGGCCTTGGGGTGGGAGTGGGGGGAGGGAGACAGTCCCAGACACCTACAATCAGTTTAGGATGGAAGGGGGCACACAAGAGGGGGGAATCCTTGTGTCTCGCAGGTGGGGGTCCATGAGCTGCCAGAACGCGTCCGGCCAGCGGAGACTGGTTTCCCCCTGGACAGTTTGCGCCGACCTTAGCATAGCTCTAATTGTCAGAAAGTTGTTCTGTGAGACTCCAGTCGAACCTCACACAGCATGCTCATTGATCCTAGTTCTGTCCACGGAGCAATGGAATAGGCCTAATTTCTCTTCCGCCTGACAGCCCCATCAGATTGCTAACAATAGCTGTACTGTGCTGCTCCCCCTGCCCAGCCAACATCCCTGCCCCATCCTGGACCCCCTCCTTGGGCTTCCTGTCCAAGCACATCCTCCCCAGGACAGGACCCGCTGGCATGGCTAGACCCTGGCCTCGGCGGCCAGGCGGGTGTCTACAGGTGTTCTCAGGCTGCATGGCTAGATGTCGCCATCCCCCCCATCACCCTGGAGAAGAGAGGCATTCAGAATCGTGTATTCTAGGAGGGCCAAACGATGAAGCGAAGTAAATCTCAGGGGTTCTGACAGGAAAAGGAGTGATTAAGAATTATAATTAATAATTTGACGCAGACAACGAGCCTGACAGCAAGGAGTCGCCTGGCACCATTGTTTCATGGGCTTTGCCTTATTAGCAGCCTCATAACTTTAGCCTTCCTCTAGATGCACTAATTAGGCAATTAGCTCCCTAAAGAGCATGCTCTTCAAAGTGCACTGCAGGCTGGGTAAGAGGTACCAGCAACAGAGAGGCTTTGAGAGCTCTGCTCTTCCAACCAGGTGAAGGCGACAGGCCAGCCAGGGTGTGGGCAGCAGCAGTCAAGGAAGTTGCGGGACGTCCACCCGCTGGTCAGTGTGGTATAGGACTGGTTGGGCCCAAGGTCTGTGTGTATAACACACACACAAGAAGATTGCTCTCGCCCTTGTGAGCCAGTAATACTATGCCCACGGATGATATTGATGCTGATGGTGATGATAATTATAGATTCAATAAAGCAGTATATAGAATAGAAACTAAGGATCTATGGTCGCTTCCACCAACTACTTTCCATGGGCCTGTGGTTAAGTCACTTCATCTCTCTGTGCCTCGGTCTCCCACCCTGTGAAATGGGGCCATCCCTCCAGCCTGCGCTTTGGGGCTGAGTGGTCTGTGCCCCTTCAGCACCACAGGTTTCTCTGGGGACCATCCCTGCTGCTTGTCAGGCCCATGGAACATGTGGGAAATGGGAGGAAATCGGGTTTCTGAGTCTGGGGGGAAGAGAGAGAAGTGCGTGTGGAGAGGCGGCTGCTGGTGGTTGAGTCATTCTCCGAACAAGATGGCATTCTTTTTTAAAAAATAGTATTTTTTCTTTTCTCAATAAATGAACATTTGCATCCATGATAATAGTAACGCATGCTTGGTATAGAACGTCTAGAAAAAATACATCCACGGTCCCGGTCCTGGCTCATCCCAGGCCCTGCCTCAGGCATCCTCATTTATCCATCTTTGGCTGTGCTGCCCCACTCTCTTCCCGTGCACACTCTGTTTATGTGTGTATTTGTTGCAACACAGTGATGATTACACTGTTTACAATGTCATACCTGCTTTTTCACTCATTTTGATGGGCAGTTTCAAGTCACCTCTGGATCTTTCCAATTCTAGAAAGGGAAGAGGCCCTCCCTAAAGGGGCACAAGGTCCAGGTGTCCAAAACTGGGAAACTAAGGGTAGGGCTGGGCTGGCTGGCTGGGGTCCCTCTGCTCAGGGGCTGAGGCTGGTGTCCCCTCATCCCCTTGCTTTCTCCCCTGGGCCTCCGTTCAGCCTGTGACAGCCACCTCTGGCCTGGGTTCCCAGCAGTGCCCCAAGGCCATTTCCGGGACGCTACCCCTCATCGCACCCCACACTCGGAACTGTGTGGTCTTCCCTCTCCAAGCTCTTCTCCTCCAGGAAGTCTCTCTACTCCAGAACCTTTTAGGGCTTTTAGGGCTTTGTCTAGCTACAGTTCACTGTCCTCCCCCTCAGTGCTTCCCTCTCCCTACTTTTTTACACACAATTTCAGGGACATTTAACAACTCCAGTAGTTTGCTGATCCCATGGCAAGGAGCAAATGCATAGTCGCTAAGAACAGAAAAAGCAGGACAGGACACAGAGCAGGACAAAAGGGGTGGAAGGCCCTGCCCACAGAGCTCAGCCTGAACCAGGCCACCACCGTCTGGATCACACCATCAGGCCTCAATAAACACAGCATACAAATCCCAGAGCCTTGGTCTCCCAGTGTGCCAGGCTGGGGGCTCATTCTGGAAACTCTCCAGGAGCACCTCCTCATTTGCTGCTGCCGGCTTGCCTTCCTGCTCTTACTTCCTTTAACTTGCCAGTGCTTGTGAGCAGCTGGCCCTGGTACTGAGAAGAAAATGCACAGGGCAGTGAGCCAGGGAACCCATGGTCTGGCCCATCGGTTCCAGACTCACGGTGGACAGGTCCTCCCCTCTGTGTGCCTCAGTTTCCTCAACTATAAAATGGGTTTGTTAGGGTGGGTGAACCTTGAGGTCTGTGCAGCTCTGCCTTTCCCCAAATCTCCCCTCTCCTGGGTTTTCAGGCTGGGAAAACATCCTTCCTTATGTATGTCCTGCTCCCTTTGACCTAACGTTCCTGCTAAGCCAGGCCACCTCCTTGCACTTAAACTTCTGAAATCTGCACTGCAAGTTTCTGAAATCTCAACCATTTCTTATTTCCTGCTTTCCTACTGCAGGTTTCCCCTGCATGAGATAATTCCAAACCCTAGAGTCTTGCAGTCCCTCCATATTAGCCCGCCTCTACTGTTCCTGGGTGCTTCACCCTGTAGGGTGCCCCACTGCTCCCCTCAGGTGGGAAGGGCATAGACTCCGGAGTCAGACACCTGTGACCATGTGCAAGTAACTTCACTCTCCTAGCCTCAGATGTACTCAAAGCAATGACTTTCTAATGGTGGAATTTCATGTGGTCTAACAAATATTTGAGGGAAAGGTTTTGTCTTTATGAGGGGAGAAAGAAGAGGTGACATTGGGGCATAAAATCAAACCCTAGGAACCTCTGAACTCCTTTCAAGAGCAAATGAGGACGAAGAAATCAGCTCAACCAGTCCTGTAGCTACTCTCTAGGTAATTTGCTCTTTACTGGGGGCACCTGTAGAGTTTTCTGAGGCTCCATCTCAGCACCTGAGCCAAGCTCATTCTTAAGCTCCAGGGATGAACCTAGACTCCATCCCAATTTGAAAACAACCCCCCAGGGGGAAAGGGTTGTTTTGCTGTCCAGGAGGGCTCCCGTGTCAGTGTAGTGTGTGACTTGCTTCCTGGGAGCACCCGAATGGCCAGAGCCCCGCAGGCCCTGCCCAGCACCCTGGGTTCTGCCCAGCCCAGCCTCTGGGCCTGCCTCTGGCCTCAGCCCAAACTGCGCTTATCTCCAGAAACATCTCCAGGCTCCTCTTTCCCTCCCAGCTGCCTGAAAGGTGTTGGCGACCTCCAGGAATCTTTTCAGGGAGCCTACTGTGCAAACCTCTCCCGGCCTTGCTGTGTCAGCGCCTTTTCCCCCCAGATTCCCAGCCCTCCGCCTCCCTCTTCCTTCTTTCCCCCTCCCCCACCCTTTTCCCACCTCTTCTCTCCTCCCCCTCCTCCTTGGCCTTCCCCCCTCTCCTCCTCTCAACACTTCCCCTCCCTCCTTCCCTCCTCCTTGGCCTTTCTCCCTACCTCCCCTCCTCTGTTTCCTGACCCTTCCTCCACCTTTCTCTCCAAAGCTCACTCCCCACATTCTCCACCTCGCCTCCCTCCTCCCTCCCTCTCTCCTATCCCTTTGGTAAACTTTGCATCCTGGTATTTAAATCTCCACTCATTTCCTGGTTCAGCTGAGGCTCTGATTCCAATTATATCACCTTCATCCTTGCAAACAGACAATTCCGGGCAGTCTGACTGTTTGCTGAGCCCACTTATATAACCACTTCCCCCCTTCATCTCTTGCCCATCCCTGGACCCCTGCAATCTGCGCAGTCTGGAGGTGGGGCGACCAGAGAGGTCCTGTCGCCCCACCCCATCCCCCGACCCTGCTCCAGATCCCCTTTCCCTGGTTCTTCCTAATGCCACGATGGTTTGTTCCAAGATGGTCGGTCTCTGGGTCGAGTCAAATACCCATCTCCACAGCTTGCCTGGGGGATGTTTAAAGTGTACAGTTTGATAGGTTTTGCTGGGGAAAGCATCCCCACAATCAGGAAAGCGAACAAAGCCATTAGCTCCCAGGAACCTCCAGCCCCTTGGTAATCCTCCCTCCTGCTCTCCTCGGGTGCCCCACCCCCAATCTGGGGACTGGTTCTCAATACATGCCTCCTTTAGGGGTTTCAGCTTCTTGCTGGTACTGTCTTCTTCCCATCCTGTTCCCATAACCCGCCCCCCGCCCCGCCATGATAACAGGGTTTCCATCCCTTGTTTCTTATTACAGCTGCTCTCTCTGCCATGCTGGCCTCACAGGGCTGCCTTGCCCGCCTGTGTCCACGTCTGGGATTCTTCGGTTTAAGTATTGCCCTCTTCCTTTTGTTGCCACTTTTGGAAACCAAGGTCCCCTGGGAGAAGGCGCACATTAAGTCTGTACCACCTGGGGACAGAGGAGCTTGTCAAGTGCTTTCTGAAGGTGAGATGCTGGGCAGAGGAGAGGATTCTGCTGGGAAAGGCTAAGGGGGAGGAGTCCAGCCAGAGTCATTCAGCCCCTCGAGCTGTGGGGCTATGGGGCAGGGACTGTCACCAAAGCTGGCGATGGCTGGAGAAGCAAGCAGCGTCCTGCCACCCCGTGCCTGGCCCTGTGCTCACCTGACGTACGCGCAGCAGCCTTGCCATTCGGTAAAACATTTCTCATTTTTCCATAGCCTGGTTCAGGTCACAAGATGCTCTCAGGATTTTTATTAGTATTATTATTTGGTTCTAAAATAAGACCCTAGAAAGAGTATTCCAACTGAGTGCTTAACTCAGGGCACCTTCTAAATTAGCTGTACAGGAAGACGCACAGTGTCAGGTATGCTGGAGCCAGTGGTTAAATTTTAGGAGTTTTGTAACCAGTGGTTCAGCACAATCACTGAAATCGGCCGTGGTGGGAGTATTTACATGATGGAAATCAGCACAGTCTACACACCAGGGCCCCCCCCCCACGCCCACATGCCTCCTTGGTTCTGGAGAGCTGGTTGTCAAAGCTTTCCTAGCACACCACTGATGGGGCTGGAAGAAACCTTGGAGATCCCAGGGACGATACCTCCTCCCCCCACGCCCTGGAGCAATACATCCTCAGGGGGCATTTGGAAAGTGTGTGCAGGGGGCTTCTTTGGGGTTGACTTTCTGGGGGGCAGTATGGTATTAAGTGGGCCAGGGCCACGGACCCTATGTGTCCTGCAAGGCCCGGCGCAATCCCACATGCCCCAATGTTGTATCGGGATGCAATAGTGCCTCTGCAGAGGCACTAAGATTCCTTGCCAGCTCCTGGCTTTGTAAAGGAGGTTCCATCAGAGTGTATCAGGCACCATGTGTGGGGTGATGAAGATGAACAGCTCTCAGCTCTGCCTTCCCGTAGGCCTGAGATCACTCGGCTATGTGAAGGTCCACAGTGGCCACGGGAACCAAGGTTGTGCATATCCTAAATCCCATTCCAGACTCTTCCCACATCAGCAGAATTGGGAGCCAGAAGGGAGGACTTGTCTTCTGAGGAAAGACCAGAAGTGAAGAGGAAGGGGGCATACAGCCTTTGCAAACACTCTCGACACTGTTTAGCCCCGTGGGAGTGAGCCACCCAGTTGGAACACATCTCCTGCAGAGCCACAGAGACATTTATCCATGTGTTGCCAGCCACGGCAGGCACTGCGGGAGGGTGGTGGTAGCAGAAATCAAGGCTGAATTATCCCAAGACAGCTGGGTGTGGGCTCTTCTTATATAACCTCCACACCCCGCTGCCCTGAGAGGCAGGGCTTTGCCTGCCCAGGGCCTGGGAGGCACTGCGGTGTGCCCTGGCATTGCACAGCACACCCACATGCTGCCGGGCCAACCCCTTCACTTCTGCCTGGGGAATGGGCCACCCAGTGAAACTGAAGCTTGCCTCCGTTGGAAGACAGACCCCCGAGGGCACTTAGATCCCTGTGTTGCTTGCCTCTCTTGCATCCTTATAGCAAATAACAAAGAAGAAGAAAGGATCTCCTTTACCAGAGGCCTTCTATATGACTTTTATATGCCAGGCACTGGCTGGATTTTATACATCTATATTTCACATACCATGCAATTTACCCATTAAAAGTGTACAATTCAAAATTTTTACTATGTTTGCAGAATTGTACAACCATCATCACAATCATTTTTAGTACATATTCATCGCCTTAAAAAGAAACCTTGTACCTGTTAGCGGCCACTCCCCATTTTTCCCTAGAGCCCCTGGCAACCATGGATCTACTTTCTGTCTCTGTACATTTGCCAAGTCCGGATGTTCCGCAAATATGGCATCGCACAATATGTGGCCCATTGTGACTGGCTTCTTTCACTTAGCGTGATGTTTTCACGGTACCTCCATGTTGCGGCATGAGCCAGTGCTTCAACCCTTTTTACTGCCAAATAATATTCCCTTGTATGGATGTACCACGTTTTGTTATTCAGTCATCAGTTGATGGACATTTGGTTTGTTTCCATTTCGGGGCTCTTATGAACATTCATGTACAGGTTTTTACCTGTGGACAAGTGTTTTCATCTCTCTTGTGTATGTACCTAGGAGTGGAGTCGCTTCGTCCTATGTTAACTTTACATATATTTTTATCAATTTACCCAACTTGCCAAGGCAGCTATTATTATCCTTGTTTTATAGATAAAGGAGTCAAGGCTCTGAAAGGTGAAGAAATTGCCCAAGACCACAGAGCAAGGGAGTTGTTTGGGCTGGATTCAACCCAGGTTGCGTGACTCTCTCCTGTGCCGAGATCTGCGTGCTGCTGGGTCAGAATCTCCTGCATCCCACCAGCTTTCTCTTCTCTCAGCTCAGTAAACCGTGATCCTTTCCTGTTTGCCAGAGGCCTTGGTTGTTGATGGTGTCTTTGTTGTTTTTCTGTGGATCTTTGCCTCCCTGGAGGGGCCAGACTAGACCTCTCATTTCTCTTTGTGGGAATGTGCTTTTGTGACCTTTGGAAGTCTTGGGCTGGTCTGTGACCCACTAGCACCCCGGCATTTTCTTCTCCTGTATATACATACAGAACCGGGTCTTCCATGTCTCACATGTGCCTTTCCTGCCTCTCTTCTTTATAAATCTAATCAGTTGACTTGGGTTCTAATATAAAACCAAACAATCATGCTGTGAATTATGTCCCCCTTTTGAAAAGCTGTCGTCCCTTCTTCACATGCCCACTTTTATGTGTTTTGCGCTGGCCTAGTGAGGAAGGCTGACTGTGTGGGATCATTGCAGTGCAGCCCTGGGCCCTGCCTGTCTTCGTCCTCCACCAGGACATCACACTCCTTGCATGCAAACCTCTGCTTAGGTCATCCTATTCTATTTTCCTGGTTTGGATAACCATTCTCAGTTGTGTCTGGAGTGAAATAGTTACCATGGATGATAACTCTTTCTATCAAGCTCTATCTACTTTTCCAAGACGACTAGGTTAGCTAACCTTTCCAGCCAGTATTTACTGAGCATCTACTAGGCCGGAGTATGTTGTGCCTTCACTGTTCATACATATCTTTTTGATGAGGAGGTGATAATGACCATGGAAATGTTTTCCTGTTGTCATCTTTTGCTCTCCTATGGTTTGATGGTGGATTTTAGGATGTTCTCCGGTGCTTCAACGTCAGAAGTTGTCAGTGTCAAAAGCTTTCTTTTTTTTTAAAGGCTGTCTTTTTAGCTCACCTCTTGATTTTTTTTTTTTTTTTTTCAAAATAGAAGCTACCTGTTGGCAAGTTTCCTATTTGAGGAGGATCTCCTGGTATTAGACACGAACCCCCAGACAAGCAGCTGGTGGTTACCTGGGGCTTCCGTGGCCAGGGGTGTCAGTCACACAGAGGGAGGGAACCAGCAGCTTCCAGATGGCTTGGGGTGGTGGGGAATTTGTCAGCACATTTACTGGGTCATCTAGGGCTCAGTTGCATTTAGAAAGAGCAAGGAGCCCGACAGTCAGGCTGAAAATATATGCTGAGCCCATACCTACAATGTGCCCCATTTGGGTGTTAGCACTCACAAGCTCTGACTTGGAGCAAGTTGCTTCACCTCTCTCTGCCTCAATTTCCTCATCTGTAAAATGGGCACAATAGTAGCATCTACTCAATGGGGTTGTTGTGAGTGTTAAATGAATTATTACATGTAAACTGCTTACAACAGTGCCTGGCACAGAGTAAGTGCTCGGTAACAGTTAGCTACTTGGAAAACCAAAGCTTAAACCTGTTCTGTCCAATACGGTCATCTCTACCACAGGTGGCTCTGGAGCGCTTGAAATGTGGTCCAAACTGAGATGAGCTGGAAGTGTAAGACTTAGTGTGAAAAGAAGAATGTAAAAGAGATCCTTAACCATTTGAAAAATATTGACTACATGTTGAAATGATAATATTTTGGATGTGTTGGTATTTAAATATGTCCTTAAAATGACCTGTTTATTTTTATTGTTTAAATGTGGTTACTAGGAAATTTTAAATTACCTACATCGCCTGCATCTGTGGCTCACATAGGACTGTGCTGGTCCAGATCAGTAAAAAGTAGCCAACAATGACTGTCCAAACCTTGAGCCTTCAGTCTGAGAATGCCCAGTGTGGAATTGAATTGGGTGCCGCCAGGCAGCTCTGAGAATGCCTGTTGTGAGGCCCGAGGAGGGGTGGCTCGGGGAGGCCAGGGACTGGGCGGGCCTGAAGGCTTCCTCCCTCCCCACACAGCAAGGAGGAGGCCAAGAGCAGAGGAGCGTCCAGGCCAAGGACACTGTGCGCCAAGGTGTGGCGACAGATTAGAAAGCTCTGAAATGATGTGCGTGGAGGCCAGGACGCCCCGTGACCTGCTTTCTCCCATCCTGGGCCGAAGTGGTGGCCCCAGCCCCCCGCCCCCACTGCCCTGACAGCAGGGCCCTCCTCCCGGTCAGGTTCCCAGACTTGCTCATCTGCATCCCCCTTCTCCCCCTTCCAGGGCTCAGGCTTGATTTTCGACCTTGTTTTCCGAAGGCAAGCCTGCCTCCCCCTCCCCCTCCCCCTCCCCCAGTCCCCAGGGGGTTGCTTCAGCCTCCATTACCAAACCCTGTGACAAGAAATGCGGCCCCCTTATTAAAATAATGTAATGTCTAACTAAAATAGAAACCCCAGATAACAGTTTTTGATGTTTTAATGACTGGGCTCATTAGACAGACTTCCCACTTAAAGTGTCTGTCTAGCAATTAAGGCTAAAAAAATCATAAATGATGACCACACCTTCTGTGGCTTAATGGTTACTCTGAAGGCTGGTCTTATTATCTTGGTGATACAGTCTGTGATAAAAAAGAATTTAAGATACTCTCCCAAGATTTATTTCCCCATTAGCAAGCTGGAGGAGGAAGGTTAAGAGTACTCTTAAGGTCAGTACTGGAAAGGGAGAGGGTGAATAATAAGATGCCTTGAATTTCCCTCCTGCAGAACTAGCCTCCCCCTCACCCCGTGGGGAGGTCGTGCACACAGAGGGGTTTAACTTTTGCCTGTCACAGGCAAGTCTGTGAATTGTTACTCCAAGTGACCCCAAGCAGTTTATTTAGTTAATTGTCAAAAGCATGCAGGCTGAACTGTAGGATCACCTACTTCCATGTAAATTATTTTCAATCCTAATCTGCTGACAACGAGGAAACGTAAAAAAGGGAACGCTTGATGAGAAAAACCTGGGAGAAGGCGTCCAACTCCTTCAGACCAAATGTCCCTGACGTGGGGGGCTGCTGATGGGAGAAGAGAGAAGGAAAGCACCACTGAAAAGTTTACTGTTGCCAAAGAGATGGCAGTGTGGGTGCCCCCTCCTGGGAGTGCCTGGGGGCTCAGACTTGGAAGGAGGAACTTGAGAAGGGCTGCAGCCCAGCAGCTTAAAGGAGACACAAATAATTTTAAAGTGAATTGCGTTAGAAGTTGGTATCGGAGTGGACGCCTTTAGCCTTTTATTAGGCTTGTCTTAGGTGATGACTGGTATTTGGGGAAAGAGGCCATTAATGGAGCCACTGTACCTGTGCTGGCGGGATGGGAAAGGCTGCCCACTGCCTGAGATTGGACACCAGAGATAACCAGGCTCCTTATCAGAGGGGCCGCCTCGATTCCCACCCTCCACCCCAGCCAGCAGGAGGGGTTGGTAGGGCTGCACTCTGCCAGTTCATTTTTAGGAATCACATTTAATCACCAAACTTGCCCAGTCCCTCTGCTGGATCTGTTGCCCTGCAACCTCTCCCACCCCCCTGGTAGAACAAGTAGGCTTGGGGGTTTTCGAAGGTGTGTGTAGGGGAAGAGGGGCTGCTGGGCAGTCACAAAGTTTAAGCCAAAGCCAGAGTGAGAGTGGAGTCCATTTAAATGCTCCACAAGATAGGACTGGGGAAAGCCCGGAGGGCTAGTGGTAAGACATGGGAGGGGTGTTCTTTCAAAGGCTTTGAACACGTGACCGTTATTTATGAAGCATATATTCTGGGCCAGGCATCGTGCTAGGATAAGTTGTATGAAAGATGAGACAGCATTCTTCACATTTATTTTTCTTTGGAGAACACTCAACGCCCCTTCCCCAAACCATTTGTTGGAGTGGGGTGGTATTTTCATTTACCTCTAGGACCTGGCTGGTAATTAATAAAGCATTTTATAGGCACTCAGTTATTCCTGGCAGCAATCCTATACAAAGGATAGCTGTTGTTATTCCCATTTTATTGATGAGGTAACCGAGGCAGAGTGTGATAAGACGTTTTGGGTGCAAATGAGAGAAAACCCAACTCAAACTGGCTGAAGCGAAACAGGATATGCATTGGCAACAATCCCTGGGTAGGGTCAGATTCAGATACCCCCTGCACCTAGGCTCAAGAAACTCAGGACATGGGTTTCTTTGTCTCCTGGCCCTGCTTCCCTCACGGTTTGGCTTCATTCTCAGGTCAGCAAGGTTGCGAGATGGCAGCAGTAGGGACAGCCTCATGGTCTCTCCAGATCAAGTCCAGTAGAAAAAAGAAAACACCTCTTGCCGGTTGTTAAAGACAAAGCCTTAGGATTCACTCTGATTGAGCCTGATTGTCTGTCTTAAGTCACATGTCCATCCCTGAACCAATCCCTGTAGCCAGAGCATAGAACTCATTGATTGGCTTATGCCTGGTCACATGCTCCTCCCAGGAACCAGATATGGAATCTGTCCTCCACCACATGGACCAGAGTGGGAGCCAGTAATCCACAAAAGAAAATCAGAAGCTGTGGCTCAAAAAGGGGGACGGATTCTGGGAAGCGAAAGCACAGGATTTCACTAGAGAGGGTGCACTTGTAACAAAGTCAGGCCTGGACACCAAGACCATCCGAGTCTTTTGGTCCTTCTCCAAGTCCCACAGGGAACTGGGAAGCAGTAGAAGAACAAGCATCCTGGCTGTGGATGAGGCCAACTTTTGGCTTTGCTTAGTATCACTTTTCTAAGCAGATCTTTCCAGAGCATCCTAAACAACAATAGTAACCAAAAAGGTATTCTGAGACCCAGAGACAGCCTGGTAGGGTGTGAATAGGAAGACACCATACAGTGACTGAGCCATAAAGGCTGCCCTTGTCATCTCTCACACTTGAAGTGTACCCAGACCATCTCTGACGCTGTACGATCACACCGAACGTTCAAGTCCTTGCTCAGAAGTCCCTGTCAAAGTATTTCACTCCCTCCCATGTTCTCGTCTTGTACTCTTTTTGGTACTCTAGCCCATCGTAGAGTTTGGGTTAGCTAATAGCTTGTGGGGTTTGTTTGTGCCAGTAGATTTTTATCTCATCTACTAGCTTGGCTCAATTGGTAATGATTGTCAGATGAAGGATTCAGAGGAGGCTTACCAGGAAGATCACTGTGATCTATTAGTGATGCCTGCTGAGAGGGGCAGGGTGGTAACTGAAAGTTAGGATGCTTTCGGTTGCAAGTAAAGAAAACCGATTCAAACTAGTTTAAGCCGAAAATACCATTTATTACAAAGATAAAGGGATATGTCATGGGTCTTAAAAGCAGGGAAAACACTACAGCCAGACCTCATGAGAGACTGGAACCAGGAAAGCCATCGGCAACCAATTTCTTCCTCAATATTGTCCATCTTTCTGGGGTCATATTCTCTCTCATCTTGGCTTCTCTCTATACAACTCATTGATCCTTTCCTCTCTACAGATCAGCTCTCTTTGATTTTCCGTGCACATGACAGATGGGCATACAAGATTCATATCTGTATGGCCATCAGGTCTGGCCACAGGCAGGGAAAGTCTGGGCTACTCGAGATTAAGTCAGTTATCTACCTTTGGTCCAATCAACTCTGGTCAGTGAGTAGCATTCCTTAATAACCAGGGAACCCTATGAGGTGAGAGAAGAGCCAGTTTTTAGGAAAAGAGGGTCATCAGGGGCCAGACAGACACTCCCAGAGGAGGCTCCTTCCTATTTATTCTCTGTATCTGCTGACCACGCCTTGGTAGGAACGGTAGAGGCCACAATGGGAATGGTGATGGCAGTGATGGTGGTGGTGGCAGCAGGGACACAGAAATCAACAAAACTTAGACTTCCCTGAGGGACTTGCAATCCAGCGGGGAAAAATGACATAGATCCCACAAAGACTCTGGTAACTGCCAGAAAGCAGACCCTGGGTGGCTGGGTCACACTGAGGTGAACTGGTTCACCATATTTCCTCACTCTCTCCTCACGCGTTCCTCTCAAACGCCACATAAGAGGGAGCAACATTAATTCACAAGCTTCATGACCATGTTGAGATTTAGCCTTTCCACCTCAGGCAAAAGCCTCTCGTCAGCTTTCCCTTCTCCATTCACCCCCGTCCCTGACAACTGGAGCAGTGCCCTTGCCCCTAAACAGCCTGATATCCAGCCAGCCCCCTGCCCTCCCTCTTTGCCAGCTCCCTGTCAAACACCGTCACATCCTGATAATTATCTTAAAAGAAAAATATAAGGACAAAGTCATGCCAGAGCCCAGGAAGCAATCTGTGGCCGCCCTGATGCCATCAGGAGCCCCATTTCCTTTCCGTCTAAGTGCCCTGCCCAGAAATTGCATTTTCAGTCAGAGAACTTGGCGTTTCAGAGCTTTCATAGAAAGTCGCAGCTCAGCTTGTGAGTGTCTTTAAGAGATCAGGCCTGTGGTTCAGTCTCCTCTCTCTCTCTCTCTCTCTCTCTCTCTCTCTCTCTCTCTCTCTCTCGCTCCCTCCCTTGCTTGCTCTCACACGCTCTCTTAAGAATCCAAAATGCCTCCTATTTTTTGATTTTCTAATCAGATATTCACAATGGGCACTTTCTCCTTTTTCTCTTTCCTACAAAAAGAATGTAAGCACCTTTACCTGCTAAATTAAAAGGAACTTCTGTAAAGGGGCAGGAGGTCATTCGTGGAACCAG
The DNA here is from genome assembly GCF_937001465.1 of Orcinus orca. NCBI lineage: Eukaryota > Metazoa > Chordata > Mammalia > Artiodactyla > Delphinidae > Orcinus > Orcinus orca. The sequence continues at coordinate 25,319,625 of NC_064573.1, forward strand.
GGACCTGAGTCCCCAGTAAAGGCAGAGCTGCAGGTGCTATCGGACAGTGACAGAAGTTTCCAGGAGAAAGGGAAGCTTGAGGGGAGATTGGGTGATTGCCTTCACTGCAGCCCACCCGCCCGATTGAAATACGGCTTCTGCGGTTGCTGGGTTCTGTATAATAGGTTCCCAGCTGTTTGTCAGCTGCGAGCCATGGGCTTTTCCCTGTCTGGTAGAAGACAGCCATCTGTCCCTCAGCTGTGGGCTGCAGGAGGACACCTCGGCGAGACACAGTCATTCATTCACCCAGTAGTCAGTTACTGGGATCCCCAGTGGTTAACCCTACCCCAGGACTCTCCTCCCAGCTCACTTTGCTGTCTCTTGCTTTGACCACCAGACCTCCGGTTGGGACGAGGATGCAGGCTATAAATGGCTTTGCTTTCGCAGACCTCTGCTCCACCTCCAGAGGACATGGCAACAAGACTACTTGCCACGAAACTGCCTCAGAGTGGCCATGGGAATTCAAGGACTCCTTATTTTTGTCCAGACCCAAGAATGCCTGAGTTCTGACGCACAGCATTTAGGGAGTATTGAGATAATCTGTTACATCGCTTAGCGCCGGAGTTCAGTTACAGTCTCTACTAAGAGGAAGTTGGGAGAGATTTTTGCACCAAAGCTACCTGCCCCAGAGTGAGAAGAATAACCTAGAAATGCCTCACCAGGTTGAAAAGCGCTGTGAAGTGTGGTTGAAAATACAATTACTGCCTCTCAGGCAGGGCAGCTAATGTCTGGGCATGGCTGGGTGATGCTTTTTCATCACCTTGACTGCTGTTTCCCCAGAGCTGTATCCAGGTGGAACCATCCTGCTCCATGCTCCCTTGTTCGTTTCAAAGTGTTCAATTTTAATGAAACAGATCTGAGGTCACGGAACAGAAGTCGCTTAGGAAGTAACTGCATTTGCAAACCACTGTGTAACTCACTGCAATTGCAAATGCAGTAAAACTTTGATTAAGTGCACCCCAAGTAACCAGAACTCTCAATTCCTTAGAATTCTACTTTTAGGGGGAAAAAAGCATATAATAAGAGGGGAGGAGGGGAATCTCGTCTCAGGAATTTTTTTTTTTTAACTTCTTCCAAGGTCTGCCTAGACTCAGACTACCTTCTTCCTAAAATCCCTTTCCTTCTTCACCTCCCTTTAAAAGCCCTCATGATGGAAAGAGATGTCAGAGGGATGACCCTGAAATGCATAACGTCAGTTCAACTCCCTTATTTTACAGACAAGGACCCTGAGACCCAGGGAGATGAAGGGACCTGCCCCCAAGCCACATAGCTGGTGGCTACCAGCAGCCAGGTCTCTTAAATGCGAGTCAAATGCTGCAACTAGGACCCACCACAACCCTCAACGTCAGCTGCCTAATCTTTATAGTCACCACAACGGCTGCACGTAAACTGAAAACAAGAGGGGAAAGAATGATAGGGGCCCGGCCAGACGATAGCATGGGGTCCAGAGCATCTGACTTCAAGACAGCAGTTGGACAATGGCCAAAACAGAGTGCAATGGCCATTTAAATTAGCCGTCTTTTAGATTTGGTTAGAATCAACAAGAAGCCTATTAAACTTTAAAAGCCTTTACAAATGCTTTAAAAGTCCTAAAAATGAAAAGGCTGGGGTGCAGCCCGGCATTGCCTCTTACTGGACTTCAGCCTTCCCAGGGCACTTCGTTACCTCCTCTTCTGTGAACTCCTGTGTCTGCATCTGAAGGAATCCCTGTCCCTGTTTTTTCCCCAGAGTTGCCCTTCAGGCCAGCCTCGGAATAAGCAGTCACTTATGTAGCACAATTGTGGGGCAGCAGGAGGACAGCCCTCTCCCTGTTCCAGCCTCAAATATGCACTTTTCCATGATCAGCCTTAAAAGTGTCTTAAATTCCACTCTGAGTCATCGAGTGGGGCCTTTTTGGATTTCAGGAGATCTGGGCCAGTCTTAGGCCTGTATATCCTCAGATGCATTTCTTCCCTGCTCTGCTCTGCATGCTGGGGGCTGACCTGAAAGCTGCATTGCCTGGGCTCCCTTGCCAGTGGGTTTCTAGCTAGGTTTGGCCAATGGGAGACACTAACTCAGGGCAGGAGGGCAGGAGGAAGGGAAAAACCAGGTGTCTCCCTCTCTCCCCCACCCTTCTTTAAATCTGGTGGCATCTCTACCATGCCTGTGTCCTGTCTGTGGCTCCAGCTTCCCCCAGGTATCCTCACCGTGGTTCTGGCACCTGCAGGAAAGCTCTGAGTCAGTGCTCTGTTAATACTATCTCCTCTCCGGGTATCCTACCAGCTTCCTGCTGTTGTTACGCATGACTTCTCTGACACGCGCCCCCCGCACTAAATTCTCTGTTGAGTCCCCTGGTCCTCACTGGTCCCTGACCAATACAAGATCCCCATATTAAAATGCAAGACGCCCGCACACCTTCAACAACAGTGTTCAGTGAAGATCAGCTATATATCACGGGCTTCCCCCAGAGGGCAAAAATTTGACTTAATCAGCTTTTGCCTAGAACCCACAGTTAATGAGTCAACCCCAAAAGCCAGTTAAAGCAGGCCTTGGAAACCAGAGGTAGATGAATATCTTAAGTATTTTGACTTAGGGTATATGTGGACATTTCTTCACTAATCTCTTGAGGTTGGTCAAGACCTCTTATTTGTATATGGGTTTAGTGGTTGGCGTTCCCCACTGTTCTTCTTGCATAAACTTTACATCCTCATAAATAAGTCATCTTCTGCAGTTTCTAGAATGGATTTATTAAAGTGAAGAACTTAAAGACACATGCAAAGCATATTTGAGTACAAAATTCTTCTAGGTTTCTGGTTGGCTTTCCAATATTTTATTATCTCATTCACACCTACCTAATTAAACAGCATTTTTTTAATGACTCACCTTTGAATCTGTCACTTTCATCTGCATGTAAATTTCAGTTTACTTTCTTTTTTTTGGCTGGGTTGTGTCTTCGTTGCTGCGTGTGGGCTTTCTCTAGCTGCGGCGAGCAGGGGCTACTCTTGTGGTACATGGGACTCTCATTGCGGTGGCTTCTCTTGTTGCGGAGCACGGGCTCTAGGCTCACGGGCTTCACTGGTTGCAGCACTTGGGCTCAGTAGTTGTGGCTCGCAGGCTCTAGAGTGCAGGCTCCGTAGTTGTGGCACGTGGGCTCAGTAGTTGTGGCGCACGGGCTTAGTTGCTCCACGGCACGTGGGATCTTCTCGGACCAGGGATCGAACCCATGTCCCCTGCGTTGGCAGGCAGATTCTGAACCACTGCGCCACGAGGGAAATCCCCAGTTTACTTTCTTTTTGAATTTCTATTTCGTCAATTTACATTATATTTAATTAAGCCGTGAAGTAACGATAACAAACACAACTGGCATAAACAGGTGTGGGTACAGCGCAGCCGCTCCTTGTAAGGCGTGCAGCTCAGCTGAGAGGCTAACCTGAGAGAGGTCTAGTAGCCTCCAGTGTTCAGGGTGTGGAGGGCGGGGTTGAGTAGGCTTGCAGAGGGGATGCAGAGTGTAGGAAGTGGAGGTGGTACTCCTGTAATTTCAGCTGGGGCTCGGTGGCTGGAGGTGTGGACCCAGCATGGAGAAACAAGCACATGGCCGACTGGATGGATGGCTGCCTCATGATTATAATATTAGTGCATCAGGATTCCCGGAATGGCTTCTGCTGCCAAGAATTGTGTGATTGGCATCCGCTTCTTAACCTCTGTGTGCCTCAATATCCTATTATAAAATGAGGCTAAGAATAGTATCTACCTCAGGAGGTTGTTGTGATGAGTAAATGAGATAATACACGTGGAGTCCTTGGAGCAGTTTAAGGCACAAACTAAGAGCTCCATGAGTGCTCACTGTGATTATTATGTATGAACAGCAGCGAGAAAAAGGAAAGCCCACGAAGAAGGTGGAGGCAACGTGAATGCCAGGTTAAGGAATTGTCCGCCTTACCAAGGGCGAAGTACTAAGTACCAAGTACTTAGCACTAATACTAATCACCCATCGAAGATGATTGAGCAAGAGAAAGACATGATCCAGGTTGTTCTCCTAAATGAGTCAGCCAGCAGTGTTCAGAGTAGACTAGCGCAGGGAGAGCAAAGAGGGGACCCTGCTGCCCACGCTGCCCCTGGGATAACCAGGGGTTCCCTAGCCTCGGATGACGGCTGGCTGAGATGAGCCAGGCACGGTCAGGGCAGCAGTAGGGATCCGGAGAAGTACCTGGCGAAGGAGCCAGAGCCCTTCAGATACCTCCCAACAGGGCCAGAGTCACTGCACCTGCCACTGGACAAAGCAGGGCCACTGGCCAGGGCAGAAAAGTGTCTCTGACGATCCCAGACATTCATACAGGGTCCCAGAGTCTGTCCGTGACCCCCACTCCTTACAATGAGCCTAAAGTCCAGTTCTAATCAGTCCACATTCAGTTTCCTCTGAAGAGATTTACTCTTGTATACTATTAATAGCTAATGTTTATTGGGCACTTTATGAACTCTTTTGATCCTCACAAGAACCCTAGGAGGTAGGTATTATTATTACTCTCTCCACTTGACAGATGAGAAAACTGAGGCACAGAGAGGTTAAGTCACTTAGAGTCACAGCTATAGATCTCAGAACAAGAATCCTAATCCTGGTCTAGGGGCTGCGTTTTTACATCTTCTACTCCTTGTCAGTTCATGTTTGTTCAGGATGTACAAATTTGTGTCTAACATTCGCCTGTGACGAACTTCTTTGGTGGGGAGAAATCTGTTGGGGTAGGGGTAGGTCGTGAGCCCCCTCGGGCAGGCATCGCAAGGCTAAACATACTTGGTGGGGAAATGGGTCCCTTCCCTCCCCGCTCCTCCGTCTGCTTTCTGCAGCACACTCCCAGATCTCCCTCAAAGCCTGCTGTCAGGAGCCCTGAACTAGACCGCAGCCCCTTGACAACAGGACTATGTCTTCTTGCCTTTTCTTCCACCATAAGGCCCAATAAAGGCCCAGACACAGGTAAGCCCTTTAGTTCAGCTGAGTTGATTTGAATGAACTCATTCATTCTAAGATGTAAGTGGCTGGTAAGATTTTAAAGACGCCACTCCCAGATATGGGCATTTTCACATGGGCTGAAGTCCAGGTGTGTCTTGCCCCAGAGGAATTTGGTTGTGGAATTATGGGCATCAGCCAGCCGAGGAGGCTTGGGGGGACAGTAGGAAAGGGGTTGGGGGGACAGTAGGAAAGGGGTTAGGGTGACAGAGGCCCTTCCTGAACCCACACAAGCAGCCTCCACTTCTGCCCATGTCCTTGCAGGTGCTGAAAACTGCAGACTTCCCAGGTTCTGATGCAGGGCCTGAGGAGGCTGAGAAGTGTGTGGGAGGGCTCAGCTCTGGCCGAGAGAGCTCTGGAAGCCCGTCTTGCCCACGCTGGCTCTGAAACTGTGTAAGCACGAGCCGTGAGGCCTGGGCCTGGGCGTAGTGTTGGTGGGGCCTGAGCAATTCCCCTGTGCGTGGCTCACGGCCCACTGTGGTCTCCAGGTGTTAGTTGACTACCTCGGGGAAGTGCAGATGTGCTGGCCCCAGAGGAGTCGGCCCCAGCGGAGTCAGCCCGGAGGGGTGCAGGAACACTGAGGGAAGGCTGGCTGGGACCCCAGGAGCCACCTGCCACCACTCCTAGGAGTTAAGCCAACTCTGAAGATAGAACAGCTCCTGACATGACAAGTGAAATAAAAGAAACTGTGAAGTGAAACACAGGCATATGCCCACTCAAGGCAACGTGGAGCATCACTAAAAGGCCCAGCGTGGGGAGGAGTGGCCTGTTGCGGCAGCACCTCATGCCTTGTTTGCCCCTGACCTCTGCCCCTGGCTGCCAGGGCCTCCTTTTGCCTTCTGGAAGCTGGGCCTGCCCCCAGCACCATTCACCTCCTTAGCTGCTCTGGGGCCGGGGCCACATGCCCCCTGCTTGCCTTCTCAGTGCCACACTTGAGCACACCGGGACATTCACCCAGGGGTCATAGACAAGGAACCTGGATGCAGAGGAGGCCTCGTGCCCACAGAAGCTTCAGGAACACTCTGGTGTAGAGACCTTGCACAGGCACCAGCAGGAAGTCGGGGAGGGGTGAGGCTTTCTTTGTAACAACCCTGGCAGACATCTCTGCTGTGTCTGAATGTCATGATTCCCCACATTCACTGCATGGGATTAGAGCACAGCCGGCCCCTCACCCTAGGACGAGGCCGTCATTTCTTCAGAGACGAGCTAGGAGGGAAAATAAGTTCCTGATAGGGGTTGCCAAGATAAGGCTCTTTATAACCTTGTAATCAAAAGGGGCAACGGGGTTTCCTTACACTGGCACTGTTTACAATCAGGGGGACTTCACGTTCATCTTTTCCAGGGCTCTGAAATGTATTTTGCTGCTAGATTGAATGGTAAAGCCCCATGTAACAAATTCTATTACAGAGAAGCATTCTGTTTTAATAGAGAGATTTCCACGTCCCAGCAAACAGCCTGCATGGACGGGGACCTCTTGATGGGTCCGGAGGCAGTGTTCTTACAGGCTCCTCTCATCTGCTCTCTGATTCCAATGAGAAACATGTTAAGTTCTCTGGGCCTCATCTGTGTGAGGAGGGGCGGGGGAGAGCTGATCGGAGACCGAGATGCTTACAGACTTTTCCTTTGACCTCAGGAACAGACCCTCAGGATGTTAGTTTTGGAGAGAAGCTTGGAAATCAATCATTTGGAGCACTGTTTTTCAAACTGTAGGTGGAAGCTTATCATGGGTCATATGATCAGTCTAGTGGGTCGCAATCCAACAGCTTAATATATATATATATATATATATATATATATATATATATATATATATATATATGAATAGATTAGAAAATGTTAACATGCAGCATATGTATTGGGCTGGCCAAAAAGTTCTTTCAGGTTTTTCCATAAGCTGTTACAGAATAAAGTAAATATTTTTCAATCAAACTTTTCTTTCAGTTTTACACACACATAGATTTAGATCCTGGACATGGAAAAAAAATGTTATAATCGGTTATAGTTGAAAAAAGTTAAAGAAACACTGGTTTTGTCCACCAGTACCTACTTTTTTTTTTTTTCCCAAGAAAATTGAGGTTCAGGGAGAGAAAGCCACTTATCCAAGATCACCCAACTCCTGAAATTTGAATCCAGGACATGTGGCCTGATTTCTAGGCCAGGCCTAATCCCCCAGCAGTTTTATGCATCAAATCATTTCTGTGGGGGGCAGTCAGAAGCAACCTGCATTAGTACCTGGGTGAGTCAACCTTCTGAGTGTCAGTTTTCTCATCTATAAAATGGGCCTATACCCACCCAGCAGGGTTGTGGTGAGGATAGTGAGATTACATAAAACCCATGCCCAGCCCATGGAAGGGACACAGAGTATGCTGCCTGTCTATACTTCTTCTTTCTTTCCACATATCTGGTCATGGAGCTCCCCTAACTAATACCTCTCCACAAGCAAACATCCCAGAAGGAAGGTGAAGAGCTGAGACTGTTTGCAAACATCTCCTCCTTTCTTAGCCAGATTCCAACATTTCTTTGAGATTGCTGGTCCTCTGCTGAGGGCCTGAGTGACAGCTCCTTCCATCTTGGGTCCCTACAGATCATGAACATGATTGCTAGCAACGCAGGTGGGTTGAGAAAATTCCAAGCTGCCTAACAATTTGGCCACACCTGGAGAACACTGTGAAAGAGTTTTACCTGTAGTCTCACCTGCAGAGAATAATGATGGGTCAGATCCCACCTCTTGCCCCAAACATCTCATACTGTTGCCCTGCTAAAAGGCTCAGTGTGTTGGAATCTTCTCCAAGCAGGTGGTACAAGCGGATAGCAAATAATTATGTAGAAAACAAATGCCTTGTGGAGACTGTTTTAATTTCAACTCACTCAGAACTCCTCAGAGCCCCAAACCATTGTGGTGCTTCTCTTCTCTAGTATACAGACCATCACTGTCCTACAGAAATATGCAAGCCACATATTCACTTTAAAATTTTCCTAGTCGTCACATTAAAAAAAGAAGAAGAAATAGGTGACATTAATCTTGGTGACATATTTTATTTAATCCAATGTATCCAAAATATTATCACTTCAACATGTAATTTGTATAAAAATTATTTGTAATTTATTCTCTAGCTTTGTTTCGTACTAAGTCTTCAAAACCCGGTGTATACTTTGCCCCCACGGTTCATCTTCATCTGACTAGCCGAATTTCACGTGCTCGGTAGCCACATGGGCTGGAGGCTTCCGTGTTGGAAAGCTCAGGCAGAGAGTCTTCTGTACATAGTAGGAGTTAAAACGTTTTGCTGAGCTGAACCTGATTATGGGCACTTGTCGATTTGCAGGCTGTACGCTGAGATCTGAGGAGAGGGACTGAGAGGGAGAAGGACCCTGATGGTGGTGTTGGAAAGAAATCCCTTAGAATGAGCCAAATCACAGCCTTTAAAACTGCCACAGAACTGCCTCCCTTTCAGAGGCTACATCAGACTTTTTGGTCATGACGTGGACAGTTCCAGAGGTGCTGACAGTCAGAAAACCTGCATTAGAAGTGCAGACGGATGCCCCTGTGCTGTGTGTCTTTGTGGGACCAGTCGCAGGATGGTGGGCCATGCCAAGCGTCACCAGAAGTGTGGCTGTTTAGCTGGCTTGGAGTTGAGAGCTGGCCCCCTGAGGTCTCATTTTCATCGCAAGAGAGGTTTCTACTCCCCATCTTGAACATTTGCGTCAAGAAGGACGTTAATTTTAGTTTTTGTGGTTCATGCATTTCAAGGGATTTACCCTAAGTAAAATGAGACACTCTGTGATATCTCCGGAGAGGGCTAGTTCTTGGGGGAAACTGGAGTTCGGCTGCCCCTGTTGACACTGTGTGCTCGTGTATGGAAGGACCACCTGCTGTAGGAAGGACAGCTGCCTGGGGCACCTTTTGCCTGGCAGCTGTGTCACTGTGATGAATAGATGAACCCTGAATCATTTGGGGGTACGTGCCCCATGCCCACCCCTGATTCTGGAAGGCACTGGAGAAATCAGGAATACGAGATGAGGCCCAGGGTCTTGTAGGGTTTTGTCTCAGAGGACAAACCACCAGCATCAGAGGTGATGAAATGCTGATTGTGGGGGTCAGGCTGTGGATCTGTAGACTGGAAGGGGAGGGTCGCAGTGCACCAGGGAGATGGGAGGCTGCCTGGAACTGGGTTGGGAGATGCGGGTGCAGGGGGCCTGTAGTTTCTTACCTGCAGTTCAGGTCTCTAGCGAGTTGCTCGGGGCCGCTGGGCTTTGGTCCTCTCTGTCCCCCCCAGGGGCTAGTTCAAGGGCCACTTCCTCCAAGGTGGTTTCAGTCCTCCTTTCAGCCCCACCCAGCGGCTTGACGCCTCGTTTCTGCTGCCCCACTGTTCCCGGTACACATCTTTATCCTCAAATATTATCCGAGAGAGAGCGTGTTTATTTGCGCATGAGGCTGCCTGGCCTTCTCAGCTGTGGCTCCTCCAGGGACAGCTGTACATCCGCCCGGGGTCTGGCTCCCAGGAAGACTGCAATAATGCTTGATGAGAGGCTAAACAGAGGATGAGTGCAGAGAAGGATGCACGAATTCCAAATGGGGGAAGAGGCAGGAAGGAGCCCTTGGGCTTGCCCACGCTCCCTGGAGTGGCTGAGGCAAAGAGGATGGTGGGAGGAACGCGGGCTCTGTGGATTCTGATGGCTCCCACACACCTAGCTGTGTGCAGCCAAGATAGCGACTGGCAGAGCCCACAGCAGCTTGTGTGTCGGAACAGCTCAAGCCACGTCCCACAATGCCATGTCAGCCACAGCCTGGCGTCACATCTCCAATGTGACGTACACGTGTGCGCGTGTACAGAGATTACTTCAGAGCTTGAAGGGATGGTACAGAGGCCTTTCCTTCCTTTACAGATGCAGAAACTGAGTGCTGCAGAGGTAAAATGACTTGCCAAGGCCAGGTAGGGATAGAATGGGGGGCGGAACGATACCTAGGAATTGTGAATTTCAAGCCCTTGCTCCTTCCTTTCCTGTGCTTTAAGTTGAGTCCTGCTTGTGGCTCCCTTCACTTAGTGATGCACGTCAATACCTGAAGTGTATGGACTGTCACTGGGGTCTACAGAGGACTATAAAGAAGTGTCCTCCATGGAAGGACAAGGTAAATCCCCGGCTGCACTGTCATTTACCGGCAGCACCAATACCTTTAATGGACACTCAGGTACCTGAGAGTCACACATCTGTGCCTGTTCAGGACTAGAGCTGTTGGGCACAGGACTCAGGACACTGTCCCCCGAGGTGCCTGAAGTGTTCAGGTTGACAGCACACGGGCGCAGAAGCCCTTGTACTCCATGCAGGGCTGATCTGATCCGAGACTATCACCTCGCAGCCAATGGAGACGTTGAGACGCCTCAACACCACGTGGGTTCCAGAGAAACTATTAGAATCTCAGTGGGCTTTGCACCTGTGTGGTGACAGCTCCCTGTTTCTGGAGGAACAGTTGTGTCATTAGGATAGCCTCATTGTGTGGCTGACAGAAGTTTCCATGGTCCTGCAGATGGTGGAGGAGGTGGAAAGGTGAGAAAGAAGCTTGCCCGTGCCCCATAACCCCTGGGCATTCATCCACTGGCTCGCAGACCAGGCTTTCTTGCCGGCAGAGGTGCCTTTGTTCGGTCTCCTTGGAAGTAGAACCACAGACCCCAAGCAGAAGTCCTGGAGGCTGCATCGTGCCCCACAAAATAGAACCACTTGGTACCATGAGAACCCAATGGTACAGCTGGCCTATCACACAGGCTCGAGCCCATCGCCTTCTCCCAGAGTGAGGGCATGCCATCATGTGTATGGGCCCTGAGAGTTTCTGGCCAAGGGGTGGGCTGTCTGCCTTCTCCTTGGGCCACTGTGGTTCAGTAAGGCCCAGCCAGCTTCACCCACCCTACTCTGGGAGGTACTGAGGAGAAGTTGAACCAGTCAGGGAGGAAAAGGTTAGGAAGTGGAGTGACAGGCAACCCCCCAGTCCCACTCCGGTGGAGTTTATCTCCTCCATGGGCACATTTATTCTGACCCTTGTAGAATCGTTCCCCAAGATGCTTTGAACCTCCAAGATGGGATAATGGGCACTTCCCTTTTCATAGTGGGTAATGCTTTAAAAAACTGGGTGTAGATGTTTGTTTTCATTCGTTCACTCCACAAATGCTTGGTGCCTATCTTGTGCAAGAGGCTCTGTGCTGGACACCACGGAACCTCCACAACATGGAACCCACACAACAGGCAATGAGTCTTGACTTAGGTGTGGTGAACTTAGAAGAGCCTTTGACTTGGCTTCTGGCCACGCTCCACATCCTGACACATATGTGACCCCCAGCAGGGCAGATAATCTCCTCAGGTATCAGTTTCCTGATCTGTAAAATTGGAATAACTGACCTTTAAGTTCATCCCAGCTCTAAAAACTCTCATTCCCCTAGCAATTCCACTCCTGGGAAAAGACCCAAAAGAAATGAAAACAGACTCAAATTCTTGTTGAACGAACACACATGTTCATATAGCACTATTCACAATAGCCAAAAAGGCTGAAACAATGCAAAGTCCATCCACAGATAAATGAATAAACAAATTGCGGCAGAGCCATACAACAGGGTATTATTCAGCCATCAAAAGGAACGAAGTGCTAGTGCAGGCTGCAAGTCAGACGAACCATGGGAACATTACGCCAAGTGAAAGAAGGCAGACGCAGCAGGTCACATATAATGTGATCCCAGTTATATGAAATATCCAGAAGGAGTAAATACATAGAGACCGAAGGCGGATTGGTTGTTGCCGGGATCTGGGGGAGGGGCAGGTGGGAATAACTGCTAAATGGCTATGAGGTCTCCTTTTAGGAGGAGGAATGTGTTTGCGAACTAGACAGAGGTGGTGGCTGCACAATATTGTGAACGTACACATGCCACTGAATTGTTAACTTTAAAATGGTTAGTTTTCTGTTATGTGACTTTAAACTCAATTCGCAAAAAAAAAAACCCTCTATAATTCCTAATAACCATAGCGTAAGTACAGCCTGCGTCTCCTATGCCACGCTCCCTGGGTATAAACTAGGGTCGCAGTGGAAGTAATAAACAATAGTATTTCTCTGGCTCTTTCTGCCACTCTGGGTTTCCTATAGCTGAGCTTTCACCGGGTCTGGGGCTGCACTCACCACAACGCTCCGTGTGCCCCAGGGTGTCTCATGACTCCTCCTCTGTGCACCTGCCAACTTGCTGTCCTCGTGCTGGGGCCTGCTGCCCTGATCCTGCATGGCCGGCCTGCTGCCGCCTGTGGAGTGTGGGCCAGGGTACAGACCCAAGGTCGAGGGGGCCCTGCCCACCCTGAGGGAACACCACTAGGGGCCTGCACGATGTTCTCTGCAGAGGCGGGAAGACCCACTTTCCCACCTTTGTGCTGGCACCTGTAGCATAGGCCCCCAGGGGCCTGCGTTCCCATCTCAGAGATGTTAGAGACACAGGCCCTTTAGAATGCACTCTCCCTTTAGGCCTCCTTTCCTAGTGCAGAACCTGGTACATTGTAGGTACTCAATAGCTATTTGTTAAGTGAATGAATAAACAGGTGAGAAGGGATATTGGAATCTTGGGAGATGCACTAGAGGGCTGTCTTAGCAGCAAAAGCCAGCTGCGCCCAAATCTCCCATCACCTCCAAGCCTGAGGGAAGCATGTGAGGGTCCAGCTTGTGGCCTCCAGCTCCGTCTGCCTTAGGGAGAGTCACCTTTGGTGGGCAGCTTGCTCCTTCAGACGACAGAGGCTTGGCTGCCTTGTTCCCAGGCCCTCCCGGATGGGCCCTGGCCTGCTCTGATCCTGGGGGGATGCAGCTTAAGTTCAGGCTGGATCTGCCATGTGAGCTGGCGAAGGTAGGGGATGGAAAGAGCCTGTTGATGAGTCCTACCCAAGCTCTTACCTCAGCACCCGGGGAGGCAGCGGGGCATCAGGCTGGTCCTGCCTGCTGGGACCGTCGGTGAGGATGGAGGACACGGTGTGACCTAGTGCCTGGGCACTTACAGGTGCTCAGTAAACGTGGTCGTTGCTGCCGCAGTTAGCTCTTGTAACTTCAGCAGCTCATCTCCCACCACTTTCACACATGCCTCTGTTGCTGAAAGCAGCTGAACTCTTTGGTATCCTGTACATATGCCCTGACTGTACTTTCTCTGCTCGTTCATTCATTCATTCAACAACTCATCTTAAGCAGCTACTCCATGCCAGGCCTTCTACTAGGCTCGGGTTTGCTGGGTCTGTGGGTGTGCCCCACACACCCTTTCTTATTCCCCAGTTTTGTGTGTTTATTGCAGGGACCCTCAATCAGAGGAAGGAGGTTTGAAGTGGATTAGGGGCACGCCATATCAGTCACCAATAGGATGTTTTCAAGTACCACCCATCTCATCCTGCTAATTGTCACCCCCATGAAGAGAAGGGAATTGGGAACAGATTTTCTGCACTGAAATGCTCGTGGGCACATGCCCAAGAGGGCTCTGGGATGCTGCAAAGCACTTTTGGAACGTTTGTGACTTTTGACTTTTTGCTTTGTTTGCACCGTGCTCAGCTGTGGGAGGCTAACGCTCTGCAGGTGGGCAGGCCTGGCGGTTACCCGGTTAATTCAGCCACACTAAATAGTTCAGGTCCAAAACATTTACCTCCAGGTGGGCCTGAAGTGTGACCATCTACTTTGTCTCAATTGACTGGATAATTATCAGTTTCTCCTTTAATTATAAGTTTTGGGAACACAGCCTTCAGCAGTGGGTCCCTGGTGAGCAGGACACAGATCTCAGGGAGTCCTAGGGAGACAAGGACTTGCATCCACCTACTCACTGTGCAGGAGTTCCTCCCCACGCAGAGGAGGTGGGTGCTAGAATCCCGGAGGATGGAGGGAGAATTCTTCAAACATTTGTTCTGGAACGAAATTTTTCGAGATAGCTGCCAGTGTGCATCTGTAGACTCTCTTTTTTTCCTCCCCACTCTCTCTTTTTTCTCTTCAACAATTTTCCAATTAGATTAAATCAAAGGGGAGACTTCAACTAAGTACTAACCTGGCTTTAACACCCAAGGTGTATATGACAGCCTGTAACCAAGAGACCAGCTAAACTCCTTTCTAGCAAAGACAATGGGGACAGTGTGGAAAAAAATGTATGAATATTGTTAAGTGAAAAAAAGCAGATTACAAGGCAGTTTACAGTGTATATTCCCATTTTTAAAACACCAGTATGCATAAAAATACAGATATCAGAAGGTGTGAATGAGGGGGACCCCGAATAGCCGGACGGACAGTGACCTTTATTTTCTTCCTTTGCTTCTTCTGTATTTTCTAATATTTTTAGGAATGAGCCTTTATAATAAGAAAAAAACAAAAGAGGAGGAAATTTTTTTCACTTTTTTTCCCCTATGTAATATATTACAAATTTCTTTCCTTTCTGTTCCCATTGCCATTGCTAGAAGGGACTGTCTTGATTAGAGGCTCTCAGACACACATACACACACACACACACACACACACGTAGGATGCTAAGGAGAGGTACTAAGCCAGGTTAGTACTTAGTTGAAGCTTCCTCCTTGATTTAATTAGATTAATGGAAAAAGTGAGCGTGGTCAGGGCTGGGGGCTGGGGAAAGGAGGTGTAGGCACTGCGTGCCCCTGGGCTCCTGTGGGCTCTCAGTGGAGCGGCGCATTACGGGACTCCTGGCTCTGACCTGCAAGTCCAGGGGATTCCCCGTGGAACCATCACATTGTAGGAGTCCCATCCCAAGGGCTCAGTGGATCAGTGAGGACACAAGTCCATCAGTAATTTGAACTAGGCTCCTGCCAAGCCCAGAGCCCTCACCTGCCCCTGGGGTTCTTGTGTCTCCTCTGCTTGGGAAATCAGCCACTCGGGCAACCAGTATTTCCTGAGCATCAACAATGCTCTCAGCGGCCGGAGGTGCTCGTGAAGCAGGGAGCATTTGGCGTTAGTGTCCTGGATAGAGAAAAACTGCTAGTGGCCCGTCCCCCGGGGTAAATCCCCACCTGCACCTGCCTTCCTCTGGGCATCCAAGCACTCTCTGCTTTTCTTTCCCAGGTCTTTACCACATTGAACTGTACCGTTCTTTTGTTTTTGTTTTTTAAAGAACCCATTGCAGCTACTAGGTTGTCAGTTCTTTCATTCACTCTTGGAGCCTCAGTCTGTCTCCTCGTAAGAAAATAGGACACTAATATTTACATCGCAGAATTGTGAAAATTAAGTCAAATCAGGTCATGGGAGTAAAGTACCTCACAAAGTACCTGTGACACAGAAGCGGCTCATTCAGTGGAGTCCTGACCCCCACCACCCTCCTGCAGCATGACATGCTTGCCTTCCATTCCTGCAGCGCCCAGCCCAGGGCCTGCCTGTTGCATAGAAGGGGCTCAGTGGGCATCTGCTGGATTTGCCTGAACCTGCCCTGGGGAGAATGGAGGAGGGGAGGGAGGGGAGGGAGCAAACATCCCCCTAGCACCAAGTGCTAGAGTCAGGCACTGTCTTAAGTACACGTAGATGGGTTATGTGTTTAGTCTGCAGAGGACAGCTGGGGTCCCGTGCTTAGGAACTGGGGGATTAGCCAGCCAAGCAGGTGGGGTTGCTCCAGGCACCTCTGTTTAACCTGAACACTCTCGCATTCAGATGCAGGGAGGAGAAAACCGACACTGGGAAAAAGCCCGAGAGATTTCTCTGCCTCTCTCCCCGAGAAGAAGGGGAAGCACGCCTGTGATTCTTGCTCTCCCAGAAGCTACAGGTGAAGCCTTCAGATCCCATCCTGGGAGTGGGGAGGTGGGAGGTAGAATAAATCAACTCAGAACTGCATGATCTTCACCCACCCCAGCCAAGCCCGCAGGAGGAGAAGAAGGGCCACTATTGGGCTTCCTGGAACCCTGGGCCCCAAACAATCCCTGGAGGTTCCAGTACGTACCTCCTCTCCTGGGCTGGCTGTTGCCACTTCGATCTTGCTCCTGTCTTCTTGTCCAGGCACTGGGCTAGAAGCCCTTCCACACTGCCACCCCACCCCAGACAAGAATGCAAGGAACTGCAGCTACGACCATAAAAGGGTCCCTTTTATGTCCCTTGTCACCCATAGAACCAGGTGGGCATTTGAGCGGGGAGAGAATGAAAAGGTAGAGACCAAAACTCTGTTGAATGGGCTGTTTAACTGTAGCACTGTGGGTGGGAGAAACAATGCTTGAGAAAAAGCACAGAGGCTTGTATGCTGGGAACATTGTAAAACACCTTTTTTCTCTTCTCCCTCTTCTCTGTGCACTCTGAGAGATGACCTATTTTGATGCTGGCAAAGATGTGAGTTTAATTAACTAGAGGGGTCAAAGGGTCAAGGAAAATTTGAGAATTAAAAAAAAAAATGGTGTCAGTATGTTAATAACTATGTGACTCATCACAAAAACATCACTGAATGGGAAGGACTTTGGACAGCAGGAGACCAAGGTCTCCATTGCTTTGATGAGCAGGTGTCCTTGACTGAGCCATTTCCTGGCTCTACTTCCCAGGCTGCAGTGCTCTGAGATCCTCCTGCTAAGAGATGCTTTGATTCTTTTTTCTATGTTGGGCCATAGAGAGCATCTTTGAGGGCAGGCTCTCAACCTTCTCTCCATTCTATCGCTGGGAGGTTTGGGGGGCTGGGAAAACCGGGTCACTCTGTCCCAGACCAAGTTCTATCTTTACTTGAGTTCAGGATATCATGCAAACCCTCCTCTTCATACAAGGATGTCACCTCAGTGGGTGCTTATCCACACAGGGTGCTGGGATGTTCTAAGCCCCTGTGCTGTCCTGGTGGTGGGCGGGCGGGGGGGCGGAGTCTCTGGATGCCCAGCGGTACTCATCCTTTCATATGACAGACACTCACCCCTGAGCCAGGCCCATGTTGGAGGGCTAGAGGGCCACCAAGATAGTGGAGGTCCCGGTTCCTGAGAGCTCGCATTCTAGGGGGCAGTGTCACCAGGCTACTCACTGCAGGCTGAGCTGGGGCCCTAAGAGGCAGCGACAGGGCCTTCATCCCAGGAGCTCATGTTTCCATTGGGAACTACAGGAAATGAATTCAAGTGAAGAGAGAAAAGGGAAAACCTAGCAGAGGGGATGGAACACCATCCAGGGACAGGGTGCCGAGCAGAGAGGGAGTCCAGGCAGGGGATGAACCACCTACGCCAGCAGCAGGAGGGCCTGGCTCTTAAAGAAAGTGGGTGGGAAAGCCGGGGCGGGACCAGCTGGCCAGCCACAGCCAGACTTAGCCCTGCAAAAAGGGAATTGCAAGGTCTTGTTGGGTGGGGAGGGGAGGAGAGCCAGGGGTGGAGAGGGGAGGAGAGGCCTTCTCCCTGTTCAAATTCAGGGCCTGTCTGAATTCTCTGACCCGGAAGAGCGGCCTGCTGGAAGCCTGTCTGTTCCTGCCTGCAACACTGTGCCTGTCCCAGCCCCAAGGACTCCTCTGTTCCCATTGTTGCCTGCACCCCACACCCCAGCCCAAGAATAAAGATAAACACCCCTTGCCCATCACCGCCTGCCCTCCCCACCCGGGTGACTCAGGCTGGTGGCCCGGTGGCAGCAGCCCTGCTCAGCCTGGCTCTGCTCAGCTGCCTACATCTGCTGCTGATTTGCGCTCCCAACCAGTAGCCCTTTATGTCTCTGCGACCTAAATTAGGGTGTTTTTTTTTTCCTGGATTAAAAACAAATGGTACCTTTCTCCCCCTGTGGTGTGCAGATTATTACAGTGTCTGCTTGCTTAGAGGGGACAAGAAAGAACATGAACTCGGACAAGTCCAGTTTAATTGTGATGTACGACTGCCCGAGGTGTCCTGTCCACTCTGGCCAGTTCTGAGCCAAACCAGTTTGCCATGGCCAGACTGGGCCCGGTTTCCACAGCGTTTCCTGTCAGGAAGTTCCCCCGCCCAGTGTGCGCTGTTAAATGTATCCTTTTCATTCCTTTTCCTCTTATAAACTTCCCTTTCAGGTCATCCTGAAGGGAGAGTGGGGATGTGGCCGGGCAGGGGGAAGGGAACCCAAGGCTCCACTACTCAAAAGGAGGAGGCCAGCAGGGCACTGGCCAGGGTCAAACACCTGGGGTCCCAGCCCCAGGGCGAAGCATAGGGTGACTTCCTCCTCTGCAGGGGTGCTCTGCCTCACCCCCCAAATGAGGCTGTTAGGTGCCCCCTCTCCTCCCTTCCCCCCAGGCGAGGTGGTTACCAGTGAAGTGGGATTTCAGGAGGAATGGGAAGAGTACCCCATTCTAAAAATACCTCCCTCCCTCTCCCATCCTAAAAATACCTCTGCCACAAACTTCCCACGGAGAGTGAAATTCTACCTTTCCCGTTTCAGTCTTTGCTTGTTTGCTTGTCGCAAGCGCCCCGAGGAGGCATTAATAAGGCTTGGCCGGCTTGCCCCCTGCGTCCAGCTACTGAGTGTGGGAAGCTGGCGGCCGCCCTTCAGGAGTGGGACGTGGGAAGGCTGCGCATCCCTAGGAGAGGTGAGCCGGAGTTGGGCGCCAAAGGCGAACCTGGCCAACTGGGGTGATTGTCCAGGGACTGGCTGGGGACGAGGAAGGACGGGGAGGTGAGGGGAGAGGTAACTTCTCCTGACCCTGTGCTGCAGGCTTCACGTATCATCTTACTTAACCCTTGGATCCATTTTGTAACACGAGTGCTTTTTTCCTTGTTTTGGGTATTCTTACCCATTTTACAGATGAGGGACTTGAAATTCAGAGAAGCAAAGGGTCATGTGAGCTCACACAGCTGGGACTAGAAATTATAAGTGTCTAATTCCAAAGATCAAATGCCTTCCTCATGCCCCAGCCTGCCTCTAAGGGGCATCCATGCTTCATTCATTCATTCATTGTAAAATATACATAACATAAAATTCCATTTAAGTGTATTATTCAGTGGCATCAAGCACATTCATTTGTGTGCAGCTGTTACCACTCTTCATCTCCAGAACTTTTTTATCACCCCAAACTGCAACTCCGTAACCATTAAGCAATAGCTCCCGTTCTCCTCCCCTCAGGCCCTGGCAGCCACCTTTCTGCTTTCTGTCTCTATGAATTTGTCTGTTTCAAGTAGCTCACATAAGTAAAATCATAATAATATTTGTCCTTTTGTGACTGACTTACTTCACCTAGCGTAATATTTTCAAGGTTCATTCATGATGAAGCACGTTTCAAAACGTCATTCCTTTTTGAGGCGTTTGTATGGCTATACTGCATTTTATTTATCCAGTCACCTGTTGATGGATTTTGGATCGTTTCCACCTCTTGGCTATTGTGAATAATGCTATTGTGAACATGGGTGTAAAAATATCTGAGTCCTTGTTTTTAATTCTTTTGGGTCTATACCCAGAAGTGGGATTGCTGATCATATGACAATTCTGTGTTTAATTTTTTGAGGAACTGCCGTACTGTTTTCCATAGCAGCTGCGGCATTTTACATTCCAATCAGCAATGCACAAGCATTCCAATTTCTCCACATTCTCACCAACACTTTCTTGTTTTTTGATAGTAGCCAGCCTAATGGGTATGAGGTAATATTTCATTGTGGTTTTGATTTGCATTTCCCTAATAATTAGTGTTATTGATCATCTTTTCATGTGCTTATTGGTCATTTGAATATCTTTGGAGAAATGTCTAGTCAAGTCTTTTGCCCATTTTGGGGGGGGGTTGGGTTGTTTGCGTGTGTTTTTTTGTTTTGTTTTTTTTCGGTTGCTGTTGAGTCATCCATGCATCGTTACTCAAAATTACAGATAATCAGGAATTTTTCAGAGAATCTAAAGTCATCATTTGTGTTCGTAAAAAGAAACCCTGGGTTAGCTGCAGTGCTTTCTGGATCTGCTAAACAGTACATGCGGTGCTTTTGTGTAAAGTGTGTTTTATTGCATTTGAAATATCTTAAAATCCATAGTTCTTAGGAAATTTTCATTCATTAATCGTGCATGTACATTACCACGTACCAGGTACTGTACTGCAGACATTAAAGGAATATGACGTGATCCCTGCCCTTAAGGATCTAGAGCCTGCTGGGGAGAAGCAGTTACAACACGAAACGGCATGTGCGCATTTTCTGAACCAGAAATCTCAGTGTATAATCTGATGGGAAAATTTTGGTGCATGAGACTGGGCTATGAGACAAGCTGGGAAAGGGGAGAACGTAGGCTCAGAAGGAAGAAAAGGAAAGGATCAGCACAGAAACATCAGGAAAGATGAGGGTCGGGGAGTGGGGTGTGGTTTCTGGTCTCTAGACCTCTCTTCTCATGCAGAAGCTTCCACGATGGCATGTTTGCATCCCTCCCTCCATCATGTGCAGATGCCTGTCCCCTTTTGTAACTGCTCTGGGCTTCTAGTCTGGTGCAGACTTTTAAGGGAGCAATGGGATGTAGGGATGCAGAGTAGGACTCAGGGGGAATCTCTGACCTCTTGGTGCTGTTTCAGGGGGGGAGTTCCCTTCTGCAGGAGAACACTGCATGGGAAGAGTTGTGGCCCCACGCTGGGATGGGGCGGGATCTTTCCAGCTTTGCTGGGCTCCTGCCCGGCATCCCCTGGGATCTGCAGCCTTCCTCCTGCTGCCTCTGGACCTTGACCAGCAAGGTAGCACCAGTTCTTTTCTCAGGTGGCGCCATCCAATGACAGTGTCTTCATGACTTTCACAGCTGGAGGCCAGGTACCAGTCTGCAGTCAGGGGTTTTTCGTACCAGGTCCTGGTGGAGATAATTCTAGAACCAAGCAGGCAGGACCAACCTTGTTAACTTCCAGGATGCCAGGGCCTAAAAGTATTCCGTCCCTCACTCACTAGACTGGAAACTCATTGTGGACTTTGGTTCCCTGCTATATGCCTCCTAATGCCTGGCACATCGTACATGTTTAACATGTACTTGTTGAGTGGGTGAAGGAATGAGTCCCTGTCTGCCTCTTGACATTGGCTTGAAGTCGCACAGACCTGGGTGTGGGTCCTGGCTCTGCCACGTGCCTTGGGTAAGTGAACTCATCTCTGAGAGCCTCAGTTGCCTCTCCTGTGAAATGGAGCAGTGATTCTAGGAGCCTCATCCAGACTTATCGCTTCCCTCTTCTTCTCCCCCAGGGGCCAGACCTGACTCTCCTGAAACACTGTCCCAACCACTAACTCCCTAAGCCTTTTATCACATTTTTTCCCTAATCTCCCACCTTGGCTCAAATCTCACCCCTCCTTCTTGCCTTTCTCAGGGACAGTCAACTCCCCTTTTTTGCTCCACTCACAGGGCAGTGGCGAGGCCTTTTGGTTAAGAGCACAGGCCCGGAATTGGAAGGACTGGGGTCCAAGATAAGCCACGTACAGCTCAAAGCCTTGCTCCTGATAATAGAGGCTCCCAGGAGATGGGGGGCGGGGCGTGAGAGAGGTCGGAGCAGCCCGACCTGCTTTCTTGGGCTTCCATTGACCACAAAGCGGGCATTTCTTCAGCATGTGCCGTGAGCTCTCTCAGTTGCCTGCCGTGTGCCGGCCCTGGGTAGACCCTGGAGGGTGGCCTGTTTTCACAGTCTGGGGATGACACGGGGCAAGGTGGGCAAGCTACCTTGAGGGTGCTGTGGCAGCCCCCTGTCATCCCATCAGATGCAGTGGCGGGGGTGGGGATGGGGGAGAAGAGTCAGGGAGGACCTGTCATGGGGAGTGGGGACAAGCTGGGCCCTGGAGAATGGCTCAGAGCTGACAGGACAAGGAAGGGAAGGACCTTTTCAAATTGGAGCAGGGAGGACAGGAACGGGGAGGGGCATGCCACCCACAGAAACACCTGGACAGGTGAGCTCGGTGGTGAGGAGACAGAGTGTTCATTTGTTCAATCAGTGAAGCAACAACAACGTGTGAGCCCTTGTCTGCGCCAGGCCCTGAATGGGGTGGGGATACAAAGGCGGGTGGGGCACTGTGAGTGCCTCGGGGAACGTGGTGACCTCGAGGTGGGTGTGCTGCATGCCCTTGGGGGAGGAGGGCAGGATGCAGAGCTTGTCCCCTCCTCAAACACAGTGCCCTGCTGGTCTCCCGCTGCGATGTCCTTGGCCTCCACCTGAGAGGGAGCTGGGTACTCCAGCCCCAAAACTCAGACCTCAGGGTAGATTGCTAAAGTGAAGAGGGCCCTGAGAGGCGCTCCATGCCCAGAGATCTCAAATTTTAGAGAGCAGGTAGTTAAATCTAAAGATGCCGCGAGCCCACCCGAGAGGCTCTGTGTCCTCGGTGGAGCTGGGGAATATGCATTTTTAATGAGCTTCAAAGTGACTCTACCGTGGTGCTCAGCCTTGGGTGCACGTGGGGAGGCCCTGGGGAGTTTATAAAACACCGATGCCCAGGCCCCATCCTTGGAGAGTCTGGTTCAACTGGTCTGAGGTTGGGGTCTGGACATGGGTGGTTTTAAGAGCTCCTGCAATGGTGTAACGTGCAGCCTGGGTTAATACCCACAGGACTCATGTTTGAGGACTGCTAAGTCATCCAACCACCTTGCATTTGTCAAGGTTCTCCAGAGAAGCAGAACCAATAGTGTGTGTGTGTGTGTGTGTGTGTGTGTGTGTGTGTACATACAGAGAGCAAGAGGGGGAGATTTATTTTAAGGAATTGGCTCATGTCATGGTGAGAGCTGGCAAGTTCGAAATCTGCAGATAGGCCAGGAGGCTGGAGACCCAGGATAGAGCTGATGTTGCAGTTCAGGTCTGAAGGCGGGATTCCCTCCTCCTCTGGGGACCCCAGTCTCTTTTGTCTTGGGGTCTTCAACTGATTGGTTGAGTCCCACACGTATTATGGAGGGCGATCCGCTTTGTTCAAAATCTACTGATTTTAATGTTAATCTCATCTAAAAAGTACTTTGCAGATCCATCTAGATGGGTGTTTGAACAAATATCTGGAAACTGTAGCCTAGACAAGTTGACACGCCTCAACTTAACCATCACACGCCTCATTTTGCACATAAGGGAACTAAGACCCAGAGAAATAGAATAACTCATCCAGGGCCCCATACCTGGTTCTTCCTGGTTTATTTGTCATACACTCATAGACTGTAAAATCATAAAAGACCGTAAAGTTAGTCCGACTGGTTCACTTACAGGGGAAGCTATGGGTCAAGGGGGCTGACCCCCCTTTCCGGGTCACGCGTTTTGGCAGAGAGAGGAGCCGGGTCTTAAACCCAAGGGTTCTAATGTCCAGGGGCTGCTCCTTCCTCTCCTCCTAATGGCAATGTAGTGAGATCTCAAAGAGAAGGACGTTTCTGTGCTCATGTGGACGAGCCCTGCCTCTCTCCCCAGCCCCCAGCCCGCAGACTTACTCTTCAAGATCTTGGAAACAGGGCAGGGGACGCTGTACATTGACGCCACCTCTCAGTAGAGGGGAGGGATGGGAGCCTCCCAGTGGCTGCCAGCGCCCTGCATGTATACTCAGGCCCCGCTGGTCTCTATAATTTTGTGGCTGCTTCATGTGTGCTTAAGTTTGCACACTTAATGCCATCATCCAAAGAGACAGTCTCCGCACACCCACCTCTTGTTCAGCATTAAATATGGCTAGTGAGATAGAATTTGCTTTCAGTCAAAGCCCAGTGATAGTGGCTGATCTTGTTAGTAGCACACCTCCCCCACCCCTGCCCCCCAAGGGCTTCAGAGCACAATGGGGTGTGCGGACCCTCTGAAATATGCATGTGATGTTGGCCAGAGATTGTGATCCAAACGGAGTCTGGATGAAGCAGGCTGTGGGCAGACGGAGGACTCCAGAGACAGGGCCAAAAACCAGGGCTGGCAGAGCCAGGGTTGGCACTGGGTCGGGCCCCAGGGACACCCTGTAATAATTGTGGGGCCTCAGAAGGTGTGTGGCATTGAAGCCAAAGGTTCAGCTGGCCTGGCTGGCAGATGCAGGAGAGAGCAGACATCACCTGCCGGAGACAGGAGATCTCCAAAGGCAGGGCTGCCTCACACAGGAAGCTTCCATGCTGGGGCTAGATCCAGGCACTGGTTGCAGAGAAAGGGAGGGGACAGGGGACAGAGCTGGCAAGTCCTGGTGCTGAGCTAACTCTGAGGGTGAGGGGTGCATTAGAAGGTGGGGCCCTCCTCATCTGATGACAGAACTCAGGTGTCCTCAAACAAGAACACTTCTCCGGGCAGGAAGCTGTGTGGTGTGATGGGAGGAGGCCCCAGGCTGCGGGTCCAGGGACATAGGCCAGGCCACAGCTACCTGTGTGACCTCGGGGAGACTAGCTCGAGTTGGAGCCAGGGCAGGAGGTCAGGCCTCCAGGCTCCTATTCCAGGGGGCTCTGTCCTGTGTTCCAGAGCTTTCCAATCAGTAGCCTAGATACTGACTCCTCAGTCCCCATGAGCTGAGCAGCCAGCCGCCTCTCAAGAGCCCTTATCCTTCCTGTGTACCATAAAAGTGGTATTTCTCTCTGGATCCCAGGACTGAAAACTTGGGAAAGCACAGCTCCATGCCAGCGCTCCCTTCCAGGCTTCCTTCCGGGGTCATACCAGTTCTGCAGGCTCTTAAAGATGTTTAGCAGAGCAGAAAGTTTGAACAGGTTTGGGGGATGCAGAGTTAAACAAAGTTAAACAGGTTGTGTTCATAGGGGCTTTCTCAGAGGGGCGTGTGTGTGTGTGTAGCATCTGTTGTGAATCTTGAACAGGGCTCTGGTGTTCAGGTTCCCAAACATATTTCTGTCATCTTTGAAGTTCGTAGTTGCAAAAAGAGACACGAACCACCTCTGCTGCTAGCTGTCACTCACTTAAGATTCAAAGTCCCGGCAGCAGTGTCCAGGCCGGGCCTGGGTTAAGTGCCCATTAGCCTGTTGCCAGGGGTGGGAGTAAAGGGAGCCCCCTCTTCCCCAACGGGAAGTCAGATCCTGCTTCCCCCCAAGGCTTCCACAATGGGGGCCGCTCCCAGACCGAAAAGACATGTCAGATCTTGGCAGCTGACATCTTTGAACAGGGAGTCCTTTTCTTGGATGGGGGAGCCAGGAGTATGAGGCACCCACTGTGGGCTGTGCTGCTCTCTAAAGTAAGCCGTCCCTGCCCTTTCCCTCTCGAGCTCCTGCTTCTGTTCATTCCCCCCTCCCGGAGAGCACCCCCCTTCAGTCCCCCTTCCTCTCCCAGTTTCTATCACTGTCCTTCCCCTTCCCACACTTCGCATGGCCAGTGGTGTAGACAGTAGGCCCAAGGCCCGAGGGGCAGGTGCCCTGGATCTTCCAAGGGGGCAACCAGTTGCCCTCAGGAGCTCACCTGTACTTCTCTCAGGCTAATCCAGAAATCCTTGAAGACTTTGGTGCAGGATAAAAATGGCTTTGCTTGTTCCCACCAACAGAGTTCCTCATTAAAACCTCCCCTGGAGGGCTTCCCTGGTGGCGCAGTGGTTGAGAGTCCGCCTGCCGATGCAGGGGACGCGGGTTCATGCCCCGGTCCGGGAAGATCCCACATGCAGCGGAGCGGCTGGGCCCGTGAGCCATGGCCGCTGAGCCTGCGCGTCCGGAGCCTGCGCTCCGCAACGGGAGAGGCCACAACAGTGAGAGGCCCACGTACTGCAAAAAACAAACAAACAAAAAACCTCCCCTGGTGGGAATTCCCAGTGGAGGGAATGGCAAGCTGGGTGGCATCATTTCAGTCTGGGAGAAGAGAGGTGCGTTGGGGTGTTGAGAGCTTAGGGAGGTGCCCTCCAATTACCCCATCCAGCAG
Source organism: Orcinus orca (assembly GCF_937001465.1). NCBI lineage: Eukaryota > Metazoa > Chordata > Mammalia > Artiodactyla > Delphinidae > Orcinus > Orcinus orca. The sequence goes on from NC_064573.1 coordinate 25,345,293, forward strand.
CCGCCCACGTGGGGGGCCAGCCCTGCTCCTGCTTCCCAGTGGACTGGAGCCACCTTCTCATCCTTCATGGCCATGTTGCTCAAATTTCCAAGATAATTGTCCAACCTTGTGTTGACGGTGACTCGGAAAGACCTGCTGAAGAGGACCGGATTGCCAGAGATAAATATCACTATTGTCACCGTCCTTATTAGTGAACATTTAAGAACCTGCCACTCACAAGATACCATGAAAGTTCTGGGTTGGGTACAAAAAATAGTTTGACATGATTGTACTCCAGAGGTTCTTACCTTCCAGTCCTATAGGCTATAGTTTTCTCAAAATCTGCAAAAAGAAGGCGTTAAACCAGCTAGACTCCACAGCCCCATGTAACTCTAAATCCATCTCTGCCTGGTGGGTATTCATTGAAACCTGGACCACAGCTGGCCACAGCAGTCGGCCGTTTCCTTATTTATATGACCCACGTTGCAGCCTCTCCCTCTTTCTCTCCTTTCTCCACACTTCCCTTATCCCTGCATCCCTTGGCCCCCTTTTCTCCCTGTCTCAATTTCATTTACTTGCCTCCCTCCCTTCTTCCCGTCTCCATCATGTCTGTCTCCTGCACCTCTGCCCCTCCCTGCCCTTTCGGAGCCCAGAGGCAGAGGGCTGTTCCCTCACACATAGAGCAGAAAGGTGCCAGGGTTGAGCAGTCCACAGGGACGACAGGAATTCTTTCTCCGCACTGACAGGCAGGGCAGCACCTCAAGGGTGTGGGCTGGGGCCATAAGCCCTGCACTGTGTGTCTAGTGAAGCTGGGTCACATAATCACGGAAGGCAGCGGAGGCGGGAGGTTAATACAGGAAGGCAGAGAGAGTCTAGATGGCCAGCCATCCCACTCTGCCCAGGCCCAGGGCGTTCCCAGAATGTGGGACTTTTCAGTGCTTAAACCAGGAAAGTCCTGGGAAAACCAAGATGAGTTGGTCTCACCTTGGGCTTGGGTGATGAGAAGAAGGGAGGGTAAACTTTGGGTGAGAATGGTATATTATAATTCTTTACGGGGTGCTGGCACAGTCACCACAGTGGAGAGCTCAGCAGGGAAGGCAAAACGACGGTGCCCTTTGGCCACTGTGGTTCACCGTGCCCGAATGAGCACCCTGGCGTCGCTAAAAGTGCATTTTCTACCTAGGAAGACAAATCTTTTTCCCTCTGTGGGCTTCAGTATCCTCAGGTATAAAAGATCCCATCCGGCCCTGACATCCTAGGAGCCTTCTTCAGATGTATGCAGACCAAATTCCCAGCTCCTTCCACCAATATCCCAGTTGTCGGCTGTTGGATGCTCTCAAATGGAGCCCCTAGAATGGAGCAGACCACTGACTCACTGCACGTCCTGGGACACGTGTCTTTACCACTCCTGACTCAGTCTCCTTATAGGAAAATGGGGGCAGAAATAACCAGCTCACAGGGTTACTGTCAGGATTAAACGAGGTAATACACATATAAGAGCCCACTCGTGACCTGGAAACTAGTAGGTGCTCAGGAAGTAGTGCACGAAATTAAAACTGCTCCAATGTGTCTGACTCGCTCAGGGCTCAGTGGATCTGTGAGTGAGGTGAGGTGTGATATTGAGACATCGTGGACCAGAGTAGAACCCACTGTGACGGATGCTCCCAGCTCCCCCAGCTCCTCCTGGGAGAGGAGGGGAGGGAACTGCTCTCCTCTCCTCTCTCAGGGATCGAACCTCTTCAAAAGCACTGACCAGACACTCCCTTCACCTCTCAAACTGTGAATACTCAGGAAGAAAAATGGGTCTCTCACAGTGGCTGTGTTCATTATGTTTTGAGGTTATAGCAATTGTGAAGGACTATTGGGCTGAAGGCTCTTAGGGGAAATGCTTTTTATCCCAATTCATCAATTGTTTAATCAGAAGAAATAAGCCTCTCCTATTTTTTCCCTTGGGAGGCTTAACTCTTGCACATTTTCTGGTTTACATTTCGCTCTCCTTGGCTTCATATAAGCACAGGTGCACAGCATGTGGCCGGCGCAGCGCTGCTAGAAGGGCAAAGCATAACCAGCATTTGCTGCTTACCGAGGGCTTTGTTATTCTCTATTACTTGTGCCCCCCGGTCATTTCCTCCTCAGGAAAATCAAGGTGATACTGACCACTTCAAGATAAGCAGGCCCACACGTGCTCAATGAGTCACTCAACAAACATGTCACATGCCTGCTGGTGTGAAGCTCCGTGCTCCATCCTATGTTGGGTATGGAAGAAAGGAACTTACAAGTTACTGTCACGAAGCTTACGTTCCAGCCCAGGGGCCCTGATCCTCTTGAAGATGAGGATCCTTTTTGAATCTCAAAACATTTCGTGAACCTCTGCCTGGCTATACCTGGCTCGTATGATTCAGTAATGTTTTTATGTGCCTTTGTGTTGAATCTGTCACAATCCCATCTGCTCACATTTGAAAACTAGCCATATGTGTATGTGTGAGAAATTGTTTGCTCAGCATACTAATGGAGTTGGGGGTTCTTATGTGTCTGAAGACCCTCTGCCCTCATCTCCAATAGCCTGAGGAGCTTAATGAGTGTTCAGGACTGTTGGAGGCTTAGACTACTGCAGCAGGTGAGAGCGTCCCCGACAAAGGAAAGGAGGAGGCCACAAGCTCCCAGGTGGGAAGGCATGAGCTGTGGCCCTCAGTTGCAGACCATGGTGAATGTTGGGGCAAAGAAAAAAGGAAGGAATGACACTTCCTGGGGGATATAAATAATCTAACTTTTGTCTAATCCTACTGTTGTCTGTTTTAGGAAGTCTTCATCACTACCCATCTTTCTGATGAGCTTTGCATTGGGATACACATCGTCCTTTTACAATTTTAGTAACTGAAGCTTTGTAAATTGCCTATAGCCATTTCCAAGGTGTCTTGCCCTCCTCCCTGAATGGACAGTCCCTTGGCCTGTAGGGATCAGAGCAGGGTCACACTCCTGGCCCTGTCTCTGTCCCATCCCGCCCCAGCCCCTAACACCACGGCTGCTCTGTCACCACCTTTCAGGCAGCTGGGATTGGACTGGAACACGCTCCTGTCCACCCCTGGCAGCCCCTCTCACCCCATGGCTTATGGGGATTCCTGACACTCCAGTGCTCATCCTGCAGCACCCACTGTGGTCTGTCTACCCCTGTCCTGACCCCCCCCCCCTTGGCACCTCACATCCCAGAATTACTTCTCCCTCCTCTCCCACAGCTTGATCACAGTCACACCCACTTTCCAGTTACATCTCTATGTGGTGAGGGCTGGGAGAGAGGGAAGGAAACGAACATGGAGAGCAGGCACCTAATTCAGGAAAGCTTCCTGGAGGAGGTGATGCCTGGGTCAAGTCTTAAAGGATGAGCAAGAGTTAGCCCGCTAAATGTGGGCTAGGATGAGGACGCTGGCAGGCAGGCAGCCTTCAGCAGAGGGGACAGAAGAGAAAGGCCGAGGTGGTGGGAGCTGGGCATGCTGGTAACACCCTCCAATCGTTGCAGTCAGGCAGGAGGACAAGGTAGGCAGGACCCACGTGGTGGAGCCCGGCATACGTGCTGGGAGTCGGTGGTGAGAACAGATTCACTTCTGAACGAGCGGCAGCAGGAATGGAGGGGAAGGCACAGGTAGCCAAGATGGTGCAGGGACAGCACGTTGACGTCTGGAGCAGAGGAGCGAGAGAGAGGGAGGTGCAGTCCTAGCCGAGGCTGGGACCAGGACAGCTAGCCGTGGCAGGAGCAGAGGACGGACTCCGGATCCCTGCTCAGTAGGCTCTGACTCTTCCTTCTTCCAACGACTGTAGCTTATTTGTTTGTTTCTTCCCCCTTCTGCTTCCCCCGCTGGCACAGACTCCCCAGAAAAGCTAAAAATGCATCTCATCTGATCCACATCAGAGGGTGGATGAGCCGGGCTTTATTACACGCTGGTTAAAGCGGTCTTGTGGGAGAGGATGGGCTACGTTATAATTGTATCTTTGGTCACCTCCACCCACCCGGCCAAAAACCTGGTGGAGCTGCCTCTGTTTAGACACCGTTTTACAGAAGGGCTCCCCTCCGCCCTTTAGCTTTTTTGGATTAGTCTTGAAGACTCAGCCTGCTGGCTTGGGAAAGAGATGGGAGGAGGGAGGGAGCGGAGGAAGGGTCGTGTCCTCCCACCCGCTGCCTGTAGGGAGAATAGCCTGGGTGGGTTTGGAGATGTGTCTCTGGGGATGGGCAGGCAGCTCTGGAGAGGCTGGGGGTGGGGTGGAGCTGTTTTAGGAGCAGCAACAGCTCCCTCGGCAGGATTTCTCTTTATGATTCTTAAACTTCTTAAACTTCTACACTGTTCTTTGGGCTTAAGCATACCATCTATTTAGAATTGAGCATCAGAAGGTGGGGGCTGTCACTCCGGCTTTGAAAGAAACATTTTTGGAAACGAGCCAGCATTCAGTGTCATTAGTAAGAAGTAAGGGCCCTTTCCAGGGCTTCCTTCCTCTCCATCCCTCTGGGAGGCCCCTGGGGGTGAATCACGACTGTGACTCACCATGGAACATTGGGAATGCTCACAAGGGAGTGCTCCGGTGTGAGGGCGGAGCTGTAGGTCTTAGGTGGTGGGTTTGCAGGTATTCTGTGAGAGTTGTTTGCACGCTTGTAAGGCTACTAGTCAAGAGGAAGCATCGTGCATTCATGTGCTGTAGCCTTTCAGTTACACACTCACCTTCTCTTCACAAACAGGAGGCCAGAAAATGATTGTGGATCTCACCCTCTGTTCCCAGCCCCCCATTAGGCATGATGGGAGATATAGGGGAATTATAAACCACACATGTTTCTTGTTTCATTGGGGAAACAAGATTCTACATGTGAAAAGCTAGGCAAGACAGTAAATGGGCAAGGGCCAAGGGATAATATCCTAACTCCTGAAAGGGGGTGAAAGGGTGCGTTAGTCAGCTATTGCTGTATAACAAAAATGCCCCCAAACCTTAGCTGCTTAAAACAACACTAAACATTTATTATCCTCATGATTTTTATACCCAGAAATTCAGGAGCAGCTTAGCTGGGCAGTTCTGGCTCAGGGTTTCCCATGAGTTTATAGTCAAGATGTTGACTGACTGGGGTCATCTTAAGCTTGATTAGGACTAAAAGACATGCTTCCAAGATGGCTCACTCAGTAGCTAGCAACTTGGTTCTGGTTGTTGGTGAGGTCTCAGTTCCTGCCCATTTGGACCTCTCCATAGGCTGCTTGCATATCTCCCAACATGATAAGAGGTTTCTCCCACAGCATGGGTACCCGGAGAAAGCAAGGCAAAAGTGGCAATGTCTCTTATCACCTAGCTTTGGCAGTCTCACACCATCACTTCCCTGGCCACACAGACCAACCCTGATACAACGTGGGAAGAAATTCACAAAGTGTGAATACCAGGAAGTGAAGATCATTGGGGGCCATCCTGGAACCTGGCTGACACTGATGAAACATCACCTGGGGTTAGAGGGGGAGGGTGTTAGGGAAGAAGTGAGACTGGAGCTCAGTCTCTTTCTCTTCGGTCTCTTCGAGAGAGAGAGAGGTGGGCCTGGAGGTGTGACCGCTTAGAGCAACAGGCACAAGGCTGAAATGAGCATGGTGTGTTTGGAGGGCAGTGCACAAGCCAGCTTTAAAGAGAGATTCCTGGTCGGAGAGCACTGGGAAGTAAGGTCAAGACCAGACTATGGAGGACTGTGATGGGCAGACTAGAATGGTGGGATCCCCTAAAGGGTGTCATCAAAATTCTGTAGTAAAGAAATGACTAGATCCAGGTGGGGAGGCTCAGCCTCTTACTATCTGGGTGCCTTGAATGGGTCGCTTTAATCCTTTAGGGCTCAGTAGCCACATCTGTAAAATGGGTGTAACAAATGAGTTAATGCATGTGAAATAGGTGTTGACTAGAAAGCAATAAGGTTTTGATTATCAGCAAGATCATCATTTGCAGCCAGACCCTGCCAGGGTTCTTGAAGTTCAGATGGCGCCAAAACAACCTTCTGGCTTCCTCTCTTCCCTGTGTTCTCTGTTGCTGTATGATAAATGTTGGACTAACCAATGGCCTCCTGAGGCTGAAATCATGGGTTCTTCCACTATTGGAGACTCCAGCTCCCGTGCATAGCCTGCCTTTCTAGCCACAGGAATATCACTATGCCGTAGGCAGGTTCTGGTCAGACCATGGGCCACTCCTAATATCCTACAGTTGTATCCTGCAGGACTTGACGGTTCTCATCCAGTTCTCATCTGATCCTCACCACCGCCTAGGAGATAGACAGCCCAGAGTTGTTAACTCCGTTTTACGGACAGAAGAACTGAGAGAGAGTTGCTGAAAAGCCCCAGAACAAATCAGCAGTGATCAGACATTACAGTAAATCCCGAAGAATTTGGGAGTTTTGTGAAAGAAGGCAGAGAATTCGAATCACTCGACATTTTTAATAGTAATGACTTTAAAAGTCAAATACCACCAAAGGGCGCATATAGAAAAACAAATTACCTCCTACCCCTCACTGGCAGCTCTCCAGCACCATCTCGGAAAGAACCAGTACCCAGTTTTTAGTGTATCTTTCCTAAGTTAGCCTTTGCATCTACCAAAAAATATGTGCATGTGGTCATCTTTTTCTTTCCAAACATGGTAACAAACCACTCTCTATGTAGCATGCTTTGCAGTTGAACCTTAGAGCTATTCTCCATATATCCGTATACAGATATGCCTCACTCTTTTTCATGGTTGCATAGTACTCCATGGTGTACCCAGCTAGCCCTCCATTGATGAACACACTGTTTGCTTCCAGTCTTTGGTTATAGAAACAATGCTGCAGGGATGAGCTTTGTACCTAAGTTGGATACATTTGATAATGAATATAATATCCATAAGGGAGATTTCTAGGTCATCAGAATTAAAATTTCTTTGTATTTAATCTTTATGTCTTTAATCCTGAGTGATGCTGGGCATTTTTCACATATTTAAAAGTTTTTTATATTTCTTTTTCTGTGATCTTCTTGTTCATGTTTTTTTTTAAGCTAAAACAGTTTTTGCAATTTTCTAGCAAGCTATAGATCTTTTCCTGATTTAATATAAGCTCTCTCTATAAAGGAGATTAGCCCTTCATCATATGTTTTGCAAATATTTTTCCCAGCTTATTTGTTTCTTACTTAGAAGAACATTTCCCTTTGAGATTATAAAAAAATTCTCCAATTTTTTTCATAATTCTTTTTTTTTTAACCTTTTAAACCTTTACTGTACCCATCATTTACTTTGGTGTAAGGAGTGGGGAAGGGGTCCACATTTTGTTTTGTTTTGTTTCCTACGTGATTGGCCAGTTTTCCCAATCCCATTTACTGAAAAATCCATCTTAAAATAAAAATTGAAATCTCACCTTTACTATTTGCTAAATTCATATGCATATGAATTTATGTGAGTCTGTTTATGGACTGCCAGTGACATTTTATTGATCTGTTTCTCTGTTCATGATCCATTACAAAATATTTTATTTTTATGACTTTATGTTTTCATATCTGGTAAGGCTGGTCCCCTTACTCCCATCAGTCACCTGCTTCAGAAATCTCTTGGCTATTCTTTTTTTTTTTGTGTGTGGTACGCGGGCCTCTCACTGTTGTGGCCTCTCCCGTTGAGGAGCACAGGCTCCGGACGCGCAGGCTCAGCGGCTATGGCTCACGGGCCCAGCCGCTCTGTGGCATGTGGGATCTTCCCGGCCCGGGGCACGAACCCGTGTCCCCTGCATCGGCAGGCGGACTCTCAACCACTGCGCCACTAGGGAAGCCCTCATTTAAGTCTTTTTAAAGAATGCTTCAGTCATGATCTAAAACTTTCTTTGTATGGATTATGCACATTTCTTATGAGCGTGTTCCTAGGTGTTATATCTATTTTCGTTGCCAAGTAAATGGGATCCTCTAATATATTTTTGAGCTTGTCCACTGTGCGTGTAGGAAAGTATCCAGTCATATCCTCTGCAAATAATGATGTTTTTTCACCAACTCATTTCTAACTCTTTAACCTTGTATTTCTTCAACATTTTTGATCTTGAGACTTCAAAGGGGGACCAGACTTCCTAGGTACAGGGAACCTGCTGAACCCATTCTGGCTCATCAGTACATCAGCCAGGCTTTTATGGGCTGGGGGCTGAGGAGTGCAGATGGAGGGGGGGGGATGCTTGTCCCTTGAGAATATTTTCACTGTAATTTTTGATCATCTGGAGACCAGAACTCTCAGTGCAGATAAATGATGAATGGTGGTGGGCGGGGTGGAGGGGGTGGGGATAGTTACTTGGAAGGTGCTGACTGGTCAGGCACCCTCCCCAGAGGCTGTGAAAGCGTCCTGGCCTTGGTGCTGCCTGCTGAGGCTGGGGGCAAGTGTGGCAGAGGGAAGGAAAGCGCCCATCCCCGGAGATGTGCACTGGAGAAACCAAACATACAGGGGTGGCTGGACTCTGGGCTGTGCTCCAAAGGGGGTGTTTGCTGTACACCCTCCAGCAGTCTCTCCATCACAGCTGCCTAGCTCTGGGGTCCTGCCCAGACAGCTGTGTAGCCCAGACGCCCACCTGCTGGCTCCCACATCCTTGACTGCAGGACCCAGCTCCCACGGGATTCCTTCTGGGTTCCTATTTCTCCCTACTATTTTGCTGTGGGTTAGTGTTACTGCTCAGGAAAGTCAGAAGCTCCTCAAAAGCAGGTGCATGTCTTGTTTAGAGCCCCACACAGCATGAAGCCCCAGTCAAGACGTGGTGAGCGATCAATAACGTTTGCGAATTGACTGTATTCCATGAGGAAACCGCTCGTGACAAATGAGTTTCCACTCACATCCTAATTGTCCTTTCTTTGGAGAGGGCTCCTGGAACCAAACAGCCATCAGTTCTACAGCGGGCAAGAGAGAAAATTATAGCCGAGGAGGGACAGGGCTCAAGTGTAAATAAGAAAAGGAAATGCTTGGACTTTCTCGATGCAATAAAAGTTCTATATAATAATATTATATGGAACTAACTGTGCAATTAAGCCCGAAAATTGCAAGCTTCCAGTTTGTCCTTCCAGCCAAATGCCAGGCGGTTCTCATGGTGGATGGCGTCTGCTTAGAAGAAAAGTGCAAGTTTTGAGGCAAATCTGAGGTTTCACTTCCTTTGGAAAACACAGGCTGGGGTGGGATCCTTGAGGCCATCCGGCTGGGCCGCTGATCCAGGCCTTATCTCCAAATCGAAGTGGACAGCAGCAGGGAGGCCAACGTGTTTTTCAAGAGCTGAGGCGTAACTAGGACATCTTATACCTGGATGAGGCCTGGGAGTGTGATCCTGCCCTCCTTCCTCCCTCGGCCCCTTCCGCCCCCACCCCACCCCCCAGCTTTTCCCTACCCCTTCTGACCCCAGGGGTCCGGAGCAGGGGTGTGGCTGTGAGTAATGGGTCAGAGGGTACACTATCCTAGCTGGTTTCCAGGACAGCCTGTTGCCGACACCTCCTCAAAGGCAGCTCCAAGCAGATTCCTCTCCCATCTGGAAGCTTCCCTGACTTCCTTCCCATGGCCTCTTACACAGTCCGAGTGCATCTGAGGCCTCCTCTCCCTGCCAGCACTTCCCCAGTGGAGTTCCCCAACCCCACCCCAATGGAGTCCCTGCCCCTCGGCCTGCCCCCAAGGGACCCTGTCCTCACCTCTGGCCTAGCTCTTAGCACTGCTGTCTTTATCTCCCATTTTTCTGTGCGTCCTTAAGGAATTCCATCCCTTTCATCCCTGTTTCTCCAGCCGCAGATGGGTAAACTCCGCTTAGGAAACCTGGAGCCCGACAGCTTGGGTTCAAGTCCCAACTCTGCCTCAGTTTCTCCACTTGAAAAATGGGTTTTGGAGGGGATTAAGTAAGAGAATCTACATAAAATATTTAGGTCAGCAACTCACATCGAACACTCAGTACATCTCAGCTGATAGTTTCATTCTGTCTATATCAGCTGGAGGAATACAACATATGTTGTATCTCTGTCAAGCTGGGTGCCTGTCTCTTCGTCATGCTCCCCACACAGGGCCTGTAGGATTGTTTGTAATGAATTAGGGCACATTCTGGAGAAGCAATTTCCAGACCCCAATGTGTGTTCACACTTATTTCCCTGTGTAACCTGGCAGCATCCCTGAGACACCTGGGTTGGGGGTAGAGGACAGAATCAGGAAGTCCACAGTCGGACACAGCAGCCCCAAGACAGCAGAGGTTGAGCTGCTCGTGACCTCAGAATCCAAAGATCCACCCTGGAACCAGAATATTTAAGTGGATCAGCTAGAGGACACCATAGCACCATCGAGTGTGTGGGCAGCAAGGGACCTTCACAGCCTCCTGGTCTCACATAACAGAAGAAACCGAAGCTCAGAAAGGGAACGTGGCCAGTCCAAGGTCACCAGTAACTCAGCTGCAGAGCACAGAGGAATTGTCAGTGCAGACTTTAATTGCACCTCCTCCGCAGAAGCGTCGTAGCCCCCTCTGCGGACTGCACACCTGGGCATTTCTCAGCCCCGCCTCTTCATGCCCTTTCCCAAAACAGGCCTCGGCCTTTCTCCGCTCCAGCTCTGGCCCTCTCACCTGGCAGTGCTTTCCCTTCTCCCACCATCAAGCCCCCTGGTCCAGCGGCAACAGGAGTTGCACAGGGATCCCTGGGCTCACAGGTCAAGGTGGCTGGACGGCAGAGCGCACTCAGGCTGGCCAGCTGTGTAAGCACCTTGGTGCCTTCTAGAAGAAACACTAAACTACATCCCCAGGAAGGGTTGAAATAAGTGCTGCCTCTTAACCCACTCCGAACACAACTCCTCAAATAACTCACAAAATCTAAACCATTCCCACCCCTCTGCAGGAGACGGCTGCTTTGGGCAGAAATGCTAAAAGAATAGTGCTCCCGGGGGCTCCTGCATGGTCCCCACCTCCCCACCCTCCTGTGAGCTCGTGGCCGTGGGGAGTGTAGCCCACCAGCCGGGACACCTCCTGCAAAGGCACCCAGAGGCAGCTGGGATTCTGAAGCTCCGTAACCCGGGGCCTAGTGCTCTTTATGGGAAACAAGTGATTTATTTTATTATCTAAATTTTCGGTGGTTTAATAAGGTTTAATGAGCCTCCCAAGGAGCCTTCTGGCTCGGGAAATCGCCTGTAATAAACACAAGTAGTAAATCCTTTATTTGGAACATAAAGAGGTGCGCAATTTCTCTTAAAAGGAAACAAGTCTTCCCCCCTCCCCCGCCTTGCCCTCTAATAAATAAAGGATGAATACATAATTAAAGAACCACAGTTTGAAGGGATACCACTTATGTGTCTGGCTCAGACTCCCAGGGCCAGCCCAGCCAGTGCTCTAGCCGTCTGAGGTGGGACCCTCCCCACCGGCGTGCTAGGGGCCTCAGCCCCTCCAGGCCATGCAGCCCCTAGACAGCCCACCCTTCCCATCTTCCCTGCAAGGCTACTGCACAGTGCGGGCCCCAAATTATGGCCTCAGGGAATACGTGAGATTTCCAGCATTATTGATGGATGTTGTGCCCTTAACCTCACTTCACTTTTGTTTCTTTATCTGTAAAATGGGTATAATACTGGCCTTGCCTGCTGCCATGCAAGTGAAAGTGCTTTGAAGAGTAACAGGTTCCAAGCCACCCCCTGGGTGAGGGGATGGGGGCAGGGGCCCCGGCACACCCACTTGGGGTTCACCCAGATGCTGTGAAGAAGAGGTTCCTCCCGGGGGAGATTAAACAGCTCCGACACTCAGATGCCCCCACCCCACCCCAGGACCAAAGCCCAGGTACAGAGCTGCCCCTCAATCTTCCTCACCCATCCCTCAAGCTGCTCTCTGAGGTACCCCTCAAGTCTGTCCCGAGTGTGTGTTTCATCCCGGTAAGAATGTAGGGGGTGAGAAGCACCCTGGGTTTTGTCCCCCGTCAAAACTCCCAGTGGGGGTTCTAGACCTTGTTCTGATAAAACCAATGTGGAGTGTGGAGGTGGTGATGGTGATGAGGGTGGAGGTGACAAGAAATAGATACAGCGTGATCCAGTGGACAGGGTCTGGGCGACAAGTCAGGAGGTCCGGGGTCTCTGTCACTTACTTTGCTCTGTGACTTTGGGCGAGACAGTTCACCCAGCATGAGCTTCAGTTTCTCGCCGGCAAAGTGGGGCAAATAATTCCTTCTGTACCCAGGGAGCCTCAGAAAATGTATAGAGAAGAGTGGGTGTGCTCACCAAACACACAGCACAGTTAAGTCAGGGGGCTTCAGAGGACAGTGAGGCAGGGACCTGAGCGCCTGGTGTCAAGAGAAGGAGCTCAGGCCCCCAGGTGTAGGGATGTGGGGAGAAGCCCTCTGTGTGGGGTAGGAACACAGGCACTCCTGCGGGGCCTGGCCTCTGCCCTGTCAAGCCTTATGCTGTGGGTGCAGGGACCAGGCATTGGGGGAGAGGGGGCGGGGAGAATGGGGAAGCATGGCCGTGTGCTGCCGAGAGGGCCTGTATTCCAGCTGTCAGGGACCATCTGGAACATCCATCACCGTTTGCAGAGGAAGGCTCAGAGCTCATTTCACAGAAACCAACCGGCTCCAAGCCCTGGGCCCAAGGCTGAGCTGGGGACTGTGGCCTCCAGGCATGTCTCGGCAGGGTGGCAGAGCAGGTGACGCAGGCTTCATGCAGCTGGGAGGGCTCTGCCTGGGGAGCTCTGGCAGGTGGAGCAAAGGTTGGAAGTTGAGGAGGCCCCCCCAGCCTTCCAGCCCACATGTCTGGCCCCAGCCTCTGGGGCATCCCGGGGGCCGAGGGGTGTGGCTGCCCTGCTTAGGGGAAGAGCTGAGGGCAGGGTGGGGCGCGCCCAGCAGAGATCCATGGGGCTGGACAGCTGCTTGGGGCAGGCCTCCTTGCGCTCTCTCCTGCCCTGGTCCACCAGCCCCTTGCAGGTTTCCCTGCCTACACAGACCACAGAGACTAAGGACCTGCTCGAAGGAGGCAGGCAGGTGCTACCTAGCCTCATTCCCAAATCTGGAAAAGAATCCACATCCCTTCTCTGCCCCTGTGCAACTCCACCCTCGCCCTCACTAATTCTGCCAGGCGTCTTCGAAGCTCCAGGCCCAGGCAGGGGAGGAACTGGAGGCTGGAGAGGGGACCACTCCCAGGGCAGTGGGAGCCTGCCAACTGGGGCCAGTCTGCCGTGGGGATTTGGCAGATGGAAGCGTCATCCTGGGCCCCAGATTTGCTAACCTGAGCATGATTCAAGGAGGCACTGAACTTGTGGATCAAGGCGATAGAATTGTCCTGAAAGTCACATCACTGAGGTCGCCATGGAGGACAGGAAAGGGATGGGACTGGAGCAGAAATCAAATCCCTGACCTGCTGTTTTCTAGCCGTGTGACTTGGGGCAAAGGACTTAGCCTCTCTGATCCCCATCAAATGAGAATCATAATAGGATGAAATGAGTAGATATAAGCACTTAACGAATGATAGGGCTCTGTTCAAATGTCAGATGTCCCCAGTGCAGAGGGCTGGGGCCACCCACTGCCTTTTGTGACTTCAAGGCTCTCTCCACTGTGTATTTGAACAGACCTCATTCATTCAGCATCTCCCATGTTCCTGCCTAATGGCATCCTGGGAATGATACAGACATATAAGAGACAATCCTGGAGCAAGTGAGATCCATGCAGTTACTTCCCCATTTCCCACATAAGCAAACTGAGGGCAGCAGGAGTATACACATAATTTGCCAATCCCTGCACTTCACATTCCTAGTAAAACCAGTCCTAGAACATGGGGTGCCTACTAGCCAGACGACCCCACACCCGGTTGGGGTCACAGGCTTAGGCGTCAGAGTACCTGGTTCTAGTTCCAGCCCTGGCACTAATGCGCTGTGTGACCTTGGGCATCAGCTACTCACTGTGCCTTATTTTCCTCATTTGTAAAATAGGCGTAAAGTTTCTACCAGCCTTGCCTGCCTCTTTGGGTTAGGAGTACATGAGACAGGAGGTATGAAAGGACCTTGGAAGACTACAGTGTCCTCCACATGCTGGGGTGGCCCTGGGAATGTCTTTGGGAGAGGTGATTAAATAGTATGGTCTCTGCAAAACTATACAGAAGGGAAATTAGTTCCTGGTACGACGCCACCTCCTTCTGTCAAGACCCCTGTTAGGTGTCTTTGTCCCTCCCGGACTTCCTAATTGCCAGCAGTGTTTGAGTACCTCCTCTGTCCCAGGAGCACTTCCTGTGCCTTCCCTCATTTGATCCGCCCAACAACTCTTACCATCCTCACTGAACAGATGAAGAAACTGAGCTCAGGGGGGTGAAACCTAGTCCCCGAGGCCAGGATGTGGACCCGGGAGGTCTTAAAGCAGGGCCCTCACTCTCCACCTCCCAGCATAATCCCCCTGTTGTCAGATGGCTGTCAGCCAACTTCAGGCACACGCTGGCTGAGAACAGCTTCCTGTGTGATCTCGCTCAGGATCCAGGTTAAACACACCTTCAGGCGGGACTCTAGAAATCCAAAGCTTTCCAGATCCAAATGATACGGGGCAGGTCCTTCCTGCCCCTCTGCGCAGTGAGACCTTCTTTATCCTTCACAGATCAGACAGGGCGCCTCCTCCTGGAAGTCTGCTCCGATCCCCCAGCCCGCAGGGGTCTGTTGCCTCCCTGTCCGTACCTCTCTCACTGGTGCTCAGTCCTGAGCCCCCCTGGCCTGCTTGGGTCTTAGGTCCCCAGTGTACAACCCTCAGCCCTGACTCTGATTAAATCTCTAAACTTTTGGGGGCTAGGGTCCAAATCCCCCTACCCACAAGTCGGACTTTGTAAGGGGCAGTGTTATAAGGGGAATGAACGTGAGCTTTGGCACCAAATGCAGCCGGGTTCAGACCCTGGTTCGGACACTTTTGTGTGGCATTGGGCAAGACACTTACCCTCTCCATACTCTTTCTTTATCTCTAGATTGCAGGTGATGATAAAAATATGTACCTTTCACGGGTCGTGTTGATTGAAGAAGGCTTAGAGGTGCAATGACCGACACGTTACAGGCACTTGATAAATGGTAGCTGGTATTGATTGTTATTATAAACGCTGGCTTGCCTGCTTGATTGATTTGGCCATTAGAACAGGACACAAATAAAAACAAAAATTCAAGTCACACTCAAGAAATTAGTTCGGAGGACTTCTAGAGCCAGGTTTCTACAGTGCAATTCTCTGAGTCCAAGGCCCCCTCTCTCCTTCCAAAGGCTCCAGCTCCACCTCTTCTCTGATCTTCTCATAGAAACACCCCCTCCTCCTCTTTAGCTGGTGAGCTAAAGGGCATGACCCTTCTCCCTATAGTGAGAGGGGGGAGGAGAGTACCTGAGGCAGGTAGAGTACCTGAGGCTAGTTCTCATGTTACAGTTGAATTAACCTAGGCCGGAGATGAGAAGTGCTGCCTTTGCCAGAAGGCTACTTGGACGTACCTGGGCTCTAGAACCTTCCACAGAGGGCACAGGCCCAGGGGAGGCTGTGGTGAGCCTCATGTCCTCTAGAATGGGGACCACACCTGAAAAGGTTTCACCCGCCCTGCATTCTGGCTCTTTAATCTCCTTCTTCCATTTGCAAGCTCCTCTTTCCCCCTTTTCCTCCTCCGCCATTAGTTCTTGGCTCTATATTTTTTCTATCACCTTCATACCAGAGGTTCATATTTTGCGTCAAGCCTCTCCTAGCTGTCGAGCGGTTTGGTTTTGTGTTTGTGTGTGTGTGTGTGTGTGTGTGTGTGTGTGTGTGTAATTTTCTTTCCTGAGCGTGTTATTCTTGGAGAAGGAGTGCCCTGGCTTGGGCGATGGGAGGGATGGAAGGGAGGGGATGGAGGGCCTGGGTGCAAAGGTGGGGGCTGGACATGGCATCCCCTCTGGAACACTGCTGTCTGCGGGCCCGCCAGGCATGGGGCTCTTAGGGTCACCAGGGAAGCTTCCAGAGTGTAGGCAGGGTGGGGGCACTTTTTCCCAAAGAGTTAATAAAAACAGCAAACCACAGCCCCCCTTCCCCTGCTACCTCCTGCCAGGAAAAACAGCCCCGAGCTCTGTGGTTACATCTGTTCCTCCAGGAATGGTACAAAGACTCCAAACCATGCCATGGTGAGAAGTCGCTGCTGGACAGACCAGCCTTCAAGTCCAGGGTCACCCAGGCCTGTCACCCCCTCCCCACTGCCAGATCCACTTTGTGCTTTCTCATGGTCATGACGCCGGTTGTAAGATTTCCCCTGTCCGTCCAATGACAAGATGAGGAAAGAGAAGCCCAGAGAGGCGGTGGGGCCTCCCGGAGTCACACAGCTGTGGTTTCTGACCCCCAGGCCCAAGCAGACCAGCTCCAAAAGCATGGGAAGCAGGACATTTAGCACAGGGGTGGTGCTGTCCATCCCTCAGAGGGCTCGGGTGAGACAAGGATCACCTACACCCCATCCAATGGGTTCCCGCTCCTCTATTTAAGAAGGTAGGGATAAGTTTAAGGAATTGCGGGAATTTTTCCTGAAAAACATTTTAAAACATTTTTGTCTTTATAAGAATAAGCCCTCGGCAAGCAAGAAAACTTGCGTGAAAGAACTAATTTCCTGAGGTTTTAATGATTTGGACTTTTAATAGTTGATGGGGCATTTCATTCACGAACAGTCTTTTCAGGTGAGAAGGTTCCTCTGAGGGTCAGAACCCTGCTACCATTAGGGTAGCTTCGTGGGAATTAGAAAAAGGTGTCATTTCCTCGATACATCTACTTCCATCTATCAAACCAGTGTCGTAATATACTGATTTTGTCAGAAGACAGCATTTAATGCCATCTGCCAGAAATGATAGCTATCACAAACCCATAATGTCTATGAAGTGAATGTTGTCTCTGTGTTGCCTGTTGTATTATCTGTTATCTTCCTGTGTTATCTATTATGTTATCTATTGCTGTATAACAAGTTACTCTGAAACTGAGTAACTTAAAACAAGAATAAACGTTTACTATCCCCGGTGTCTATGAGTCAGGAATTCCGAAGCAGCTTTGCTAAGTGGTTCTGATTCGGTGTCTTTCCTGAAGCCACACTCAGGCTGTCAGCAGGGGTGCTGTCCTCTGAATGCCTGACTGGGACTGAATGACCCGCTCTCCTGGTGGCTCACTCGCACAGCTGGTAACTTGGACCTGCTCGGTCCCTTGCCATGTGGACCTCGCCAAAGAACTGTCCTGATGACATGGCAGCTGGCTTCCCCCAGAGTGAGTGAACCCAGAGAGAGCCAGGCGGACACAGCGATGTGTTGTCACTTGTTGTTACTTTAGCCGTTCTGATAGGTGTGTGGTGATATCTTATTCCTCTTGGGTGGGTATTGCTGCATCTTTATCACAGCTGTTATGTCCCCGTGAGCTCTGTTAGAGCAAGGGCCTGCTTGGTTTGCCTTCTGTGCATCCCCAGAGCCCAGAGCAGGGCAGGGCACAGGAAGAAACCCAAAGTCTATTTAGAGAATGAATGCACAGCCTGCGGGGTCTCTGGCCCTTTTTAAGCAGGCAGGAAAGCAGCAAGGCCTTTGCTCTGGGAAACCTCTTGAATACCTTCCCCGGGCGAGATTGCTGGGGGAAGGCTAAGGCCCTCCACCACCCACGGAGGAGCAGGGACGAGGGGGGCAGAGTACCCAGCACCCTGACACCCCACTGGGTCCCTGGGGCCTCCAGGCCACTTGGGGCACATATTGTGGGCCTGGCGCTTCTCCCTTCTCCCCTTCCACTGCCTCTGCCTTCTCAGGGCAGAGACATCCCGAGGATAAGTATGTGCGGATCCCCAAAGCTCTTGCCACTGGGCCGTGGGTCTTCCAGACTTTGTTTTTCTTTTCTCCCCACTGTAACTGCAGCCGGGGAAGGGCCAGGCCTTTGCTAGGATTTATCCATGGGCCACAGCCAAGCTTTGCCCCGAGTAGCAGGGCCGTCAGTGCCCTGCAATAAAAATTGAGGTGGCTTGTGGTCCAGGTTGAATCTGTTGACTTGGGTTGTGAATTCTGCTCCCTGAAGGGAGGGGGTGCCTGCTGTCCTCTGCGCCCCCCTCCCCGACCGCTGGCGGCTATGACCGGCCACACTTCATGTCTTGTGTATAGATAATGCTGAGGTGTCTTAGAAGAGGCTTCTCCCCGTAGGGATATGTTTCCCGAAGAGTAACAGAATACAGACATGATAAATTAGTTAACAATGAGCTCGAATTTAATATTGAATATAAATATTTACAGGTCAAATGGCTCACAGATATACATATATAGGAGGTGAGTATTTTCTAAAAAATCAAGAATTGCAAATGAAGGGAAACCTCATCAGCTAAGATGAAGCCAGAAATAGGTCAGAAAGCAGAACACCTGCCATAAGGCCCCCATTCCCTTGCTGAAAATGGGCCACGAGATCGGTTTGAAGATTCCTAGAAGCTGTTATCTGTTTGCTAGGGCTGCGATAACAGAGTACCACAGACTGGAGCTTAAACAGCAGAGATTTATTTTCTCACAGTTCGAGAGGCTGGAAGTCCAAGATCAGGGTGTCGGCAGGGTCGGTTTCCTCTGAGGCCTCTCTCTTCGACTTGTAGGTGGCTGTCTTCCACCCTGTGTCCTCACGTGGTCTTCCGTCTGTGTGTCTGTGCCCTGCTCTCCTCTTGTAAGGGTACCGGTCATACTGGATGAGAGCCCTCTCATAGGACCCCGTTTTAACCTTAATTCCCCTTTTAAAGAGCCTATCTCGAAATACAGGAACACTGACATACTGGGGGGTTAAGACTGCCACATATGAAGTTGGGCTGGGGAACAACTCAGCTACCGTTAGTAGCCCCCTCCGTTAGTACAGCCCGCATCAGTAGCCAAAAGTAGCAAAATCTGAATCTGTTAGAGGAGTCAGAGGATTTGTGAAATAAACCAAAGCATTCTCCCAGAGGGAGCCCTGAGTCATGAGAGAAAATTCCTCCTTTGGCGCTTGACCCACAGACGTTGTGTGAGTCCGTAGCGGCCACCATTCCCGTAGCATACAGAGCAATGGAGTTTCACATGGCTGTCCGTCCCCGCGTTCAGGAATTGCACATTCCCAAAGTGGAATTCAGTGAAATCGGGCCTGCGAGAAGATTCCACAGCCTTTGCTAAAAGGCAGACGCCAGCTGCCCAATGACAAGCCCAACTCCAAGGGCCTTTGGGGTCCCGGGAAGAGCCCAGTGGTTCACTGAGAAGCCCCAGCTTTTGAGCGGGGCCCTGAGTTCCAGGTGAGATTGGGAAAAGCTGAGGAAGAGGGGCCGGGTTTCTAGCAGAGGGGGAGGGAGGGGAGCCCCAAGCAAAGGCAGGGGTGGGGTGGGCAAGCACGCCCACCGGCCTGGCCTCCCTGGGCCAGGGTCCCGGAGCTGGCATCCCCTCCTGGGGCCACGTCCTCTAACCCGGTCTCTCCTTGTGTGTGTCCCCACAGGGCTCTGGCTGAGAACATGGCCAATGGCATTGACGAGCTGATCGGCATTCCCTTCCCCAACCACAGCAGCGAGGTCCTGTGCAGCCTGAACGAGCAGCGGCATGACGGGCTGCTCTGCGACGTGCTCCTGGTGGTGCAAGAGCAGGAGTACCGCACCCACCGCTCCGTCCTGGCCGCCTGCAGCAAGTACTTCAAGAAGCTCTTCACAGCCGGCACCTTAGCCAGCCAGCCCTACGTCTACGAGATCGACTTCGTCCAGCCCGAGGCGCTGGCCGCCATCCTGGAGTTCGCCTACACCTCCACGCTCACCATCACGGCCTCCAACGTCAAGCACATCCTCAACGCCGCCAGGATGCTGGAGATCCAGTGCATCGTGAACGTGTGCCTGGAGATCATGGAGCCCGGGGGCGACGGGGAGGAGGAGGATGACAAAGAGGACGACGACGATGACGAAGATGACGACGACGAGGAGGACGAAGAGGAGGAGGAGGAGGAAGAGGAGGAGGAGGACGACGACACGGAGGACTTTGCTGATCAAGACAACTTGCCTGACCCCCAGGACATCAGCTGCCACCAAAGCCCCTCCAGGATGGACCACCTCTCGGAGGCCTGTTCAGACGCTCCCAGGGACTTCCCCGATTCCTTCCGGGCCGGCAGCCCTGGCCACCTGGGCGTGATCCGGGACTTCTCCATTGAATCTCTGCTGAGGGAGAACCTGTACCCCAAAGCCAACATCCCCGACAGGAGACCCTCCTTATCTCCGTTCGCCCCGGACTTCTTTCCACACCTCTGGTCGGGGGACTTCGGTGCCTTCGCCCAGCTGCCCGAGCAGCCCATGGACAGCGGGCCCCTGGACCTGGTCATCAAGAACCGCAAGATCAAGGAGGAGGAGAGGGGGGAGCTGCCCCCACCTCCGCCGCCGCCCTTCCCCAGCGACTTCTTCAAGGCCATGTTCCCGGACCTTCCCGGGGGGCCGCTGGGCCCCATCAAGGCAGAGAATGACTACGGTGCCTATCTCAACTTCCTGAGCGCCACCCACCTAGGGGGCCTCTTCCCGCCCTGGCCGCTGGTGGAGGAGCGCAAGCTGAAGCCCAAGGCCTCTCAGCAGTGCCCCATCTGCCACAAAGTCATCATGGGGGCCGGGAAGCTGCCACGGCACATGAGGACCCACACCGGGGAGAAGCCATACATGTGCAACATCTGCGAGGTCCGCTTCACCAGGTGCGAACGGAGGCCTGTGGGTGTGAGGGGCAGGGCGGGGAGGGCCGGGGGCCTCGGGGATGGAGAGGGACCCAGGTCAGGGGAGGTCCAGCTGGATCCTAGATGCACAGCAAGCTCATCGCCAGAACAGGTGCTAGGCATTAGCTGGGGCAGTGATTTTCAGATATTTTCCTATATATGCTATTAGGTATAAGGCCAAGATGCAAAAGAGATCAGAGCGGAGCTGTTCTGGTTAAGGCAGAAGCGGGGAGGGGGGATCTCAGCACCCGCTGTAGATCCAGGAAAGCCGGTTTGAAGCTCCCCAATGGAGTGCAGCCCCTCCTTTATTTTATTTGGAGCCCAGACAGCATGCCAGGGCCTGTCTTGAATGGATTACATATACTACCGCCCCCGCCACGTCCTGGAAGTCAGGGAGGGCCATGGGCTTTGTCCACAGATAGGTGATCTGTCTCCCAGTGGCTAGTCAGCCACTCCTAAGCCCAGCTGGGAAATGGCAGAGCTGGGACTTGAACCCCAGTGAGACCCCTGTAGGCCCTTTCAGTCCTATTTTGGGTCAGACCTAAAGGCTGGGCCTCCTTTTACGTTCTCCCCCTTGACTGTCCATGTTGGGAAGAGGGTTAACTCTATGCCGTTATAAAAGTTGAACTTTGAAATCAGTACACGATAAGCCTTTCATCTTTCCCGGACTCCATCCCATTCAGCACGCGTGTGTTGTGTACCTTCTCTGCACAGCAACTTTTGTGGTCAAAACTGATTGGTGGGATGATGTGGGGTCCGATTTGTCCAGTGCTAGGTTTTGATGGGCCTCATTTGGGGGAGATAAGGTCTGTTGGTGCCGACTGTGGTCACTGATGTGAGGCTGACCTTCTCAGCCGTGTCCACACTGCGGAAGGTTCTGGTGAGTGCCCTGCATCAGGGCTTGGTCATTTCAGTGTGTCGGATGTGGTTTACCTGCCCTGGGACTGTGACTTCCTAGACCAGGTCCTTTCCCCACATTGCCCCTGTCCCCATCAGAGAACCCGCCTTGAGAAACCCACGCTTATTCCAGTGGTGCTGCTGCCACCCCGTAGCCCCCTAGCAGTTCATCTTTGGGAATTGCTGGGGGCTCGTTCTTTCGATTTGCCCCAGTGGGCCCAAAGCTCTGGGTTTTGAGGAGAATGCAATGTTTGGCATCAGGTCGATTATCAAATCAGGGGCAGTGCTTTTGGGGGAAAAACAAGATGAGTTCTGCTAAGTAACGAGACGCACTCTCTTTGGCGGCTTGAAAACTCGATTTGAGGTTGCCAGAGAGGGTACAGGAACGTGTTCAGCTGACAGTTGTGAAAACAGCTCTGCAGGGTCTTCCGGTGACCGCTTCGAAAGACAACGCGGATTGTTTCCAAGGTGGCCTTGGGTCCCCTCACAGCTGCTTCTGTGAAGGAAACCCCAGCAGAATCTCCCAGCTGCTCCGAGCTGACAGTGAAGGGAGAATTTCCGGGTGCAGAGGGGCAGGGCCCCCCATACCCCGGGTGTGTCCCCTTCCACCCAGCCGTGCTGACCTCAAGTGCTAGCTTCTCTTACCGCTGCGGAGCAGCTGGCCCCAAAGTCCCCGAGATTCACCCCCTCTCGGGTGCCCCCCACTACTGGCCCTGCCACTCTTATGTCGCCTCCTCCTCCCTCCCTCCTCTTCTCCTGAATTCACCTTAGAGCCATAGACCCCTGTAAAGGCTTGACAAGAGCACAGGGATAGCGGAAGATAAACCAGAGCCCAGTCCAGATTCAAGCACAGGTCATGCATCTGGAGCCAGTGCCTCTCCGCAGCCCCCTGGGAATGACCTCAAGACGTGGACACCCTTCACAGGCCTGGTCCAGAAAAGCCAGCCCCTGAGTCCTGCCGTCTGGGCTCCACCTCCTTTGCTTGTCCCCTGCGCAGATGGCTGACACTTGGGGACACCCCTCCGTCCAGGGGAGACCCTGGTCTGTGGCTTCAAGGGGATGTGCTGCATCTCAGGGTACCTCAGAGCGAGCCTGCCCTGCCCCCCCACCAAGTCCCCATGTCCCTTCCGTTCCCCACTTCCCTCCGGGCCTTTCCCACACTCCGCTGTGAGGGCCATGGCGGTCTGTGTCCCTGCCTTCCCTAGGGAAAGTTTTAAACTCGGTCAGTCGAGACAGACTTCTCACCCTCTTGACACCAGAACATCCTCTGCGTGGGCCTCCTGGTTTGGGCCTCAATGCTGTGTTGTATAGGAGGGTCGCATTCCAGAACCCTCCCTTCCAGCACATTCCTGCTGATCACTCAGGGTGGTCGCTGTGCCTGCCGGCTCACCACCCCTCCAGGCCAGATCAGCTGTGGGGCGGGTTCCAGCCATCCAGCCCCCGGCCCTGCCCTCCCTGCGGTCTAGTCCTGTTCAACAGAACGACAGCCACCCGGGCCCCCGGCCTGTCTCCAGCTGGCGCAGCTTCGTTCCCGCCTCCATCCACATCTCCCCTCACTCGGTGCCCACTGGGCACTGGCCCTCCTGAGACAGATCAGGAAAGCTCTGGGGTCCCCTTCCCAGGAGCAGAGATACCCGGAGTGGGGAGAGGGTGGAGGAGAGTTTCTTGGCCTCCTCCCCTAGGGACTTTATTTCTCACCGTGGGCTGTGGCTGCCCGTGATGGACACCCCCTCGACACCCCTCCCCATCACGTTCTTCGGAATCGCTGGTTCCTTGCTGCCCTTCTGTCGCCTCCCCGGAGCTGCCTGCAGGATTCTTTTCAGCCTTCAGAGAGCCTCAACCCTGGCCTGTCCAGGTCCGGGTGGCCTGTAACTCTCTGTATAGCCAAGTCCTCTCGCAGCCTTTCCACGGGGAGCCCCCCCTTTGTGGCTGACTTCCTGCCGCCAACATCTGTAACACTGCCCTCCTCAGCTGGAGGCGTCTTCAGCAGCCACTTAGAGCAGCAGCTGCTGCCTCTTTGACTCGGAATTCCCAGACTCCCTTGCAATGCAAAGCCACTACCTGGGACTGGACCCCCCGCGAGGCTGAGGGACCCCTGACCTGCTGCCCTCACGTCCTCCTCGTGGACACTATTTTCCTTTCTGGAGCCCGAGTCTTTGCTTAATTATAGCTGAGCTTCTGCTCTCCGGTCAGGCCTCCTTTCCTCTCTTCTTGATGTTGATCCCACTTCCCCTCCCTCCTGGGGGACGTTGGAGTGACCCACCCTCCCCCTGCAAGGTGGCCCCGGCTCTGAGTTATGGCCTCCGATGCCAGCTCCCAGCATGTCCACGCCCCGTGGGAACATCATTCTTCATGGCTTCAGCAGCGCAACACGGCGGAGGGGCCTTGGGCGTCCTTCCAACAGAGCCCCTTCTGCCCCTGAGGCCCCACTTACTGCTCTCATTCTGTGGGTGTCCAAGAAGGGACTGCGGCCCCACCATCATGTGTCTATTCCTTGGTGTCGGGAATCTCACCTCCGAGCCAGCTCTAGATTTCAGCCAGTCCCACAGTTGTCCCACCACTGATCTTTCCAGCTATGAGACACCCCTGGAGCCACAGGAAAGGCCTCAAAGGCTTCAACCAGATGGTGTATCTCTGGCCCCATGCTGTCCCCTCCTAGCTCTGGCCATCCCATGATCACCTGGACTCCAAGTTCCTCTGTCTATGCCTGAGTCTATGTGTCCACTCCCCTAGCCTGGTCCAAGGTCACCATTTTCTTCCTGAGGACGGCTGCAGTCTGTGCTGGCTGCAGAGACAGCTCGCGATGAAACTGGTCCTGTGGCTCTGACTTGGGAGAGAGAAACAGTTCCAGGACTTAGGGCAGAGGTAGCCTGGACCAAGATTCCCCCAGACCCTCCTCGTCAGGAGTCCTTTACTTCTATTCCCAGAAAGTCTGGAAGCCTGGGCCAAAGGTCAGGACTACAGGGTTCGTGGGCCAGGGGTGGCCCCTAGGATGCGCCTTGAAGAACGGGGAGCATGTGGGCCAGGGAGGACAAGAAGGTATTCATCCTCTCTGCGTGCAGAGGGACGCTGCTGCCCTTGGTGGGACTTTTCCCTGCCCACTCACCTCACAGGGCCCTCCCCCTCCTCGTTGCCCCAACCCCTGTCATCACCACCAACTAGGCCTGGCCTGGGCCTGTGAAGGCCTCAGGAGACTCTTAATTGCTCCTGTCCTGCCACGTGGGTCCTTGAGTACAGGCCGCCTGTCGGGGGAGCCCCTAGCGCGCATGCTGGGGCAGTCTTCCCTCCTGGAGCCCCCGCATCCCATCCGCAGCCTGGCTCTCACAGGCGCTCCAGTCAGGTCTGGCGGACACGTGGTGAAGTCAGGAAACTGCCACACGTGAGAAGAGACCAGCTCCTGAGACGACAGTGGTCCCGTGGAAGAGAAGGATGGGCAACCCAAGCTCTGTACCCCGAGAAATCAATCTCTGATGAGCCACGATTTCCCCAGTCTCCACTGAATCCCCTACTGACATCCCGCAAAGGCTGCAACTTTTAGCCCCCACCCCCTGGCCCCCAGAGTAAGGCAAACGCTGGTTGCTCCGTGGCGCCCCATGGTTCTCTCTCCAAACAAGGCCGGGAGCCTGGCAGATGATGCTTTTTTTTCTTAGTTCTCCCACTCCTGGCAGCTCTGGGGACCTTATTAAGATAATGTAGTATCATTAGCAGTGGCAGCAGGAAGATAATTTGTCTCAGACCATCAGGTTACCAAGAAGTCTGAGTGGATGGTGTTGGGAAAGCGTTATCCTCACTTGGGATAACGCTTGGGATAATCCTCACTTGGGATCACTCCACTGAGGCCCAGGACCCGGGGCCCTTTCCTTTCACTCAGGGGAATGATATCACCAGGACTGGCTCATCTTTCTTGACGATGAGCTCTCCGAGCTGGAAGGGGGAATACCGGTCAAGGCTTGCATGCATGTGACCTGGCCTGGGTCCCAGGTGCAGAGTAAAGGGATGAGACGGCAGACAAGGGGACAGGGCGAGGGAGGAGCACGTCAGGTTTGGACTGGGCAGTTCTGAGAAGTGGCCCCGCACCAGCGGGCCGCGGCCATGACCACCCACTGTACAGTGAGGAGCACCGGGCAGAACTCCAAAGCATCTGCTGGGTTCTTATCCGAGCAGGTTCCAGTACCATCCGGGCCACATGCTGAACAAGTGCGGAGGGAGCAGGGCCGGCACGTGGGGACACAGAAGGCAGTGTCTCCTGGGGACTGCAGCCCCTTGGAAAGGGCACTGCCATGGTGATCAGGAACCCCAGCTTGAGGGCTTGCATCTGCCTCTAACTAGCTGTGTGACTATGGCCGAGTCACCTCCCCTCTCTGGGCCTCGGTTTCCCCATGTGTAACACGAGGGGGTTGGAGCAGGTGCTCCCTAAGTTCACACGCAGATTTATGACCCCATATATTGCCCAAGATCAGGAAAGCTCTGGACACATGACAGCACTTCTCTTTGCCTCCTCTTCCTCACGAGAATGATGGAAGGGCCAATTTCACGGGCTTTACTGAAGCCGTTATAACCAACCACCTGTGCAGTTAGGTCCTGACCCGCGCTCACGATTAGTACTGACGGGAACGTCCCTGAGCCTGGGTTCCTTTTTTGCAGCTCACTGTCCATGAATTTGCTGCTTCCTGCATCATCTTGCTGTCTAGGCGCCTAAAAAGATAGGGCCCCAGGAGCCAGGGACAGGGCGGTGGCTCCGCAGGCATGAGGGGCAGCTAAGGGAAACAGCATACGTGACGGCCCTGCCCTGGGAATAGCATGCATGGGAAATAAAGGCAGGAAAGACAGCCTCTGAACAGGTGTTCCCATCTGCCAGGAGCACCTGTGTGGTTGAATTGGGGCCACAGAGCGCAGACAGGGAGACTGGGCCCCCAGGGCTCGGGACTTGCTGGGAGGGCAATGCTGATACGTATGGGGCCTTTAGGGGCCAGAAGAGGATGATGCTGACACATCGTCCTCTGTTGCTCCCTCCCTGCCCCTCAAGTGACCTGCCTCGGGCTGCAGTGTTCAAGTGCTCTGGAAGGTCAGGGCAAAGGATAAGACCTGGGTCGACAGAGAAGGGTTTATGAAAGACTGCACGTGAGTTTGACCACTGAAGAATCAGGGGGATTGGGAGTGGTAGACATTTCAGGCAGGGCAGTTTGCAAGGGTAAACTCAGAGAGGAAGGATGTGGGTGCAGGGAAGAGGAGGGCTCACGGCTGGGAAGGAAAGAGCACACATGCCGGCATCTACGCTTGGACATCTGGTGGGAACCTAAGGGATGGAGCGTGGTGTCCAAACACAGGATACGCACAGAAGGGGAAGGAGCCAGGGCTTACCAGCATCCATCCCATAATATGGCAGGCTCTGAGCCAGGGGGGCTGGTGGTCCAGCTCATGCCAACGGAGATTCAAAGATGCAAAGCTGACCAGAGCATGGCCTGCTAGGGGAACAGTGTGTCCATGTGGTGCAGTACTGTGGGGAGGGACGGGGGCTGGCAAAGGATATGGGGTGATTCTTTTTTCCAGCTTTATTGAGATATATCTGACGTATAACACTGTATAACTTTAAGGTGTACAACAGTGATGATTTGATATGCACATATATTGTGAAACGATTACCACAATCACATTAGTTAACACACCCATCACCTCACTTAGTTACCTTTTTTTTGTGTGTGGTGAAAACATCTAAGATCTACTCTCTTAGTAACTTTCAAATATATAATACAGTATTGTTCACTATAGTCCCCAAGGGCCCCCAGATCTTATCCCTTTATAACTGGAAGGCGTGAGCTTGTAAGGAGACTTCAAAGCCATGCTAAGGGGTGAGTTAGCACAGAGGCCTTTGGACAGGGTTAGGGGGCTTGGGAGATTTTAAGGGGGCACCGGACCCCCAGTCCTGAAGGAAAGTGACCAAGAGCTCAGCTGCTGAAAGTCAGACTGGAACATTCCAACTCACTCATGATGCCTCTGGCAGCAGATCAGATGCGTAAAGGAGCAAGGGTAGAAGAGCGGTAATACATGAAGCCAGCCAGCCAGAGAGAGATTCAGTATGAGCCCATTACCCAGATGCAAACACTCTCAGAACACCAAAGGTCAAAATGGCGCAGCACAGCCTCCCATTTTAGAGGTCAGGAAACTGAGGCCCAGGGCAGCAAAGGACCTGGTCCGGTTCTTAGAGTGTGCCGAGCCCGGGCCCTGCTCTGCCAATGCACACGCGCATTACATCTACATGGAAAGGTCATTACAGAAATAAGGAGGCTGTGTGACCTTAAGAAAGCCATTCCCTCCCTGGGAATGGGCTGGGTTAGATCAGTATTTTCAAGGTCCTGGGAAGCATACCGCTAGGGATGCAGGTTACTGGGCCCACTGATTCAGACGTGCTCTCAGTAAACTAAATGCTCTCTAAATTTTTTCCAGGACTAACTTATGAGGTTTGTCCACCCTCCTCCCCCGCTGCTCCCATGAAAAGTCTCCACTGGGGACAGTGGCTCCTGCCCAGGCTGAGCTGCTCCCACAGCTTGGCCCAGTCTTCTGACCCCAGAGACGGAAGGCTGGCTGCAGATGCCCTGGTATGATTGTTTGGGCTGTACTTCCTGAGGCAGCCCCTACAGGCTTCAGGCTGGGAACACTCAGTATGAAAATCCTCAGAAGAGCTTGCCAACAAACCATGCCCAGATAGCCCTCCATGCCCCTCTGCCCCTCACCGGCTGGTACCTTTGGGAAAGCTGTTTGACTTCGCTGAGCCCCCAGCGATTCCTCAGTCCCAGTGAGGAAATTAATCCAGGTGTGTTGAATCGAGCTCATGCAAACGGAGATTCCTCGTCAATAGGAACTGATGTCTAGCCCTAGGTTCAACTCTGCATGGAGAGGTTAAATAACTTGCCTGAAGTTCACCCAGCAAGTTAGTGGGGGTCTGAAGCTGGAGCAGGGGCTCCCACACCCCTAATGGGGATCCCTTTCCTGCCCTGTACCTTGCCTGTGAATAATGACTTTCCAGGGTCATTGAAACGGTGTACTTGCCTGCTCACAGCGGGTGCTCAACGAGAGGAAATTGTCGCCACCTTCTCAGCACGTCTCCCACACTTGGGCCAGTCGCCTCTGAAGTGTGATTTACTTTAGATGCCCTAACAGGAAGCTCAGGGAAGCAGTGCGTATTTAAAGAGGCCCTTGACATTTGAAGATTTACCATTTGCATTGTCCATTATTTGAGGGTGTCAATACTATTAAATATATGTAATAGTAATTTTTTAAAAAATCTCCCTTATAAGGTTGTAGTGAGGACTGAATGAGATGATGTATTTAAAGCCCCACTGGTGACTCTCAGCTGACCCTCCACTAGGCCCTGGTGAGGATGAGTCCCTCAGCCAGTGAGGCTAGCCAACCACCCAGCATAGCCAACACCTAGCATCAGTGTTTCATCAGAGCCTGAGCAAACGTGTGGAGTCCCGAGACATATTCCCCAGGACGGTACAGCGTCACTCTAGGGCTACAGATAGCACTTTGCACCCCACCCCTACATTTTTACACAGGTCACAGTGCAGTGCTGAGGAAAGAGGCCTAAGCTGTTCTAGTCCCAGCTCTGCCATTACCCTTGCGGTGACCTTAGAGACTTCACCTCCCTGGTCCTAACCCTAACCCTCCCTGGGCCTCAGTTTGCCCACCAGCCAACTGAAGGATTAACCTAGGCCAGTGGTTCTCAGACCACCAGCAGCAGCAACATCCGGCAACATATTCAAAATGCAAACTCTCTGCTCTCTCCCCCGCAGACCTACTGACTCAGGCAGTCTGGGAGGGAGGCCCGGCACTCGGTGTTTCATCAGACCCTGATAATGGCTCATCAAGTTTGAGATCCACTAGCCAGCATGCTCAAAAATCCAATCACCGGGATGAAATGTGGGTTACAAAGACCATAAGAGCAGCATGCTGGTGGCAGAAGGGCACATGAGATGTCACAGCGGGGTACTTACTGTGCAGCCTGGGGGCAGCTGGTGGGACGGGGATGGCGGTGTCTGGTGTGTGAAGGATACCAACTCTCCCTTCCTCTGCCCTGCCTACCCCACTCTCCTCCCCCACCCCCCACGTGCCCTCCAGCCTTCCAGGGAGCACAGGTGGGGGAAACGGATCTGTCCTTTTGGTCCTTCTCCCCTGGTCCCTGCCAGTGTACTCATGAATGTCCTTTTCTCTCCTGCCCCACCCCTGGGGAACTAGCCGGAAAATGAGAGCCAGTGAGACCTCTAGTGGCCAGGGGACACCAGGAGACCAGGACCCGCTCCTGCTGTGCTGGGGTTATGTTGAGTGTGGTTTAAATCTGGCCATTTTAGGGCAGATGCCTGGGCTCCACATCTGCTCCAACCTCAAAACCAAGCCAAAAATTACAGGCAGACGCTCCACCCAAGCCACACCTGCAGGGAGGAGGTGGGAGGCTGGACACAGCTTCCTGGCCTGCCCGGCCTGGTCAAGGAAGGCTGCAGAAGGATCCTGAGAGTTCTCGAAGCTCACCTGCCTCCACTTCTGCGTGGCTGAAAGGCTCCTTTAGCTGGTTTATGCAGCATTCAGTCTTTACAAAAACAGGCTTGAGATGTCTGTTTTCCTTTCAAGACCGCCAGGAGGTGTGTTGAATCTAGCTCAACACAACCCGAATTTCCGTCAGCTCTGGACAACAGGCATTGACGTCTCGTGCTAGGTTCGGCTCAGTGCAGAGAGGTTAAGTAACTCACCTAAGGTCACCCATCACGTTAGCAGTGGGTTTGCAGCTGGAGCAGAGGCTCCCACACCTGCTGATGGGAGCCGCAGCCCCACGTCATCTCTTACCTCTGAATAATACTGCTTAAACCCTGAAAAGCTCTGCCCTAGCTTAGGCTGCATTCTTGTTGCACCTGGCTGTTTTGTAAACCCTGGAATCGTCTGCAGACAAAGAGGAGAGCCAAGGGCTGGGGCTCAGAAACCACAGTGCAGGAGTGACTTGAACAAGGTGTGCCTGATCCCTGTAGCCTCCCGGATTAGTGCTGAGGACTGACAGGTCTCAACAGCCCAGGGGCTGGGATGGGATCAGGGTGAACCTCGAGGAAAGACCCTGTTGCCTGGAGAGAGTGGAGCTGAAGGTGCCATCCAGTATGAGAAGTGGCTGCCCCACTGGAGGACTAATGAAAGACTGCTGGCTTTCGGGGCCTCTGTCCCCAGCAAGTCTATTCTGCAGTCTATGAGACAGGCCCCGACAGAGTGGGCGCTCCATCCTCCTGAGCTTATGCGTAACAGGTGTTCTGGACGACAGCAGCGTCTCTGGGCCCCGCTCCTGATCCACTCTCTAATCCTGGGGAGGAGCCACACCTGCTTGGGGTGGCGCAGTAGTTGAAGGTAAATTCTAGCAGGGGTCCCATTCCTGAGGGTTGACACCACAGCCGTCGGGAGCCTTAGCAGGTTCTGGAGGAGGGGGAGCAGAGAGTGAGGAGTGGCTCCTGGGGTTCTGGGCAGGGACTGACTCTGGCTCTGCCTTGCAGGCAGGACAAGCTGAAGATCCACATGAGGAAGCACACGGGGGAGCGGCCCTACCTGTGCATCCACTGCAACGCCAAGTTCGTGCACAACTACGACCTCAAGAACCACATGCGCATCCACACGGGCGTGCGGCCCTACCAGTGCGAGTTCTGCTACAAGAGCTTCACGCGCTCCGACCACCTGCACCGCCACATCAAGCGCCAGAGCTGCCGTATGGCCCGGCCCCGGCGCGGCCGCAAGCCCGCCGCCTGGAGGGCCGCCAGCCTGCTCTTTGGGCCCGGCGGCCCGGCCCCGGAGAAGGCGGCCTTCGTGATGCCCCCCGCGCTGGGTGACGTGGGCGGCCACCTGGGCGGGGCCGCCGTGTGCCTCCCGGGCCCCAGCCCCGCCAAGCACTTCCTGGCGGCGCCCAAGGGTGCGCTGAGCCTGCAGGAGCTGGAGCGGCAGTTCGAGGAGACGCAGATGAAGCTGTTCGGGCGCGCGCAGCTCGAGGCCGAGCGGAACGCGGGGGGCCTCTTGGCCTTCGCGCTGGCCGAGAACGTGGCCGCCGCGCGTCCCTACTTCCCGCTGCCTGACCCGTGGGCCGCGGGCCTGGCCGGCCTCCCCGGGCTCGCCGGCCTCAACCACGTGGCCTCCATGTCTGAAGCCAACAACTAGGCTGGCCTCATCACCCCCAGTCCTGCTTCCCTGTCCCCTCCCGGGCCCACCTGCCCCATCCGATGGGTCTGAACTTTTTATTTCAAAAGAAAAAAGGAAAACAAATAGCAGCCGCAGTGGTATTTTCTGGGCCTCCCGAGGCAGCTGCCTCCCCTGTGCTGGGGTCTGAGATGGGCATCCCCTCCCCAAAGGCCCGGCCTCTCTCTGGCTGTCTCTCTGCTCTCACACAGAAACTCACAGGGGCCCGTGCCAAAGAGGAGGCCCCAGACCAGGTGTCCAGAAGCACTTTGGAGCTGTGTGGGGCTAGACGGAGGGAGGTGGCTTGGCCAGAGGCAGACCGGATGGATGGAGCAGGGCTGAAGGTAGGGTCCCGAGATACACATCCTGAGCCCCGCCACTCTAAGGCAGAGTCCCTGCTGACACTGTTCCGATGGGTCATTTTTCCCATCTCCAGTGGCCCTGGGATCCTTAGGGGAAGTGACCTATAGGCAGGGAGAGGGTCTCCTGGGGTCCGGGCCCATTTTTCCCTCCCTGTCCTATGACCGCGGACAGGTCAGCCGTCTGTACCCCAGTTTCACCCTGCTGTGAAAGGGGGCTGGAAATTTTGTTTCCCCCTCCCATCCACCCACCGACACACTCGAACATGCCCATCCCTCCAGAGAGAAGCCTTGAGAGAGCAGGGGCTTTGCAGTCTTAACGTCCCTGGTGACGCTGTTTCACTGGACTTAGTTTTATCACGTCCACCTCTACGTTGGCACAGGTGAGAAATGTGGCCAAACTAGACAGGCTAACAGAGGAAGAGGGCTGGGGTGGGCTTGTCCACAGCCCCCAGGCAGCTTTGGGGAACTCTAAATCCTCCCCTCCCCTCTGGGCAGGCCACTGTGCGCATCCGGGGGCTACCATCTCGCATTGTCCCCACCTCTGCGTGGTCCCTCCAATGCCATAAGGAGTCTTTCAGGACTCCGAGGGCCAACACGGAAGGAATGGGGTCCTCCTCTTAACACCTGGCAGCTGCCCCTCTCCACCTGATTCCCGGAAACAGACAAAATGCCCAGTTACCCAGGTGTATGTTTGCTTTTCAGTTGGGGGCTTCTCAGGACTTTGGCATCGCTGTGTTTGAACACCCTCAACCCCTCTGTGGTCCCCCAGGGAGGAAGCCAGCTGTCCAGTGTGGGAAGTCAGAGGCTTGGCTCCAATATGGGCTTGGAGGGCTCTGTGAGTGAGGGCTGTCCACGCATTCTCCCTGGCTCTCTGGTTTGTAGCCGGTCCTGAGAAGGAAGACAGCTCTGCTGGCCCAGTGCCTTCCAGATCTTCTCTCCCCTTTCCTGTCCTTCCCTCCCTTTTCTTGCTGAGTTTGCTTTTGTTTCTCAGTAGCCCAGAGAAGGGAGGAGAGTTCTTCTGTGCAGATGGCCCAGGGCTGGTGTCCCCAATCCAGGAGCTGTGGGCACAGAGACTTCGGCTCTTCCTATTGCCTTGGCTTCTTCCTGAGCAAACGCAAAAAAACAAAAAGGCCAGAGAAGACCACAGACTCTGTCACTCTCCCAGCTTCCCCGCGAAGACACCCGTGACTCCACACACCACCAGCTGCCCTTTCAGCCAGAGGGAACTGTTGCTGACACCCTCTCGTCCTCAGACGTCATCTGCTGGGCAGCTGCCTCTCACACTCCTGTCTCCATTTCTGACCCTCGCTTCTGGGACCCACCAGCCAACATGCCTGTGTTCCCCCCACAGCCAAGGGAGTGGGGCTGAGCCAAACTTTAAGAGAAAACGAGGAAAAACGAACAAATTAGAAACCAGTGGTGTTGGGGCTTTTGTTTTTATTTTGTAAAAGTAATGACTTCTCATAAACTCAATTTTTCAGACGACTGGTTAGTTCTTTTTGTTTTCTCTTGGCTACAGTTTGGAGTTGTACATTGTAACATATCCAAAGATGTCGAGTACTGTATGATCAAGAACTTGAAGCAAATGGGTCGTGGAGGTAGGGACGGTAGTGTTTGGTTTTGTTTCCCTTTTTTTGGGGGGGGGGACATTTCAGTTTCCCTGTCTGTGGGAGAACTTTGGAATTTTTTTCTATTTATAACTTTTTTTTTATGTGATTGCTTTATGTAAAACGACACTCAACAAGGTTTGCCTTAGTGATTCAAGGGACAATCTTCCATAACTTTGGTCGCACACTGCATCCCGCCGAGAAAAACTCTCAGCTAATTTTCTGGCCTATTTATTAAACAGTATTAATTGACTTGATTAAATGATATTGAGAGTTGCACTTCTGTGAGAGGTGACAGCCACAAGACTCTCTGTAGACACCCGTGGCTTAAGAGGTTGACAATTGGGTGTCACAAACTTATAAAAATGTTGAAGATGCCTTTATAAAAAACACAAATCTTTGACCCTTATTTAATAACGTGAGGGACAGCATTTTAAGTAAAAGAAAGCCACACTTACTCAATTCCCTGGTTCAGGTTGATTCCCTTTTGCATTGTCACTGCAGGTGACAGTGGGTGGTTGTGTGGTGGCGAGGTCAGATCGTCAGTGGTCCCCTGCATTGTGTGAGGCTCTGCTTGACCATAAGCTTTTGGGCATCTATGACTCCGAGTGTGAGGGGTGTGTGTGTGTGTGTGTGTGTTTACACGTGCAGGTACAGCCTATTGTGTGTGAGCAAGTGAGAGTCGAAGGGTTGCTGACCATTTTAACACATCAGTCCTACCAGTTCCCAGGCTTGGATTCCAGAACAGCCTCTGGCTGGCCCTGCTACCGTCTCGGCCTTCTTCCCTTTATTCCTTGCCACTGGAGTTGGACTTCTCTTCCTCGTTCACCTGATCCTTCCCAAACAGAATGCTAGGCCCTGAAGGAGGTAAGAAAATATATTGCTGTCATTGAATGGTGTCAACTCTACTCAGAACCTGGAGCACAGACTCTCTGAGTAAAATTGGTCTTTGCACTGCGTTTTCTGTATAACCAAGGGTTAAGCCCAAGACACTTTTCTGTGATCAGATCCCCTTTCTCGCCATGGTAAGCATTCTTATAAACCCAGTGCAACATTTCTCAGTTCAGGCGAAAGAACAGATCTGGGTTCCAAGTCTGGACTCCAAGCCGTGTGTCCTCAGGCTAATCGCTTCCCTACCTTGGTCCTCCGTTGCCTCATTCTAATAGCAAAGGAGACTGAGTTTCTCCAAGAAACTCAGGAACTTAGAGCCTCTCCAAGTTTTCTACCCAACTTAAACACCCCTCCGCCAAGGGAGCCAGCCCTCTGGGGGACTGGGAACTGAATTCTAAAGACATAGCCTGAAGCAACCTTCCCGGAGTGTGATACTCCTCTGAAATCTCAGGTAGTGGCTTTGAAACTCATGCTTCTACATTCTATCACATGATAGATATGCATTTGTCTTAATATAAAAATATCATCTTGAACATTACTTGCCTTTTCCGCAGGATCTAGTAAAGTCAGTGTCCCTTGGCTACCCTACAGCTTGGAGAGGCTCGAGCTCACGGTTGACTCAGGGCATGAGGGGATGGCCCAGTGCAAGGAATACGAGACCAGCTGCCTGTCAGGGTTCCCTTCAGCACATGTATTCTAGCATCATCGGGTCCTCATTCTGGGGCTCGTGTGTCCACTGAGGTGTCCACTGAGGGCCAGAGGTGAACATGGGGAAGAGGTAGGGAAGTGGGCCCGCTGGGCCCTGACCTCTGGGGGGCTCCTGAGTTTCTCATGGGAGTCAAGTCGCCTCTAGTCCTGGCCAGGCAGGTGTTTCACAGTCACGCAGGACACAGTCTGCTCCTCAGACCCCAGCATTGGGGTACTGATAGCAAAAGGGTCTTTGGTAGAGGGGGAGGGACAGGAAGGAGGATGAAGTTACTGAGGACAGGCCAGAGAAGCAGGGGCATCTTACCCTGGAGGAGAAGGCTTAAGATACATCAGAACAGGCCTTGGAACTTCTAAAGATCTGTCAGAGAGAGGAAGGATCTTACCAAAAGTTTGGCCAACTCAAACCAACAGGAGAGAGATTCCAGGAGACAGCTGGATGTCCAAAGGAAGGAAGATGATTTCCTAACAAGTGGAGTTGTCCTAAAGGGGAATGAGGTCCCTCGTGAGGGAGGGAGCTCTCCGTCATTGGAAGGGTTTAATGTCAGCTTTCAAGAATGAGGAGATTCCTGCATGGAAGGAGGGCTTTCTAGATGACCCGTCCCTTGGGTCACTACCATCTGATTTGTGAAAAGAAGACTATATTATATATATTCATATGACCACGGAAGAAGGACTGTACCAGGGGACTGGGGGACAAGTGAAACAGATGAGGTGGGACACCTTCACAAAACCCAGCCTGGTGGCGTATGACTGCCTGCTGCCCGCCCAGCCCCCCACCCGATGACCTACAGCAACTTGGGGCCAGAGAAACAGGACTCTGTGTAGAAAAGGCCCTGATTTATTTCGAAACCCTGGAGATGTGACAGGAGATCACTAATGAACCGACAGGAAGTCAGACTGTCTCTGTCTCAGGCCTCTTCACCTGAGCCCAGGGCCCGCACTTCCCGAGGGGTGCAAAGGTCTCCACTTGCATCCCGCAGAGGTCCCTGCCCTGTGTTCCGGCACAGCGCTCCGCAGACCCCATCCTCCTGTCCTGGGAGCCTCCCCAGCCCTTCCGCCTGAGGCTCCTCGGAGCAGTTCCAGAAACAGGCACGACTGGGTTTCCCCTGTGTGTGCAGTTTCCCTTCTGAGAGCCGGGTGAAGTGCGGGCTTCTGAAGGGAAGGTGAGAGCAAGACAGGGAGGCCTCCTCGGCCAGTTCCCCTCATCTGAAAAGTCTGTCACTCAGACAGGAGCAGGGAGTCAGAAGTTCCTGCAGGAGGGACATGCAGCCTCCGTGCAGAGGGTCAGAGGCCCCTAGAGACCAGGGACAGATTCTGGAATCCAGGATGTTTGTATGCAGGTGCCCTACCTCCCAACCCCTCCAGTGCTCCCCCTCCCCTTCTCCTGGTGCCTCTTCCCCCCACCACTGCCCTTCAGGATGTGAACGCCCTCTCTCCCCTCTGCCCTCCCCTCTGTCCAAACCCTGATAGGAGCCACCAGGGGCAAACACGACTCACAGGCTCCCTCTTCCGGCCTCTGAAGCCCTTGCTCCTTGCTCGAGGTGGAAAGAAAGTCCCCAGCAAAACGATGTCAGGCCCCAGGCACCAAACAAGGTGGCTGATTTGGACAGAGGGCCTCGAAATCAGACCGGTGGGCAGGTGCCAGCCTGCCCCAACCTCCCAGTCCGCCCTCCTCTCCCCTCCCTGCTTCGGGCACCAGAAGCAAACAGCTTCTTTCCTCCTTTCAGGTTTGAAGTACTGAGGATTGAGTCAAACGCACATTTCCAGCTATTGATGGGGAGAGCATTCCCTGGGGAGGCCCTGCTCATTTTTCCCTCCTCGTTACACCCTGGGCAGGGGCGGCTGTGACCTTAAAGGGCAGCCCCACAGGGCCTAACCAAAAAACATGGGCCCAGAAATAGCCTAATACATGAGGACAAGACATCTCAAATATGGACAATTCCGGAAAACCTCAAAACTGATCACTTTATCTGCACCAGACATACATACACACACACACACATACACACACACACACACACTCACTCACTCACTCACTCACTCATCAGACTAATGATACACAGGCTGATGTCATCCCTCCTTGTAATAATAGGAGACCAAGCAGTGCACCAATAAGACCCAGCAAAGCCATTTTTCCCACAAGTCTCCACTGGAATATTTATAACACACACTCTCATTTCCATCCTTGTGATTCCTCTATTTAACCGTGAACTGTGACCCTGACAACTAGAACAAAAGAATAAACAAATAGGTTTCTGGAATAAGGAAGGAAGACAGGGTGAATCAGATCCCGTTTCCCATGTTCCTCTAAAAATGAATAAATTAAGCACAAAGCCGCAGAGTAACAGAAGTCTTTATGCCCCTGGGAGACTCTTACCTCGATTGGTCAGCTGGCACCTATGAGGCACATGTCATTATCCCTATTTGTACCAATCGGGTTCTTAGTCAAACACCAGACCCCATCTCAGGTAGCTTAAGTAGAAAAAGCAATTACTAAAGGAAATTAAGTCCCTAACAGAATCTCCACAAAGCCCAAAGAGTCAGGCTCGAAGGGCCGCCAAGTTCAGTTGCGCAGGTTGCATACCGCACAACACGGCTTTTGAAGGGGCGCCATTCACACCCTAGACAGGTTTGTATATTTGTTATACCATGTACTAGATTTCCATAGCATAGCAGTTTCCCAGCAGATGTCAGTAAAATGTCTGGAAGGGGTGCCCTCGGCTAATTTGCAGAGTCCATGGCCTGGAAGCCAGGAACCCAGAAGCACCCCCAAACCACGCTGTGGCCAGTTGCTCCAGCAGAGATTTGATTGCTGCTGCTGCTGCTAATGATGATGGTGATGATGATGACAGGCCCAGACCTCACAGCTCACCCCACTAACACCAGGCCCTGGACCCTGGGACTCTGCCCCGTGGCCCACTCTCTACCACCACGCTCCCCAGAAAACGGCTTCTACACATTTGCACTTGCTCCCATTGCTCTAGTCCTTCCTGATTGGAAGAGCTCAGGCCCCATGCCTCAGCCCAACTGCAGGCCGACTGGGCAAGTAAGCTTCTGGCTTCTACCTTGAGAAGGAAGGATTCAGGATGCAAATTCTCCAAACAGAGGAAGAGCTCCAGTAATGTTGGGTGGCCTCAGAACATGTCACGTATCCATGCAGTACCTGGCAGATGAAGGGCCCAAAACTCAGTGGCAAAACCGTGAGGACAAGGCTACAGGATGAGCTCTAGCAGAGTCAGGGCTGGAAGCCTGGTCTGCTGACTCCTGGCCAACTGCCCTGCACTGTCCCCTTAGAAGCTGAGGCCCAGAATGAGGCAAAGGCCACTGGGAGCAGAAGTCTGTTTAGATAGAGCTCCTACTGGCAGTTCCCTCCAGGCACCACAGCCCTCTACAGCTCTGGTAATCATCATTCACAGTTTCACCCTCCCCAAGCCTATGAAACATTCGGAGCTGCCTTTCCAGCCAGTAAGCTTCGGCAGCACGGCTCGTTTGTCCCCCCTCTCACTCGCAGTGAATACAGCCATCTCTGCTTTCTTGTGACATCCGGGGACTTGGAACTTTAACCCACACTTCTCTGCTAATTTGCTGAGAAGTCTGCTCCACGCTGAGCCTCCCTCGTCAAAATGGTTTTCCTAATTTAATCCGCACAGCAGAGCCTGAATGTGTGTTTTAATGAAAACGGTCTTCTGTTTTGCCATTTCTACATCACTCCTATAGGAGCTGCACTCTGAAATGCAAAAGTGCATTTTCATTTTCTGATGACTGGGCTGTCCTACAGAGGTGGGCCTTTGTGGGAGAGGGTGGTATAGCAGTTGGGGGAAGAGAGAGTGACACAGCAAGAAAGAACATAGCAAAATGTGCCAGTATGGACACCCCGGGGGATACAGGGGCTCACTACCTTGCTTCCTCCTCCAGAGGGAGCTCCTGGAGAGCATTCAGAAGGATTCAGACGGCTCCCTTCTGGTCTGCGCTTAGGCGGGGCCCTCTGCCCGGTACGGGGGCAGGGGGCCTGTTACTGAGCACCCTGTTCAGCCTCATTTTTTGGTTCACAGAAAGGAGGAGATAACATCTTCTTGGGGGAATCCGATGGGGCCGGAGGGGCCATGGGAAACACCAGCTCCACCTGCCACTTAATAGATGCTCAATCAATGTTGATTTTCTTTCTTCTTTCTTCTGTGATCCGTCAATAGCATTTTAAATAATTGTGCTTAGTTATGTTTCCTTACCTTTTTCCTGTTGCTTATTCTTCCAACGGAAAAGGAAGGAAGGAGGGAGGAAAGAGGGGAGGGGCAGAGGGAGGGAAGGAGGGAAGGAGAAGCAGAGCTGCACACATTACTTATCCCAGTGATTATCTGAGTTGTTTTGGATAATCTGATAACGATAAACCAATTGCCAGTGATTCGTGTGGGATGCTGGGAGGAGGAAGTGACAAGGACATCCTCTTTTTAAGTCAGAATGATTG
Source organism: Orcinus orca (assembly GCF_937001465.1). NCBI lineage: Eukaryota > Metazoa > Chordata > Mammalia > Artiodactyla > Delphinidae > Orcinus > Orcinus orca. The sequence goes on from NC_064573.1 coordinate 25,385,009, forward strand.
AGCTGGTAATTTCTCAGGGTTTGCCTAGCACATAACGCTGTTTGAAGACACCCAGGGAGAACCACTCAACTGCAGAAGCGTGATTACATGTGGCTGGGCCTCCTTCCAGATGCTGCCCGATTACAGCCCAACCTCCCTCAGCTCCCAGGGCACAAGCAGGGACCACTCTGGGGCTGACAGCGACTGGCACACCGCTTTGCGGGGCCGACGGGAGCCGGTATATTGAACGAAGAGTATGCAGACTGTGGCCTGCAGGATGAGGAGGCAAAAGCCACCCACACGGAGGCGCCAGGGAGCTCCCTGGGATCATTTTGATTGGAGGTGCAGTTTTAAAACACCCACACAAAGAAAGTAAAGTCACAAGATTTACTATTTACAAATCCCGGAAATGGGGCGGGGCAGGGGTGGAGATGAGCTGGGGGAAGGGCAGTCCTCCATCCCAGGTCCTGAGCGAGCGGGAGATGGAGAGAAGGGAGCAAGCACCTACTGCTTATAAGGTGCTTAGGGTGGAGGTCACTAAATTTTCACGACCTTAACTCTAACCCCAGGAAAAGCAAAGCAGGAACTTGGAGTGGGAATCTTAAACTGAGGTCCGCATCTAAATGTCCAGACTTGGTGCAGCAAGGTTGTCATGCTGTAAAATGCCTAGGCAGCAACTCAGAAGAGCTGTGTTCTCATCACACACACACACACACACACACACACACAGACAGGTGTGGGGCAGGGAGCAGAGCAGAGACCACTGTGCCAGGGCCACGTGCCAGGAAAGGAGTCGTGATTTCAGAAGCAGATGCTGAAGAGTTAGGTTTGGAAAGGTAGGAAGCGTCATCAGTCCTACCCTTTGGCCTAGAAGCCAGGCGGCTGCCCTGGCCCCATGTTTTAAAGGGCTCTCCCTAGGGGACAGAATCTAAGGAGCTGATGGGGGTGTGCTCTCCAGGAGCCTGTGCCCCTTCTAGATAGTTCATGCACAGGGGACAAAGGACCCCTCAATTCCCTGTCCCAACAGCCTCAAGCCTGCTCCCAGCTCCTCTGTGGACCTCTCCCCAGGTCTTTCTTTCTGGGGACAGGTGGCTGCTCCCCTGAGGACAGCAGGGGTGGCTGTTGGTTGGGGAGGATGGACAGAGCTTACATGTCTGGACTGGGGGTTCACATGCAAGACCTTTCAGGGTGCAGGATGGAGTCAGAGGTGGGAAGAGAGGCCTGACTCTGCCCCACCAGAACCCCAAGGAATCTGAGGCTCTAACTGGAACCTGGCTTCCCAGGTCTTTATGAAGTTATGCTTGTCAGGGCAGAAGGATGTAACGTAGTTTATTTAACAATTTGTTATCTTGACTTCTATGTTTAAATATTTAGACACACGACATGTGGCCCTCTATTTGTACTCTCACCCAGGCCCTGTGAATGTTAGGGAAAGACTGAGGTTGGGGCCCCAGCCGTGGTGGTCCCTTAAGTTCTGAAAAGGAAGGACGTGGGGTGTGAAGTCTGGCAGGAGGCAGGGGCCCTGCACTGCTTGTGCGTTTTGACTTCACATGAAGTTGCCTGCACTTTATTGAAGGAGCCGGACATGGTGGGGTACCAGCAAGGTGGGCTTCATTTCCCCACCACTTCCTTCACTCCAGCTCTGCTGAATCTCCCTTCTCTGACTCCACATTTCCAGAAGGTCCCATATGTTTTCTGGTCACAATCAGGTATAAGAAAAGTCTTACTTTCAGTTAGCTAAACAGTCCAGCCCAAACCAACATCAAATGTCCATGTCTCTCCCATCTCCCATCACTGCATCCCCCTCAGGCCTGAAGCAGGCTCAGGCTCCTGCAGTGGGGACTGGACAGGGACTCTCTTAGTCCATTTGGGTGGCTGTAACCAAATACCACAGACTGGGGGTGCTCAGAGACAAGAGAAATGTGTTTCCCACAGTTCTGGAGGCTGGAAGTCTGAGATCAGGATGCCAGGATGCTGGGGTTCTGGCGAAGGCTCTCTTCTGGGTTGCAGATGGCTGTCTTCTTGCTGTGTCCTCACGTGCCAGCGAGCGGAGAGGGGGAGCAAGCTCACTCATGACTCTTCGAAGGCCACTGATCCCACGCACAGGGGTTCTACCCTCATGACCGCATCTAATACTAGTATTTTAGGACCTCCCAAAGGCCCCACCTCCTAATACTATCACATGTGACTAGGGTTTCACCATGTGAGTTGGGGTAAGGGGAGCATATGCATTTAGTCCCTAACAGCCTCATTCCGCTCTTTGCACCATGTCCTCTCATGCCCACTGGCTACTGTTTCTGGTTCCTCTGGGAGGCGGCAGAGGGGAGGGATGCAGGAGAAGGGCAAGGTCGCACTGCAGGTGAACAGTGGCCTCGGAGGAGGGATTTGTTCTCTCCCCAGCTGGGACTTCCAACCCTCCACTGTCCAGTGATGGAGAAGAGGCCCCTCTGGCTGATTTCCTACAACACCTATGGTACCCCACAAACCAGCTGAGTCCAGATGGAAATTCTAGAGGAGAGGATGGCTTCCACCCCTCTCACATGCCACTTGGAGCTGCACTAAATATTCCTCTGCCTGAAGGTGGGTCTCTTTAATTGTATAAGCAGTCCTGGGTCCCAGCATTGGTCACTCCATGAATGGGGCAGACAAGAGAAGGCTTCTACACATTTCTGCAGGCTCTACTTGTTGACCAGCTGGACATTGAGACGTTTTGACCTTTAAAGTTCCCTTCCCTGAAGGCCCTGGTGAAATTTAATTACAGCCTCCCACTTCATTTTGTTTGAACATCATGCCTCTCTAATTTTTATAGTGAGATACATAACAGAGCGCCAACTCTGTTGGCAGGGACTTGTGTAGGCTATTCATTCTCCTTCCAGTGCGTTGGTCCGGGTGCTTGCAAACAAGCCCGGGGAGACCAGCAGTGAAGCAGAAGGGGGATTTGTTTAAAGGATATTGTAGCTCAGAGGAATGACGGGAAGTTGGAGAGCCAGCCTCAGAAAATGGGGAAGATCCAAAAGAGGCAGGACATCGGCAGCACCACCACCACTAGCCCGAGGAGCTGCCACTCCATGAATATTGCCCCATCTGGGCATCACTCTCCCCAGATGCAAAGTCCCAGGCAGGAGTAGCTTGTAGCCAAGCTGCAACACAGGTCCCACAAGCTTGTCTGCCAAGACACAGGAAAAGGGAAGTTCCTGGTCCTCTTAGCTTCTGCTCATTCTGCTAATCATTTGTGGAGGTGTCTCCCCCACTGGAAGAGTGACTGAATGCAGGATCCCCAAGTGTCAGAGGTCCTCTGAGAGTCCCCTGTGTTTGGCCTGAGAGCAACAGTCATACTCCACTACTCTCATCCATTCACATGAGACAGAAGCATCATTGTGGCTTCTGATTTCAACAGCAGGTCCAACCACTGGTTTAGAGTTTTGTGTTTCAGAGTCACTTATTTATGATTTGGGGATTTTTGAAAGTTTCCTTAATCATTTATTATTTCCAATCCCACTTTACCACTGCTAAGGATAGCCTGATGGGGTTACCAGAAATTAGGAGACTGATTTCCAAGCCTTCTTCTGCCAACTGATTCTCTGTGCAACCTTGAGAAGGTTACCTCTACTCTCTAAATCTGTATTTTATGAAAATGAGAGAGTAGATGAAATGATCCCCAAGATTTCTTTCCACTCCACTGCAAGATTCCATGCTTCTGTTCCGAGGAGCATTTGGAAAGGGCCTAATTTCCCAATCGAAGGGCATTCCCATCTCTTTCCACGATTGAAGTTGACCAATATGCAGGGTGTGCATAATCTCAAGGATGTATGAAATAAATATTATTGAGAATGACTCCACTCTGAGACCAAAATAACCCACTTGCGATGCCATTCAAGTCAAATTACCAAACAACACACAGAATTGTTTCCATTCTTGTCTCTGCTGTATGGGAAAATTTGCTAACTAGTCTTTTCTCAGACATACGTGCATGCACGGAGACGTGCAGGCACATACACACACGTGCCTGTGTTATCATCACTGTGGCTTAGAGCTGCATATGTGGTTATCTCTGGAAAAAGCTTTCTTTTGCCTGAGTGTTGCCTTAATAGAAGACACAGGACAAGTACTTGGGCTTTCTTTCTGGTCACACTCCATTTTTCACTTTTATGCTCTATGTTGGCTAGATTGTCTGTCTGTAGATGTGCCAGTTGACATCTGTATACAGAATAGGATCTGGCCAGGAATGTCCAGACCCCAGACAATTGGTTTTCTCTAGGGAGACCATCCTCTGTCTCTACCCCCAGACTCCGTGCTGTGGAGAGGTGGGAAAGGGGAACTCAGGGCAGGATGGAGTGTGATGAAAAGTGCCTTTGAAGTGACATGTGAGGGAGCCTGAGTAGACATATGTATCTACTTCCAAGTTTTGTCTAAAGATAAATTAAATTTCCATAACCAGAGTCAATGCTGTATCTTGATTTATGAAGGGAGGCCAACTTTCCAGAAGCCCTGAGGGTGCTGTGGAGACAGTGCTGCTGAGAAGGCAATGAGGGGGCAAGGGAGGCAGGAATGTGTCTCCTCTCAGGTCCATAAACAGAATTCTTAGCAATGAAAAGTATACTCACAAACCACACATATGATTCTCTATAAAATACACAGGTCTTTATCACATTAGTGATCAGAAAGTCTGTGTTATGAGCATTTAAAAAATCAATCCCTGGACTTCCCTGGTGGCGCAGTGGTTAAGAATCCACCTGCCAGTGCAGGGGACACGGGTTTGAGTCCTGGTCCGGGAAGATCCCACGTGCTGTGGAGCAACTAAGCCTGTGCGCCACAACTACTGAGCCTGCGCTCTAGAGCCCATGAGCCACAACCACTGAGCCCGTGCGCCACAACTACTGAAGCCCATGTGCCTAGAGCCCCCGCTCTGCAACAAGAGAAGCCACCGCAATGAGAAGCCCGTGCACCACAATGAAGAGTAACCCCTGCTCGCCACAACTGGAGAAAGTCCGCATGCAGCCAAAAATAAATAAATAAATAGGAAAAAAAAATCAATCTCCAGCCATGGTTTTCTGAGGTTCTCTGTGACGCTCTCAGACCAGCCCTCATAGCAGCTGGAAGGTGAAGCTACTGCACCCCCAGGTGCAGTCCCGTGCCCTTCCAGACTACCTGGAGTTAGTCCAGAAGAGAAGGATCAAGCAAAAAGTGTGGCTGTGGTGGCAGGGGCAAGGGACAGAGAGATAAGGAATAGCAATACAATTCAGTCACTCCCAAGTGAAGGGAAACAGAAACAACCAGTCAGCTTGCTGAGTTGGTATGTACATTTCAACAGCTCAGAAAAGAAAAATGCATGACTTACTTTCCAGCAAGAATTCAGCAGCGATCTTTCCTTATGCAGAATTTCATGGAAGTTTTGCCTTTGTATGTCCCCAGCTTTTGACCTATTTGGGATCACTCATATACAATAGGGCTAAAGATTCCACTTTCACTAATGGCCAGCTGGGATATCTTAGACCATCATTTCCAACTGAGCTCATTTAGAAGACCTGGAAAAATATTTTTTAAAAAAGCAAAACTGCTTGAAGGTATCAGAAAGCAACAGAGGCAGCAAGAATTTGGGGGAGTTTAGAAGCCACTTAAGAGGAAGGGTCTTGGTAAAAGCCCCAGACTTTGGCTGAAATCTCTAAGGGCTACACCCTAGGGGTTGAGTAAATGAAAAATAGACCAGCATTCACAATGACTAAAGTCATACTGAATCCCTGAATGGATTAGCATGAATTGCTCTTAGCCTAATGTCTAAAAGAAGTAAAAGCAAATTCTCTCCAAAGGAAAACATTGTTCAGAATCTCAGATTAACTTCTGCTGTTTTTCATATAAGATGTTGAACAGGAAAAACAAGACTCGCAAGAAGACAAAATCTGATAAAGAGAGAGAGAGTGAGAGAGAAACAGACAATAAAAATAAACTCACAAAATATCCAGATTTGGTAATGACTAGAAAAAGACTATAAAATAAGCATAGTCAATATGCCCATAGAATTAAATAACAAGATAGATAATTTTGGTAAAAACCAGAAAAAAAGACTCAGTTGTTAAATCTGTAACTGAAACTATAATATATGAAATTAAGAATGTGTGTGATGGAAAGGTTTAATGGCATATTGAAAAGAAGATTAGTGAACAGGAAGATAGATAGAAGAAAATGTCCAGTTGAAGGCCAGAATCAAAAGGATAGAAAATATAGAAAAGAGCAGAAGAGACAAATGGGATGTATAAAAAAATCCAACTTATATCTAACATCTCAGCATGTGAGGAGAAAGAGAATAGGTCAGAGTAAATTTTAAGAGATAATTATTAAGAATTGTCCAAAACTGATTAAAGAAGTTAAGCTACAGATTCAAGGAGCTCGGGGTAACCCAAGAAGGGTAAGAAGGGTAAGTACACACACATATACACCTACGCACAGCAGTTGCCTATCTTAGATAAATCTTAAAAACATCCAGAGGGGGTGGAAAAAAAGACATACCTTTAAAGAAGTAACAATAAGACAGACAGTTGACTTCTTAACAGAAACAAAGTAGCCAAAAGTCAGCAGACTAGTATCTTCAACATAACAACCAACTTTGAATTCTATACTCAATAAGATATCCTCCAAAAAGGAAGCTGAGATAAATTCATTTTCAGACCCTAAAGTGAGAGAAAATTTTTCATCTGCAGAACCACACTAAGGGGAATCAAAGGGAATGATTCAAGGAGAAGAAAATGATCCCAGATGGAATCACAGAAATGCAGGAAAAAATAGGAGGACCAGAAAGGTTAAATTTGTAAGTAAACCTAAATATAAAATAAAACATACAACAATATGCAAAAAAACAAGAGGAAAATGATCGGAATTAAGGCGTTCTAAGATCATTGCATTGCTCGGGGATAGAAAAAAATGCCAATTTATGTTAGACTTGTGGATGCATATTTTTATCTCTAAGGAAATCAGTAAGAATCGTAAAATATTACATAACAACAAGCTACTAGGGGAGAAAATGGAATAACAAAAAATAACTAATTAGAAAACAGCAATAGACTTACAGTAGAAATGGAGAGCTTTAAAATAAGGTCAGTTATAGAAAAATTTTAAAGTTAAAGATTTTTGCATATTTGAATCTTGACTGTCCTCTTCCATGCCAGTAAACATGGGATTGCATTAAAGTGTGATAAGTACAGTGTGGGCAAATTTGGGAAGACTCGCTCTAGCAACTATCAAGATTTACAAAGCTTCAGTGGTTGTCAGTGGTGCAAAATTGGTGCAAAAATTGACAAATAGACCAATGGAACAGAATAGAGATTCCAGAAACAGCCATATATGCATACGTGATTGATAACAAACGTACACTGCAGAGGAGTGAGCAAAGTATAGTCTTTTTAACATAGGGGGTTGGTTGAATTGGATATTCATAAAAAATAAAAAAGAAACTTGACCCAACCTAAAAACTCATTTCCAGGTGAATTGTAGATCTACATGTAAAAGACAAAACAAAGTTTCTATAAGATAAACATAGGAGAATACCATTATGACCTTGAAGTAGAGAAAGATTTTTTTTAAACATTCCACTAAATGCACTAACCATATAGGAAAAGATAGATTAATTGGACTATATTAAAATGAGGAACTCCTGTTATCCAAAGACATTATTAAGAGAGTGAAGAGAAGCCATAGAGTAGAAGCTATTTGCTACACATATAAGAGACAAAGGGCTTATATCCAGAATATAAAAAGCTCAGAAAAATAAACTTAAACAGGCACCTCACAAGAGACAATATCACAATGGCCCAAAACACAGGAAAAGGTGCTTAACCTCTTTAGCCATCAGAGTAACACAAATTAAAACCACAATGAAATACCACTATATAAATACCAGAATAGCTAATTTTTTTTAAACTGACAATCCCAAGTGCTGACGAGGGTGTGAAGCGACTGCACTCATACAATGCTGGTGCAAATGTAAACTGGCACAATCACTTTAGAAAACTGGTAATAACAACTGAAATCAAAAGCATGCAAACCTTGTGACCCAGCATTCCACTCCTAGCTGTATGCCCAGCAGAACGCACCCACGTGTTCAGGAAACACACGGACATTCATAGACAGCACTTCATAGTTGACAGAAACTGGAAACAACCCAATGGCAGAATGGATAGATATTGTGATAAATACAGCAGAGGTAGACAGAAGGAGAAGAAGAAGAAGGAGAAAGAGAAGGAGAAGAAGGGAAGAAGAAGAAGAACACAACAAAGGTAAACTCTGGCCTAGAAAATACAATATTTCTGGAGGCATAAAAGAACAACTGAGACTCAAAAACAATTAAAAACAAGCAAACAGAAGCACCTCAGTAGACCCCGAGGTCAGTGGTGTGGGAAACAGGAATTGTCAGTATCCAGAGGAGGGAAGGCTTCTGTGGATAGGCTGTCAGAGATGAGCTCTGACGGGAAGGGGCTCTGGAGGGCACAGAGGCAGAAGGATGTCAGAAGGCAATTCCAACTCCAGCATGATAGAAGCTTCCCCTCCTCTCCACGCCCACTGCTGTTGCTTCCACTGAGGCCCTCTGTTTGCTCACCTGGGTCACAAAACAACTGCCCTCTAGTCTCCCTGCCTCCTACCCATTGTGCACCTCTAAACCCTGACTTCAGGGGAAACCCAAGGGATCTTTCTGAACTGCACATGGATGCTGTCACCTTCCCTGCTTCCTCCCTACCTAGAGGTAGCAAGTCAGCCGTGGGGTCTAGGGACTCTGTGCTGAGGTGTCTGCTCTCCTCTGGCAGCTCCTGCCCAGCCTTCCTCAGGGCCTCTGCCTCCCCTTCTGCCCACCGGGCTGTGATGCCCTTCTTTCCCCTGCTCCATCCGGCAACATGCCTCCACCATGAGGACTCAGTCCAGCACCACCTCCTTCATAAGCCATTCCCGACCTCCCGCGAACAGGGACCACCCCCTCCTCAGCTCCCCTTGGGGTACCCTGTGCACACTTATTTTACCTGGTCCCATGCCTTCCCCGCCAGACCTAGGCTCCTTGAGAAGCTTCCAACTTCTTCTCAGATTGACACAGGGCCTGGCCCCAAGGAAGGGCTCCGTACACACTGAATTAGTAAAGAATGCCATCTTGTACTTACAAAGCACTTCTTCGTTTGCAAGTTGCTTTTATGTGTGATTTCATTTGATGCTCCCAATAAACCCACAAAGTTATCTCCACTCAGGTGAGGAAGCTGAGGTAGAAAGAGACTGAGGACGTGGTCCCGGCCGCCTGGGGAGGGGGCTAAGAGAGCTCCTGCCTCTCAGGCCTTGTCCGGGATGCTGCCCTGAGGACAATGGCTTCTTTCTTCCAGGAAGCCCCTTTCCAAGCCACTAGGGACCAGAACTTAGCTTCCCAAATGCTGCGGTCAGCCCTCCAGGAATCGTTCTGGAACGTTTCCCTTGGCCTCTCTACCATGCCCAGCGTCTTCTCCCTCTGACGACTGCTCCTCTCACCTCCCTGAGAGATCACACAGCGAGTGGACCCAGGCCCAGGCCATGGGCACTGACACCAAGCCAGCAGGAAGGCTCCCCTCTGCCCTCCTCACGGGCTGTCTGCCCAGTTTCTCTCGAGTCCTGCCTGATTTCCGTCACAACCTGGCCCAGGGTGCTAACTGTGGTGAAAGGGACATTTCAGCTGGAAAGCAGGCCACACAGCCACAGGTCAGGGATCTGTGAGTTTCCTCTCCTCTCCTCCCTAACGCTCCTTGGAACTTCCCTCCCCCTGCCCTCTGACCTTCTCCCCCCTTCTTGGAGGGACAGTGAGGTGGTCATGGCTGCAAGCTCATTTCTCTGTCCCCAGCCCACCTCCCCTCATCATCTGCCCCTTCCCTACCCTCCGCCCAACACACATGCATTCCGCTGACCTTAATGGTAAATTTTATCGTCAAGCCACACTGGCTTCCTACTGGGCAGAGGTTGATCTTGTCTCCAGCATCCCCAGAACCCGGGACCCTGCAGCCAGTACAGCCTTAGCTTAGGTGACCAAGGCCCCATGTTTCAGAGGGTCTATCTCTGGCCTATCTCCTGCTGCAACTCTCTCCATGAGCCAGTACAGCCTTAGCTTAGGTGACCAAGGCCCCATGTTTCAGAGGGTCTATCTCTGGCCTATCTCCTGCTGCAACTCTCTCCATTGGTCAGGGTCAGCATCATGTCCATTGGTCAGTACACCCAATTAAATTTGAATTTCAGGTAAACAATAATTTTTCAGTTTAAGTGTGTGTTGGGGACATACTATAGTAAAAAAATTATCGTTGTTTTTCCGAAATTCAAATTTAACTAGGTATCCTATATTTTAATTTGATGAATCTGGTAACCCTACCACATGGTCAAGGGGATGTGCCCACCTGGAGCGTGCTCTGGGTACCTGGGGCCCTGAATAAAGGGCCCAGAACCCACTCCTAGGGTCTCTGCAAGTTCCCCTTCCTGTCTGGTCCCCCAGCCTGTGTACTCCTAGGCCTGAGGAGTGGCCTGGAGGCAGCTGGCTCTGTGCTAGGGATGGAGCTGGGACCACAGGCTGGGTGTCCACACATGCAAGTCCCTCACGGGTAGGTGGGGGAAGAAGGGGCAGACCACAGGCCAGGGGCCTCCATTTGTACTTCTGTGTCAACCCACCAATGCTAGGGGTAAGCCTGCCAGCCACCCAACAAAGCTGTGCTGTCTGCACCTGAATTCTTCTCCATTTCCTGCTACAGAAACATCCAGGTAGGACAGCGGGGTCCCCTGAATGGGGTCCCTTGCAAGGGAGCCGGTTCCCTGGCCAGGGTGAGGCTTGCTGTGGTGATGGGCTTCCTCAGGCTCTGCTGTCAGGCCATCCCTGGCTGGCTTGTTCAGGAGTGTGTCCCAGACCAGGGACAAAAAGAGCCTGGGGATTTAGTGGCCCTCCTGACAGGAAGCCCAGTAGGCTCTGGTAACATCTCTGAGCCTCAGTTTCTTCAAAGGTGAAACAGGAAGAGTTCCTACCTCTAGTGAAAATTAAGTATGACTGGGGAAAACTAGAGATAGTAAAGAGATGAGTGGTTCCCAGGGGTGGGGGAAAGAGAGGGATGATTAGGCTGAGCACAGAGGATTTTTCCGGTAGTTTAACTACTCTGTACGATCCTAAAATTGTGGAGACATGTCATTATGTACTTGTCAAATCCTGTAGAATAAACAACCCCCGGAGTGATGCCTGGTGTAAACTACGGACTTTGGGTGACAAGGACGTGTCAGTGTAGGTTCATCCACTGTGACAGGTAAACCACTGTGCTGTGGGGTGACAATAGAGCAGAGGCTGAGCGGGTGTAGGGGCCTTGAGGTACGTACCAACCCTCTGCACTTTCCGCTCAATTTTGCTGTGAACCTAAAACCGCTCTAAAAAATAAAGTTTATTAGTTTTAAAGTATAAGGTATGATCACGAACGCACCAGTGCTTAACATATTCACACTCGTCTATCAACAGTCGTGTATTGAGCGCCTATTATGCGTCTGTACTTACAGGTAACCAAAAGGAATGAGTAACGGAGGTATTTCTTGCCGGCGTAGAGTGAGAGTTGGGAGAAGTCTCCCCCAGGAGAAGGAAAGCGCCCGCGCTGGCCACAGAGACACCGGGTGGCGGCGCTGGGGGTCGCCGCAGTGTGGCCGGTGATGGGGAGCCGGCGCCGCCCCAGTCTGTCCCCGACCCGGGAGCGGAGGCAGGAGCCGGGGAGCGGGACACGGGGGGCTGGGCTCGAGGCGGGGTCCTGGGGAGGAGGCTGCTCTGTCAAACTGGGGGGACGTTCAGAACGAGAAGTAACCCCCTACGCGCCCACGCCGCGGAGCCCGGGTAGGCGGGGGCAGGGCCAGGGCGGGGCGCGGCGGGGACGGCGGTGAGGGGAGGGACGGGGGAAGGGGAGGGGCTAGGACGAGGGAGGAGGCCCGTCCCCGCCGGCAGTCAGCAGCCGCCAGCCCCGCCGCGCCCCCGTGTGGCCGCCGCCTGCAGCTGCGCCTCAAGGGGAACAAAGCCCGCGGCCCGGAGCGGGGCGGGGCCGGGGGAGCGCTGGGGCTCTGGCTCGGCAGCTCCGGCCCTGGGGCTGGCTGGGGGAACCCCCTGGAGGACAGACGTCCCAAATAAAAGGAGGTGTGACTCCAGACACGGCTGTTGCAGATTACTCCTAGGGGACCAAGCAGGGAGAGGAGGAGGCGCTGTGACTGCCCCCCCACTGGGAAAGATCACCCCCACAGAAGCTCCAACCCAATCGCTGAGCAGCTGGCCGAGATCCGACTCCGGACAGTTTGAGGGGGAGAGAGGGAAGGGCGCACTGCCTGAGAACAGATGCTCGCGTTCGTTTATCGAGGTCCAGCAGCGCCGTGCTTGGGTAGAGCAAAGAGTGGTGGCCCCGGACGCCCCACCCTCCGAGGCCTGGGATAAGTACCGAAGTCAGCGGAGATGCAGAGAAGCACATGGAACTGGTCCCCCACCCAAGGCTCGCGTGCACACAGTGAACCAGGAGACCTCCCACACCTTCACCATCCCCAGAGCAAGGCGACCCTCTCCTGCTCTGGACCCGTCACCACTCGGCCACACTGCTCTTTGACCCTTGGTCCTTGCCATTTCCTGCCCTCAGAGGCCCTTGCCTAGCATCTCCTCAGGAGGAGGAAACGCCACTTTCAAAACCCAGATGCCTACAAAACAAAACCCAGAGTTGCCAAAGTTGGCGAGGGCAGAAGACACTGCTGGGCACATGCCATGGGTGCTGCCACTCCTCTTCTGTGCTGTGGCCCCAAACTGGGCGTGGGACCCCTCCCTTCACCTTTGTGCTCGGCTGAGACCACGCTGGAGCATCCACTAAGGCCTGACTGGGGTCAAGGACCATGGAAGAGAAGCGGATGCAGACCCTTCCGAATCTAGACCCTCCACCTTCCAAGACACAGCTGCCTGGTCAGTTTCCTGGGCCAGTTCTTCTTTGCTCCATGACCCACATCCCAGTGCGGGGGCCACAGCAAGTCCCCTTCCAGCTCCCAAGGCCAATCCTAAGAGAGGGATCCAGAGAACCTCCTGGATCCCAGGGGACACACACACACACGCACGCACGCACGCACGCACACACGCATGCACACACACACATACACACTGAGCTGGGCCCCAGCAATCAATTGGTGCCCGGGTTATTGCTCACAGGGTGGCCCGTGGCCATCATTTCCAAAGAGGATGCTGATGGCGCACCCACTGTGTGCACGACCCTGTGTGTGCACTTTATACCATCCCATCCCGCCCAGGGGCTTCCTTTCCGAGCTGGAACAGAAGAGTCAGCTTTCACTCCAGCCTAGGTCAGTTTCCCTTCAAATCTGCCCCCCACCCCTACTCCCCAGCTTCTAGCCTCAAACACAGCCCTCTTCCCCTGGTGGTTGTTTCTTCACAATTACCACCCACATCTCAGTAATGGCTGCTGAGGCTGCTTGAGAGCCTTGGAAGAAGCATGTGCCCGGAGTCATTGTCACTTGACTAAACACAAGTGCTTGTGGTCCTTTTCATTGCTTCTGTGGACTCAGACATCAGGCCTTGGGTTAAGAAGTAACTTCCCTGATGACCTGATTTCTTGGGAAAATCCATCTTGATTTATATATTCCAGACCAACGCAAACTTTTTCTATAAAGGGCCAGATAGTAAATATTTCGGGCTTTGCTGGCTGTACAGTCTCTGCCACAACCACTCAACTCTTCGATTGGAGTGAAAGAAGTACAGACAATATGTAATGAGTAGGTGCAGAAGTGTTCCAATAAAACTTTACTTACAAAAACAAGCAGGCAGCTGGATTTAGCTCCCAGGCTGTAGATTGCCCCCCCACACCGTTTTAGACCCGTGATATGTATTTTGGCATCATGGCTTAACAGAGTAGTTGAAGTGGGTGAAAAAGACCTCTTCACCTTGGCCTCAGAACAGCTGGGTGGCAGGGTCAGGCCTGAACCTCACAGCTGGGTGACCTCTGAATCTCAGTTTTCTCACCTAAAAAGAGCAATTTGGGGATAAGAGAGATGAGATGTGGGATAAGAGAGATCACTCCCGACACCCCATTCTCAGAGGCCTCTGATGTGGGCTGAAATTAGCCGTGAGAGTTAAACACCTGTGAGCACTTTTATAAACTCTGAAGTGCTCTGAGCATATAAATTGCCCACTGTGAGTTTGAGGACCATCTGAGGGTCAAATTATATGGGGGGAGGGCAAAGCGTTGTGCTGTGACCGGCCCGGGAGCCTGTGATTGACTTGGTAGGTTCACACAGAAGCTGAAAATGTTGGAATATTATCACCTGCTCTTTTGCATTCTTTGAAATATTGGTCAGCAAGCTGATGATTTTGCAAAGCTCTTTAGTTGCTCTATGACTTCAGTTTCTACTGTTTCAGCTCCATCTGGGCTGACTGGAGCTGCAGGGCAGAAATTCTTTCCAGAGCCATAGCAAAAGTGGGTGACGCAAGATCACCTTGTGACGTGGACAACCAACCTTCTGGCTGGACACAACCTCCTCTTGCCGGGTCCTACATCCTGTCATGCCTGGAGGCTTTAATGGGAGGACGGAAGTGGGCGGCCTCTTTGTCCCATTCCCCCTCTTGCCCAGGACTGGGTCAGGCACTTCAAAGGCTCTCTGTCCACACTAGCTCTTCTGAGAAGCATGCTGGTGGCCTCGCTGCCCTGGGGCTGGGCTCCAGAGCCTCAGGGTTTAGGCTACATGGGCATCTGGGCGCCACTCCAGGGACCTCTGTGTCATTTCCTGGCGACCTTCAAGCACACAGAGGTTGTTAGGTGGAGCAGGTCCTGAAAGGCCCGGCCTCGCTGGGAGCCCAGTGTTCTCACTGTTCCACCTCCAGCCTCCGAGGGAGCTGCACTCCTAGCAGATGAAGACCCTCAGTTCTGGGACAGCACCTTCACTTTACAGGGGGAAACTGAGACCCAGAGAAGGGAGTGCGAGCCATTCCAATAAGCATCGCCAGTTCTAGACTCTGCATCTCTGCCAGTCGTCCACGGCAGGCAGCTTCTTACATCAATGTTAATTATTTGATTTATTGCTTTCCCTACCCTACTCTTCCACACCCTCCTGTATCAGCAGAAGAGCTGCTTAGAGCCCCTGGAGGTGGGGTCCCCGAAGGGCAGGGGTTTGGGGAGCCAGAACCACCCAGCGAGAAGGTGAGGTGCTGTCCTCCCAGGGGGCCAGGGAAGGCACCACAGTGAAGGGAAGGAGAGGTTAGGGCAAGAAGAGCCATCTGCCCGGCCTGGGCCTGTTTGCTTGGCCTCCCCAAGGGGAGGCGGCAGGATATGTCAGCCACGGAGGGAGCCCGTGGGGTCCAGCCCTCAGGGCCTGGGTGCAGTGACCTCATCAGGCATTTCCAGCTTTTATGATCTGCCAACCAGGCCCCCGAGTGACGCAGGCCAACCTCCCCTTGCTGCCTGTTCTCCGGGCGCGACCTGTTCTCAGCCCCGTTGGAATGCCACTGTCACCCGCATGCCCCTGCCCAGGCCACAGGCCACAAGGCACAGGCCGGGGCACTGAGCAGCGGCTGAAGGGAGTGGGGTGGCCCAGAAGAGGAGAGCCAAGGATGTCACCCAGGAGGCCGGAAACGGGAGCAGAGAGGCAGAGCGAGCGCAGCCCTGGGGAGACAAGAGAGTGGGCTTAGAGAAGTTGCAGGACAGCTGCTCGGTGATCCCCCAGCCTTGGAGTCCCCGGAATGGCCCACCAGGGCACCTTCCACCTGCTTCTCCCTCTCTGCATGCCTTCCTCAGCCCGGGGTCTCACAGAACCTGTCTTCCTCCACACACACTCACAGACATGACTCATGCATCCGGGTGACACATCACTAGTGTTAAGTTCAAATCCTGGATCAGACACTTCATGACAGAATGACCTTGGGCAAGTTGCTTGCCCTCTCGGAGCCTTGGATTCTTGGAAAAATGTGAATAATGCTAAGAACATCTTCTTCATTCGTGAACCAATAAATGAGGCAATGCACAGTGCCTGGCCCAGAGTTTAGGAACAGTTTAGGAAAGAGTGGTTATTATCGCTACTGAGCAATGGGAACAGGCTAGAGCATGTTCAGGCCTCCCCACCCCCACCCTTGCCCCCCAAGTCAGTAAGCAGAGATTCCTGCCGAAACCAGCAACCTCAGAGGCAGATTCGGAAGTGCTGGAGCCCCGCACCAAGGGACTCCAAGCCTGACTGTTGGAAAGGGCAGCAACATGGAATCTGAGTTATTATCTGTCTAGCCCACTGGACCTCGGACACTTCAAGAAATTTTTATCCCTGTTTTAACAAATGACACAGTTGAGGCTCAGAGACCATAAACAGCTACTCAGAGTGACACAGCCAGTGGATGACAGAATCAAGGTTTAAACACAGTACTTCACTGCCCAAAGCCCCATGGTTTATTGACCTCTACTTTTCTAGTGTTTTGGACTCAGCTATACAGATTTGTATTAATTCAGCACATGTTCAGAACACCTGCTCCCTATATGACCCTGATCCAGGTATTGTCTACATGCAAGAGAGGAACAGACAGTGGGAAGAATAAATAACACAAAACTATTTACATAAATGTATAAAACAGGAGACATACGAGTCATTTTCTCCCTGGATGCAGTAGTCAGGGTATAGCCAAGCTGCTGTAACAAGACCCACCCTTACAATGCCTTAAATATGATACATTTCTCTCTCTCCCATGATCGTCTAGAGGTGAGTGGGCCTTACTGGCAGGCTGCTCTGATCCACATGGACATTTGGGGATTCAAGTTCTGTCCATCTTCTTCTCTGACATCTTCTAAGGCAAGGTGTCAATAGATATTGACTCAGTAACCTGGAGTCAATGGATAGAACTCAAGAGATTTGTGAACTGGGACGAAAAAAAACTACATCTGTATTTTCACAAACTTCTAAATGAAATGTAGCATTTCCTTTGATTATGAATGAGGCAATAAATCACTGTAATAATAGGATTGGGGACTTAGTTGCCGATAAAAATCACATAGATGTTCATATCATATTACAGTGTTATAGATGCCTCAAACCATCACTTCATGTTCATTACTGTTTCAAAGTTACAGTTGCTATCAGTCCTGCCACTAGATTTTATTAATGTTAGTAAAGAAGTACATTTTTACTATACCACACATTTGTAGGGGTGTGGGTTTTTTAGTTACTTTGACACCCACATTTCAGTACCATTGGTTTCTTCTGTAATCTTCGGTATTTTACTTTATGCATAATTTTAAGAATTATCCAGGTAAAGTCCGTAGGCTTCAGCAGGCTGCCAAAGAGCTCATGGCACAGAAAGCTTAGGGGGTTGTCCTCACAGATGTGATCCAACCTGAGTCACTGTGCCTTTGTGAGCCAGCACTTGGAAATACAGAAAGAGAAGAAGGGAAGGATAGCAGTTTCCTTCTAGGTGAGTGATGCAAGAGCTGCCCGTACCACTCAGCTCACATTCTATTAATGAGAACGGGGTCACGTGGCCACTCAGAGCCACTGCAAGGAGAGTGGGAGAATAAGGTCTCCAGTTTGGGGACCATTTACTGAAACTCTATTGTATGGAAGGAAGGAAGGAAAATTTGGGAGGTGTATCATTGGGGTTTTCTTATCTGTAAAAGCAGGAGGTGGAAATAGAGAACAGTAGTTGCTTTTTTTTTTTTTTTTTTTTTTACCAGTTATTATTTGTTTTCAAAAGAAATCACATAATACAGACAAAAGCTGGGTATTTTTGGTTAAGTAGGGCAGGGGAGTCAGGGCCCTGCCAGCCTGGCCTGCCCCTCCATGCCCTTTCCCTAAGGGGGCTCCCTGAGGCACCTCCCGGGAACTCCCAGGCCAGAACAGTCTGCCACTCACGTTCTGAGTATCTGAGCCCCTTCCAGCCTTGCCTTCCCCAGTGATGCTGCAGTCCTGAGCACAGACTGTATCAGACACACAGCGAGGGCTCTGGGATCTTCTAAAACAGAGACCCATCTCTGTGGGTGAGGCAGGAAGGGCAGGGAAGGCTTGGGGGAAAGGATACTTCTTGAAGAAAAGGTAGAATTGAGAGCAGCCAAAAGTGAGGCAGAGAATGGCACATGGGAGCCTGGGGTGGGAGTGCAGAAGGCCTGTGGGTGAGGGGTGAGGGGGCTAAGTGCAGAGAGGCTGTGTGCTAAGGAGGGGGCGACCTGGAGGGACCAGCACAGCCAGAGCCTGCAGCCTCGCTCCCAATAGCCCTGGCTCCTTGGGCTCAGGCCTCCTAAACAGAGGCAGCAGCAGAAATGGAACTTCTCTCTGGAAAGCCTGGAATGGTCATTAAGTGGGGCAAATATTTGAACCGAAGGTAATACTCATTTTTTTCTTCCACTCTTACCAAGCTCCTGCTTTGTATCAGGCACTAGGAGAGACTTTCTGGTGAGGAGAGATCTTCAAAATAGAAGCAAACATGCAATAAATATATTTAAGAGCAAGCAATTATTAATGACTTTTCCATGCATATGAAAAATAATGAGAATTAGCACTCAATAGTGCTAAAACATCCCAGCAGTTGGGCTGAGGAGCACCAGTGAACACAAGAAGAATGTAATGTGTATTAGGATTAATAAACACTCTTTTAAAAGGCAGAATTTTAGGGTCAGTCACACATTTCAAATTTTAACTCTACCATTGCCTGCTGTGTAACCTTGTGCCAGGCACACCTCTGACTCAGCATCTTCATCTGTGAAAAGTACTGACCTACTAAAATTTCTGTGAACATTCATGAGCTAAAGCACATAAACATTTAATATAGAATCTATTAAGTACCCGATAAATGTTTTCATTATTACTATTACTATAATGAGCTAAAACTGGGAATCTTCAGCTAAACAAAGATTTTGCAGAGAAAGTTTGCAGAACTTCTTGCAAACCACTCTGACAAGGGCAGTGGTTTGAAGAGCACAGGCACTTTTAGTTCCATGGCCCCTTATCGCTGTCTGCTATTGCCGTCTTTCTGTGTTCCCGTTACAAAAAATAAACAAACTCCTCAATTCCATTTATATGAAATATCCAGAAGAGATAAATCCATAGAGACAGAAGTAGATTGGAGGTTGCCAGGGTGCTGGGGAGAGCGAGGACTGGGGAGAAACTGCTTAATGGGTATGGGGTTTTATTCTGGATGGAAATGTTTTGGAACTGGCTAGAGGTGGCATTTGCACAATATTGTGGATATACTAAGTGCCGCTGAATTGTTCACTCTAAAATGATTAATTTTATGTTATGTGAATTTCACCTCACTAAATTATCAAAAACTCTTTTTCAGTTTTGTATAATATATTTAATTCAGAACTGTTGAGGACGTCAACTAGGAGTGCTCTGCATGTGTTTGTAAATATGTTTCAGTGCGGGGAGCTTCCCTGGTGGTGCAGGGGTTAAGAATCTGCCTGCCAATGCAGGGGACACGGGTTCGAACCCTGGTCTGGAAAGATCCCACATGCCGCGGAACAACTAAGCCCACGTGCCACAACTACTGAGCCTGAGCTCTAGAGCCCGCAAGCCACAACTACTGAGCCCACGAGCCTAGAGCCCGTGCTCTACAACAAGAGAAACCACCACAATGAGAAGCCCATGCACCACAATGAAGAGTAACCCCCGCTCGCTGCAACTAGAGAAAGCCCGTGAGCAGCAATGAAGACCCAATGCAGCCAAAACTAAAAATAAATAAATTTATTTTAAAAAATATGTTTGGGGGATAGATTAGTAATAGATTAGTAACCTGTATGACCAGCTTTGGGTGCAAGTAAGGACGCTTTTATGCTTCAAAATAATTAAATGTGCAATTACTGCCCAGAGTAACAGAAAATCCAGCACATCCCCAGGGCTCCCTTATTCTGTAAGACTCCTTCCAGGTTGCAAATACCGGAACAGGGAAGTGCCAACTGCTTCCGTGGCTGCCACTCGGAAAGTTGGTGGTCACTCTTCCTGCCCTGCCCAGTGGATGCTTGGCCAATGTTGTAACAGTAGCCATGCTAATAGTATTACTAACAGTCAACAGTACCAACAGGCACCAACACCCCAAGTCCAGGGCTCCACTCCAAGAGTGCCACTCTTACTGCTTACACTCCTCTGCACTCAGCACTGTGTTTACAGCAAAATCTCGAAGCTGGGTCAGGAGGGGTTTCCAGACACAGCCTTCCCTACAGTCTCTAGGCCCAGGTGATGGGTGGGTATGCAGTCTCCCCTTTCCTCCTGCCTGATAACCTTAACTCCTATGCAAACTTGCCACCTCCTCACCAGCCACCAACAAGCACCTTAGGAAGTAGTAAGATGGTGGGCAGCACTGATGCAGCCACAAACGGTCTTACTATACTCTTTCTCCCAGGGCACTTAGTACCTTTGCAACTCTAGATATTCACAAGTAAAGAATATGCCCTGCAACACTATTCACAATAGCCAAGACACGGAAGCAACCTAAATGTCCATCGACAGATGAATGGGTAAAGAAGATGTGCCATATATATATATATATATATATATATATATAGTGGAATACTACTCAGCCATAAAAAAGAATGAAATAAGGCCATTTGCAGCAACATGGATGGAACTAGAGATTATCATATTCAGTGAAGTAAGTCAGAAAGAGAAAGACCATATGATATCACTTACATGTAGACTCTAAAATATGACAAAAATGAACTTATCTATGAAACAGAAACATTCACAGACATAGAGAACAGACTTGTAGTTGCCAAGGGGGAGGGTGGGTGGGGGAGGGATGGACTGGGAGTTTGGGGTTAGCAGATGCAAACTACTACATATAGAATGGATACACGACAAGGTCCTACTGTACAGCACAAGGAACAATATTCAATGTCCTGAGATAAACCATAATGGAAAAGAATATAAAAAAAGAATGTATATGTATGTATAACTGAATCACTTTGCCGTACAGCAAAAATTAACACAACGTTATAAATCAACTATACTTCAATAAATATTTTTTTGAAAAAAGAATATCCTCTGCAAGAAAACTGCTGCTTCAACTTAGTCCAAGAAGCAACTGGCACTCTCTCAGTTTGTAATAATACTAATAATTTTAAAATAGCTAATATCTGTTGAGTACTATGTGCCAAGCTCTCTGCAATTTCACCACCACCTGTGACCCACCTATTATTGACCCTGTCCTACAGATGAGGAAATGGGACTTTATCATTCATTCATCTTGGTCGCACACACCCGGGTAGAGCTATTTGATTCATATGCACCTGTCCGTGGAATACTCCTCCCGGGGAAGAGAATTTAGTGAAATTATATATCTTACATTTTTAGTCTTGTCACCCATATTAATTCTTTCTGTTACTCTCCATTAAGTTTAGAAAACACGTACGTTTAGAAAACACTAGAGTAAACAAATGGTTACAAGCTTATAGGAATGTACTGGACTTAAAGTTGGAGACCTGAGTTTTAGTCCCAGCTCTACCGATATTTTGATGTGTGAATTCAAGAGAAATCATATGGCCTCTCTGAGCTTCAGTTTTCTCATCTGTAAAATGGCAAGTGGACTAAATATTGTGTAGATCCTTTCTAACTCTAAAATTCTAGGGGAAGGAAGGCTTGGGAGTTTGGGATTAGCAGATGCAAACTATTACATATAGGATGGGTAAACAACAAGGTCCTACTGTATAACACAGAGAACTATATTCAATATCCTGTGATAAACCATAATGGAAAAGAATATGAAAAAGAATATATATATATATATATGTATGTATAACTGAGTCACCTTGCTGTACAGCAGAAATTAAATCAACATTGTAAATCAACTATACTTCAATAAAATTAAAAAAAAATTAAGGAATAAAATTCTGTAATTCTGCCAACCAGCCACGCTTGAAATCCCGAATCTCCAAGGCAGGACACCATGTGTGCGCGCCCATGTATAAAACATTGCAGGAGCAGCCATTTGTCTAAGCATCCATTTATTCATTCCTTCCAGACGGCTTGAAGGGAACCTCTCAGAAAAGATTAGCAGCTTGAAGCAAATGACTGTGAAATCCCCGTGTGAGCCAGATGCAATTAATCCAGGGCTGGTTATTGGATCACTTCTGATTCATCTCTCTTGTCTGGTCTTAATTTGCTTGTTAATGGCTTGTCCTCTTTCCCCCTGCTTCCTGCTATTGTCCATTCTTGTTCCTTTCAGGAATCGTAACCACCAAATGTCACTCTTCTGTCCGGAGAGATGGCTCCTGCTTGAGGAGTCCCCAGCCCCTCACGCTTTCCTGGCTTCAATCCAGACACAGGGATTGTGGAAGGCATAGCTGGCTACAGCTGCTGCTACTTCACCATCTCCTAGGGAGCCAAATATCGGATTATTTAGCGGAACTTCAAAGTTTAGTGAATGGTATCTGCAGTGACTGCCGATCAGTCTCTCACAATGTGACTCTTTCACTGTGGTGGAAAAAACAAAAGCAAACATTTCAGAGTTTAAAAAACTTGTAAAACCCAGTGTTGATGAAAGAATGATGAATCGGGAACTATTAAACGCCACTGATGGGAATGTAAACGGGTATGACTTCTCTGGAATGCAATCTGACACAATGAACCAGAAGTTTTAAAATGTGCACACCTTAGTGTGAGCCCCTGTTTCCTGTAAGGAAGCTGAATTCCAAGAAATAATCATAGATGCCAACATTTAGATATGAGGCTGTTCATCAAAGCATGTTTGTCATTGAAAAATTGTTAGACACAAAGCAAATTTCCAAGAACAGGGGGTTCAAAAAATAAATTATGGTACATCCATTACAAATTATTTTTTTAAATTAATTAATTTATTTTTGGCTGCATTGGGTCTTAGTTGCTGTGCACACGCTTTCTTTAGTTGCGTTGAGCGGGGGCCACTCTTGGTTGCGATGTGTGGGCTTCTCATTGCTGTGGCTTCTCTTGTTGCGGAGCATGGGCTCTAGGCATGCAGGCTTCAGTAGCTGTGGCACGTGGGCTCAGTAGTTACGGCTCGCGGGCTCTAGAGCGCAGGCTTAGTAGTTGTGGCGCACGGGCTTAGCTGCTCCACGGCATGTGGGATCTTCCCAGACCAGGGATTGAACCCGTGTCCCCTGCATTGGCAGGTGGATTCTTAACCACTGCGCCACCAGGGAAGCCCACATGTCATTTTTTACAAGAACATTTAATGATGTGAGAAAAAGCTCATGAAAATGCTATGTGAAAAAATTGGGTTACAAAACGGTATGTGTATGTATGTGTAAATAAAATCTGTATGCATGTGAGAGTGTGTTGTTTAAAAACAAAACAAAGCAAAACAAAACTAGAATATACACCCAAATGTCAGTGTTTATTTCTGCATGGTGAAATAATACATGATGTTTATTTTCTTTTTTACAACTTTTTAAAATTTAACTTTGTGAAACAGGAAAAAGATATTTATATATACATATATAACTTCTTTAAAAAAGCACACACACATAACAAATCTTTGTGTCCCAGGTCAGCAGGTGAGAGAAGGGCAAGCCAGGTGTAAGTATCCTCTCTCTTCTAAGAACATCCAATTATTTCCTCTGGCCCCTCCTCCCTCATACTTTCTGCTCCTCATTCTTCTACTGGGAAGCCTCAGGAATCCTGCCTGGTGGTGGCTGGACCTATAAGTCCTTCTAGCAGAATCTTCAGCTACAGATCTGTTCCCCACCAGTAAATCAATCCTCGGCTGGGGTCCCGGAAGACCTGAACATGCACATCTTTTCCTATCATGCTGATAACTTGAAACTGGCCACGATGGAAATATTTACACCAAAGAAATTGGCAAAAGCTACAATCAGGGCTTTTTTTCTGGACGCTCTGGGGTGGAGCCTGGTGACCTGTGTTGTAACAAGCCCCGCAGGTGATTTAGACACACACTCAAGCGTGCTGTGGGCAGGACATCCCTAGGCCCCAGGAAAGACCATTCATATCCACAGGGAGGTGGGCCATGTTCTGGGTTATTTCTCTCTAGATCTGGCTTTGCCAAATAAAGAACTCCAACCTTCCTTGTGCCAACCAGAAAGTAAAATTCTTACACAAGTCACCAATGCCCCACCCCCTCCCATTCTCCACCTTTCTGTAGGCAAGAGGGTGTCTAAGAGCATTAGAGCCCTAAATCTTGAGAAGATTGTATGCTGCAGCCCACACCCACACATACATCTAAATTAAAATGATACAAAAGCAAGTCTACCAGTGTTCAGATTTTTCAACACTGAGGGAATTATCAAATACCAAAAGTTAATAAGTCTCCACTTTTTTTTCACCCTGCTTTGCTGTCTCCCTACGTAAATGCTTTGTTGTTCTCTTAGCTAATCAACCCAGCATGGAACTACCACAAAGTGGCAGAAATTTTCATTTGAGGCTTCCCAAGCAAACCTTGGCAGCTCCTGTGTCCCAGTCACATCCTTTCTGCATATTCCAAGGAGTGGTGAGGACAAAGGGTCCATTGTGACACCAGTCACTTGCCCTGGGGAACCACTGAGGGCTCTCAAGAATGAGAGAGATAGCTCTGGCCTGATCTGATATGTCACAGGATGGATGGAACTTTGGGACATGCATTTGACCAATACCCTGGATGGGTGGGCAGTCACAGAGCAAACCCAGGCCCTGGCCAATCAGGATGAAGGCATTTTCTTCCCCTCTCTCCCCTCCAAATCTTAGGTACAGCCAGACCATCTTGGGATTTATTTAGTCTCCAGCAGTCACCTCCTGGCCGGTTGGCCATCACCCATCACCTCTTATTTCAAAGGCAGTCTTCCTTCCATCCACACTCGCAGAAGAGAGCAGTCCCATGAATAACTCACATACGAATAAAAGCACTTACATTTGGCTCTGTTATGCGTGGCATGTTTCAGGAATAGCAGATTTGCTCTTCTAATTTGCTTTGGCTGCAATTAATATTAAAACGAGGTGGCAGGGAGCAGGGACAGAGCCTAGCTTGAATGATTTGTCACCAGCAGAAAACTGAGAGCAGTCAGCAACTGGAATTGTGCCCTGTGACTGTAAATGGCTGGCTCAGCTGAAGCAGGACATTACGGTCTGCGGCGGCCTCCCTATAACTGCCACCCCGCACACAGCCCAGGACCAGAGCACCACCCTTCTCCTGACAGTTCTCGGAGATCACTGCTGTCAGCGAGCCTGGTGCGAGGGGAGGCCAGAGCTCGCGAAGATCAGCCTGTCGCCCACAGCTGCAGCAGTTCTCAGATGGTGCACACGGCCATGCCACACAGTCATGGGCAGGGACTTGGGAGTTTCAGCCCATTGGTGCCTCTTTCCGTGGCTCAAGGAAAAATTTCAGTGCAGAAGTAAGGGAGAGGGGCATTATTTTGAGAAAATGTGCTGTAGTTTATTTTTATAAAGAAAATGATCTTCACACTTCAGAATTTTATTATTAATAACAAACTATTTGCAAGATGCTTCCTCTTTGCCAATGAAATATCAGAGGGTCACCATGCCAAGGTGAGGGAACTAACTCCAAAAGGACAGAGACCATGTCCTGTGTCTTTGGAGCCCCCTGGGCGGGGCACAAGGTAGTTGCTCAATTCACATTGGGAAGATAATGACCCAAAGGCCCAGTGGGCTGGAGGAGTGTCTTCCTTCTCACCGTGTCCCCGTGTCCCCAGGGTGAGGAGCGTGCGGCAGACAAGGCTGGCGCTCCGCCCAGGTGCCCTGGCATCCCTCCTTACGGTTCGTGTACCACCCCTCTTTTGCATGCTTTTGGCTTTAACAGCCCTCACCCCTGGCTCTTTCTCTGAGAGCTGCCCTTACCTTTTTTTTTTGGCCACACGGCAAGGCATGCAGGATCTTAGTTCCCTGACCAGGGATCAAACCCGCGCCCCCAGCAGTGGAAACGTGGAGTCTTAACCACTGGACTGCCAGGGAAATCCCTGCCCTTACCTTAAGAGTCCGCTCTGCCCACACCCAGAGTGGGTACTGCATGAAAATTCCTTGTGGCAGCTTCTAACCAATGACTGCCAGATGGATGAGGGTCTATAAAGACCCCAGACTTCCGGCCTCAGTGGGGACACCCCTGAGACACCCCTTCAGCCGGTTCAGGCTGAAGCTTGGGACTTTACCTTACTTGGTGGCTCATTTTAACAATGATGAATAATTCTCCAGTTCTCTGACACCGGCTGGGAGTCCAACAAGTCAGTTCAATGCTGACACTAGCTGCCGGCAGTTAGCACAGACCCCACAGGCTAAGGGTTCAGTCTCACAAGACTGAACCACTTGCAAGTAGTGGGTCCCCAAGTGACCCACACTTCTGCCCGGCAGACTGCAAAGTCAGGGATTCTCATAACCACCCCCCTCCCCAGGTTCAGTAATTCATTAGAACAACTCAAATAACTGTATTTATGATTATAGTTTATTAGAGAGGATACAAGTGAACAGCTAGATAAAGAGGCACGTAAGGCAAGGTCTTGAAGTGTCCAGAGAGCATTAGCCTCTGTCCCCGTGGAGTCAGGGTACAACACTCTCTCAGTACATCTGTATGTTTACCAACCAGGAACCTCATTGTTCAAAGGGTTTCATCCAAGTTTCATTACCTAGACATGATTGATTAAATCATTGGCCATCTGTGACTGAACCCAATCTCCAGCCCCTCTCCCTTCTCTGGAGGCAGGGGATGAGGCTGGAAATTCTAACCACGTGGCTGGTTCCTCAGGTGACCAGCCCCCATCCTGACAGCTAACTAGGGGCTCTCCAAGACTCCCTTCGTTAGCCTAAAGTCAGGTGTGGCTGAAAGCAGTTCCTTATAAATAACAAAACACACTCCGGTCACTCAGGAAATTCCATGAGTTTTAGGAGTTCTGTGCTGGTGTGTTGGGGGGCAGGGCAGACAAAGACAAAACGTATTTTTATTCTACCCACCCTTGACTCCCCTCAACTCCCTTACCAGTTTCCCACGGGTGCCCTTCCTGAGTAAGCCATGTATACACAAATCCTCTTTCCAGGGATCCAATGGCAAAAAGACCACACCTAGAATAGATACTAAATACACCACTGCTGGACGAAAATCTCAAGGCTGCACATGGACATTCCCTCAACCATTTATTCACTCATTCAACAAAAACGTATTGACGTGCCAGGCCCTGGACTTGGAGTGGTAACCAAGTCTGCCACAGTCAGGGCTTTGCAGGGCTTATAATCTATCTGGGAAGACTAGGTAACTAGTGCCACATTCGCTTGGCTATCATGAGATCCGGGAGGGCTTGTGCAAAGTCACTGAAGGCTTTGGGGGTGGGGGCAGGGTGGGTGAGGTTGAGATCATCAGTGCTGCTTTTTGAAGGGAGCCCTCTGTCCTGGTGAACAGGTTGTGAGCAGATGCAGCAAGACATTTAGAAGGTTTCTGCAGGGGCCCAGGGCCCAGAGGATGGTGACTGGGACCAGGTTAACGGCAGGTTAAAGGCAGGGATGAGAATAAAAAGACCCCTGAGGCTTACTCACTAGCTCAGAAGACCAGAGCCCCCTGTGTGGAAGAGAATCAAACGGCATGTGTATATAACCATATCCTAAACTGGATACCTCTGAGGAGCTAGGAGTCAGAGGAGAGACTGATGGGTCCGAGCTGGAGTGGTCAGGTAAGGCTGCATGGAGGAGGGGGACTTGAACACCTTTGAAGATTTGGAAAGTATTTGGCTTGGCCTAAGGACTTGTTTGCACACTCGGAACAGTGCACTGGTCAGGGTCCAGATAGGCAGAGAAGCGGGACTTCGGGTGAGGTGTAGCTAAAGGTAGAGCCCAGTGTGTCCCTGGTTAGACAGCTTTATGTTGGGGAGGAGAGAGTCCTGCCCATGCAGAGGCCATGAGCAGGATGAGAGCAGACCAGCCAGGAGTCTTTCCAAGGGCCTGGAACCTCTCTCCTTGAAACGTGGGACTCCCCCAGCCCGGCCACCCTGGGAAGTCTATGGTTCCCAAGTCCTGGGGCCAGAGGACTTGGTCTGGGAGCAGTTGTCCCCACTGCCTGATGAGTGCTAATTGCAGTGCTACATACCTACCCCAGAGTCCTTTTCATCTCCAAGGAATCTGACAACGATCTGGAGGGTTTTAATTTCCCTCCAGATCTCAGTATTTCAAAAAAGGATGGAGAAAGGTCTCTGTGACTCGCAGAGTGGAGGGCAGCTGTGCCCTAGGGACCAGACCCTTGTCCCCTGACTGGTCGGGGCCCACAGGCCTCTCCCTGGGGCAGAGGATGGCATTTGTGGGCTATGTGCTCTGCTGCTGGGGCACCTCTCGCTCACACTTTCAGCTCTTAGTTTACTCAACTCAAGGGGGATTTTCCTTGGCAAGTGCTGGAAATCCAACTCACCTGGGGACTGGGCTTCATGGAATTCAGTTGCACAGTTATTTATTGAGCACTTACTCTAGGCTTAACTCCGGGGAACTCATTTGTTTAGAGCCCACTTAGGCATTGCACATCTGTTTTTCCCAATGCTCACAACAACCCTGCAGGGTGGGTGTTGCAAAAAGGTGAGAGGAAAATGGAGCCCTGAGAGGTCAACAGCTTGCCCAAGGTCACAGTCACTGAGCGGGGGCACCACGATCTCTCCCACTCTGATTCCCAGACCCCTCTCTTTCTGCTCTCCCCCATTGTGCCCATTCCCTGCCCTCAGATGCTTCCAGCTCATTCAAGAGAAAAAATTACAGATGCAAAACAGTGACTAACACCATGAAAAGTGCCAAGCTAGAAACGCCTAAGATGAAGAAAGAAAGAAAGAAAGAAAGAAAGAAAGAAAGAAAGAAAGAAAGAAAGAAAGAAAGAAAAAGAAAGAAAGAAAGAAAGAGGAAATGGAGGGAGGGAGGGAGGAAAGAAGGAAATAACCAAGTAACTTCTTACTTATTCTCATATTTAATTCTCCTGCAAACTTACGAGAAAGGATAAATAATATTCTCTTTTTACCAGCATCACTTATTACAATAGCATATGAATATAAATTGACATTAATATTGATACTGTGTAGTAACGTTAAGTTCAATTTTGAATTATTTTTTGGAACCCATTCTAAAGCCCATGCTCTTTCCTCTGGCATACAACTTGTAGAGAAGAAAAAGAACCATACACATCAGGATGCTTGCTCATTTCCTTGGCCGTATCTCCAAGACAACCCCCACTACCCTCACCGACCACACTTCTCTGATGCTCCTGTGGTCCCCAAACTGCCCAACTCTATCTCTGTGGGCGCCATATTTCTTCCTTCTTCAGGGGAATTGTACGTACCCTTGTCAGTCTTGATTCCCTCATCCTGCCCCCTGACTTTCACCACTCATTGGCCCTGTTAATCCCACTACAGTCCCTTTCTCAAAACTCAGACATCCTTAACCAACTTCTTTCTCCCCATTCTCTTTTCCATTTTTCTCAGAAAACATCTGTCCTGTCTCTTCTCCCCTCTCCCTTCTTTCTTCACTCTCTCCCCATCCTCCGCTCCACCCCTTCCACTTCTTCTTGCTGTCTTTCTTAGTTCATTGCATGTGTAACCTCCAAAGAGCATTCAGGTCAAGGTTGATAAAGTTAAGTGCTTACTAATAATGCTCTACCTCTAGGGCAAGTGAGATTAGACATGATAAAAAACCAGAGCCATCAACCATGGAAGTCCTGGACGGTACCCTGAAGTTTCCTCCAACATATCTGCTCAGTCGCATCCTCTTCCATCTAAAATTAAGCCTGCTTGTCCTTCGTCACCTTTCTGGTATGTACCAGAGTGCAGGAATGAACAACATACAATCTACTTCGCTTCTCTAACACGTAGAATATTAGAAAGCTACTCCCTCTCATGTATGCCCAGATATGACATTTTAGTGACTAGAAAGCAGAGGCAATTTCCCATTGGTAAGTTGGATAATTATATTTTAAAATACATTTTTCCCCATGAGATTCAATCAGGTTATCTTCCTTCGAGATGACAATATGCAGCCTATAAACATTTTAATTTTTCTTGGATTGGTTCTCATGCAAAAATAAATAAATACATAAAGTTTGCTCACCACTAGTATTTGGTGTCAGAACGACTTCGATTTAACTCCTGCCTCTGCTGCTTACCAGGTGTGCAACTTCAAACAGGGTGCTTACATGCTCTGTGCAAAATGGGGTTCAAAATAACCAGCTCATGAGGCTGTGTGAGGAGTAAACCAGGTAACATGTGACACTCACTGTGATAGTTAATTTTATGAGTCAACTTGGCTGGGTCATGGTGCCCAGACGTTTGTCAAACATTATATGGGTGTTCCTATGAGGGTTTTTTAAAAGATGTGATTAACATCTTTTTTTAAACATTGGAGGTTTTTTAAAAACTTTTTATAAATTTATTTATTTATTTATTTTTGGCTGCATTAGGTCTTCGTTGCTGCACGCGGGCTTTCTCTAGTTGCGGCGAGCAGGGGCTGCTCTTCGTTGTGGTGTGCGGGCTTCTTATTGTGGTGGCTTCTCTTGTTGCGGAGCACAGGCTCTAAGTGGGCGAGCTTCAGTAGTTGTGGCGCACGGGCTCAGTAGTTGTGGCGCATGGGCTTAGTTGCTCCGCGGCATGTGGGATCTTCCTGGACCAGGGCTCGAGCCCATGTCCCCTGCATTGGTAGGCAGATTCCTAACCACTGCACCACCAGGGAAGTCCCTGTGATTAACATTTAAATCAGTGGACTTGGAGTAAAGCGATTGCCCTCAGAATGTGGGTGGGCCTCATCCAGTCAGGTGAAAGCCTGAATAAAACAAAAGGACTGGCCTCCCCCAAGCAAGAGGGGATTCTCCAGCAGACACCTTTGAACATCATCTGTGACATCTTCTCTTCCTAGTTCTACAGCAGACGGCCTTCGGACTCAAACAGGAATATCGGCTCTTCTGGGTCTCCAGGCTGCCAGCCTGCCCTATAGATTTTGGACTTGCCAACCTCCATAATCACGAGAGCCAATTCCTTATAATAAATCTCTTTCTATGTGTATATGCATCCTACTGTCTCTGTTCCGCTGGTGAACCCTAATACACCCACCTAGATAGATGCCTATTATAGAGCAAACACCTAGCAGGACTCTGCAGCTTGCAGATTTTGAAGTCCCCATCCTCAATTTATCTGGTGGTTGGATGGATTTCGGTTAAGCTTAACTGGCAAACTCAGAGGCGAACGATGAAACGATAAATGAGGAAGCTTATCATTGGCAAATGGAATGGAATTTGTAAAGCCTGAATTCCTCCTCGATTCAGTATACGCAGCAATTATTTTGACCCCTTTACATTGTCAAAAGCATACATTTGTGTGCTGAAGTAGACACATACACACCTACCTTCAGGTCAAGAAATGACATTGCCAGTGGCCCAGAAGCTCCCGAGTCTGTCCCCGTGACTCCCATGGTAATCTCTTCCTCAGGTTGCTTCTGGCTTTCCCACACAAGAAGGCATCACTAGATCCCTACCATTACTGACTTCCTTTCCCTCGACATTATATTTGTGAGGTGCATCTACATTGTCAAGTGCAGCTGTGGTTTGGTCCCTTTGTTGTACACTGTTCTGTTACATGAGTCAACCGCACTTGATTTATTCATTCTACTGTTAATAAACTTTCAGCGTGAAAAAAATGACCTAAATTCAGAAAACATGGTGTGCCACTGACCTATGTTCACTTTTTAAGTAGACACAAAAATCGGGGAGGCTGTTCAAAGGTTATACACGCATCTGAAAATACCGGTATAAAACCAATAGAAAAGAAGATAAACTCTGATCTATCAAACACATGGATCAGTTGAGTGTGAAATACTTCTGTTGACCCGAACCAGGTTTAAAACTAACCAAAAACATGTGAAAAAATTAGAGACAGCTTATTTGGAAGTAAGCCACAAATGAACAAACGCAAAACCATGGTAAGTTCTGGTAAAGAAGCAATTCAGAAGCCAGTGCAGTAGTACTATAGATCACGCAGCTTTTAAACCGTAACCTTTATGCACCAGGCCCAGCATGGTGGGCACTCATGAGGAATTCCTTAGGGAACTCTCTGAGCAGGGGCTCTCACAGGCGCACAAGCAGATATAAGGGAACCATTCACAGTCACGCTAAGCTGTAGTGACTCCTAGCACTCCTAACAGCAAACCCTGACAGCCAATCTGTAAGAGGCAGAAAGACGCAGGGGATGGAGTCCAAGGCTGGAATTCACATTTGCGATCAGTTCTCTTCCCTGCTTCAGAACAGCCAGCAACATTTGCCCCCAAAGTAGGCAATATTTGAGGTTTCCTCAAGCTCGAGGTCAAAGCTAGTATAGCCCTTCCTCATCACCCCACCCCCTGTAAGTTGATGCTATTACTGAGATAAATCAAAACCTCCCTCTTACTCTGTTTAGTTATCAATATTATTTTCTACTAAAAACTTTATTCCTGTAAATATGTACAGGGTTTCTGGTGCATTATGGTCCAAGCAACATTTTATGGGCTAGCCTGGCAAGGTTATTTATAAGTTAGGACTTGAGGTTTCAAGATTTCAAACAGTGTTTGTTTGAAACACCGGGGAGGAGACTGGGAGATTGTTTCTACTTCATACCAAGAAAAAGGGAACCAGTATTTCATGAGCAATTGCTCAGTGCCCAGCCCATGTGTGAACTACCTCATTTAATCTTCATAAACCACCATCCGCAGGCCCTTCTGTATTTTTCTCTGCAATTCATAGTTGAGAGAAGGAGTCCTAGAGAAAAATACTTGCTCGTGGTCATGTAACTCCTATAACTAGTAAGCTATTGTTAACTCTGGACTCTGTACTCCAGGCTTGGGGGGTGATCCAGATCTGTCACTTACCGGGTGTGGACCTTGACAAATCACTTAACTCCTCATGGGATGGGGATAATCATGGTACCCTCTCCATGAGATAATATGTGTAAGGTACTTAGCACAAAGCCCGTTGCCAGAGAGCACTTCCTACAAGCAAGCAGTTCTTGTTAAACAGCAGAGCCAGGATTCAGTCCAAAGTGAGAGCTGACTGCAAACACCCAAAACAGCAGCCATTCATTTGCTCTTGACTCTGCAAAGTAGACAGGGCTCGGCTGGAAGGCTTGTCCCTGCTCCACCCATGTCAGTTGGGGCAGCTTGACTGGGGCTAGAGGATCCAATTGACTTTGTAGCTGGATTGGCTGGGTCTCTCTCTCCAGCAGGGTAGTCAGGCTTCTCTACGTGATTTTTCACGGCTCTAAGACTCTGAAAGCAGAAGCGCCAGGTCTCTTAAGCCTAATCCTGGATTGTCACAGGATTGCTTCTGTTGGGTTCTATTGTCCAAAGCAAGTCACGAGGCCACCTCGGTTCCTAGTGGAGGGAAAATAGGCTACAGCTTTTTTTTTTTTTTTAAATGCATTTCCCAGGATCACTTGCAGCTAGAAGAGGGTACATGACATAGTTCTGGCCAGTGAGATATAAGTGGAAACCACCAAATTGTTACCAAACCAAACTAGGGTCAACTCACCCACTTGCAGTAAAGCCAATCTATTGACACTGGCTTGTGGTGAAGGAAAGGGCAATGTTCATTGTAAGGCACCAGACAAGGAGTCCAAGGCAGCTAATGTTCGAAAACCCCAAACGCTTAGGCTACAGCTTTTGATGGGGGAAGCACCACATCCATGCAGGACAGGGCACCTGTGGGCGTCCTTCTGCAGACAACCTACCACACAAAGGCTATAGAAATGTAGACAGGGCAAGCCCAATGTGGCCAGACATCATAAGAAGAGACATTTTGGAGGCTCTGAGAAGAAAGGGTAGAATTGGACAGGCCCAGAAAAGGAGTGAGGTTTTAACAAAGACGCAAAGCAAGGTCCCATGAGATACCTTGGGGCACGCCCTCTGGACTGGCTCTAAGGCTTGCGGAAAGGAAGCTAAACTGGTGGGGTGGGGGGCAAAGGGAGCGGATGGAGTGTAAAGGGCTTTGAAAGCTAATCTGAGGCGTGCAGATCTTATCCCGTGGGCAGTGGGTAGACACTAATGTCCTCTAGTTGGAGAGTGACACGCGGGAAGTGGTGTTTCGGGAAGAGTCATGTGCAGCCTGTCTGGAAGGGTGGGGGAGGCGGGGTAATAGAGTCAGCAGTAATGCAGGGCTGAGGAGAAGGGAACAAGAGCGTTTTCTAGAGGGAGCAGGGAACGGGGGAGCACCTCCTGCTCAGGTTTCTTTGTGAGTGTTCTTACATTTTTTCTATGGTTGCCCTGGAGGAGAGGAAGGAAGAGACCGGGCCCGCCCAGGCCTCCAACTCCCTGTGTGACTGAGCAAACCTCCCGATCAAGAACCCACATCCTTCAGGGAGGTGATGTTCTCAGCCATCAGAGGAAGTTTGGCCCAATCTGTTTTCTCCCCAGAAAAACCAGTTTGCTGGGAACCATCCATCCGCCCACAGACCAGAGCACTAACTCCTCATCATTGAGGAAGATCCCCAGACCCCAGCTCCTCCTTCCTTGTGCAAGCCTTCCCTCCAGAAAAGCATCGCCTCTCGGACTCCCAAGTACACCCCAGGTCTCCCTGCCTCAGACTATGGCCTCCTGGGACATCTCTTCTGTCTCCTTTCACCTGCTGTGACTCTTTACCCATTCAGAGCCCGGCTGTAGCCCTTCCTCTGGGAAGTCTGCCTGGTAACCCCCCAACTCTGTGCAATCCTTCCTCTGCACTCCTGACCCCCCACCCCCTCAGCAAGCCCCAGCTTGCACTCTTCTAAGATGTTGCCTGTGAAACTGTCTTATCAACACAGCTACACAGGAAGGCAGGGCCTGTGTCTCACTCATTTCTCTTTCCCTCACAGAGCTTAGAGCAGTGTTGACTACACTGTAAGTACCTAACATAAAAGTAGAGAAAGAGGAATTGTTCCCAGCCTCAAGCCCTCTGCTTTCTGTGCAACTAAGGCATAAATTCTTTGACAACTAGCTAGAATTGAGGGGCATCAGAGTAAAGCTAAGAGATCCCCTGGCAATCAATAATAATAATAAGAACTATTATTATTATTATTATGACTGTCCTGAGCCTTCCTTATCACCACAACCATCAGAAGTGCTGAAGAATACCCTTCTCATTTGAGTTTGTTTACAGTGGCAATGGGTGGGGAAGATGGATGTCTAGGCTGGGTTCACTAGAAGCAGAGCCTGAGACAAGGATTTGGTGTGCACGATTGACTGATTGGGGGAGTGCTCTCAGGAGTGAGGGAAGCAAGACTGCAAAGGAGCTCAGCAAGGAAGGATGGAGTCTCCAGTGGAGTCTAGTCCCAGCCTGGTCAGAGGGTGAGCCCTGGAGCACATGCAGGGCAAAATTAGCTCTGACTGAAGTAAAGTTAGGGTGACCAACTATTGTGTTGCTTGGGACTGTTTCAGTATTAGCAATGAAAGTCGTTCATCCTAGGAAACCCTTCAGTTCTGAGCAAACACTCACCATAAGAGTCCCGCTTTAATATTCCAAATCAGTAAGTCCTGGGCTCTGGGCTGCTACGGAGAAGGAGAGGAGCAAAGCTCCTGGGCAGGGTGGCACTCACCCTAGGGGCCAGGCTCTAGAAAAGGGGGGATGGTACACCAGCAGAGGAAAGGGGTGGGGGCTCACTAACAGTGTCCCAACCCAGACAAGCCCCTTCAGCATCTCCCTGCCCTGCCCTGCACAGTGGGAAGCAGCCCTGGGGCCCCCACAGAGCCAGCCTCCCTCTGGACCAGCCTTGTGCTGATCTGAGAACACCTAATAGGTTTCAGACACACCCTGTTGGCTTCCTGGTTGTTTGCAACTCAATTAAATTAACAAATTGGTCTCTTTGCCCAGAGTCTTTCCACCGCCTGTATTTTAGCATATGTCAGTCAGGGCGGCCCAGCGTCTCCAGATGGCTGCGAGCTCACTCTACAAATCCGATGCCAACTCATCACTGAGGAAGTGTGTGTGCGCGCGCACGTGTGTGTGTGTGTGTGTGTGTGTGTGTGTGTGTGTGCACGTGCGCAGAGGCCCAGAGATGGAGACACAAAGCCATAGTCAGGAGAGACAGTAAATGAGGTGGAAAAGACAGAAAAACAATGAGAGATTGGGGGGAAGGGACGGGAGGCAAGAGAGCCGAGGTTCTCCCTTGTGGATTAGCCAGCAGCTGCCAGGGACCCTAACCTTCCTGCAGGGAAGCCCTCTCCTCCACAGGGTGGGCAGTCCCTGAAGAAGACCCCCTCAGCCTCGACTTCTTCTGCAGGACAATGAGAGTGTTGGTTCTCAACGTGTGGTCCCTGGACCAACAGCATCAACATGGCTTGGGAACTTGTTAGAAATGCATATTCTCAGGCTCCACCCCAGACCCCCTGGACTCAAAAGCTCTGCAGGTGGGACCCAGGCATCTGTGTTTTAACAAGCCCTCCAGGTGTGCGCACTCAACTTTGAGGACCGCGCTCCTGAGGTTGCAGTTTTGTGCCCTCCTCATAGCAGAGCTGAGAGGGTTCCAGCGCAGTAAACCCCTCTCGGTCACGGCCATGGCTGCTGCCTTCCAAGAGGAAGGAAGTGGGTGGTCTTGAGAGCTGGCAGCATCTTCAGAGTCACTGGAATGATACCTCTCTAGCCTTCGATTAGATGTAGGAATTGGGGAAACAGGAGGAGGAGTCGGGGAACAGCCCAGAGGAAGAAAAAAGGCAACCTGAGTAAAGAGGTGCCGAAAAGGGCCAAAGCTCCAGCTGGTCTGTGACAGCTCTGAAATAGAAGCTCTCAGCTCCTATCAGGCAGGACCATGATGGAGAGGAGGCATTCATGGAAACGCAGCCTGACCCCAGCTTCAGTCACATTTGATGGAAGGTCAATTTGGGGATTCATTGTGATGTGCTGTCTGGATTCTGCTGGGAGAGGGGCAGAGGAGGACAGGAAGGGGAGTTGGGGAGAGAGATGCTGGGAAATATGGGGTCCAGGCCTGGAGTTTTCAGAAGACCGTCATCCTTGTCCAGTGGGGACAATGCTCTTCTGGCTTCTGAGGCTGGAGTCCAGAGGGGAAAGGCTTGGTGTGGCCCTCGGTGAGAGGCCTGTCTCATTTCAGCAGGTGTGGGTGTTGAGTTTGGTCCATGTGCCTGGCAGGGGGTAGGATGATCAGTGACTGCAAACTCAAAGGTCTTGAGGGTTCGAGCAGATAACCTAAAAGAGGAGCACAGGCTGAGTGGAGACAAGAGTGCAGACGTTGTCTCCTGGGGATTGTGTGAACTGGAGATGCAGGTCCTGTCTAGACCACACAGCAGCCATCCAACTCCAGCCTATTGTTAGTACCCAGGAGCGTAGCCAGCTGCCACCAGGCTGGCCGACGTTTCAAGAAAAGCTCCAAATCTAAATGGAGGTAAAACAGCAGGTCCTGGAAGAGAAGCGATAAGAAGCTCACGTATTGCCTGAGTGTCTAGGGGAGATCTGTCTGGATTAACAGTGGGGAAGGAGCTGTAAAGGGTGCAAGATTCCATCCTGCAGCGACAGGGGGCAGCGAGGCATTTTACAGCAAGGAGCAGTGTCATCAGATCCCTCTAAGAATAGGTCTTGAATTTCCTCTGCATTCTGACGCCTGTTTCCTTCTCTTCTCTCTCAAGGGCCAGCATAAGGCTGGGCCCCTTGCGTGCATTCTTACCATAAGTCCCCTGCCTGCAGGAATATAAAATATTTATCCTCTCTACTTGGCACAGTGAAGCTGAGGACCAAAAAGTGAAATACCCTGTGCTGAGTCTCCAGCCAGAAGGTAAGGGTTTGGAGGCAAGACAAGAAGGCATTGTCTGGGTGGTAGGGAGGTTCCCACAGCTGGGTAGATGGGGAGGGCGGAGTGGGGAGCTTGAGTGAGAGAACTCTTCACAGTCTGTATTTATCAAGAAACTCCTTGGCTTTGGCCTTGAATAGCAGCTGCAGCTGTCCTCACCTTTGCCTCCTCCAGATGTCTTCAAAAACCCTGATGTTTATTTCTACTTGGAAACAGCAACAAATGTATGAAGGAATGTCAGGGACGCTGCTCACCTTCCTCCACGAGGCTCAAAGCCCTGTTTCTCACTTTCCAATCCGTACGTCTGCGCATCAGCAGGAGTCCGTTGCAGTTTGAAAACCAGGGGTCTCAGTATACCTGTACACTACAAAAAGCGGCTGCATTTTTAATTTTTTTAATTTTCAATTGAAAAACTATGGTTACTTTTTACTTATACTTTTTTTTTGTATGATTGAGGTTTTTTTAAACAAAGACCAGGTGCATCATTTTAACGTTTTAAAAACAAGAAAAAATAAACAAAAGAAATAATTTGTAAAGAGAAATAATTGTTTGTACCAAGCTGTTTGCTCTTTTGCTTATTTTCATTTTGTTTTTGTCGGTGATGCTACACTCTGAATCCATCAGAAGCAAATGAATTCAACATTGGGCCTGTTTGGAACCCCCTTCTCTGCCAATTAACCCTCCCCAGGAAGACTGAAGTGCCTCTTAGGATTGGCCTACGACGAGCTGTAGTCCTAATGGACTTTTCCATTTCAGCAGCCAAATGAGGTGGGTGGGGGTGGAGGTTAAGGGAGGTTAAAGGATTACATTTAGGAATACTTAATCGAATGCCTACCATCTAACAGAATTGAATTTGGGATTGGGGTTAATCAATTAATGTTCCTGTGAAGTCGTCATTATTTTAGTGAGTACCCGCTTAATTCAGTGGGACAGCAGCTTCTGGTTTACTAAGTACTTGTATGTGTCAATATATTTGAATGCAGAATTGACAGGGATTGCTTTAGTAAAGACCTTGGGTGGGTTTGTTTTTTTTCTAACTGTATTGATTAACTTGTTTCCAGCAATGTTTTCCTGTCTTTTCTAAAGTTGGAAACAGGAAATGATACTCTGAAATATATTTCCCTGGCGCACAGCCATTCACTGAAAGAAAGAGAAAGAGAAAGCGAGGAAAACCAAAACACTTCGTTCAAATATAGGTAAGGGAGATGCAAAACCCTGTAGTGATATGCAAAATATAGAGAGGTTATAAGGAGGAACGTGGCAAGGAATTGGAACTCCCCCAGACGCTTTGATAGAAGCAGAAGAAATAGGCCTTGCGTCTTCTAGGAGGAAAAGGAAGGAAGAAAAGAAGCCTGATTGTTACCCCCCTCCTCTACTCTCTCACCACACCTACCATCTGAGTAGCCCATTAGCCCTCAACAGCGCCCTTCCTGAGACAGGTTTTGGAAAAAGAGAGTTTGGAGGGCCCTGCACACCTGAGGGGGACTGTGAGAGCCCCAGGGAGGGCCCTGGGATTCCGAGATTTGCCGCCTGAGGGAAAAGAGATTTGTGGGTCCTGCAGGGAGGATGAGGAGACCCAGGGTGTTCCTAAAGGGATGTAACAGCAGGAGCCCAGCCCAGGGACCCTGACTGGGGGATTGGATATAGGGCATGTAGGGCCAAGGGCAGGCTCAGGATTGGTCTGATTCCTTTTTGTGTTCCCTGGGTTTGACTGTGCAGGGGGCTGGTAATGTTGAAAGTCACTGAATAGCGCACCGGGCTGAGCACAGGTTGGAGGCTGGGTCAGCCTAGTGGGGTTGTGCTGGGTCAGGCCTCTGGCTTCTTCCCAGGATGATGGTATTGACCTGGCTGGCATCAGTGCCGGGGCATTTTGCCTGGAAGCAGGGACCTTCAGGGGCTGTTGCAGGCCCCGGCAGGCCTGCTTTCTTGGGTTGCCTGCAGAGGGGCAGTGCCCAGGACAAATAGGCTGTGATGTGGAACGTCTTCTGAGAGAAGCATTGGAAAGCCCAGAACTTTCAGGAGGGTTTAGAGAGATTTGGCTTAAGGCATAGAATCCAATGTGGTAAAGGAAAAGCTCCAACGATAAAGGGGATTCAGAAATGGGTTGAGGTGGGGGGTTGGCGAGTGAAGCCAGCCATTGTGGTCTCCTTTGATGATAACGGTTGCCAGATAACGTATGGGGCGCCCAACGCAAGAGGGAAGAGATATGGGAACATATGTATATATATATATAACTGATTCAGTTTGTTATAAAGCAGAAACTAACACACCATTGTAAAGCAATTATACTCCAATAAAGATGTAAAAAAAAAATTAAAAATAAATAAATAAATAAATTTGAATTACAGATAAACTACGAACAATTTTTAGTACATGTATGTCTCAAATATTGCATTTCCATTTTTCTTTGCTATATCTGGCAACCCTAGCTGCAGGTGGATTACAGGTGATTTTTATTTCCTCCTTTGACTCTTTCTCTTTCTCTATTGGCTAAATTATCTCATGAACAGGTATTACTTTGGCATCAGAGGGAAAAAAATCCTAATTCTACATTTTTTAATTTCTGAGCAAATGGTGGTTTTATTCCTGGATCAGGCTGAGGAAATGGCCAGAGTAGAGATGGGGGGATACTAAGAAGCATGAACTCCCTGCCAGCACCCCTATCTGGGTCCAAGGTCCCCAGACTTTGCAACACCTTCCAGTCATATGCCCTTACCTTCATGTACCCATTCCTGTCACATCCAATCTCCTTAAAGTGCTATATTCTTTCCCTCCCTTCCCCACTAAATCCATTAAGAGCCTCTGTACCCTGAGTCCTTAGACTTTATGCATCTCTTCTGTCCATCAAGCCTTTCCTGGGAGAGAGGGCCCCCAGCACCACTATCTGCTCGCCTTACAAACTTAACTGCTCTGGCATCTTTCCTGCCCAAGACACTTATCTCTTGGGACATCCATACCAAAGGGTTATATATAAAATCATATAGACACCAAAATTTGTAATCTTACTCTCATGTTCAGTCCTTGCTTATTTTTAGCCTATTTGAATTCTTAATGAGAACGTTTAAGTATATATGTGCATATCAAAAGCATCTTAAAATATTTAAAATCTAGACCATTGTCAAAGCACTGATCTGAATCTCACTGTCTGGCACTAATTGTAAACAATCCAGTCTAGCCTTTGTCTTTCTAGTTAGACTCTAAACCAGTTTTTTAGCTTCTCTAATATCTCTGAGAGCCCTGCCACAGAGTGGGGTGTGCACAGTGGAAGTTTTTTTTTTTTTTTTTTTTGCGGTACGCGGGCCTCTCACTGTTGTGGCCTCTCCCGTTGCAGAGCACAGGCTCCGGATGCGCAGGCTCAGCGGCCATGGCTCACGGGCCCAGCCGCTCCACGGCATGTGGGATCTTCCCGGACCGGGGCACGAACCCGTGTCCACTGCGCCACCAGGGAAGCTCTCCACAGTGGAAGTTTTATGACCTGTCTCAAGCCACTCGGCTCAGTCTTCTACTGGTTTCTCCCTGCCTAAGACCCTCCCCTCCAGTCCAGTCCCCCCACTATTAAAAACAGGCTCTGTTTTTTCACCCATCACTTAAGATTGGTGTCCCCCGATGGATGAGTTAGATTCTTTCATTGGCACATCATTCCGAATCACACTTCTTTAGCTATTAGGTATATTCAGAATAAACCTCCACATCTCTCAAATTGGGAGGTAGCAGGGCATGAATCTCCCTGATTTCCTGATATCTACTGATTAACATGAATTTAGTATATTTGCAAATATTGTTGCCTATATAAACTTGGATATAAATAGTGTCATTTAAAGAAATAAAAATGTATTTTCCCTAAATACAAAAGCAATGCCAACTTAGAAACAAAAACCAAACTTTAATTCTCTCATACTGTAATCATTTCATGTGTATCTCTGCAATATTTGTCAATTTGTATATATGTATATACCCATATACACACATATAAATATATGTTTTTCATCACAAAAGAAAGGCTCATATAATTTTGTCTTACTTTCTTCGTTAACCAACATAGAATAAACATTTACCTGTGACAAGTTCCTTATTGTTAAGCATTTAGGTTGTTTCCCATTTTCTCTGTTACAAATAATGCTGAAATAAAAGCCCTTGTTCATCCACCTTGTGCCTAACTATCTCTGCTGTATTTCTTTAGGGAAAGCGTTCTTAGACAGGAGATAGTTGGTAATGCGTATTTGTAAGGCTTTAGATATTTACTTCAACCATCCTCCAGAGAGTCTGACTATTTACATTCTGCCCTGGAGAATCTTGTCCAGAAGAAGGTAGAAGTTTGCATTCCTCTTCCTGCTTTTCACCCAAGTCCCTTACTGGGGGGCTTTTTCCAGGACCCCCAGATGCTTTAGTATTTCTAACCACTAAATTCCATTCCAGCCTTTCTCTTAGGTGCATTCATTCATCTATCCAGTGAATTGTTTTTGAGCATCTACTATGTGCCAGGCACTGTTCCAGGTGCTGGGGACATGGCAATGAACAAAACCAAGGGTCAGCATCAATTCTGTCCTATCCCATAGAAAGTCGTACCTCATTATTCCTTTAGGGAATTTTCACTGATTCTCAACCGGATATCCAGCTCTGTACTACGTGTGAGGGGCACAGAAGTGCAAGGTGGGCCTTTGCCCTCTGAGAACTTTCCATCTACTTGGAGGATATAAGCCAAAACCACAAACACAAAAAACAGAACAAGCAAACA
This sequence comes from Orcinus orca, assembly GCF_937001465.1. Taxonomy (NCBI): domain Eukaryota; kingdom Metazoa; phylum Chordata; class Mammalia; order Artiodactyla; family Delphinidae; genus Orcinus; species Orcinus orca. Next base: position 25,427,375 of record NC_064573.1, read on the forward strand.
ACCAAAAAAACCCCAGCTAATCTTTGGGGAGAGGATGTAACTGAGTGCTGAATTGTTGGGGACAGGTGATCCCAACGCTGCAAGAGTTCAGGAAAGGAGCTGTAATTGTTAGTAACTTTCTAGATGCATCAGGGGCCCTGGACATGCTTTAGTCCAGTCCCTTCCGGATTCACATGCTGAGAGCCTAAGAAGGAAAGGGAAAGAGTCAGGATGTGCACTCTTGCATGTGCCTGGGGCACACCTTCGTCTGAGACTGGAGTTCATAGGGGCCAAAGTCAATAGGGGGATAAAGATAATACAGGCAGCAGAGCATTGAAAACATCTCAGAAATTTTAAAAAAGGGTAATCATTTGGGGACTACCTACTCCACAGGGCTGCAATCCTTGACTGTAATTTCTTTCAGACCATGCTCCAAGTCTGCTCTGGGAAGGCCAGGTTTCTAGAGCCTTTGTAATTGCCTATGGTCAGGCCTGAAAGGTCACACAGGAGTTTGGTTTTAGTATATGCAAGCAAAAAAAAAAAAACAAAATTACAACAACATTTACAACAAAGCTAATCCGGGTGTTTCCATGGCTGTTCCACTCCACCTAGATGTGAAAGGAAGAGATACAGTTATTACCTACTTGATACGTGTAAAGCTTTTTCTAAAGCTTTTCTCTTTTTTTTTTAAATTTTATTTTATTTTATTTATTTATTTTATTTTATTTTATTTTTTGCGGTTCGTGGGCCTCTCACTGTTGTGGCCTCTCCCGTTGAGGAGCACAGGCTCCGGACGCGCAGGCTCAGCGGCCACGGCTCACGGGCCCAGCCACTCCGCGGCATGTGGGATCCTCCCGGACCGGGGCACGAACCCGTGTCCCCTGCATCGGCAGGCGGACTCTCAACCACTGTGCCACCAGGGAAGCCCCTATTTATTTTTTATACAGCAGGTTCTTATTAGTTATCTATTAGTGTATATAGTGCTGCTCTCTACCATTGGTGTTCCTCTCTCCTCCTGGCATCTCCCTTCCCCATCATCTGGGTCTTCCCTTCTCCATCCTTTGAGTTGGCTTTCAGGTTTCCTACATCTTCCTATAGGTTTACTCCCTCATTTTGGTGGAGCATATCCTCTATCAGCTTTCAGAAAACAGGGCATGGGAAATAAAATCTTCAGACTTTAACTATGTGAGAATGTCTGCTCTTTCTTTCACATTTAATGTTTTACTTTTGAATATCCATGATTAATATTTTCCAGATAAGCCCCTATCTCTCCAAATATGTGTTTGAAAAAATACATATTCAACAAAATACTTTCATTCCATTATCCAGTTACGCAATGTTTGTGTTATTTCATTTCACTTCTTCTTTTAGTTTACATGCTTTTCCCCCAAGCTTCTTTTTTTTATTATTATTTTTTATTTTTGGCTGTGTTGGGTCTTCATTGCTGCTCGCGGGCTTTCTCTAGTTGCAGGGAGCGGGGGCTACTCTTCATTGTGGTGCATGGGCTTCTCATTGTGGTGGCTTCTCTTGTTGCAGAGCACGGGCTCTAGGTGCGTGGGCTTCAGTAGTTGTGGCATGCGGGCTCGGTACCTGTGGCTCGTGGGCTCTAGAGTGCAGGCTCAGTAGTTGTGGTGCACGGGCTTAGTTGCTCTGCAGCATATGGGACCTTCCCGGACCAGGGCTCAAACCCATGTCCCCTGCATTGCTAGGCGGATTCTTAACCACTGCGCCACCAGGGAAGTCCCTCCGCCCAAGCTTTATTGAGATATATTTGACTTACTATGTACATTTAAGGTGTACAATGTGATAATTTAATATACATACATATTGTGAAAATGATGACCATTTTTTAGTTAGTTAGTTAGTTAACACAGAGAATGTCTTGATTGGCTCTTTGGGCATAGGATTCTAACTTAGAAAAATTTCCCTGCAGAATTTTGAAGACTTTGCTTGGTTAGCCTCTTGTTTCCAGTGTAGCTATTGGGAAATCTCCTACCACCTGATTCTTAACTACTTTATACCTGAATTTTCTTCTCCTTGGAAATAGCAGGAGTCATTTTAATCCAGTGTTTGGAAATTTCCAACCGTGTAACCCTATGTCAGTTCATCTGGGCACTCATGACCTTTCCGATCCAGAAAATGTCTCAGGTCTGGGAAATTTTTTGAATTATTTCTTTGATTTTTTTCTCTCCTTCTTTTCTCCTTTCTCTCTCTCCCTCTAGAGCTTCTATACTTGGTTGTCAGAACTCCTGAGCTAGTTTAATTATCTTCTCTTTTCTGTCCAATTTTTCATCTCTTACTTTGTTTTGTGGGAGATTTCCTCAATTTTAACTTCTCCTATTTCCAATTTTCAAGAATTCATTGTGTATATGGTATACACAATGTATGTGTATATACATAAAATACATTTAATCTATTATGTCTATATATGTATTTCCACATAAATGTAGCTGTTACAGCTATATTAAATAAACAATGTGTTGGGGGTAGTGGGTGTTGGTTCTTGTTCTAAGTAGTAGAGTCTCCAAGTGACTTTATTTTCTATTTGTTTTGTTCTCTAATGTTCACATTAGAGGATTTTTTTTTAGAGCTCTCATAATCCTTGGCTAATCTGTCTGTATATCTATGTATAATGATAGCTTATATATGCTCTGTTATGTGCCAGGCACTGCTCTAAGGATTTCACAAGTACCACCTCATTTCATCCTTACACCAGTCCTGTGAGGTGGGGATATTGTTATTCCCATTTTATGGAGAGTCGTTCATATTGGGGGCCAGGGGACAAGGAGTCTTATCAGAAGCTCTGGACTATCGGTGAACTTGTCAACAGTAAACTTCACCTTGGTGTGTTTGAGCCTTTTCCTTGTGGAACTGCCATATCAGGATCTTTAAGTCTTTCCTTTGGGGCTGGTCAGATTATCAGTGGAGACTCTACCAAGCTCCTGTCTAAAGAGTGAAGGTCTGGTTGCCTGACTTCTGGGAGCTGATGGGGAAACGGTGGCTGGGAACTCCAGCATCCCCTGTCCTCAGCAGTGCCTGCCTCTCCAGGGCCAGAGGCCCTTGGCATTGCCCTCTTCTATCTTTTTTCCAGAATGGGGAAGAGGCAGTTGCCTGGCTGTGTGGACATGGCAAAGGAATCTGGAGGTGTGACTGCTTCATAAACAGACCTTCCACCAGTTCTCCTAATTTTAGCACCAATTCAGCCCCACTTCTACTTCCAGAAATACGTGGTACTGCCAGGAACTTTTGGGAATTCTAGCTTACAAATTGAGCTGCTTTTCCACATTCTGTACTGTTGGCTTAGGATTCAACTTTCCGTTTTCTTGGGTCTGCTAAGTAAATTAGCCCTTATCTAGCTGCTTTTCAGGTTTTAGATCTTGCTGCTGTCTCCTACTCTCCCATTTCCCCCATTCATGTCGGTCTGTGCCTTAAAAAATCTCTTTACTGGCATTTTAATGGGGTTTCAGTAGGGAATGAAATCAAGTGTGTGCATCTTTACACAAAGCTCCCTGCCTTTCAAATTCCCCCTTCCTTCTCCCATCTGTTCATTCTTCTACCTAGAAATCACGACAGTGAGAACAAAGAAATGCCTAACCTTTTCGTAAGCTGTAAAGCATTACATTTAGTGGGAGTATCAAAAAAGGAGTGAGGAGGGACAGGGAAAGACATGAATTATGTCCTTCACATTTTAGAAAACAGGGCTGAACAATGTCTTGGTTTATGAAAATACAGTCCTTCCTTAAGGATTACACCCCACTAGGACTTTATTTCAGAATTTCCAGGGAAAGATGTGATTTAAATTTTGATCCAAAGGGGGTATGAGTTTAAAAAAAAAAAGAGTTGGGGGGATGCAGCAGGGGTGGGAACTTCCCTGGCAGTCCAGTAGTTGAGACTCTGTGCTTCCACTGCAGGGGACACAGGTTCGATCTCTGGTGAGAACTAAGATCCCGCATGTCACACATGCAACAACAAAAAAGAGTCAGGGGCAAGTGCCAGATTAAAGGGTTGGCCTAACTGTGCAAATAAAGATGTTGGCCTAACTGTGGCTCCCCGGGCTGGAGACCTTTCAGGATAGGTCACTGGACAACAAATGCCGGAGCACTCACCTCTCCCAGTGCAGGCCTAGGCCAGGTATCTTGTAGGTTTGCTTGTCTTTATTCGCAGGCCTTCCATAAATTGTCATTAATATATTTTTTTCCTTGATATAATGTGGATTAAAATCAGATCCATTAAAACAATGGTTCTGAACCCTGTGCAGCAGAATGACCAGTGGAACTTTGAAGAAGACTCTCAGACCTCATATGCACCTTACTAAATCAAGACTAGCTGTGGGCCTGGGAACCACTGCTGGAGAGCAGCTCCAGGGAGGAGCTCAGAGGGTCCATGAACTTCTGGAAATTATGGGCAACATGGAATCTGATTTTCTTCTTTTAAGAAAAGAGCCATCGTTTCCGTCACGTTCACACAAGGAAACTTACTGCTACTCTGCATTGTATGCATATTATATTATTATATTACATGGCATTGTATACATATTATATTACATGGCATTATATAATTTTTTGTTAGCTTTCTGCTTGACTCACCACGATAAAGGTGGAAACTTGTCTATTGTCAGTGTCCCAGAACAGAAATAATTCTCTTTCCAGTATAAAAACATATTGGTTAAGTGAACAAAAGAATGAATGAATGAAGGGCATTGGTAAGCTCCCCTGCTCCCCAGTGGCTAAAATTACTCTCTAGAGCAAAAGGCCGTGGAAGCGCTAGACGGAAATGAACTCTTTATGCAGACTCCACAGGGATGGTGCTGGACTGGATCCTGGGGGTAGACATAGAGGTCAATGACACCATTCTTGATTCTAAATCATTTGCAAAGTCTACCTACACTCTCCATCAGGATGCTTCAGTGTCAGGGTTGGGGGGGGGGGGCGGGTATTTTTGCACAAAGAGGAGTTCTGACCACTCTTATGGTATCACTCCCCGGCTTTATTTTTAGCTCTCTGGTCTTATCAAATAACAGAAGGGACCCTCTGTCTCTTAAAGAACAAACAAACAGCTCTTCCACAGCCCCTGGCTCCATGGCCACCGAGCAAACGTCCATCACTGCGAGGTCTTATCTCCTAAGAGCGCTTACCTGGGACTTGGTCCCGTGACATGGGGGAGCTCTCTTGCACCCTCAGCCCCAGCACGCTTTTCTCCCACCTCCAGTTTTGCAGGAACGCTGTCTGGCAAACACTGGAAAGGGGGTGAAAGAAGTAGTGGGAAGGAGTCAAAAGAATTAGTAAGAGAAAACCTGTTTGATTAAGAGCTTCTGTGATAGGAATTTGATTATCTAAGAATATCATTCTGAGAGGCCCAGGCTTCTGTTGGAGACATGAGAATGCCTCAGACTGGGCAGAAAGGACATAAACCAGTACGCTTCCTCTTCCTTTTTCCTTAGCTTCCTCTTGATGATATCACAGCTAATACCTTACTGCTTTTAATCAGCTCTCAGTGACACCCATACCTCTAAGGGACCTCCGAGATGACAAGGATAGTTTCAGCCCTGGTGGTCTGGATGGGGAAGGCTATGCAACTTGGGATGGAGCCACTCCTGGTGGAATTGAGGCAGAGCAGAAGGAATTGGGGGAGGAGACGGCAAGGGTTTTCTAAAACAAGCCAGCATGTGGCACATCCAGGAGTGTTGATGGTGCCTGGTTAGCAGTCATCGTGCAATGGTAAGGGCGAGAAAGAAACTGCCTCTACCAGCCGATGCTTAAAAAGTGACCTACACGCGGGGGTTGCTCCTTTGCCCTCCTCTCCCTCCCTCCACCCCCCTCTTTTGTAACATTTCCTCTTAAATGTCATCCTTTTCGGGAGGCAGAATTCTAAGCTGGCCCTCAAGATTCCTGCCCCCTGGTATATACGCCCTGAATAATCTCCTCCCTTTGAGTATGGGTTGTTAGGGATGGCATTTCCTAAGTGTAGTGAAGTCTGCTAATCAGTTGACTTTAAGTTAATCAAAAAAGAGATTATCATAATGTATATGTATATATATGTATCTATGTATAACTGAGTCACTTTGCTGTACAGTAGAAATTAACACAACATTACACATCAAGTATACTCCAATAAAATAAAAGTTTTGAAAAAGAGATTATCCTGGGTGGGCCTGACCTGATCAGGTAAGCCCTTTAAAAGAGGGTATTGAAGTCAGAGAGATTCAAAGCAGCAGAGATGCTCTTCTGTTGGCTTTGAAGAAGCAGCTGCTGTGTTTGGAGAGGACCACAGAGCAGAATGGCAGGTGGCCTCTAGGCTGTCTAGGACCTTAGTCCAACAACCACAAGGAACTGAGTCCTGCCAGCAACCGGTGAGCTTGGAAGGGAACCCCAGTTTTCGGCTAAGATCACAGCCCCAGCAGCAACTTGAACCTGGTGACACCTTGAGGAGAGGACCTGGGCTAAACCACATCCAGACCCCTGACCAATGGAAACTGTGAGATAATAAACTTGTATGGTGGTAAGCTGCTGGATGTGTGATCACTTGTCATGCAGTGATAGGAAACTAATACATCCTAGAAGCTTACTTTTATTTAATTTAACTGGTATTATGATCATAAGTGTGGGCATGGTGGGGAAGAGAGAGGTTATATATATCAGGCTCAAGCTAATCTGCTGGTATTTGAATCCTAGAACCACTCATGAGTTGGGTGAGCATGGGCAAGTTACTTAACCTCTCTGTGCCTCAGTTTCCCCAGCAAGGATGATGATAATGACAGTACCTCATAGGTCATTGTGAAAAATGCTTGACACATAGTAAGTACTCAATAAATGTCCATCTTGCAGTTACACCTGGGTCAAAAATGGGGCAGGAACCTCAGAAGATACTGATGATTCCAGGGAAGCAACCCCATATAAGAAACATCATTTTAGTGCCTTCTCTTCTGGGCGTCTGACCTTGCTGCTACTGTCTCTTCATTATAGTCAACTATCAGATCAAACGTTACCTTTAAAAAGTATTTTTGAAGAATGTACTACTCTCCAAGAGCTTGGCTACTGGCCCAGGCCCCAAGCATCCCTGGGAGAGAACTTTTTAAACCATGATAATATAGAACAGTCGAGGGATTCGACTGGATAATCAATCCTCAAAGTAAATGCAAACAGTGAATTCTCAGTTGTTCGAGTTGGAATCAGTGTTCATGTCCTTAGTGGTTTCATTCTATTCCAGCCCCGGGACTGATGAATTTCTGACTCATTCACGCCATCACCACAGGGCAGGCTGAGTGACTGAAGTCTACCCCAGATGAGGGAATTTCACTGTTTAGTAACAAACTCATTAGAAAGAAAGAGTTATGTTGTCGATTTTGTAAGGGAAACAGGAACTAAAGCACTTGGCTAAGAGAAATTCTAAAAGTTGTGAAAGCTGTGTGCTGACCCCATCTCTGTCCCTCATCAATGGACACGTGACTCAGCCTTTCTGGGTATTAGCTTCCTCTTCTGTAAAGTGAAAGGGTTCCTTTCCAGAGAGATGGCAAAACACATTTGCATCAACACTCTCTCTGAAACTCAGGAGGAACAAAGGTCAAAACAAAGAAAAAAACTTCAACCATGATAGTTACTAGGTTATGAGCACAATCTCACAGCACTGCTTCAAAAAATCTTCATTCGTTCATTCATTCTTCATCCATTCAACACATATTTATGAGTGCCTCTGAGGTGCCAGCACTGTTCCAGATGCCGGGAGCTCTAGCAGCCAGATATAAAGAAGACTGAGCCCAGAGAAAGGAGAGCACCAAGGTCTGACACCTTTTTCCTCTAATTTGAAACATGTACAGATTAAGAAATATAAATAAGAGTGTTCACAGGGGCTGTGTAATAAAGAATTTAATCTTGCCCAAGGAGAGGTCTAGTCTTTGCCCTCAGCTTCTGGGAGGTAATCTCTAAAGCTGTTGGAATGTCATGCCTGATAGGAATGTTTTTGTTTGTCTGGGGGCCTTGGGTCACTTCAGATAGTCTAACAATGTGATTGAAGGTGGGGGATTTGGGTCACGCGGTATCGACTTAACCTCCAGAGGGGCTGGAGGCTGAGATTTGTCACACAGGAGTCAACTGAGCCCATGTGACAGGCCCCTAAGAAAACTCTGGGCACTGAGGCTTGGGTGTGCTGTGCCGATGGGCAGTACTCTGTGTGTATGTCACACATGATGACTAGAAGGAGCAGACCTGTCCCCAGCACCACTGGAAGAGGACAGCTAGAGGATCCGTGCTTGGAACTCTGCTGGACCGCCGCCTCATGCGCCTCTTCCCTTGGCTGACTGTAATCTGTATTCTTTTGTGGTAAAAAACCATAATCCTAGGGCTTCCCTGGTGGCGCAGTGGCTGAGAGTCCGCCTGCCGATGCGGGGACACGGGCTCGTGCCCTGGTCTGGGAAGATCCCACATGCCGCGGAGCGGCTGGGCCCGTGAGCCATGGCCGCTAAGCCTGCGCGTCCGGAGCCTGTGCTCCGCAACAGGAGAGGCCACAACAGTGAGAGGCCCGCGTACCGCAAAAAAACAAACAAACAAAAAAACATAATCCTAAGTATAACAGCTCTCAGTGAGCTCTGCAAGTCCTTCTAATGAATTATTGAACCTAAGTGTGGTCTTGGGGACTCCCAAACTTGTGGTTGATGTTCTGATTATTGAAGTGAGGGTGGTATTGTGGACTACTGCTCCATAATGTTAGAGGACTCCCTACCATGGATACAGAATAAGGGGCAATGAGCAGGACCCAGAAGGAAACGGGAATCTGTTGCTCGGGGGTCCATTTTCATGACAAAGAAAGGCCAGGTAGGTGGGGCTGAAGAGCTCCCAGGGTTGTGGTCCTGCAGTCTCATTCAATTGCTTTCTTTTTTTTTTTTTTAATAATCCTTAAAAAAAATTTTTTTTTAATAGATTTACTTTATTATTTATTTTTGGCTGCATTTGGTCTTCGTTGCTGCGCGCGGGCTTTCTCTGCTTGCGGCGAGCGGGGGCTGCTCTTCATTGCCGTGCGCGGGCTTCTCATTGCAGTGGCTTCTCTTGTTGCAGAGCACGGGCTCTAGGCACGCGGGATTCAGTAGTTGTGGCCCGCAGGCTCTAGAGCGCAGGCTCAGTAGTTGTGGCGCATGGGCTTAGTTGCTCCGTGGCATGTGGGATTTTCCCGGACCAGGGCTCGAACCCATGTCCCCTGCGTGGCAGGCAGATTCTTAACCACTGCGCCACCAGGGAAGCCCTCATTCAATTTCTTAACTGAGAACACCCTTTCAGGATGACAAGCTGGTCCCAAAGTGAGGGAACAACAGCCCAAACCAAAAGAGAGCTTCTCTTTCGTGCTATGAACTACTTGCCAACAAGAGGAGACAGAGACAGCCCATTTAGGCTCCTTTCTACTGCTCTCACTCCGCACGCCTCCCTGCAGGTAGAGGTCCCCCTCAGAGGCTCCATCAGACTCACCTTCCCACTCAGATTCTAAGTACTCTTAAAACATCACTTAGGGGCTTCCCTGGTGGCACAGTGGTTGAGAGTCCGCCTGCTGATGCAGAGGACGCGGGTTCGTGCCCCGGTCCGGGAGGATCCCACATGCCGCGGAGCGGCTGGGCCCGTGAGCCATGGCCACTGAGCGTGCGCGTCCGGCGCCTGTGCTCTGCAACGGGAGAGGCCACAACAGTGAGAGGCCCGTGTATCACAAGAAAAAAAAAAAAAAATCACTTAGGATAAAAGGGGAGAACATTAAGGGTAATCCATAAACAGGATTCTCGGGCAAATAATAAGCTGGAATAGAATGTTCCACCTGAAGATGAAAAATATGCCTGCCTGCTCCCCTCCCCCACCTCCCATGCATTGATACTACAAAGAGAAAAGAGGAAGACATTAGAAGGAATATATCAAGTACAAATTAGATAAAGAGTAAGAAAAGAATTACTCCAGTAAACAACACATTTTAAACTAAAACTTGTCTGTAGTATTAAAACCAAAAAGTTTTATAATTTTATAAACATGCTTTATAAACTTTATAAAACGTGTTTAAAAAGAGATAATACTACAGGATGATAATAATAAAAGCTAACATCTATGGAATGTTTGTTATGTGCCAGACACTGTTCTTAGTGTTTTACATGTATTAGTCATTTAAAACTCACATCAATACTATTATCATCCCTGTATTACATACAAGAACATAAACAACTGTCTCAAGATCACTGGTTAGTGGGGGAACAGGGCTTCAACCCAGATAGTTTACTCTTCGCCTCTATGCTACACTGCCTGAAATGTTTGAAAATCTTTTATCGGGTAGACCACAATGAAAACCTAAGTAAATTCCAAGAGGAAGAAGCTCTATTGGCTACATTGTCAGACTGCAATGAAATAGGATAAGTAGTAATTCTTAGAGAATAATTTTTCACTACTCTATGCTAATAAATTTTAAAATCTGACTGAAATGGACAATTTTCTAAGGAAATATAAATTATTCAAAATGAATTAATAAAAAGAAGGGAAATTCAACTGAACAACAACAAGGACAAAAACAAGGGGATGCACTGAGAAAGAAAGTTGTCAAAATGCTAGGCTGGAGAGTTTTATGGGTGAACACATCAAGGAACAGGCTAATTTTTTTTTTTTTTTTTTTTCGGTACGCGGGCCTCTCACTATTGTGGCCTCTCCCGTTGCAGAGCACAGGCTCTGGACGCGCAGGCTCAGCGGCCATGGCTCACGAGCCCAGCCGCTCCGCGGCATGTGGGATCTTGCCGGACCGGGGCACGAACCCGTGTCCCCTGCATTAGCAGGCGGACTCTCAACCACTGCGCCACCAGGGAAGCCCAAGGAGCAGGTTACTTTTGACACTATTCAAAGATTCCAGGGCACCACAAAATAAGGAAAACTTCCTGCTTCCCTTCCCCCCCCACCCCACAAATCCAGCATTACAGTGATGTTAAAAGCCGATAAATGTAGCAGGTGCCTGTGCTCATCTGTGCACACATACACCCTATGTATCAAATGAGATGCTTTGAGCTGCAAGTAATAGAATTCTTGAGTAAAAGTGGCTTAAATACCAGGACAATTATTATCAAACTATCAGAAGTCTAGGGGTACCTATTTTCGTTATTGGGTCAGACATTTAATGACGCCCTCAGGGACCACAGCCCCAGAGGTGGTGGCGTCACGGGTGGAGGTTGACAGGTAATAGTGAATCAATGACCCAGAGCCAACACTGGAAGTTCACCTGTGTGGCCCACACTGCGCTGTGTACTGTGCCCACCCTGGGTGTTGACATGCTGATGCCCTGTTCAAAATTACTGGGGGTCTGTGTTGTAGTTGTTTTTCAAATATTTTGAATATCCCCTCTGAATATATCAAGGATTTTTGGAAATTAAGTATCCTCTAAAAATGGTATTTCAAATCAACGGGGGAAAATATGGCTTATACAGATAACTACTTCATTATTGAGAAGAAAATAAAGCTGGTTCCCTGCCTCACCTCTCCTAGTATTCATTACCAATAATTCAAAGATTAAAATATTAAAGAGAAAGAGAGAACATAAGATTACTAGAAGAAAGTAGGAATGAATTATTTTTACAATCTCGGAATGAGAAAGGCTTTTCTAAGCATGATATGAAAACCACAAGCAATAAAGGAAACATTTGATAAATTTGACCACTTTGAAAACTTGAATATTTTGTATGGGAAATAAAGGACATTCTAATAAAGTCAGAAGTCAAAAAAATCGAAACAAAGAAGTGCAAAAACTTATTTACAACACTTCTGACAGATAAGGGGCTAATTTCCTTTACATAAAAATCCATGAGGGCTTCCCTGGTGGCGCAGTGGTTGGGAGTCCGCCTGCCGATGCAGGGGACGTGGGGTCGTGCCCCGGTCCGGGAGGATCCCACGTGCCGCGGAGCGGCTGGGCCCCCGAGCCATGGCCGCTGAGCCTGCGCGTCCGGAGCCTGTGCTCCTCAACGGGAGAGGCCACAGCAGTGAGAGACCTGCGTACCCCCCCAAAAAAAAAAAAATCCATGAGAGCTCATGCAAATCAAGACCCAATAATTAAGAAAAAGTATACAACATCACGAATACATAGACAAATACAGATAAAACAAGAATGGGATTTCTTTGTTTGCCCAGTGCCGGCTGGGGTATGGGAAAATGGGTACACTCATATGTTGGCCAGTATAACTTTTTAGGAGAATTTGTCAAGTCTAGTAAAACTTAAAATATTTATATCTATTGGCAAAATCATTCCTGGCGTCATCATTGGTAGCTTCACAAAACTGAAAACAACTCAAACATCTATTTATATGGGATCAATCAAACAAATTAGAGTACATATATTAATTCACCAAAATGCTGATTGCCTGCCATCGGATGAAGCTTGCATTCTTGTGGAAAGAACTGCACAACAAATAAGTAAACAGATAACCATACATGGTTTGGGATAAATGTTTTGAAGGAAATAAACATGATGATGTTTCATAGCAAGAGTTGACTAAATATGATCCTTGGACCAAATTCAGCCTGCCCCTTTTTTACATGGTTTGTGAGTTAAGAATGATTCTTACACTTTAAATGGTTGGAGAAAAAAAATCAAAAGATGAATACTATTTCATGATGTGAAAATTAGATGAAATTCAAATTTCAATGTCCGTAAATAAAGTCTTATTGGAACACGGCCATACTTACTTGTTTGCATATCATCTATGGCTGCTTTTTGACTGCAATGGCAAAGTTGAGTCACTTCTGTAGAGATTGTCCCATAAAGCCTAGAATATTTACTATCTGGTACTTTGCTGGAAAAACTTGCTAACCCCTGTTTTAGAAGAAAGTACTGGAGGACCCAATAGAAATGAAAACATATGCTCACACAAAAACCTGTACATGAATGTTCGCAGCAGCATTATTCATAAGAGCCCCAAAGTGGAAACAACTTAAAAGCCCATCAACTAATGAATGGATAAATAAAATGTGGTAGTTGCCTACCCAGGATCCATCTGATTTTCTTTAAGGACTTAACCCTGATCAGCACTGTATCTGCCCCCAAAATACATTCCCAGCTCCCTCACAGTTAGAGATAAACATGTGACTGTTTCTAGCTATGACACCTAAGCGGAAGTGTGTTGGGGATTTCTGGGAAGGTTTTTATTCCTGCTCATCTAGATGACAGCCTTTCTTCCTTGTGACTTCCTTTTTCTTCCTTCCTTCCTTCCTTCTTTCTTTTCTTTTCTTTTTTTTTTTTTAGTGTTGGATGCCTTTCATTCAACTTGAGAGTCAAAGCCAGTTGTAACTTTTATAGGAAAAAAACCAGAAAAGTTCAAGAGTCACCCCAGGACCTAGGGTCCATAGCAAAGCTCTCACTCCACTGTGGCTCCCCCAGGAAACCAGGTTGGGAACTGCAGGGCCAAGGTCAAAGGCCAGAGGGAGAGGGGCTGCAGGGCCAGGGAAGGGGACAGAGAGAGAACAGAGGCCAGTTCACCTCTCTGAAGGCACCTGAAGAGGTTCGAGGTAGAGTCCACATGGAAAGCCAGAGGATAGAAGTTACAGATTCAGCTCAACACCCACATGTCCCCAACACTGTCCCCCAAGCAAAACAGGGGGCCTCCAGAGACAGCAAGCCCTAATAGTCCCACCATGAGGTGTCGCTGCTGGCATCCAGGGGCCCGTGGGAGAACATGCTCTCCCTTGTTCTGGACGAGGAGACTGAGGACAGCGGGACCCGCAGCCTGCGTGTTGGCGAGGCAGTTGAAGAAGGAGTAGAGCTCTTGGTCCAGCAGCGCGCCGAAGTCACTCCCCACCATCTTCCAGCCGTGGCTACAGCAAGCAGCCTGGCTTACTTTTTCTTTATTCTGCCTGGACAGAGAACAAGAGGCAAGAGATTGAACAGCCACTGTGCACCGTGGCTAACCATGAAGATGAAAGCTACAAGCTAAGGATGGGAGAGCAGAAAGAAGTCACTTGGGAGACTGGGAACATTGTAGGACCACTGCATCAGTCCTGCACTGTTTACCTCTGCACTTGAGACATAAGGAAAACAATCCTTATTTCTTATGCCACTGTAGTAAGGTTACTCTTATGTGAAGCTAAATGTCATTCCTAGCTGATACAGCGGGTTAGCGAACCAGGGAAAGAAAAGGAAAGTCAGATAGCTAAGATGAGAACCAGAAAAGTATTGCATCTCAGAGGCCAAAGGTTTGCACCAAAGAGGGTCATTTGCTGACAATTGTAGGATGAGCCAGAAAGCAGAAAGGGCGGTCTAAGGACAGGTTCAGCAAAGCCCTGAATGAGATGGTGAGGGTGACAGGGCAGCTCTGTGGAGTGGAGAAGAGGTCCACGGAGTTGAGGAGGCAGAAGTCAACACATTCGTCAGGTCGTTGGCATGAATGTTGAAAGTTACTAGGGTGATGGCAGTGTGGAGGGAAAGAACGAGGATGAAGTGTCAAAGAGTTATCTAGGAGCTGAGAAATGGGTGCGACGGAGGAGGACGAGTGTTGCATTTACAGAGAGTAATAGCCAGCCCCCAGAGAGGGTCTTACCAGATGGTCTTGTCCTGGTGGTGACACAGTTTGTTTCCATTTATCCATAGTTGGCCAGGGGCTCAGGAACAAACACCACTCTCATGATTTATAAAGTTGAACCTAGAAAGCCATGTGCCTATTGACTTAGTGGGAAATATGCCTTTTCTTGGATCGGCACACTCAGAATTACATCTGTTCTTCTTGGTCCCCTTTACCTCGTATCCAGGGAACTGGGAAACCAAGTCCATAGTCAGAAGATTGTTTGATGAGACCAGCACCAGAGTGAGCGCTCCTGTTGAGATTGGTGTGCTTTCTCCAGAGCGGGGTGCAGATGAATCCCCTTCCACCTCCCTTTGTCTGGCTGTGCGCACATCTCTCAACTCTGGTCCCTAAGTCTTTGTTTATACAGAGCTGCCTAGGCTAAGGCCCTCCTCACACTGTGATCTGAGCATAAGGCTATCCACTGGTCACCTGGGCAGGTCTGATGTAGGTGTGGCCCTTGTCATCTCAGTAATTATTTAGCTATAAATATATTACATTATTTATTTTATGTAATTTATATACAATTATATATTTTGTGTATTTATAGAATCATAAATACATAAAATGTATAATTGTTATATATTTTATGTATTTATATAATCATACATAAAATATATAACAATTATATATTTTGTGTATTTATAGAATCATAAAAACATAAAATATATAATTATATATTATAATATATTATATAATTATATAAATACAAATAGCTATAACCTGGTGGAGAGACTTCTGTAGTTGGTTATTCTTATCTATCATGCATGGATTAGTACCATTTTCACTTTCAGGGAATGAATGTTATCCAGGCTCATCCACAAAATCAGGGGGTGTATTACTGATAACCTTATGAACCAAAGACAAGCAAACATAGATAATCATCACTTTAGCTCTTCCCAAGTTGATATCATAAATTCATATTCTTCACAGAACAACACAACTTCTAATGGTGGCCACACTTCTCCGTAAACTTCCAAGAACAAGAGGAGCCCTTGGGCTGAGTGCCAGCCCACCTGTGCTTGCGCCTGCTCCTTTCTGCACAGTGGGCGTGTCTTCCCCACAGAGCAGGCAAGCATTTGGCTGCTGGCCGGTGCGTGTACTTTTTGGCCTAGAAAATATGGCTACTAATCCCGTGGGATAACACTTGTTCTGGGTGTTTTCAAGGAAAGTAGGAAATATGTGGAAAAGGTGAGCAAGGTCACAAGCAATAACCTCTTGCCCCTCGGCACGACTCTGTGCCTTTGGTCTGTGTTGGCCAGGCCTCTACTTTGCAGCCCTGCCCTGGTCTGAGTGCCTCCCTTTCAGACAAATGGCAGCAAGGTGCCTGCCATGGAGGAGGGCAGCCCTGGAGCAGTGGAAGGTCCCAGAGAAACGCAGTCTGAAGCTAAGGCTTGAGGTACCATGGCAGCAGCCATCCGATTCCTGAAAGGACCAATAAGAAGTCAAGTTTCACCCTGATGTAAGAAGACCTTAGATACTCTGGAGGTAGAATGGCTTATTTGGGGAGGAAACGTGGAACTTACCTCAAACAGAAGTTGTGTGACACTGTCACGAAGAATGTGGAAGGAATTCTTTTACTGGGCAGAACATCAGACCATAAGACTTTTGAGGTCCCTTCCAACACTGAGGTGCTAGAGTCTGTGGCTTGATACTATGGTAGCTTATCGCACTCGTATGTGGAAAGTATCCAACACTTGTATGTGTGTGTGTGTTTGTACATCCTGACCATTCACTGTTAAAAATCCTCCCAGTTGTAATCTTGAAAGGAATAGAAAGAAAAGTTTTGGTTGAATGTAAATGAACACAGAATATTATGGTTTTAGAGGTAGATCTTTAAGCACTAGGTATATTTGGCATTGAAAATATAGCTGCCTTGTTACATATGCGCTAACATGGAACAGCAGTCAAGAAATATCAAGTGAAAACAAAGAAAGCAAGGGGCAACAGTGTAAGTAGCAAACCTCCATCCATTTTTAAAATTTTATAAATATAATGTATAAAAATACATACATAATATAAAATATATATTATCTATATATAATATAAAATTATATATATACTTGTGTATTCATGGACTAGCTCTGTAAAGATACCCAAAAATCTGATAACAGCAGTTGTGTTTGGGGAAAACTGAGAGGCTGAGTGTGTGAAAGAGAATCACTTTCCACTGGATTTGGGGGGGGTGGGCAGGATTTTTTTTACTTCTGTGCAATATGCTTGTATTACCTATCAAAATAATAATAATAACAAAAACAAACTTTAGCTGCTCTACTGAGAAACCCCAGTTAGTGGCAGGTGCAGGGGGCTCTGAAAAGGGCAGCCTTTGGGGGTCCCAGGGAGATGAATGGCTCTTATTTAAATACAATTCATCCCTGCCCAAGTTTAGAAATCATCTGTGGTGAATTCCGGGTGAGATCAGATTAGTCTGAATTTAAGCCGCCCTCAAATGGATCATAAAAATGTAAAGGGTTTCATGAGTGCTGATAAGTAAACAAGTGGTGACACCGTGGGCTGTGAGCATTTTCCTCGAATTCTTGTACTCCTGGGTGAGCAGTCGTGACATCCGGGTGGGGTCCTCATTCTGCCACCAGCCAGTGATGTGACCTTGGGCAAGACCCTCTGTTCCTCTCGGCCTCCTGGAGAAGTAACCAGCTCACAAGTTCATTACCTAATTCACTCTGTCTGAACCAGGGTGTGTGTGGAAAAACCACTGCAAGAGCAATAAAAACCGAAGGTTGGTCTTGGGAAATCAGAGAGCATATCAAGGAAACCACAGGGGAGTTGGGCTAAGCCTCGAGAGAATAACCATATCCTGTTTTCTGTGAGTCTCACCAGCCTCTTTATCAGGTCCAGTGAATCACCAGATCTCTGTCCCTCTCCTTCCTCCAGGCACAGCTCACTGCACAGATGGCGCTTGGAGCCTCGCAAGCCTCCTCGCGAGGCAGTAAATCTCTTCTCCAGAGCTAATCCTAGTAAGCATATGCTTAATTAGGCAGGGATGTACTGGACTTCCACGATACAGATGATTAAAATCAGTTCAGGAGGTGACTCATTTTCATCTTGAAATTAAAAAAATTAAAAAAAGAAGATACCCATATGAGTAAGGTGGGACCAAATTAAGGAGGCCAATTTTGTTAACCTTTGAATTTTTATTGGATCCAGTCGTCCCTCGGTATCTGCCGGGGACTGGTTACAGGACCCCTGCAGACAGCAAAATCCGCGGCTGTTCAAGCCCCTTATATACAAGGCGTTGGACAGTCAGCCTTCTGTATCTGCGGGTTCCGCATCGGTGGATTCAACCTACCGCAGATGTGGAACACGAAGATACTGAGAGCCGGCTGTACATAACTTTAGAGAAATTAATTTTAGGTAAAGTATCAGCCTAGATTTTCTTCTGCTTAATTCTCTTCAGTTCTGTTAGATTTCTCTTCCTGTTTAAAATAAAAACATATCTTTTAAAAATGTTTATTGTATTCATTTATTTCAAAGGCAATATATGATTTTACGGAATAAAATAGGAAAATACCAAAATATATAATAGAAAAAATAAAACTCAAGAAAGAAAAATAGGTGCCATGTTAGCTGGGTGGTCGATTACTCAAGTTACTCTTATCCATGTTAAGAAGTTGTAGTTTCATCGTGCTTTGAAAGTGCTCTGATAGTCCTTGCGAGCGCCTCACCCCTGAATGGTGGGAGCCCTTAAGACTTGCCAGTGAACAATATTCCCGTGTCCTCTGGTTAAACACGTATTTTCAGTTGACAAGATCAGACTTTTCAGAAGCCAGTTCCCCATTAGGGAGCAGCTGCTCAGGGATTGGAGTGATCTGCTACCTGAACCTGGTACTGCTGAAGGGCACGTGCCCCCACCTGGCCTCTTGGGATGATGTGCTAGCATCCTTTGCTGGGGTCTTTAGGTTTGTTTCTGCGGTCCCCTGACCCTGTCATCACTGCTGCGTCCCCTGCCAAGGGAACGGCTTCACGTGGATCCTTTGCTTGCTGCAAGCTGGCAGTGGAGAACCAAGAGAACACGATTTGTCTAACTGCACATCTCCTGCTCATGCTGCCTCAGCCTCTCTCTGCGTTTGAAGTAGCCGCAAGTAGGGTTTTTCTGTGTCGCATCTGGGCAAGTAAACTGCTAGCCCCAATGTCCTTGGGCTCCCCCAAATTTATTTGGATGTTTTTAAGTGTCTACCTGGCATAAGTGGAGAGGAAAAAAATCAGTCTTTCTCCTGTGTCCTTCCCTCTTGAGCAGGAAAGGACCGTCTTTGTACTCCTTGCTGTCTTGATATTATATCCTCCTTGTCCTGAAGCCTTCCCATCTCAGAGATCAGTCATCATGGGCAGAAATGGAAGTTTCTTCCACAAGGGAAGAAATTGCATGCTCTGAGCCTTCCTGGGTTAGTCCCTAGTCTGGTTAAATAGGAGCTACAGAAATTTGGAAATCCTGTTTCTTCTGACAAATTTGTCTCTCAAGACTTTTTCCATGCTATACAAACCTATTTTGGATATCAAAAGCCAATTATTAATTCTTCCTTCTTCTTATAGTAAGAACTCTATCTGTCCCTCCCAGCTCCTCTCCTTCCCCTTAACCCAACACAGATGGATTTCATAGGCTGGTGAAAGGCAGATGCACAGAACCATTAAGCACAACAACAACAAACAAACAAAAACCACCACAGACCCGACATAATCAGATACTTAGAAATATTACTCCAGTTACTAAATTTTTAATGTGCAATTTTTTTGGTGACTAGGAAGGCTGAGCATTTTAAAAAACATATCTTATGTTTATATAAATTTAAAATATTTTCTTATTGTTTTAGAATAGCTCTGTATATAATATTAAGTGTATTAATTCTTTGCTTTATTTAATGTACAATGTTTCTACAAAATGTATTTTGGTCTTATGTTTTATGTTGACAGATATATCATTCTTGCATTTATATTTCTTACATAATTTTATACTTAGAAAATCTGTCCCAAGACCATTTAAAATATTCACTTATATTTCATTCAGATTTTTTCTTTCTTTTCTTTTGCAGTACGCGGGCCTCTCACTGTTGTGGTCTCTCCCGCTGCGGAACACAGGCTCCGGACGCGCAGGCTCAGTGGCCATGGCCCACGGGCCCAGCCGCTCCGCGGCATGTGGGATCCTCCCGGACCGGGGCATCAACCTGCGTCCCCTGCATCGGCAGGCAGACTCTCAACCACTGCACCACCAGGGACGCCCTCATTCACATTTTTAATCACTAAAATTTATATGGTTTTACTTTTTCACTTTAATATATTGGGAATTTATTTTAGGGTATAGTGTAAGGTGAAGATCTAACTTGACTACCTCTGAATTGCCAATTTTTCCAGAATCATTTAATGAATATTCTAGAAACATAAATATTTATGTTGCTCTATTTGGTACAGATGCATTAGTTTATGCTTTTCATCGCTTAACTTCTTTTAAATGGCAAGCATATACATCCTCTTATATCCAAGTGAGTGGTTCCCCTTCTGAGTAATCGCTTTAGAAGATTTCATAACTATTTTAAGGATGCTTTCATTGCTGTTAAGTTTTTGCTGATTTCAAAAGCTGGAAGCAGCTTTTGAGCCACATAGAAAATCAGTCTTATAACTTAATAATATTTTTTAAACCTGAAATTGCATACTTGATTTGCCAGATAATATGGTTCCAAATAACTCCTTCCTGTTCCAAAGAGAAAACACACCTTTGAAGCACATTGAAGATGGGGAAAAGGATGGACCTCAGCTCTTCTATGTTTGTTTTAAAATTAGTCTTATGACTTTATGGTTGCATTTGATTAGATGTGTGTATGCATGTACACAAATAAGGTTCAATCTTCCTGGTCTGCATAGTAGGCTGTGACTATAAATTAAAGTCCAATCTGACAAGGAGAAGCATAAGAAAGAGTCATGTGCACTTGGGAGGAAGATGGCCTTCTAAAGATATGGGCGGGGCTTCCCTGGTGGCGCAGTGGTTGAGAGTCCGCCTGCCGATGCAGGGGACTTGGGTTCGTGCCCCGGTCTGGGAGGATCCCACATGCCGCGGAGCGGCTGGGCCCGTGAGCCATGGCCGCTGGGCCTGCGCGTCCGGAGCCTGTGCTCTGCAACGGGAGAGGCCACAGCAGTGTGAGGCCCGCATACCGCAAAAAAAAAAAAAAAAAACCCACAACAAAACAAAAAACAAAAAAAAATAAATAAATAAAAAAATAAAGATACGGGCATCTAAACAGTAAGCGGTCCTCATCTCTCCCTCTGGGAAGAGACTCACTGGACCCTGATCCTCCTAGATTTGAATTCACCAATGGGGATAGCGAGGGATTCTTGGAACAGCATGAGCTCTGTAGGTCAGTAGTAAAACCCATAGTCCTATTTAATTTTTTCTAGGGCCCTACACATGTCTAACAAAACTCTGACTGAAGAAAAGAAATGCCAAAATTGATATTCCTCTGGATTTTATACGTTTCCCAATTTTCTACTTGCTACAGCTACTGCCAACAAAACACACTGAAAGAATGCCCCATGAGGAGAGGTCTCGTAATGCACCACAGGATAGGATTGCAAATTTCAGTGATTACAAACAATTAAAGTGGGCAGCCAACATGCAATTTTCTGTTTAGGCATGGACAGAGAATGAGAAACTACTTACTGGGTTGGAATAGATAGAGACAGAGCTGTTTCCCTTTGTGTAAAAATCATACTTGATCAAGTCGAGATTAGAGCTAATGTGCCCTCTCGCATTAGCTTTTAAAATTGAAGGATGTGGAAATTAGTGAAATTAAATTCACAGCTGCATTAGTTGCAAGTAACAAAAAATTCTATTTGATCTTGCATAAGCAGAAAAGAGGAATGTTTTGGTTGTGGAAAAATAAAAAGAGTTGAACATCCAAACAATGGGAGAGGCAGGGATGCAGTGGAGCCTCCAGGAACAATTGGAATCATGGCCCCAAAATGACTAGAACCACCTCCCTCTGCTCTGCATTTGGCTTCTTTCCACCAACTGACTTCACTGTGTCTCACTGCAGACCAGCCTTCTCCACGTGTCAGAGTGGATGTCTGTCCTTGGTTCCTGACTGTTATCATCTCTGCTCTTGGAGAGACACTGCCTGTCATATTGTTTTTAGTTTGAAGTTCAAAACTCCTGCTGGAGGAAGTTACTGCACAAACTCAGGGGCACTGTTCATACCATGAACATCGTAGATTTCAACAATTCCCTCACAGACGGCCATAAGGTGTCCTGAGGAAGGGACATCTTGTCTAATTTCCACAAAGGTGCCATATGGGCTGCTAGTGGTCCTAGGTAGGGTCCTGACTGGCACAGATTAAGTCAATAGCCCCCACTCCCGGGCTGATCAACTGTGGTCATCTAAGAACCTGGCAGCCCTTGTGGGATACTTATAAGTGGAAGAGGAACAGTTTGCAGAGAAGGGAGATACAGTTCCCTGAAGAAAAGAGGACTCCCCTGGTGGTGCAGTGGTTAAGAATCTGCCTGCCAATGCAGGGGATATGGGTTCGAGCCCTGGTCCAGGAAGACCCCACATGCCGTGGAACAACTAAGCCCGTGCGCCACAACTATTGAGCCTGCGCTCTAGAGTCCGCGAGCCACAACTACTGAGCCCGCATGCCACAACTACTGAAGCCCGCATGCCTAGAGCCCGTGCTCCACAACAAGAGAAGCCACCGCAACAACAGAAGCCACTGCGATGAGAAGCCCGCGCACCGCAACGCAGCAACAAAGACGCAATGCAGCCAAAAATAAATTAATTAAATAAATTTTAAAAAAAAGAGAGAAAGGAATGTTCTGGGCAAGCAAAATATTAATTGTCCACTATACCACTAAGTCTACTGTCTGTTTTCTCTCTCCTTTGAAAAAAATTCTTTCTCCTGTTCTCCGTCTTTACTCTGATAGGGCAATGACTGAGGCTCCATATGTTCCCAGAACCAGGGCAAATACTATTTGTTAAAAGAATACGTACATCAATTCATTTATTAGATGGTTAGTCTGCATATGCAGCATCTTCATTGAATTGATCGACCTATTTTCTTTGGCTTCTATATTATCATATAAAATTCTAACTAGATATTTGTAGTGAGGTGGATGGACCTAGAATCTGTCATACAGAGTGAAGTAAGTCAGAAAGAGAGAAACAAATACCGTATGCTAACACGTATATATGGAATCTAAAAAAAAAAAAAAATGGTTCTGAAGAACCTAGGGGCAGGACAGGAATAAACACGCAGACGTAGAGAGTGGACTTAAGGACATGGGGAGGGGGAAGGGTAAGCTGGGACGAAGTGAGAGAGTGGCATGGACATATATACACTACCAAATGTAAAATAGATAGCTGGTGGGAAGCAGCCACATAGCACAGAGAGATCAGCTCGGTGCTTTGTGACCACCTAGGGGGTGGGATAGGGAGGGTGGGAGGGAGACACAAGAGGGAGAGGATATGGGGATATAAGTATACGTATAGCTGATTCACTTTGTTATACAGCAGAAACTAACACAACAATGTAAAGCAATTATACTCCAATAAAGATGTTAAAAAAAAAAAAAAAGAGATTCTAACTAGATAGCTGCCTTAGGATGGGTACTTGAACTCTCTCTACCTCTGTCTATTCTTCTAAAAAATAGGGAAAATCCTATGTACCCAGACTTATTTTAGAAAGGTGTTGTAAAACCAAAAGAGCAAAATTAATAATGTGAAAGCACTGGTAACATAGGAAATGCGATAATCTGTGTTAGAAAATTAAGATTAATCTTCAGGAATTATTTGGTATCTGACTTCCCTCATCAGAAAATGACAGGTTTTTCTCACTGATTTTGCAATCCAAGTAAGATCCTTAATTACAGGCTTTTATCAGTTGGCTCTTGGAAGAGAACTATGATGTGGCCATTGTTAAGGGGGAATTAAAAACAATGACTGATTAAATTTGATAATCCTATATCACATCAAAAATGTTAGCCTAGGGGCTTCCCTGGTGGCGCAGTGGTTGAGCGTCCGCCTGCCGATGCAGGGGCACACGGGTTCGTGCCCCGGTCCGGGAAGATCCCACATGCCGCGGAGCGGCTGGGCCCGTGAGCCATGGCCGCTGAGCCTGCGCGTCCGGAGCCTGTGCTCCGCAATGGGAGAGGCCACAACAGTGAGAGGCCTGCGTACCGAAAAAAAAAATAAAAACGTTAGCCTAAGGGGAGATAAATATTTTTCTAGTGCCAACTCATATTGTTCCTGCTGTCATTCTGGACTTGGGTACATTGAAGTACATTTTCCAGCTAAATTCTTTTGTCTTTTCTTCAACTTCATTTATCTTAACTCTGCATCATTTTCTACTTTTTAATCTTATTAATCTTATTAATGGCAATAGTTATTTACTGACTCCTACAGGTAATATTAGTAGCTACTTACTGAATATTTTTGATGTGTCCAACACTATGCTTAATGTATTATTCCGATTATTTCTCCCCAAAATCCAATTTGATAAGCACTATTATTACGTCGGTTTAACAGAGTCGGAAAAAGGGCACATAGAAAATTATGGAGCTGGGTGTGTCTGATACCAAAGCACGTTCTTGTCTGGCTAAGTGATGCAGCAAAATCCCTGGTAAATTGTTGCTGGACATCATCATCTCGCACATTTAAAGGTAGGTTCTATGTCACTGCCTTTGTAATTCTTACAACTATCATCATGCTTTACACACAGCAGGCCCTTAGTATGTGCCAAGAACTTTGTTAAGTTCTTTATAGCCATTAACTTGATCCTCATTACAAACCCCAGAGATGTATGTTTTATTATTATCTCTGTTTTGTAGGACTGAAGTAGAAAGCTCAAAGTGATTTGCCCAAAGTGGCCCAGTCAAGGTAGGAGCCCATGTCTTGAGCTTTCCCCCCCTACTAAATCCCAGTCCTACAATGGGCACCTCTGGGACCCTGCCCTTGAATTCAGAATTTGTAGGCCCGGGCTTGCTGGTTAAGGATGCCCCCATGTCCCAGACCTCAAGCCTATGAGTTTTTGCTCTAGTCGTCTCCCAAAGAGCCTGTTAACCAACCTCCCAACCAGCAGGGTTTTCTAAACAATCTATTGGGTCATATTTCTTACCATTTTTATTCAAAATCTCTATACCCTTTCTAATTTTTTGTCTGCTTGACATAACAGTTTCTAAAAGAGGCAGGTTAATGTTCTACATTGTGATTGTAGATTTGTCAAATTCTCCCTATAAATGTATCAGTTTTTATTTTGTATATTTAAACGTTATGTGGTTAGGTGAACACGTTTATGAATATTATATATTCTTTTTAGATTACTACTATCTTTATTTTCCTTTGGATAGTATTTGCATGGTATATTTTTTCCATCCTTTTATTAACTTTTCTATATGGTTTTGTTTAGATATGTCTTATAAGCAACATTTAGATGGATTTTTAAATCCAATCTGATAATCTGCCTTTTATTATGTGAATTTAATCCTTTTCTATATATTAAAATTGTTAATATATTTCTTTCTACCATCTTAATTTGTGTTTTCTGTTTACCATATTCTTTATTTCTTCATCTCCATTCCAGACTTCTGTATATAGATAAAATTTTCTGTATTCCCATTCTTAAATCCCCTTTTTGAGAAGATATAGATATTATTTTTATTTGTTAAAGTGATTACTCTAAACATTTAATTTGTATGTATTTAACTAATTATTCAATATTTCTACCCTTCTTTAAAAATCATGATAGCATGAATACACTTTAGCTATTGCACACTGTGCCTGCAATCTTCTAATTATTGTTTAGAATATTAATTTACCCTCCCTTTGTAAATGTATATAATCAGTTATCTTTATTCTTATTACAGTCAGTATTACTTAAATTTATGCAAACATGCATTCTCATTCTGTACTCACCATTTTTTCTTGCATAGGCATACTTCATTTTGTTGCACTTCATTTTATTGTGCTTCAAAGATATTGCATTTTTTACAAATTGAAGGTTTGTGGCAACCATGTACAGAATAATTCTATTGGCAAGTCTATCGGCGCCATTTTTCCAACGGCATTTGCTCACTTTGTGTCTGTGTCACATTTTGGTAATTCTTGCAATATTTCCAATTTTTTCAATATTATCATATTTGTTATTGTGATCTGTGATCAGTGATCTTCGATGTTACTACTACCACTCATTGAGGGCTCATATGATGGTTAGCATTTTTTAAGCAATAATGGCTGTTTAAATTAAGGTATGTACACTGTTATTTTTAGATATAATGCTATTGCACACATAATAGACTACAGTATAGTGTAAACATAACTTTTAAATGCACTGGGAAACCAAAAAATTTGTGTGACTCACTTAATTGTGATCTCCCTTTATTTATCAGTCTTGAACTGAATCCATAACATCTCCAAGGTATGCCTGTATTCCATGCCTTTGCTTCTCCTTCTTTTAATATTTTCTTCCTTTTTTCTTTCTCATCTTCATTTTTTACTTCCTTAAATTAAAAAGTTTCAATATCCTCTTTCAGTAGGATTTGTAGATGGTAAACTCTCTCAGATTATGTGGGTGTGTTTATATTTTGTGCATCGTGAATGACAGTTTAGCTAAGCATAAAATTCAGGCTCACCAAATATAGTTTCTTGCATTTTGAGGATATTATTCCATTGTTTTTTGGCCTGTATTGTTGCCAACAGGAAGCATGCTATTAGTCTAACTGTCATTTAGTTTTAGGTGATCTATCTTTATCTCTAACAAGTCTTAATTTTTTTTCATTTTTTGATATTTTGAAGTTTTACTGTAAAGTATCTAAGTGTGGATTTAATTTTATTTCTCTTCCTTGATATTCCATACTTGCAAACCAAGAACATGTATCATACCTTAATTCTGGTAAATTTTCAGCTACCACTTCTTCAATTATTGTTTCTCCTTCATTCCCTGTGTTCTTCTCTTCTGGAAATTTTATTAGATGTATTGTGTAATTTCTCAATTTATTCTCCACATTTCTTAACTATTCTTTAAAACTTTTTATGTGTTCTGTGCTGCATTCTGAGAGAATTTTGTGATACTGTCATCAAATTTACTAATTCATTCTTTAAAAGTACCAAGTGGCCTATTAAGTTTTTAATTTCAAAGTCTATATTTTTATTTCAAATTTTTAAATCAATTCTTCTTGCCATGTATAGCTGTTCTTGTTTTTGCTTGTTTGTTTTTCCATCTTTCCTTTTATGGATGTGATTTTAGCATGCTAAAATACTTACGTTTAAGTCTTTTTCAAAATAGCCTCTAAAATGTACTTCTAATGGAGCAAATTTGTATTTTCATTACTGATTATGATTGTAGTCTTCTTAGCCTTAAATTTCTTCAACTGCCTTGCAGTAATTTGAGTTTGTAAACTCATTTTGAGAGGGATATTTGTTTCTTTTTCTCCCTTCTTTATTTAGTAGGTTTGTGATTGCTTCTTATGTTTTCCCCCACTCTAACCCCAGTATCTCAATCTAGGTCTTGAAAATGTGGGTCTTATATATATGTGGTTGGGTTTCCTGTCCTATAATGATACTGAGGATGCTTTAGATCCAGTCAACAGGCCAGTGAGCAGCTTGTTTTAGTTCCTGGTTGTGGGCCTGTGTTTCTGTCTCCTACCTCCCTAGACTTCCCTCCTGCCTTTATAAAAGCTATAAGCTCACACATTAGTCAGCACAGATTTCTTTTTCAGCTTCCCTTCATGGTCAGGTAAGTGTTCCTGACTTCAATACTCCATCTCATGTGGAGCACATTTGGTCCTCATTATTCTGCAGGAGTTGAAACCCTAACCATGGCTACTGCCTCCAGACCAGAAGGCCATCAAGCTGTGGCTTCAGCCCTTTTTATTGCCTGATGTTTCTATTGTTTCTGGGTCATGGAGATTTTTAACTTGTTTTTGAACCTGGTTGTGTTATTTTAGTTTTATTTTTTATAGTCAACTATTACTGCTATACTTTGGAGTAAAATGGGTGCTTCAGAATTTGCCATCTCCACTGGAAATTTTAACTCCATTATTTTACAGTAAGGAGGGGAAGGGATATTCTGCAGATTGAACGCTAGCATGTGTACTTATTTATTTATACTTTATTCCATAAATAATTTGAGGAATTTTTATATAACACATATAAAATATAAATAAGGTTTAAGGAAAATATAGACTAGAATAGAATACTAGGATTAGGAGGAAAATATAAAATTCACACATGCAGATTATAAGTTCATCCATGCTGAGCTGTATTTTTGACTCTGAGCTTCCAGGAGAGCTAAAGTGAACAAACAATTGATTACGTAGTTCTCTCTTTAAAACCTTGTCAATTCTTTGAGAGAAGTAAAGTTTTTTCTGGCAAAAAATTCTAAAATAAATTTCTTCCGTGTGCATCATCTCCTGTGTGAGTCAAGGTAGATAATGCAGCCAACAACTTGGCTACAACCTAAATTAGCAAGGCTGACTCTGAGAGAGTTTCTCAATGAAATCCCAAGGCATGATGCTCAGCTGGCAAATGGCAGAGTTGAGACAAACTCAGGTATGAGCCTTAGTCAGATGTTCTTCAAATCTCATCATACTTCCTCCTCACTGGGCTCTGAAAGATCTCCATGTATGAACGATGCATCAGATCACTTTGGCCAGCGTGAGGCAAGAGGCGAATTCCCTTA
This sequence comes from Orcinus orca, assembly GCF_937001465.1. Classification (NCBI taxonomy): domain Eukaryota; kingdom Metazoa; phylum Chordata; class Mammalia; order Artiodactyla; family Delphinidae; genus Orcinus; species Orcinus orca. The sequence goes on from NC_064573.1 coordinate 25,455,573, forward strand.
TTATTTTATTCTTTTATTATTGTTGCAAACAATAGAAAGTCCATTCGAACTAGTTGAAGCAAAACAAAATGGAAGTGTTTTTCTTTTCTTTTTTTTTCTTAGCCACTCCACCGCATGTGGTATCTTAGTTCCCCGACCAGGGATCGAACCCAAGCCCTCTGCATTGGAAGTGTGGAGTCTTAACCACTGGACCACCGGGGAAATCCAAAATGAAAGTGGGTTTTTTTGTTATTTAATTAATTAATTAATTAACATCTTTATGGAAGTATAATTGCTTTACAATGGTGTGTTAGTTTCTGCTTTATAACAAAGTGAATCAGCTATACATATACATATATCTCCATATCTCCTCCCTCTTGTATCTCCCTCCCACCCTCCCTATCCCACCCCTCTATGTGGTCACAGAGCAGAGAGCTGATCTCCCTGTGCTATGTGGCTGCTTCCCACTAGCTATCTAATTTACATTTGGTAGTGTATATATGTCCATGCCACTCTCTTACTTTGTCCCAGCTTACACTTACCCTTCCCGTGTCCTCAAGTCCATTCTCTACGTCTGTGTCTTTATTCCTGTCCTGCCCCTAGGTTCATCAGAACCATGCTTTTTTTTAGATTCCATATATATGCATTAGCATATGGTATTTGTTTTTCTCTTTCTGGCTTACTTCACTCTGTATGACAGACTCTAGGTCCATCCACTTCACTACAAATAACTCAATTTCATTTCTTTTTATGGCTGAGTAATATTCCATTGTATATATGTACCACATCTTCTTTATCCGTTCATCTGTCGATGGACACTTAGGTTGCTTCCCAAAATGAAAGTTTTTACAAAAGTTTTATTGAAACCAAACAATCATTGTGAAGAAGGGAGGGTAAATCTAGCTGTAGAGAGAACTGACTCTTGGGAATCAAACTGCCAGGATCCTCTCTCCATGTTCTTTCTGCTTCAGTCTTTGTGTTATGCTAACTCCTTCTTTCTCTCAGCGGGGCAGTGTAGGTTGCCATAGGCAGCTGCAACTTTCCAACCTCACAACCAAAGAGGAAAGAGAGCACTTCTTCAATGGATTGAGTTGTAACACTCCTTGGGAAGGACTGACTGGTGTGGTTTGGATCACGTGCCTCTACTGACCACTGTGGGCCTCTACTGACATTTATTAAGCACTTACCATGTGCCAAACCCTATACTAACACCTTTAGGTGGATTATATTATTTAATGGGAGAGGCAGAAGGCAAGTAAAAGATAATCATTCTTCCATATGTGATTTTGCCTAGTCTTTGGCCTCTCAGTTCCTTGATCCTTTACCTGCAATGGTCTTACTCTCCACCCCACCAAGTCACACATCCCCATGGTCATACCTTAAACTCTGTCTTCACCAATAACTTCATAATCTCATAATCACTATGTCTGGTGCCCTGACTCCAACATTCTTTGATCACATTGGGCCCTGAAAGCCATTGGTCCTATTACCTTTCACTGTCTTTCAACCCTTTTTCTCCCACCCCTTACATCATGTCCTTAATTCTCTCATTACATGGCTTAAAAACTATGGTTTGTCATTGTCCTGGTTTGGTTCTCTCAGAAGCTGACCCTCATATAAGGATTTGAGTGTGAGTAGTATATTTGGGAAGTGATCTCAGAAAGCATTAGTAGGGGTATAGGGATGTCAGAAACAGAAGGGAAGTAACTGAATAAATGGCATTTTTTGAGCAGGTGTGCAGAGCACTCATCAGGGGTTATTCTCCCCTGTCCCACCCAGGGGCAAGGAAACTGGGGGCATCCCATCCAACACTGGCTGAAGATTACTCTTGGGGGCACTGGCTTCCCAGCACTTCTGGCCTGGCTGGAACACAGGCCAACAGGAAGTTCTCAGATGGAGAGTTGCAGGTGCTTGGTGTAAAACCCGAAAACATTCAGTTATGGGGACCACTGGGATTGAGTGGGACATCGATGATGGATATAGTCACTCTTTTGGATACATCCCTGCCCAATCTCTGCTTGAACCGAGCTGCTGAATGTGGCTGAAGAAAAGCATACAAATGCGCCAGTGGGTCTCACATTAAAATGTCCACCAACATAAAGTGAATCATTAGTTAATTCCTTCTAACTTCCAAAACATCAATTTCAAACTTTTTCATCCCCTGTCAAACCTGCAAAACTCCCTTTTATCTCCTCATATTTGATTCTTCTTGTTCCTATTTCACTAAGAATATAGATGTTATCAGAGAGAGCTTCCACGTTTCTTACCATGGCATCCGAACACCTACTATCTATTCATGTGCTCTGTCTTCTTTTCAGTTATAATAGATCAGTATTTCTCAATCTTTTTTTTCATCACCATGCTCCTTAAGGAGTTTTTATTAGATATATTTTCCCCTAACTGTGCCCCCATGAAATATTAATCCCACAGATATACTGTATATCTGTTTATGTACTATATGTATGTCTGAGCTTTAGACATAAAGAGAGTAAGAACCAGCGTCCACGCCCATGGAGAATGTATGCATCAGGTGGACCACCCATGCTACCATTTTAGGCAAAACCCTCCACTGTGCACCAGGTCCCATCCACTCTCACCAACTCAAGGACATCAGTCCCACCAGTATCCTCTCTGTCCTGTACCATTATATCCCCATTTCTACTAGATCATTCACTTCAGCCTATAAAATCTTACATGTTCCATCTTATCCTCCTTTAACCTGCATCTCCCTTCACCGGTCTGTCCTATTTTTCTATTACTCTTTACAAAATAACTCAAACGACATGTCTTATATTTGCTGTCCTTACTTTCTCTGCTCCATTCTATCTTTAACCCATTCTAATCAGACTTTCATCCCCATAGCTTTACTAAACCTGCCATTGTCACAATATCAATATTCTCCACCTTGCCATGTCCAAGGTCACTTCTCAGGCTTATGTTTCAGACCTATCAATCAGCAACACTAGGCTCAGTGGATCATTACTTTTTTCTTGAAACAATCATCGTATTCTCCTGGTTTTTCTACTACCATCATACTCTCCTTGGCCAGATTCTCTTCATATTTCTTACTTCTAAATGATAGAGTATTCTCCAAGTATGTTCCTATGGCCTTTTCTCGCCCTATAACCACTCTCTCTCTTTAAATGAGTTCAACTGGTCCTGTATTTTAAACATGATTCTTCTTTGCCACTTAAGTCCCTTCTCCTTGAATCTGGGCTCTGTGACTACTTGACCAGTAGAACATGGTGGGAGTGACGTTGTGCCAATTTCCAGGCTCAGGCCTTAAGACACCGGCAGCTTCCACTTTCTCTCAGGACCTTCACTTTGGGAGCCTTGAGAGGCCCTTTAGGCTGCTGGGCTGTGAGGAAGCTGGGCCGCATGAAGAGACCATGTGTGTGGGTGTGCTGGCCAGCAGTCAGCGTGACCCGCCAGACATGAGAGTGAAGATACGTCCACACAATGCCAGCATGAGAGGGATCAGCCCGCCCTCCAACCCTCGGGTTTCCCAGCTGAGACCCCAGACGTCGTAGAATGCAGGAAAGCCATCCCCACTGTGTCCTGCCCCAATTCCTGACACACAGGATCTGCGGTTGTTTCATGCTGCTGTGTTTTGAGGTGGCTGGTTACACAACAATGATAAGTGGAAGAATTCAGCATTGTAATTACTCCTCATTCCTTTGCCCCTCTCCCAATTCTTTATTTTCATGTGGCAAAAGCCCAACCCTGGCTAATCCTACTGTCCCTTTATTCCACACCTGCAGCCTCACAGCTGCATATGCCAGAAATCCTCATCTTACTCAGATTAAGAGTCACAGTCCCTAAAACGGCCCCTACCTGACCCCCTCACCCCAACCCTTTCCCCACTCTCCCCCTGCTCACTCTGCCCCTCCTTGTTGTGCCTTAACTGGCCTGCCTGGCATGCTCCTGCCCCAGGGCCATTGCACTCACTCTTCCCACTGCCTGAGAGCCTCCTTCCCCAGATCTCCACATGGCTGGCTCCTTCACCTCCCGCAAGTCTCAGCTCCTATGTTACTGAAAATGGCAAACAGCCCTCCACGCCTACTCCAGCAGGTGTGTTTCCTTCACAGGATAGTGCTTTGCCTGTAATGTTTAATAAATGTGTATTTATTACACTCCCATGGTTCCACCCTGAATTGCACCAGAGGATACAAAGATTTCCAAAGCAAAGTTATTTGAAAGACTCTTAGTTGAAGGCCTCTTGGTATAGGGCTCTTTTTAAAAAATTGTATTAATTATAATTGTGCTGAGGAGAGAGATTAGTACTGAGACTCTTTTGAATTATTTTGTAGTGCTTGTTGTTCTAAATAAGTAATTCATTAAATATATATGATATACAAAATATCTTTGTGGTTGTTTTCACTTTCTTCATGTCTTCCTTGATTTACCATTTAATACCTGCAAGTGAAGAACCAGGCATCAGGAAACATTTTATAGCCGCAGAGATCAGAGTAATCTCTTGTGTATAGGAGGGTCTAAATCCATATTCATTGAATGATAAATATAACAATTTAACACATTACTGTTATTACAAGTTGGCACCAAATTTGAACATTTTGATTAAAAGGAAACATATTTGCTTCTAATAAGAAGATTGAAAAATAACAAATCATGAATTCTTTTTCATAGTGTACGTTTTTCAACAAGCTCTTGTGTTTGTTTTTTTTTAAGAGGGTCAAACATCGACTGCTTACTTCTGCTGAGTTTTGAACCCTTCTCCTTCAAGTGGTGATCCTTTCTTTACTTGGCATTCTTGTTCAGTGTCAGCTCTTTCCCCACCTCCTCATGCCCTCTCCTCTCTCTCTCTTTTTCTTCCTCCTTCCCATGCAGACATGCTCCTCTCACATCCGGGCCTCGGCACATCTGCTTTCCTTCACTTTCTTGACTCCTTGCCTGGCTAACTCCTGTCAGTATTATCTTAGCTATAGTTGCCTCTTCTTCTGGGAAGCCTACCCTGACCAAACCCAGTAAGCCGCCTCCTCCACAGAATATTAACAGATCCTGCAGGACAAGGACTGTGTCCTGTTCCTTCTCTTCCCAGCACAGTGCACAGTCCCTAATACAGGGTTGATTTTCCAGGAACACATAGCTCTGTTGAATGAATGGAAAACTTGGCTCCTTGGCATCGTTGAACAGAAGTCACAAAATGTCACTGGAAGGATAATTGTTTCATTAGTTCAGTGAAATATTTTATATATTGGCAGCCAATTCCAATAGCAGCAAGGCTGTACGTTTGCCAAGCTTTCAATATCCATGAATAATCCTTTATAAAAAGCCTGGCAGAACTTGTAGACTGATGGACAGCATACTTAGAGCTGGTCAGAAGGGGAGAGGAAATTTTAGAATCAAGTTATGATCTAGAGAGTAGTATAAAAATTTATATAAGAATGTTCATGGCAGCATTATTCAGGAGAGTTGAAAAGTAGAAACAACCCAAATGCCCATCAACTGATGAATGGATAAATAAAATGTGGCGTATCCACACAATGGAATATTATTTGGCCACGAAAAGGAATGAAGTTCTGAGGCAGGCTACCACATGGATGAACCTTGAAAACTTATGTTAAGTGAAAGAAGCCCGTCACAAGAGGCCACGTACTGTATGAGTCCACTTACATGAGACATCCACAAAAAGCAAATACATAAAAGCAAAGACTAGATTAGTGGTTGGCTAGGGCTGGGGTAAGGGAAGGGAGGAAGGGGAGTGAATGCTAACGGTATGAGGTTGATTTTGAGGGTGAAAAAATGTTCTAAACTTTGATTGTGATGATCACTGCATAGCTCTGTGAATATACTAAAAACCATTGAAGTGTACAGTTTAAATGGGCAAATTGCATGGTATGTGAATTATATCTCAATAAAGCTGTTTTGGAAAAACTGTAGAGAGCATTTGTTGCAAAGTTACACCTGAGTAGGCTGTAAAAAAAATATTTCTCTAAATAACCTTTACTTGTAAGAGTTCTACTTGGTGCTTCCTGGTAAGTGAAAAACCAAACCTCTAAAATCTGGGCCTTTGAACCCCTGTGTGTATAACCCAGGGAGCCCCACTCACTGCGGAGGGGTCACAACTACACGATGCTACAGATGCCAGCCAAACTGCTACAGCGTGATGAACTCAAGGGGGAAAGCTGTAAGCATAATGAGGAAGAAAAGAGCAAAATTACGTGTACAGAGGAAAAGGTAAACGCGTACGTGCAAACTGACAGCTTGCAAAAGCACTATTGTTTTTGTGTAGACTTCTCCTGGCTGGCCGTCCGATTTAGGGAGTCTTCATTTCAGGCACCAATGTAACAGGAAGGAGTGCTCATCTGGGACTTAGGACACCCTCATTCTAGCCCTGGCTATGTCATTTATTCACCATTCAACAAGCAATTATTAAAAGCCCACTATATGCCAGGCACTGCGTCTAGCCCTGTTGACTTAAAGTTCAAAGACACATACTCTACCTCAAGGATCTCACTTTTCAGAGAAAGAGGATAAAAAATATAATGTCCTGTGACAGGGAGGAGGGGATCTATTCCCTGCTGAGGAATAAAGAAAGAAGACGTAGGAGTGAGGAAGAGGCTGACCGGTAAGTTGTATTGTTTCCTGCTTGTTTGCTGTCCCACAAGCATTTCAGCTCCTTGAGGAAAGAGAGCCTTTTCTATCTTAGTCATTTTTTCAAAAACAACTTTATTGAGACGCACCACACAATTCATCCATTTAAAGGATACAATTCAATAGATTTTAGTATATTCACAGATTTGTACAGTCAACATCATAATCTATTTTAGAACATTTTGTTACTCCAGCAAGAAACTCTGTACCCATTAGCAGTTAGTCCCTATCCTATCCACCTCGGCTCTCAGACTTAGCCAACCACGAATCTACTCTCTGTCCTTTCAGATTTGCCTATGCTGGATGTTTCATATAGATGGAATCATACAGTATGTGACCCTTTGTGACTGGCTTCTTTCACTTAGCGTAATGCTTTCAAGGTTCATCCATGTGGTTCATTACTTTTCAGGGCCAAATAATATTCCATTGCATGGGTATGCCACACTTTGTCCATTCATCAGTTGACAGGTCTTTGATTTGTTTCCACTTTTTGGCTCTTATGCATAACGCTGCTATGAACAATTGTGTATGTTTTTAAGTGAGTATATGATGCCATTTCCCTTGGGTACACACCTAGGCGTGGAATTGTTGGGTCATATAGTTACTCTGTTTAATCTTTTGAGGAACTGCCAGACTGTTTTCCAAAGTCCACTATTTTACATTCCTCCCATCAATTTATCTACATCTTTGCCAACACTTGTTATTTTTTGTCTTTTTGACTATACATCCCAGTGGGTATAGGCACCTCAGTCAATTTTGTATCCTTAGTGCCTCAAAGAGAATCCAGTACGGGCGGATGCCAATTTATTTGTTGAGCAAATTTGAGAACATTTGTCATTTGGGGTTTCCCCAAATCTGACCTCCTTTCCTTTCTGGGGGGTAATCTAATGATTATTGGAGTGGAGCAGATCCCATTTACAATATAGGTCTCAAAAAATGTCAGCTCCTTACTTTCCCAGACCTGCCTGCAATTAGAGCAAGGAACGTATGTTAAGCTTAGTAAACCTAATGGATCCGCCACAGGCTTCAAAGAGGGAGCCCTAGTAAAACAAAGTAGGCTTGGTGGAGAATCCATTCTGGGGGCAATAACAGCCACTGCAGTGACATCTGGTTTCCAGGAGCAATAGCGCTGGGAGTGCCAATGGTGGATGGTACCTGTGTCCAGTGCTACTGAACTGGAAGTGTAAGCTGAGGTATCCTGTTTTGAACGGTGGTGGTCACACCTCCTGTGTTGTGCTGTGATGTTGGTTGTGATCCTAGCTGCTGCCCAGACTTCCTTGCTCTTGCTTACTGTCTGAGCCTGTTTCTGCAGACTTCCCAGCAATTCTGTCAGCCACCCAGTACCCTTTCACAAACTGCCTCTCTCCTTAAGTCAGCAATGTCAGTTTCTTCTGCAGCTTGCAACTAAGAAACTTGAAAGTTACAATGAATCTTGCATGGGTGAGTGGGTGGGGGATGGATTGATCAGTGGATGAAGGCAGCTACCTGGAAACAGTGTTTTGAAGTATGAGTAGAGGTTCCTCAGGCACAAATGTATTCCAGGCAGAACAAAGAGCACAGCGTAGGCACTGAGGAATGGGAGAGCATGGTGTATTGGGAAAAACGCCAGGATTTCAGTCTGGCTGGGATATAAGGACAAGGTGGGGAGTGGTGAGGTGTAAAGCTAAAGAGACTAGCCTAGGACAGATTGTGAAGGATCTTTTGGGTTACGCTGAAGAGTCTTGATTCGATCCTTTTAAACAAACTATCAGTTTAATCAACATAGTGACATAATCAGATTTGCATTCAGAAAACACACTATAGGGCTTCCCTGGTGGCGCAGTGGTTGAGAGTCCGCCTGCCGATGCAGGGGACACGGGTTCGTGCCCCGGTCCGCGAAGATCCCACATGCCGTGGAGCGGCTGGGCCCGTGAGCCATGGCCGCTGAGCCTGCGCGTCCGGAGCAACAGGAGAGGCCACAATAGTGAGAGGCCCGCATACCACAAAAAAAAAAAAAAAAAAAAAGAAAAGAAAACACACTATAATTTTTAGAAAATTCTGCCAGGAAAGAGAAAGAATTGGAGGAGAGGAATATCAGAGACGGAAAGACCAATTAAGGAGCTATAGCAAGCATTACAATGAAAGATGCTAAAGTTCTGAATCAAGGCAGTGAGCTTGAACAAGAGGCATTAGATCTGAGATATATTAAGGAGGTAGAGGAATTTTTGTCCTCAATATAGGAATTAAGAAGGAAGATCACGGATGACTCCAAGATTTTGGCTTAAATAAATCAAGAGATGGTGATGCCATTTATGCATGCATTCCTTCAACAAATCATCACTTATTGTGGGAGGTGCTGATACAATGCAGCGAATCAAACAGACCTGTTCCTACCATTGTTGTGGTAACAAGTACTCTACATTAGGCCCCGTTTATGTGTCTTCTCAGGCTTTTTGGGCCTCTTGCTCCTGTCTCAGCTGCCACCATGAGCGACTTAGTTAAGTCCCTTGTGGTTTGACAGCCCAAGGATGACCAGCCACATACCAACAGTCTCTTCCCACCACTTCTGAACTCCAGGGCAGGGACCTGCTTTCTGAGTGACTATCAAAGAATATGGATAACACAACTGGGAAGTATGGGAAAGTTAGCTCCCTGTGGGACAAGCCTTGACCAATGACAAAGAGACAGGAGACAAAGATAAAATTCCTCTCTTCCTTGAATTGTTCCAAGGCATGAGTCCTCCATATTGTCTGTCTGGCCAAGTGGTTGCACCTGTCAAGAGATTGGCTGTATCTCCTCAAGTCTTTCCATGAAGCAGTGTTCAGCACAGTAATGCATCCCTGTGCATAGCTCTCCATTCTTCCTTGCCTTTTCCCTGTTCCTGCCCTGGGATAATATCTCCTAAAGAAAGGATCAGCATCCTTGCATCAGGGTCTGTTTTCTAGGGAACTGGGCTAAAACACACCCAGAAAGGAAAACAGAAGATGATGAGTTTATTTTTCACATGCTTTGAGCTTGAGGGAAAATCATCGATCCATTCAAAAATATGTATTGAGTGCCTCCAGGTATGCTTGAAGTAGGGATAATATGGTGGACAAAATAGACATGCTTCAGTAGGAATATTCTGGTGAACAAAACAGACATGTTTCCTGCTCTTAAAGAGCTTACATTCAGCAGGGAGAAGTGACAAATAATAAGTCACAGTACAGAAATAGTGGACATGATAATTCTAGATAATGATAAAGAGTTTTAAAGAAAACTTTTAAAAGGTGATATGATAGTGTGACTGGAATGCGTGTGTGGAGCGGGCGGTTCTAATCTAGACTGGGTGGTCAAGGGAACAGAGAATAGGTAGACGAAAAAGCCTCTTCCAGAAGGAGGAGCAGGTCTTCCACAGGAGGTGCCTGGGAGAATAGATGTGGAGATAGACATATTTGTCTAGTGTTGGGGTTTAGGTGGAGAGAGGAAATTTGCCCCATTTTAGCTGTGAAATAGTTGGTCTGGACATATGCATAGAAGGTAAAAGGGAGATTGAAGAGAGTAGCAAAGGCATAGGTGAGGCTGTAGATCAGGGACAGGTCAAAGAGTCAGTGGGCAGTATCAAAGCAGGAAAGGTAAGACACTATGTGTATAACCCCTGACACAAAGTGGTCATGGGTCTCTGGAAAAGCCTGGGCCTCGGTTTCTTTAGCTGCAAAATAAGAGCATTGATCAGGCTCCATTACTGTATGAAGGCAAGGAGGAGCTGATATGAAACTTCTATGTAGCTATGTAATTCACCCCTTGAAACTCACAATTGCAGTCTTTAGAACCCAGTAGTAATTGTCTCTCTCCCATCATTAATTACATTCTGGCCACTCATCAGCTAACACAATTGTCAGACTCTTTCAGCAAAATGTCTTTTTCATAGCTGAGGACTCCTTACAGTAAGGACAAACAATTGGGGCTCATTAATTCAATCATTAGGACACTGATTATGCATCTATTGTCTACTCTAGTCAGTTATGTTAAATAAGCTCTTCAGTCTTCATCAGAGCAATTATGCTAATAAGGTTGAAATTTTCTAAGAGTATTTTACCTTCATACACTTATCCTGCCTAGCAGCCGCCTGGCTCAGTCAATATTGTCACACACAGACAATTATAATCAAGGCATAAGGCCCTATTGTTGACATCTGACTACCAAGTTATCCCTCTCACAATAGAACTTTGAATAATTTGTCCATTGTTCTTCCAGGGTTTAGACATTGGCCCCTGTTTAGTTTTTTCCAAAATATGGAGATCTCAGATACCATTTAAATGCCTTTATGGGAGTGCTCATTGCACTGCATAATTTTCCAAGTAGTATTTGAACAATCATTGGATTAACTATCCAATGATAAATTATCCAGTAATTCTTTATGCTTTTAAATGTACAGACAAGAAATATAATATTAATTATCAGATGCCTGGAGAACGATGAGAAATATAATTTGTTTTCTCCAAATGTTTTTCTCTCAACCAGAGCCAGCTTCTCTCCCAATGTCATTACCTTTAAACTAAAAAACCTATTTGTACGTTTTATTTTCTTGAGTGATTTTGGCCATGGAATGAGGACTTTCCACCATGAAAAACCAATGCTTTTATGATAGGCACATAACAGATACCTGATAAATATTTGCTGAAGTTAATTTTTTTCTTGTATATGCTATATTCTCGTCTCCAGCATTTCCCATCAGATATTAAATATTTTTTATCTTAATAAAAATTACCATGTGAATGAGGACTCTGTGTGTGTGTGTGTGTGTGTGTGTGTGTGTGTGTGTGTGTAGAGGCAGGTGGACACATCTTCAACTTAAGTTCATTTAAAATATCAAATTTCATTGTATTGAGATAAAAATCCAGCTGTGTTGGATTTCTTCATTTACAACAAAAGTAACCCCACACATTTGTTCTTTACATTTTGTACTTAGGTTATCTCATTTAATCAGTTGCAAATAACTGGATCCTTCTTTAAGATGTAGTAATACTCACTGCAACTTAGTTCCACGAGGATGAGCATATATAGAGATTGGATGTTGACAAGATACTCAATAGTTGTACTGAGGGTAACTACAAACTGGAAGGATGGGGCAAAGCTACGTAGAATGCTTGCAGACCTTTGACACACATACAGCCTTCTTCTGCCATACAAATGCTGTATTTCACACTTCTTCAATTACGTGGTATTTTTTATCTTAGGTTGTGGGGAAACAACTGAGAGCAAGATGCTTGCCGTCCTTGTCCTTCAGGAATCTGCAATCTAAATGGTGAGACAAAACACTCACATGAGAAGTTAAAAACCCGCTCAAGACTAAACTAACAGATCAAGACATTACTCAAAGCAAAGTCATGGTATGTAAATCATTCTGACCATGAGAGAAAATTTATAGGTGAGTGATATCCTTTGGGCTGGAGTAACCAGGAAAAGCTTTACAAATTTAGCAGAGTTCTAGCTTTTGAAAAATCAATACATGGATATATAGATATATATGTACATATATATGTGTGTGTATATATAAATACACATATATATCTTCTTTAAAACTCTACAGAAGAATTAATGATAAAATTTAAGTTTTCCACTCATGACTTCAAGGTTCTCTTTCTAGAAGCAACCACCATTAGCATTTTCCTTATATGTCTTTCCAGTACATTTTACTACTTTTAAATAGATTCTGAATTGATTTTGATTTGATTTTTCAGTATCATGCACAACAAAAGGTTAAACAAGGTGTCTATCCATATAAACATAAGACTTACTCAATATAATTTATACAATAGGGACCTACTGATAGGTCTTGAGATACCCTAGTGGATTTCCAAGTTGATTGTTGCCACGGCAATCCCTGCTCCATCTGCCTTCAGTTTCTATCTTGACCCACTTTGGCTTAGATGCATTTCTAGCTGAGAAGGGATGCTCCTTTTCTAAGCCTTTTGGGGACTGCATTGGTAGCCAGATTGCCCCTCCTCCCCTTTCCTCAATCCTACAAATCCTGGAAGGCTTCCTAAATGAAAGAGTTAGGGATCCAAAGTCTGACACTTTGGAGAGATGGTCTTAGACCTCAAGCATATTATCCATTGAATTAATGTGCCCCTCAAAGTACCTAACTCCTGTACTGGGAGCAGATTCTTCTGGAATTCCAGCCAGATCTGCTTCTGTTTCTATTTCTATTCACCCACATAGACACCCAAATGCACACCCTGGTCACATAGGAGAAAATACTTGTGTGACCCAGTGTAGCTTTTTATAGGCCATTTCATATAAAAACTGTTGGCTGTGTTAGTAGGGAGAAGGACCAAAAACCATAAACAGCCCTCCTACTTCTAAATCGAATAGCCTTTGCCCTAGAACATCCTCCCTGGTGGCTCTGGGAAGCGGAAAGAGAAGTATTAGGATGTGGAACAGCTCCACCGATTGGCTTCCTAGATCCCCTTCGCAAGCTGTTTTTAAAAAGGGGTGAGTAGAGCTGCCTCTAAACTGACAATGGGAGACACCACCCTGGGGGTAAACTTTTGAAGGTAGAATTTCTGCTGAATGGGTTCATCTTTGCACATGTGTTGCAGGCAACAGAAGGGAAGAAAGGATAATGATTATTGGTTTTCTTTTAACTTAGCCCTGTGCTAGTCACTTTCATAATTATTACTTTATTTAATCATCACTCAACTATATTTAAGTAGCTATCATTGCAGGTGAGTTTCACTTGCCAAAGGTCACATATTTGGAGCATGCTCTTCATCACAAACTTTCGATGAGAAAAGTACTTCCATGTTTGAGGAGAGAGATGGAGGAAATGCAGGAGATTTTTAAAGGATATTTGGAAAACCTGTAAGACTCAGAGGATGACCAAGTATCTCTCCACATTCAACTGAAGGTACCCTCCTCAGGGAAGCCTTCACTTCAGAAAAAAATATATTTCAAGAAGTCTTACTGTTTGAAGTGGTCACTTGGTACTTCCTGCTTACTGATTTGAGATCTAAGTTTCTTTTCACCTTCAGTTCTACGGTGCTCTCTGCCTAACACAGTAGGTGCTTAATAAATGCTTGATGTGACTGGTTGGGTTCAATATTTCGGCAGAGGCTCGGGTGTCTGTAAGGTAAAAGTGACAAAGTTACCCGATTGGGGTTATGACTCCACTAGCTTTGCGAAGCCAGCGGCTTAGCGGCTTGTCGTGCAGATGAGCGAGGATGGGGCCTAACAGCGCCTGAACAGTGCAGAAATGAAGGGGAAGGGAAGATAACTCAGCAATTGAGGGGCATCGTGTCAGGCACTTATGTTCTAGACTTCACAAGACCATTCAGAGCATGCATTACTAGCACCATTTTTAACGAAGACAGAACGACGGTTCCGGTTAAAGAAAAATACCTGGCATCCCCTTTCCCTGGCCCTACATCCCAGAAAAGATCTCAGCCCTGGGCTTATTTACATCTCGGACCCCGCCCCCGTTTACCACCACGAGGGCCCCGCCCACTCATTCGCAGAAGGGCGCGCCCAGAGTGGGTCCGGTACCCGAGCTTCTGCAGAAACCTCTTCTGCCCGTGGCTCGTCCCGTCCTCTGGGCTTCCCCGGGGATGAGCACGTATCCACTCCCGGCTTGACTACTGAAGGTGGGCCAGGCGGCCCCCGACAGGCCCCACCCAGTGGCGCTGGCGAGAGACCGGGAGGGAGGTCAGGGCCGAGGTAGTGAGGGACGGGTGATCGTTAGCGCAGCAGGTTACGTGCCTTCCCCTCCCCTTCCCAGAGCCTCTCGTGGGACCGCGCAGGAGACTAAGCCAACCGAAACCGCGGGCATCACACCCTGCCTACTCCTCCACCGCCCCGCCGGCCACGCCTCGCCTCACGCTCTACGGGGGAGGCGGGACCAATCAGCGAGCGACGTCTCCCTTCCGATTCGAGGCCCCCGACGCGCGGCTCACACCCCGAGCACCCCGTGCGCTGATTGGCTGCACGCGCCGCCGGTCCGGCCGGGAGGGCGGGGCGGCCGAAGGGAAAGGAGGTGGGGAGGTAGTGGCCCGCGACTCTCTGAGCCCCGCTCGCGCCCCGGCCTTTCCCGGGCGCTCGGCCTCCTTCTTTCCCTCCTCCGTTCTTCCGTACGCGCCGAGCGCTGCGCTCGGCCGGCGTGCCTCGCGCCCTAACGGGCGGCCGGGGGCGCCAATCAGCGGGCGGCAGGGTGCCAGCCCCGGGGCTGCGCCGGCGAATCGGCGGGGCTCGCGGCCCGGGGTGGGAGGCGGGTCTACCGCTCGGCCGCGGCGGCGGAGGAGCAGCTCCCAGCCAGCAGCCAGCGAGCGCCGAGCGAGCCGCCCGGAGGTGGGTGCGCCGCGCCGCTGCGGCCGGCAGCGGAGGGCGCAGGGCGGAAGCGGAGGTGGGCCGGCGGGCGCAGCGGGGGAGGACTCGGCCGTCCCGGCCGCCCGGGGTGGGGGCGAGGCGGGCGCGCGCCCGAGGGGAGGAGGGGCGGTGGCGGGACGCGCGTCCCCACCCCCTCCTTCCCGCGGGCGGCGTCCGGGCCCGCGCCCCCTCCTCGCGCGCCGGGGTCGACTGCCGGGCTCCGGCTGGGGGGGCGGGGCGGGTGGCCGGGCGGCCGCGAGAGTGATTTCAGTCCTGCCTCCAATCGCCCATTCCCCTCTCCCCTCCCAGCCCCTCATCCCATTCGGAAGAGGAAGGAACAAAAGGTCCCGGACCCCCGGCTCTGACGGGGCGGGACCCGGAGCCTCGGTGCAGGTAACGCCGCGGCGCCCGGCGGGCCCATGGGGCTGGGGTGTGTCAATGTGGGGCTCGGGTCGGTGAGGCTCGCCGCGTCACCTGGCCTCGGGGGCCGGGGGCTGGGGTGTGGCGAGGTCGGGGCCGCGGGGCGCCGGGCCCTCGGGGTGCGGGAGCGCAGGGCGGGGCAGCCGGAGGGACGGGGCCGGCAGCCGGAGGGACGGGGTCGGCAGCTGGAGGGAAGGGGTTGGCGCTCGGAGCTGCCGCCCGCCCGCTGCCCGGGGCGGGGGCCGGCTGTGGCCCGTCCCCTGCGCCGCGAACACACTCGGTAGTTTGTGGTTGTGATTTGCAAAGCCCGGAGGGACGGAGCTCTGGTTTCGGGAGTTGTTGGGAAGCCGAGTTAGGAGCGTGCGATACTTTGCTTCCACTTTTTTTTTTTTTTTTTTGGTGCTGTAACCTTTGTTAACCATTCTGGTCTCGGGGTTCAGAATCGCTTGTGTGTGCTCTCACACAAACACGCACACGGCTGATACTCTGTCCAGATCCTTCTCTACTCGCTTGTGAAAGTTGCTCTGTGAGCGGAGCCTATTTGTTTTTATCACACGCCTTTAGAGAGCACGCTGATTGATTTCACGTATTTCAAACTTGGTTTTCAAATCTGCAACTTTGTTTTGTTCTCTCCTGGGGGATACTGCCCTTGGGTTGAGTACTTTCGTCTTTTACTTACTTAACCGTTTTGTGGTTATGGTTTCCTTTTGATCCTAAACAAAAGAAAGACAGTACTTAGGTTAGTTTTGTTATTTCTTTCTCCTGACCCTTTAAAAGCTAAATACTACCGGTTTGTTGTCAACTAAACCTTTATTTAAAAAGAAAAAAATTTCCAGGTAAAACGAAAATGAAGTAGCATTTTCCATCTAAGTCCTGGCATGTTTGTTACAGTTTGGAGTATCCTAAATTTTGGTGTTTTAAACTTTTAAAACGACGCAAGTAATTAATAAATAAACAAGTGATCACGCAAACTCCATTTTTCCAAAAATGGTCCCTGAAATTTGAATTAATTTCCAGAATTCTGAATGATTAGTTCCTTTTCTTCTGATTTCATGTGAATTGAACCTTCACCACTGATTGTAAGGGTGCTTTCCTTGAGACTAATAAGATAATACATTTTCTATTATTCTGAAAATACGTTAGCTAATTTTCTAGTTTTGATACCCTTTAAAAAAAAGTTTTTCTCACATGTGTAAGGTAAATAATTAAATTAAATTTGGTAAGTTTTGATGTGAATAAATAAGTGAAGCAAATATACACAGAGATGGGAGAAATAATGTAAAATGGATTTCATAAATGTATCATGGTTGGAGGATTTTTTTTTCATTTGCCTTAAAAAACCATACAGGGTATTGATAGAATTTTCTCCACCAAAAGGTCATTTAGAAAACATTTATATTAAATTCAGGAAGTAACACTGATTTTATTTTTAAAGTTCCTTAGTGTTTTTTTTTTTTTTTTTGGCCATAAAATTAGCTGTGGTAGTAAGTAAGAATAGTTCAAGTCTATGGGCATATCTAAGGTGATTACCCACTTACACTCTTAATGTTAAAATTGAGTTTAAAGTAGTTCATTGGTCTGTTTTAATTAATGTAATGTGATTGGTAACATCCATTTCTGGACTTGTTTTAGTAAGAAATTGCTGTTAGAACTTGGTTTTTATACTCCGTTCTTACCTTGTACAGTGATTTCACATTATAGGAGTTCAACAAAGTTTGGTTTTTCAAGGCTGTAGGTTAACCTGTGCCTAGTCATAAATGGTCAGATCTCTACACACACAATCTGTAAGGTTCATGAAATAAGAATCTTGTAAGAAACTGTGCAGAGTAATTTCCTGTTGTTTGTGGCTTGTCAGGCTTGGTGTGTGCTTTAACTCTTAAGTAGGAATTTGGGGATAGTTTTGTATATTTCAGCAGAAATTCTCTTTAGTAAGAACAAAGGTTGTTTCTACTTCAAGATGGCAAAAGGTCCCCTTTTCATTTTCATATTGTAAATATTACAAACATGTTGCTAAAATTTTGTTACTTCACATTGGGGGAAAATCCGTGAGTGAAAAATAGTTTAGTTACATAACCTGCTGATCAAAGACCTATTGAATTTTTACATTTTGCAAATATTTTCAGCTTTGGCTTTTCTAAAGGTGTGAAAGCACTCCTTATTCTTGTTTGGTTTTGATTTTGTTGGCTTTGTACTTTAGGACTTCTCGTTTTGTAGCAGCTTTTTTACACAGGTGTTTTTGTAATGCATATAAAAGTCGTATTTAGTGCAGTCTGGCAGATGGAGTCTCATTCTTATTCTTGGGACAAGAGTCATTTTTAGAGGATGGCGGGGGGCATGTCTTTTGATGGGAGTAGAGGAGCCATTTTTATCTGTAAGAGGAAAGATTGTAAGTATTGCATTGTAAAGGTATGTCAGAAAATGTGAAATAAAAAGATTTCAAAACCAGTTCAGGAGAGGTTATGCATTTATTCAACAACTAACTTGTATTTATTGAACAGGTAACATTTATTCATTTATTAAACAGTAAAACAGCCTTTTGCTGTGTGTCAGGCCCTGAACTAGGCAGTGAAGTAACAGGGAACAAGTGTATCCCTGTTCCTTGATGGGATTAGAAAAGTGGAAAATCTTCATATCTCCTTGTCCTGTCCTCCAGTGTTTAGAGTAGGAAGATCATGTTAATGTACAAATTCAGGACTGAGCCAATTCCTAACGTATGCTTGCACGGCTTTCTTTTGAGTTTAGAGGACAGCACTAGGGAAGGTGTCACGTGTTAACTCATATTGTCACCGGGAATAGGTAGGGTATTTTTTGGGGGTGGGGTAACTTGTCACCATTTTTGCACAATCTCTACAAATTGAAGATATGACTAGTCTTTCAGAAGTATATTTGTTGCTGAGCAGGTGAACACTTGTAGAGCTAAGCCTAATTTGGCCTTAGTTTGATTATCCATTGCCTTTTATAGAAACCGGTTAGGGAAAGAAAGCAAACCTGAATCGGTCAGGTTCTAATGAAAGTATCAGAAATAAAGTATAAAAACAATTAGCTAAACCGAGAAAAAGGATTGGGCTGCAATCTTGTGTAATGGAAAGGCCCTGGGTTTTGGCGTCAGAGAGACCTAGGCGTATAGTCAGTTTCTCAGTCACTGTATTGGGCAAATTACTTAACTCCTGAGCCTTGGTTTTCTGATTGAAAATGGAGGTAATAACACCTTCCTCTTAAGGTTATTACATACAAAGAGTAAATGATTGTGATGAAGATACCTAAGCACAGTGCCTCAGACTAAGGGTCTTCTCAGAAGACCTTTGTTCTCTTCTGGTTGTAGCTTTCACTTGTTTTCTAATTCAGATGATTTTCCTACACTCTTCTCCTTGATCTATTATAAAATACATTTGAGAAACAGACACTTAGCGAAAAGGTCTAAGGTAGGCAAATTGTCCTAGTCCATACCTTTCAGTTCTAGTCATAGGAGAGAGATTGTGACCCTTAATTAGAACCTGTTGGCATCTATTTCAAATGTTTATAACAAGCAAAGTTATCTTGCTTCTAAACCCATAGTAGATTAGAGACAAGTAGATTGTGGGTCATGTGGGAGGTTGAGGGGAGTCTAGTGAGGGGTGGGGTAGGAGGATGGGGAACTGTTAGCCTACTGTCTATTTTAAGGAAAAACAGATAACAGTCTGGTGAGGATAATGGAGATAATCTACAAGACACAAAAAACGAATACTCAGAGCCTAACTAGCATGTCTGGAACCATTCAGTGCAGGACCAGACCTGAAAACATAGTAATGAAAGTTCATCGATTAGATTAAATCATATTTGGGAAAATCTATTTAAAGAGAGCGGTAATCTACATAATATACTTTAGATTGTCATTCGGGATGATTAACAAATGTTCTTAAAGGGGTAGAACATGGTTCTAATGACTTATGACAGATCCAAAGTACCTGCTCTGACCAAGGTGCTTTTCATTTGTTTTGCCATTCAGAGTGCCGTGATTCCAGACTGAAAAATCTTTCATGCTAGGCCAGTAGTAAAGAAAGGTGATCTAAATGGTGTTGCACCCCAGGCCACACCTTTTCTTCGGAGTAAGTCATTTTTTTGTCAGTCTGCAGGGGTGTCGTGTACAACTTTTCACTCAGGTTTTAGGATAAAGTATGCTAGAGATTTCTAGGACTGAACAAGTGTGGACAGTTGGCTAGTCTGTCTGTTGGGGGCTTCATGCTTCTTTTATGTGACTTCTTTCCAATATTAGCCTTGGTAATTTTTTTTGATCCTCATCTTTCCTATCTCAGGGTTACTTTCTAAACCATCTACTCCATCAAATATTAATTGGTGACCTTGTAATTTATAGCCTTAGCTATTTGGAAAAAAGAAAAGGGTCTTTTGTTTTTAAACCAGTAGTACAAAAGTTATCCAGCCTTTTTTGTTTAAAAATGCACAGTTTGAGGCTTATTGCTTATCTCTGATCAATTTTTTAAATTTATTCCATTTTATTTATTTTTGGCTGTGTTGGGTCTTCTTTGCTGCGCATGGGCTTTCTCTAGTTGCAGCGAGCAGGGGCTACTCTTCGTTGCGGTGTGCGGGCTTCTCATTGTGGTGGCTTCTCTTGTTGCGGAGCACTGGCTCTAGGCGCGTGGGCTTCAGTAGTTGGCAGCATGTGGGCTCAGTAGTTGTGACTCGCAGGCTCTAGAGCGCAGGCTCAGTAGTTGTGGCACACGGGCTTAGTTGCTCCGCGGCATGTAGGATCTTCCCAGACCAGGACTTGAACTTCACCGTGTCCCCTATATTGGCAGGTGGATTCTTAACCATTGCCCCACCAGGGAAGCCCTCTCTGATCAATTTTGATCATTACTCCAGGTTGATATAATTGTGATGTGTTCAATTAGGACATATTTCAATGCTGATTATAGGTAGACATCTCAAGGATAGCTCTGAGCTTCAATTTCAGTAATTTCATGTAGGGAGAATGTAATTTTGCCAAGCCAGATGGATTTAGACCCTGCCTCTGGTTTGGCTAGTTAGCCAGAAATATTAAGGTAGTTAAGGTAGTTGTGGCTCACATATGTGCCTTACATTCTAGAGTGTGTACGCATTCCTCTTAGATATAAGTGAGCCACACTGACAGGACAGATGCCTGGTAATTTAGATCTTTAAGTTTGTGCTTTTAAGAAAATAAGTCCTGAAGTGATTCATTCTCATTAAAATTTGTGAGTTTACTGTCAACTTGTCACAAATTCTTCCAGATAGTTCTGTAATTTTCAAAATCTCAGAATTACTTTGGCCTCAAGACTAGAACAGTGGAAAGTGAGTGCAGACTTTAGTTTTGATCTGTTCAGTACACATGTCCAGTTTGCATCTGAAAACCTGTAGTGCCCTACTGTGACCTCCCTTCTCTTTCGGCGGGAGGGCATAGCTTCAGGTTTAATGGCTGAAGAATAACTGGGAGGAGCCACTGGAAGTTCATCAGATTTATTACCTTGAGTCTTTCAGTTCAGAAACTCGATCTGAGGAAGTAGCATAGTAAATCTGTGATCTTGTAGTTTGCCCGTTGAAGATAAAGTACATTTGCATATGCTACTTCAGCTTTTCCAAAAATTCTATAACGGGATAATGGTTATGGACTTGTAAATATTAAGGAAATGCTCTGTCTTAATCATCCTTCATTATAAAATGTGGGGAGGTGAATCTGGTTTTCAAAGTTCACAGAATAAACTCCTGATGAATGGTGCAACGGAAGCTGGGCCCATGGGCTTTCTTCCTTGATTTGAATGAACTATGGAAACTTTTTTGTTGACTAGAGGCGCTCTATCTATGGCAGTGAATGCAAATTTTTCATGTTTAGACCAACCTTTTACTTTGTAGACAGGTGGTTAGGCTGTAGTTCATGTAAGCCTGCCAATTAAACTTTTCTTTATAAAATGTTTTAAGTATCAGGAGGGTTCCGCTTTTGCCTGAGGTTTGTGCGTTGGCCATATTTGCTCTAAACTAGTTTTCAAACCTAATGCACACACATACCTTTATGCACACAACAGCAACCAGAGAGAAGGCTCCTACCAGCAACAGCAACAGCATTATGCAGAATCTCAAAATGTAAGGGAAGTGACAGTTGCTGAAGCCCTGCCTGCTCAGTTTTCCTCTCATTCTTTGGCCCCCAGGAAGCCTTTGACGCTCTAGAGGAGTAGTAGATCGTAGAGAAGAAACTTTCTGTAGACCCACACCATTCAATATAGTGGACACCAGCCACATGTGGCTATTTAGCACTTGAAATATGGCTTCTGTGACTGAGGAAGTGAATGTTGAATTTAATTTTAATTAATTTTAATTTAATAGAAAGTTGTGTTGGGCAGTGCTACTCTAGCCTTTGCTTTAACTGCACTTTTACACCCTGAGGACTTGTACCCAGTTGATGTGGGTGTAATTTGTTGCTTTAGCAGAAGGTCAATACAGACTCTGGGAGTTTGAAGGGAGATTGGAGTACTGAATATTTGTGCTGATTTGAGTCTGGGCTTGTGTAGTCTCTTAATAGTTGGATCCTTTTTCACAGTCCAGGGATGATAAACTAGTATGTAGTTTTATGTTTACAAGCTGAATATAGACCTGTGGATTCCACACAACTCATTAAAGGTGAAAGGAATGTAACTCAAGTAAAGAACAGATAGAGTCTCTTTACACAGCAGTCCCCATATAATGGGGACTTTCACTGAAGTAATGACCTGCTTTTAGGGTTAAATTCAAGCTCTAACATTACGTTTTAACAGTCCATAAAACTGAACACATGAATGTTTTCTCTTTGCTTTTAAAAGGCACATTACCCATCGCTCTCCATGGGGCCAACTTAGGTTTCCAGTTGGCAGTGTCTTTCCTTACTAGCGTACAACTTTGGGAAAAAAGCATAGTTACAGTGAGAATTGAGAAATCTGGGTTTTTTTTGGTTGTTGTTCTTAAAACTAGTTTTTACTTTTTTTTTTTTTTTTTAATGCTTTCTATTGTCCTGGTTTCTTTGACCAAAACAATTATAAAAATCCAGGTCATTAGTAAACGTGTGATACATGTTTAAATGTGGATGGCCAAAAATCTAATAGTGATTTTATACTATTTCAGCAGGAACTTAGGTGTTCGTTATGAGGCAGCACCATCACATTTCAAGTATTTTATGTTGAAATATCTAACTTGATTTTCTTTTGAAATAAATATTTATATAGGTATTTGGAGAATGTTTTGTATTTGCAGTTTGAAGATATTTGAAATCTACATTTACTTTCTATACTTAATGACTTCCTTTGTTCTAAACTTGAACCTTGTGAAGTGTTTTTTGCCACTCTTTTTCATATTCGCCTTCCTGCTGCCCTTTTAGAAGTCATCACTGAATTCTGAATTGCCAAGTTTAGCAGTCTTTTCTCCATTATCGTACTACTTTCTTCAGTGTTTTTGCATCATTGACTATACTCTCTTTATCTAGATTTCTAAAAAATCACCTAAAGAGACATAGATTAGGCCCATTCCTCCTGCTACAAATGTTGGATAAAATGTAAAACATTTTTGGTTTTTATATATATATAGCTGATCTAGAGAGGGAGGGGTGAGAGGGAGAGAAAAGTCCCCAGGTACCAGAAATTTAGAAAATCAGTTAGTGTCAAGGAAAAGCTGGCCTTGGGGCATTTATTAGATAAATAATTCAGTAGCTGGGGCTGGGGTTGTAATGCCATTTGGGGAAAGGAGATAAAATTCTGGGAACTGTATACTAAAATATATATATATCTATATCTCTGTTCCGATATCATTGAAACTTCTGTGGCCTCTGAGAAAAACAAGCCTCAAGCTTCTCTATGGAAAAACTAGAAAAACACTAGTTTGTAGTGTTTTTGTAGAGGGACTTAAATATCACATGAAGGCCAAGCAGGGTAAATAAAAAGCAGACACTAGCTAGATGTAGCATAGTGGGTTTTTTAAATAGGTAATACATTATTGTATTCAGATTCAAAATTCCAAATTCAAAAGATACAAAAGGATATACAGTGAAAAGTCTCTTTGCCAGCCTGTCCCTGCCACCCAGTTGCCTTTCCAAAGGCAAGTAGCATTACTAGGTTTTCTTGTATTGCTCCAGAGATTTTATGCATATGTGAGCAACTTTGTGCATATATTACCTTTTAGTACAAAAAGTGGTTCTGTATTTTGCTTAATAATGCATCTTGTAGATTATTCCATGTCAGTACATAATGAGTACTTTTAAACTTTTTCTTTTGGTTGCACAGTATTCTTCTGTATGGGTGTCTATAATACATTTCATCAGTCCTCTGTTGATGGACATTTATTTCCAGTCTTGTGGTATTAAAAATAGTGCTGTAATAAATAACTTTGTTTATACATCATTATACACATACATAGGATAGATTTCTAGAAGTAGGTCAGAGGATATCTACATTTGTATTATTTATTTTAGGGAATGTACTTTATTCATTTTTTGAATAGGTAGTAAGAGCACATGGTGCAAAATTCAAAAGGGACAAAATAGTAAATATTTCAGATCTCTTAACTCCTGCTACCCAGTTCTGTATCCTTCTAGAGCTGCTCTGTTCAATAGTGAGCCACTAGCCACATGTGGCTCTTGAACACTTGAACTGTAGCTAGTCCAAATTGAGATGGGCTGCATTTGTAAAATACACACTAGATTTTTAATAATTAATTAAAAATAGAGTGTAATATATCTCCATTTTTAATACTGATTACACATTGAAATAATATTTTCGAGATATAGTAGGGTATATTAATAAAATTATTAAAATGATTACTTTTAACTATTTTTACTTTTTTAATGTAGCTAATAGAAAATTTACAATCACATGTGTGGTTTGCATTCTATTTCTGTTGAATGGCTCTGGCTTAAAGAAATTCCATATATATATATATAAACAAGTCTGAATGCATGAGAATTCCTCTTATCAGGCCGGGGTTTTTTTTCCTTTGCATTATAATCTGTAGCGTCAGAAATCTCGACGTTGGTTAAAACATACCAGGTGGTTCTTTACTGTCACATTTACTCTCACCATTTACCATGATCATAGTGGGTCTCATCAGTGAAAGTCATGCTTCCATTGACTTTTACGATGTTTGTCCACTTTAGAGAGAAGCCTGATATTAGTCTTTTTTAAAAAAAAATTAATTAACTTATTTATCTTTGGCTGCGTTGAGTCTTCGTTGCTGTGAGTGGGCTCTCTCTAGTTGCGGCGAGCGGGGCCTACTCTTCGTCGCGGTGCGCGGACTTCTCGTTACGGAACACAGGCTCTAGGCGCATGGGCTTCAGTAGTTGCAGCATGTGGGCTCATTAGTTGTGGCTTGCGGGCTCTAGAGTGCAGGCTCAGTAGTTGTGGAGCACGGGCTTGGTTGCTCCGCGGCATGTGGGATCTTCCCAGACCAGGGATTGAACCTGTGTTCCCTGCATTGGCAGGCAGATTCTTAATCACTGTGCCACCAGGCAAGTCCCCTGATATTACTTTTGCTACATGTTTTTGAACCTGCTCCAATCTGCACTGGTTGCCTACACCTAGTACACAGCAGTTGTCCTCGGATCCCCCTTCACTGTCATTTTATGGGGTTCACTGTCATCTTATGGGGTTCCTTAGCCTTTCTCCTTTGTTAGATCTCCTATTCTTTTGCTCTCCTTTCTTTTGATGAAACATATCCTTCAGGACTTCCTTTGAGAGAGAGTGTGTGTGGAAAATATTTGGAGATGTTACATGTCTGAAAATACCTTTATTCGATCCTGGGTGGGTAATAGAATTCTAGGTTAAAAATAATTGTTTTTCAGAATCATGAGGGCATTGCTCTGTTGACTTCACTTAGTGTTACTGTTGCGAAAATCAAATCCATTCTGATTCTTTTCTGTATGACCTTTCAAAAAATTTATCCCTGGAGACTTTTGGCTCTTCTTAGCATTCAGAAGTTTCATAGCCATCAACCTTGATGTGGATGTGTTTCATCCATTGTCCTGGGGTCTTGATGGGCCTTTTCAATCTGGAAGCTCCCATCTTTCAGTTCAGGGGATATTTCTTGATTTCTTTGACTGATAATCCCCCCCCCCCCCCAATCATCTCTGATGTCTTTCTGGAAGTTCTGTTTGGACATTTGACCTCCTGAACTGGTCCTCTAATTTTCTTCATTTTTCTCCACTATTTTCCATCTTCTTGTTCTGCTTTCTGGGAGATTTCCTATACTGTATCTTCCCACACTTCTGTTGTACCCCCCCCCCCCCATATCTGCTATCAAGTCATCCAAGAGCTCTTCTTTTACACTTTGAATGTTCCCTTTGTAAAGTATGTTTCCTTTGTAGAACATGCTGCTCTTGCTTCAGGGTTGCTATATTCTCTCTTGTTTCTCTGGGTATAGTGATGATTTTGACGATGTTTTCTTTCTCTGTATAGTCTCAAACTTCTTGAAGGTTGCATTTTTCTGTTTTTGCTTGCATTTTTTCTCAGATAAACCAAGTAATTCTTGATTAAGAAGGTGGGGTCTAAAAAGCCGATTGGAAACTAAGCATGTGGGTCTTCTTTCAGTTTCACTGTAGAGTGATCTGAGTGGACCGTTTGTTGGTAAACTCTCAATATTAGTATCTGTATGTTTTTCCTCCTGGGTTGGTCAGGTAACCCAGAGAGGAGTCTTGATCTGACTAAATGGGTAAAGGTCTGGCTGCTAGTATCTTGGGAGCCAGAACTCAGTGGAGGAGGGGGTTGGGAGTGTCTGCTTTTAGTGTGCTTATGTTCATTTACTCCCTCTCTTCTCCTAACGGGACCCAGGCCATCTCCTAGTACAGGTAGACTGTTTTACTCTCTGCCAAGAATAAACATTTAGTCTTCTGGAGAGGAGAGGAGCAGTTACCCAGTGGCATAGAGTGGGGAAGTGGATCTAAGTATCTGATTGCTTCTCAAATATCCCTCACCCAATCCTGCCTATTTTATCTCCTTCCTCCTTCTGGCCCTCAGTTCCTGCTGTGACTGGTGGTGTCTGCTACTTAGCCTTTTGAGAATTCTGCTGTGTAAATCAGGATGTTTCTCCACAGGTAGCCTAGAGTTAGTAAGTAGTCTCTGATCTGTTCACAGTTATTACTCATCCATCCATTTATCAAAATTTTGCTTGTTTTCTTCTTACTCTTCTCCCTATCCTCATGAAATAGTCTTTTCTTTTTTCTTTTTAAATTCCTTTATTGTGTGTTGAGTTTGTTTTTTGTTTGCTGTCTTCACTTGCAATCCACTGATTAAAGTTTTCCATTAAAAATTTTTAAGGATAACCCTCTGAAAGAATTGGAATAGAATGTATAACTCCAAATCAGTGGGGATGAGGCGGTGGAAATAAAGAATATGTGATCATTCAACTAGAAGGCAGGAAAGGAGAAAAAAGAAGCAAAGAAATTGCTTAGGAATTAGAAAACAAAATAAGATGATAGAAAATAAGCTTAAATATCTCCATAAACCAATATATAATTTCAGATTAAGCTTGCTGGTTAATGGAGAATGAAAAATTAAAAATTAACTAAATGCTTTTTATTAGTAGATACACTTGAAACTATGATGACACAGTTTTAAAGTAAAGGGAAAAGATGCAAAAAGATGTACTAGGCATAAACTCCATTTGGGCTGCTGTAACAATTCCATAGACCGGGTGCCTTATAAAAACAGAAATCTATTTCTCACAATTCTGGAGGCTGGGAATTCCAAGTTCAAGGTGCCAGCAGATTTGGTGTCTGGTGAGGGCTCGCTTCCTACTTCATAGACAGCTATCTTTTTGCTGTAACCTCATATGGCAGAAGGGGGCAAGGGAATTCCCTGGGGTGTCTTTTATAAGGGCATTAATCCCATTCATGAGGGCTCCACTCTCATGACCTAATCACTTCCCAAAGGCCCCACCCCCAGATACGATCACATTGGAATTAGGTTTCAACATGTGGATTTGGGTGCAGGGCAGGGCAGGTGTGGTAGGGACAGTCTATAGCAGTCTATACGGTAACATTAGCAGAATTATAAGGGTAAGTCAACAAATGTGTAATAATCATTGTAGGAGATTTTAACATACCTCACAGTAATTTAAGAAGAGATAGGTAAAAAATAAGGTTTTACAGCACTGGAAATGTGCAGTTACCAAGCATGCAACAATTACAAATATATTCTTTTCTGGTACACATGGAATTTTACAAAACTTGGTTATGTACTAGACCTCAGAGCAAATGTTGACAAATTCCTAAGAATTTGTACCTTAAAAATCATGTCCTTGGACCCTAGTGCAGTTAAGTTAGAAACATAACAGGAGGATAGCAACAACAGCTCCCAAATCCACAGTTGTATGCTGAAAAAAACATACTTCTAAATTTAAGAGCAACTCATAAAAATTAGAAAATGTTTAGGATGATGAAAATACTATCAAAACTGGGATACAGGGCTTCCCTGGTGGCGCAGTGGTTGAGAATCTGCCTGCCGATGCAGGGGACACGGGTTCATGCCCTGGTCCGGGAGGATCCCACATGCCGCTGAGCCGCTAGGCCCATGAGCCATGGCCGCTGAGCTTGTGCGTCCGGAGCCTGTGCTCCGCAACGGGAGGGGCCACAACAGTGAGAGGCCCACGTACCGCAAAACAAAAAACAAAAAAACAAAGAAAACTGGGATACAACAAAAGTTCATTTGCCTATCTAGGAAACTTACAACCTTAAATGTGTATTAAAGAATTAAGAATGTTTACTTAGTAAAGAAAAATAAGTTAACTATACAATGTAATGAGTTAGAAAAAGGAAGGAAATAAAGTTGAGAAATATTAATAGGGGAAAAATAGATATAACTGGAACAACTAAGCATAAGGTGCTAAGTTGAAAAGACTAAGTTTGATAGAGGAGGAAGAGAAGGCACAAATGTGTTAGAAATGAAAAAGGGATAGGACTGCGGCCAAATTGAGATTTCAAAACTAAGAACACTGAGCAGCTTTTTGCTTTCAGATTGGAAAACAGGTAGAATGGAAATTTCTGGCAAAATAAATTACCAAAATTGGCTTAAGAATAAGAAACTTGATTAGATTATAATGTTAAAATTTAAATTCATAGTTAGATATTACACCAAAATGAAATTAAATAAAAATCCTGAAACAAAAAACCCAAACCCCAAGTGAAAATTCCAGATGGGCAAGTTCTATTAAACTTAGGAAGAACCAGTAATTCCAGTGTTATACAAAATGTCATAGAAAAAGTCATTTTGCTAGGCAACTGTAATCTTGATACCCTCCCAGCCATCGAGACAAGTGTAGTACCAGAAGGGAAACATGTAGGCTACATCTCACTAATGAACATGGCAATAACATTTTAGGTAAAAATGTTAGTATTTGCTCAAAACAAAAAAAAACACTGTGACTATTTAGGGTTTGTCTCAGGAATGTAAAAATGATTAAACATTAGAAAACCTGTAAATGAAATTCATTACATTAACACATCAAAAGAGAAAAACCGTATGATAATCTCAGTGGGTGAAGGAAAGCATATGATAAAATTTAGTACTTATTCTTGACAAAAATTCTTAGAAAATTAAGAATTAGGGAACTTGCCTAATTTGAGTAAATGGTGTTGGTTTAAAAAATGGAAGTGTACCTATGGCATGATTCCAACGATGTGAATTTCCAGAACAGGTAAAATTACTTTGCTAGAAATCATGGGTGTGAAGGGTAGATTGACTCAAAAGGGACCCAAGGAATCTTTTTGAGATGATGAAAATATTCTGTATCTTGACTGGGATGGTGGTTATATGGAGGTATATATTTACCAGGACTCACTGAATTATATGTTTAACATCTGTGCATTTTATTGTATGTAAGCTGTGCCTCAATAAAGTTGACTTTAAAAAGAATACAGTTGACTCTTGAACTGCATGGGTTTGAACTGTCTGTGCCAGTCCACTTCTATGTGGATTTTTTTTTCCAATAACTATGTACTACACTATTCATGGTTGGTTGAATCCTCACATGCAGAACTGTGATACAGAGGGCTAACTGTAAAGTTATATGCGAAGTTTTGACTGCATGGGGGGTCAGCACCTCTAACCTCCTCATTGTTCAAGGGTCAACTGTATATAAAAACCAGTGCATTACTATATGCCAGCAAAAAACAAAATCTAAATTTTAAAAAGCCACCCTTTAAAATGGCAACACAAACTACAAATACCTAGGAAAAAATAAAAACACATGGGACCTTAATGGAAAAAATTATATGACCCATATAATATTCAATTATAAGAAGATATACTTGTGTTTATGAATAGAAGCCAGTATCGTGTCAGTTTTCCTCCACTTATTTATAAATGGTATCATTCCAATTAAAATCGCAGGTGAAAGAGAATTCACTTTATCAGATTTCAAGACATATTGTATAGCTTTAATGGTTAAGACATGATGGTATTTGTCTCAGATACAGACTAATGGAAGGAAAGAAAAAAAGCCTAGAAACACAAATAGCATTTGTAATCACTAGGGAAAAGATTCAGTATATGGTGCTGGTGTACTTGATTACTTCTGTTGAGGGGAAGATACCTACCTCACATCATACACACAAAAAAATTACAAGTGTGAAAAGCAAAACTTTACACTTTGACTTTTAAAAGGTGACAGCATATGGAAGGATCTTTAAGAAGGTACAAATATATACATATGATTAAAATACTGATAAATTTGAGCACATTAAAGTGAGCTACTTAAGTATAAAAAAGGCCATCAAAAGTCCCTTGCTAGGTGAAGATACATGTGACATGTGTAATTAACAAAAGACTATTATCCAGAATATATAAATAGTTCCTGTGAATTAAGAAAAAGATGGTGAATGTGAACAAATGATTCAAAGGAATAGGATCCTGAAAAGTCAGTAAACATGAAAATATTCTCAAACTTCTTAGTAGTTGGGGAAGTGCTAAACATCGACAGCCCTCTGTGTTGCACCCCATCCTTTTGACAAAAGTTTGAGGGACCAAATAATGTGTTAGTGATACTGGGTAAAATAGGAACTCATATTTCCTTGGTGGGAATGACAATTAGTGTAACCATGTTGATAGTATTTGGTAAAGTTGTATATGTGCATGTCCTACTATGCAGCATTTCAACTCCTTGGTATCTGTCCTAAGGCAGTGGTTTTCATATGTTTTTTTACAGACCTATGGTGGGAAATATGTTTTACATGAGACACAGACTGAATTAAAATTTTTGAAATAATTGAGTGCGCTCTGTTTTCTACTGTATTCTGTTTTTCTTTTTTTTTCTTTTCTGTTCTTTTAAAAAAGATACTTCTCAGGATCAACTAAGTTGATTTCATATTCATTAAGGGTTCACAACCCTCAATTTAGAGAAATGGCAGAGGATAACATATGGTAGAATGTCTCTTAAGAGTGTGTGTGTGTGTGTGTGTGTGTGTGTGTGTGTGTGTGTGTGTGTGAGGTTGCAGTGTGAAATTGTATTTCTCGCTGTGGAGCTTCTTTTTTGATCAAGAAGTTCAGAAGTTTCTGTCCTTAAAGAGCTCTCATATACGAATGAGAAGATATATGCCAGACTACTCATGGCAGCTTGTAAGAGTGGAAACCAAAAGGAGACTAGACAGTGAACTGTGATAGAGTCATATAATGGAGTGGTATATGACAGCTAAATGAATGCATTAGAGTTGAGGATTATATATGTATAATATATGCTATATTATAACTATCAGCATGGATAGTTATAATAACGAGTGAAAAAAGCGGAGTTACATGAGCAGTGTTTAAAAGTTTGACACAAATTTATAAAACGTGCAAAACTTTATTGTATGGATACCATATGTATCAAAACCCTTTAATGACCATGGGGGAAAGTCAAGATAGTGACTCTCCCTGAGAAACAAGAGGGAGGAGAGTGGGATCATAAAGGTGTTCATAGGGGACTTCAGCTATATCCATCTATCATGTCTTATTTCTTACATCTGATCAAATACTGCAAAATGCTGAGAGTTGACAGAGCTGGATGGGAGATCCAAGGGTGTTTCAATGTATTGATTTTTTTGTATGACTGAAATATTTTTTTCTTAATGTTCCAGCCACAATAAAACCCAAGATGGAGGAATAAGCAAATTTAATGAGATGTACAGAAAATTAGACAACTTATTGATGGGTATTAAGTCCAAAATAAATGGAAATATCTCATTTTCATAAATAGGAATACTCAATATCATAAATGAATCTAAATTCATCGCACTTCCAAAGTGCTATAGGGTTTTGGTGGAATTTGACAAGCTCAAATTAAAATAACTAATATAAATTTGAAAAATGAGGGAGCGCTCACCTTGTAGGTATCAAAACTTGCTTGAAAGTAGTAGTAATAGTAGTAGTGTAGATACGAACAAGCATACCAATGAACAGAATATAAAGTCCACAATCAGACATTTATTTATAGGGATTTGGTATGTGACAGAAGTGGCATTTTGAATTAGTAAAGGAAAGATAAACTATTTAATAAACGGTGCTGATTAAATAAGCTGTCCTTACAGGAGATATTTAGATCGCCATCTCAACCCTTAAAAAGAAATTCCTGATAAGTTAGGCGCCTAAGTGTGAAAGGCAAATCTAAAGTATCTACAAGAATATCTAGAGGGAGCAATATCTTTATAAAATCAGGGTATTTCTTTGTGTCTCAGATTCCTCATTGGTAAATAATAGTACCCACCCCACTGGATTCTTATGAGAATTTAATGAGTTAATGCTTACCAGACTATTACACTAACGTGTCATTGAGTAAGCACTCAATAAATATTTCCTGCTGTATTTGGGTGCAGAAAGGGATTTCTTTAAAAAGAAGCAAAGTTGTGTCATAAAAGATTTTATATTAAAATATAAATTTGTATATACTAAAAGACAATGTAAGAAAATGAAAAAACATTCTAAGGATTTGGAGATTTTTTTGTAATACATATTCAGTGATAGGGTTTATATCAGAATAAAAACAGTACGCAAAGAACAGCAAGTTGAAGACTCTGCAAAGAAAATGAACCGTGGTTTAATAAGACATGTAGAGAATGCTATTTGCAAAACTATTTTACAGTTATTAATAATTTGAAGGTTTTATTTGCTAGTTCAGGATAATCAGACCTCTTACTTAACTGAAACTTTCCAGTGAGTAATCTTGGAATCCCAATTTTACTAAGGTATCACTTGATAAGCTTTCTTACTTAGCTGTAAAGGTAGTCTTCCTATTCTGTTGAAACTTGCATTGTATAAGTATCAGTTATAGCTGGAATTAGGAACAGAGTTAGAATCTGAACTTATTTTTCAATTCTTGCAGATG
Organism: Orcinus orca; assembly: GCF_937001465.1. Taxonomy (NCBI): domain Eukaryota; kingdom Metazoa; phylum Chordata; class Mammalia; order Artiodactyla; family Delphinidae; genus Orcinus; species Orcinus orca. Next base: position 25,488,225 of record NC_064573.1, read on the forward strand.
TTGGGAAAACATTTCTAACTTTAGTAGAGAGCTTGCTGCCACACTATTGAAGGAAATCTGTATATTATGTAAATGACTCACATCTCGATAACTTGATCATAAATCTAATTTTCTTATTTTCTTACTCCATTTTGTCTTCAACTGGGAACATGGAGGAGTCGATACCTTGTAAAAAACCTAAACTCAGTCTGTTTACATTTCAAAACTATTGGCTAAATATGATACCTTAGCTATTTAAAATGCTCAGCTAATTAAAGTGTATTATCAGCATTACTGAAAAATATTATTTTATTGCATAATTGAAAAATTCTCCAGAGATAATTAGCCAGGAGTCAGCCAGCCATGATTACTAAAACGTGACAAGTTAAGGCTGGTAACTTTAAATGAACACATAGTTCCAAAGTGGTCATAACTGCTCTTCTAAGACATGGGACATTGAAATCATGTGGCAATACTAGGTCATGAGGTTATTCAGATGACCCAGAATAGGCGTAAACATTTCATGTTTTCATTTCCATGAAGAAAAAAAATTTTAACGATTTTACAGAAAGTTTTCAGGTCCCCAAGAATACATCTTAACTCACAAGAAACATTTCTAACAGAAATCTAACAGAGAACCTGTTTACTCAGATTCTTCCTAACACTGGGAATCCCTTTCATTTTTGCTGCATATATAAAAGTTTAATTTTTATTCATTTTCCTAGGCTGAATTCTCATGGATGGATTAATTAAACTAAAGTTATAGGCACTTTTAGATAGAGTCTTGTTATATTTGCTTGTTCTGTCAGTTTTTGGCAAGGAACAGGGATCCCTCGTGTAACGGAGGAAGAGTTTTGTTCTAAGGATAAAATCGGTGTGGGGCTGAAACAGTGCCTGCGGAGCCCTCAGAATCCAAGCCTTCTCCGCAGGACTAGCTCTGCCTTGCTTGGGCGTGCTCTCTTGCCCTGACTACCCTCTCTTCTGAGCCTCTGCTGTATTTTCTGCTGCACCCTGGTTATGTGATGAACACAGTTACTTACGTAAAGCCATGTATTAATCCTGACCCTGTAACCTTAGCCTTCAGATTTGCTTCTGTTTCTGTGTTCTGAATAGGGATTAGTGCATCATTCCACAGTGCTCAGTTACATTGGTTAGTGGCCATTATTCTCGAAAACTCCTTTTCCCTAAACTGTCCACATCCACTTGGCCAATAACATGTGAATTGTTTCTGAAATCACTGAAGTAATACTAACATTAGCACTAACTTGTCTTCAGTTTTTTAAACTGGGCTGCCTCACTCTCCCCTCTCTCCTACCACGTTGCTTCCTTGTACTCTGAGTTCTAGTAATACCTACATTTTTGGGGGTAACTCCTAAAACGTTTCCTGTCTCTTGAAAACCTGCTGAACTTTCTGCCTGGTATTCTCTCTCTCTCTCTTTCTCTATTCGCACTTCTGCTGTGTGTTGCTTTTGTGATACCTCTCCCTTCCAAAGGTTGAATTAATAAGCATGTTCTCTGTGCTTGGATAAGACTGTCACATGGTATTGAGGTTTATATAGCTGGCTCCACTAGAGCGTGCTTTGTGACACAGAGTAGGAATTCAGCAGAGGTCAAAGGTAGCCAAATACACCTTTTGCTGCCTGGTAGTTGCAAATGTCTACTTTGGTGGATTATTACATGTGTTTGATGTAGTTTTTTGTGTTTGCTTTATTTTTTCAAGTTGTAGTTTCATATACTATAGTATTTTTAAATTATAGTATTTACTATAGTGTACTATAATGTATGGCATTTTTATATATACTTATTTATGTGTGTTATTATAGCATCTCCCACTCTAGACAGCTTAATGGTGCTACCTGCTGTCAAGCTCTCGTTGCTGTTCTTTACTTATCTTACAGTTCCCTAACTGGGCAAACCTCACTTTCCCACCATTTCTGCTGTATTGCTAAAGAAAGTCACATAATCCTGCTTTTTGGCTCCTTTCAGATTTTTAGCATCTAAACCACAGTTGGGCTATCAGGGGTGCCAGGGCAGCATTGTTATGTGGAATTCCAGAGATGTCCCTATAAAAGGGTTACTATGGCCAAATAAATTTGTGAAATTTGGCATGCTATATTACCTCTTGTGGGAGACCCTTGGGACAGTCTTCCTGAATTGAGGTTGGGACCTCTTAATTGTTTTTCCCTTTTGAGGGGAATGAATATGATTATTAATTAGGTTGTGACCATTATTTTCTAGCAAACTGTACCAAGGCCTAAGTATCTTCAGTTTGGAAGACCATTTTTGAGAATGGTCTTTTGAGAATTCAAAGTCCTTTTTTGAGAATTATACTAACTTTTTTTTTTTTTTTTTAAAGTAAAGGTATACCTCTGTTGCAGCAACCTTGCCACCGCTGCCCCAGATAAGTTTGTGATTGGATGTCATTTGGGCTCTCACTGTTTGTTCTCAAATAATAAAAAAAAAAATCCCTCCCACATCCACGGCGCTGTTCCCCAACATATACCTAGATGTGCTTGCAGAGGCTCCCCTCCAAGCTGTGGGCAGACACTTGTTGGCTTACTTAACATCCTTGGTCAATTGCCACGTCCTCCCTTCTGAAACTTACAGTATGCGTTGGCATATTGAAGGTCTGATAAGTTCTTAGATAAAGAAGTCCATTTAACTTTGCTTGTTTGAAACTTCTTAATGTATTTGTTTAGATGCTTTTTAATTTTTTTGAATTGTAATTTACATTGATAAATGCCCAAACTTTAAATTTTCAGTTCTGTGAGTTTTGATACTTGGGTACTCACATGTAATTACTTCTCAAAATAAGATAGAAAACAGTCTTATCACCCCAGAAAGGTATTTGTGCATCGGACCAAGCATTTCTCTGTGTGTCCCTCCCCTTTCCTGAGACAGTCATTTGACTTCTCTCACTGTATTAGTTTCCCCAGTTGTTGCAAGTCATAAGTGGAATCAGTATATATTTTGAGTGTCTTTTTCCCAGCATGATTTTTTTTAACATCTTTATTGGAGTATAATTGCTTTACAATGGTGTGTTAGTTTCTGCTGTATAACAAAGTGAGTCAGCCATACGTATACATATATCCCCATATCTCCTCCCTCTTGCGTCTCCCTCCCTCCCACCCTCCCTATCCCACCCCGCTAGGTGGTCACAAAGCACCAACCAGCATGATACTTTTGAGATTCATCCATGTTGTGAAGTGTATCAGTAGCTCACTCATTTTTGTTCCTGAGCAGTATCCCATTGTATGAATATACCACAGTTGTTTGTTTTATTTTTTTCAGTTTTCTTGAGATTTGGGCTCTTTCCAGTTTGGGGCCATCATGAGTTATGGCTACTATGAACATTCTTGTATAAGTCTTTTTTTGTGAACTTAAGTTTTCATTTTTCTTGAATATGTCTAGGAGTGGAATTGCTGTGATATAGGGTAGATGTATGTTTAACTTCTTAGGAACTTGCCAGTTTTCCAAAGGCACTGTACCATTCATTTTACATCACATCAACAGGGTATGAGCATTTCCAGTTGCTCCATATGTCAGGCTGAATAACGGTCCCCAAAGACATCCAGGTCCTAGTCCCCAGAACCAGTGAATGTTATTTATATGGCAAAAGGGACTTTCCAGATGTGGTTAAGGATCTTGAGATGGGGAGATTATTGGGTAATATCTGGGTGAGCCCTAAATGTAATCACAAGTGTCCTTATAAGAGGGCAGATAGAGGGAGGTTTGACCTGAGATGGAGAAGGCAGTATGACAATGCAAGCAGAGATTGGAGTGATGTGCTTTGAAGGTGGAGGAATGGGGCATAAGCCAAGGAATACGGGAGACCACTAAAGGCTGAAAAAGGCAAGGAAGCAAATTCTCCCGTCAGACCCTCTGGAAGGAAACAGTCCTGAGTATACTTTGACTTTCTTGAATTCATTGAAACTCATTTTGGTAAATCTGTGGTGGTTTAAAGCACTGAGTTTGTGATAATTTGTTACAACAGGAATAGGAAACTAGTATATTCTACATCTTCACCAACATTTGATAGTGTCAGAATATTTTTAAACCATTCTAGATGGTGCGAAATGCATTGTGGTTTTAATTTGCATTTCCTGAAGATTGTTGATATTAAACACCTCCTAACGTGCTTATTGGCCATTCCTGTGTATCCTCTTTCATGCAATATCTGTAATTTGTCCTTTGCCTATTTTTTAAAAAATGGAGTGCACTTTTTTCTTTGACTTGCAGTTCTTTATATATTCTGTATGGTAGCCCTTTATCTCAAATATTTATAGCAAATATTTTTTCTCTAGTCTGTGACTTACTCGTTCTTTAGTGGTGTCTTTTGGTAAGCAGGCATTTTAAGTTTTGATGAGGTTTGTGTTATTTATATTTCTTTTGTGGTTAGTGCTTTTTATGTCTTAAGGACATAAAAGTATTTTGTGTTTTCCTCTAAGAGTTAAGATTTTGCTTTCCTATTGAGGATGGTATAAGATAGTGCTTGAGGTTTACTATTTTCCATATTTTTGAAAAGCTGTTGAAAAAATGTTGAAAATAGATTGACTTGGCGCCTTTGTAGAAAATGAGTTGACTGTATATGTATGGGTCTATTTCTGGACGCTCTTCTATTTCACTATCTTTATTTTTCTTATGCCCACTCTATACTCTTGATTACTAAGGCTTTTTCAGTGAGTCTTGAAATAAGGTGGTATAAGTCCTCAAAAATCCTTTTTCTTTTTTCAAGCTTGGTTTTATTATTCTAGATCTCTTTTGTTCCATAGGAATTTTAGCATCAGCATATCAGTTTCTTTTTAAAAAATCCTGCTGGGATTTCAACAGGGATTGCATTTATATATCAAACTGGGAAGAATGGACATTTAAATAATATTGAGTCTTCCAGTCTATGAACATGGTCTCTCTTCATTTCAGTCTTCTTTCATTTACCTTAGCAATATTTTGCAGTCCTTAGTATAGAGGTCTTGAGTATCTTTCTTTAGATTGACCTATAGGTTTTTTTTGTTGTTGTTGCAGTTATAACTGGTATTTCTTTAAATTTCATTTTCCATTTGTTCTTTGCTTGTATGTAGAGATACACTTAATTTTGTATGTTGACCTTCTATCATGAAACCTTGCTAAATTCACTTCCTAATTTTACTAGTGTTTTTGTAGGTTCTGTGCAGTTTCCAATGAAGACAGTCATATCACCAGAGAATATACTTACTTCTTTCCAATCTTTATGCCTTTTATTTCTTTCTTGCCTTATTGTGCTGGCTGGAACATTCAGTGCATTATTGAATAGAAGTAGTGACAGTGGACATCCTTGTCGTATCCTCAGTTATAAGGGAAAGGGACTCAATGTTTCATCATTAGATATGTTGCTAGCTTTAGGTTTTTCATAGATGTCGTTTTCCAGAATGAAGAACTTCTTCCCCTTTTCTATTTCTAGTTCTCTGAGGGTTTTTAATCATGGATAGATATTAAATTAACATTGTCAAATGCCTTTTTTTTTTCCCCTGCATCAGTTAAGAGAATCATAAGGATTTTTCTCCTGTATACTGTAAATGAGGTGCTTGATTTTTTTTTTTTTTTAACTGTTAAACCAGTTTTGCTCCTTGGGATAAACCCCACTTGGTGATGATGATTACTTTTTCTATATATGTTACTGGGTGTGATTTGCTAATATTTTGTTAAGGATTTTTCCTTCTAGTAGTAGCAGACCTTTGCTTTTTGTATTAGTGCAGGATCTTGGGCCAAAGACAGTTTCTTGCTCCTGGCCCATTGTCATATCGATAGCTTTGCTTTCTATTCATTCCTTAGCATCAGGGTATGTTTGTCTGCCACTGGTGGTGGCAGTGTTTCCTGTCTTCCTCTAGGGGTAGACTGTGGTTATGTTACATGGTGAAAGGCTTGTTTGTATGTGGGAGGTGGGCAAATAGGCTCTGCTCCCCCCACCCTCTCAAATAGTACACAGCTTTTGCTTTACTCTTCCCTTTCAGGCAGGGAAACTTTCCTTGGGCCCTGGGTGTGGGAGGCTTTCCTGCATCTCCCCTCCTGGTTGAAGGCTTTTGCTTCATGTTAGGTGCCACTTAAAGGGGAGGAGCTCTCTCCCTTCTCTTGCCCCATGCCATTCTTTTTCAAGAGAACTCAGTTGAGAGCCTTTGAAAAGAGCTTGTGAATGAGTGCAGATTCCCCTTTCGTCTGGGTTTTCACTGCCATCCTAAGTGACACTCAGCCATTATATTTTTATCTTTAATATTCAGCAGATTGACTACTGTATGTTTCCTTTCCATCTGTGGGTTGATATCTGCCATCATTTTTGAAATGCTTTTGGCCATTATCTCTTCTTAAGCTTTTTCTGCCCCATTCTCTCTTTTCATCTCCTTCTGGGACCCCAGTTACACTCCACTTAAACCCCAATTGACATTTGGTCTTGGATGTTCTGGGATTTTTTTCCACACTTTTTTTTTTTCTCTTCATGTTTCAATCTGGGCATTTTAATTTGGCCTGTCTTCAAATTCACAGCTTATTTCTGTCTGTTTTTAAATCCATCTAAAGAAATCTTTAATTTCTGATACTGTATTTTTCATTTTTAATGTTTCCCTGTGATCTTTTTTTTAATAGCTTCAATGTCTGTGATTAAATTCTCCATTTCATTATTCATGTTGTCTATCTCTTCCATCAGTTTTCATCATAGTTATTTTAAAGTATGTCTGATAATCCCCAAATCTAGGCCCTCTCTGATCTGATTATATTAATACTTCATCTTTTGACTTTGGTTTGCTACTCTCTCTGTCTTGTAATTTTTGATTGAATGCTGAATGTTTGTGTAAAATCAGTACAGGTTGAAGTATATATTATCTACTTCCCCGAAATGGCCCATCATTTCTTGTGGGGCTAAGTCAACAAGATGTGTGCATAGTCAGCTAGTTCTGGGCTTATTTGCAACTTTATTTTGATTAGTTCAAGTGTCTTGAGAGTGGGATTAAGACTTTACTTTCTGTAAGATTTGTTGTCTTAGTGTAATTTCAGTTATCTCTTTATGCTTTGTATCTGAGCCATCAGCTTTCTGAACCGTGGTGACTTCTCTGCTTTACAGCCTAGCTACTGGTTTCCTGGTCATTCTGGAGTTCTTTTTGCTCTCTAGTCTTACCCCAGGCTTTTGTGCCTAGTGAGATCTCTCGGTACGAGTAATACCTTCCAGTGCTTTCTCTCAGCAGTCCTTTCCTACCCCAGCCTTGGTAGTTCAATTTCCAGAGTATCTGCATGGAAGTTTCTGTCTCAGCTGTCTTGTCCCACCTCAGCCCTTGGCAGCTGAATGTCTGGAGTCTCTTGGATTGATTTCTCTCACATCTCACCACCACCCCTCCCCCTACCCCCTCCCCAGGGCATTTGAGGAAGATCCTAAGCTTCTTAGCGTATCTTTTAGCTTTCCTGCCCTGTCTTCCAACCTTTGCCATATTTTGGCCAACTCTTGGTGCAGACCTGTGGGATTGAGCGGTTGAGTGGTGCAGACTTGCTCTGTGGAATCCTTGGAATTCTAATGTCTTGTCAGCCTACATGTTACTGTTAAAATGTACTAAAATTTAGGCTGATTTCTCCTTACCTTCACTGTGGTGGGATTATTCCTCCTTAGCCACTCTACCAGGAAAGAGACCATCTGTGGGCCCCTCTTCTATCAAGACTCAACACTTTCCGGAATTTAGTTTCACTTAGGTTTCTTTGCATCTTAAACTTTCTGATGGGTTCAGAAAAACCATGATTTTATAGCTTTTCTGTCTTGTTTTGATTGTTAGGGTGAAAGTGATGGTCTATTGTGACTCTGTATCTCCTGATTAGAAGTGGAACTCCTTCATGGAATACTTTCTGATATATAATCTGGCAAATACCTGATAAAGTTTGTTATTTCACTTCACCCTAGTTGATTTTACACCGTATTTCTCAGAGCTAGGTTTCAAAATGTTTTCCATTCTTCTCAAATCTGAACTCTCCAGTTCTGTCCTCAAGTGGTAAATTATCTTATCTCTTACTTTGAGATTAAAGCCATTGACATTAAATTTTAATTGGGCTGGTGGAAAGTGTGGGAAGAATTTGTAGTAGGTGCTTAGAAAACTAGGCAAATGAAAAACTAACATAATTAGCTCTGGGGAAAGGAAAGAGTTGTACAAAAAAGGAAACATGATTATACAGTAGTAGTTATACAGTAGTAGTTAACTACTAATCTCATCAGGTACAAAACTACCTGGGAGATAATTATTTTTAAGCTTGGAGGAAAGCAAGTGGTCGTGGTGTAAATCCTCATTTTCTGTAGAAAAATCGCTAGATATATCTAAACTTGCTATTTCAAGGGATACCATTACTGAGGTATAAATAGCAAGAATAAAAGTTAAAAGGTTCTCTTGGTGTGAGAAGAGGAGCTATATTTGACTTTACTCACTATGCATGTTGTTACTTAGATATAAATGAAAATATTTTTTAAAAGAGGCTTAATTAAAAATCTTCTCAAGGGGTGGTAAAAGTGAACCAAATCTTTTTATCACAGACTCTCTTTACCTTTATTTCTTTATTTTTATATTTTTTAACTCTTTGCTTTTTTCTTTGGCTGCTTTGGGTCTTCGTTGCTGCGCACGGGCTTTCTGTAGTGGTGGTGAGCGGGGGCTACTCTTCGTTGCGGTGTACGGGCTTCTCAGTACGGTGGCTTCTCTTGTTGCGGAGCACGGGCTCTAGGTGCACAAGCTTCAGTAGTTGTGGCGCACGGGTTTAGTTGCTCCGCGGCATGTGGGATCTTCCCAGACCAGGGCTCGAACCCGTGTCCCCTGCATTTGCAGGCGGATTCTTAACCACTGCGCCACTGGGGAAGTCCCTATGTCTTTATTCTTCTTGTTTACTTCACACTTCATGCCTTTTCCCTTGTTATAACTTTACATTTTACTTTATGATACTTGGTTATGAAACTTTAAAACTTTGGGGATATTGAGCTTGTAAATTTTTAAAAATATTTTTGTTACGTGTTTTGAGAATAGATTGAAATTCTAAAAAGTGAGGAAATCTTTCTTTTGGTGAAGATATTTTATTGATACTAAGTTAAAAATAAAGTAGTATGGGTAGTGATAAACTTGTCCAGTGTTGATAAAGATAAAAGATTTTACTTGCAAAATTATTATATTTGTCCACTTATAACACTGTCTTGTTTTTAGAAGGATTTGTTTCCACAATTCATTTAAATTATTAAAGTCATTTTCAGGGGTGAAAAAGATAACTTCTGAATGTCTGTTGTGAAAGAAATAATTTGAATTTCTATTGTATTCTGTAATTTGCTTTTGATACTATGTTGAAACTAGTAGTTGATTGTAAAGTTAGCTTCTAAATTATCCTTTCCATATCTTTTCTAGGTTAGATTAAGGAGGATATTTTCTTAGAGTGGATCGCTGCCTTTGGTAAGAACATGTCGTCCATCTTGCCATTCACTCCACCAGTTGTGAAGAGACTGCTGGGATGGAAGAAATCAGCGGGTGGATCTGGAGGAGCAGGTGGTGGAGAGCAGAATGGACAGGAAGAAAAGTGGTGTGAGAAAGCAGTTAAAAGTTTGGTGAAGAAGCTAAAGAAAACAGGACGATTAGATGAGCTTGAGAAAGCCATCACCACTCAAAATTGTAATACTAAATGTGTTACCATACCAAGGTAAGTGTTGTTAGATCAGAAATTTGATGGCCATACTGTTGAAAATTGCTTAAAGGAATCTGAAGGGAAGTTATTGAAATTTTGTTACTTTCAAGTGACCTGTCAATAGTGATTATTAAAATATGACAGCTATTTTTAACCTGTCGTATTAATTTTGTTTAACTCGTTAAGACTTGTTTATTTTACAAAGCATTTTCTTGAACAGTGAGAAGGTTTAATCAAGCAAAATAAAATACTTAGATTGTATTTTTATCTTCACTGTCTTCATTTACCTTCATTGCCTAAATGCTTCATTGTATGTTATCCTAATTTCTGTGATTGAATGACATTTGAATAAAGATTCAAAGATTTTTCTATCACCAGTGCAGTAGTGACTGACAGTTTTCGCCTCCCTTGGTCAAAACTTCAGTAAGGAGTGAACAGAGGCTGCTAACATTGTGATGAATTTTGTATTGTTTTTGCTTGAGTTGCAGCACTGCTTCTAACAAAGAACAGTATGTGAGACAGCTTCCTAGGTGTCATAGGTGGTCAGAACCTGTCTTGAAGACCTACCTCTTGTATGAGAAGGACCTGTTACTTAAGAGGTTGAAGTTTTATTAGTGTAAATTTAATCATTTACAGATCAGTACCACTGTCAGAAATACTGTTTTTTAACATAAAGTAGCGAGTGGTTTTTAAGTGTTTTAATGTGTACTACTATAGTTGTGCATATTACAGGGTTTGCGGGAGTGTCAGTTTATAGCATTTTCTAAAAATGATTGTTTTCAGTGTCATACACATAGGCTAGCATATGGCACGTAAAACCATTCTACTTGACACGTTTCTAATGAGTTTTGGGAAATACACTCTGGATGCTTGTTGATAATAGATCCTAATAACACCAGCCTGTCTGCTTGCAAATACTAGGAGTAGAATGTTTCCTCCCTTGTTTGGTAGGTTAATTATCCATTTCTTTTACCTCACTTGTTTCATGTATTTCTTAAATAAGAGTCACTTTTCCTGGTATATTCTTTCGTTTTAGAAATGTTTATGAATGCCTGCTGTGTACAAGGCACTGGTTTTAGGCACATGGGATAGATACAGTATGAACAAAACTCAAAGTTCCTGCCCTCCTCAGGGATAGATGTACACAGTAAACAAGTGGACAGATTAATCTAATTGGAGATGGTAATGAGTACAAAGAAAACAACGACTGAGGGGTAAAACTGCTTTGGATTGGATTGTGACACTTAATCTGAGCTTTGAGAAGTAGCAGCTAGCTGAGGGAGGTCTTCTAGGCAGAGGAAGGAGTGAGTGTAAAGATGCCAAGTCAGGATATAGCTTATTGTATTGGAGGACTTAGTGTATCGCAGTAGAGATGGCGTGATACAAAATGAGTACAAAACTTGGAAAGGGTCAGATCATAGAGGGCATCGTAGGGCAGTTTGAATTTTAGTGTCAATGTAATAGAAAGCAAATAAAGATTTTTAAGTGGATTTTCAGATTTTAATCCTTTTTTCTTTTCCTCGGTACGTGGGCCTCTTACTCTTGTGGCCTGTCCCATTGCGGAGCACAGGCTCTGGACTTGCAGGCTCAGTGGCCATGGCTCACGGTCCCAGCCGCTCTGCGGCATGTGGGATCTTCCCGGATCGGGGCACGAACCCGTGTCCCCTGCATCAGCAGGCGGACTCTCAACCACTGCGCCACCAGGGAAGCCCTTAATCCGTTTTTAAAGAATTTTTTACATTTATATTTTTACAAAGATCATTCTGGCTGCCGGACACACGTGGTTGGAGCTGGGGGTGGGTAGTGGTGTAGTGGTGTGTGTGTGCATGTGTGTGTGTAGTAGACTGGTGTGGTATAGTGGTCTGCAAGCGGGGAAATGAGGAGGCTATTGAAGCAGTCCAAAACAGAGATGCCAGAGGTTGGGCTGGCATGGAGGCTGTGCTGCCACCAGAAGTGGATGGATTTGGTTGGAAGTTGAACTGACAGGACTTGCTAATGAATTGGTTAATAAGTCAGGTTTTTTGTGTTCACTTTTTATTGTATAGTGCCTGGTATTTCAGTTCAGTAAACATTTATAAACATACAGTCTTTGCTCTTGAGTTGCTTACTTCCTAGTAAGGGAGGTAAACTTTAAAAAATAAGAAAGATAATTTCATAATGTGCAGGAGGTGTTCTGAAAGATGTATGCTTAGGGAGCTGTTTGCAAAGTGGGGACCCTTCCCTGCTCTGCGGCTTGTGGAAGGTTTCCTCCTGGAGAAAGATTGGTGCCTGAGTTGGGTGGAGGTAAAGGAGGAGTTTAGTCAGGATAAGCTCCATTCATCCAGAGTGGCCCTGGGGTGTTGAGAGGACTGGTGATGGGGGTCCTGGGAGTGCCAGGTGGGAGGTGGGATATGGCAGGACTCAGAGGCTGTGTGGTAGGGAGGAAGCACCACATCCTGCGCGCTGGGGGGTTCACACTGAACATGAGTGTGATTGAGTGATGGGGGAGTTGTCAAAGAGTCTTAGGTAAAGAAGTGAGGAAAATGGTTGTGAGACTGTCAGGAGTGGAGGCAGGGAGACCAGTTAGTATGTTGTCTCCTCATCCAAGGGAGCTGTGTGATCCAGGAAGACGGGGGGCCATGCTTTTGCACAGCTTCATCTAGGGCTTCGGTGCCAGTGCGGTGAGGTTGTTGGCAGAACAGAACTGAGAGGAGAGTCATGCAGTCCTGTCTCTTAAGGAGGTACAGTAGGAAGCAGCCTCATGATGGAAATGTATAGGCCTTCTGTTTAAACTGTAGAAGTCCCTTTAGTCGAATTTCTTTTCCTTATTTTCCAGTCTTCATTTTACAGTCTAGTTTTTAGAGATTTTTTTTTTCATATTCTAGGGCTTTTTCATCATTTAAAGATTTTTTTCCCCGCACTTTTACCTGAGTAATGAAAGTGAAGTGGTGCTTGTCCAGTATCTTGTTTTTCACTCTTTAAAAGTTCCTTGAAGCTTAGAAACTTGCTTGTCTAATTTGGTGGTCTTTTTTTTTTTTTAATATTTCAAGAAATGTAGATTTGTTAATATTGGCTGTTTATCAAAAACCTTAAGTTTCTTGCACTATATTCTGGAGCCATATATTTTATAAAGTTTGTTTTTAATAATAGAACAGTTATATTGTGTCAGATTATTAGTCACCTCTTAACTACTAAATGTATTTAAACATTCAGTCAACTCTTAATTATATAGACTGTAAAAGGTGGGGAATGGGTGTGGAAAGGGTCCATTATAGAGGAATCCAAACCCTAGCTTAAGCAAAATTATTTAAAATGTAATTCATGGTGGATTTACTGTAAGCTTATTAACTTAAAATTGCAAATAAGTTGTCAATAAAATACCTTAACGTATTGATGTACTCATCACGTATTAATGAACATGAAACATAAATTACTTAATTTTTTAAAATGACAGATGTTTTCTGTTTAAAAATCCCTGTTTCATTGACTCTTCTTAACAGTTTCCTTTCCTCCAACCCCCATCTTCTAATGTTAGAGTGGGACTAAATTGCGGCTAGAAACATAGTCCTGACTTTATATCCCTCCCATCCCCCTCACATAATTAACTCTGCCTTCATTGCTTTGTCTCTGAAGGGATAGAAGCTACTACCCATATGTGTCACTGCTTCCTTCCTACTGTTTTATGTGGTGACACAAAGTGATTCATGGGTAGATCTTAACCTATTAAGCTACAGTGAGCTGAATAGTATAAAGTTTCATGAAGCTTTTCCATCTCAATTTTTTGAGACTAACAAATGGAGGACAACTCAGTCATAAAATCAGAATGGCAATTGATGTTTAGGTAATGAATCAGTCAGAAGAAAAAAAAGTGACTTTCAGTGCATTTAATCTACAGTAAAGCAAAATCCAAACAGCAGTGGGGATGGAGAGCTTGTAAAGTTTAAAACAAGTGGCTGTGAGGTCTGAAATGCCAATTTGATAATATCCATTGTACATAAATGAAGAATTTATTTTCATAAACATAAATTATAAGGGCTTTCCTAAGGTGGTACTTTGACCACATAATTACATTTTGATCTTTCATCTTAAGGAAATAATCAGGAATATGGTCCAAGATTTCTGGTGTTCATTTCAGCATTGTTTATAATAGCAAAGAATTAGAGAAACCCAATCCTAACCCACAGTTTCCTTAACTGTAATAATAAAGGAAACTTAACCCAACTCATTTTATACCAGAATTGAAAATGAATAGTAAAAGTAAAGTTTATATCAATCTTACTCATAAAAACAAATGCAAAAATTATAAATGAAAAAGCTTGAATTATAAAAATAAAACCACAAAATCATGACTAGGTAAGGTTTATTGCAGGAATGCTAGTATGATTCACCTACAGGAAATCCATTAATGTAAGATACTCTGTATTCATATTTATGAACACTCTGATCTTGGTGGATCTAGAAAGAGCTTTCTATAAAATTCAGTATTCATGTTAACAAATTAGGAATAGGAATTTTCTTAACTTGATAAAGCAATACTTCCAAAAATGTTAACACTTAATCTTGAAACTTTAGAGAGAAATACATCAAATTGTTAATAGTGATTATTTATGGATTACCTAAAAAAAGAAATGTCCTGTAATTTTTCTGTAATATTTATCTATGAAAGTATGTTTTACTTTTGCAGTCAGCATAATCAAATTTTTTTTTATGGTTTGTTTTACTTTATTTTTTTTTAATAATTTTTTAAAATTTATTTTTATTTATTTTTTGGCTGTGTTGGGTCTTTGTTGCCGTGCGCGGGCTTTCTCAAGTTGTGGCGAGCCGGGGCTGCTCTTCGGCGCGGTGTGTGGGCTTCTCATTGCGGTGGCTTTTCTTGTTGCGGAGCACGGCCTCTAAGCATGCGGGCTTCAGTTGTTGTGGTTCACGGGCTTAGTTGCTCTGTGGCATGTGGGATCTTCCCGGACCAGGGCTTGAACCTGTGTCCCTAGCATTGGCAGGCGGATTCTTAACCACTGCACCAGCAGGGAAGCCCAATTAAATGTTTAAAAAGAACTTTTGGGCAATACTTAGACTATTCTTGGCTTTGCTTTTTTACCCTTTAAATTAAGTCAATTTTTCTGTTAAAGGGCAGTTATATTTTCATTTTCTTAACATTCTAATAAATGTCTTTATATTTTTTCCTTCAAAAAGTATGTTTCTTAAAACAAAGTAGTATGTGTACATGATTCCAAATTCAAACACAGATTATACAGTGGAAAAATGTGTCCCTCCCACTCCTGTTGTCACCCGTCTCCTCACCTAGTTGTATTACTAGTGTCTTATATATCCTTACAGGATATGTTTCTTGTTAATACTGTTGCTAACATTTGGATTTTGTTTTCCATCTTCTAAATTTTTAAATATCAGAGTAATTGAAATAAACTTTATGCAGATGGTCAACTTTTACTTTTGATTTTGTATTACTACCCCTTTTACTTCTCTGGATAACCCAGGAAGAATTAAAGAGAAGTCTTTTAAAACCAAACTGTAGTATCCTTCAGTTCTTCTTAAATTAGTGTTTTTTTGTTATTTCAGAAGAGAATAATTCTCTCTCCCTCGTTCACACATAGAAATAGACTGTGTGTGGGGGTGTGTGTGTGTATGAGATAATATATATGGAATACTATGACAGAAAGAACTCTGAAGTTTGATGACTTGTTTTTGAGTCAGCTTCTTCAGTACTGATGAATGTGAATCCTGAGGCATGTGATTATACTTTTGACTGTTTCTTCATCTGTGAAACGGGTGGTACTATCTGAGTTCTTTCACAGTACTATTTTTGGGTCCTTTGAAATAATGTTAAGTTTAGTTTGTAAGCTATAAAGCACTACAGCCATGAATATGATTTGTTTGAAATTTTCACAGATATTCCATGTCTTCATTTTCCTTCCAGGTTTTCTAAAAGAACTCACATTAAATTGTATTGTCTATCTTTGCTTAGTAAACATTTCTGCCAGACAGCTATCATAATTTAGTATAACATTTATTTATAAAATCAGTTCATCAAAGCAATGAAACATTTTATAAATGCAAACTAGAACTTTGAGATTACCAGCCTCAGCATCCAACTTGTCATTTTCTTTCTATATGTTCTGTGTATAAGTTGTGAAGGCGCTTGTAATGAGCACTTCACTATGGTCCTGTGAAACACAATTTGAAGGACACTTTGCTAAGACCCTTAACCTTTATGTGGTGCCTACATTTACAGTTCTTTTTTTTGAGGGAGCTCATGCTCTAGGACCCTGGTGCTCAGAGCCCTTTTGTGTATATGATACATTCTTCGGTAGGGCATTTTTATCATTTACCTTATCAGGGAAAACATCCAACTGCCCTAGGACCTAGGTTCCTTTATAAAATTATAGGATTATTACCCAGGTTAATTAATATATAATTTTAAATTTAACGCTCGATGCAACAAGCGTCATCCCCACTTTTCTTGTCCCATTCACGTAACGTATTGGCTTTAAAGAATTCATTTCTCAACTTAGAATCAACCTAGCTAAAATAATAAGCATTTAAAAAATTATAACCATCTTTTATTTTCTCAGCATCTTTGGTCTCTTTCCAGTCTTATCTGGAACCATTTCAGTTTGCCCAGACTATGTGACTAACCACATTCTAGGAAGATCATTATTATTGGGGACAACATTTAACTATATTGTTTGCTCCTTCTCCTGCCTGTCTTGTAGTAGAGTGTTTCCAGGCCTATGTCGTCCCCGCTGGTAATACAAGTAAATGTACCACTACCATCTAAGGCAGGGGTCCCCAACCCCCAGGCCACGGACTGGTACTGGTCCATGGCCTGTTAGGAACGCGGCCGCACAGCAGGAGGTGAGCGGTGGGTGAGTGAGCGAAGCTTCATCTGTATTTACAGCTGCTCCCCGTTGCTCGCGTTACCGCCTGAGCTCCGCCTCCTGTCAGATCAGCGGCAGCATTAGATTCTCATAGGAGTGTGAACCCTACTGTGAACTGCGCCTGTAAGGTATCTAGGTTGCATGCTCCTTAGGAGAATCTAATGCCTGATGATCTGAGGTGGGGCTGAGGCGGTGCTGGGGAGCGGCTGCAAATACAGATTATCATTAGCAGAGAGGTTTGACTGCACAGAGACCATAATAAATCAACTGCTTGCAGATTCATATCAAAACCCTATCAGTGTCAAGTGAAAACAAGCTCAGGGCTCACACTGATTCTGCATTATGGTGAGTTGTATAATTATTTCATTTTATATTACAGTGTAACAATAATAGAAATAAAGTGCACAATAAACGTAGTGTGCTTGAATCATCCTGAAAACACCTCCCCCACCCCCCTACCCCGGTCTGTAGGAAAACTGTCTTCCACAAATTGGTCCCTGGTGCCAAAAAGGTTGGGGACCACTGATCTAAGGGACCTGAAATTGACAGTACCACACATAGACTGTGAAGATGAAAAATAGTAGTAAAACACCAGTTTAGGATATTCTTCAATCTTGTGTTAAATCTTACCTGGTAATTGGACTGAAATGACTGTGTCCCACATGTCTCTTATACTCTGATCTTTACATTCTTTTTGTTTTTCCTCTTTCAGTTCGGATGTTTTCTATTGACCTAAGTTTGAGTTTACTGCTCCTGTTTTCTGCTATGTTCAGTCTTCTGTTAAACATATCCAATAAGTTCTTAATTTAAAATACTATATTTTTCATTTTTAGTATGTTCCTTTGATATTATAGATTCTGAATCTCTATTCTTCACCTGTTTTTTCTATTTTCTGAATTTTCTTTAATATATTTATAGTAGTTATTTTATAGTCCCTGTCATCTCTAATATCTGGATCATCTTTAGGTCTGCTTCTGTTATTGTCCGTTCATTCTTTTGATTATCATCACATTTTCCTGCCTCTTCATGTGCTGTGTAATTTTGATTGTACGCCATATATTGCATACAAGAGAATTATAGATGCTGCAAATGATGCTTTCCCCTGTCAGGTAGATAGGCTGATCACCTTAATCTTCTCAGGGGTTGAGCAGGGTTGAGGCTTGTTGCCATTTTAATTTGATTTAGTCTACACTGGCACGTACCTTTTCTGCAAATAAGATTCTCCTGGGATTTTGCTTAAAAGCCTGGCAGGTCTCTGTCCTCCACTCCCTCAAACACTGTGGGAGATTCACTTCTACTCTTCTTCCATAGCTTGAGTTTGGCTCTTGGGCCTCCTGCTGCTTGCATTTTTAAAATCAGGCAGATGTCTTTGAGGAAGGAGAATCTTGTGATTGTCAAATGTTTGACTGTGTTATTTTCTTCAGTTGAGTTTTTCTTCCCAGACCGAGCCTGATGCTCAGCGTGTACCTAGAATCTGCAGGTGACCCCAGGGAAGGAAATGACAGACAGTCATCAGTTCACCAGAAAGTGTTCTCGCTTCTCGCAGTCTTTGTTCATTTGGATCTCATTACTTTAATAGCTCTCCGTTGTCTTTGAATAAGTATTTTTTGTTACTTTTTTCCCCCTAGTTGTTGCAATAGGGAACATTAGCCTGCTATGACCTGCTTATGTCTTATGTGGAAGCAAAATTGTAACAGCTTTTGAAAGTGGGACTCTTCTGGTATTTATTCAGAGACCCGAAATTGGAGAACAACTGATTGCAAGTAACCTACACTGAGAATTGAGGTGCTATACCATTCATGCAGGACTTGCAGAAAGGATTAGCTGAGACAAGTATTTGCTACAGTTAACCCATCACTGACCTCTGAGCCATGTAAATAAAATATAAGAGTTTGTGGAAGGGATCCCATGTGAAAACTTGGGAGCGAGTAGAGTATGCTGTGGCATTTCCTCTTTCTTTATCCAAATTGAGGGGCTTCAGGGAACTTCTCAGTTTGACATGAGGTTTGGGAGATAAATAGACTGGTACCTGACTGTCATCTGAAAAAGGCTAAAAAGTGAGAGAGCAGCTGGAGCTGCTCCTGCATCAGTAGAATGAAGGCAGGGCACTGTTGGAATGGTCTGCACGTTCAGAGTGCAGTGCATCAAAGGTGCAAGAATTTTCCCATGGGCCAGGTGGACTTTACTAAGGTAGTTGAAGTTGACTTGTCTTGAACAGATCAAGAGGCTCAACTTGGAAAGTCAGAGTGACCCAAGCCAAACAGCCAGAGAAATTCCTGCAACAGGAACTAACTACAGGGAAGAGGCTGCATTTGGGCTTCTGACCTTATAAGTCTGTTCCCTCGTCCCCTAAAACCCCCTCTTCGTGATGTTCCAGAACCTACAGGGCCCTTAGAGGTAACAGCTAGAGAGTCCTGGAAGAGGTGAAATTAGCAAAATTGAATGAGAGAATAAAGTTTTGATTTAGATCAGGGTAGTAAAATTTTAATTTCTGCAAAGACGTTTATTGTGTTATATATATATAATCTATTTGGGTGTGACTAGAACAGCCATGGGATCTTTCTGAAATTTTACGCAGAAAGGAGGAAAACAGTTTGACAGGAGCTTGCTTGAGGGTAATGATATGGGAAGACTCAACAAATCCAGCTTTTTAAATAAGCTGTCTGTATTCTCCTTTTGAAAACTTGGGAATCCAAATTTAGTGGTGCTGGGGACAGGTAGACTATATGGGGAGAATGGAGGAATGTTACATACATCTGCATGAAGTATGTAGCATTTTTTTTTTTTTTTTTTTTTTGCGGTACGTGGGCCTCTCACTGTTGTGGCCTCTCCCGTTGCAGAGCACAGGTTCCGGATGCGCAGGCTCAGCAGCCATGGCTCACGGGCCTAGCAGCTCCGCGGCATTTGGGATCTTCCCGGACCGGGGCACGAACCCGTGTCCCCTACATCGGCAGGCGGACTCTCAACCACTGCGCCACCAGGGAAGCCCAGGACTTGAAATATTTTGAGCAACTATTTTTAGAATTGATATTTAAATCTTTTCAATGATAGGGACTATTTTATTTGTGTGGGAGATATTTTGTTATTTTTCAAAGGCAGTAGAAACATCTAGCAAGATCTCAAAGTGTGTTTTCAACATAACTTTAAAGGGAAAGGTAAAAAATTTTTCAATCATCACTTGGTCCTTTCTTCTGCTTCTAAAAAGAGCTGTTCCAAACCAAAGAAGAAGAGTATCAGTTTTATCTTATTGGACTCTATGGAAATTTTAGTGTCTCCCCGTATTTTAATTTGGGAGTAGCTCTACTAATTTCCTTGTCCAAAGCGTTTTTTTTTCCTGAGAAATTATAACTCTTACAGTGAAATCTCTAGTTTTTATAATTAAGCACATTCTATAGTGCTTTACTTATCAGAAATTCTATACCAAAGTTATTGTTTTAATTTTGTCTTGCTATGTTTTTATTTTTAGTAAACTATATAAGAGACAGAATAGTGTTGGTAATTAAGAATGCAGCCTCTATCCCCGCCACTTGCTAGCTGTATGACCTTAGACATGTCACTTCATCTCTGTGCTTCCATTATCTCATTTGTCAAATGGGGTAACTGCCTAAATTGTGGGTTATTGGAAGATTAAGTAATTCAGTATGTGTAAGGACTTAGTGCTATGCTTGAAATATAGTAAGTGCTTAATCAGTGTGAACTATATGTGGGGTGGATCCCTCCCCAAGTTTGATTTTGATGTGAGACTGATGAAGCCAAACATGTAATGAAAGGGCATGAAAAAGATTATTGTTCATATGATAAGGCTTTCTGGGGAAAGCAGGGCAGGCTCCCAAACTGGTCCAAAAATTACTTGAGAAAGGAGTGACAGGAGACATGGGGCTGGGGTGATAATTCCTGCACTCCTGTGTGTGCCCAGACTTGCCTGGTTTAAAATTCTCACCAGCCCCAAGGGCTTCCTTATCAGCTTGCTCAGATTTGAGGCAGAGGGGATGAGGACATGATGGGACTCGAAACTCTTAGCAGTCACATATCAAGAATGGAGTTAGATTCCTCATTAAACTCAATAAGGATAATTGAAAAGTAAACCACACCTAGGTGCATCATAGTCAAACCCATGAAAGAGAAAGTCTTGAAAGCAGCCGTGAGCAATGACATGTTATATACCTGGGAACGATGATGTGAAGGACAGGTGACCTTTTGCAGAAGCGAGAGGGTCAGAAGATTATAAAATGATATCTCTGAGGAGCCATAACCATAAATGTGTATCTACTTAATAAAAAAAGCTTCAGAATACATGAGTGAAACTGGATAGAATTAATGGGTCAAAATGACAAAAAATTGTGGTAATAGTTGGAGAGTTCAATTAGACCAAAAAAGTAAGTAAAGGCATAGAAGACCTAAATCTAAAATCAGTATAATAACAGTCTTTTCAAGTACTCTTGGTAACATCACCAGGAAAGACTATTTGCAGGGCACAGATCTCAATAAATTTTAAAAGATTGAAATCAACAGAGTATGTTCTCTGCCAACAGTAGAACAAAATTAGAAATTAATACCAGCAAGACATATTAAAAATGGAAGTTATCGTAATTCTTTGACCCATGGGTCATTTAGAAGAGAACCATGAGCAAAATCAGAATATATATCAAACTAAATGATAATCAAGTTATACCATATCAAATAAGTGGGATGCAGCTAAAGCAGTGCTTAAAGGGAAATTTATAGCTTTAAATAATTATACTAGAACAGAAAAGTTATCTAAGACGTCACCTAGGGAACTATGAAAAAGGTCAAAGAAAATGGAAAGTAAGTAGAAGGAAGAAATAATAAAAATAAGAGCAGAAAATCAATGATTAGAAAAGAGACAACAGAGATGATAAATCCAAAAGCTGATTATTTAGAAAGATCAATAAAATTGAATAAACTCCTATAATGCTGATGGAGAAAAAAAAGAGAGCGCCCATAACCATAAATTAGCTATGTATGAAATGAAAGAGATATTATCATGCTAGATCCTACAGACATTAGAAGCATACTATGGATATATTTTAAACAACTTGATGTCAACAATTTGTAATAGTCAAATTTCTTTAAAAACATGTTACCCTGGCTGGTGCAAGAGGAAGTGGAAGATTTGGATAGCCCTATAATCAATTAAAGAAATTGAATTCATAATCAAAATCTTTCCCACAAAAAAAACTCCAGGTCCAGTTGGTTTTACTGGTAAATTCAAGCATTTGAGCAAGAAACAACATCAATCGCATAGAAACTCAGAAAAACAGAGTTATTTTATGAGGTCAATATAACCCTGATAACAAAACCTGACAAAGATGGCACCAAAAGGAGAAAATTTAGAGATTGATACTTGTCATGAACATAGGTTTAAAAAGTTGTTAACAAAACATATACTCCAGCAGTATACAAAGAGGACATTATGATTGAGTGAGATTTAGCTCAACAATGCAAGGTTAGTTTATAATATTCAAAAATTAATCAGTGTAATGCACAGCACTAACAAAGGAGAAAAACAGTGTTGATCACTTTACTTGGTTAGAAGCATTTAACAAAAATTCATCCATTCATGACAAACACTCCCAGCTAATGAGAAATGTAAAGACGTTTCCTCAGTTTGATAAAGGACATTTAAGAAAAACTGACGGCTTAAGAATATACTTACTCACAAAATAATATGTTTTCCCTAAGATCAAAAGTAGGACAAGGATGTCCATTCTTGTGCCGCCTTCAATTCATTATTTTAATAGAGGACCTAGCCAGTGCAGTGAGGCAGGAAAATGAAATATAAGAGGCATAAAGATCTGAAAGAATGGGTCAAAACTCTTGCTTTTTGTAGATGATATGATTATGTAAGAAACCTTAAGGAATCTACAAAAACAGTCACTAAAGCAAACAAGTAAATTTAGCAAGGCTTCATCTTACAAGATCAGTTGTATTTTCATAAATATTAACAGCAGACAAATGGAAGTAATATTAAGAAAACAATTCTATGAATAGTAGCACCAATAAAATACCTAGGAATACATTTTTTTTTTTTTTTTTTTTGTGGTACGCGGGCCTCTCACTGTTGTGGCCTCTCCTGTTGTGGAGCACAGGCTCCGGACAGCGGCCATGGCTCACGGGCCTAGCCGCTCCGCAGCATGTGGTATCTTCCCGGACCGGGGCACGAACCCGTGTCCCCTGCATGGGCAGGCGGACTCTCAACCACTGCGCCACCAGGGAAGCCCCAGGAATACATTTTTTTAAAGACATAAGATCTGTACACTGAAATTTCAAAACCTTAATGAGAAAAATTAAAGAAGACTAAACAAATGGGGAGAGAATTCTTCTCATATAGCCAGATACGCTTTTATCAGACTTAGACTCCCTAGATAACAATTATAAACTCTGCACAAAATAAAAAGAAAAAAAATAAGGCACTAGAGAATGAACAAACAAAATAGACATTTTGAAGGAGATTTGACCCTTGGAAGAAGCAAGTGACATGAGGTGAATTTTCTGTTCTTATAGCTTTTATCCATGCAGAATGTGCAGGGTAGCTACAATTTCAATATGAAACCTGCCTTTTCTGTCCTGAAGAACCAGAGATCAGAGTTTAGGACAACCACAGTTGCTGAAGAGTGAGAGGAGAATTCTGGCATGGAGAGAGCCACAGAAGGGGAGCCCCACATTTTCCTTAAAAACTTTGCTGAAATCACTAGGCTGGTGAAAAATTAATTGGAATTGTTCAAAGACAGAGTTTGAGTGTGAACAAATTAATTGCCTGCCAAAACAAGAACAGTTAACACTTAGAGGAATATAACAGAATCTAGCATCTCCATCATGTAACGTTCACAGTGTCCAGCATACAGACTTTAAGTTACTCAACGCATGAAGAGCAAAGAAAATGTGACCCTTTCTCAGGAGGAGACCAATGGAAACCAACCCTGAGACAACCTTCATGTTGGAACTACCATACAATAAATTGACAGACATACCATGTTTGTGAATTGGAGCACTCAGTAGTATTAAGTTAGTTCTCTCCCAGTTTAATCTGAATCAAATCAATCTCCATCAAACCCTAAAAATATATATGGTTTTCATAGAATGTACAAACTTATCCTAAAATTTAGGACCTAGCATGTCCAAAGCAATCTTGAAAAAGATCAGCAAAGTTAGAAGACTTAAATTATCTGACTTCAAGACTTTCTGTGAAGCCACAGTAATCATATATTGTGTTTCTGGCATAAAAACAAACAGGTAGATAAATGGGATAAAATAGAGAACCTTAAAATAGATACTTATGTGGTTGTTTGATTTTTGACAGATTTGCCAAAGCAATCCAGTAGGGACAGGAAAGTCTTCAATAAATAATACTGGGAGAACTGGATTCTCCATCTGGAAGAATGAACCTTGGCCCCACCTTAAACCATTCAAAAAAATTAATTCCAAATGGATCATAGTTCTCATCTAAAAGTTAAGACTATCAAGCTTGTATAGGAGAAGACGTTTGTGACGGAGGTAGGCAAAGGGTTTTTTTCTTTAAAGGATATGGAAAGCAATAAGAGGAAGTTGTTAAGATAGACTTCATCAATATTAAAAAAGTATTTCATCAAAAACCATTAAGAAATGAATAAACAAGTCATGGAGTGGAAGAAAATATTTGCAAAATATATTTCTGAGAAGGGGATTGTATCCACACTTTATAAAGAATTTCTGTAACTCAGTAGTGAGAAGAGGAATATCCTGATTTTAAAAATGGGCAAAAGATTGCTCATTTCCATCACAAAAGAAGATATAGAAAGGGCCACTGAGCAAATGGAAAGTGTGCAGTATTGTTAGTCATCAGGAAAACGCAGATTGTGAAACAGTGAAATACACTGCACAACCACCAGAATGGCCTATCGTGGGGAAAAAAACAACACATCAGTGATTGCCTTTGGGGGTGGGGGAGGGGATTACAGGAATTAACTGAGAAAGGGGTAGGAGGGAATTCTTGGCAGGACAGAGGGTTACCCAATTTATGTATTTGATAAAACTAACAAAATGGTACCATTAAGATTTGTTTGACACTGTAAATATTACCTCAAAAAAAGAGTGATCCGTGAGCTCTAGTTAACAATATACACATTCTTTAAGGTCTAGATTTGAAGTATCTACGACAGTTTTGAACGCATCAAAAAATAAGATGGATTGATAAATAGATATTGGGGCAAGGACAGCATGGCTCAGAGCCTTTATTGGAGTTTTCCAGGGAAGGAATGATAGTGCTGGGTAGATATGCTGAGTTAAGTTTAGGATTAGATACTTTTAGTAATTTTGGCCAGTCTCTGGACTGTAGGGCTGGTTCCTAGTTGTCCAGTACCTAGCCCTAGGGTGATTTAGGGCAGGAAGAATATTGGCTTGGTGTGTGTCAGAGTTTGATTAAACAGTTAGGGGTGTGAGCTCTGGATCGGTTGGTTTGTGTTTCAAAGGTGAGCTCTTAAGGGAGTCTCTTGCCACCTCTAGACCTGGGAGGGGTAGTCTCTCCAGGATCAAGGCTTCAAATGCCAGAGTATCAAGGATACAGAAAATAAGAAAACATAGTTAATACATTTCCTATAAAAGTTTGAAACTACAGATTTTAAACTATCATTCTGCAGAAGTATACCTTTAAAAATTTAGGCTTTTAAGCCAGCCAGAAGTGGATGTAAATCCTGGCTGTTACCTCAATAGCTTTGTGACTTTTTGAGTTATTTTTTTTTTTTTGCGGAGCAGAGGCTCCGGACGCGCAGGCTCAGCGGCCATGGCTCACGGGCCCAGCCGCTCCGCGGCATGTGGGATCTTCCCAGACCGGGGCACGAACCCGTGTCCCCTGCATCGGCAGGCGGACTCTCAGCCACTGCGCCACCAGGGAAGCCCACTTTTTGAGTTATTTAACTGCTCACATTTATTTCTTTATATGAAAATAATGGTCATGTTAATTCACTTTATAGGGTTGATATGAGTATAAATTAGATAATACATATGAAGCACTTTGAACAGTGCCAGGTACGTAGCAGATGCTTAAATTAAATGTTGGCAATTTGCTTAAGTTTTCTGTAGCCAATGAAAATTTCTTAATTGTTCACTTGTATCCTTTGCTAATTCGTTAAGAACAAGGTTGTACCTAAAGCTCCTTTCTTGGTGATGGAGTGAAGGTTAAAAACTATCTGGAGGGGGCTTCCCTGGTGGCTCAGTGGTTCAGAGTCCACCTGCCGATGCAGGGGACACGGGTTCGTGCCCCGGTCCGGGAAGATCCCACATGCCGCGGAGAGGCTAGGCCCGTGAGCCATGGCCGCTGAGCCTGTGCGTCCGGAGCCTGTGCTCCGCAACGGGAGAGGCCACAACAGTGAGAGGCCCGCGTACCACCAAAAAAAAAAAAAGAACTATCTGGAGGTAGGCATTTTCTTTTTTTCCATTGCCCATCCCTCAGCTGTATAATGGTGTGAAGTGAAGTATACAGACACACGTAGTACATATACTTACAGAGACTTTATTTTTTTATTACAGCTATCAGCTCTTGATTCCTGTGGTGATATAAACTTTTAGTCTTACTAGTCATATACAAAATGGAAGGACTGATCTGTTATAAGTAGAAATAATGTTGAATGGGTGGGGCTTTCCTGGTGGCGCAGTGGTTAAGAATCCGCCTGCCAATGCAGGGGATATGGGTTCGATCCCTGGCCCGGGAGGATCCCACATGCCACGGAGCAGCTGGGCCCGTGGGCCACAACTACTGAGCCCGTGTGCCACAACTGCTGAGGCCCACACGCCTGGAGCCCATGCTCGGCAACACGAGAAGCCACCGCAGTGAGAAGCCCGCGCACCGCAACGAAGAGTAGCCCCCGCTCGCCGCAACTAGAGGAAGCCCGCACGCAGCAACGAAGACCCAAAGCAGCCAAAAATAAATAAATAAATACATTTTAAAAAAATAAATAAAAACAGGAATGCTTTAGAAAAAAAATATTTTGAATGGGTGGTTGCAGATTATTCTGTAGCAGTCCTTGTTTCATGAGTACATCAGTAATCGAGCTGGAGCCTCAAGTGAAGTTTCTTTTGTTGAACCCTTTCATTTTACTCAGTGTTCAGCATTGCTTATATGGGTTTCCCCAGTGACAGTCTAGATCCTACTCCTTTTGATTTGTAGAAGAAATACACTCTTTAGACAAGAAGTTCGTGAAAAATAATGAATTAGTAAAACACAATGAGGCTTATTACTTTTGACACTGGTGGTTTAACTGCTGCAGTAAATTGTGCAAATACCGTAGGGACAGTACAGCTTGTTTAATGGTTTATATGCTTCTGTGGTATGAGCCTTCAAAGTCAGTGTTATTTTCTTGAGCTTAGTTCACATTACTTCTCTTCTATCTCCTGATAACAAGTATACAAATAAATATACGTCCTTAATTCAAAAAGTATATTAATTAACAAACAATGTCTGTTTGAACCAAAGTTCAAAATGTTAATGTAGATGTGTGTATAAAATACCTATACACATATATGGTTGGTAAATTGTACACTAGATTTTAAATTTTAACTTCAGTTTTCAAAGGTTTATTCTTAGATGAAAAAAAGCTTTAATGGTTTTGCTGATAATTATTGTAAAAGTGATTACAGGGCAATTCTATAAGGATTTCTTCCAGGTTTACTACAAAGTCATCTGGTTAGTCCAGTGGTCAACTAATATACTATATGCCATTTTTTTTTTTTTGGCAGTTTAGTGTCCTGATGATTTTAATAGCTGTTCCAGCCTCTTTTTCCCAGATTTTTAAAATTCAGTCTATGTAAGCAAGAAAGTTTCACAGTTGATAATCTGCCTTTAAGAAATTGTGTTTCATGCAGAGGATTGGACTTTGCATGGTATTCTAACATGGACATGCTTGCTCATCTGTCTGTGAATTGATGCAGGGACAGCATCGTAGATGACTTACGGTCTATTACATCTTATTTCAACATAAATTTATAATCTATGTTAATTGCATTGATGAACAATATCAAATTTTTATCAGGCAGGTAGAATTTATCTGAGACCAATTTTGTTTTTAACCAATTAGCATGGTATTTTTTAAAACTAAAGAGTTTTTAGACTGTCCTAAAGTCAGATAGTCAAATTTAGGAGATGTTGAGCTAATGTGTATGGGATAGTGCTATCACTGTAGTTAATTTTGTAATTAATAAAGTCTAATACTTTCTTTAGGATATGTGGATTTCACCTAGCAGGTATTTTTATGAGTTTAATGTTTTCAGACCCATCCTTCTCTTCCTTACTACTTGTCAACAGCTTGGTGTTGTGCAGGTTGATACGTTTCACGTTCAAGTAACGTGTAGACATTTCTTGTGGACTTCTCTTAATGTTGTTTAAATGCTTATACATTTATTTATTTATGTTTGGTTGCGTTGGGTCTTCATTGCTGCTCACGGGCTTTCTCTAGTTGTGGCGAGCGGGGGCTACTCTTAGTTGCGTTGCGCGGGCTTCTCCTTGCGGTGGCTTCTCTTGTTGCGGTAGGCGCACGGGCTTCAGTAGTTGTGGCACGTGGGCTCAGTAGTTGTGGCTCGTGGGCTCTAAAGCGCAGGCTCATTAGTTGTGGCTCACGGGCTTAGTTGCTCCACGGCACGTGGGATCTTCCTGGACCAGGGCTTGAACCCATATCCCCTGCGTTTGCAGGCGGATTCTTAACCACTGTGCCACCAGGGAAGCCCTGTTTAAATGTTTAGAAACATAATTTAGTGTAAACTTATGCTTATCAAAAGGTTGATTTATACTGAGTTCTATAACCAAGAAAGTTCTAACATCAAGTTAATGATTTGTTAATTTTGATTTTCTGTTTCCATTGTGATTGTGCTGCTGAATGACTAAGGATCTTTTGAGGCCAGCATACTACCATGTGCCCTGTGTTGCTAAATTCTCTACCTCTTTTCTCTAAGCCTACTATGAAACATAATTTATTTAGCACATCCTGATATCATTTGGCCTTTTTGCGGTGATCTCATCATTTACATGTTAAGTCAATCTCTCTACTTACCTTTGGTGCTGAGGTGATTGTCAAACCCAGATCCAGACCCAGACACCGAGATGATGCAGGCGAACAAGACTAGTGCTTACCAGGTTATCCAGAATATGTGTTTAGAAGATTTATGTAAAGTTACTATTTACTCAGAATAAAAATGTAACTTAAAAAATTATTGTAGGAACCAAACAGACCCTTGAGAGTACTATATTTGAGGTGCCCAGGGATCCCCAGGTTTTAGTCACAGAAATGCTGATGTAGGTGGTGAGAAAGTAAAAGCTCAGAAAGCTCTTGGTGGAGTGGAGAGCATTGTTGGACAAGAGTGGGCTGGAATCCTGGCCCTGCCACTTGTTAGGAATCTGACCTTGGTGAGATTGTTTTACTATCCCTCTGAGGCTCGGTTTCCTCAAATTGAAAGTGAGATAATAATGCACAGCTTGCAGGTGATTATAAGGTCCATAATATATTTAAAGTCTTACATAGTACCTGACATGTAGCAGCTGATTTATGAAGGTAATTGCTATTACATATTTCATTGGTTTTAAGGTGCACATTTTTTCACTTTGGGGTGCATCATATAAATAAATTTTGAAGTTTTTCCTTTTAAGTTTAACACAAGATAATGTTGCATTTTAGATTTATTGAAATAAGGAATGTGCAAAAGACTTTTATAAAATAGTTGTTACAATCAGTGCTATTTCTCTAACATTTTTCCTGGGTTTGTTTCTTTTAATATCTTTTAGGAACTGTACATACTTGCAGTTGTAACTTGCCACTCCTTGTGAACAAACTGAAAACCTGAGAGATCCATTTTCCCCACTGTTGTTTAATGTATTATGATTTAGTGTGCCTAGGAACGTTGTGGTCCAGTTTTTATGCTATAAAAATATTAATTTAGTCACCAGATACCTTGCTTGCTAGGTGGTAGGTATACAAAGACCTTTGGGAGCTCAAGGTCTTATGGGGATTATTTTCCCCATAAATAAAAACTTTGGTTAGTAAGAATCTTTAAGGAAGAGGGAATGATTAAAACCACCTGATTTAAATCCCCTAGACTGGGCTTCCCTGGTGGCACAGTGGTTGAGAGTCTGCCTGCCGATGCAGGGGACACGGGTTCGTGCCCCGGGCCGGGAAGATCCCACATGCCGCGGAGCGGCTGGGCCCATGAGCCAAGGCCGCTGAGCCTGCGCGTCCGGAGCCTGTGCTCCGCAACGGGAGAGGCCACAACAGTGAGAGGGCTGCGTGCCGCAAAAAAAAAAAAAAAAAAAATCCCTTAGACTACTAGGTCTTAAAAATTGACCTGATTTGCTAGGTATACCTAAAAAAATTAGTAATTAAGTCAAAAGGTGGCTAGGAAGGGGCTGTTGACATAAATACATGTGCAAGAAAATGGGTACCAAAGGCCCATGTTATATAGAGAGGACATTTTGCTAGAAGAGAATAAACAGGGCTCAGGCTGGCATTTTATTACCTCCTTTAGTGATGCCCAGAGTGAGCTGAAATGACGCAGAATAGGAAATAACAATCTGTACTTCTTAGTTATCTAAGGTTAGAAGCATATCTTTTAATAGAAATGTCAAGACAACTTGACTTACATTTTATTCTGTGGCAGTATTATTTTGTTTGATTTGTTTAATTTGATAAAAGGCAATACATTCACATGGTTTAAAAATCTGTATATGTTTTATGTGTACATGCATACATAAAAACAACAAACAAACATCGAAAAGTTTACCCTTCCCTCCCTCTCTCCACCTCAAGTAACTCCTGTTCATGGTGTGTGTGTGTGTGTGTGTGTGTGTGTGTGTGTGTGTGTGTGTGTGTGTGTGTGTGTGTCCGTCCCCATATGCATGTGCAAATACTTAAAGTTTTAATTGTCCTTTTTTACACAGAGAGTAGCTTACTAAAATATTGTACATTTTTTTTTCACTTAATTTATATTTTAGAGATCTTTCCTTATCAATTCTTAGGGAACTTTATCGTATACTAAATAAACATATGAATTTTTTTTGTTGCTACTTTCCATTTTGATTATTATTTCATTGTCTGAAGTTCTTCTTTTTCCTCGTTTGTATTTTTAGGTAAAATTTTCAAATGGTAAAGTACACAAATCATAATGCTTAGTAGGATTAG
Organism: Orcinus orca; assembly: GCF_937001465.1. Classification (NCBI taxonomy): domain Eukaryota; kingdom Metazoa; phylum Chordata; class Mammalia; order Artiodactyla; family Delphinidae; genus Orcinus; species Orcinus orca. Next base: position 25,518,886 of record NC_064573.1, read on the forward strand.
ATCTGACAAATGCATATACAGTGTATCAAGATACAGAACATTTCAATCACCCAGAAAGTTCTTTCATCCTCTTTCCCCCGAGAGGCAACCACTGTTGAAATTTTTTTCACTTCCAGTTTGTTTTGCCCCTTCTAGAACTTTATGTAAATGGAATCATTCAGTATCTAGTCTTTCATGTTCAGCTTCTCTTGGTCAACTAAATATTTATGAGATTCGTCCATGTTGTGTGTTCTTCTTTTTCCAGATGTTTTGCTTTTCAAGATCTTTTGCATTTCCATATATGTATTAGATCAGCTTGTCAGTTGCTATAAAAATACCTTGCTGAAATCATGATTGTAATGGATTTGAAAAAATAGAGCAAATATTATTAGGGAATTAGGGAAAATGGACATCTTGAGTCATTTAATCTAATATATTGTATTCCTTTATATACTTAGGTTTATTTAATATCTTTCAGCAAGATTTTTAGTTGTTAGTAAACAGGTCTTACACATCTTGCATTAATTAAACCTTTTGTCTAAGTATTTTATGTTTTTGACACCATTGTAAATGGAATTTAAATTTTTAATTTTCAAATAGTTTATTGCTGTAATAGAAATATAATGGATTTTTATAAGTTGCCATTAAATCCTACAACATTGCTAAATTCACTAATTAGTTCTAGAAGTTGCTTCAGAGACTTTCTGTGTAAACAATTATGTCATTGTTCAGAAAAAGGGTTTTTATTCCTGCTTTATTGATTATTGACATATGAAAAATATAAGTTTAAGGTATACAGTGTGATGATTTGATACACATATATATTACAGAATGATTACCACAATTAAGTTAGTTAACACGTCCATCCCCTCACATAATTACCTTTTCGTATGTGTGTGGTGGTAACTTTTAAGATCTACTTTAACTTTCATATATATGATACAGTACAGCCATACCTTGGAGATATTGTGGGCTTGTTCCAGACCTCACAATAGGACAAATATCTCAATAAAGTGAATCACTAGGAATTTTTAGCTTTCCCGTCTATACAAAAAGTTACGTTTATGCTATGCTGTAGTCTGTTAAGTGTGCAATAGCATTATATCTTAAAAAATAAAAACAGTGTACATACCTTAATTTAAAAATACTTTATTGCTAAAAAAAAAAAATGCTAGCCATCATCTTAGCCTTTACTGAATAGTAGTCTTTTTGCTGACCGAGAGTCTTGCCTCGATGTTCCTGGCTTCTGACTGATCGGAGTGGTGGTCCTGAAGCTTGGAGCAGCTGTGGCTATTTCTTAAAATAGGACAGCACTGCAGTTTGCCACATCGATTGACTCTTCTTTTCACGAACAATTTCTCTGTAGCATGCAATGCTATTTAATAGCATTTTACCCACAGTAGAACTTCTTTCAAAATTGGAGTCAGTCCTCTCAAACCCTGCTGCTGCTTTATCAACTAAGTTTATGTCATATTCTAAATCCTTTGTTGTCATTTCAACAACCTTCACCATATCTTCACCAGGAGTAGATTCCATCTCAGGAAACCACTTTTTCTGCTCATCCATCAGAAGCAAATCCTTATCCGTGAAAGTCTTACGAGATGGCAACAATTCAGTCCCGTCTTCAGGCTTCAATTCTGGCTGTTTCCACCACATCTGCAGTTACTTCCTCCACTGGAGTCTTGAACCCTCAAAGTCGTCCACGAGGGTTGGAATCAAATTCTTCCAAACTCCTGTGAATGTTCTTAATGGCAGCTAGAATGGTGAATTCTTTCCAGAAGGTTTTCAGTGGACTTTGCCCAGATCATCAGAGGAATCACTATCTATGGCAGCTACAGCCTTACGAAATGTATTTCGCAAATGATGAGACTTGAAAGTCAAAATTACCCCTTGATCCATGGGCTGCAGAATGGATGTTGTGTTAGCAGCCATGATAACAACATTAATATTGTTGTACCTCTCCATCATTGCTCTTGGGTGACCAGGTGCATTGTCAGTGAGTAGTAAAAATTTGAAAGGAATCTTTTTTCTGAGCAGTAAGTCTCAACAGTGGGCTTAAGTTATTCAGTAAACTATGTTGTAATGCAGGCTTTGTCATCCAGGCTTTGTTGTTCCATTTATAGATCACGGGCAGAGTTGATTTAGCATAATTCTTAAGGACCCTAGGACCCTAGAATGGTAAATGAGCATTGGCTTTAAAGTCACCAACTGCATTAGTCCCTAATGAGAGAGTCATTAGGAGAGTTAGCCTATCCTTTAAAGCTTTGGAGCCAGGCATTGACTTCTCTCTAGCTATGAAGTCCTAGATGGCATCTTTTTCCCATATAAGGCTGTTTTGTCTACATTGAAAGTCTGTTGGTTAGTGTAGCCACATTCATTAGTTACCTTAGCTAGATCTTCTAGATACCTTGGTGTCACTTTTACAGCAGCACCTTCACCTTGCACGTTGATGTTACAGAGATGACTCATCTCTTTCCTTAAACCTCATGAACGAACCTCTGCTAGCTTCAAACTTTTCTTGTGCTATTTTCTCACCTCCTTTAGCCTTCACAGAGTTGAAGAAAGGGCCTTGTTTTGGATTAGGCTTTGGCTTAAGGGAATGTTGTGGCTGGTGATTCGTATCAGCAGTAAGGCTGTTTTTGCCTTTTTTTTTTTTTTAATCATTTTTGTGTTCACAGGAGTAGCACTTTTAGTTTCCTTCAAGAACTTTGCTTTTGCATCCACAATTTGGCTTACTGTTTGGTGCAAGTGGCCTAGGTTTTGGCCTGTCTGGGATTTCAACATAACATTCTTCGTTATGCTTCATCATTTCTAACTTTTGATTTAAAGTGAGAAATGTGCGAATCTTCCTTTCACTAGAACACATAGAGGCCATTATTGGGTTATTAATTAGCCTCATTTCAATATTGTTTTGTCTCGGGATGGGGAGGTGGTGGGGGCAGAGATGGCTGGTAGGTGGAGCAGTCAGAACACATACAGCATCTTAGATGGGTATGATTCGTGGTTCCCCCAAACAATTGCAATAGTAACATCAAAGATCACAGATCACTATAAAAAATATGATAATAATGAAAAAGTTTGAAATATTGTGAGAATTACCAAAATGTGACATAGAGGCATGGAGTGAGCAAATTCTGTTGGAAAAATGGCACCAGGAGATTTTGCTTGACTCAGGGCAAATCCTCAGTTTGTAAAAAAAAAACCAAACAAAGCCAAATACACAGTATCTGTGAAGCACAATAAAATGAGGTATACCTGTATTGTTAATTATAGTCACCATGTTGTACGTTAGATCCCCAGAACTTTTAGTTCATCTTTTGACCTACATCTCCCCATTTCCCCCATACCCCTGACAACCACCATTCTACTCTATATTTCTTTGAGTTTGGCTGTAAAAAAGCAGTTTTATTTCTTCTCTTTCTAATATTCTTTCTTTTTCTCGCCACTGGCTACGACCTCCAGTACAGTGCTAATTAGAACTATATCATTGTTGACTAAAATTAAGTCATTAATTTAAAATATTTCTTCTTTCTAATATAAACATATAAACATTTAAGCAATAGAATTCTCCTTTAGCCCCTCTTTCCCCAATTTTTTATATTGTGGAGTCCTTATCATATAAAGTATTTTCTACTTTATTTTGTCATTTCTTCTTTAACCCATGGGTTACTTAGATGTATGTTGTTAATTTCCAAATATTTGGGACTTTTCTAAGTATCTTTCAATCATTGATTTTTAATTTAATTCACTTATGGCCAAAGAACATAATCTATAGGATTTCAGAGTTTTAAAATTAACTGTCCTCAGCATGTGGTCTCTCGTATTTTTTTTAACCAAGAACGTCACAATATGTAACTCAGAAGTAAACTCAGTTTAGATCTCTGTAGATTATTCATTCATTAACGTTCAGTTGATACCTAATAATGCAAACCATTTGTCTGAAATAGTTCATTGATCTTAGATCATTGCCTGTTGACTCCAGATAATTATTGATCTGTTTCTCTTGGATCCCGGTGTTAAATAGAGGTGCCTCAGGCCTAAAGGGAAGGCAGAGGTAGTAGTACTCTTGTCTCACTCTTATTCTGTGCTTCTGTTTAATGCCTACAGTAAGCATGGAGCCTTTCTACTTTTATCTGTTTTATATAAAGGAATTCCCCATAAAGTTCACTCATTTATCAAGTATTTTTTGAGTCACTGTTATTGTGCTAGATTCTATCTTGTCCTTTGACTTTGTTCAAAAACACTGACTATACCATAGGATCCATGGATGACTTCTCATTACATGCCATTCTTTTTTAAATACATAATGATGAAAACTGATAGAGTTCCCTTGGGAGGTCTTGAACTACATGTCCCCATACACAAAGACTAGAAGGGAAGAGAAAATTGTCCTAAGTTTGGTCTGGTTTTTTGAGTGATGTAATTTGAAAGCCATTTCTGGGAAGAAATTAGCACTTCTAGAAAAATTTAGGCAGTTTTCTAGCCTCTTCTAAAGAACCAGGCACCCACCCACCCACCCACCCACCAGCTGATTGTCAGGCACTGTTTTGCTCTCTTTTAAATATTCCATGTGCACTTGAAGAGGATTCTATAAATGTCAATTAGAAGGTGGTTGATAGTATTGTGCAGCTCTTCTATGATACATAGATTTTTTTTTCTTTGTAGTGTGACTGTCCAAAGAGTTACTGAGATTACTCTGATGGCTGATTTGTTCATTTCTTCCTTTAGATCTGTCGGTTTTTGCTTCAGGTATTTTGAAACTGTATTTTTAAATGCTTACAGGATTGTTAATGTCTTCTGATGAATTGTCCCTCTTAATGTCTCTTTTTACTTTGGTAATATTCTTAGACTTGAAGTCTTATTTCTGGTACTATGCTTTATTAAACTTATTGCTTGTATGAACTTTGTATTTCCACTTTTGTATTTTCAGCCCATCCATATATTATATTTAAAGTACATCTTTTTTTGTAGACATTTTGCATCCTGTATTCATTCTGACAAGTCTCCGGCTTATTGGAGTATGTGGTGTATTTATGTATAACATTATCGTTGATGGGTTGGACTTACTCTTTGTTTTACTCTTTACTCTGTTTTCGGTTATCTGTTTTTTGTTCTTTTCTCCTTTCTTTCCTTTGGGCTTATTTTTTAGTATTTCGTTTTAGTTTGCTATATGCTCTTTAGTTACCCTCTTTTGCCCTTTGTGTGTGTGAGGGGGAGTTGCTTTCACAGCGACAATATGCATCTTTAGCTTTGCAATAATGTAGTGGTTTTTAAACAGCTCCTGTTGCTTCTGCTGCCATTGTCATAAATTACACTACATGCTTTTAGAGTTACAGTTTTTTTCTGTAGTTGGTCATATCCTTTTTGTAGAAATTAAGAGACGAACAGAATATTGTCTTTCATATTTACTTACATACCTATACTTGCTAGTTTTTTAAAAAATTTCCCCCTGATTTAGAGTTTCCATCTGTTGTCATTTCTCTTTATCCTGAAGAATTTTCCTTTAGGCATTTCTTTGTGCAGAGTCCGCTAGAAGTCTCTCAGTTTTTGTTTATCTGAACACATTTTTGTTTTGACTTCTTTTATGAAGGATACTTTTGTTGATTATAGATTTTAGGTTGAGGGTTTTGTTTTTTCCTTGCAGCTCTTTAAAGCTGCTCTTCCATTATCTCCTGGCTTCCACTGTTTCTGATGAGAAATTGCTATTCACGTCTTTATGCCTTTACATGTATAGATTGCTCTGGTTTGGCTGCTGTCAAAATTAAACAAAACTGCACGTTGTTGGTTAAAAGTGGTAAAAACAGATTTTATTCAGTAACCATTCCAGCAGGGGTGAGATCTGAGCCCAATTTCCATTTGCACAGAGGTGACTAGGAGAATGAGGGAGTAGCAAGGGGTTAATGAGTGGGGTCTGGAACAGAGTCAGGGAAGTGAAAGATTACCCAAAAAGTGGGTACGAGGTTTGGTCAGTGTCCATGTGATTTAGGCCATCTGTGTCTGCTAAATGGCATTTATCGGAAGTTAGACTTCTGCCTTCCCTCAGAGGGCAGACTGGAAGATGGAGACCCCATTTTTCCTGGTGATTGGTTACATTTCAAAGGAATGGTTTTCAGGTCCTCCACTTCTGAGTTGTAGGAGTCATGTGTACATTTCAAAGAGACAGGAAGGATTTACAGTTGTAAGCTTTTTAAATAGATGCACTGGGAAAAGGAGGTCAGGGGCCTATGGACCAGTATTGGCTGGAACAAATGGTTAATTCTTTTGGCAGCCTTGAGCTTTTCCAAGCAGGAGCTCAGTAGGGTCTGGGTCACACCAGGGACGAGGCCTTAGGTTGCTAGAAGCCATGTTAGAGTTTGGTCAAGTCTCTAACTGCAGGGGTTTGGATGGAGTCCTTTGTGCCAAGTTTTTATGCTTTTCACCAGCTTAAAGATTTTCTTTTCATCTTTTGTTTTTAGGAGTTTGACAGTGATATTCCCAATATGTTTTTGGTTGTTTGTTTTGTATTTAAACTGCTTGGTATTCACTGAGTTTCTTGGAAGTTTAAGTTTAGTTTTTCACTGAAGTTGAAGATTTTTCAGCCATTATTAATTAAAAATTTTTTTCTTGTTCTTGCTTCCCCTCTTTCTGGGACTGCACATGTTACTGAGACTGTTTATTTTGTTATTCAGTCTTTTATTTCAGTTCTGATTAGATAACTTCTATTGATCCATCTTCAAATTCACCAACTCTTCTGTCTTCTCCAACCATCAGGTTAATTTTTAATTTCTGATTTTGTAATTTTCAGTTCTAGAGTTTTCATTTAATTTGTTTCTATATTTTCCATTACTCAGCTGAGATTCCCATCTGTTCATTAAGTCCACGAACATATTCATAATAGTTACTTTAAAATTCTTGTCTGTTAATTCATCTTGGGGGTCTGTTTTTACTGGGGGTAACATTTTCTTATTTCTTCTCATGTTTAGTATTTTTTGATTTTTATACTGGATATTTGGGACAAAATATTTTAGAGACTAAATTCTCTTATCTTTCTCTGAAGAATGTTGATTTTTGTTCTAACAGATAGTTTTGGGTGACCTCAGAGTCCAAACTGCCTCTGAGAAAAGAAACAGCTGAAATCTCAGCTTAGTTCTTTCAGACTTTTAAGCACTGGTTTTCAGCAGGCCTCTGCAGTCTCTCCCACATGCATAGTTTAAGGGTCTGGGCAGAGTTCATACCCCTATTCTTTTTTTTTTCCCTTCGTGGCTTCCGTCATTATGGGATTTCCCTCTTCTCTCTCCAGCCTTTCCAGCAGCCCCAAATCCACCCTCTGATTCTGCACGTCCTTAAAACTGCTGTTTTCTGCTTAAGGTCTAGTTGCCCTGGGTAGCTTACACTGTGGGGTGCCTTTGGATATAGAGCCACACAAATGCAGCTCTCATCCAGTGCAGTTCCCCCCTTACAAAGGCTGACTTCCCTTCAATTTGTATCTGTTTTTGGTCTCTCTCCACTGTTATCAAATAGTTGATTTTATTATATTTTCAAATAGTTAATTTTATTATATTTTGTTCAGAGGCTCTCATTTTTATCCAAAGGAAGATTTCCCTGATTGAGGCTACTCTACTGGCAGAACCTCTGTTCTGTTTTGTTTGTGTATTCTTTTGTTAATTGCATACTATTTCCATTACTGAGGATTTATAATGTGTTTCAGGATCTGGTAATGGCCAGTTTCTTCTTTGTCAGAGTTTTCCTGGTCATTCTTGTTTATTTTGATACATTATATCTCAGGTAATTTTATCAGGGTCTTAAACAATTTTTTAAAATTTTTATTGAGTGCATCAGATATATAAATTTGACAGAACTGATATCGCTATGATGTTATCTTCCTGTCTAGGAAGATGTATGTTTTTCTCTTTGCTCAGTTGATTTTTGTGTTCTTTAGTAATAATTAAAATATTTCTTGGTGTAGTTTTGACACATTTATAATTACATTTATTCCAGGTGCTTTGTATATTTTGTTATAAATTGATTCTTTGAAAAATTTTCATATATAAACAAGGAAATATTTTACTTGATAGAAGCAAATTTATTATTTTTAAATAAACTTTCCAATTTGTGTGAGAGAGATTATAATGATCAGTAGAACTGAGGCTTAAATATACCTTGTGATGGCAGTGGGAAAGTGGCCGAGTTAGAGTTGGGATTTAGGTCTTTCTGCCTCTAAATCAATTGCCTGTTTTTAACAACTACTGCTTATTGTTCTCTGATACATTTCAAGGCTTGAATAAAGCACAATTTAAGCTCTTCATGACCTATTACATTTTGGTTCTCATGTCAGTTCCAGAGTTAACTTGAGTGAAATGTTCATTTTAGTCTCATAAGAGCAGAATAGCCTCATTATCTACTCTTTTATCAATCATTTTCCTCAAATTATTTTCAAAGAGAGAAGAGTAAGATGCATACTGTTCCTTCTGAGGTTTAAATTTGGATTCATGAGACTCTAGAATTTAGTTGATTTTATTGTTTTAAACTACATGGTGCTGTATGTTTCCAGTAGATATTTGATAAATATCCGAATTAAAGGACCATTTATGTGATGGTTGTTTAGTCAGTACACCTTTGGGAAAAAAGGAAAGGTCTGAATTATCCTCCAGTTTGGTTTTTTCTGACTTTTGTCGTCTGAGAAGTGGAAGTTAGAAGCCTAAAAACCAAGAGAATCTGTAAAATGTCTCAAAAAGCTGCTGGAAAGTGTCTGAAAATGTATTTTTAAAAACCACCCAGTATTATACTTACTGTAGCCTCCAAAGCACGGCGTGAAATGTTTCTGCAGCCCAGTGACTGTGCAAAAGGCCCTGTAGCCCTGAAGCCCTGAAGCCCTGAAACCCCGCAGCCCACTTGATGTGTTGTCCAGCCACAGGAAGACAGCACTTTTCACCAGTGCCCTTTGAAATGCTGATTGAGTTAGCTCATTAGCAAAGTATACATCTGGAATTTAACAAGTTGTTTAATTTGATTTTCAAAAGTTGTTTTGAAATATTTCTTTCTCTTCCTTTAAATTTTGATGATTTTGTAATATGTAAGAAATGGAATAGAGTTTCAGAAATTATCTTTTGACTCTAATTTTAAAAGTATGACTTAGTTATAACTGAGACCCCTTTGGCTGTCATTAGTTCCATTCCAGACTGTTTTTAAGCACCTGTTCTTTTCTCCTTTTCTTCTCTTCTCCCACAGATGAAGTGGTAGCAGGGAAAATAGGCAGACTTATCTCTGGGCTGCCCTTGTTCTGGAAAGAAATGTGGAAGAAAAATTTTGAGATCTTTCTGGTGTATGCCTTTCAGGTGTATTAATGAGGAAAACTAGATAGAGCAACTTTGTCATATTCATACTATCTTTTATGAATTTTGTCCTTTCACGTATCTTTAGTCCTCATAGCAGTTTCTTAAAACTTTTAAGGTAGTATGCTGCACTAGAATGACTTCAAAATCCATTTCCGTGTCCTTTACAGTAATAAGAGAGCAATAATAATTTTCAGTAAAACTGAATATATATGTATCTCAAACAAATAACCTGGAAATCTTAACTGTGGGTATATGTCTATTTCAATTGGAATTTTACCTATATTAAAAATACTAGTTGACATCCATTTTTAGATAAGTTTTTTTTAAAAACTGGGTTATAAAATGAAGCACTGTTAGTAAGGCTAATGGCATAGGATCCTTTGTTGTGAGTAGAAGAAATTGGAAAAGGCATAGGTATTGATATCATTAAGCTAGAGAGCATTGGTGTTCACATTTTAAAAACATAATCATAACTTATCTGGAGTCACATGTTCCATTTTATTGGCTTCCTTCATATAGAAAATATAGAAACCAGCACTAAATGCCTGTGAAAAAGTGAAGCAATGTATATTTTCTGGGTGAAGGAAGTATTCTGTACATTTTCCATGTTTTACATCATGGTAATTTGAATAACCATGCTTCCATGTTCACATCAATTTTTTGTTTTTCAATTTATGCACAGCACTTGCTCTGAAATTTGGGGACTGAGTACACCAAATACGATAGATCAGTGGGATACAACAGGCCTTTACAGCTTCTCTGAACAAACCAGGTGAATATTCTGCCCTCTATCGAATCCTAGAGATCTTGTGGGAGGGAGGGTGTTTTGTAAAGACCTATAGTGGGTTGCTTAGTATAATTTTGCCTTGGATGTTTCCTTAATGTAAAATAAGGCATGGCATTTAAAATAACTGCTTGCCAGTATTAAAAATATATTAAATGTTTCAGCTGATGTTTTATCAATGAAATTCTAGTTTTGAATCTTTTTTAAATTATTGCATCCCCTAAAGAATAGAAACTTTGATAACTATATTCTCATTTTAGTGTGAGGTTAGATTATAATCTGTTGTTGGCCTAATTTTTAAGTAGATACATAACCAGTTTTTTGCTAAATTTCTTGCTATCATCTAAATCTCATCTGTATACTAATAAGTACATACTTATTTACTGAACCCCTTATATCACAATTAATGCCAGGCTAACTCGTTTTTATGTTATCTTTTTTTTTATCACCTTATTCTCTTTTTTGAGCATATTGGTATTGGTCCATTTCATCTCATCATATTCATCACCATCTGCATTTATGTGTGAGCTGTATAGAAATATACCTCAGTACTCAAAGCAATCACAACTGGGTAATGAGTTACATTAGTTTTAGTAAGTTACTTTTACATCATTGTTGGTATTTATCATTCTTCACACTAGTTCCTTTTTTTGACAATTCTGTCACCTACAGAAATAATGCCCTTAAAAGCCTCCCTAAATAAGAGTTTGATTCACTAAAGATGGAAGTTGTTGACAAAAGTTTTTCAAGTATAGCTATATGATACTTTTTTTAAAAAATCACTTTTTCCCCAAGCGGTTACCCGTTCATTGACATTTGAGTCATTTATGTAGCATATTTAAAAGAAACATACCCTAGTGTTGCTGCTTACTTTTATATGAGATCCATTAGATAACACATTTTTCTTCCTTGTACTCACTAAAACTAACTAAACGTCTGTCATTCCTTTCTTTATGCTCTTATTGTACTAATTTATCTCAATTGAGAACATTTTTTTTTTTTGAAGTTCCCACCTTTCTTTTCCCTTGCTTCCCAATAGGTCTCTTGATGGTCGTCTTCAGGTATCTCATCGGAAAGGACTGCCGCATGTAATATATTGCCGATTATGGCGCTGGCCTGATCTTCACAGTCATCATGAACTCAAGGCAATTGAAAACTGCGAATATGCTTTTAATCTTAAAAAGGATGAAGTATGTGTAAACCCTTACCACTACCAGAGAGTTGAGACACCAGGTAGGAAAAGTAGATTTTTTCCCCTTGTTTTAATTAAATGCTTGAACTTAAGTGTATTAGGTACTCTTATACCTAATTGACCCAGGGAAATTTTGGTATAAAACTAATAAATTACCTTAAATTCAGTATATTTTTTGGCAGTAATTAAAAATACTTTTAAGTTTTTTAACACATGTTATGGGAAAATATATCTTAGAGGGAACGATATCTTAGTTTCTTGGAATAGCAAGCATTTCACATCAAAGTACATGTCTAGGAAATTCTAATCCCACAGATACACAGTCTGCTTAGAACTGAATGATATGTCTTATTACTTGTCTGCTGTACTACCTGTTTTCAGTAATTTTGCTCTTTGTTTTTTTGATGTACTTTAATGACATCATTTGCATCTAAACAGTTCGGTAAAACTCATAGCAGGACTTTCAATTTACTTAGCTGTATACTTGAACTGTATACTTATACTGTATACTTGAAACTAAAAGAATACAGCTATATTTTCAAAAAATACCCCAAATCTGATTTTACAAATGTTTCTGCAACCTTTCCGATGAGGATTTATGAACTTCTGTGGTAATATAATATTACCAGGATCACTTTGTCCCCAAAAGTACAAGATAAATTGGAACTTGGAGATTTAGATTGTGGACTATGACAAGTTAAAATCATAATCAGGTTTGTCAATTTCTCAATAGCCAAATAATGCCAAGTAGGTGGATCCTAAACTTCAAAAATTAATGAAAACTTTTAATACAGGTGTCACCCTCCCCTTTGCTCTGCCATTGACTTGGATTTCTTTTACTCTTTTAGTTTTGCCTCCGGTGTTAGTGCCACGGCATACTGAGATCTTAACAGAACTACCACCTCTGGATGATTATACCCACTCCATTCCAGAAAACACTAATTTCCCAGCGGGAATTGAGCCACAGAGTAATTATATCCCAGGTATTTTTGCCTCAGAATCTCCTAAAATTTGGGATAGATACAAATTTTGTTCATAAATGTTCAAGTATTAATAAATTATGGTTTGGCTTTTTACAATTTTTAGTTCTACAGACATAGCAACACGTATGTTGTGCTGAAAATCAGAAAACCTCTGTTTTAGTTGTTTTTCATCTGGGACTCAGTAATGCTGATAAATAAATGAACTGCATGGTTCTCAAATTCTGCTCTATTATATTATATGTCCAGTAATATCCCATGATATGGAAACTACTCTTTTAGTTTTCACTGTTTGTTAGGACAACAGCTAATAATTTCTTCCTTTTTTGTCTGTTTCCTTTTTTTTTGGTTATTTTTTTTCCTAGCACAAACTAAAGGTAAAAGATTGAGCATTTAGCTATACATAGGATTTTTTTAGTGTCTTTTTTCTCCTTGTGTAATATTTATCTATTCCGCTCTTATGTTTATTTTATACAACTGAAAATATGTAAGGAACTTGGAGTGTCAACTACATTTAAAAAATTGCTTTGTCTCATCATGGAAATAATGCTTGTTCATTGGAGATAATTTTGAAAACATAAGGAAAAGGAAGGATTTTTAAAAATAGCTAATTTTAAGGTTAGAAAGTGTTTTCTGATTATTTTAATGCTTTTTTCTTTTACTACTGTTCTATTCCAAAAGAGGATTTAAAGCTGTTTTTTGGGTAGCTGGGAAACCAACATTTTGAAAAGTTAGGAGGACAGGGCAAAGATATTGTTGTGGAGAGTGGAGGCCAGGGTGAGGGAAGGAGGATGAACAAAGGGCATTTAGTAGGGAGAAGAATTTGACTGGAAGTGGTTACGTGTGGGTTGTGGGTAGTGTTTTGGGTGAGGGAGTACTTAAGTCTCTGATGTGGGAATTAGTATAATTCAACAATACTTAGGAAACTGAGGTGTAAGCATACATTCTTGTAAGACACCTACCCAATAATTATATGGAGGGTGTTAGAATGTTTAGTGGCTTTCACTTGTGGAGATGTTTGGGCTTATTTTCCCTGTCGTCTTTACTTGTTTAGATTTGGGCATTTTACAAAGTAGAAAATCACAAGTGGATTACACCTATCTGCTTTTCTGGACAGTGGGGCTTTACCCAGCTCCAACTGACAGCAAAACCTTGGGATTCGCTTTTTATTCCATCGCGAAAGAAATTTTAACATTTCCTCGAAAACACTAGTACCTTTGTTGTTTATTATTTTATAGATAACTAATAATGGAGAAAAATGAAAAAAGATAACATATTTATCAGTTCAGTATTTCTTCCTCTTTAGACCTTTGAGACATGAGTGGTTAAACTGGCAAAGCTTAGCTCTTTTTTTTAATTTGCTTTAACTTTTAAAATAGCACGTAATGGTATTTATTCTTATTTTTGTATTCTTTGTTGTTCGAGTGTATGAAAGAATTTATTTTATTCTCACATTAAAAATTTTGGGGCACTGACACTTAAAAAGAAAAGTTTGATACTTAAGTTAAAATTTATAGTTAGCTTATTGAAGAGAGATTATAAAAAGTTTATGAAGGAAGCCTTTAACCCACATCATTTAAACTTATTTTTTCCTCCTTGAAATTATAATTGGTAAAATTGTATAAATGTTTTTATTTTACATGAAGTTTATTCAGATATTCAGATGCTTCCTGAATACAAACATTTTGTTCATAAACCATATTGGAAATGACACATTAGAATCTTAAGTATTTTCAGGAAGTAGTTTGCCTCAGTTTTGTGTAGTAGTCTGTATTTGAATTTAATTTTCTGCCTCAAGCATTCAAGATTTACTGGTTAGCAATCATGGAGCCATACACTTTTTAGGTAGAATTCAAGCTAGACCATTCCTGAACTATATTACCATATTTTGCCCTATAGAACCTAATGTAAGATGTAAGCCTGTATTATTTTGTAATCCAAAATCTTGTGTGCCTGTGTTGTGTGTCCTTTAATCATCTCTTAAGTACCCATCCATGATGGCCATTAGGTTAAAAAATAATCATAATTATGGGTACTAGATTCTTTGAAACATACCGATCAGAACTGAGGCATCTTTGAAGTTATGTTTTTGGCTCTTGCCCCAGAAAATACACATATGACAATGAGCCAGATATGTAAATAATAGCTAAGAAAATATGCACAGAGAGCTCAATTATATTACAAGTAAGTTTTAAGGATTCACCTATAAGGTTTGGATCAGAACCTGAATCTTAAGCCCTCAGTATCCAATATTGCTTTTTATAGAGATGTTATGTAACATTCCTATGTTATTTGGAGTGATTTGTTGGTTATCTTTGGTAGCTGGGAGAAAAGGCGGTGAGATTAAATTGAACCTGTACGTGATTTGTTCTAAACTTTTTTAGAAACGCCACCTCCTGGATATATCAGTGAAGATGGAGAAACAAGTGATCAACAGTTGAACCAAAGTATGGATACAGGTAAAAATATTTTTCAAAATTCCTCAGTAATTAGATACACATTTTTGCCTTGTTGGAAACTCACTAGAGTTATTCATAACCCTTACATTTAGAGAAGTTGGGACATATCAAAAAAAAGAATCATCTTGATTTAATAATCATATTTGAATCATCAGAGAGAGGAGTCAGTGAAAGATTAACGTATGCTACTCTGCAGAATAATTGTTAGAATTTTCTCTTATTAGAGTAAACAAATAAAAATGGGAGAACACTCACTTTTCTTTTTAAAATATTGATATTCTGTGCTTCTGTTTAAAGTTTTAGGTACTCTATGAATAAATGTCTTTGTGATGAAAGATTCTAATTAATTATCCCAATAACAGGCTTTCAGAGGAACTTGGAAGTAAGAGATGGGGATCAGCTTTTCAGTGCTCTTTTAACTTACTAGTGAGTTCTGAATTATAGTAGATTGTTTACACAAAATACCTTGTATATTGTACCTGACCTAATGCAATTAATTTCTAATATTTAGCTATCAGCTTAAAACACAGTGAAGAAAAAATTGACATGTAATAGATATTACACACATCAAAGCTTTAAAACAGTTGTTATGTAATAAAATGTATATAACCCATCAGAACTAACAGGTTACCAGTGAAATAGCTGTGATGTCATTGTAATTGTATGTTTTGATCTATTTCACCCTGGTTATATCTTAAGGATTGGACACCTTAATATCACAACCTCCCAAATTATAGCATCCGCTTTTCTACACAGTTTATACTAAAGCATTCTGCAGTTATGATAATCTAAGTTATTTTTTACATGGTGGGGGCTGGGGTGGTTGGCTTTTACAATAATTCTGTCGTTTAAATTCTTCCATTATTTAGACTCCCAAGTGAAGAAGTTTCTGCTATAGCTAATCATACTTATAGCTTTTCAAAATAGTAGATAACCAAGAAAAGTAGATGATGATCATTGGAAATAACGTATGTTTTTTAAAAAAAATTTTTTTTTGGCCATGCAGCTTGTGGGATCTTAGTTCCCTGCCCTCAGCAGTGAAAGCGCAGAGTCCTAACCACTGGACCTCCAGGGAATTCCCCATATTATACATCTTAATGCAAATATCTTACGGCAAATGACATTTGGATTTCTGAATATATCTTCCTAAGAAATGCATGTGTGTCAAAGAACTGTATTCCTAAATCAGTCATGTTGATGGACAGTTGCTACTGTGACACTTAGAAGTGAATGCCAATAAAAATATGCCCTAATGACATCATTAATCATCAAGGAAATGCAAATCAAAACCATAATAACATATCACTTCACACCCTCTAGAACGGCTATAATCAAAAAAGGGGGAAGTCTCAATGAAGATCGGAGAAGTTGGAGTCTTCATATGTTGCTAATGGGAATGTAAAATGGTTCAGTTACCTTGGAAAGATTTGCTATTCCTCAAAGTTAAATATAGTATAACAATAGACCCAGCAATTTCACCCAAGAAAATTGAACATATGTCCACATTAAACTTGTAAACAAATGTTCATGTAAGCATTATTCATAGTAGTCCAAAATTGGAAACAACCCAAACTGTCTATCAAATGATTAATGGATAAATTAAATGATTTATATCCATACGTTAGAATATTATTCAACCACATAAAGGAATGAAGTACTGATGCATGCTACAACATTGATGAACCTTGAAAGCATTATATTAGGTGAAAGAAGCCAGGCACAAAAGGCCTTAAGGATTCCAGTTAGTGCACAAATGCCTATTCTACAATATAGCTGAAACATGGGAAGAACAGTAAGATGAATATAATCATTGGTTATGATAATGGTCAAAATCTAAAAGTGGATAATAAGCTGAATCAACTAAAATGAATTCAATGTTTTGGGGCTAGCTTTGAACGTAACCTAATATTTCTAATTCTGTTTCAGTGGGGGGAAATGTTACTGTCTTTTCAAAATGACACATTTAAAATTATTTAGTGTAATGACAGTAACAGTGTGAATATTTGATTCATGAGATGCTAAAAGTTGGTTTAAATACCAGTCTTCTACCTGCTATCTGTTGTTCTCTCAGTGCCATGGGAAGAATTTTCTGACTGATGCAGGGTCCCAATTTAGAACAAAATTGACCTGTTTTTAAACTCTGGTCCATACCTTACCTGAGGGAAGGACATAATTAAATTGATCTTTCAAGCTCTGCTGGAATAGAAGGAGTTAATATTTTTTAAAAGGGTAACCAGAGGAGAATTCTCTGGCAGTCCAGTAGTTAGGACTCTGCTTCTACTGCAGGAGGCATGGGTTCAATCCCTGGTCGGGGAACTAAGATCTAGCTGTGTGACCCTCCCCCCCAAAATAAATAAATAAATAAGAATAAATATAAACAAACAAAAAAGTAACCATAGGACAAATAATGCAGAATACAGAACTGTATGAACAAGTACCTGTTACTTTTCGCTTTGCTTTTTCTTTTTTTAAAAATTTCTCCGGTCAAGCCTTCATTCTTTAAAGTTTGTGGACATTAAGGATCAGGCTGAACATCACAAGAAATATAAGTTTGATTTAGTTCTAATTTTTTTTTTCTTGCAAGCCAGTCATTTTGTATACCCCTAGACAAGGTTCACATACCCCACTTAGGAGACAGCTTCTCTAACCAAATGCATAGCGGCAGGATAGTATGGTTGGACTCTGAACTAGACTACCTGAGTTTGAATTGTCCCTCTGCTATATACTAGCTAGATGACCGAGGCACACAGTTTCCTTATCTGTAAATTACGAATAATTATAGTACCAAACCCATAGGGTTGTTAATAGTTAATTTTTTGTAAAGAAGTTAAATGTTCCTAACTTACAGTAAATACTATGTGAGTATATTTAAAGAAAATATAAAAGAATGAATTAACCATTAAGAAAAAGGAAGAAACTTGATTGCATGAAAATTAGAAGTAAATTGAGGGACTGAGATCCAGAAGCAGAAGCAGTTTAATCTTCATGACTACAATCTTCTAAATAAAATAGGAAAATAAGGTTATTTGTCAAGAATGGAGGGTCAGGTTTGAGAACTTAAAGGTAGTGGTCTTATTGGCTATGCCATCTGTGCAGTGTTTTACAGTTTTTAGCATAGATATATAGCATTTCTGTCATTAGATGCATTCTTCACTGTTTTAACCTTTTCATGCTATTGTAAATGTTTATTTTTCAATTTTATTTTTAATTGTTTTTTCCTAGGATATAGAATAAAATTTGATTTTTGTATGTTGATCTTTTTTCCTGAACTTTGCTAAAATCACTTTTTGTATCTAGTATTCTGTAGATTCCTAAGATTTTCTATACATACTACCTTGCCATCTCTTAAATAAAGACAGTTTTACTTCTTGCTTTCTAATCTTTATGCTTTCTTCTTTTTCTTTTCTGGCTGAGACCTACAGTAAACTATTGAATAGAAATACTAAGAATGGATATTTTTGCATTGTTCTTGATCATAGGGGGAATACATTTAATAATTCCCCCAATAAGTTAGATGTTAATTACAGATTTTTAATAGATTATCTTTATCAGATTGAGGATTTTCCATTCTGTTCCTAGTGTTCTGAGTGTTTGTAATGAGTGACTGTGGAATTTTGCCCATACTTTTTCTGCATCTATTGAGAAGATAATACAGTTTTACTCTTCTTGAGTGAATTCCACTAAATGATTTTTCTAATAACAAATGAATTTTGACCTTATTTGGTTATGATAAATTATACTTTTAAAATATTTATGGATTTGATTTGCTAATGTTCTTAAAAGGATATTCACATCTATGTTTATGAGAGATTTTGGTCTTTAGTTTTCTTGTAATGTTTTTCTGTAGTTTCAATATCATAATTATGCTGGGATCAAAATATATTGGATGAGGTTTTCTAATATTTTCTGAAAGACTTTGCATAGGATTGGAATTAATTCTTCCTTAAACACTTGATAGCTTCTACCAGAGAAGCCATCATTTATAGCGAAGGGTTTTTTAAATTGAGAGTTATTTAGATTTTCAATTTTTTGTGTTGATGTGCTAACTTGTGTCTTATAAGATATTTTGTTCATTTCATCTGAATGGTAGATTTTATTGCTATAAAGTTATTTCTAATCTGTTATCCTCTTCTTGTCTGCAATATCAAGTAAATCTTGATGACCCATTTTTTACTTAAAATGTTGATAGTTTGACTTTTCTCTTTTATTCTTGATAAGTCTTGCAGGGGCTTTATCAGTTAATATTTTTAAAGAACCAGTTTTTGGCTTCTTAAACTTTTCTCTTGTGTTTGCTTTTTTACTGCTTGATTTTATTTCTATTCTGCATTATTTTCTTCTACTTACTTCCCATTTAATTTGGTCATTTTAGACCCTTGTAGCTTAAATTTAGGTCATTGATTCTTTTGTATTTTTTTCGATTGATTCTTTTTTTCTTGTCTGAGCCTCTATACATTATTTATTTAATTTTGTTCATTTTTTTACACAGCAGTGTCTTATGAGTTATCCATTTTATACATATTAGTGTATATATGTCAATCCCAATCTCCCAATTCATCACCTCCTCCCGCCCCCCAGCCACTTTCACCCCGTGGTGTCCATACGTTTCTTCTCTACATCTGTATCTCAATTTCTGCCCTGCAAACCGGTTCATCTGTACCATTTTTCTAGGTTCCACATATATGCGTTAATATACGATATTTGTTTTTCTCTTTCTGACTGACTTCACTGTATATGACAGTCTCTAGATCCATCCACGTCTCTACAAATGACCCAATTTCGTTCCTTTTTATGGCTGAGTAGTATTCCATTGTATATATGTACCACATCTTCTTTATCCATTCGTCTGTCGATGGGCATTTAGGTTGCTTCCATGTCCTGGCTATTGTAAATAATGCAGTGAACACTGGGGGGCATGTGTCTTTTTGAATTGTGGTTTTCTCTGGGTATATGCCCAGTAGTGGGATTGCTGGGTCATATGGTAATTTTTTAGTTTTTTAAAGAACCTCCATACTGTTCTCCATAGTGCCTGTATCCATTTACATTCCCACCAACAGTGCAAGAGTGTTCCCTTTTCTCCACACCCTCTCCAGCTTTTATTGTTTGGAGATTTTCTGGTGATGCCCATTCTGACTGGTGTGAGGTGAAACCTCATTGTAGTTTTGATTTGCATTTCTCTAATAATTAGTGATGTTGAGCAGCTTTTCATGTGCTTCTTTGCCATCTGTATGTCTTCTTCGGAGAAATGTCTATTTAGGTCTTCTGCCCATTTTTGGATGGGTTGTTTGTTTCTTTAATATTGAACTGCATGAGCTGTTTACATATTTTGGAGATTAATCTTTGTTTGTTGATTCGTTTGCAAATATTTTCTCCCATTCTGAGGGTTTTCTTTTTGTCTTGTTTGTAGTTTCCTTTGCTGTGCAAAAGCATTTAAGTTTCATTAGGTCCCATTTGTTTGTTTTTATTTCCATTACTCTAGGAGATGGATCTAAAAAGATCTTGCTGTGATTTATGTCAAAGAGTGTTCTTCCTATGTTTTCCTCTAAGAGTTTTATAGTGTCAGGTATTATATTTAGGTCTCGAATGCATTTTGAGTTTATTTTTGTGTATGGTGTTAGGGAGTGTTCGAATTTCGTTCTTTTACATGTACATGAAACTAGCTGTCCAGTGTCCCCAGCACCACTTATTGAAGACACTGTCTTTTCTCAGTTGTATATCCTTGCCTCCTTTGTCATAGATTAGTTGACCATAGGTGTGTGGGTTTATCTCTGGGCTTTCTATCCTGTTCCATTGATCTATATTTCTGTTTTTGTGCCAGTACCATATTGTCTTGCTTACTGTAGTTTTGTAGTATAGTCTGAAGTCAGGGAGTCTGATTCCTCAAGCTCCGTTTTTTCCCTTAAGACTGCTCTGGTTATTCGGGGTCTTTTGTGTCTCCATACAAATTTTAAGATTTTTTGTTCTAGTTCTAGAAAAATTCCATTGGTAATTTGATAGGGATTGCGTTGAATCTGCAGATTACTTTGGGTAGTATAGTCATTTTCACAATATTGATTCTTCCAGTCCAAGAACATGCTATATCTCTCCATCTGTTTGTATCATCTTTCATTTCTTTCATCAGTGTCTTATAGTTTTCTGCGTACAGGTCTTTTGTCTCCCTACGTAGGTTTATTCCTAGGTATTTTATTCTTTTTGTTGCAGTGGTAAATGGGAGTGTTTCCTTAATTTCTCTTTCAGATTTTTCATCATTAGTGTATAGGAATGCAAGAAATTTCTGTGCATTAATTTTGTATCCTGCCGCTTTACCAAATTCATTGATTAGCTCTAGTATCTTTCTGGTGGCATCTTTAGGATTCTCTATGTGTAGTATCATGTCGTCTGCAAACAGTGACAGTATTACTTCTTTTCCAATTTGTATTCCTTTTATTTCTTTTTCTTCTCTGATCGCCGTGACTAGGACTTCCAAAACTATGTTGAATAGTAGTGGCGAGAGTGCACATCCGTGTTGTGGTCCTGATCTTAGAGGAAATGCTTTCAGTTTTTCACCATTGAGAATGGTATTTGCTGTGGGTTTGTGGTATATGGGCTTTATTATGTTGAGGTAGGTTCCTTCTATGCCCACTTTCTGGAGAGTTTTTATTGTAAATGGGTGTTGAATTTTGTCAAAAGCTTTTTCTGTGTCTATTGAGATGATATGGTTTTTCTTCTTCAGTTTGTTAATATGGTGTATCACATTGATTGATTTGTGTATATTGAAGAATCCTTGCATTCCTGGGATAAATCCCACTTGATCATGGTGTATGATCCTTTTCATGTGTTGTTGGATTCTGTTTGCTAGTCTTTGTTTGTGGATTTCTACATCTATATTCATCAGTGATATTGGTCTGTAGTTTTCTTTTTTTGTAGCATGTTTGGTTTTGATATCAGGTGATGGTGGGCTCATAGAATGAGTTTGGGAGTGTTCCTTCCTCTGCAATTTTTTGGAAGAGTTTGAGAAGGATTGGTGTTAGCTCTTCTCTAAATGTTTGATAGAATTCACCTGTGAAGCCATCTGGTCCTGAACTTTTGTTTGTTGGAAGTTTTTTTTTTTTTTTTTTTTTTTAGAGTGAATCAAAATTCATTTATTGCAGTAATCTTTATGTCTATACAAGGCAATCCTCTATTACTCTGCTTGTCCAAGTTAGGAGTTTTTTTTTTTTTTTTTTTTTAACATCTTTATTGGGGTATAATTGCTTTACAATGGTGTGTTAGTTTCTGCTTTATAACAAAGTGAATCAGTCATACATAAACATATGTTCCCATATGTCTTCCCTCTTGCGTCTCCCTCCCTCCCACCCTCCCTATCCCACCCCTCCAGGCTGTCACGAAGCACCGAGCCAATATCCCTGTGCCATGCGGCTGCTTCCCACTAGCTATCTACCTTACTACGTTTGTTAGTGTGTATATGCCCATGACTCTCTCTCGCCCTGTCACAGCTCACCCTTCCCCCTCCCCATAACCTCAAGTCCGTTCTCTAGGAGGTCTGCGTCTTTATTCCTGCTTTACCCCTAGGTTCTTCATGACATTTTTTTTCTTAAATTCCATATATATGTGTTAGCATACGGTATTTGTCTTTTTCTTTCTGACTTACTTCACTCTGTATGACAGACTCTAGGTCTATCCACCTCATTACAAATAGCTCAATTTCGTTTCTTTTTATGGCTGAGTAATATTCCATTGTATATATGTGCCACATCTTCTTTATCCATTCATCTGATGATGGGCACTTAGGTTGTTTCCATCTCCGGGCTATTGTAAATAGAGCTGCAATGAACATTTTGGTACATGACTCTTTTTGAATTTTGGTTTTCTCAGGGTATATGCCCAGTAGTGGGATTGCTGGGTCCTATGGTAGTTCTATTTGTTGTTTTTTAAGGAACCTCCATACTGTTCTCCATAGTGGCTGTACCAATTCACATTCCCACCAGCAGTGCAAGAGTGTTCCCTTTTCTCCACACCCTCTCCAGCATTTATTGTTTCTAGATTTTTTGATGATGGCCATTCTGACTGGTGTGAGATGATATCTCATTGTAGTTTTGATTTGCATTTCTCTAATGATTAATGATGTTGAGCATTCTTTCATGTGTTTGTTGGCAGTCTGTATATCTTCTCTGGAGAAATGTCTATTTAGGTCTTCAGCCCATTTTTGGATTGGGTTGTTTGTTTTCTTGTTATTGAGCTGCATGAGCTGCTTGTAAATTTTGGAGATTAATCCTTTGTCGGTTGCTTCATTTGCAAATATTTTCTCCCATTCTGAGGGTTGTCTTTTGGTCTTCTTTATGGTTTCGTTTGCTGTGCAAAAGCTTTGAAGTTTCATTAGGTCCCATTTGTTTATTTTTGTTTTTATTTCCATTACTCTAGGAGGTGGGTCAGAAAGGATCTTACTGTGATTTATGTCATAGAGTGTTCTGCCTATGTTTTCCTCTAAGAGTTTGATAGTTTCTGGCCTTACATTTAGGTCTTTAATCCATTTTGAGCTTATTTTTGTGTATGGTGTTAGGGAGTGATCTAATCTCATACTTTTACATGTACCTGTCCAGTTTTCCCAGCACCAATTATTGAAGAGGCTGTCCTTTCTCCACTGTACATTACTGCCACCTTTATCAAAGATAAGGTGTCCATATGTGCATGGGTTTATCTCTGGGCTTTCTATCCTGTTCCATTGATCTATCTTTCTGTTTTTGTGCCAGTACCGTACCGTCTTGATAACTGTAGCTTTGTAGTATAGTCTGAAGTCAGGGAGCCTGATTCCTCCAGTTCCTTCTTTCGTTCTCAAGATTGCTTTGGCTATTCGGGGTCTTTTGTGTTTCCATACAAATTGTGAAATTTTTTGTTCTAGTTCTGTGAAAAATGCCAGTGGTAGTTTGATAGGGATTGCATTGAATCTATAGATTGCTTTGGGTATTAGAGTCATTTTCACAATGTTGATTCTTCCAATCCAAGAACATGATATATCTCTCCATCTATTTGTATCATCTTTAATTTCTTTCATCAGTGTCTTATAATTTTCTGCTTACAGGTCTTTTGTCTCCTTAGGTAGGTTTATTCCTAGATATTTTATTCTTTTTGTTGCAATGGTAAATGGGAGTGTTTTCTTGATTTCACTTTCAGATTTTTCATCATTAGTGTATAGGAATGCCAGAGATTTCTGTGCATTAATTTTGTATCCTGCCACTTTACCAAATTCATTGATTAGCTCTAGTAGTTTTCTGGTAGCATCTTTAGGGTTCTCTATGTATAGGATCATGTCATCTGCAAACAGTGACAGCTTTACTTCTTCTTTTCCGATTTGGATTCCTTTTATTTCCTTTTCTTCTCTGATTGCTGTGGCTAAAACTTCCAAAACTATGTTGAATAAGAGTGGTGAGAGTGGGCAACCTTGTCTTGTTCCTGATCTTAGTGGAAATGCTTTCAGTTTTTCACCATTGAGGATGATGTTTGCTGTGGGCTTGTCATATATGGCCTTTATTATGTTGAGGAAAGTTCCCTCTATGCCTACTTTCTGCAGGGTTTTTTATCATAAATGGGTGTTGAATTTTGTCAAAAGCTTTCTCTGCATCTACTGAGATGATCATATGGTTTTTCTCCTTCAATTTGTTAATATGGTTTATCACATTGATAGATTTGCGTATATTGAAGAATCCTTGCATTCCTGGAGTAAACCCCACTTGATCATGGTGTATGATCCTTTTAATGTGCTGTTGGATTCTGTTTGCTAGTATTTTGTTGAGGATTTTTGCATCTATGTTCATCAGTGATATTGGCCTGTAGTTTTCTTTCTTTGTGACAGCCTTGTCTGGTTTTGGTATCAAGGTGATGGTGGCCTCGTAGAAGGAGTTTGGGAGTGTTCCTCCCTCTGCTATATTTTGGAAGAGTTTGAGAAGGATAGGTGTTAGCTCTTCTCTAAATGTTTGATAGAATTCGCCTGTGAAGCCATCTGGTCCTGGGCTTTTCTTTGTTGAAGATTTTTAATCACAGGTTTAATTTCATTACTTGTGATTGGTCTGCTCATATTTTCTGTTTCTTCCTTGTTCAGTTTTGGAAGGTTATACCTTTCTCAGAATTTGTCCATTTTATTGGCATAGAGTTGCTTGTAGTATTCTCTTAGGCTGCTTTGTATTTCTGCGGTGCCTGTTGTAACTTCTATTTCATTTCAAATTTTCTTATTTTGAGTCCTCTCCCTCTTTTTCTTGATGAGTCTGGCTAATGGTTTATGTTTATCTTCTCAAAGAACCAGCTTTTAGTTTTATTGATCTTTGCCATTGTTTTCTTTGTCTCTATTTCATTTATTTCTACTCTGATCTTTATGATTTCTTTCCTTCTACTAACTTTGGGTTTTGGTTGTTCTTCTTTCTCTAGTTCCTTTAGGTGTTAGGTTAGATTGTTTATTTGAGATGTTTGTTGTTTCTTTAGGTAGGATTGTATTCCTGTAAACTTCCCTCTTAGAACTGCTTTTGCTGTATCCCGTAGGTTTTGGATCGTCATGTTTTCGTTGTCATTTGTCTCTAGGTATTTTTTGATTTCCTCTTTGATTTCTTCAGTGATCTCTTGGTTATTTAGTAATGTATTGTTTAGCCTCTATGTGCTTGTGGTTTTTTTTAACTTTTTTTCCCTGTAATTGATTTCTAATCTCATAGTGTTGTGGTCAGAAAAGATGCTTGATATGATTTCAATTTCTTAAATTTACTGAGGCTTCATTTGTGACCTAAAATGTGATCCATCATGGAGAATGTTCCATGTGCACTTGAGAAGAAAGTGTAATCTGCAGTTTTTGGATGCAGTGTCCTATAAATATCAATTAAATCTGTCTGGTCTATTGTGTCATTTAAAGCTTGTGTTTCCTTATTAATTGTCTGGATGATCTGTCCATTGGTGTAAGTGAGGTGTTAAAGTCCCCCACTATTATTGTGTTACTGTCGATTTCCTCTTACAGTTTTTAGCACTTGCCTTATGTATTGATGTGTTCCTATGTTGGGTGCATATATATTTATAATTGTTATATCTCTTCTTGGATTGATCCCTTGATCATTATGTCGTGTCCTTCCTTGTCTCCTATAACATTCTTTATTTTAAGGTCTGTTTTATCTGATGTGAGTATTGCTACTTCAGCTTTCTTTTGATTTCCATTTGCATGGAATATCTTTTTCCATCCCCTCACTTTCAGTCTGTATGTGTCCCTAGGTCTGAAGTGGGTCTCTTGTAGAGACAGCATATGTGTGGGTCTTGTTTTTGTATTCATTCAGTGAGCCTCTGCCTTTTGATTGGGGCATTTAATCCATTCACGTTTAAGGTAATTATCGATATGTATGTTCCTATGACCATTTTCTTAATTGTTTTGGGTTTGTTTTTGTAGGTCCTTTTCTTCTCTTGTGTTTCCCACTTAGAGAAGAAGTTCCTAAACATTTGTTGTAGAGCTGGTTTGTGGGGGCTGAATTCTTTTAGCTTTTGCTTGTCTGTAAAGCTTTTGATTTCTCCATCAAATCTGAATGAGATCCTTGCCGGGTAGAGTAATCTTGGTTGTGGGTTCTTCCCTTTCATCACTTTAAATATGTTATGCCACTCCCTTCTGGCTTGTAGAGTTTCTGCTGAGAAATCAGCTGTTAACCTTATGGGAGCTCCTTTATATGTTATTTGTCGTTTTTCCCTTGCTGCTTTCAATAATTTTTCTTTGTATTTAATTTTTGCCAGTTTGATCACTGTGTGTCTCGGTGTCTTTCTCCTTGGGTTTATCCTGTATGGGACTGTCTGCGCTTCCTGGACTTGGGTGGCTATTTCCTCTCCCGTGTTAGGGAAGTTTTAGACTATAATCTCTTCATATATTTGCTCGGGTCCTTTCTCTCTCTCTTCTCCTTCTGGGACCCCAATAATGCGAATGTTGTTGTGTTTAATGTTGTCCCAGAGATCTCTTAGGCTGTCTTCATTTCTTTTCATTCTTTTTTCTTTATTCTGTTCTGCAGCCGTGAATTCCACCATTCTGTCTTCTAGGTCACTTATCCATTCTTCTGCCTCAGTTATTCTGCTGTTGATTCCTCGTAGTGTGTTTGTCGTTTCAGTTATTGTATTGTTCATCTCTGTTTGTTCTTTAATTCTTCTAGGTCTTTATTAAACATTTCTTGCACCTTCTTGATCTTTGCCTCCATTCTTTTTCCGAGGTCCTGGATCATCTTCACTATCATTATTCTAAATTCTTTTTCTTGAAGCTGGCTTATCTCCACTTCATTTAGTTGTTTTTCTGGTGTTTTATCTTGTTTCTTCATCTGGTATATAGCCCTCTGCCTTTTCATCTTGTCTACCTTTCTGTGAATGTGGTTTTTGTTCCACAGGCTGCAGGATTGTAGTTCTTCTTGCTTCTGCTGTCTGCCGTCTGGTGGATGAGGCTATCTAAGAGGATTATGCAAGTTTCCTGATGGGAGTGACGGGTCATTAATTCTTTTCTAATGTAAGCATTTAAAATTAAAATTTCCCTCTAAGCCGTACTTTAGCTTCATACCAAAAGTTTTAATAAGTTATTTTTCATTATTATTATTATTATTCAACATCTTTATTGGAGTATAATTGCTTCATAATGGTGTGTTAGTTTCTGCTGTATAACAAAGTGAATGAGCTATACATATACATCTATCCGCATATGGCCTCTCTCTTGCGTCTCCCTCTCACCCTCCCTATCCCACCCCTCTTGGTGGGCAAAGAGCAATGAGCTGATCTCCCTGTGCTATGCAGCTGCTTTCCAATAGCTATCTGTTTTACATTTTGTAGTGTATATATGTCCCTGCCACTCTCTCATTTCCTCCCAGCCTACCCTTCCCCCTCCCCATGTCCTGAAGTCCATTCTCTATGTCTGCATCTTTATTCCTGTCTAGCCCCAAGGTTCTTCAGAACCTTTTTTTTTTTTAAGATTTAATATATATGTGTTAGCATACAGTATTTGTTTTTCTCTTTCTGACTTACTCCACTCTGTATGGTCCATCCACCTCAGTACAAATAACTCAATTTCGTTTCTTTTTACGGTTGAGTAATATTCCATTGTATATATGTGCCACATATTCTTTATCCATTCATCTTAGGTTGACACTAAGATGGACACTTTGGTTGGTTCCATGTCTTGGCTATTGTAAATAAAGCTGCAGTGAACATTGTGGTACATGACTCTTTTTTTGAGTTATGGTTTTCTCAGGGTATATGCCCAGCAAGGGGATTGCTCTGTCGTATGGTAGTCCTATTTTGAGTTTTTTGAGGAACCTCCATACTGTTCTCCGTAGTGGCTGTATCAGTTTACGTTCCCACCAACAGTGCAAGAGGGTTCCCTTTTCTCCACACCCTCTCCAGCATTTATTGTTTGTAGATTTCTTTGATGATAGTCATTCTGACCGGTGTGAGGTGATAACTCATTGTAGCTTTGATTTGCATTTCTCTAATAATAAGTGATGTTGAGAATCCTTTCATGTGTTTGTTGGCAATCTGTATATCTTCTTTGGAGAAATTTCTGTTTAGGTCTTCTGCCCATTTTTGGATTGGGTTGTTTGTTTTTTTTGATATTGAGCTGCATGTGCTGCCTATATATTTTGGAGATTAATCCTTTGTCAGTTGCTTCGTTTGCAAATATTTTCTCCCATCCTGAGGGTTGTCTTTTCATCTTGTTTATGGTTTCCTTTGCTGTGCAAAAGCTTTGAAGTTTCATTAGGTCCCATTTGTTTATTTTTGTTTTTATTTCCCTTTCTCTAGGAGGTGGGTCAAAAAGGACCTTGCTTTGATTTACGTCATAGAGTGTTCTGCCTATGTTGTCCTCTAAAAGTTTTATAGTGTCTGCCCTTTATTAGGTCTTTAATCCATTTTGAGTTTATTTTTGTGTATGGTGTTAGGGAGTGTTCTAATTTCATTCTTTTCCGTGTAGCTGTCCAGTTTTCCCAGTACCACTTATTGAAGAGGATGGCTTTTCTCCATTGTATATTCTTAACCTCTTTTATCAAAGATAAAGTGACCATATGTGCATGAGTTTATCTTATATTCTTACCTCCTTTATCAAAGATAAGGTGACCATGTGTGCATGGGTTTATCTCTGGGCTTTCTATCCTTTTCTATTGATCTATATTTCTATTTTTGTGCCAATACCATACTGCCTTGATTACTGTACGTTTTTAGTATAGTCTGAAGTTAGGGATCCTGATTCTTCCAGCTCCGTTTTTCTTTCTCAAGATTGCTTTGGCTAATCTGGGTCTTTGGTGTTTCCATACAAATTGTGAAATTTTTTTGTTGTAGTTCTATGAAAAATGCTATTGGTAGTTTGATAGGGATTGCATTGAATCTCTAGATTGCTTTGGGTAGTATAGTTATTTTCACAATATTGATTCGTCCAATCGAAGAACATGGTATATCTCTCTGTTTGTATCATCTTTCATTTCTTTCATCAGTGTCTTATAGTTTTCTGCATAGAGGTCTTTTGTCTCCTTAGGTAGGTTTATTCCTAGGTATTTTATTCTTTTTGTTGCAATGATAAATGGGAGTGTTTCCTTAATTTCTCTTTCAGTTTTCTCATCATTACTGTATAGGAATGCAAGAGATTTCTGTGCATTAATTTTGTATCCTGCTACTTTACCAAATTCATTGATTAGCTCTAGTATCTTTCTGGTGGCATCTTTAGGATTCTCTATGTATAGTATCATGCCATCGGCAAACAGTGACAGCTTTAATTCTTCTTTGCCGATTTGGATTCCTTTTATTTCTCTTTCTTCTCTGGTTGCTGTGGCTAAAACCTCCAAAACTATGTTGAATAATAGTGGCGAGAGTGGACATCCTTGTCTTGTTTCCAATCTTAGAGGAAATGGTTTCAGTTTTTCACCATTGAGAATGATGTTGGCTGTGGGTTTGTCATATATGCCCTTTATTATGTTGAGGTAAGTTCCCTTTGTGCCCACTTTCTGGAGGGTTTGTATGATAAATGGGTGTTGAATATTGTCAAAAGCTTTTTCTGCGTCTATTGAGATGATCATAAGGTTTTTCTCCTTCAGGTTGTTAATTTGGCTTATCACATTGATTAATTTGTGTATATTGAAGAATCCTTGCATTCTTGAGATAAACCCCACTTCATCATGGTGTGTTGTCCTTTTAATGTGCTGCTGGATTCTGTTTGCTAGTATTTTGTTGAGGATTTTTGGCATCTGTGTTCATCAGTGATATTGGCTTGTAGTTTTCTTTTTTTGTGGCATGTTTGTCTGGTTTTGGTATCAGGATGATGGTGGCCTCGTAGAATGAGTTTGGGAGTGTTCCTCCCTCTGCTGTGTTTTGAAGAGTTTCAGAAGGATAGGTGTTAGCTCTTCTCTAAATGTTTGATAGAATTTGCCTGTGAAGCTGTCTGGTCCTGGGCTTTTGTTCGTTTGAAAATTTTTGATTGCAGTCTCAGTTTCAGTGCTTGTGATTAGTCTGTTTATATTTTCTATTTCTTCCTGGTTCAGTCTCAGAAAGTTGTGCATTTCTAAGAATTTGTCCATTTCTTCCAGTTTGTCCATTTTATTGGCATATAGTTGCTTGTAATCTCTCATGATCCTTTGTATTTCTGCAGTGTCAATTGTTACTTCTCCTTTTTCATTTCTAATTCTATTGATTTGAGTCTTCTCCCTTTTTTTCTTGATGAGTCTGGCTAATGGCTTATCAATTCTGTTTATCTTCTCAAAGAACCAGCTTTTAGTTTTATTGATCTTTGCTATCATTTCCTTCATTTCTTTTTCATTTATTTCTGATCTGATCTGTATGATTTCTTTCCTTCTGCTGACTTTGTATTTTGTTAGTTCTTCTTTCTCTAGTGCCTTTAGGTGTAAGTTTAGATTGCTTATTTGAGATGTTTCTTGAGGTAGGCTTGTATAGCTATAAACTTCCCTCTTAGAAATGCTTTTACTGCATCCCATAGGTTTTGGATCATTGTGTTTTCATTGTCATTTGTCTCTAGGTATTTTTTGGTTTCCTTTTTGATTTCTTCAGTGATCTCTTGGTTATTTAGTAGTGTATTGTTTAGCCTCCATGTGTTTGTATTTATTACACATTTTTTCCTGTAATTGATATCTAGTCTCATAGTGTTGTGGTCGGATAAGATACTTGATATGATTTCAGTTTTCTTAAATTTACCAAGGGTTTATTTGTGACCCTCGATATGGTCTCTCCTGGAGAATGTTCCATGAGCACTTGAGAACAAAGTGTAATCTGCTGTTTTTGGATGGAATGTCCTGTAAATATCAATTAAGTCCCTCTTGTTTAATGTATCATTTAAAGCTAATGTTTCCTTATTTATTTTTGTTTTGCATGATCAGTCCATTGGTGAAAGTGGGGTGTTGAAATCCCCTACTGTGATTGTGTTACCTTCAGTTTCCCCTTTTATGGCTCTTAGCATTTGCCTTAAGTATTGAGGTGCTCCTATGTTGGGTGCATATATATTTACAATTGTTATATCTTCTTCTTGGATTGATCCCTTGATCATTATGTAGTGTCCTTCCTTATCTCTTGTAATAGTCTTTATTTCAAAGTCTGTTTTGTCTGATATGAGAATTGCTACTCCAATTTTCTTTTGATTTCCATTTGCGTGGAATATCTTTTTCAATCCTGTCACTTTCAGTGTGTATGTGTCCCTAGGTCTGAAGTGGGTCTCTTGTAGACAGCATATATATGGGTCTTCTTTTTTAATCCGTTCAGCCAGTCTGTATCTTTTGGATGCAGCATTTAATCCATTTACGTTTAAGGTAGCTATCGATATGTATGTTCCTGTTACCATTTTCTTAATTGTTTTAGGTTTGTTATTGTAGGTCTTTTCCTTCTCTTGTGTTTCCTGCCTAGAGAAGTTCCTTTAGCATTTGTTGTATAGCTGGTTTGCTGGTGCTGAATTCTTTTAGCTTTTGCTTGTCTGTAAGGGTTTTAATTTCTCCATCGAATCTTCATGAGATCCTTGCTGGGTAGAGTAATCTTGGTTGTAGGGTTTTCTCTTCCATCACTTTAAATATGTCCTGCCACTCCCTTCTGGCTTGCAGAGTTTCTGCTGAAAGTTCAACTGGTAACCTTATGGGGATTCCCTTGTATGTTAATTGTTGCTTTTCCCTTGCTGCTTTTAATATTTTTTCTTTGTATTTAATTTTTGATAGTTTGATTAAAATGTGTCTTGGCGTGTTCCTCCTTGGATTTATTCTGTTTGGGACTCTCTGTGCTTCCTGAACTTGATTGACTATTTTCTTTCCCATATTAGGGAAGTTTTCAACTATAATCTCTTCAAATATTTTCTCAGTCCCTTTTTTAGTATCTTCTTCTGGGACCCCAGCAATTCGAATGTTGGTGTGTTTAATGCTGTCCCAGACGTCTCTCAGATTGTCCTCAATTCTTGTCATTCTTTTTCCTTTATTCTGCTCTGCGGTAGTTATTTCCACTATTTTATCTTCCAGGTCACTTACCCGTTCTTCTGCCTCAGTTATTCTGCTATTGATTTCTTCTAGAGAATTTTTAATTTCCTTTATTGTGTTGTTCATCATTGTTTGTGTGTTCTTTAGGTCTTCTAGGTCCTTGTTAAATATTTCTTGTATTTCCTCCATTCTGTTTCCACGATTTTGGATCATCTTTACTATCATTACTCTGAAGTCTTTTTCAGGTAGACTGCCTGTTTCCTCTTCATTTGTTTGGTCTGGTGGGTGTTCCCCTTGTTCATCTGCTGTGTATTTCTCTGTCTTCTCATTTTGCTTAACTTACTGTGTTTGGGGTCTATGTTTCACAGGCTGCAGGTTCATAGTTCCTGTTGGTTTTGGTGTCTGCTCCCAGTGGGTAAGGTTGTTTCAGTGGGTTGTGTACCTCTTCCTGGTAGAGGGGACTGGTGCCCATGTTCTGGTGGATGAGGCTGGATCTTGTCTTTCTGGTGGGCAGGGCCACGTCCAGTGGTGTGTTTTGGGGTGTTTGTGAACTTACCATTTTAGGCAGCCTCTCTGCTAATTGGTGGTTTTGTGTTCCTGTCTTGCTAGTTGTTTGGCATAGGGTGTCCAGCACTGTAGCTTGCTGGTTGTTGAGTGCAGCTCGGTCTTAGCGTTGAGGTGGAGATCTCTGGGAAAGCTTTCCCTGTTTGATATTGCGTGGGGCCAGGAGGTCTCTGGTGGACCAATGTCCTGAACTTGGCTCTCCCACCTCACAGGCTCAGGCCTGACACCCGACCATTGTACCAAGACCCTGTCAGCCACACGGCTCAGAAGAAAAGGGAGAGAAGAAAAAATTAGAAAGTAGGAAAATAAATAAATAAAATAAAGTTATTAAAATAGAAAAATTTATTAAAAATAAAAAAACTAGGAAGTAAAAAAAAGAGAGAGAAAGAAAGCAGAGAGCAACCAAACCAAAAAACAAATTCTCCAATGATAACAAGCATTAAAAACTATATTAAAAAAGAAAAACAAAAGGACAGCCAGAACCCTAGGACAAATGGCAAAAGCAAAACTATATAGACAAAACCACACAAAGAAGCTTACACATACTCACAAAATGAGAAAAAGGAAAATATATATATATCTTAAAAAAATTTAAAAAGGAAGAGAGCAACCAAATCAATGAACAAATCTACCAATGATAATAAACTCTAAATACTAAACTAAGAATAACATAAAACCAGAAACAAATTAGATGCAGAAAGCAAACCCCAAGCCTGTAGTTGCTCCCAAAGTCCATCACCTCAATTTTGGGATTATTTGTTGTCTATTCAGGTATTCCACAGATGAAGGATACATCAAGTTGACTGTGGAGATTTAATCCGCTGCTCCCGAGTCTGCTGGGAGAGATTTCCCTTTCTCTTCTTTGTTCGCACAGCTCCCAGGGGCTCAGCTTTGGATTTGGCTCCACCTCTGCGTGTAGGTTGCCTGAGGGCGTCTGTTCCCTGCCCAGACAGGACAGGGTTAAAGGAGCAGATGATTAGGGGGCTCTTTCTCACTCGGGCTCGGGGGAGTGAGGGGTACAAAATGAGGGGCGAGCCTGCGGTGGCAGAGGCCGGCGTAACGTTGCACCAGCCTGAGGCGCACCATGTGTTCTCCCAGGGACGTTGTCCCTGGATCACGGGACCCTGGCAGTGGCGGGCTGCACAGGCTCCCGGGTGGGGAGGTGTGGATAGTGACCTGTGCTCGCACACAGGCTTCTTGGTGGCTGCAGCAGCAGTGTTAGTGTCTCATCCCCATCTCTGGGGTCCGCGCTGATAGCTGCGGCTTGAGCCCATCTCTGGAGCTCGTTTAGGTGTTTCTCTGAATCCCCTCTCCTCGCGCACCCTGAAACAATAATGGTCTCTTGCCTCTTAGGCAGGTCCAGACTTTTTCCTAGACTCCCTCCTGGCTAGCTGTGGTGCACTAGCCCCCTTCAGGCTGTGTTCATGCAGCCAACCCCAGTCCTCTCCCTGGGATCTGACCTCCGAAGCCCGAGCCTCAGCGCCCAGCGCTCACCTGCCCCGGCAGCTGAACAGGGAAGCCTGTCAGGCTGGTGAGTGCCGGTCGGCACCCATCCTCTGTGGGGGAATCTCTCCGCTTTGCCCTCTGCACCCCTGTTGCTGTGCTCTCCTCTGTGGCTCCGAAGCTTCCCCCCCCGCTACCCTCCGTCTCCGCCATTGAAGGGGCTTTCTAGTGTGTGGAAACTTTTCCTCCTCCACAGCTCCCTTCCAGAGGTGCAGGTCCCATCCCTATTCTTTTGTCTCTGTTTTTTCTTTTTTCTTTTGCCCTACCTAGGTACATGGGGAGTTTCTTGCCTTTTGGGAAGTCTGAGGTCTTCTGCCAGCGTTCAGTAGGTGTTCTGTTGGAGCTGTTCCACATGTAGATGTAGTTTTGATGTATTTGTGGGGAGGAAGGTGATCTCCCATGTTTTACTCCTCCCCCATCTTGAAGGCGCCCCCCCTTTCATTGTTATTTAACTATTATTATCATTAAAGTTTTTTCGAATTCTTGTGATATCTTCTTTGACCCATGATTATTTAGAAGTCTGGTCTTTTAGAAGTATGGGGGTTTTCTATATAGTTCATTGATTTCTCACTTAATTCCATTATGATTCAAATACACTATGTATGATTTCAGTCCTTTGAAATTTACTAAAAATTATTTTATGCCACAACATGGCTTATTTATCTTGATGAGAGTTCCATTTATACTTTTAAAAATATTGTTCAATTGTAGTGTTACTCTAAGTGTCACTTAGGATCATTGATGGTATTGTTTAAATCTTGACTCTGTCTGATTTCTTTCTATTTGTTATACCAGTCACAGAGAGGAGGGTTAAAATCTCTTAAAATTTCTTAACTGTGACTTTGGATTTGTTTGTTTTTCCTTTTAGTCCTGTCAGTTTTTGCTTCATGTATTTTTTTGTGTGTGTGTGGTACATGGGCCTCTCACTGCTGTGGCCTCTCGCACTGCGGAGCACAGGCTTTGGACGCGTAGGCTCAGCGGCCATGGCTCACAGGCCTAGCTGCTCCGCGGCATGTGGGATCTTCCCGGACCGGGGCACGAACCCGTGTCCCCTACATTGGCAGGCGGACTCTCAACCACTGTGCCACCAGGGAAGCCCCTGCTTCATGTATTTTGAATCTCTGTTATTAAGTGGTGCACATTTAAATTGTCCTGCTGATGAAGTGACCCTTTTTATAAAATGTGTCTCATATAAACATCACCATATATTCTTATTTCACAGGTGGCATGGTATATTTACTTTTACCATCCTTTTACTTTTGGTCTACCTGCATCTTTAAATTTAAAATGTGTCTCTTGTGGATACCTTTCTATGTCTTACTTAATCTAACAATCATTGTCTTTTCTTTTTTTTTTAATATATTTATTTATTTTTGGCTGGGTTGGGTCTTCGTTTCTGTGCGAGGGCTTTCTCTAGTTGTGGTAAGCAGGGGCCACTCTTCATCACAGTGCGCGGGCCTGTCACTGTCGTGGCCTCTCTTGTTATGGAGCATAGGCTCCAGACGCGCATGCTCAGTAGTTGTGGCTCATGGGCCCAGTTGCTCCACGGCATGTGGGATCTTCCCAGACTAGGGCTCGAACCCATATCCCCTGCATTGGCAGGCAGATTCTCAACCACTGCGCCACCAGGGAAGCCCAACAATCATTGCCTTTTAATTGGAGTATTTAGTTCCTTTATAATTAATGTAGTTCTTAATAATCATTGGGTTTGGGTTACCATTTTTCTATTTCTTTTTTGTCTGTGCTATCTGGTTTTTGTTCCTCTGTTCCTGATTTTCTGACTTCTTTAGATTAATCGAATATATTTATATTTGAATCCACTCTGTTTACTCTCTTGAATTTGTAGCAGTATCACTTAGTATTATTTTCTCAGTGAGTGTTCTCGTGATTACAGTGTATATCCCCTATCATCATCTTCTACTTAGAATGTTACTTAAATTGTAATATTTTACAACTTCATGTGAAATATAGGAACTTTACAACACTATAATTCCATTCACCTACCTCTGTCGTTTGTGCTAGTGTTTTCATATATTTTATTTATAAATATGTATAAACCCCCAAATGTTATTTTTTGCTTTAGACTTTGAGGTTTTTAAAATTATTTTAAAGAATTGAAAAGTAATGTTTTGTATTTACCTACCTTTTTTTCCATTTCTGCTCTTCTTTTCCTGTAGACATTTGTCCAGTTGTTTTAGCACCATAAGTTGAAGATACTTTTCTTTCTTCATTGATTTACCTTGGTTTCTTTGTTGAAAATCAAGTGATAAGGTATATGTGTGTCTAACTTCTGGTCTTCTCTAAGCCAGTTCAGTGACTTCATTTCAGATAATGTTTTTCAGTTTCATAACTTCGATTTTAAACTCTTTATCTGATAAGTCCAGTATCTGGTTTATATGTAGTTTTGCTTGTGTTAACTTTAAAGTCTTGATTATGGGTCAGTTTTTCCTACTTCTTTGCATGTCTCATGTTTTTTTAGTTGGATGCTGGATATTGTATATAAAATAATACTAGAGTGTGATATAGATAATATTTTCCTTATGAAAGACTCACCCTTTTCTTTCTCTGGTTGCTAAGTTGGGGATCTAATCTCTTCCATATATTAGGAGTTGAGTTGAATAGGTGATAATTTAATTCTTAACATCAAATCACCTCAGGTTTTAAGGAGGGGCAGTCCCCTACCTCAGCAGGTCTTTCAGATATGAGTATGGTGAGACTGTAGGATCTCTCACTGCTTTGCAGCCTTTGCCTGAAACTTCCTGTGCTACCATGTACTACTCAGCTAAAGACATGAGGGTTAGAATTGGCTAATGAAGAAGACTGTATCTGTGGTTGGGCTTCTCAGATTTCAGTTGCCAGCGTGTGGCCATTAAAATTTCAGCTGGTTTCTCCTTTGGCAAGTACAATCCTACATGTGTTTGTGTCCTAACTTGGCAGATACTCCCAGCAATGAAAATGGTTACCACTCTCTACTTAAATAGGAAGAGCTCATCCTTCTCTAAACTACTTCACTTAGACTTAAATGGATCCACAGTTTTTGGGTCACTTTTTGGTAAAAAAAATATAATTTTTTTTAGTGTTTCTGATATTTTCTTATTGTAGGAGCAAGGTTTTTTCCAACAGTCTTCTACATTCTAGCCATAAGGGGAACCCTGTAGAAGGTACAAATAAAAACACAAGAAGAGCAACTGTATTCTCATTATGAACATAACTCATGCTTGTAGAAAATTTGGAAATACATAGAACATAATAAAGAAACATGAAGGAAGTGTGTATTTTTAAAGTGGAATTGACATAGTACCTATTTCTTTTATTTTTGCTTAATCTCACATTTTTACCATTCTATGTCAAAAGTTAAACAGTATTTTACAGGTTAAAATTATAATGCAGCATTTTGAATTATGCAACAAGTGGATGTTCATTATAAAAAATAAACAGGTAAAACAAGAAACTTTAAACATTATATGTAATTCATAAAAAACAGTACTGCAATGAACATCATAGAAAGATAGGTAGAAAGTGACAGAGGAATTTGCACCTAGGATCTCAGATTCTAGAAATTCTGTTCTTAACTACTGCACTAGACTTCCTCTGGCTCGTTTCAGATAACATGGGGAGAAATGCCTGCTTTTGCAATATATTGCTGAGGTAAGACTTGTTTGGTGATTAGGTAGGGATATGGTTGAAGGAATAATCCATCATGATTCTCAGTTTTTTGAAGGGTTTGTGAGTGCGATTGGTCTGTGTATTCAGTAAATGAGATTCTTTTTTTTTTTTTAATGTATTTATTCATTTATTTATTTTTGGCTGTGTTGGGTCTTCGTTTCTGTGCGAGGGCTTTCTCTAGTTGTGGCAAGTGGGGGCTACTCTTCATCGCGGTGCACAGGCCTCTCACTGTCACGGCCTCTCTTGCTGTGGAGCACAGGCTCCAGACGCACAGAGCTCAGTATTTGTGGCTCACGGGCCCAGTTGCTCCGTGGCATGTGGGATCTTCCCAGACCAGGGCTCGAACCCGTGTCCCCTGCATTGGCAGGCAGACTCTCAACCACTGCGCCACCAGGGAAGCCCCA
Organism: Orcinus orca; assembly: GCF_937001465.1. Taxonomy (NCBI): domain Eukaryota; kingdom Metazoa; phylum Chordata; class Mammalia; order Artiodactyla; family Delphinidae; genus Orcinus; species Orcinus orca. The sequence continues at coordinate 25,557,139 of NC_064573.1, forward strand.
AATGAGATTCTTTCAAAGCATATGTTTAAGCCTTTTTTGGTATAAAAACAAAATCGTAGATAATTTTAGTTCTTCAGGATTATCTCTGTAATATGAATGCAAAGAAGATAATAAAACTAAATGATTTTAAGGCCTTTAACTTTCCTGTCCTTCCATATATGCCTTTTGAAAGAATAAGTCTATTTTTATTTTCTTATTTGAATGATAGTAACTTATGGTTAGTTAACACACTGAAACTTATAAAAGTAAAATATACATTTCTTTGCCGTTAATTTTGCTCAAGAAATTCAAAGTAATTTTAATATTTCTCAAAAAGTTATAGATGCTAAGCATGTAACTTATCTCATACCAAAATGAATTCCATTTAGAGAAAATGCTTAAATTAAAAAATGAGACTCTAATTTCTAGGACATGGCATTGAAGAATTTTTAAAATAATCTGAGCAAGAACTATGCAACATATAAAACCATAGAAGAAAAGGTTGATAAATTTGAATATATAAAATTTAAAATGTTACCACTGCACACCTGTTAGAATGATCAAAATCTGAATTCTGGCAAGGATGTGGAGCAACAAGATCATTGCTGATGGGAATGCAAAATGAATGGTACAGCCACTTTGGAAGACAGATTGGCAGACTCTTACAAAACTAAACATACTCTTACCATGTGATCAGCAGTCATGCTCTTTAGTATTCACCTAAAAGAGTTGAAAATTTATGTACACACAGAAACTTGCACATGGGTGTTTTTAGTGGCTTTATTCATAATTGCCAAAATTTGGAAGTGACCAAGATGTCCTTCAGTAAGTGAATGAATAAATAAACTGTGGCATATCCAGACAATGGAATGTTATTCAGTGCTAAAATGAAAACTGCTAAATAAAGGCATGAAAATACATGGAACATTAAATGCATATTACAAGTCAAAGAAGCCAATCTGAGAAGGCTACATACTTTATGATTCCAGCTATGTGATGTTCTGGAAAAGGCACAAACAACTATAGAGACAGTAAAAAGATCAGTGATTGCTAGGGGCTAGAGGGCAGGGAGGGATGAACAGGTAAGCACAGAAGATTTTTAGGGAAGTGTAACTATTTGGTATGAAACTACAATAGTGAATACATGTCATTATACATTTGTCAAAATTTGTAGAAAGTACAGAACCAAGGATGAACCCTAATGTAAATTAAGGGCTTCGAGTGATAATGATGTCTGTGTAGGTTCCTCAGTTACAATAAATTTACGTTGTGGCACGCGACTCTGATGGCAGGCGAGGTTATACATGTATGTGTACATGGGTATATGGGAACTCTTGTAAATTATGCTCAATTTTGCTGTGAACCTAAAACTCTAAAAAATAATGTTATAAAAATTTTTTTTTAACCTTGAAAGACCTACCAAAGCAAACCAAAAATCTTGGGGAAATGTTTGTAAATGTATGACAAGCCTAATAACTGATTTCTAAATTTAAAACTTACAAATAAAGAGGAAAAAGACAGTAGTTAATAGAAAAGGGACATAAAGAACATGAGTGCACTATTTATAGCAAAATAAAAATAAGTAAAATTTTTAAATATCAGAGTTGCCCCATTTAAACCTTTCAAATTGTTAATGTCAGAAGGTAGTGACATGGCATGAAGAAATGCTCATAAACTGTTGGTGGGTCTAAACATTTTGGGAGGGTACTTTGGTACTTAAAAAAGTTTAACCTCACATTCCTTTTGATCTAACATTTCCTTGTTGAAAAAATGTATCCTACAAATATCTGCGAACTTGTATGCAAGGTTATGTGCACAAGGATTTCTCTAGATGTTTTAGCTGCAAGTAATAGAAACTAGCTTTAAATAGTGAGATCATTACTTCTCATAACTGGAAGTTCCAGACTTCAGTAGAAGCATGTATATACGAATAACTAATAGGTTAACCATCATTTAACCTGGCTCTGTTTAAGAAAAAAGTTTCTAAAAACTTCTGTTAGCTAATAAATTTTTAGCTTAATTTAACTTCTAAAAATTTTATATATGATTTTAATCGGATTTCCTTTTCATAATATATAGTTCTAACTTTTTTTTTTTTTTTTTTTTTTTTTTGCGATATGCGGGCCTCTCACTGTTGTGGCCTCTTCCGTTGCGGAGCACAGGCTCCGGATGCGCAGGCTCAGTGGCCATGACTCACGGGCCCAGCCGCTCCGCGGCATGTGGGATCTTCCCGGACCGGGGCACGAACCCGTGTCCCCTGCATCGGCAGGCGGACTCTCAACCACTGCGCCACCAGGGAAGCCCTATAGTTCTAACTTTTATCACATCTGACTGGACTCCTCTTAGTCTAAATTAATGAACTGTGACTCTACTAGTCACTTCTTATAAGTATTTAATAGAGGGAGTAAACAGTTAAAAGATGAAAAATTGGGCAGTTTCCTCCATTTCTAATAGTGGCTTTGTTTATTTTATCTCAGCTTCAGGAAACAGCAGTGAGTTTTAGTTCATTGTTCTAAATATATTTTGACCTTTCATAGCTGTACCTGTTGTGACTTGCCAACAGATTTTTCAAACTGAAGAATAAAAAAAGAACATAAGAACTTTGTTATGGAAGCCTGTTCTGTCTTCTCAAAAATCATTATCACCTGTTCTTTATTTTTGATTCATTTGTTTATGTGTAAATTGCTGTTTCACCTGTGTTGCCTGGTATTTTAGGTCATGGTTATAGTGTGGAGAGGGGAGAGGTCCACAGGGGGCATCTGACCTTATTCTACATCTATGCCATCGCTATATCTTTAAAGCTTGGGGGCTGTAAGTCATGCTTTTTTGGGTAACATTTTCAAAATATGTAGAGAATAATGATAAGAAAACAAAATTTTTCCTACAATTATAATATTATTTAACAACAGTTTACATCAAATATGTTTTAAAATTTAGTTGCATGAAATTGAGTGAAGTAATCTCAGTCACTGTTTTTCTTGTGTCTGTGGTTCTTCCTTCTTTTTCTTATTTTATGTGTTTGTGCCCCCTCCTCCCTTATTTTCTTGATTAGATTTTAGCAAGTTTACCTAAAACTGGAAGAAATGAATACTTTCTAATAAATATAATTTACTGAAACTGACTCCAGGAAATAGAGCTGTCTGAACAGTCAACCTTCATATAAGAAATAGAGAAGTGTCTTAGAATAAACCCTAGAAAATTTTTAACTGCAAAGAATTTCACATGGGAATTCTACTGAAATATTAAAGAATGTGTTATTCCAATGCTAAGTAGTTTAAATAAACTGTTACAGAGCATAGAAAAGACTTAAATCTTCTAGCTTGTCTTTGTGAGACAGTGTAACATTTGTGCTTGCAACATAAATCTGCAGACCAGTATTGCGTACGATTATTGATGCAGAATTCCTAAATAAAGAATTTTCTCTCTCTCATCCTCACAGGCAGCATCATACTTAATGGGCAAATACTAGAAGTAGTTCCTTAAAGTTAAGAGTAGCCAAGAATTTCTGGTATCACCACTGTTTTATCAAAATGTGACATACCCCAAAATGATTGGTAAATTATATCACATAAAAGTTTTTTTTAATACTGCTTAGTCAAAATTGGGATGAAGAATCATAAGCCAGATGACCAAATATTTACATCCCATATCATGAAAGGACTAATATCACTAAAACATAAAGAGCCTTCTGTAAATCAGTGAGAAAAGTGATCAACACCACAATAGAAAATTGAGCAAAAGAAAAGAACAGACTATTCACAGGAAGGAAATAAAGTATAAACAAGTATTCAACTGCTCAATGTCATTTATAAGAGAGATACAAATTAAAACTATACTTGTTAAGACCTTGTTCTTATCAACAATAGCACATGAGCCTCCCCTATTTATGTTGTTGCTGGGAATGTAAACTGGTACAACCTCTATAGATGACAATTTTGGCAAAATTTATCAAATTACAGATGGACAGCCGTTTGATTTGGCAGTTTCTCTTTTAGAGCCTACCCTTAAGATACAATTGAGAATATACATAGTGTGCGAGATTAGTTATTGGAATCTTGGTTCTTAAAGCAAAAGATTGAAGATAACCTGAATATCCATCAATATGGGATCATAATATTCCATAATGTAATGTTATGCAGCTAATAGATGAATGGATGGATGGATGGATAAATAGATACATAAGTAAAAGGGAAACATATCAACATCTCTGATAGAATAAGTAATATAAAAGCAAAGTTCAGAACTGTGTTACCATTTGTACATAAAAAGCAGGAGGCACAGAACACAATATATTATATGGTTTGAAGAATATTTCTGGAAAGGTACACAAAGAACTGGCAACATTGGATGCCTTTGGAAGAGGGTAGCTTGAAGCCAGGACTTTTTTGTATCTTTTATCTATTGAAGCTTCCAAAATTAAACTTCCATTAAGCAGTTGTATATTTTGAATCCTTGGTATGTAAATTATCTGTGTATTATCTGTGACCATTCCAACCAGATACAATCAGTTTTATTATTTATTTGGTTAGAACTTATGGAAATACTTTTACAGCTGTTTTAAAATTGAATCTTTTGTTTCAGGATCTCCAGCAGAACTATCTCCTACTACTCTTTCCCCTGTTAATCATAGTTTGGGTAAGTTGCAAATACTTTTCCCCTACTGTTTTTATACCTTTTTAATTAAATGTCCTTTGTGGTAATTATTTTCCATATATATGAGAAAGAGATCCCAGCGAATAATCAAATGATTGTTCAACTTAGTGCTTTCTAAAAATGATACTGATAATGTGCCTCAATATTACTAAAACTCTTTTCTCCCGGCACATATAAGAAGTTAATAATCTTTTTATTCATGGAAATCATATTCATGAAAAATGTTCTTATATGGCTGGATTTTTATGTATATATTTAGTTTCTGATGTATTTTATAATAGCAGTTATTCATATGAGATGTGTGTATAAATATATATAGACATATATCACTCACATGTACATGTAGTATGGGAGATGATATATGTGATAGCTAATGTGTATATGTGTGTATACGGTCTGTAGTTTATTCTTGGTCTTCATTTTACCTCACTATTTCACAATTTCTTTTCAGTTTCTACACATTGGAATTTGTTCTACAAAATTGTCATTTTTTTTCCCATGATATTGCTTATGATGCATTTTAATCAAAATGACAGCACTTAAATACATGTGATCCTCATTTTCCCATGAAATATGTAGATTCTTTTGATTTATATTGTTTCCACTTGCATACTGTATTTTTTTTTTTTTGTATGTTTTATTACTTTCTGTTTCTTGTGTATATTTGGGTTTTCTATTTTTGTAACTAGGGTAACTCAGTGAGAATCTCATGTTAAAATAGACAAATGTCAAAAATATGTTGTATTTTGTATCCTATCATGACATCTTTTTTTCCCCTGTGGCTTTTGACTCATTAATCTTTGCTTCAGCTTTGTTCTACTCTGTCCTACCCCAAATTAACTTTATAATGCAAATTGACTGGGGCACAAGCAGGGTAAAACTACTGTTAGAATAAATGATCCACCATAAAGTCTAAGAAAGCTGTTTGAAGATTAGAATGACTTAATGAGATAGGGGAAATTTGAGAAATTGAAAATCTGGAGTGCTCTTTGGAATCTGGAGTTGGTGATGTAGATGTTAAGTCTGTTTCCTGGGCTGTTGCCGGTGTAGGCTGGCATAGAACATGTAAAGGTGATGATATTCAGTCTATTCTTGGCCTGAGGTGGCTTGAATTATTCACACACATTTCTTTTATGTGTTTGTTTTTTCTGCCCCAGATTTGCAGCCTGTTACTTACTCAGAACCTGCATTTTGGTGTTCAATAGCGTATTACGAATTAAACCAGAGGGTTGGAGAGACCTTCCATGCATCACAGCCCTCACTCACCGTAGACGGCTTCACAGATCCATCAAATTCAGAGAGGTTCTGCCTAGGTTTACTCTCTAACGTCAACAGAAATGCTACAGTAGAAATGACAAGAAGACATATAGGTAGGTTTTTTTCCCTTATGTGAAAAACCAATGCCATATACTCATAATGTGAGCATTATGTGGTTTACCACATCAAGAGATTGTGTGCAAAAAAGCCTGCCTTCTCTCTCGCACCTTAAGGGCAGTCATGTTGAAGTGCACAGCTTCACAGCTTTTAGTAGATCCTGGTGATCCTTCTGTCTGTGAACTTTTATCTTGAGCTTCTGTTAATTTGGCACCCTCGATACTGGGAAGTCCTTCAATAAATACGTGTTAAAATAACTTTACTCTGCTGAGCCTCTACCAGTCATAAAATTGTCATGTTCAGATTTTAGGGATGTAATTTTAACAAATCATGAGTTTTTTTTTCAGTTTGTTTACATCTCCTAGTTTTTTCCCCCTTTCAGTGAATTCATATGTTAGATCTGCACACTGTTAATCTGATGCAGGATATCTAAAACAAGAACGACCATTTAATTTGTTCAAAAATAATTCATAGAATCTCAAAATGTGGTAATCCCAGGCACCCTTTCAGCAAGTTGGTGAGGTAAAAACAATTTTCACAGTGGTACTAAGATGCTGTTTGCCATTTTCACTCTTGTTCTCTCTTGACTGTACAGTGAAGTATTCCAGAGGCTTACAAGGCTTACGATTTTGCAAGGAATTAAACGTAGACTCTGATGAGAATTCTATTGTCTTCTCTTAAGCCAGACATTAAGGATATTTGCAAAAATGTAAAACATTGCTACTCTTCTCACTAATTTTTTCTTTGGTTTGCAAAATAGTTATTTTTCACAAACTTGTTTATGTTAATATGTAGTGGGTTTATTATTTTGATTTTCAAATGAATTAATTTTTTTGAATCTCAGTTTTCACACATAATATGGTAAGTTTGCATAGATGTAATCCACATAAACAACAACTCTTTGGGTCGTCAGTAGTTTTTTGACAATGAGGTAAAAAATAGTTTGAGCGCCACAAAAATAACTAACATAGTTCTCATCACCTTAAAGTAACTTCTTTTGATAATAATTTGCTTCTGTTCATTTAATTAACCATCACCTCCTATGAGAAATAATGCTGATCACTAAAGAGTCAATGTGATATTGCAAAGTGCTAGTGACTTCAGAGGTCTGTTAGTTGGCTCCATGTGGAATTTCTCAAATCTTGCTTGATGTGTATATTTTATATCATCTTCCTAAGGTACTCAGGTATCTTATAGGTGAGGAAGGCCTCTGAATATCTGCCCTCTTTTCAGTAAAACAGTTCTGATTTTTCCATGTTCTAATTAGGGCTCTGCATAAACATTTAACAAAAGGTTTACCCTACCTTATTTACTTCTGTACAAAATTTTAGAGTGCTGTAATTATTGGATCATCTTTTTTTATTTTTGATTTCTAGTTTATTGGGTGCTTTTGATCAGAAACTATAGCCTGAAAAATCTCTACTTTTTGGACTTAATGTTTTCCTAATGGTCAAGTGAACAACTTTATTTTTTATATAAGTATTCTGTAGTCATTAAGAGAACTGGGCACCAGGTTCCATATTTATGTAGTAAATCTGGCTTGTTGGTTTTTATTAATTTTCTTTTGCTGCGTAACATATTACCACACATTTACCAGCCTAAAACCACACAAATTTACTGTGTCACAGTTTTTGTGGGTTAGGAGTCTCCTCAGGGTCTCACAAAGGGAAATCAAAGGGTCAGCTGGGCTGTGTTCTCATCTGAAGCTTGAGGTCCTTTTCCAAGCTCACAGGTGATTATTGCAGAGTTCACTTCCTTGAAGTTGTGGCACTGAGATCCTCATTTCCTGCAGACTGTAAGCTAGAGGCTGCTATCAGCAACTAGAGGCCACCTGCGTGGCCCCCTCCATCTTCACAGTCAGCAGTGAAGACTCTGTTGTGTTGAATTCCTGTTGCTCACACTTTGAATCACTTTCACCAGGGCCAGCCCAGTCCCTTTTAAGGGCTGTCACCTGATTAAGTCAGGCCCACCAAAGGTAGTCTTAGTTTCTTATGGTCAGTTGATTTGAGAACTTAATTACATCTGAAAAATCCCTTTAAGCAGTATGTAGATTAGTGTTTGATTGAATAATTGAGAAGATAAATACACCGGGGTGAGAATCTTAAGTGCTATCTTAGAATTCTGCTTTTCACAATTTTTTCTTTAATCCTTGTATTGCTAATATTTTATGTATATTTGATCTGCTCATATTTTATGTATATATTTGATCTGTCAAATTCTGAAAGGTATATTAAAATCTCCCAATATAATTTTTTCTTATCTAATTCTACTTATATAAATAGGGACCTAGTTGCCCCCATAATATATATAGTTATAAAAGGGGCAGATGACTCTGACCTCTTGATAATTTTTATTACCTTTTTTCTTAACCATAGTGGGCTCTTTAAAGAAATACTGTTTATTATAATGAAGGCATATTAATCCAGACATTAGTTAATTCCTTCAAATGAATTCTTTTATTTATTTAGAAATAACTGTAATTTGTATGAAATTCTTTATTTTGCTATCCATTCACTTTTCTGCGTTGCTGAAGTATTTTTGATAAGCACGTATTATCTTTACAAATCAATAAAATCATTTTTAAAAAATACTTGGAAAAATGTACAGTGGTATGTTTCAAAGTTAGATTTCAAAAAAGCATAGCTATGGAAAAAGTCATCAAAATACTTTATGTCATTTTACTATCCTCTGAGAAGACTCTTTGAAAGTCATGCTGAAATAGTAAATGTTGTAAAACTGATTCCATATATATTTTGTTTTAGGAAGAGGAGTGCGCTTATATTACATAGGTGGAGAAGTTTTTGCTGAGTGCCTAAGTGATAGTGCAATCTTTGTGCAGAGCCCCAATTGTAATCAGAGATACGGCTGGCACCCTGCAACAGTGTGTAAAATTCCACCAGGTATGGATACAACAATGTAAATAAACCTATTGTATTAGCTTGCTGAGTTTTTCTTTGCTATTACTTTTAGGAATCAGGAGATGATTTGCATGCTCATATTCTAAAGTCTGTAGCCCTTTTAAAATGATTTTCTAATAGTAATATTCTTTTTACATAATTTTTAAATCTTTTTCTCAATCGTAGGCTGTAACCTGAAGATCTTCAACAACCAGGAATTTGCTGCTCTTCTGGCTCAGTCTGTTAATCAGGGTTTTGAAGCCGTGTATCAGCTAACTAGAATGTGCACCATAAGAATGAGTTTTGTGAAAGGGTGGGGAGCAGAATACCGGTATGAAATACATATTCGGTTCTTAAATTTCCACAACGTAATTCTTTTTTCTTTCATTCTTTGTATCTTCTGAAGTTCATGTGTATTTATTTTCCTTGAGGTTTATAGAGTCAGCAGATCTTTATGTAAAATAACAAAAGAAAGTTGGAGGCCTCTGGATTCAAAACTGTTGCAAATTCCTGTGCTGGCATTATGGAACAAAGAATTAAAACGTGTATGGACGGGTACTGTAATAGAATGCAGAGTGTTAAATACCATAAATGGCATATTGGAAGGGTTATGTCAGTTCATGGAAGGAGAGATGTTTCCCTGGGGCTGGGGGAGGTAGTGATGACACAGGGTCTGGGTTCTGAAAGATGCCTAGGATTTCGGTAGTCACAGGTTTGTGGGGTGGGAAGTGATGATCCTGGCAGTAGAGTACAGTTCAGTTTGACTGGAGTATAGAAAGTAAAGAAGAATAAGGCTGGACAAATAAGTTGAGACAACTTCAGTATAAGGTTAAAAGGTGGAACTTCATTCAGTAATAGAAGGGAGTACTTGTTAGGTGCCAGGCACTGTGCTGTGTTTTAGGTGCAGTATCTCACGCCTTTCAACATGGCTAAGAATTACTGTTGCTGTCTTTATCCTTTCTTTATAAGGTTGCAATCTTTCTAAGGTAAAAAATGGTCCAGACTAATATTTATTTGGAAATAGGCTTAGAAAAGATTTGATAGTTTGCCCAAGGACACATTCTAAGTGGTAGAGACGGGACTTGAGGAAAGCTCTGCTTGACTCTTAACCTCTTCTCTAAGGATAGTAAGTAGCAGTTATGTAATTGAGTTTTACCAAAGCTAATCTGTCATCAAGGGGTAAGATAGATTACGCTATTGATAAATTAAACAGTTGATTGGATTCCACAGCAAAGACAGGGAATACTTCATCAGCGTATTAAAGAATGAAAGTATTAGTGAAATACTTAGTCTTTCTTCAGTTCACATTGCTTACTGTCTGAATGTCTGCTTAAGAAGATATTCATATAGAATGCTAATAGTACTCCTGTTTCATTCAGCAGTTTGGGCCCTTTTTCAGAATTTATTTCATTTCATTTGAACTTGATTCCCTGTATTAAGTTTTGTGAGGTGTATGACTTTTGTGATGGTGAGATTTCAGATCTACTGGTTTGAATACTTTTATAAATATATGTGTTATATATGTATATTCTAGAATGAAGACTTGTCACTATTTTTTCTAAGTTATGTTAGAAGAATTCACTTTTTGACTTTGCTGTAGCTCTCTTTTGTTTTAATCATTTCCCCTTTGAGATGTGATAACTTTAAAGAATGCTGAGGGTTTTTTTCCCTTTGATAAAAAATTATCAAATTGTTAATAAAATTAGATTTTATTGATATTAAATTAGATTGATAGTTGATATTAAAATTAGATTCAGATAGTACCATCTGATACCAGTTTATTAGGTCAGACTTTTTTTTCTCTTCAAAAGATCATAATGTTGAAGAACATGGTAGAAATTCAGTGGAATTAGATATGAATTGCATAGGTCAGGGAGAATTCCATGTATATCTGTGGGTCTCCTGTTAAGACCAGTTTTGATTGGTAGAGAGAGATACTGCCCTTCATGCACTGTGGACTCTGCTGTTCTTTAACCCAGAGCTAACTTAAAATCTATATGAGAAGCAGTAATATACAGTATGTTTTCATGGATAATGGAGTCAGGTACATCTACTTCGGATAATAAAGTAGTTTCCTTTAACATTTACAGATCAAAATAAATCAAATACCCATATATCTGTGAACTGTGGAACCTTTTATCCTTAATGACACTGGTGCGGAGGAGATAGATCTAATGGTTGGATTTCTAAAACTATCTTTTAGTTTCTTTACTGCCAGCTTGATTGCTTAGCGTAAAAATCAGGACATGGAGTAAGCAGGAAACATAGATGTGTAAAGAATTCATAGTTAATTGAGAAATATGTCTCAGTTAAGTGAATTAGTACTGAAACGAATAAACAGTTGGGGGACACATAATGTGTGTCTCAGACCCTGAGACAAGGGTTTGCATGCAAGAAGTTTATTCAGGAAATGGAGGGAGCACTGGTCAGGAAGGAGGAAGTAGGGAAGAGAGGTAGGGAGGAAAGGCAGCCAGTACCATTCTTAACCCATCTACTCTAGTGGGTGGGTCACTAGAGCTGTTCCCTTAGGAAAACTTTGGAAAACAGTAAAGAACACACAGAATTATCCCACCCAGAGGGAAGGGAAACTGGACCTTTAAATGCCAATTCCTGTGTCATTGCTTGAGGTCTATTCCTGGGGATGTTAATTTCCTGGCACTTCTGCTTTGCTATATATGTGGACGGAGCAGAGAAGTTCTCAGGCACAGAAATGCAGATGCCTACAATTGGAAATTGGCTAGACTAGAACACTGAAAATCTGAAGAGTATAGTGGGGCACTGACACCATCTGCTACAGAAAACCACATCCTTTGAAATACAGTTTTAAATTATATTGAGCATGTGTCACATGGAGGTGAAGAGTTGATAATGGCCTTTTCTCATGTTTGAAGGGCTGTCATGTCGAAGAAGCAAGCGGACTTACTGACTTATTGTATATAATAAATAAGAACTAAAATCAGTATGTGGAAGTGACAGGATGTCACTGAACAATTTGCGATTCCCAGAGGGTAGCTCATTTTGTTTGAAGTACTAAAGGTGTTTCTTAGTAAAAGCCTGCATGATTTTGCTAAAAGGGATGTTGGTTGTTGGCTTTGTCAGGGAAAGTTGAGCCCCAATTCTTAACATTCTGTGATAAGCTTGGGTCAGAATTCTCTTTTGTTTTGCTATACTTTAAATTTGAATCCTATTCCATTTGGACTTCATTTGCTATTTGAGTATCTTCTATTCTGTGGATGATTAATAAGTAGGGTGACTTTATATATTCTGGTTTGCTTGGGACAGTGCTGGTTTACGTCTCTTGCCCTGTCAGTGATTATTTATAGTGACTACATTCTCTCTTAAAGGTGTCCCATTTTGGACGGTAAATATAAGGTTACTCTACTAATTTTAATTTGAGGGGAAAACAGTGTTTTTTTTCTCTTTAAAAGAAAAAAAGTCACATAAGTACTTTGAGGATTAAACAGTTTTCAAAATAGTAGATATACAAACTTGATACTCTGTCAGAAAAGAATCTAGGTTTTAGTATATATTGATACAACCTTTTGATTTATCTAAATTCTTCCATAGCCATGTTATTCTTTTAATTTCATAATTATTTTCTTGCATTCTTTTAACAGAAGGCAGACAGTAACAAGCACTCCTTGCTGGATTGAACTTCATCTGAATGGACCTCTACAGTGGTTGGACAAAGTATTAACTCAGATGGGATCCCCTTCAGTGCGTTGCTCAAGCATGTCATAAAGCTTTGTCACCAGTCAAGTCCCATCAAAAGACTTAATGTACCAACTCTTCTGTCATAGTATTTGTGTGTGGTCCCCGTGGACTGTTTACTATCCAAAAATTCAAGAGAAAACAGCACTTGAGGTCTCATCAATTAAAGCACCTTGTGGAATCGGTTTCCTATGTTTGAATATTAGATGGGAAAATTAGTGTCTAGAAATACCCTCCCATAAAGGAGGAAGAGAAGATTTTAAAGACTTACTGATGTCTTGTTGGGCATAAAACTGAGTGTCCCAAAGGTTTATTAATAACAGTAGTAGTTATGTGTACAGGTAATGTATCATGATCCAGTATCACAGTATTGTGCTGTTTATATACATTTTTAGTTTGCATAAATTAGGTGTGTGTGTGCTGCTTCTTGATTTAGGCAAGCCTTTATAAAGTTACAGTACCTAATCTGTTATTCCCACTTCTTCGTTATTTTTGTGTGTCTTTTTTAATATATAATATATATCAAGATTTTCAAATTATCATTTAGAAGCAGATTTCCCTTGTAGAAAAACTAATTTTTCTGCCTTTTACCAAAAATAAACTCTTGGGGGAAGAAAAGTGGATTAACTTTTGAAATCCTTGACCTTAATGTGTTCAGTGGGTCTTAAGTATTCATTCTTTTTGTGTTTGTTTACTTACTGCTAAAACCTTATGGAAATTTTTCCAGACCTCTCCTCCATTTCCACTTTTGTCCTGATACCAAAACAGTGTAGCGTGACATCCATCACCAATAATGGTTGCACTGATACCGCCAGCACCAGTTAATTCTGGGGTATGGTAACAAATCATATGGAGTAAGTCCCTTTGTCTTACACCAGATTTCAGTTTCAGCAGATGATAATAGACTTGTGTAACCTAGCAGTCTTTTGATTTATCTTTACACCTCATAAAAAATGCACAGGTGGCAGTATAATTATTTTCAGGGATATGCTACAATTATTTCAATATATTTATCCTTTTTAAAAATTCAATCTATAGAGATAAACACTCTTTAAAAAGGTATTTTAAAATATTTCAGTAGCAAACCTAGTGCTCTTTGAGTTGTTTCATTTGATTTAGTTACCAGATTGTATTATGGAATGGACCTTTTGTAAATGTAATTGCTTCAGCAGAATACCTAGAAAAGTAATGCTGAGGTATGATCAGCAGGTAAAGGCCATCTGTTTTTAAGGTATGTTGTATTAAATTTATACAATCTATGTTATTTTACACAATTATGAATTCTGAATTTTAAAATTTGGGGGAGAAGCAGTTTAGCAAGTTTTTTAGCTTATAATTACCTACACTCTGAGCTGTTCTTAACTAATCCTGACTATGTGGTGACTATTAGAACCAACGATGCATTTTGCTCTACAGTGACAGGAGATGTCGGAAACTCTGTTGGAAGTCCACCCTGCAGCAGATAATCCTTATGTTTATTGTTAACTCGTTGCAGTTTAAACATTTCTTGTTTGCATCTCAGTAGAAATGGAAAGTAACCACTCCTGGTCCCCTTCTAGTAAGTTTTCATATTTTTAAAGACAGATTATCTTTGGTACTTGTTTTTTGAAACCATATTCACCTTTATCTACAGGTGTTATTTTCAATACTTTCAGCATTGGTTGTTTTCTATTAGATATTCCCCATTTTTCTATATTTGTGTATGCATGTATGTGTTTATGTAAACTTGGTATAGTAATTTTTTATTCATTCAACAAATATTTATTGTTCACCTGTTATGTGTGCCAGGAACTTTCTTAGCCTTTGGGTAAAGGTGAACAAGACAGATAAGGCCCTTGCCTTTGCTGAGATAGCAGTTTCTATAATGCTTAATTAGCTTATTTGTCTATGAAGGAGATAAAACAGGGTACTGTGATAAAGCATAGCAGGGGGAATGCTTCTGAAAGGTAGTGATGCTTGAGCTAACACTTCGGTGAGAAAGGAGCAAGCCTTGTGGAGAGAAAAATAGGCATTCTTGGCAAAGAAAATGGCATCAAATGCAAAGGCTTATTTTAAAGGAAACTCATAATTTACTAGGTGTTTATGCTTTATACAAAAACCTCTACACAGGTCCAAACTTGAGGATCAGATTGGTTCTACAGTTTATAATAGTTGAAGGTGGCCTTACTTTGTGATAGATTGCTTCATGTGTCATTCTCACTAATACTTCCTCTTCCTCAAATCCTTCCTGTAAAAAGTTTACACCAGGTCAATACCATTTAATTGAACAACCCTTTCTTCAGTTCTGCCTTGGGCAGATTTTCACCATTGTAGTGACTGGCTGCTTGCTTCCAGATGTCCTGCTGTCTGAAATGATTACTTCTGCAGCCCATCCTGTGGATAGAGTAAATGTCCCAGGTATTACCACAGTCAGACCTGTTGGAAATATGGAGACTCTGCCCTTTGGAAGTGTTTGCTTACTAGAGGACTTGTAGTGATGTTAGGGAACACTGTTCTTTGTCTGCTTGAAAGTGATAGAACATCCTGGCAGTTGCTCTTGCATTGATATGTTAAGCAGAGCAGTGCCATCTGTAGCATTTCAGTAGTGGGTCACATCTCTACAGTTCTGGTGGCATTCTTCTGTACAGTATGAAACTGGGACTCACCTCTTTGGAAGCGCCCATGTATTCAGCGGTTAGACCTGTCAAGCAGTTGACTTTGTGGTGGTGGTACATTTGTATGAGTGTGTTCAGTGGTCTTCCTTGCTTTTTAATGCGATGCTGGTTTTGCATTCTGTTTTGGCCACTGTGGCCTAATTTTTGCCGATTGTTTTTTCCCTTTATAGGGTTTGTTTTCATTCTTCTAAGTGATAAGATCTCTCTGTAGAATTTTGTCTTTATTTAGATTAGCAACATCATTTAGAATTTCTTCTACACAGTGCTGGTAATTTCCTCAGTTTAACAACATGAGAACTGAATGATCATGCTTTCTGTCACATTTCTAAGATGAATGGTGGTTTTCACAGTGGCTTACATACACCTTAGGGCTGGTTTAGGGAATTGGAGGCTGGTGACATTCCCACTGACTTTGGCCTGGCCAGTGGCAGCTTCATTTTTATTCTGTGTTGGAGTTCCACGTAGGAACTCCAATAGAATGATTTCTTTCTTAAAAAAGTTTTACTGCTTAAAAAAAAGTGTGACTTTCCTGACTAGATTTGAACTATACCAGTTAGTGTGCTAATTGTACATTATGATATACATTCGTTCAATAAACATTTATTGATGCCTGTGCTTTACCTACCCAGTGTGATAGATGTTGAGTAATAAAAAGATAACTGGGATTTGGTACTGACTCTCAAGCCATCTTAAGTCGTGTGGGGTTACTTTCTCTCTCAGGACCTGTCACTTTGCCAGAAGAAAATCTGCCTAATTTTTCTTGAAAGCTATATATTCTTACTCTGTATTCTTACTCTTATTCTGTATTCTAAGTATATATTTGCAAATTGTTAATATCTGGGGTTTTTTTAAACCTCACATCATATCTAGTTTTGCTTGGTTCATCTGTCCTTTAAACATTGCCAGATATTCTCCTTTGTTAAAATTATTTTATTGATAATTTCACTTTATTTGTGCCTTTATTGTCAGTTTCATCAAGACTAAGATTTTGAACTTGAAAAACAGTCTAGTCTCTTGCTAGTTGAAATCAAATAAAAGAGTATATATACCCAGTTGGTTTCTCTACCTCTTCCAAAAATTGCCCAAATATACCTTTAACATCTTTCTTTTTTTTAAATAACTAAATACTTTGAGCATTTACTCAATAATCAGTGCCCTCCTGGTCTGGTTGATGGTGGGAAGTAATGTAACGCAAGACAATCCTCACTGTACTTAGCATCTGTCTTTATGTACAGTCTTTACTTTCATAGCTAAACATTCCAGCTTCACAGTTTGCCACCTATCCACCATTCCCCAGTATCTCTTTAGATAACTAAGTAGACTGTGGACATAAGCAACCCGTGATCTTGTCTCTTACTCTGGTGCAACACATTGAGGTTTAGACATAACACATTATTGCCCATCTTCTTTCCTTCGTGAACTTTATTTTGCTAAGTCCTTTATATTCATCAACTGAATTTTATTCTTCCTTCCCTTCTCTTGACAACATGTATCCCTAGTGGTTTTGCTAGTTGCCCTCTTCCTTGCCAACCGTGTTGTATCTGCATACATCGGAATGTTTCTCTCCTTTGAACTTTACTAAAGACCAAAAAGGATGGTGCTGTTCAATCCCAGGGTCCTAATTTCTTCACCACGAAGGTTGACATTGTTGAGATTGGTCAGTCACTTAAATCTTACAAATGGCTCAGAAATTCTATCCAGTTAAATGTTTTTGTGATGATAGCGTACATCGTCAGATTCTGTTGTAAATTATGTTCAGGATTATGAACTTTTTCCGGTAGTTGCAGCCAATGATTTCCTCATAATACTAGCCCTGTTTCCACCTTGGGGCATATTGGGTTGTTGTATTTAGTACAATCAAGAGTAATAATGATAGTGTGTGGTGTCTAGAGGTTGTCAGAGTCCTATTGAATTCCTTTTATATCTTCCTTTTCAAGTTTTCATAAATATTTTGTCTGTTCAAGACTACCTTTTGTGTGTGGGGATTGAGGGACAAATTATCTCTTGGAGTGGAATTCCTATGTTTGAAACCTCAACCAGGAAATGTGAGCTATACTAGATATAGATAGCCTCATGATAGCTTTTATGATGAGAACTTGTCTAATGTGTTCATATAATTTCTTGAGTAGGAACTGTTTTATCTTGGATATTATAGGTGACTTTATATATAGCATAACTGCCTTAAATCTTTTTAGTAGGAAATAAATTATATAATGTGTATGTATGGATTTATATATACACTCACAGAAACATCTTAACAGTAGGGGTCATTTGCATACATTTTAACAGTGTTCAGTGATTCTATTGTTTAAATCTCATATCAGTAAAAAAATTGTTAAGTTTCTTGCAGACATTTTCCTTTCATGGACAGACCATCAGGGTAAATTTTTTATTCTGCCAGGGTCCTAATTTGGCAGTTCAGTTAATATGCCATTTTTAGGCAGCTTGACAATTAAGAATCATAACTGGAACATCAAAAAAGAAAAGCTCTGAGTGGTCTTTGGAAGGTACTTGCTTAAGGTTACCTTTTTTTTTTTTTTTTTAAATAATGTTAGGTTGTGTGTCCGCCACACCTGCTCTTTCCCCCGGCATAAGACTGCTGCTTAAGATACCCTGGGAAGCACCACTACCAAGTCAAGTTTTCCTGTATTGAAGGGTAGCCTCAAGATGACTTTCTTAGCTGTGCTCAACAGAAATGGATTTTCCAAAGTTCTTTGGGCCATTTCTGATTCACAGAGGATCTGACCAGAGTGTATTAGCCTGAGTTAACTTCAGTGTCAATTGGTTTGCTGCCATGAGATCCATAATAGACCCAAAATTTCACCATTGATTGAGATGTAAGGGCCCTTTGAAAGAATAGTACCACTGATGTTAGGAGTGAAGTGAGGATTCATTGACTCCACACAAAGGACTCTTAGATGTTTCTCCAACCAAATTTCCCCCCAAATTATATTCTTCTACCCTCTTTTAAAAAAAATAAATAAAAAAAAAAAAGCTCTTACTTTCTATAGAATTTCCAGTTTGCTCTTTTGGGTGGGGGGGTAGGGATTTACTTTCTCTTTCTAATTAAAGATGCTAATTTATTGAACCATGAAATCCGTAATATATTGATTTAAGGACAAAAGTGAGGGTTTAGAATTTTAAAAGTGCTTCACTATTACAGAGTTTTCATTTCACACTTGACTCTTCTTTCTCCCTGTGGCTTTAAAGCTTTTGGCGGTTTTGCAGCGTTAGTCACTAGGTAACTTGCCATATTTCTGGTTCTGTCAGTCCTACCGATTACAGTGCTGTGACATAAAGTTAGTTCTCAGCATTTGTCCGTAGGAATAGAAGTCTTACTGAAGCCTTTTTCTTCCAAAGAGATTTTCCTTTCTCAGTAAGTTCCTAAGAAAATACTTGTTTGTCACTCTCTTTATTCATGTTCTTGGATTGTTCAAACAGCAAAAAAAAATGTTGGTGAAAACGATTAGGGTCCTTTTCTGATGAATGTACGTACCTGCATTAAGAATGTAGTCATTTGTTGGTTTTATGTAACTAATATACACACATTAATTTTAATCAGGAGAAAGAATTATCACATACATAGCAAGTAGGTAACATGCATGGCTTTTACATTTTTAAAAAACACCCTATTTTTTGGCAAAATGTAGAACCCAAATGGTCATTTCTCAGACCAACTTTACCTCAGGCTTCATTTTTGCTGTTTTGACCCTGGCCTTTAAGGCATAAACATTTATATCTTTGTATTAGTGATAGTGAAACTGTGACACTAACCATTTCTATACAAGACAGCAAAACAAGAAAAACTATAAAGATTAAGATGAAAGCAGTTGTGTGGTTGTTGAGCTAGATCACAGCATTTTGTAGGCAAAATAAAAACATTCATATCTGAGAATTTTTTTTTTTTTTGGCCATCTTTTCCCAAGGCCAGACCTTCTGGTAGAGCACAGTTAAAAGTAACATAATTCTGGGCCTTTGTAATCTGAGGGAAATAGCCCCAGTTGGCAGTCTTCATGTTAATATATGAAACAAGAATGTAGGAAATAGTTGGCAAAGCGTGTTTTCACCTAAAAAGAAAATAATATGAAAAAATATAAAACTATTATTCATTTAGCTCTCAAAATCTCAAAAAGATACGGTAAAATGCTATATAACTGGACAAAACCAGAAGAACATATAGAGGATTTGTGGGAAAACAGGTTTTAAGGATGAAGTTTTATACACTGCTCAACAATTTGCTTACGTTCTACCAACTATTCTTAAAATTGACACTGTTAAATAAGATATTTCTAGGAACTAATGATTAGCAAATGTCCTAAAAATATTTTTAAGCCAGTTCCCTCGTAAGTAGCCCTATTTACTCTTGAAAATTCTTACCCTTTCTCTAGCGATAATAAGGGAGGAGTGAGTAGTGTTCTTAGGGTGACCAACTGCCCTGGTGTGCCTGGGACTGAGGCAGTCCCCTGGATGCAGGACTTTGAGTGCTAAACCCAGGAAGTCCCCAGGCACACCAAGGAGGAGCTGATAGCCTTAAGTGTTCTTGTGACTTACCCTCACCTTAAACATTGTAATAGTTGCGGTTAAATTCAGCTGCCCTATAGCATATGTGTCCTCCAGTCACTTACTATTGTGTATGGAATGTGAGATTTATACCAATAATAGCTAATGGCACCAACGTGGTAGTGAGACTAACACAGTAATCCAGGGAAGATAACTGGTGGTTTAATGAAACAGAAGAGGCAACTAGATAGCAAAGTTTTTCAGAACCTGTGTGTATATGTAAGTACAGATCATGTCTTTATGGGGTTAAATTTAAATTTTCACAGTAAAGGAAAACTGAGTAATGCTGTGGATTTCTTCTCTCTTGAGGGAAAATATGGCCTTTGATGCTCTATCCTCTACTACATTCCCCAGACTATCCTGCTCAAGAAGCCAGAATGTGGCATTATTATGTTTATTCTCAGTGAATGTTGTATTGAGATTATTAAATGCATCAGCCAATGGCAGGTGAAGGAATTGGGTGTCCTGATCCAGACTGAGCAGCACCCTAAGTTCTGATAGCCTCCTACCCCCCAGGTGCTTACCAGCTGCAACACCGACCACGGGAGGTGAGATTTTTCTAAGACGGCATTAATTTTGTAATGCAATATGATGGATGCAGAGTCTGTTATTGTTTCCCTGTGGTAGTCCTCAGACTGCATCCTCTGTGCACTGTGATGTAGATGGTAGATGTGTTCTTTGTAAGCTTTAATCCTATGATTGTCAAAATATGATGTGTTTCCTTTTTTTTTTTAATTAAACAGTGAGCTGAGGCTTTATTTCAGCTGGTTTTCAAGTTAAAATTGTGAAATACTGATTTCCTTCCCACCACCCACACCAAATATTTTAGTCTATTTAAAGTACAAAAAAAAAAAAAAAGTTAAGAAAACGTTGCTTAAATGTCCTGTGATTTCTGGTCAAATTTTATATATATTTGTGTGTGTCTGTGTATGTGCTTTCACTTTTTACCTTGTTGGCTCTCTACCTGTGTTAATAGTACTGTCACCATTGAAAGGTGAACATTTTTCCTAGCATTAAAAAGAAGCGATTTGAGTTGTTTACCATGTTATTATGGGACTAATTTTTAATCGTTTTCATTGATTTTGACTTAAACTGATCTTTTTTGAGAGGGGATTATATTTTGCTGACCACACTCTAAATTGTACAGAAACAAACAAAATTTGTTGTGTGTATTTTCACATAATGCAATTATGCTGTTGAGTGCATCTTTTTATTTTTTAAGTTTGGTGTTATATAAAAAGATTATCCCACTCCCCTGGCAGACAGATAACGCACTGCTTAGTATACACACACAAAACGCACCTCATAGTGCTAGTAGGTTAGGCATTTTAGTTTACTTCAGAGCTTGCCTGTACCAAATAATGATCTAATACACATGATCTGTGCTGTAAATGGACTAGAAAGTGAAATTCACATTTACCTTCAAAATGTACTCTTAGCAGAAACAGCAAATGGTATTCTTTTAAAGATTTCATTGAAAAATAATACATAAGGTGTACTCATAATTAATATCATGAAATAATTGAAAAACAAACTTTTTAGATCAACCAGACTTTCTTTGTGCCTCGCAGGAACTCAGTTCCTAGGATGAATCAATACTTCTCTCATTAGCAGACTGCTTTCATTAGACCATTTAAGACACCTACGTTAGGATGCAACAAAAGGGACCTCAAAATCTAAAATACACTATGCTGCTTGGCATTGAACAGCCCAGGGCCTAGCTTGATTTCATTAACAATTTTGTGTTGGTAGGAAACCTACTTGAACAAATCCTACTTAAATTGCTACACCATACAACTCTATAAACAATCTAAAAGGAGCCTTCCAGTATTGAACTGCAACATCACTTCAGTTGACAGGTGACTAGAAGAGATCCTTTTCCATCGTCACTTCACCCTGGGAACTTTCCTGCTTGTTACCCTGGTGTTAGTGACACTGGTTATCTGTGTCGGAAGATTTTTTATAGCAACCCCAGTGTCCATAATTGTGCATATTCAAGGGACTGAAGGGTAGGAGAGAAGTATTATTTGTATGTTTGGCCTTTCTCTCCAGTTGGCAAATCCTTTTTTCCCACTTGCTTCAAAAGAAATTGGAAGTCCTAGTGTGGGAAGCATGCCTATTAATATCACACAGATGTACTCCAGTGCCCTCGTTCTCAGCGTGAGGTGTGCCCAAGGACTAGGGTGAAGGTCATGTTCATCCGCTGCCCAAGAATATACTTGCACCATGCAGTTATCCAGCTTCTTTTTAACAGACTCATCCTTTTCATCAAAATAATACAAGATGAGCCCAACCTAAAAATTAAAAGTTTGCAAATGTAGGGATCTAAAAGAAAAAGTCAAAGGCATACATAAAAGCTGTTTGCTGCTGCAATGAATAGATATGAAAATACTTGTAGAATTGATCGGATGCTAGTTTGCACATAGACTTAATTACATTCTTAAAGCGGACCACACTAACTGAGGGCAAGAACATTGAATCAGACTTATGGGTAGCAAGTTCTGTGATAAGCCAACACGATCTTTAGGAAGCTATGAGAACAGAGTATGTTACTGTGCTCCAGTCCAAGCTACATGACCTTATTTGAGATAGGGATTTGCCATAGTTTTTATAATCTTCAATTTTTTTGTACCTGCTTTAATGCTGTGCAGCAATAAGTTTGTTTAAAAAGTTTAGAAAGTAGTTCAGGAAGGATAAGATCACAGAGGAAGGAGAAGTTGTTTCTGAACTGTGTGGTGCAGGACGAGGAAGGACAAGATACGATTTAAGCACAGTGTTCAAGGATGCATTGAATTTGGATAGATGGAGAGGACTTTTGGGGCCAGTCAAAATGAGGTCTTGGAACAGAACTTGTGGATCTGAACGTGCATGAAAGCTGGACAACTTTACTGAGCTGCTATGAATGGTGAGCAGAAAACTGACAACCACAAGCTAGGCAGGTGCTACTGTGAAGCCCACATCTAATAATAGCACCTAGATAGCCAGGAGGTAAAAGCCATACATAACTCTACACCTTGGGTCTTGTAATCTACACAGAGATTGTGCTACTGAGCTGGCTGGCTGGGGCAGAGGACATGAGAACACCAGCCATAACCCCAGCCAAGGATGGACTGCTGGTTTGGGGCGGGGGGAGTTTAAACATGTACATATATGTGTGTGTGTATTAAGTGAAATTTAACTTTCTTCTCACAGCTGGAGATGATTAATCTAGAGAACCCTCTGAAATTTTATGCAGAATTTTGTGTATTTGTAGACTTTTATGGTGAGAAGTAGCAATCATCAGAGAGGCCTTAACCACTGCCCAACAGTGATTCCATTGAGACCACCCATCTTGAACTTAAGCTAGAATTAACTGTTTTTAGATCTTGTTAAGGTTTTTTCCATGAGAGATCTTCTCTCTAAGCTATTTTAACTTGTTATTGGCAGTATTTGATCACACTATTTTAAACATAAATGCCATGTAAATAAGATAATATAACTGATGACCCACTTTTAAATGATTGCAGTTTTTAAGTATGTTTAGGCTGTAGTGGGAAAAAATGAAGATTTACACAAGCCTAGCCTAACATCTGGAATAAAAGTATTCTAGGTTGCCTTTTTATAATGAAAATATTTTTATATTGAAAAAACAGATTAGTGTCTTTGTTTTACCCAAGAACCACAAGTTACTTTGTTCCAACTTTTAAATCAAAATCTTGAATAATAGCATGTGGTATCACCACATTTTAAAAACGTACTTAGTCAATCATAAACACATTTTCTAAGGAATTGAATTTTATAGAGATAATTGAATGCTTTCATCTGTAACAGAATTAGTGGCCTGCAAACCACTGTGGTTTCTTGCTTTGCTCTGAAGTTGTTAAAGGGGGAATTTTCTGCTCCAAGTTACATGCATAAAGGAAGTAAGATGCAAAGTAAAATTCAGTTTTTAAATTCTAAAGCAACACCCACTGACAAAATGTTATCCTCTAAAAGTTTAACTACTTTTTAACTAAACAGTTGTTTTCCTGTCTTTTATCATTCCAGTATCTAGGTGCTTAAGTTAACATAAGTATAAAATCAAATATGTTAATAAAATCAAGCTAGACTTGGTAAACTAAATTTGGAGTAAAGTTTCTAGCAGTGTCTATATGACATCTCATATGGTGTGATTTTCGTTCAGCAAAATGTTACTTAATTCTCTATGTTCTGCTTCCCCTATTTCCATCCTACCCCTATAACCTGCAATTAACCCTTAGAAAACTGCCTTATCTTAGAATATTTAATTGATTTGTTTCTGTTTTTTAAGAGCCAAAATCACAAAAGGGAGAGATGGCTAAGAATCTGGCTTGTTATTACATCCTTCAGAAAATCACCTTTAACATGGGTGTATATTTTGTGTATCCTCTCTTAATTTCTAGTTTTGTGGGTGTACTTTTATTCTATTGAGTATTGCCACCAAGGAACAACTAATCTTCACATTTACAATTTACATAATTAGTGATTGGCTGAAAAGGGGTATTGAACATAAAATCTTAGATAAAACTGAGAAATGGAAGATTTATATAATTTAGTCTCCTGGTTGGCTGTTTCTCAACTGGGAATAGCAATGTCTTAAAGGACATTTAAGCAACAAAAATGCTAAGGGCGGGACGCTTGAAGAAAAGAGCCCTGTAATGGTCAACTACTTCAGTTATCTTGGATAATGGAATAAAACTCAGTTGCCTTTTTAAAACAAACTTTTTCTGTCTTTAATGACTTTGGACAGAATCACATTCTGCTAGTTTTAAGCCTTGGTTATCATTTCTGATGTAATGGAAAATACAGCTGAACTCAGAATCAGAGGTCTTCCGTTTGGGCCCTGATTCTGCCAATTTATGGTGACATCAGATAGATAATTTCAACAGTCTGCTGCTTCAAGTTCCTCATTTCCTCCAATTCCCCAAAATGAGGAAGTTGCTTTTCAGGGTGGTTATGAGGATTAAATGAGAACACTTTACACAGAGTAGAAGCTCAGCGCTGGAGGACTGAATCCACAGTCGAGGGAGTGTCAGGAGGTGGTGGCAGCAAAGAAGGTCTTTGCTACCAAACCTGCCTCAGAAAAGCGGCAAGAGATACCACACTGAGAGATGTCAAGTAAATGAAAACCTATGGGAGCAGTTAACCGTTGCCACAGAAGTAATGCATAACAACCATAAAAGCCCAGTGGCGTGCAATTGCAAACATTCATTTAGTTTACGAGTTAGGTCAGTGATTTAGATGGGGCGTCTCTGGGTAGTTCTAGTTTTGCCTGGCTCGCTGGGGAGGTGGCCTTGACTCAGCCCTTTTCTGTGTCTCATCCTCCTGCAGCTACCCCAGGCATGTTTCCATGAGGTGGCAGGAGGGAACAGCAACCGAGCCCAGTCCCAGGAGCCCCTTTCAAGTCTGCACCCTCCCTACTGACTGATCGGCATTCCCCAGAAGCAAGCCCCAAGCAAAGCTCAGAGTGGAAAGTCACCACACAGTGAAATGGCAAAGGAGGAGGGTACCAGGAGGGTGAAGAATTGGGGCCCTAACAGCAATCAATCCACTGTGCCCATGCTTTGTGCTGTCTCACTGTTGTACTTGTTTGCCAGTGAAGAGTGGGAAATGTGGGGAAGCTGAGGACATCCCAAGCTGGGATATATTTGGTTCAAGTGTTTTCAATCCATGGAGCATTAAGTAGAAGCCTCTTCTGACATAACGCCATGAAGGTGAGTTAAAACCAAAGCAGTGTATTTTCTGTCTAGGTTCTTCCTTGCGGTTGCCCCTGGTCATTATCATATGACCGGAATTAGCACCCTCTAAACTTTGAGCCTGGCTTGTACAGAACTAGGAGAGTCCACCTCACAAATGAGGTAAAAAGAAGCCTTTGATTCAGAGAAACGTTTTCTCTTAATGATGAACTTTACATTCATTAATGCCACTTCCAAAACCTTTCTGGGACTTCTTACGTACAAAGAAGCTGTATGCCTGCTGTACCTAACGCTGGACCTTTCTGGAGGCCTGAAGTGCTTTAGGAAAGGTTCACCAATAATAATGATGGATCACGGTGTGTTGTAACTCTGACACACATTTTAAAAAAGGAAACACCACAATTAATCTGTGTCCTGTTTATTACAAGTATCAAAATTGTCTGGAGGGTCTGAGTCTCTGCTGTTGAAGTTGGGGAGCGAGCGTTTCTTTGGAGACATGGCTAGGCTTGGTAGCCCTGGAAAGTGGAATTGACTTCAGCCTTCAACTTTTAGGTGCCCAATGTTTCCTTACCACATTTTTCAGAGAACTGAGTATATATCTCCTCGAATATATGTTTAAATGAGCTCCCCTTCCCCATATTCCTCTTTAATGGCCACACAACTCCTTTTGTTTATCACATTCATGTAAATACACAAAAATATTCTGTGGTCTTTTACGGGCGGCACAGTGGATGAAACTATATTTAACTTTATAATACACCCATTATTTTTATAAAATACAAAAGCACCAGCAAAAAAATAATCCAGATTACAACCACCAGAGAAAACCACTGTTTAGGTGGTGTAATTTTTTCTTCTCCTCCTTGCTTTGGATGTATATGTATTTTTAACAGGAAATGTCTGAAGTATCTCCAGCAGCACGTTGAGTTAGAGAAAGCTATTACAGATCATAAGAAAAATCTCTAAAATTAAGCCATTCAGCAAGCCATAATGGACAATTTTTTTTAACTTGCTTTGAGCAACACACAAATTTGGTGTTTGAAATTAAATATAAACATTTTAGACATTTTTTATGCATGACTTTTTTAATGTGCCTTAAATTGACTATATACTTTCATTAGTGTATTTGAAACTAAACATTTCTTTGTCGTGTCTGTTGCAAGTGTCCTAAAATAAAAGTGTGCAGTGGAACCAAAGAATTTTATTGATCAGCTAGCATTACGTTCGGATATAATGAGCATAGAAAATGTATTGGACATACATAGTATTAAACATGCCAAGTTAATCAATTAGTAATATTACATTAAACCATTCGTGATTACTTCCTTGTTCATGTTTTGGTAAATTGTTTAGGCAGTTATTAGATGAAGTTCTATCTTTTCTTATTTTCCAACTTATATTATCCAAAAGTATTATGCATTTTACATACAATCCAAAAATGTCATAGTGCGCTTTGGTATTTTTTTAAAAAGCTGCATGGTTATATAAGAACATTTTTTTCATGAAAACCAAAACTTCTGAACAATACATAGATATAGTTAAAAAAAAAAAAAAAAGAATTTCCTTCCATTCCAATCCACTTCCACAGCCCTCCCTGAAGAAAGCCTTTGGGTATTTTTGTCTTTGCTAAATGTGGACTGGGAGCTAAAATTTGCAAGGAAAGTTGATCTTATCTCCAGGTTCTAAGAGGCCCCACGGTGAGATGTATCTTTATTGGCCCTTAGGTGACCCGCCCCCCCTCCCCCACTAGTCCCACGGTGACTCTCCAGAACTTTCATTCTCCTCACCACCAGTGCCTCTTTCTCCCCTCCTCAGCCCAGTGGCAGAGAAAAAGTTGTCTTGTGTCAGGACTAAGCCATGGACTCTGAGCCCAGCTGGTTCTGCCTGGCTCCTCTAGAAGG
Source organism: Orcinus orca (assembly GCF_937001465.1). NCBI lineage: Eukaryota > Metazoa > Chordata > Mammalia > Artiodactyla > Delphinidae > Orcinus > Orcinus orca. The sequence continues at coordinate 25,584,561 of NC_064573.1, forward strand.
TTTCCAATCAGTTATTCCTTCTCAGGTTTTCAGTTCTCAGTGGCCACTTGCCCCTTCCTGCAGCCTATATGTCCTCAGTAACTCCCACTTTAAAAGACAACAGGAAAATGAAGACAAACTTCCTTGCAACCCCGTACCGACTTTCTGTCCTGCTCTTCACAGCCAAGCATGTTGAGACCAGTTTGTACCAGCCATCTCGATTTTCTATCCTACCACCTTACCGGCTGAAGTCACTTCTCCAATTACTGCGCTTGCCATTGGGTGCTGCACTTGTCTTTTCCCTCAGACTGGGAGGAAGTGACGTCCTGTCCAAGGCTAATTCTTGTACCAGTGCTTAGATAACTGTTTTCCGAAATGTAGTCATAGGGAGAGCTTTTAAAATGCAGTTTCCCTGGCCTCCCCTGAGGGATTCTGATTTAGCAGGTCTGGAAAGGAACAATGAGAGCTGCATTTTTAGAAAGCCCAAAGTGACTGTCAGCAAACCCCTGCTTTAGACCGCATTTCCCTGTGAGCTTTCAGACCTTGCCCCGTCAATGCTATTCCATTTTCCCACCTCCCACACATGCAACTTAGACTGTGCAAAAGTAAGTTGCACTTTATTTCATATAATTAATTGAAAATTCCTCATCAGCCCCATCTGGCTTTATTTAGGAGGGTGTGGGAAGAGGTAGATGACCTTAAACTTGCCAGTCAAAGATAACTCATTCTCTTATTCCAACAGTTTATGTTGGGCTTCAAATTGCCTCTTTGGAATAAATGCTCAGCTTTTCAAAGTGTCTTCCAGTCTTCCTCCCCGAGATGGCTCTAGTGGATGGGGGAGTAGAAGTCACCACTGGGTGATGGGGGAAGCAGTTCTCCAGTGACTGTGCTCAGGTCCTTGGGCAGTCTTGCTTCTGCTGTTCCATCCTGCTGTCTCTGTTCAGTGGCTACTGTCCTTACTGAATCTGCTGGTGCATGTGAGTGACTCCTTGGCTTTTGTTCACATGTTGGCATGTCCCACTGCTGACCACAGCTCTGCCATTGCCCGTGGTTTCAAGATCTCCCCTCTCAACAGCCTTCATTTTCCAACTTTAGGACTCTTTATCTGCTGACTCTTGGAAAAGGGGGAGGTTGGAACGTTGGGATGTCCTGAGCATCTTGCTCAAGCTTTGGGAAGCCAACAGAGTCTTCTCAGACTAGCTGGTCAGCTCCCTCTACCAATCATGAGCTAGTGCCCCTAAGCCGTATTGCATATGCCTCTGAGTCACAAGAAGGACTTCTCTGCGTGGCTCGCAATCTTCCCCAGGCTATGCCTAGGAAAGTGGTCCATTTACCCATCATGCAATTTCTGTCTCACCCTCCATCCCCATCCTGCCCCCTACACACACACACACACACACACACACACACACACACACACACACACACACACACACACACACGAGTATTGACCCTGAGAGGAAGGAAAGTGAAGTCACAGATGTTCGTTCTTCTTTAAAACCTACTCTTCCTTTCTGAATCCTTCTCTCTCCCTACGCTAGGAGTCTTTCTACTTTCTCCCTAATGAAACGACTCTCGTTACCTCATATCCCAAGTTCCCTGTATCTATGGCTTAGAGTAAATCTCCACGTTCAGTTGTCCAAGTTTGCTTTTGGTATGTGAATGGAGTTCTTAGAATTTAGAACTCCCTTTTCATTCTCAGTAAAACCCGACTTTCAAGACTCCTTATCTTCATCCTAGAGATATCAGAGAATAATAAAATAATAAATAAAGACTCTAAACGTCACAGCTGAGTAGTTACAATGCTATTACTCTAGTACACAGCCTTTTCTGTCCTGCCATTATTAAGCATGGCCTTGCTTTATTGGAAAGACTGCAGGAGGAAAACTGATGAGGAAGATGGAATCTTTAATATTATCAAAGTATTGGCTCTACATAGACATTCTTACCCCAGACTTGCTCTTTCTGGCTTCAGTGTTTGCCTGTTTTGGTCCTAGTACCTTGAATGTCCTTCTCTCTTCAGCCTGATATAACGTTAATCATCCCTCAAAGCCCCGTTCAGATATCACCCCCACCAAGGACCTCTCTTTATTCTCTCCAAACTTCTTTGTCCCTTCTGAGCATTTCCTTTGTTATTTGTCTATACTGGTGGGAGGGCATTTATCATGTTATAATTAGGCCTGTGTACACTTAACTTCCTTGCTAAACCATGAGCTCCTTTCTGCCTTGGAAAGCTCTCCAGCTTTCACTCTGCACTTCCAAATTTATCCATTCTTCTTGACCCAGTTTAAATTTGATCTCCTCTGCGAAGTCTTCCCTAACCACCACTATTGAAAATTCCCTCCCCCCATAGCAATGACTGGCCGCAGCACTTGGATGCTCGTGAGAGGTATATACACAAAATCTCATATGGAAGCCCTGGGAGAGAGTGACACGGGCACTCATGAAAGAAGCCTCGACAGCCAGTTTGCAAGTATCGGGGCCTTTCAGGAAGAGTGGTTTAGATTTAATGAACGCCACTTAGATTATAAGCTCCTTGACGTCAGAGGCTAAAATCAGTTTTTCCCAAACATTTCTGTTTTATATATGCTACATCTTTGTATCCACTTCAACATTTCTAGCAGTGCCCTATGCACAGCGGGCCTGCAGTAAATGTTCCTTGATCAACTGACAGGTGCTCAGAAAAACTTCCCTGATTGACCCTCTTGTGATGTCTTCCCTTTCTGACAACTCATTAATTTTTAAGTTGTTTTCCTTGAAATGCTTGGTATGCTGCTTTCCTCCCGCCACCTTTTTTTTTTTTTTTTTGCCTTCCACGGGGTCCCATCTTGATCAGCTGCTCTCATTTTCTCTTTTGTGATCACAGGTTTTGGCAAGCCCTGAAATGAGTGTGAGCTTGGGGTGGGAGCAGGGGGAGAGTTGGGATTGTGGACCAACCCAATCCAGCTCATAGAAGTAAATGGTAACTGGAGGTGCTAAAGCACTTCTCTGGGTTTCAGGGGTAGCTTTTTTCAAAACACTGGAGGCCATGAGCCTTGTAATTGTCATCCTGTCCCTGGAAGCCAAGTGGACTTGGCTCAGTCCTTACCCTCCATTCGGGGCTGGGGGCTGTGAGTTAGACTGGTCTCAGGTGAAGCTGTAGAGGCTGCAGTGTGGTCCTAATGAACACGCCATGGCACTCCAATCCTTGGGGGACGATGGTGCTCATTCCAACAGAAAAACCTCTAAGTCAATAACTATGTCTTTAGAGAGCTAGACAGGCACAGAATTTGTTTTGACATGAGAAAACCAGGATTGGCACCCCCCAAATCAAGGGAATGAGGAAGATGCTGAATCTGGAAGGCAGTGCAAGAGTGTGAGCGTTCAGCCATGGCTGCGCCTGAGGGTGCATGGGGCTATTTTATTTACGTTCCTAAATCAAATATGTTGGTTGATCAACCGGTCTTTTTTTGTGCCTCGCACTGTGGGCGCTTGTAGGAGAAACACCTCCTATCTGGGAGAACCTTGATGTGCTGTCATGGATGTAACCCATTCTGACTGTAAAGCAGTATGGAATCAGATCCAAAGCACAGTCTGTGGCATAAAGTGCTGCAGGGTCCCAGAGGGAGCAATGAGGGTGGGCCAAGGTGGCGAGGCGAGGGTGGGTAGCATTCGCCTTTGAGAACATAGCCTGAGCAGAGGCACAGTGGGGATGGTGAGTGTGCAGGGGACGAGCGGTAGAGGAGTGGGCAAAGGGAAAGTTCAGGAGGGTCTAGGGCAGGGAAATGACTTGATTGGTGGCCATTTAGTTTATTTTCATATGTGTAGAATTTTGAATTTGCTTGGTTCCTAGAATTCCTGGGTCAGGTTACTCCTTCCTAGGATGAGAAGCCATTCCATGGGCCCCACGTACCGGGCTGTGGCTCCTCAGTGACCGCACTCAGATGAGCTGTCTAGGCATCCAGGACGGTAGGAGCCCTCTGACTTCATGTCTGCAAGGGTACCTGTTTCCACTATATAATTACCGGCATGTAACAGACTTTTATCAGCCCTCTTTAGGATGGCTTTTGGCAAATGGGGTAGAAATCTATCACGCATTTAAATGATCAGACTCACAGACATAGAGAACAGACTTGTGGTTGTCAAGGCGGAGGCCCTGTGGGGGAGGGATGGACTGGGAGTTTGGGGTTAGTAGATGCAAACTATTACATATAGGATGGATAGACAACAAGGTCTTACTGTACAGCACAGGTAACAATATCCAATATCCTGTGATAAACCATAATGGAAAAGAATGTGAAAAAGAATGTGTATATGTGTATAACTGAGTCACTTTGCTGTACAGCAGAAATTAACACAACATTATAAATCAACTATACTTCAGTAAAAAAAATTATACCCAGTCTCCTCTTTAAAAGGTTTTCTGTATCAACTCCACTCCACTCCATATCCAAGTACGTCTCAGACCAGGAAGCAAAAGGAAGTAGGGAGTTTGTTCTTTTGGGTTGAGAATTAAGAAGAAAACTCCACCCAAATAACAGGTATGTGGTGGGAAAAAATGAGATCTCCTTCATTACTTAATCATCAGGTAAGGAGAGGGGCAGAGGAGTGCTTGGTATGGGGGAACCTCAGAGATTTAAAGAGAGTTACAGACAGACAAGGCTGAATGTTGGATGTCATCCAACAAAGCTCTTAGAAGATTGGAGTCACTGCCCCATTTTTGAGCTCTGACCTAGACCTGGAGGTCTGGGAGACCTGGCACAGACCCAAGAGTGCTTAATTATCTTTCTGGTTCTGGGTCCTCTTTAGCCCCCTGGGAAGGGGGGCCAGGTTTGGCCATTCTTCATAAGAGCACATATCTAGACTGGCTAGTCTACTTTAAAATCCCCTGTGGGTTTCTTAACCTCTTCCTGGTTCAGTTTCCAGATTGAAGTGTGTCCCTCCCATCCCCCACCACCCGACACTGCCTGCTTCTGGCCTGGAAAACTGACATCCCTTTACACCAACTGACATCTGCCTTATGCTTTAGGGAACTGAATAAAAGGAAGGGGCGGGTGGGGGTGACTAGAGAAGCTTCAGGCCTGACCTGCTGTGTAGAGACTGCCTGTTTCCATGACAGCACAGAGCTTCTCCCTCCTACTGACCACCAACTCCCACAAAGATGCTGGAGGACAGACTTGTTCCTGTAATGCTATTGTTGAGAACTTCACTGAGAATTCTTCCTTGAGCTCTACCTGCGACACCTTTAGTAGTTCTTTACTATGGTGAGGTCAGTGGGCAAATTGTTGGAAGCAACCCAAATTATTCAGTTGATTACCAGGTAAGGGGCTGTTGAGCAATAAAGGTGGAACAGAAGCAATGGGAGTGCTTTTCTCTGCTGTTTGTAAATTAACTCTGATATCTATTCTTAAAGTCCAGAAATATTTCCAGCAAAGCAAGGCTCACGGAAATCCTTACAACCCTCCTAGTAATATCCCCATTTCACAGATGGCAAAACTGAAGCACACACAGGTCAGTGTCTTGCCCAGGCCACTCAGCCGGTGAGTGGTTGGGTGGGGTTTGAGTCCAGGCCTCTGGAGGCAGAGCCTGAGCTCTTAGCTGTGATGCCGAGTTGCCTCTCTCTACTTTAAAGGGCATCTCTCATCGGAACATAACAGATCCACTGATGTAAGAATATTTACGTTACAGTGGTCCTCCCTTTTCTGCAGTTTTGCTTACTATGGTTTCAATTAACCATGTCAGCCGTGGTCCGAAAATATTAAATGGAAAATTCCGGAAATAAGCAATTCATAAGTTTTAAATTGCGCCTGTTCTGAGTAGCTTGATGAAATCTGGCACTGTCCAGCTCCATCCTATATATTCAGTGTATCGCATTGTTTAGTCACTTAGTAGCGGGTTAGATTATCAGATCAACTGTTGCAGTATGGCAGGGCTTGTGTTTAAGTAACACTTATTTTACTTAATGGCCCCAAAGCACAAGAGAAGTGATGTTAGCAATTCTCTTACTGTACCTAATTCATAAATTAAACTTTATCATGGGTATGTTTGTATAGGAAAAAATTTAATGTATATGGGGTTCGGTACTATGTGCTGTTCCAAGCATCCACTGGGGTTCTTGGAATGTATCCCCTGCTGATAAGGGGGGACTACTGTATTTTATAGTCACATTTCCAGCGCTCCATGAGGGCAGGGGCTCTGTCTTCTAATTTGCGTCTCTACAGAGCTGTGCACTCAAATGTAAAGGGTGATTGTAGCACACAAGGTTGTCCTTGTTTTCCCAGTGAGGAAACAGAAGCTCAGCCCAGCTAACTCACCCGAGGTCGCTTACTTTTAGACCTGGGATTTGAACCAGAAGCTGCCTGGCTCTGCTTACCCTCTTCAACACCATCTGTGGTAGTTTGATTCCTGTTTGCCATGGGAAAGAAGGAGGATCAGAATCTGAGTTTTCCGAGCTGTCCTCCTGTAGCAGCCCCTTCCCCCGTCTCCTTAGTTATGTCCATTGCTCCGCTGAGCCTTCTGCTCTGTGGTTCCATCTCCTTTGAGGAGGTGGGGTAGGTAGTGATCAGAGCAGCCTCCAGGTTCGGGGTGGAGGGCACATGATTTTGTACAGAAGAAGAAGAAGCAATGGACCGAAGGGCCCTCTGGGGTCTTTGATGCTCTTTGATGTCTTCAGGGCACTGTCTCTGTGACTCTTAGGTTCTCTTCCCGGACTGTAACTGGTAGGGTAGGAAAGCTGTGGGTAACAAACAATGATTGCAAAAGTGCTTCACAAACTAGAGAGGGGCCATAAAGTTTTAAAATGTAGATAATGTTATTCATTCATTCATTTGTTCATTCATTCATTTATTTTTCCCGATTGAGCCCTCTTGAGATTACCTCTTCTGAGTGTGCTATAGGCACAGATTTATTCAGTGAAAACCAGAGAAAAGTGTGTGACATGATGTATCCCAGACTCATCATGAGGGCTGGATGGAAACGTCGCATTAGTGCACCGGTTTGGTTGTGATTTTGCACAGCACGTTGAACCATGCATTGATAATGATAGGCACATTAAACATATCAGGGAATGGCACTGAGCACAGTGTGTGTTGAATTATCAGTAAAGCATTTATGATGTACAGTTGCCTATGTTACTTTGTGGGCACACTGTGTAAAGCTCTGAACAGAGGAAGTTGGCATTAGCACCCAGAGCCAGGTCCCTGGGAGCACACGGGAGTTATTTCCGCTTTGAGGTCTGTGGCTTCCTACTTGCCTACACTGAAGCCTGTCCACTCTATTTTCTTCATAGTTGCTATGTGGTGTCATGGAGCCAAAGGGTTGACCGTACATGAACAACACAGGGTCTGTACAGGAAGGCTTCCAGAGGACAAAGCCAGAGACCCCTTAAAGCCCAGCAATGTTCCAGGAAAAGAATGGAGAGATGTTGTGTCCAGTCTCTTTGGAATTAGGTGAACACCTATCCCAGAAGAATACCCCAGTCTGCCTGCCAAGTGGCTGTCATTCCATATTTAGTTGTTCTCGTTAGTGGCTCCCAGAGTCTCTGGCTCACATGCAAATGTTTATGAACCGGTGCAGGATTAATCCATTGACTTCTCAGTTTGAATGTTAGAATAAGAAGTAGAATGGGGAGCATAAAGCCAGCACAGGATTTAGGGGCCTGGGTCCCGTCCTGGGCACATGGAGGGGTCGTGGTCGTGTGGTAGGGAACACCCTAGCCCTGTGCTCAGTGGATCTGAACGGAAGCAGCCTGAAATGCCTGCCCCTTAGGCCTCTCACCCAGGGCAGTGATGAAAGAAACACACTGTTACCAATGGCAGGTAGAATTGTTACTAATTAGATCAGTTAGAAAAAGGATTCAAAGGGGCGGGAACCTAGGACGGGCAAGTTTTGAGCCTGATGGGTGGGAGAGGATGCTGGTGGGTGTATGCGAGAGAAGCCGGAGGTCTGAAGGGTCTTCCTGGGGTGGGAACTGCAGTGGTGGTCCTTGAAACAGCTTAGCCCCACGAGTGTGCATGTGTGTGTGTGTAGTGAGGGTCTCAGGGAGAGTAGGAGGGTGAGAATAACTGAGTTCCATGGCAGAGGTGGCATCAGGCAAGAAGGAAGGCTAAAGAGAGAAAAGGCCCCAGAAGCCACAGAACCTGTGCTGCTGCCACCTGTGGGCTCACAGATGGGGCACAGAAAAGGTGGTAGCTTGAGAGCGGGGCAGGAGGCAGGTGGGTTCACAGGTGGGGCATGGAAAAGGTGGTGGCTTGAGAGTGGGGCAGGAGGCAGGTGGGGTTTGGTTTCAAGACTCTAGTAATTAGAACTGAGTCAGCACTGGGTTGGGACTCAAAAGACCTAAGATCTCATATCTACTCACCACCACCTAGTTATGTGGTCTGGGCAAGGCCCTTCTCTTCTCTGGGCCTGACGAGGGGATTTTACCGGGAAGATTTCTTCTTCAGAAAAATCCTCTGAGAGAAAGTAACACACAGACGTTCTGGAAAAGAAGGGGCTTCAATGGCCTGGAAGATGTTCTAGCTCCCCCACTGCCACCTGAGCTCAGGCACCACCAGTTCTCTGTGAAGGACCACACAGCCCCCCACCTCCCAACTGGTCTCTCAGTTTCTGCTCTTTTCCAGTAGAAGCCAGAATGGTGTTCTTATTTTCATTTTCTTTTTGAATAGAAAATAGATTGATATAGTATAAAATTGAAAAAGTCTAACAGGGTGGACGTTGAGGTTTCTTTCTTCTTCCTAAGAGGTAGTCAGTATTACCAGCTTCTTTTATATCCTCCTAAGGTATAGTTCATGATCAACTATAGTTCCCATTTTAAATGTAAATATACTAGATCCACTGCTCTGTAAATTAATCTTGTCACTTATTATTTCTTGGAAATTATTCCATATTAGCAAAGAACAGTCTCATTTCTTTTTAACAACTGCATAATATTCCACTGTATGGATACACCGTAATATATTTAATGCCCGCTGGTAGGCATTTAGATTGTTGCCAGTGTTTTACACTATGTTGCAATGAGTAACATTGTACTTATGTCATTTTACACAAATACAGTATATCTGTAGGATAAGTTCTCAGTGGTAGACTTGCTGAATCTAATTCCATTTGCAATTTTGATTTATTGCAGTTACCTTCTATAACATTTCTATCAGTGTACACTACCACTAGGTATGAATGAGAACGTGCCTTTTGCCACATACCCTCATCAACCCAATGTATTAATCAAACTTGTTCAACCTTTTCCATCTAGAAGGTGAAAAACAGTATGAGGATTTGATCTTTTTAAAAGGTAAATCAGATTATGTCACTCCTGTGCTCAAGAGCATCACTGTTTTCTCATCATTCGTTGAATCCCAACTCTTGGAGCATGGCCCAGTAGGTACTCCAGATCTGGCCCTGCTACCTCTTCAACTTTATCTTCCACTTCTCTCCTCCGATTCACTCTGCTCTAGTCTTCCAGGCCCTCTGGTTCCTTCTCAAATGCACCAGGCTTGGCCCATCCCCATAATCTGTGTATAAACTCTTCTTGAATCCTTGCTTAACTCCTTAACTAGGCATGTGGGGATCAAAACTCCAAGGTGCCCAGAGGAAAAAAGCAACTGGAAGACTCATAGAACTGAGCAGAGGTTGCAGCTTCCCACTGCATCTCCAGTGCTTCCAATGTACAGGGGCTTGGTGTCAGGCTTCCCACTGAAACTCCAGAAAGCCCACACTCCATAAGTAAAGACACATCCCAGGACTCAGGAACTCACCCTACAACTAAGGACAAAACTGAAAGAGACTCACCATAACAGAACGTAAAATTAAGCCACCTCAGGATTAAGATGATCTGTCAGTTACTTAACAGTTTGTCAGAGCAACACACAGTACCCTTCAGAGGAAGATAACAGAATCTAGAGTCTCTATAAGAAATCATCTATAATATCCTATATACAGTCCAAACTTACAAAAAAATTCAAAGAAACAGGAAGATGCGGATCATAGTCAAAGAAAAATCAGTCAACAGAAGCAGACACAGATAACACAGATGTTGCAATCAGCAGAAAAGAACTCTAAAATAAATTTGATAAGGTCTTTTAAAGAATCAATAGGAATGATGGATTAATTGGTAAAAAGATAGGACAGTTCAGGGGGAATATGGAAACTCTAAAAGAGAACTAAATGGGAACCCTAGAACTGGAGGATGCATTATATTAAAAAAATCAGAGGATTTGTTACAACAAAAGACTGCATCAGTGAGCCTGAAGACAAGTCATCTTCCAAATGAAGCACCCAGAGGAAAAGATACTGGGAAAAAATGGATAGAGCCTCAATGACTTGTATCAGAAATTGTGGCTGGCATGTAACTGGAATTCCAGAAGGAAAAGAGGGAGAATAGGAGAGAAAAATATCTGAAGAAATATTAGCCCAAAATTTCCAAGTTTCCTCAAAAACAGCAACCCACAGGTCTAGGGATATCAGTGAATCCTAAGCAGGATAAATACAAAGAAATCCAGTACTAATTACACATAGTTAAACTGCTAAACCAGCATACCAAAGATAAAGAAAAAATATTTAAAAATATTAAAAGCAGCAAGAGGAAAAAGACTTACATATAGGGGCAGAACAGTGAGAATGATGGCCGACTCCTCAGAAAAATAAAAGTTAATGGACAATAAGTAAATCTTTGAAGTGCTGAAAGAAAAAAGATGTCAACATAGAATTCTATGTCCTGCAAAAATATATATCAAAACCAAATGTGAAATAAAGACATTTTCAGATAAACAAAAGCCTAGTGAATTTGTTTCCAGCAGACTCACACAAGAAAAGATGCTCAATGAAGTTCTTCAGGCTGAAAGGAAGTGATATCAGGTAGAAAGGGATGAAGAACATTGGAACTGGTAAGTATGAGGGTGTCTTAGCCAGCTTGGGCTGCTGTAACAAAATGCCATAATCTTGGTGGCTTAAACAACAGAAACTTATTTTGCACAGATCTGGAGGCTGGAAAGCCCGAGGCCAAGATGCCAGAAGGATTAAGTTCTAGTGAGAGCCCTCTCCCTGGCTTGCAGATGCCCACCTTCTTGTTCTATCCTCTAAAGGTAGAGTGAGAGAGGGCTCTGGTCTCTTCCTCTTCTTATAAGAGCACTAATCCCGTCTTGAGGGCTCCACCCTCATGACCTAATCTCCTCCCAAAGGTGCCACCTCCAGTTACCATCACACTGGAGATTAGGGCTTCAACATGTGGATTTGCAGGGGGAACATCAATCCATAGCAGTGAGTAAATACAAAGTCATGGGATGAGATCTCCAAGGAAGTGGTTATGGACAGAGACAGAATTGCTTCTGGGTACTCCTATATCAAGAGGATAAGAAACTGAGGAGGAGCCAACAAAGGAGACTGAGGGGGAACAGCCAGAGAGGAAGAAGGAAAACCAGGTGAGTGTGGTGTTTTGGGGAAGGGTCAGACTGTCACATACTGCTGATGCTGACAGGCCAATTTGGAGGAGGACTGAGAAGTCATTGCTGGGTTTGGCATCCTGGAGGTCATTGATAATGTCGACAGGAGCTGATTTAGTGAAGCAATGGGGGTGAAAGGCTAATCAGAGTGAGTTTAAGAGAAGCTTAACAATGGAAAAAAAGAGGGATAGATGTTAGGAGTTAAACAGCACTCTGTGGCAGCCTCCCTTCTAGGTAAAATACACGTAGCATGCTTGGCTCATAACAATGGCACGTTACTACCAGGTTCTTCCTCCATCTCTCTCCAGGGGAGGCTGGCACTGACCTGGTCCCTACAATAGAATAGGCAGGGCTGAGGGGCCTGCTCTTAGATGTTCAGGGCAAAGTACCAGAGTTCTATTGTGACCTTTTCCCTCTCTCTGAGCTCCTTACCCAGGGACCCAGAGGCATGGGTGGCCATAGGTTTTGTGGTGCACTGCCAGCTTGGTGGTATATTCTGAGGCACTGTCCCACCACATTAGATGTAAACCTGGGGGGGAGGCCCAGGCAGCCGGATCAAAAGGGGCAGCTCCCTGACCCCATGCCGCTGTGGAAGGACAGCTGGCAGGAGTCTCCTACTGGGGCCTGTGCACTTTTGCTCCCAGCCAATCAGCCTGAATGGCAATGATTCATTTAGGATACTCTTGGCTGAAAAGAACAGAAACTCAATTGAAAATAGCCTAAATAGTGAAGAAGCTTAATGTCTCACAAAATACATGTCTAACATAGTGTTTTCCCTGTGTTGCAAGGGAGTGAGTTACTTCCTGCCTCTGTGCTCTGCTACCTCCCCCTTTAGTTCAGCCACACATTCATTCATTCAGCAAATATGTATTGGGTGCCTGCCTCATGCCAGGCACTGCTCTAGGGGCTGGAGCTACCTCAATGAACAAAACAAATAAAATCGCTTCTCTTGGTATTTACATTCTATTTTGGAGAGAGAGACAAAAAAGTGCACGTGATGAAAAATAATACGAAACTAAATCAAGCTGGACAAGGGAATGTAAAGTGTCAGAAATTGGATCCTATTTTATATAGAAGGTCAGGGAAGACCTCTCTGATAAATGACATTTGAGCAGAGACCCGTGGAAGCAAACCATGTGGGTCTCTGGGAGAAGAACATTCCAGGTGGAGGGAAGAGCGAGTACAAAGGCCTGATGTGAAAGTGGCTTGGTGAGTTTGGGGACACAGGCATGGAGGGAGATGAGGACATAGAGGTAGCAGCAGTGGGCCGGGTCACATAGGCCTTCATAGGCCATGGTGAGCACACTGGAGTTTACTCTGCAATGGAAGCTCTTGGAGGATTTTGAGAAGAGGAGTGCCTTGATTTAACTTAGTCTTAAAGATTCACTCCATCCTGGAAGAGGGTAGGGGCAGAAGCAGAGAGCCCAGTTAGAGGGCTCTGGCAATAATCGTCCAGGTGAGAGAGGATGGTTGTCTTGGATCGGGGTGGTAGCAGAAATGATGAGAGATTTTCAGATTCTGTGTGTATGTTGAAGGTGGGGCGAACAGGGTTTGCTGATGAATTGGCTGTGGAGTCAAGGGATATTCAAGGTTTTTGACTTGAATGACTCGAAGAGTGGAGTTGCCAATAACTGGGACGGGAGACAGGGGGTCAGTGGTAGTAGGTTTGGGGGTTAAAATCAAGAGTTTAGTTTTGGACACCTTTTACTTGTGCAAGTGGAGCTGTTGATTTGGCAGCTGATTGTACAAATCTGAAATTTAGGGACAATGATTGGGCAAAGATGTAAGTGGAGACATTGGGACCCAGGTGTTGCTCAATGCTGTGTGCCTGATGAGCCCACTGAGGAAGTGAGTGGGCAGGAAGGAGGTGTCAGGATTAATCCCCAGATTCTCCAAAGTTTAAGGGTTGGAAAGATGAGTTGAAAGTAGTAAAGGAGATTGACAGGAAATGACCAGTGAAGTAGGAGGAGAACAAAGGAAAAACGTTGTCCCTGAGAGCAAATTTTAGGGAACACAGAATGATTGTCTGTGTCACATGCTGCTGGCGATCAGAGCCACACCAACTTGCAGTGAACCTCCTCTCTGTTGGCCTTGGAGTGGTGCCCCTGAGACCTGGGGTTGTTTGTTACTGCAGCATAACCTATGCTGACTGATACAGCATGCTTTTCTCCAACTATATTCCCTTTCCTGAGTTCAGGTCCAGAGAGGATGGACTCTTGGTTTAACAAGCATTGGGGTTTTGCTAGAGAGGCATGACAGAGGGAGCAAGGGACAGGACACTGAGTGTGTGTTTAATGAAGCCTGAGCTGGACAAGGAGAGAGGTAAGGGAGATGCTAGATTCATCCTTAGGGTCCTCCCCTGATAGTTACGAGAGGGTGGCCAGAGGCAGTCAGGACAAAATGCTTCCTCTCAGATCCCTGGGGAGAACGTGCCCCCGTGTCCAGGTGGAGCTTCTGACAACAATGAGAGCCACTGAGTTTTCTTTCTACAAGGGCTCATTTTAATTTTTCTTTCCAGCAGAGCCTCTGCCACAGCTATTCTAGGTACCTGCTTTTGCTTTGTCCTTTTCAGATTGAAGCTGACTGGAGGGAGCGAGAGAGAGAATAAGAACACAAGTTCCCTCCCATTTTGCCCTTTGGGAGGGTAGGCTTTCTGCTTCTTACAGATTCTCCATGCGCTTGGGTGAGTATTGTCCTACGTGGTCTGCCCACACCCTCTAGGTCCTGATCACTGGCTGTCTATTCCAGACAAGGACAGGGATCAAATCACACAGTTTGGAAGCTGGGCAGGCTGGAACCTGGTCCTTCGACTCTAAGCCCACCTCTCCCTGTACCGTACTGCAAGGGACTAGAAGGCTCCCCATTCCCCCAACCTCCTTTTCCTTGTTAGAGAAGACAAGTGGGCCTGCACAGCCATGGGCTCTGCCCCCAGAGACGATCTGCGAGTTCTGGCCCCAGCCTGCGGGCCCCCTTCCCGGCCGAGCTCAGGAAGGAAGCAGCAGTTACGACTGGATGCCTCTCCCAGCTGCCCCCCTCCAGTCCAAGACGCTGGCCAAGAGCCCGCACGCTCTTTGCTTCTCAGCCTCCGCTCAGGCACTGGCACTTAAAAGAGGCTGCATGACGAAGGGCAGGAGTGTGCAGACAGGCCCCGTTTCCCAAGCTTGCAGGGTGCACAGCTTGGCTGGGCCGAGCCACACCCCTGGCCGGGCACTTCTTCCACAGGACTCTGGCCTCCCTCCAGGTGGGCTCTGTGGGCCTTCCTGGCACCCCCATCCGCCCTCAGCAAAGCGCCTCCTGAAGGAAGGGGCATGGAGATGCCCCCACGTGACAAGTGAGGATGTGTTCCGCAGAGGGAGCCCGCTCTCAAGGTCACATGGCTCATGACACCACGGCCATGGTTCTGTTTTAGATCTCCCTCCCTCCCAGGGCGAGGACTACTAGGCCTTCAGTCTGGTGTTAGCTAGGCCACCTGAGCCTCCCCTGTGACACCTACTAGGCCAACTGGTAAATCTTGCTGAAGGCTCCGGGGTGGGCTCGCTCAAGGAGCGCTGGGGCAGGGGTAGGCGGTGCCCTGGACAGAGGCTGGGGAGGAAAGGAGAGCAGGAGAGTCAGGGCATGGGAGGGGGCTGGCCCCGGCCAGGCTTCTGTAGGCTTTCCCAGGTTCTCCTATAGGAAGGGCCCGACTTTCGTATTTTATAGGAGGCAAGTTTGTTATTTGCTCAATGACCAAAATTTAACCTCAGGCCCCTTTGAACAAGCTCTAGGCTCTTGGGTGAATCACTGGTCCTTGTCTCAGTTTCCCCCTGGGTTTTGGATTCTGTGCTCAAGCACAGTGACTCTGAGAGGACAGGACACAGGCCTGTTAACAAGGGCCCTATCCTGCCACAGGGGTGGAGCACATTGTGGGCTGTCTGGCTGGGTGGGGATGGTCAGTGGTTGGCGGTGACGACAGTGCCTATCAGAGAGGCACTGACTCACCGCCCTGGGGCGCTGGACAAGTAGGGCAAGCCAGTCTCAGTTTTCCCAGGTATAAAATGGGTGTCGGGCAATTTGCTTCCATGGGAGGGCCTGGAGGGCTGTAACCACGCAGGGGTGTGTAAAACCTTGGGAGCCTGAGGGTGGGGCGGCCTGAGGATGCTGGCAGGACAGCCAAGGGTTTTAACTGGCTGAGGAATTAGGAAATTCCTTTAGAAGAAAGAACAGTTGGGGAGGGTGAAATGGCGACCCAGGGAGAAATTGGTGCCCTTGGGAAGCCATCTTAGCGCCCAGCAAAGCCCTCTCTCACAAGGCAATCAAGTTGTTTCTTCTGTTCGTACCAAAAGGGCCTTTTTAAAATGCAATTAGGCTCTGTTTTATTATGTGTGACAGACGAGGCCATTAACCATTCCAACGATTAAATCAGACTTCATTAAAAAAAAAATGGAAGTAACTGTAAATTGCCTTGGGTCACGATCGTTTAGAGCCGAGACACTGCAAAGGAAAACATGAGGGAGCTCACTACCATGAGGAAGTTAATCAATTTGACACCCCTGGCAGGCTGCGCACCCGGGGAAGAGCTAGCTGCACGCTCTCCTCTCCCGGTGGTGGGATCCCGGTGGGTGTGGAGTCGTCACCTCTCCCTCCCCAGAGCAGAGCCAGGAAGGCACGAAAATAACTTGAAAGTTTGGGGGAAATGGGGATTTCTTTTCCCAGAGAGGTTTTGCTAGTTTTCTTTTCTGAAAAATTACGTAAATATATCAAACGTGATACCAAGTCATACATAATACATGTTTTATGTTTTTGCACCAGAAAGTGACTTTAGAGCTATAACGAGCAGTGCTGTGTAAGTATGATGTGTCTCCCCTACCCCCAGGCAGGGTGGGGGGCATCTCTGGACGTGCTGATTTTCAGTTTGTCTCCCTCCTCAAGGCCTGGCGTGGGCTTGCTGGTGGGTCCTGAGGGGGCCCCTATGTGGGGTGCATCTTGCCCTCCTCCCCTGTGTGTGGGTGGGAAGGAGGGGTGGAGAGGGCAGTGGAGCCCAGGGGGCCCACGAAAGACAGAAGTCGGGAGGAGACCCAGCCCCGGCACCCCTTACCCCCAGGCCCCCTTATCCCAGAGACACCCAAAGCCCAAGCCTCCTCCAAGGGTGGGGTGGGGATGCAGGGGGGGGGGGAAGGGGTTTGCAGGGGTGCAGCGGGGAGCCAAGGAGGTCCAGAGCAGGGTGAGGGGCTGAGAGGTGTCTGGGGCGAGTCCCCGGCCTTGGGCTGGCACCAGGCGACGAGGGTGGGCAGAGGAGACTCAAGGCCGCCCCAGGCGGGGATGGGGGCTGTTGGGAGACTCGGCCTTGTCCACGTAAGCGTTTCCTGGCTGGATAATTAGCCTAAGTCCACCCAGAATGTTTGGACGAGCATGTTGGTATTCACGGGGGGGAGGCAGAGGTGGGCGGAGTGGGCGCTGTCAGCCGCTGAGGGCTGGCCCTGGCACCCTGCCCTCTCTTCCCCCTTCCTGCCGCCCTGGTGTGGCCTCCAGAGCCCTGCGCAGGGCTCACCTCCTCCATGAAGCCTCCCAGGCCCCACCCGGGCTGCACTTAGGGACCCTCTGGCCCCCCGGAACTTGCCTCCCTGCTCTGCTGGCACAATCTGAAAGCTGCGAGTCAAGTAGTCCCTGGCCGTCAAGCTGTCCTCCATTTCTCCCGGCTCCAGCACAGCACACCCTGCCCTTCCTTGTCCTCTGTTTAACTACTCTGGCCCATTCCCTACAGCCCAAGGTCAAGGCCCTGACCCCTTTGCGGCCTCAAGGCCCTTCAGGAGTTATCCCCAACTACCTCTCTGGCCTCCCCTCCTTCCAGCCTCCTTAACTCTGTAGGTGCCACTCCCTTTGCCTGGTTGCCTGGGCCTCCCTTTTCGACCTGGGGAAAATCCTACTGTAAGTCCTGGCCACCTCCACCTGGAAGCCCTCTCAGATCTATCACGTTTGGTGAGTCACAGCAGTTTCCCTCCCTCCTTCCTTTCCTTCTCTCGGCAAATATTTACTTCGCAGCGTCTGTGCCGAGCCCTGTATAGGAGCTGAGAACTCCGAAGAGAGCAGGACAAGGTCTCTGCCTCCATGAAATTGACATTCTGGGCAAGACAGTTGATACATGTGAGATCAGGAGGAGGTAAGCGCCTTGAAGAAACATAAGGCTGGGTCAGGGGACAGGGAGGGATTGGGGTGCGGCCAGGGAAGGCCTCCAGGACAGAGGAATTTGATCCGAGGCCTGAATGAAGTGAGGGAGCAGAGATTCTGGCAGAGTGGCCTGGAGGCCAGGGGCGGGAGGTGCTCCGTGTGTTCCCACAGCACAGCTCTGTGGCCTGTTTTGCATTGTGTTGCCACAAGTGTAGTTACTCAAGGCAAGGAGTGTCTCATTACTCTCTGAATCTACCCAGGAGCCCGGCTCTGTATTGGGCACAAGAGGGCCATTGGCACATGCCTGCAGGACGGCAGATGAATGAATGTGTGAACCAAGGGAGAAATGAGTGAATTCCTGGACCTGTGCTGGGCACTGTAGAGAGTCTGTCCCCAGCTGCCCCAGTAAATGTGGACAGAGCCTTAACTTCCAGCCACAGTGCTCTGCATCCCAAGAGCTCCATCCCTGGACTCCCATCCCTCAAGCCGGAAACTGACCACCTGGAAGCCTCTAGGGAGCCCGCCCTGCTGGCACCGTTGTTCTTCTTTCCTGGCTGTGCCAACAGCGAGAGGCAAAACGTGCGTTTAGGTAACATTTTGACGTCTGGGACAGGTTTGGTGGGCTCTGGCAATAAGAGAGCATGGGTTTGCACGTCCTCATTGTTTCCTTGTTTGCATCATTACGTTGTGTGTTATTTGCAGCAAAGATGGCGTTTCATACAGAGGAGAATCAGGCCTCAGACTTTTCTGTTGGTAAGAAGTCCAAAATGACAATCCTTAAGAATGTTAGCCTGGGGCAGGCAAAATCTAACGATTGTCTCCACAGTACCACACCTGTGGATGTGATAGGTTAAATGCTCCTGGCCTGTGGTGGTCGATGGTCCACGAGCTTGTGCTTGTAGCAGCAGACAGGCCCCTTTGGGTCCAGCTCTGTCCTTGTCCAGACATGGCTGGGAAGCTGGCTCCCCAGTGCAGCCGAACCTGCACCCCTTCCCTCACCCCTTCCTGCACACCACTCACCAGATGCCCCCGGACCCTGGGGAGCAGCACGGTTGCCAACCGTGATGATTTCAGTGGTGTTTTTCCTTCCTGGAGACCAGGACCTGCCTGAAGTCCGTCAATACAGAACTCCTCCTATGCACTCCTGGGCCGTTTCCTCCAAGGCCGCACCCTGGGGAGGAGTGAGTCACTAGAGCCATCTGCAGAGGGGCTGGGGGCAGGGGGCTGGCTTCTAGGGGTGGGGGTTTCTTAATTGTTTTCTTTGGCCCTTTGCTCATGGCTCAGTAAAAGCCAAGTTCTGTTCTGGCCTGGAGCCGTCTAAGCAGAGGCCCGAGCTTGGCAGGCCTCTAGTTTTCTCTGGCATCAGAGGTGCTTTCCGCAGTTTTCTGCCCTGAGAGCGCTGCTGTCTTTGGAGAAGACATCCTGTTCATACACCGGACACCAGGAGAGGGAGCCCAAGGAGTCGCCTGTGTGCCCTGGAGACAGCTCTCATCCTGGTGTCCTGTCCGTCACCGCCAGAGTCCCCAGCCTCTCATCCCTCAGACCCCAACATTGGGAGCCAGAGATGATGGGCTCTAGTTGAAACTCTGACTCTTAACAAGCTGGGTGGTCTTTGCAAATCACATCTCCTCCAGGACCCCCAGCTTCTTTGTCTGTTAAATGGGGATTAAAAGGAAAAAAATTTGAAAACCACCACTCTGTCTTGCCAACCTCACAGAGCAGGAGCCTGTATGAAGCTCCAGTCAGGCAGACTGGAGCCATGGCTTAGAAAGGGCAAGGCAGATATGCGGCAGATACTCCGCAGATCAAGCTGGTGGCTATTTTTATCATTAACATTGTAGCCCTGTGCTTCTCTGGGCAATGCTAGCCTGGGGACAGACAGCCGGTGAGGGGTTGAGAAACCTTTAAAAGGAGAGGTAATGAAAAATATTGAAGTTAAGGTTAATTTTCTTAAGCAATAAAGAAAAATCGGGAAATAAGTACTAGTAGTCAACCAAAAAATATCAGCCACCTTTTTGTCTTCTGCCAATATTATATAAATACTCACTTGACGGAAAAAGAGAATATAGTAAAAATGGTTATTTGTGAAATTAACAGAAAGCAAATCGCTGAACTATTGAATCAAGCCTAACATCATTGGTACTTTACCGTTCAATGTCTTCTCTGCAGAATGAAGGCATTTTCCCACACTCCTGGGTCCTTGTCTCGGGTCCTTCTGACCCTGACTCTTATTTAGAGATGGCCTCCAGCTCTGAGGGAGATGGGTCCCCTCTCTTCAGTGTCTCAGGGACTTCCAGCTTGAGCGCAGGGATGCCTTACTTCATGGCTTCCTCATCTGGAGCTCTCCTGCAACATCAAAGAACAGTCAGGGCTGCAGAGTTGAAAATAGTATTAGAACATGTGTTCACGAAGTGGTGACGGGGAGGTGACAGTCTTCAACAAGCTCACCCTCCCATTCTCCACGACTCTTTCAAGCCAGCTTCAGTCTCCTCAGCTTTCCTACATGACCTCCCCTCCTGGGCATCTGATGACCAAGTGTCCTGCCCCAAGAAGAGGGAGGAACAGCCATCAGATGGGCACTGGCCTCCAAGCCTTCCAGCAGCCTCATCTGCACCAGCTTCCCCCCTCCCTCCTGTGACAGTGGGTGGTGGGTTGCTCGGAACCTAATTCCAGGGGTTCACGGCCCTGCCCTTGCACTTCTCTCCTCTCTCTCTCTCTCTCTCTCTCTCTCTCTCTCTCTCTCTCTCTCTCTCTCTCGGATCTAAATGCGTTGTCTCTCCCTTTGTGGAAGAAAACCCTCCCTCAGCTCTTTGTCCTTCTGCTCTCATTCACAGTCAAGCTTGTCAAAAGAAGAGTCTACACACCCTTCCGCGCTCCCTCAGTTCACTCCGGGCAGATTTCTGACACTGAACCTGCTCCCTCAGCACGGCCTTGTGGAGATCTCCAAGGACTTCCACGTTGCCAGATCCATTGGGTGCAATTAAACATTCATCGGCCTTGCCCTCTGAGTCCCTAACAGGCCAGTTACCATCTCACTCCTTCGTCAGCCCCTTTCTCTTGTTCAGAGACCCTGATCTGCTGGTCATCCTCCTTCGCTGCCCCTCCGGCCACTTCTTTTCCCTTTGCAGGTTTTCCTACCTCCTCCATCTGACCACTAAAGGCTAGAGGTCTTCTGGGCTCTGTGTTGCGTCCTTGTTTTCCTTTAAATCCTTTTAGTATAGAACATTTCAAACATACATTAAAAGTAGAAAGAATAGTCTAATGAACCCCTATGTACTCACCCATTCTCAACACTTACCAAATTATGGTCTAAATATTCATAACATTCGTAAATATTAACTCCTCTCCCCTGGTTTATTTTTAGGCAAATTCCACACTTCATATTATTTTATATGTAAACATTTCAGTATATTTAAAAGACAAGGACCCCTTTAAAAACATAGCCTTGATATCATTAACACACTTAAAGGCTGTGTAACTATAACTGGTTAGTCCTTTTTGGTTCTGTCTCTTTAGAAATCTCATTGACACCATGGGCTTAAATAGCCTCCGTAGGCCAAAGATTCCCAGGCTTAAATCTTCAATCTAGACCTCTCTTTCAGCTCTAAAGTCTCATTTCTAATTCTCTGCTTGACATTTCCACATGCAGGGCTCAGAAGCATCTCAGATTTAACGTGTCCAAAACAGAACTCATGATTTCTACCCTAACCCAGCTCCTGCTCTGGGAGACCCTATCTTGGTAAATGGCATCGGTGTCTGCCCAGATGCCCTCATTGTTCTTCACACCTCCTTCACCCTCACGCCCTCCTCCAATCCAACAGCAGGTCCTGTAACTTCTTCCACCCAAATATACTTAAAATATGCTGACAATCCACTTCTTTCTATCTCCACAGCCAAACCAAGCCACCACCTGCTCTTGCCTGCACTGCAAGAGCCTTGTAACAGGTTTGTGTCTCTCACTTGCATCTCTGCTGACACTCCGCTGCACATGAGCAAGTCTGTGCTGGGCAGTAATATATCAGAATACTTTCCTTCCAGTTAGTAAATAATCACTCTCCTTGGCCACTCCCCACACCAGAGCTCCACCCCCCAACCCCCACCCCCGCACCCTACGCCCTCCCTCTGTCCATCCAATAAACCAAGCCTGGCCAAGCAAGGGGCCTCAGAGACCTTGCTATAGTTTGGGTCCTTGTGCTCAAATACTTAAACCTTCACATGGTATTGTGATGACCTAAGACTTCAGGTAACTTCCCTCATGAGAGTCAAGGGAAAGATCCAGAGAACTTCTGCTCTCATACTCTTCAACAGCCAAGATAATATATTAAAAAAAAAATGTGAACTTGCCTTTGAGGTGGGGGAGTAGTGACTGGGAGGGGAGATGAGAGGAACTTTTGGGGTGTTGGTAATATTCTGCTCTAGATCTGGGTGGTGGTTACATAAGTATGTTCACTTTGTGAAAATTCAACTGGGCTGGGTTCTTACAATTTGTGTACTTTTCTATCTATCGGTTATATTTCGATAGAGTTTTCTTAAAATATGTCAGACAGAATTTTCCTGTGGTTTTGGCCCAAGAGGGCAGTTGTCTCTTAATCTTACCTTTTCTCTTGCTCACATCCTCTCCAGAGGCTTCTGCAGGGAAGAGGGCTCCTGCCATCCAGGACCGGCCTTGCAGCAGTCATGCCACAGGTCACCACCAGGGGCGCTGTGCCAGACTCCAATTGTTCGGTGGATGGATAGGGTAGAACAGCCCTCTTCCCCCCTGTTACTCTCTCCCTTCAGCCTCCACGAGATCAACTCCTCCAGTCTATTCAGGCAACAGTGAATTTCTTACCCAGGAGTTAGGAGAGCTTCTGGAATTGATGAGCTCCAGGACTAAGATCTGAGTTCTGGCTAATCTGCACTTCCCCTTGAATCTCACTGCGGGAGACACCTAAAGACTCAGGCCCATAAAATAAAGCCATGAAAAGATGCTCAGTCTCACTGCTAATAAAGGAAAATGCAAATTAAAATCTCAGAGAGACACCGTTTCGTTTTGCTTGGCAAAAACTTAAAGGCTGATAATACCAAGTGTAGGCAACTATGTGGAGAGTTCAAAGTTCTACAGGTGGGAGTATGAATCGGTAGAACCACTTTGGAAAGAAGTTTGGCAACAGTCTGAAGAATTGAAGATGCTCCTGCCCCATGACTCAGGCATCCCACTTCTAAGTCTAGTAGTGCAGAGGAGTGTGGGAGCCTCGCTGGTACAAGAATCTTCTTACAAGGTCATTTCTAACATTAAAAAATACAAAACAACCAGAAAATAAAATTTTGAAATTGTGTCCTATTTATATAGAAGTTAAAACAAATGAACTGCAGTTCACATGTATCAACACAGATACAAACAAAGGCAAAATGTTGAGTGGAAAAAACAAGTGCACAAGGAATGTCCAGTGTGATTCCATTGGGAAAAAGTTTCAGGACATGAAAATCAGCACTGTAAGATGTGTATGGATGCAGACATGTGTATTAAAAGTATCAAAATGCTCATGGGAATGATAACACCAGTTTCACGATAGTGGTTTCTGCTGGGGAAAGGGGAATGATACGCAGGAAACTTCAGCTCATCTGTTGTTCCATTTCTTAAAAGTGAAAATCTGGAGGAAAGATGGCTCAGCATTAAGTGTGATAAAGCCAGGTAGTAGGTACATTTTTCTTTTCTATCCTTGTCTGTACGTTTGGTATGTTTTCCAATAGAATCGATCAATTAATGAAAAAAGCTACTTAGGCCTCCCCAGGGGAAGAGGGCATGAAGGCTCCCTCCCACTCCAAATGGTTCACCTGTCCCACGGTTGAGCCTTTGCTCCCAGCACCGTCCTCCCTTCTTCCAGGCACTTAGGTGGAAAACTCTAAAGCACAATGTGGAAAATTCTACCCTTCCCCCAGGCCAAGCTTCTCTCCCAGAGTCCTGTCCTCAACACTGCATCATACATCTGAGCCTTTGGTCTGGGTAGTGGCCCAACTTCAGCCTGACGTAAGGAAACATGGTGTTTAGGAGCCAGACTACCTGGGTCTGAGGGCTGCCTCTGCCACTTGACTGAGGGGCCTTGGATGAGTTACTCTGATTCTTTGTGCTGTAGGGTGGAGGGAGCACGGCTGGAGGAGAGGGTCACCAGGTGGCTGGCCAGGTGAGCAGGGGCAGCTCAGGGGGCTGGCGACCCTCATCCTATGTGGAAATAGGCTACTTCCCACAGGGTGACCAGATCTTATTTATATGTGGCAACAGGAAATGGCAACCCTCTGTCCACCCACCCCAAACCACGGGGGAGATTGAATTATTTTAGCATCAGTTCTTTCTATTTCAAGTCTAACATGCAAGTAATGGAGTGCTGGCCATCACTGGTTCACTCTCAGAGATTCTTCCTCATTGAACCTGACACCGCCATACCAAAGACAGAGGTCCCGGCCATGGGATGGAAGAATCCATGGCCCCAGATTGAGTTATGGGCTCTGATAACTCTGTCTTGAAGTTTGAGGAGTTTCACATCTTATAGTAAAGGGGCAGAGTTGGAAAGCCCACCCAGGTCTGATGCCTCCCCAAGCAGTGCTCCCTCCTCTATAGCAGTGCTGTGCCACTCCACAGTCCACTTAGCACGGGGGCCCCTGTAAGAGATGGACTCAGGGGCCAGGGCAGGTTTAAGGGGCCTAATAACAAGATGTAACCTTAGTAGGGAGAGAGAAGTGCTTTCCTTAGCTCTGAAGGTGTGCAGAGGAGCTACAAAGTCAAGGCCAACTTCAGAGGCAGGTGGAAAGGTCAGCTCAAGGCCTGGGCTTGGAATGACTTAGGTGGTTCACCTAAGGTGAATCTTGGAAGAAGATGGGTGGGGCATGGAGAATTGTAAAATCACAGAGATTGCTATTGTCTATCCGTTTTCCTCTAATAACAGAATCCCCCCTTCCTTTTTTTAAGCTAGGCACTTGGCTGCCCAACATAAAAACTACATTTCCCTGTCTCCCTGGCTATGTGAATAAGTTCTAGCCAATGAGATGCAAGCCAAAGTGGAGAAGTGTTCTCATAGAGAAGAGGTATTCCTTGTTCTTCCTTTTTTCTTCTTTTGTTCCCTGGAGAGCAGAAGTGTTGGCTGGTGTTGGAGCAGCAATCTTGGGTTTTGAAGTGACCATGTAAGCTGTACTAATGGGACCACAAGATAGGTGCCTCCTCCTCACAGCACTGTGGGGTGTCATACCAGCCAGTCCTCCTACCTGTGGACTTTTGTGTGAGATAGAAATAGTTTCTACTTTGTTTAAGCCACGGTTCCTGTGGAGTTTCTGTCACCGAATCCCAAAATTACAAAGAAGACTACTATTTTCAGTTTTTTGATAATTCTTCTGCTTGCCTTTTGGTGCTGGTCTGTCATGGATAGCTTTCCAACCTTTGCTACATTTTCCCTGTTTTAGCAAAGAGAGAACAGAACTCACTCAGGCTCAGGCCCTTGGCAGGCACCAACATCTAAATGTAATCTATTGACATTGTTTTGTTTCTATGGTTTTTATTTTTAGGTTACCATTTAATTAAGGTAAAGGACACTGCTTTTTCATTTACAATAGTGACATGAGATCACTTTCCTTTTTAAATAATTTACTTAAGCAAAAACAATTGAGTCGATTTAAAAGGTATTAAGTGACTGAGAGCGCAGGTTCTATCAGCCACGGCAGAAATCAAGGAGGTAGCTGGAGGATGACTAAAGCTTGGAAAACAAGGGTATAGATTTTGCTGCTTCAGAGAGAATTATATAAACATTTCCTCCCCCAGTATTTTTTGGTTTTCATTTTGGATGATTCAAAGTATTCTTGTAATGGGGTTTCCTAATTCCTCAAGACAATAATTTAGTAAACACTCCCAGAGACCGTGCATAGTAGTTAAAGAGTCTGAGTGCTGAAGTCAAACTCCCTGGGTTCAGTTCTTGGCTCCTGCAATGACCAGCTGTGTGACCTTGGGCAAATTACTGTAATTCTCTGTGTCCAACATCTCACCTGTAAAATGGAGTTGATGATGTTATTGGGAGGATTAAATGACACATTGTATGTAGAATTCTGAGCTGAGTATCTGGCCTACATGAAGATGTAATAAATGGCTGCTGTTATTATTACTGTTATGTCTGACTTGAACACGTCAAGAAATCAGTGTCGAAAGCTTTATATTAAGCCCTTGGGAGTTGAATAACTCTGTCCCGATGCTCAAGAAGGTTTACATTTTAAAGGGAAGGTTTATCTCAGTTTTTCTATTAATGTCCTTTTTCTGTTCTAGGATCCAATTCAAGACACCACGTTGCATTAATCTTCACATTTACCTTAGTTACCTCCAATCTGTAATAGCTCCCTACTTTTTCCTTGCCTTTCATAACCTTGACACTTTTTAGGAATACTGGTCTGATATTTTGCAGAATATCCTGCAATCTGGACTAGTCTAATGCTTTCTCACAATTAAAGTGATGATCTTGGGGAGGAATACTACCGAGGTGACTTGTCCTCATTACATCATATCAGAGGGTACGTGGTGTCAATGTCTTACTACTGGTGATGTTAACCTTGAGCAATTGGTTCGGGGGTGCCTGCCAGGTGTCTCCACTATACAGTTAGTATTTTTTTCTTTTTATACTCTATTTGTTAGATGAAGGTCTAAATCCAGCCCACACTCACAGAGAGAAAAATTAAAGTCTCCTTCCTGGAGGGAGAAGTATCTAAGAATTTGTGAACATATTCCACCACAGGAATTAATAAATATTTGAGGAAGATATTTTGAAACTGTACTCTGTTTTGTCTTAGACCTTCACCCACAACTTTTAGCATTCATTGGTGAATCTTGCCTTCAACCATTGTTACTGTGATGTTCTCATGGTGGTTTTCTATTTCCTTCTTTTGTTCTACATTGATTAGTTGGAATTCTTATGAAGGAGGAGTTGTCTCATCCCCCACCCCATTTACTTATTTAGTCAACAATTAATTTATATCAGTATGGAACAATAAATATTTATTATATCATTTGGGATATAATTCAATAGTAATGTATTAGGAGCCCTTTCACAGTGGCTTGTGTCCTTTGGTAAGCCCCCATAATTATTTTTGAGCACTTCCTTAATTTTTGATACCACAAGATGCTCAAAATTCATCTTTTGTTTCCTCTGCCCTAGCCCTGGGATCAACCATTTCTCCAAGGACCCCTGTTCCTTTCATTAGAGAATGATATTTAGAAACCAAGATCTGGGCACTAGGTGTGCTCATTGCTATGGGAGTGTCATTGTTTCCAAATCCTCTCAATGAATAGAGTTAGGAATATATGTATGTACACTAACTCATGTGAACCCATCTATTTCTCTCTCTCTCTCTCTCCCTCTTTCTCATCATCATAATAAATGAGCTTCCACTGATCTCCAACACTAATCCAATGCAACGGGGGTTCATTCTAGCCTTCCTCTCTTGCTTATTTGTAACTTCTTTCTCCAATAGTGAAAAGCCTGACTCTCAGGATTAGTATCAAAAGGGGATGACAGGAAAAAAAAATCAGTGAATGTAAAGGTACATCAATAGAAATTATCCAATCTGAAGAAAAAGAGAAAAAAAGATTTTAAAAAATGAATAAAGCCTCTACCACCTGTAGAACAATATCAAAAGTTCTCATATAAATATAATTGAAGTCTCAGAGGAAGAGGAAAGAAAGAATGGATCAGAAAAAATATTCAAAGTTGGGCTTCCCTGGTGGCGCAGTGGTTGAGAGTCCGCCTGCCGATGCAGGGGATGCGGGTTGGTGCCCCGGTCTGGGAGGATCCCGCATGCCGCGGAGCGGCTGGGCCCGTGATCCATGGCCGCTGAGCCTGCATGTCCGGAGCCTGTGCTCTGCAACGGGAGAGGCCACAACAGTGAGAGGCCCGCGTACGGCAAAAAAAAAAAAAAAAAATTCAAAGAAATGACTGATATTTTTCTAAATTTAGTGAAAGACATAAATATGTACAGATTCAAGAAACCTAGAGTATAAAAAGTAAGATAAAGGCAAGGAAAATCACATCTAGGTTCATTATAGTCAAAACACTGTAAACTAGACATAAAGAGAATATTTGAAAGCAGCCAGAGAAAAACAGCACATGACATACTGGACAACAATAATTTTAACATTCACCAAGTTCTTAAGAGAAAACATAGAGGCTAGAAAACAGTGGAACAACATCTTTAAAGGGTCAAGAGAAAGAGTTATCAGTTTAGAATTCTATATCCAGTAAATTTATTCTTCGAAAAAGAAGGCAAAGTAAATATTCTTTTACATTGCCTGCAGAACTTCACTGGAAGAAAAGCAAAGCAATTTCTTCAGGCTGAAAGGAAGTTATACCAGAGGGAAATTTGAACCGCCTGGAAGGAATAAAGAACATTAGCAATGGTAAATATCTGGGTAATATATAAAACTATTTTTTTCCTCTCAATTTCTTTAAAATACATATGACTATTTTAAAAAGAAATTATAATATTTCTTGCAGATATAGGTGTAATACACATGGCAATTACAGCATAAAGAGTACTGTGAGTAGAGTAGTATTAGGGATAAATGGGACACTACAACTGTAAATTTTCTATATTTTCTATGAAATGGTACAATATTAACTTCGTGAAATATCAAGGGTGTAGCATAATCCCTAGTGTAACCTTTAAAAAATGATGCAAATAGTGCTAGTTAAAAGGCCAATATGTACATTAAAGAATTCTAAAATATATTTAAATAGTCTAAATTAGGAAGGAGAGGGGAACAGAGGAACAAAAAAACAAGAAACAGATAACAAATAATAAAATGGTAGACTTAATTCCAATCGTATCACTAATTTAAATGTTAACAAACTAAGCACTCATAATAGTAATTCTCATTAACATCATTATGACTTAGACGGCAGAAAAGTGGAGTCATTCTTTGATTCGACTCATCTTTCAGATCATCATTCAACCCTTGAGCATCCAGGGTTTGGCTTTGAATTATCTGCTGCTTTTGGAAAAACCTTCCTTGTCTCCCTAGCCGGCAGGATGCCCTAAGGAGAGCATCTTTATGCTCTTTCTGTCTGCCCTGAGTTCCCAGGCCTGAGCTCACCTTGGATGCTTAGAGCACAGTCCTAACCACATGTGGGGCAGCACAGAGTCAGCCCCTGGGAGGGTATAGTGATTACTGAATCCATCCTGACAGATGCCTCAGTTTTCCTTAATAGAAATCTCTTATCTGAGATTAGTTTTTAAACAGATTTTAAATATATATATATATTTAAATACTGTGCAGAAAGATTTACAGTGAAAAGTCAGCCTCCCTCCTATCCTGGATCCTTGACTCAATCAGCATGAAGTTTTTATGTGTTCAGCCTGAACTGCCTCTTGAGGGACTGGTGGAGGTTGTGGGTTCTGACAGAGACACCAGCAGTAGGAGCAGTTGGATTTTACATTCTTCTCTGTTCAAGCAGATGTCTGCCTCATGTTCTTTTTTTAGCATTTGAAACCAACTTCCTGGAATCTATGTCCTCACCATGGGCAAGGAACAGTATTCCAGAAAGCTTGTTTTTATGGAGGAAAATCCAGCTAAGCATGGTGGGCTGGTCCTTCCAGCTTTATAAGATACAGAATTGGAGGAAAATACAGATTAAGAGGAAAGTCCTTCATAACTGAGAGTTGAAGAGGTGGGGGAGGGGAAGTATACCTAGAAATAATCTCTGCTGGTTAAATTTGGGAATTTGGAAAACATAAAAGCCATTAGTAAAACCCTATTTGATATTCAAATGGTTTGGGATTGTTTCTCTTCAAAGAACAGGAAGTAGAGTGGAAAAGTGAAAAGGTTTTGGGCTGTGGAATCTGATAGAATTTGTTTCATCCTCATTCTGCCACTAATAGCTTTGGCAAGTCCCTAAACCTCTCTAAGTTTAAATTCTGCCAAATGATCCTGGTACATGGTGGATGTTCAATAAATCCAGTTTTCCTACACAGCCCACCCCTCTCCCTGTGTTTTGGTGTTTGCTAGTTATCTAACACTGCATAACAAGCCATCCCAAGGCTTAGTGGATTAAAATAACAAGACATTAATTTTGCTCAGCGTGAAAGGCTTTTCTGATACGGCTCCTGGTATTCTCTCCCCTGTGTAATCCTCTCCCCTTATGTGGCTGGTCCTAGTGACTTGCTTCTAATAAACAGAATATGGCAAGAGTGATGGGCTGTCGCTTGTGTGATTAGGTGGTAAGACGGTGATTTCCGTCTTGCTCTATTTTCACTAGGTTGCCTTCTTGGCCTGAGTGAAGTAAGCCACCATGTGACGTGAGACCCACATGACAAGGAACTGAAGGCGATCATTCAACAGGCTTTAAGGAACCGAGCCTTGCCAGCAACCCTGTGAATGAGGTTGGATGTAGACTCCCCAGTGGCACCTGGAGATGATTAAAGTCTCAGCCGATACCTTGATTACAGCTCTTGAGAGACTGACACAGAGAACCCAGCCAAGCCATGCCCAATTCCTGATCTACAGACGCTGTGGGAAAATAAAAGTTTCAAGCCACAAAGTTACGGGGTAATTTGTTATGCAGTAATAGATCACTAATACATCAGGAATCTGCAATTTGAGGAGGACTTTGTGGGGATAGCTCGTCCCTCCTCCACTTGTCATCTGGTTGGGTGTGGATGCTGGGAACTGAAATCAGGTGCAGGCTCCCTCCTCCCTCTCTCCCCCCTTTACTTGTGTAGCAATCCATGCTGGCTGTGGGCTGAGACCTCAGTTCGTTGTTGGCTGAAACACGCATGTGGCCTCTCCGTGAGGCCTGGGCTTCCTCATGACAGGAGGCTGGGTTCCAAGGGAGAGAGAGAGAGAGAGATGGAAGCCTTCTCACCTCTTCTAACCCTAGCATCAGGAATCCAACAGCATTACTTCCTCTGGATTCAGTTCATTAGAAGAAAGATTCTGAGGCTAAGCAATATTCAAAGGGAGGGGAATCAGACTCTGTCTTTTGTCAGAGGATTGTCCAAGAATTTGGACGAGCATGCGGGATCAGAACTATTGCTGTAGCCATTTTTGGAAAATGCAAACTTCCACCCTTGGGGAACTCATTCTTCCTGTTTTTGTCAGGTCTCCACTCTGTCGTTATTTGCCTTACTCTAGTTGGTCCCCTTTAGAGGATAGTGTAGCTGGGTAAGAGATTTCAGAAAAGTCTGTTTCCTAAACTGTTCCACTTCCCAGGGAATCAACTTGGCCAGAGGCTCCATCTGCCTTAGGGGGCTCCCCCCGACTCCACCCCCTGCTTTGTTTTTCCTTTGAAGACATAGACTATGTGATGTGCAAAAATATACTTAGGTAACTCGTAACTGTGACAAGGGGAAAACTGTGAAGTTCACTGGCTCAGTGGAAAGCCACCAGCTCGGTGACTTACAGGATCTCTGCATGAGCAAATCTGCAGAGGCAGCACTTCTGAGAATTTTCTGGATTCTTGAGGAGAGAGAAATGAAGTGGAGGGGAGCTAAGAGAGGGCGGAGAAGGAGAAAAAGAGAGGGAGAAGATCAGAGATAAGAGACATAAATCCAGAAAGATGAGTGGGATAAAAGTACGGAAAGAGGAAAAGAATGGAAAGCATGAAATGTAAGAAAGCAACGACCCAATACCACCCAGAATAAGCAAGTGAGGATTAATGCTGTTTTTAAGAAACAGATTTAGTGAGATATAATTTACATACCACACTATTCACTTGTTTAAGTTCAGTGTTTTTTAGTATGTTCACAGTCGTGCAACTATCACCACAGTCAATTTTAGAATATTTTCATCATCCCCAAAAGGAGTCTTGTACCCTTTAGCTGTCACCCTCCATCCTTCTCCAGCCTCTCAGCCGTAGGCTGCCACTAACCTACTTTCTACTTCTATAGGTTTGCCTGTTCTAGATACTTCATGTGAAGGGAGTCATACAATATGTGCTCTTTTGTGACTGGCTTCTTTCACTTAGCGTAATGACTTCACAATTCGTCCACGCGTAGCATGTATCAATCCTTCATTCCTTTTCATGGCTGAATAATGTTTCATTGTATTGATACCCCACATTTTACTTAGCCATTCGTCAGTTGATGGGCATTTGGGTTGCTTCTATTCTTTGGCTATTATGAACACGCTGATATAAACCTTCATATACATTTTTTTATGCTTTCATTTCTCTTGGATCTATAACTAAGAGTAGAATGGCTGGGTCATACGGTAACTCTGTATTTAACATTTTGAGAAGCTGATAAATTGTTTTCCAGAGCGACTGCACCATTTTACATTCCAACCAGCAATGTATGAAGGCTCCAGCTGGTTCACATCTTTTTTTTTTTTTTTTTTTTTGTGATACGTGGGCCTCACTGTTGTGGCCTCTCCCGTTGCGGAGCACAGGCTCCGGACGCGCAGGCTCAGCGGCCATGGCTCACGGGCCCAGCCGCTCCGCGGCATGTGGGATCTTCCTGGACCGGGGCACGAACCCCTGTCCCCTGCATCGGCAGGCGGACTCCCAACCACTGCGCCACCAGGGAAGCCCTGCTCACTTTTTATTTGGGTTATTTGTCTTTTAATTGTTGAGTTGTAAGTGTTCTCTATATATTCGGGACACAAGTTTCTTATCAGATATACAATTTGCAAATATTTTCTCCTATCCTGTGAGTTGTTTTTTTCATTTTCTCAATGGTCTTGTTTGCGTCACAAAGTTAGTAATTTTCATGAAGTCTATTTAATCGTTTTTTTCTTTTGTTACTTGTGCTTTTTTTCTTTTGTTACTTGTCATATCTAAGAAGGTTTTGTTCAGCCCAAGGCCCCAAGGCCATGAAGATTTCTTCCTATTTTTTTAAAGAGGTTTATTGTTTTGCTCTTACATTTAAGTGATCCATTTTGAGTGAATTTTTGTGTATGTGTAAGGAAGGGATTTAACTTCATTCTTTTGCTTGTAGGAATACATAACACTATTTTTTTAA
The DNA here is from genome assembly GCF_937001465.1 of Orcinus orca. Taxonomy (NCBI): domain Eukaryota; kingdom Metazoa; phylum Chordata; class Mammalia; order Artiodactyla; family Delphinidae; genus Orcinus; species Orcinus orca. Next base: position 25,617,062 of record NC_064573.1, read on the forward strand.
AATGATAAAACTTATAAATCCACTTTTTATATACTGCTTTCCTGGACCAAGCAAGAGAAACTGGTATCTGCTTGCCCCTAAGTTCAACCTTATTTTAAACGTGAGATTTCTATGACCACTGCTACTTCTTTACTCTCTACTTGTGTGTAATGTGAATATGGGTACATTTCTAAGATAAGTAATTGTGGAGAAGGGTCTTAGTTATTCCATTTGTTTTTTAAAAAGGATTGCACTAGGATAGTGATTCTCAACCCCGGCTACTCATCAGAAATTAGAATCTAGGAGCTTTTCAAAGTCCCCATGACATAGTCCTGTGCTCAGATATCCTGATTTACCCCCGGTCTGGGATAGGGTTTGAGCACAGGTGTTTTTACGAGTGTCTCAGGTGATTCAGTTGTGCAGCTGGGATCATAAACCCTGCCCTAGATGAACTCTTTGGGGTTCTTCAGGACTATTATTCTGTGGGTCTGTGGTGGTTCTGAATAGCAGAAACCTGACAGAATATGGTTCTCTTAACCCAGGTGAGTCCTGTTGCCAGCTATCCACACTGGGGACCACTCCATGAGTAGTCGGTGTCTCTCTGGGGTTTGACAGGGCAGATATCTGTCCATCTCTTCCAAGAGCAGGTGGTAGTGTTTCTACCTGGTCCCTAATGCCGATAATACCTTGAGGGTACCTCTGCAACAGTGCAGACTGATGACTGTTCATGGGGCCGCTGCTCCAGCCAATGTCTCATTTGCTGTTCCTTCTGCCTGAAAGCTCTGTCCTTCCCCTTTTCTCCACCTGCTTCCTCCTACTCTCCCCCACTGATCTCAGCTTAAACATCACTTCCTCAAAGAAGCCTTTTTCCTCCCCTTTCCTTTGGATCACCTTTATATATTCCCAGAATACCATATTCCTTGGCCTCTGTGTCCCAACTGTGATTAATTATGGATATAATTATTTTCTGGAGTGTCTTTCTCACTATGTTTTTTTTTTGCGGTACATGGGCCTCTCACTGTTGTGGCCTCTCCTGTTGTGGAGCACAGGCTCCGGACGTGCAGGCTCACTGGCCATGGCTCACGGGCCCAACCGCTCCGCGGCATGTGGGATCTTCCCGGACCGGGGCACAAACCCGTGTCCCCTGCTTCGGCAGGCAGACTCTCAACCACTGTACCACCAGGGAAGCCCTCTCACTATGTTTTAAGACAGGGTCCATGTCTGTGGACAGTGGCCTTTGGTACACCCAGAGCCCAGAACAGTGTCTGCCACATAGCTGTCACCCAGTAAACAGCTGCAGAATAAACAAATGATCCTGGGATGTCAAGAAAAGTCCTAACTCTGTTCAGCTTCCTCTTTATAAGAAGACAGAGCTGTGTACAATTCATTTGGAAAGGGTTTCTGTCAAGAAGAGTTAACATGGCCACCATTCAGATGTTTCGTGAGAATCTTTGCTTATCTTGGGAATGGGTTCATCAAGAACTCCTCATTCCCTGGCTGTGCAAGGTCGAGGCAGCATCATGCTGTGACTTTGGGAAAATGACAGTCGCTCCCATGTAAGTTTATTAGATGAATTGCCGTTTATCAGTTTGACATGCGTCCTCTCAATCCACTGGATATTCTGATTGACGAATGCCCTTGCCAAGTGCTCTATGATTCCTTGAATTTAATCATGAATTCAGTAGGCAGGGCACCATCTGACTTGTACCTTCATTGCCTCTGAAAAATGAGAGGTTGGACTAGGTCTCCAAGGGACCACGCTGGACACCAGTCACTTTGCCATCTGCTCCAAATTACTTCTCAACGCCATCCACGAAGTTGTGTTAGGACTTATTGTCTCATCCCAATCTCAGCTACACCTAGGCCCAGTGGTGAGCACTTTGACTCAGGTTGGACCAACGGTTCCTCCCCTCAGCTGATAAACTGAGGCGTGTGGGAACCTGAGAGGGAGTTGGGAACAAAGATCGAACCCTAAGAAGCTCTTTGCCAGAACAGAGGAGGCATGACGTTTCCCTTTGCCTTGCTGTGTGTCTTGTGCTGTGAACGGTGCTTTGAGTGGTGCCTGGCACGTGGTGGAGGCACATGAGAAACTTACAGCGTGAATGCGAGATGGGTGTGCTCCCCTCTCCTCCAGTGTAGTGGTGCCAAGCACATGCGTTTGTGAGGGGTATTGGTGGCTGGGGGAGGGAGTAGAATGGAAGAGTGGACAGAAATTAAGTCAAGGTTCTATGGTGGGAAGACGCCCATGGGTGGCTGGTGATGTGGAAAATGTTCTATGTCCTGTCTTGTTGCTTCCAGGTGCCCTCAGCCCCTCACTCGCGGGCCTCTGTGCCATCGTTCTGTAGTCTCACTCACCATCCTCTAAAGACCTTATTTCCTCAAGTCCTGCTCGCACTGGGATGGCTCACTGACACCCCAGCGGGAAGGGATCCTTCCCTCAGCACGGCTCACACTGCATTTCTTTACTAGCATCTGGCTTCCCTGCTCGGCTGGGAGCTCTTGAAGGACAGGACAGGGTCCCTGACACACGGCAGCACTGAGGGCCTGCTTGCTCGTGAGCTGACTCCTGGACCAGGTTACCTGCCATAGAAGGTGCCAAGGAGAAGGAGGGTAGGTGACTGGGACCTCTGTTTCTACTGGTCTTCCTTCCCTTGTGTCATCTATCATGCTCTAGTGTTTAATTTTTGTTTTGCTTTTCCCCTTCTCCTAGACTCTTTGTCGGTTTACAGTTTCTTTAGGGATAAACCAGCCAGCCTGGGGCGGTGGTGTGTCTCCGAGGACCTCATGCATTTAGGGACTGTTCTCTTAGTGCGCCTCCTCCTTGGGACCTCAGGATACCAGAAAGGGGGAGTCTCTCCCATGTCCTAAGCTCTGCCTCGTCTCCTCCCTCCCTCTCCAATCACTGCACCCCCCTGCCCCGCATATCTGTGCCCTAATATGCAGGTGGTAATGAGGCCATGATTTCTCTTGGGAAAAGGAGCATCAGTTATTGATTAAAAAAAAAAAATTCATGCCTGGGGCTCATGGACAACCAATTAGTCCATAATTCCTCAAACCACAAAGTCCCTTCTCATTTTCATAAGCCCCTCCCTTCAACAAATAGGCTAAGCTTTGGTGACTTTCTTTTCAGGCTCCATTGGTGGAGCAGTTTACCCAGGTCTCACCAGGATAAATGTGGGCATGGGTCTGATCACAGGAAGAGGGGGCCGTGGGACTCATTTATCACCTAGATCATGAGGGAGGTGGCCGAGATTGGGGCAGGAATCCTAGGCTGAGTTACAAGAAATTCTACTAGATCCATGGATGTGTTCAGGGTGGGGTGTGGTCCAAGGGTGTTCTGAAGCTGTATGACAATACTGAGTATATGTGCTGGGGCATTTTCCTGGGGATTGGTCAGTGGTTTTCATCAGTTTCTTTAAGAGGTCTGTGACCCCTAAGAAGTTAAGAAGCCTGGCCTGGATTCTCTCTCTTGAGGTCCCTTCTGCTTTAGGCTTCTGCACTTTTGAAATAAGAAGCTGTCTCAGGAGCCCCAGGAGGGGAGATAAAGGCGGCGGCTGATTTCCTGGGGCCACCTGGTGGTGCTGGGGTGCATAGCATCCTTTGGGCAATAGGAGAAAGCCTGGGCCGGCTTCCTGCTAGACAAGTCCTAGGAAAGGGTTCAGAAGGAGGTTTTGGAATCTGGGTGCAGCTGCCTTCTCCCTCCAAGGAATGAGAACAGTGCTGGCCCAAAGCTGGAAGGGAAGGACTGGGTGGCCGGATCACCTCCTCTCCACCCACTCTGCACTCAGCTTCCTCCGAGCCCCCTTGGGAGACATCTTGGGAGTCCAGAGTCGGGAACCGAGTGAGCCTGGGACTGGTCTGGGTGGAGGGTATGCCAAGAGTGGCCTTGGGTGGGAAGGGAGGAGCTTCCGGCTTAAGTGGGGATAGAAGGGCTGAGGAACCCTGGCCAGGCTTGAGAATAAAGGCTGAGCTTTGCGTCTTTCAGTGAACTTCACTTGAACCAACTCTTTCACTCCACTCTATCCTGAGAGGCAGGCACTGTTTATATCCACTCCACAGGCGAGGAAACTGAGGCCCAGAGGATGACATGATTTGCCAAAGACCACACAGACAGCTGTGGAGCTAGTCTCCCCACTGGCTATGAGCACCTCTGCTTTCCCAGCCTCTCTGTGGCCCAGCTCAGCAGCCCAGCTGTCCTCCCTCAGCCTGGAAGCTGGCTGCTTTAGGACAGTCCAGAGCAGGGCAGAGCAGAGTAGGACAACCCTACAACACAATATAAAACAAGAGGGTTTACCACCCCAGGCTGAATATACAACAGGAGCCAGGAAAGGCTTCATCCTTGGGTGGCAGATCCATGAAATGTCACTGAAGCCAAGTCAGGTTGAAGCTGGGAGGAAGGCTTCACAGAGCCCTCTGCCTCCTCAACTTAGAGGTCACTTCCTTTGGCCGGGGTCCCTGATCTCCACTGAGTCCAGAAAACTTCTTCCATCTTCTCTTCTCATGCACGGAGCTCACATCATCATTGCATTGGACATTCTCTATTGCACTTGCCCTTTTGCTTGTCTGCAGCCCTTTCAGGCTCTCAGCATCTGAGGGCGGGACCGTTGTTGGTCCCGTGATACTATGATACCGTGTTGGTATCCCTAGCCATTAGTCCATGGTCTGGCACACGGGAGGTGTTACCAAAAAAATGTATTAAATGAGGAAGTGACTCAATCATATAGTATCACATAGGATTGTGGGGAAGTTTCTTACCTGGACAAAAATTCTGAGATGACCACACTGGAGCTGACATCTGTTAGGGTCACTGAAATGGCAAAAAGGAGCAAGGTCTTGGTCTTGCCTTAAGTCCCTGGCATGAGTAGGTCTCCTGGCTGCAATGGTCGTTAGCAGTTCTGTGCCTTTGTCAGGCTGTGTCAGTAGAGACTTGACCTTGTAGGATGCTACAAGTTGGTGTTAGTGACGTTCATGGCAATCCCAGGGGAAGGCCTCTCTTCTCATGGTGCTATTGCTGTACCTTTTCTTTGGATCAAGAAAACAGTAAGCTATCAGGTTTTCAGTACATTTTATTTAATTATTATTATTATTATTTTTTTTTTTTGCGGTACGCGGGCCTCTCACTGTTGTGGCCTCTCCTGTTGCGGAGCACAGGCTCCGGACGCACACGCTCAGCGGCCATGGCTCACGGGCCCAACCGCTCCGCGGCATGTGGGATCTTCCCGGACCGGGGCACGAACCCGTGTCCCCTGCATCGGCAGGCAGACTCTCAACGACTGCGCCACCAGGGAAGCCCTATTATTATTTTTTTTAATATGGAACGCTTCACGAATTTGTGTGTCATCCTTGCCCAGGGGCCATGCTAATCTTCTCTGTATCGTTCCAATTTTAGTATATGTGCTGCTGAAGTGAGCAAAGTAAATTTTAAATAGTTATTGGATTTTAAATTCATTTGGAAGAATACACATATGAACATATAAAAGATATAAAAAAATAAAATGAATATATATCTACTGTGCAGTAAGGTTAAGAAATTGTTTTTACATATTGCACTTATTATTTTATTCAAAATATTATCAAATTTCCATTGTAATAACTTTGAAACTTCCTGTGCATTCCTTCCAAATTCCTTTCCCATCTCCAGGGAAAATTTTAGGTTTATCGTTTCCTTTTTTCCTTTATAATTTATCACATATGTATGTATCAGAAATAATATATTATTTAGTTTTGAATGTTTTTGAAATTTATTTAAGTGGAATCATATTGCACACATTCTTTTATGACTTGATTTTTTTGTTTTTACTCAACATTTTTGTAAGTTTTGTCCGTGTTGGTAAATGCAGCTGTGGTATACTCGTGTGCACTGTTGGATTATATTCCATATTTATGACCAAATCACAATATATTCATCCATTCTCCTTTCTTCTGAATAATAGTTTGATGGTATATATATTTATATAGTTTTCATCCTTTTACTTTCAGCCTTTGTCTTTATGTTTTAGGAATGTCTCTTGTAGATAGCTTATAGCTAGATTATTTAAAAATTCAGTTATATGAACTTTTTTTTTTTTTTTTTTTAAAGAAGATGTTGGGGGTAGGAGTTTAGTAATTTATTTTTGCTGTGTTGGGTCTTCGTTTCTGTGCGAGGGCTTTCTCTAGTTGTGGCAAGCGGGGGCCACTCTTCATCATGGTGCATGGGCCTCTCATTGTCGCGGCCTCTCTTGTTGCAGAGCACAGGCTCCAGACGCGCAGGCTCAGTAGTTGTGGCTCACGGGCCTAGTTGCTCCGCGGCATGTGGGATCCTCCCAGACCAGGGCTCGAACCCGTGTCCCCTGCCTTAGCAGGCAGATTCTCAACCACTGCACCACCAGGGAAGCCCCTATATGAACATTTTAAACTGGTAAGTTAATTAATCCAGTTATGTTTGTTCTGATTACTGATAAATGTAAATTTATTTATATTATCTTATTTTGCATTTTCAATTCCCCAATTTTCTTCATTTCTTTTTTCATCTTTCTTGTTTTCTTGTGTACTGAGGACTCCCCTGCCTCCCACCAATATTTTGGAGTTACAAATCTTAGTTCTAGCATTCTAGTGGTTGCCCTAGAAACCTTGATAAGTGTACTTAATCTAATCAAATTAAAAGCTAATCGGTATCTTTACTCTCCTGTTCGAGGCCCATAGATTTAACCCCACTCACTTCCTGTCCGACTTACTGTGGCAGACACATCCCAATGATCTATATTCTTGTAAAATCCTCTCTTCTAGAGTATGAGTGGGACCTGTGACTTGCTTCTAATCCAAAGAATATGGCAAAGACGATGGCATGTCACTTCCATGAGTATGTTTCTTTATACAGGACTCTGTCCTAGCAGACTGAAGAGAAAGAGCTTCCTGCCAGTCTTGAAGAAGCAAAAAATCATGTGTGTTCACATCTACAGATAGGGCCGTGTGGCAGGGAATGGTGGGAAAACTCTAAATGCTGAGAGACAGCAGGAAATTGGGGACCTCATTTCTACAGCTTTGAGGAGGTGAATTCTGTTGACAACCCGAAGGAGCCCAGAAGTCCATTTTTCCCAGTCGAGCATATGATGAGGCTGTCTGACACCTGGACTGCAGTCTTGTGAGACCCTGATCATAGGACCCAGTTACATGCCTGGACTCCTGACCCCTGGAAATTGTGAAATAATGAATGGGTGCTAAGTTGCTATGTTTGTGGTAATTTGTTACACTATACAGCAATAGAAAACCAATACATATATGTATAATAATTTTTCCAATGTTTTACTTAAATTTGCTGGTAAAGCCACTTGAACCTGTTATTTCCTTTGTGTAAAAGTTCTAAATTATAGATTGAGTTATTACAATAGTCATAGGACTACTCAGATTTCCTATTTCTTCCTGAGTCAATTTTAGTAGTTGTCTGCTTCTAGGAATTTATTTCCTGTAAACTTTAAAATATATTGGCACAAAGCTTTTCAGTACATTCTTTTGACCTTTTTCATGTGGGTAGGATCTGTAGTGATGTATTCATTCCTTATATTGGTTATTTGTTCCTTCTCTCTTTTTTCTTAATTAGTCTCACCCAAGGGTTATCAGTTTAATTTTTCTTTCTAAAGAACCAATTTTTAGCTGTATCATCTATACGGTATATGATTTTTATTAAATTAATTCCTGCTCTTTTATTATTAAACTCTAATTCTTGTTTTTGGATTTTCTTTGTTATTTCTTTTCTAAATTTTTGAGATGGAGTTTTCTTTAGCGTTTCTTTTTCTGGTGATAATATATGCATTTGAGCCTATTACATTTCCCTCTGGTGTTTTACCAGCATCCACCAGGTTCTGGTGTTAAGCATTTTATTATTACTCAGTTAAAAATATGACCAAGTTTCCACTGTAATTATTTTCTTTGACTCATGGGTGTTTTAGAAATGTATTTCTTTAATTTCCATGCACATGGGGACTTTTCAGTTATATTTTTATTATTAATTCCTAGCTTAAGTTAATTGTGCTTAGAAACATACTCAGCATAATTTGGTTTTCTTTTTAAAATTGAATTGTAATTTGCATACAATAGTTTGATGAGTTTGGGCAAAAGTATACTCCCATATGACTGGTAATGCAATTAAGATATAGAACATTTCCATCACCTCAATGAAATCTTCATGCTCCTTTCCAATCAATCCACCTCCATCCCACTCCCCCTCTGCTCAAGGCCACTACTGTTTCAATATCTATCACCAGCATCTAATTTTGTCTGTTCTATAATTTTATATGAATGATGTCGCATAGTACACATTCTTCTGCACCTGGCTTTTTTCACGCAACCTAACAGTTTTGAGAGTCATCCATGCTATTATGTGTTTCTTCCGTTTGTATTGCTGAGTAATATGTCACTGTATACCAGAGTTTTTCTATCCCTTTTCCTTTGATGGACATTTAGATTATTTCCGGTTTTTGGCTGTTATGAATAGCAAAATGAAAATTCTTGTACAGGTCTTTTTGTAGATACATGTTTCTATTTCTCTTGGATATATAACCATGAATGGAGTCCCTTGTTCATAGTATAGGTGTATACTTAGCTTTATAAGAAACTGCTAAACTGTTTTCCAAAGTAGTTGCGTCACTTTACAGACTCACCAGATAGGTTAAAGAATTCCAGTGGCTACATGTTTTGTCCCATGTCAGTCTATTTAATTTTAGTTGTTCTGGAGTGGCTGTACCATTTTACATCTCCACCAGCAAGGTATGAGAGATCCAGTATCTCTGCTGTCACTGTTACGTTAGCCATCCTGATAGGTATGTGATGATAACTTATTGAGGTTTTAATTTTCATTTCCCTAACAGTTAATGATGTTGAACATCCTTTCATGTGCTTATTTGCCACCCATATGACCTCTTCAGTGAAATTTCCTCATTTTTTTGCCAATTTCTAATTGGATTTTTAAAAAATGTTGAGGTGTAATTGACATACATTATATTAGTTTCAGGTTTACCATATAATGATTTGATATTTGTATATATTATGAAATGATCACCCAGATAAGTCTAGTTAATGTCCATCACCATACATGGTTACATAATTCTTTTCCCCTTATGATGAGAAAGTTTAAGATCTACTCTCTTAGCGACTTTCAAATATGCGATACAATATTATTAACTATGGTTGCCATGTTGTACATTACATCCCCATGGCTTGCTTATTTTATAACTGGAAGTTTGTATCTTTTGACTCCCTTCACCCATTTTTCCCACCCTAATGTTGAGTTTTGAGAGTTTTTGTACACCTTTTGTTAGATATGTGGTTTGCAAATATTTTCTCCCAGCCTGACACATGTCTTTTCAGCCTCTTAACTGAGTCTTTCACATAGGAAAGGTTTTAATTTTGATGAAGTCCAATTTATCAACTTTTTTCTTTTACGAAACATGCTTTGATGTCAAGTCTAAGAACTCTTCTCCTAGTCCTAGGTCCTGAGATCTTCTCCTATGTTTTCCTATAAGAGTTTTATATTTTACGTCTAAGTCCACAATCTATTTTTTAAAATTAATTAATTAATTTATTTACGGCTGTGTTGGGTATTTGTTGCTGTGCGTGGACTTTCTCTAGTTGTGGTGAGCGGAGGCTACTCTTCGTTGCAGTGCGCGGGCTTCTCATTGCAGTGGCTTCTCTTCTTGTGGAGCATGGGCTCTAGGCACGCAGGCTTCAGTAGTTGTGGCACATGGGCTCAGTAGTTGTGGCTCGCGGGCTCTAGAGAGAAGGCTCAGCAGTTGTGGTGCACGGGCTTAGTTGCTTTGTGGCCACAGTCCATTTAAATTTAATTTTTATATGAAGTATGAGGTTTAGTTTGAGGCTCTTTTTTGTTTGTGTGTGGCCTATGGCTGTCCAATTGCTCAAGCACCATTTGTTAAAAAGACCATCCTGCCTCCATTTGATTTGGCACATTTGTTAAAAATCAGTTGGGCATATTTGCATGGGTCAATTTCTGGGTTCTCTGTTGTGTTCCATTTATCCCTGTGTCTATCCCGCCACAAATAGCACACTTTCTTGATTACTGTAGAAATACAGTAAACCTTACTTTGGCTAGAGTAATTACTCCCATTTTATTCTTCTTTTTAAAATTTGATTTAGCAATTCTAGGTCCTTTGCCTTTCCATTTAAATTTTAGAATGTATGAAATAAAACCATAATATTTCACTTTAATTCTTGAAGGATACCTTCTGCTGGGTATAGAATTCTAGGCTGGCAGCTGTTTCTTTCAACACTTAGAAGATATCTTCTCACAATCTTCTGGCTGCCATCTTTCTATCAAGAGGTCCTTCAAAGATAATCTTCCTCTTCTTTCTGGCTCTTTTTAAGATTTTATCCTTGTTTTTGTTTTTCACCAGTTTTACTATGTGGCTTTAAATCTTTCATTGGCTTTTGAAAAATCTCAGTCATCTGAGATTTCAAATATTGCTTCTGCTTTATCCTCTTTTTTCTGGGATTCCACTTGCATGTGTGATTGACATCCTCATTGTATCTCTTATTTCTCTTATACTTTTATGTGTATTCCATCCTTTTTGTCTCTCCATGATTCATTCTGATTAATTTTTCTGATGTTTGTTTCTTTTTACTAATTCTTTTTTCACCTTTATCTTTATCAGCTGTTAAAGCCATCCACTGAATTCTTAATTTGGGTTATTTTACTTTTCATTTCTAGAATTTTTATTTTAAAAATTTAAAATATTTTTCAGTTTTTTTCTCCTGATGTCCTAAATCTTGTCTTTACCTTATTGTATGATAAAAGCATTCTTGTCTTTCCCACGATTTACTGGCAACTGTGTTCTCTCTCTCTCTTTTTTTTTTTTTTTGCGGTACGTGGGCCTCTCACTGTTGTGGCCTCTTCCGTTGCGGAGCACAAGCTCTGGACGTGCAGGCTCAGCGGCCATGGCTCACGGGCCTAGCTGCTCCGTGGCATGTGGGATCCTCCCGGACCAGGGCACGAACCCGTGTCCCCTGCATTGGCAGGCGGACTCTCAACCACTGCGCCACCAGGGAAGCCCTGCAACTGTGTTCTCTATCACATTGCACTTACACTGTTAATGTTCTGAATATAAAGCATATTAAACATATATTTAGTATTTTACATTTCTGTTTTTAGTTTTTGCTCATCATTCTAAAATTTTCAGGTATTTTGCAATCTTCACTTGACGCATTATTGTATAAGTAGGTCAGGAAGTCTGGAGAAAGGACCCTGACTCAAAGAACCATCACCTTTATTCTCTTCTGACACAAACTCTGAAAAATAAGTATAGCATGGCATCCAGGGATGGTGCAGTCATGGTGGGAAATTCATGAACTGTAAATTCAGCATATAAGAGAAAGTTCCTGCCCATCAAGGAACTTATCATCTAACTTGGGGGACAAAAGGACACAGATTAAATGATTAGTGGGGCATATTAAAAGTATGCAGCTGGAGGCTAATAATGAAACACAGCTTCTGATGTACTTTGCTTCCTAGATTAAGACTCTAAGGGCTGCAATTGTTGTGAAAGGCCTTGTGTGCTCTTGCCAGGCCTAAGAAAACGGTCCTACAATGAGTTATTTCTGAAAGCTTTGATTAATTCATTCATCCACTTGACAAATATTTTTGAACACAACATATACCAGGCACTGAATTCTGTGCCTGCCCCATTGGTGAACAAGCTGGAACTTTACATTCCAGGCATAGTTTCTGGACCAGAGCAGGGAGGGGTGGGTGCCAGGCTGGGGAGGCCCTGCAGGGGAGCAGCCTGAGAGGAAAGAGCTGGGCCTGATGATGAGCTGCCAGCTGACTTCCCAAAACACCTGGCCCTTTTTTGGGGGGTGGGACCCTGGAAGTTCTGCCTGCTGAGGACATAGTACGAACAAAGGCCCTCACCCTGGCCTTCCGAATTTGGTGTGGGTCTTGGGGTGGGATTAGACAATGGTGTGAGGAAGCCCACCACCTCTTCTCTCTGTGATGTGAACCAGATTGTGATTTTGAAGTGAGTGACTATCTTTTCATCTCTGAACCCCCAAAACCTGGCACATAGTATCTGTGCCGTCTGTGTTAATCGCTGAAAGATGTTACCCCAAGAATTGTCTGCTTGAGTTCTCTACCTCCAGGGACTTGTCTTATCCCCACTTGAAGACGAGGCTGAAAAAAGTTTACTGATTTGCTCATGGCCGCAGACCCTGCATTTCCTGAAGGCTGATTCAATGCTCTGTCTCGTCCATTAAGTTCTCTGTCATAATTCCAGTTCATAACTGGGTTGACCTTTCCCTGAATTCTTACAACACTTAGCCTGAATTAATCATTTTATCATCTCAATAATAATAGCATCCACTTAAAAAGTCATTTAAGTCTGCCAAGCACTGTGCTAAGTGCTTTCATCCTTCAGCTCAGTCCTTTACAACACCCCTTTGAGAGAGAGACTTTTATTATTCCCGTTACAAAAGAGGAAGTTGGGGCTTACAGGAGTTAAACAACATGCCCAGGGTAGCACAGCTAGTAAGTGCTGGAGCCGGTCTTTGAAGCTCTGATGTCTTACTCAGAAGCTTGCCCTCAGAACCATCACACTGTCCTGCTTTTACTGCACTGTGTGGTAGGCTCAGTTCCCCACTGCGAGGCAGGCACTCTCAGGTGCAGGGAGCATGGCTTAGCTGTTTGTTTATTTGCATGTCTTTGCTTCTCTTTTTGATCTTCTGCCCATCCCCGATGGCCTGGCATAACGCCTTCATATGGTTGACTTTCCGTGAAGCCTAGTTGACTCCGAATTTTCGCTGTGGCACTGTCAGACAGCAGGCTGCCGCTAGGTGGTGCTACATTCCAGAGAGTGGACGGAGGCTGTGTCCAGTTCAGCTTGCAAGAGGCAAGCTGCCTGCAGCTCCTGAGTGGGAAAGTTCAGAAGCGGGGAGGCTGGGGCAGGTGAGAAGGGGAAACGCCACACCTGCTGAGGAGAGAAGAGAGGAGAGAGAATCCATCACCCTAGCTGGTGCCTGATGCTGCCTGCCAGGAAGCAGCAGTCAGAAGAAGGTGTTCACCAGAAAGTGGGGTGGAAACGAGTCAGGGCCACAGGCTATCAGAAGAGCAGCGTATAGCGCTCTTAGTAGAGAGGGCCTGCCCAGTCATGTTTTGGTGGAGAAACACGGTCAGTGCCCAGGACTGGGATGGCAGATCTCAGATGTGGGCTGTCCAGGTCAGGGAGGGCTTCCTGGAGGAGGAAGGTCCCAGTGGGCAGATGAGGTCTGATTCTGTGGAGCTGAGTGCCAGGCCTTGGTGCTTGGATGGTTCAAGTTTAGCAGGAAGAACCTAGGACATCAGGAGACCCGAGTGCGACCACGGATGACACTGTGGGTGGTGGCTGCCTCTCTCCTGTCTCCTCTTCTGCAGGTGACCATACAGTGTACTGTCCACACCAGGACAAGTAAAAGGGAGTATTATTAACAATTACCTTGGGACAACAGGGGGAAACTGGGACAGCTAGCAGGGCAAAGCAGAACCTGTGATCACCTATCATATCTGAAAATGAGTTTCCTTCTAAGGACCATCTTCCTCTGAGTCATCTGATGTTTGGCTATAACGGAAGCATGAGGCTGGGACACAGAAATAAGGCCAGATGTCCTGGTTCTGTCACATTGTGAGATGCATAGAAGCTTTGGGTGGAGCTCACTCATTGATCCCTGGTTCCAATCCATCCATCCACCCATCCATCCATCCATCCATTGATCCAATAAATCCATATGAAGCACCCCGGGTCCTGGTCCTTGGAGAGCTACACAGACACACCCCTGTCCTCAGAGGAGAGGTACGGCTCCCTCTGCCTGGCCGGGGCCCTCCCGTGCACTGGTTGGGCCCTGTCCCTCTCCCTGATCCTTTCCTTGGAGAGTTATACAGACACACCCCTGTCCTCAGAGGAGAGGTACGGCTCCCTCTGCCTGGCCGGGGCCCTCTCGTGCACTGGTTGGGCCCTGTCCCCCTCCCTGACCCTTTCCAGCTCTGCCCCTGAGGAGCCCTGCCCTGTCCACACTCTCTCCCTTGGGCTCCTGGTACATGGAGTGGGCCTTCCCTGGGAGGATTTCTAGGGGGGACTTGGGAAAGCCCCCTATACTGTCTGGACCTGCCTTGCCCCCCCCTTCCTCATCCCACCCCAGCTTCTCCATCCTAACAACCTCATGACAAATTATCCCACAGCTAAGTTAAATTGGCTGCTTCATCAAATGCCATGATTATAGGGTAAGGAAAGTACATAGCTCATTAATTCAAATCCAGCCCCTCCCCCAGGCCTCATCCTTCCTCCCTTCACTTATTTCTGGAGAAGGGACTTGGCCAGAGAACAGCTGCCTCTTTCCTTCAAGGACTTCTTGGGTGAGGGAGAAACTTGAGGGCAGAAGACAGTGTGGTTTAGACAGTCAGTCAGGACAGGGCATGAAACCTGCAGTCCTCACACCTCCTGGGATCCACCAGCAGAGGGCGCCACGGGGGAAAGCCGCCCCTTTCAGCTCAGGCCCAGTCCTGCAGGACTCCTGGGGGATGGAGAGGAAGCTTGGGGGAGGGTGCTTCCTCTCCAGGCCTTTCCTTGTGGAAGGAGGGGCAGATCTCTTCTGGAGACCCTTTCTGGAGCAGGGGAGGGAAGAGCCCTGCCAAGACCCAGGGTCTCCCCCTGAGGACCCCAGAAGCCTTGCTCAGCATCGTGTCGTGTGTGGAAGGAAGGCGACTCCTCTGGATGCTGGGGTGACCTTGCCTTGACCTGATGGTGGGGATTCTGGTTTCAGCCAAACTGCAGGGTTGGCATCTCTAAGGGGAGGAGATTCAGGGAGACCTGTTCAAGATTCAGGAAAGGAAACTGGTTGGTTGGAAGATAATGTCCTTCTCCATTCAAGGGCCCACCTGTGGCCAGTGATAGGAGGGGCCTGGGGGAACCGCCCTTTCAGAGGGTCATGAAGTATTCGTCAGGCTTTTGTGTCTGCCTGCCTGTGATCTCCGAGCAGAGACAATAGTGGGGCTGGGGGACCTTTGTCTCCATCCCTACAGAAGCAGTGTCAAATGTTGGCCACTTGTGGGTGGGGAACCCACCTCTCTTGGGAGTGGGGCAGTCCTGTAACTTGATGAGGGGCACCAAATTCAGGGCTAATTAGTTGGAAATTAAATTTTCCGTTTGACTTGTCCAGGGACCTAAAGTCAGGAGAGTCCATTGGGAGGAGGGATGGTGTCAACTGTGTGTGCTTCCTTGAATCTCACATGGGGAAGAAAACAGGGAGTGCCCCACAGGTACTCATTGTCAGAAAATCAACCAACCAAACAACCAAACAAACCATCCAACAACAACAACAAAATGGTAATTGTATATTGAATGCTTTCCTAATGAGGGGGTAAGCCAACCAGTTGCCTTAAGATGGAGACAAAGGGTGCTTACAGAGACATCAAGAAGGCACATTATTCTACAGATTGTTTCAAGCACCTACTATGTGCCCCGTACTATGTTGTGTCCAATAGCTATTCATGTACTGTCTGAAATTACACCATTAGAAATTCATTTCTTTGCGATTTTATGACTGTTTAATTAATTTAGCATTTACCAAGCATTAACTGAGCTCACCCTTTATGGCAGGCAGTATTTCAGATGTGAGGCTACATGAGTGAACAAAAGACAAAATACCTGCTTTTATGGAGCCTCCAGTCCGGTGAGGGAGACAAAAATAAATAGATATGTATTATGTCAGGTGACATAGTCCTATGAAGGAAACCAAGATGGGTAAGTGGATGATGTATGATGGGGATGTTCTCTTAGATGCAGTGGTCAGGACAGGCCTCTCTGAGGAGGGGCATTTGAGTAGCCATCAAAAAGCTGGGATGGAGTCAGCCATGTGGCTATTGGGGAAAGGATATTGCAGGCAGCGGGGAGGGCCCAGGTAGGACTGTGATTTGGTGTCTGCGAATATCAAGTGGGCCACCGTGGCTGGAACAAAGTGAGTGGGAAAGGGAGGGGAAGAGGCTGGGGTCCAAGCGTGCAGTGCCTTGGGAGCCGTTGGGAGGACCTGGCTTTAACTCTGAGCGAGGTGGGCCATTGGGATTTTGATTGAGGAGTGACGTGATGTAACTCATGTTTTACCAGGATATTGGATGCTCTGTGGAGGATGGGCTAGGAGAGGGGGCACAGATGGGAACAGGGAAGCTTCTGCAGTGGTCCAGAGGTTAGATGTGCCCACAGACCCCCTCAGAAATGTCACTGTCTGTGTGAGTCTGTGTGTGTGTACAGGGGTCCCTCATTGGAGGCCCTTGTCAGCAATGTCCAGCTGGAGATGCCACCACCCGGCTGCCCCCAAGCCTGCCCTGGAATTGAGACGGTGAGGCCCTTTGAGAGGAGAAGGCACAGAACCAGCCTGGGAGCCCAGGGGCCTGGTTCCTCCTCTGGCTCTGACTCACTGGCTGTTTCTAGCCGTTTGCTCCGAGCCTCAGTTTCCTCATCTGCAAAATCAGTACATGAACAGAACTAGGCCAGGTGTGGGAGAGGTGAGGGAGAGCCCTGTGCTCTCCCGGTGCCTGTGACTCCTGCAGGAGAGACAAGGAAACAGGTGACTGGGACAAACGATGACGATGACGGGGATGAGAGTGTTATTTAAAGTGAGCTGGGAGCCTGGGGAGGAGGGGCAGACCGCCTCTGTCTGGAGCAGGGAGAGGAAGCTTCCCGAAGGTGGGAACTGTCAAAGTGAGACAAAGGAGAAGTAGGAGGTCGCTGGGCAGAGGAGCGGAGACGGTGTATCAGGCAGCGAACAACAGGTGCAAGGCCTGGAGGTGAGACGGTGAGCGGAGGCCGGCAGGGGGGCACCGTCTCTCCTTGGTCCTCAGGTTTCCTTCAAGACTGGAGTACTGCAGGTGTCAAGCTTAAGGGAAGGAGGCCGGAGGGGAAGACGCTTGGGGACTAGCGGTTGGTGCCGGGACAGGTGGGAGGGGGCAGCGTGCAGAGCGTCTGTGGCATCAGCTGAAGTGGGAGGGATGGCTCCCCTTCACACTGCCTCCCCCTCGGCCGGCTTTAAAAACAGAAGACGTCGGGATGGTTCTGGTGCTGAGGGCTGGGGACAGGGGAGCGGTATTCTGGGTTTCTTTGGTGCACACCCCTCCTGTTCCTCGTGTTGAGGGGGGAGCCGGTACCAGAATCTGGCGGAACCCCTGGGTCCTTACTGTCCACCTGTAGCATCAGCTGCCCACTCCTCCCGAGGTCTCCCTGACCCCCAGCTGTCAGGGTCCTCTGTCCCATGAGCTTCGGAGACCCCTCCCCTGCATCTTGCCGGAAACCTTGGTTACAGGTTTACACCGGAAGGCTCACTCTTCCCCTCCACGCTGGCGTGCAGCCTGCTCACGGAGCGTCACTGAGAGCGTACCGCAGGCTCTGTGCACACAGCGGTGAGCCTGCCCTCCAGCAGCCCCAGTGTGTGTGGGGCGACGAGGGGACCGAGCAGAGAGCCTGACCACACAACAGGGCCTGTGGTTTGGTCTGAGGAGGGCTGGGAGACACACACAGGCTGAGGTCCCACCTCACTTGGAAAACTATATTGACCCCAGGAGCGCTTTAGGCAGGGAAGTGCATGATCTCTGAGGGAGCCT
The DNA here is from genome assembly GCF_937001465.1 of Orcinus orca. Lineage (NCBI taxonomy): Eukaryota > Metazoa > Chordata > Mammalia > Artiodactyla > Delphinidae > Orcinus > Orcinus orca. The sequence continues at coordinate 25,634,643 of NC_064573.1, forward strand.
GTCAGGGCTCCATAAACCCACGGGGATGACGCTGCACTCCTGTTAATTTCAGGCCAGATCAAAAGCAGTCCCGCCCATCCAAGGTTCTCCAAATGCTCACGTGGGGCTGGGCTCTCAGAAGCTGTCCTGGCCCTCTCCCCTGAGCAGTCCATCTTCCCTGTAATCCTGAGCTCCCACCTTGAGGAAGGTCCCCCCTTCTTTGGACTTGTCTGTTCCAATCCCATTCCCAAAGCAATCCCCCAAATCCGCACTATCCTGAGACCTCTTTAGAGGTCCCTTCATTCCATTATTTTTTTACTTCGTTCTCTCTTCCTTGAGTGCAGCCAAGGTGATATTGGTTCCTTGTCAGACGTCCAATGGGAGAGCGGAGGGTGGGCGGAGAAGGCCGAGGAGCCGTCTTTGGGTTCTCAAGCCTCCGGCCCGTCCGCAGGTCACCGCGGCAACTCGGACACCAGGGGGCGCCCGAGCACCGGGGTTCGCGGGCGGCTCCTCCCGGCCAGGCTGGCGCGGCGCGCGGTGGCCACCAGGGGGCAGCAGAGCGCGGAGTCGCCGGAGCGGGGCGCGGGCGCGGGGCGCTGGCTGGGCGGTGGCAGCTGCGTTCCCGGCTCCGAGCGCAGTTCTCTGTTAGGAGGGTAATTTAGAGCAATTACACCGATTATTATTGCTTTTCTAATTAGCGCTTCTCCTACAGAATTAGCCGAGTGTTTATTAGGAGCTGCTTGTTGCCAGCAGCTTAACTGCTTAGCTGCCGGCGCCGGGCGCCGAGAGCGGGGAGGGGCAGCACCGCCCTCGCCGCCGCGTGAGGCCGGTTGGTTATGTGGTTTCGCATAAATGCACGGATTAAATATTCATTCTGCTTTGTTACATATAGCATTAAATTTTTATCAGCTGTATGTTTTCCTTGAAGTTTTCCCTGCGTGTTAACATTCAGGCGGGCAGCAGAAAAGCTCCTGGGCTTTGGCGTGTGGGGAGGACAGACGGGGACCCCAGGGGCGTTGGGGCCGGAGGGACTGGGCGAGGGAAGATTGGTCACCTCTCTGACATCTGTGACACCTCTAGTCTTTTCCCAAGCCTTGTGTTCCCGGACCCTCAGAACCCGCCTAGGAGGTAGGCGGGGAAGGAATGAGTCACCCCTTCTGATGGGTGAGAAAACTGAGACCCCGCAGTGAGGCGTCTTGAGTGACATCCCCAGGGTGACACAAGGCCAGATTGTGGAGTCAGGCTTATCTTCTCCAGTCCACTGTCATCTTTGGGAGCTTCCAAAGCCAGGCCCCTCTGGCACTCGGGACACCGCCGAGGTGCCCCACCCAGACCTCCCCTCCCACGGGGGAAGGGCAGGTTGGGAGTTTCCTAGGCTCAGTCCCAGCTAAACCCGGGCGCCAGGAGGCAAACATGCCTACACTGTGCTCCTGGGTTCGGCAACCTCCTGTACAGTTGCTCCTCTGGAGCCCTTAACCAGGAGAAGCAGCTATGGGGTGGTGAGAGGCAGAGGAGAGAGGTGTCAGGCTTATTGGGTGCACTGCCTTCAAGTTGGGTAGCTGCTACTTACCTCCCCTCGGCAAGGGGAGGGGCTTCCCTCACGTCATTAGCCTTGCGGACCCCAGGTGAGAAACACTAAATACACACATGCACCTATAGCAGAACCAGAGGCTGCTGTTTGTGTGTCTGCGTGTTTGATCCACTATTCAAAAGGCTTCTTGGAAAACTACCCCCCTCCCGCATCCGAGTGTTTGTTTACAGCTCATTAAACCACTTGATGGAAAAGGCTGGGGTGGGGCGAGGCGGGGAAATATTGACAGAAAACCAATCAGAAATGAAGATGGACGATCTCCAAGGTGTTCCTGTGGGTCAATAGGGAAATGGGATTTGAGTTTGAAAAAAAGGGTCTGATAAGCTAAGATTTCATTCCCCCGTTTGTCTCTGTGCAGAGCGAGGCCCACCAGGGTTAAGGAACCCTCCTGCGGATTCAGTTCGGAGGAGGGGGCTCCGACTGGGAACCGGTTAGCCTCAGTGTCCCTACTCCTGGCCTCGGTTCCTCGTCAGCCCCGGGAGAACGGAGGAGAAATGCGGGCTGGTTCACCTCTCCACCACTGTCTGACTGGTCACACTGGGCCCAGGACATGCTCCGAAGGGCCTTCCCTACGTCCCACTCTCTGCCTGTGTTTCATTCATTGGAACAAGATCAAGTTTCTCTGGTGGGACTGGAAGGGGAGGCAGGCAGGTAGTTTTAAAGAAGTCCCCAGGTGCCAGAGGGTGAAGAACGCGCCTGCCCCCGGGGGGCCCCAGAGGCCAGGCAGCTCTGGAGTTGCTCTGGCCACAGGGGGCTCCAACCACAGGGCGGAGAGGGCCTGGCTCAGACCCCCTCCACGTTCTGCTTGCAGGCTTCCCTTTGCCTCCATGCTCTCCCAGGTGCCTGCCTGGCAAGTGGGTCAGACAGGGTAGAAAGGTGCTTTAGCTACTGCTTCTTACCCTGAGCACAGCTGGGTGCCCCCCACCCCCGAAGCCCCCGGCCAGAGTCCCAGGGACCCAGTACAATGCCTCCAGTATGTCCTGCTCCAGGCTGCTGTGGCCACCTGGGAGGGCTCCCTGGTCCCCCTGCCCTGGAGACCCGTTCGGGGCCTGGGCACGTTGGGCAAGGCTGGACCGCCAGGCCTAGGGGCTGACCTCTGCAGGTGTGCCACGCAGCCGGGTGCCCCCCTGCTCTGCCCCCTCCCTTAGGTACTGCCGCTTCCAGCCACCTCTTCCTGGGTCTTTTTCTGCTTTCCACCCTGCAAGAATCCTTGGGGCCAAGAAGCAGACCAGGGCATGGCTGCCTGTTTGAAATGGAGAGAAAGAAGAAACAAAGGGAGAAACCCCAACCTGTAGTCAGGGTCTGTGTTATGTCTGACAGGGCTTTACCCAGTGAGTGTCAGCTTGGTGCTAGGGGGCTTGTGTGGAGGCTAGGGACCTCTGGGGACAGAATCTTGTGCCACCGCAGCTCTCTGGCACGGGAGGGACAAGTCTGTCACCTTTAATGTCTATCCTCTCATGACAGTGGTGAGCCTGGGCCCACTCAGCTCTCCACTTACCACTGACATTTTGAACTAGTCACCCACGGGCTCACAGGGCTCTATGCCAGGGTGCCTCCACCTTGGCAGTACTGACACTCGGGCCCGGATCATTCTTTGGTGTGGGGCTGTGCTGAGCATTGTAGGATGTTTGGCAGCACTCCTGCCCTCTACACACAAGATGCCAGAAGCACCTTCCTCTCGTCCCCCGTTGTGAAAATCAGTAATGTCTCCAGACATTGTCAAGTATCCCCTGGGGACCAAAGTCATTCCCGGTTGAGAACTACTGCTCTGCCCTAACCTCCTTTAACAAACGCCAAACTGATATCTAGAGATGGGACGTGACCTACGAAACACAATTTAAGGCCAAATAATAGAGTGGCCGAGTGCTTGGATTACGGAGTCAGCCATACCTAGATTCAAGTTCCATCTGACTACTGACTAGGTCGACTGAGATCAGAGGCAAGTAACCCCTACCTGCCTTAGTTTGCACATCTATTAAATGGGGATATTAATATTTCCATCCTTATGGGTTTCTGTGAATATTAAATAAGATGATTATGTGCTCAGCAAATTCCCTGGATCCTTGCAAGGGTGCAATTAACGGCAGCGGATATCAGAATCAGTTCTGGGCTCTTCTCCTGATTAGAAATATGAAGGCCTAAAGAAGGTACCAGATGATGGCATTCTGAGGACACACTATAACTTTCTTCCAACCAAAAAATATTATCTAAAAGATGTAGAGGCTTTTGGATTTATATAATCAGAAAACTAGAGATCACGGAAATTAAAATTTTGTTAGTTGAAATTTTAAAAATCTCAAAATTGTTGGACTGAATTTCAAAATGAGCACAGATGAAGGAAGAATAATTGCTGAAACATCAAGGCAAGGGTTTTTCCGGGGATGCAGTGCAAAAGGTAAGGAGATAGAAAGTATAAAAGAAAAGCTCATCAACACACAGGATACATGAGTGAGAAAGGAGTACCAAAAGGAAAAAACAAATAGACATAATGGAGGAGAAGCAATTCTCAAAGAAAAGATGAAAATTTTTCCAGAACCGAAGAAAGACACAAGTCCTAAGATTTAAAGGGCTGGTGCATGGCCAGCAAAAATGTTAAACCCACAAACATAGCCATGTTATAGTGAGATTTTAGAACACTGAAGATGCAGGGGAAATCCAAAAAACCTTCAGAGAGAAAAAGAGTAACATATATGTGTATTAGTTTCCTAGGGCTGCTATAACAAAGTCTCACATCCTGGGTGGCTTAAAACGACAGAAGTGTAATTATCACAGTTCTGGAGGCCAGAAGGTGGAAAGCAAGGTGTTGGCAGGATTCGTTCCTTTTGCAGGCTCTGTGGGAGAATCCCTTCCATGTCTCCTGGCTCCTGGAGATCCTTGGTGTTCTTGGATTGCAGCTGCCTCAGTCCAGCCTCTGCCTCCATCTTCACGTGGCTTTCTTCTCTGTGTTCTCTCTTCTTCTTATAAGGATGCTAGACTATGGGTAGGTCCACCCTGAAGGATCTCATCTCAAGATCCTTAACCATATTATATCTGCATACACTCTCTTTCCAACTAAGGTCACATTCACAGGTGCTGGGGGTTATGACACCCATAGTGTTGGCGGGGGGACACTATTCAACCCACTATGCATAGGAACAAGAATTGGATTGCTATCATACTCCTCATCAGCAAAATTGGATACAAGAAAATAACGAAGCAATATTTTCCAAGCTCTGAGCGGAAATGGCTTTGAACATAAATTATCTTTCAAGTGTTAGGTGAAATGAAGCCATATCAGACAAGTACAGACTCAGAACATTTACCAGCCTTCCAATTCTTCTTTGGAAGAATTATTGTGTTTGTCTAGCATGTAAGATGCCTTCCTTTCCCCATCACCTCCCCTGCCAACAAAGAAAAAGTAACCCCAAAGTGCCTGGCGTTAATATATTTATCTAAATAGATTTGATTTATATTGTCTAGCAAACTGTCACATTCATATAGACAAAAAGTATTGCTAGGGGTAAAAGAACAGTTTGCTACCCTTCTCTCTCCATTCTAAGTTTTTACTCCCCAAAGCAATAAAGCTCTCAGTGGTTCCGGCTATTTCTTCTGCTATTTACTTCTATATTTCTCAGTTTCTTGTGTATGTAGCTATTTCTTGATTTCTCAGTTTTAAGAATTACGTACTGACTTTCAATATGGAAAATTAAGTTTTAGCTCTCTCTGCCTGTTTTCTCCCTCACCAAACACGTGTACTTGTCCTTCCCCCATCCTCCAATATAGCTCTATCACAAGTTTTGGTTAAAATCACTATTGGGTGCTTATGTTAGCGTGATTATTATAATATTATTCACAGCTAAGTCACGTAGGGTGTTATGATTATAATTCTTCTTTCTTCCCTCTGGATTAGTACTGGTTTTCGTTTCTATTTGCTTAGTTTATACACCTGTCGGTACAGAAGCGCTAACTCACACTCGTATTCTGCTACAGACAAGAAAATCTCTCTCTTCTCAGTATGTTCAAATGTGGTAACTATTGTATCAGCTAATACCCTGGAATTTTTCTTCACCTCTTTGCTAGGTTGTGTTCCTGTTTCTTGGATCCCATGTCTTTCTTTTTCTTGGTTTACTTCTTCACTTTGGTGAACTGCATCATTCAGTAGTCTCCTGTGCATGAGAAAAAAAACCCCAAAAAACAAAACCCTCTCACTGGAGGGTATGATTGGATAAAGAATTCTCAGTTGGAGAACATTTTCCCACAGACTTGTTTTTTCAAATTGAAGTATAGTTGATTTACAATGTTCTGTTAGTTTCAGGTGTACAACAAAGTGATTCAGATATATATATATATATATATATATATATATATATATTCTTTTCAGATTCTTTTCCATCATAGGTTATTATAAGATACTGAATATAATTCCCTGTGCTGTACAGTAGGTCCTTGTCCCCACAGACTTTTAACAGTATTGCTCTGTTGTCTTTTAACTTCCAGTATTGCTGTACATATTTTTTAAATTAATTAATTAATTTTATTTATTTATTTTTGTCTGTGTTGGGTCTTTGTTGCTGTCCGCGGGTTTTCTCTAGTTGTGGTGAGCAGGGGCTACTCTTTGTTGCGGTGCGCGGGCTTCTCGTTGCGGTGGCTTCTCTTGTTGCAGAGCATGGGCTCTAGGCACTCAGGCTTCAGGAGTTGTTGCTCGCGGGCTCTGGAGCGCAGGCTCAGTAGTTGTGGCGCACGGGCTTAGTTGCTCCGCCGCATGTGGGATCTTCCCAGACCAGGGCTCGACCCCGTGCCCCTGCATTGTCAGGCAGATTCTTAACCACTGCGCCACCAGGGAAGCCCCTATTGCTGTACATATTTAATTCCAAGTCATTTGAATGTGACCCTTTATTTATTTATTTAATTTTATTTTTGCGGTACGCGGGCCTCTCACTGTTGTGGTCTCTTCCGTTGTGGAGCACAGGCTCCGGACGCGCAGGCTCAGCGGCCATGGCTCATGGGCCCAGCCACTCCGCGGCATGTGGGATCTTCCCGGACCAGGGCACGAATCCGTGTCCCCTGCATCGGCAGGCGGACTCTCAACCACTGTGCCACCAGGGAAGCCCGACCCTTTATTTTTAATGTGATCTTTTTCTACTCTCTGCAACTTTTTAGGATTTTCTATTGATTCCTGCTATTCTTAAATTTCACTATAATGTGCCCTAATGTAGGCACATAGTCATCCAGTTAAAAAAATAAAACAACACCTCATTTCTTAACCTCTTTGGCAGCTACGCATAACTTATAAACATAAATAGAGTTATTGTGTTCTGGAACGTCTCCTTGAAAGGATGGGGTGCCCTACATTTTCTGCCTTCTTCTTTCCTGCTGCCTTGATGGAGATGTAATGGCTGGAGTCCTAGCAGCCATACTGAACCATGAGGTAGGTTCAGGGACAGAGCCATGTTCTCTGAAGCAACAAGATACAAAAAGGCTAAGTTCCTGACATCGTGCAGTGACCATACTAGACCTGGACTGATTCCCTCTGGGCTTTCTTTTACTTGAGAGAAAAATACATTTCAATGTTTTTGTGGATTTTTGGTTAAACAAAGCCAAACTTATCCCTAAATGATAAAATGGACAAAATAATATATTTTCCTTCATGAAATCACTTTTTAAACACTTCTAAATAACTCTCAATGTGTGTAGGATAAAAACATATAATTATTTTCCCTCAAAATATATTTGAATGAAATTGAGATGGGCCTCATACAACTGAATATCTCACATGCAACCAGATACCAAATAATGAATCTATAGGGAAGACACAAAAAAGTGAAAAGAAAGTAGTAAAACTTGTGGCTTATTCTAAAAAATGCTTAAAAAGTAAAAACCAGAACAAAAATTTCAGATACTATCAAACATGGGAGATACCAGGGTGAAGGTGATGAGGGAAGGAGGGAGTGGCAGGCAGTTAGTCTGTTCTTAGTTTGAGTTACGGGATGAATATAGATACTGAATGTAGGTATTATAGAAATGCAAGGGATTGCTGACAAAATTTTAAGGGTAGGCACTAGAAAATTAGAAATATAGGGTATAACTTTTAAAATATTAGAAAAAATGGAATCAAATGAAGACAGCTCAAACAAATTACCAAAAGGCAGAAAAATAGGTAAAAACCAAATCAGAAAGCATGATAAATAGAATATACCCAGAGACATGCACACACAGCATTGTTAGAATAACTCTAAATGTATCAGCAGTCACAATACTTGTGAATGAGTTATATTCTTCTCAAATTGAGTGTTTAAAAATCCAGTGTCATGAAGTTTTCCAGCAAGATACACATATAAAGCTAATGGAAAAATTAAAAACAAAAGGAAAGGTGTAAAGATGTATATCAGGGAAGACTCATAAAATGGAAACAGAAAAAGCAATATTAACAGCAAACAAGGGCTTCCCTGGTGGTGCAGTGTTTAAGAATTCACCTGTCAATGCAGGGGACATGGGTTTGAGCCCTGGTCTGGGAAGATCCCACATGCTGCGGAGCAACTAAGTCCATGCACCACAACTACTGAGCCTGCGCTCTAAAGCCCGCGAGCCACAACTACTGAGCCCATGTGCCAAAACTACTGAAGCCCGTACGTCTAGAGCCCATGCTCCACAACAAGAGAAGCCCACACACTGCAGCAAAGAGTAGCCCCCACTCTCTGCAACTGGAGAAAGCCCGCGCACAGCAACGAAGACCCAATGCAGCCAAAAGTAAATAAATAAAATAAATGAATTTATTAAAACTGAAACAGCAAACAAAATAAAGAGAAATATTTTATGTTGTTGTAAGGAACTCCTTGTTAAGATGATATATGACAATGATGAACCATTATGCACATAACAAAAAAACTTGAAAATATATAAAGCAAAAACTGATAGTACTGCTAGAAGAAATAAATACAGTATCATAGAGACTAACTTCTCAACAGATCAATAAGACAGACCAAGAAGACAATCAAGTAAAGATATAGAGGATACAAATAATATGATTAACAAGGTGGATGAAATATAAAATGTATGATGTATACTGAACAAATAGAGAATACAAATCCCTTTCAAACATATATGAAACATTCACATAATTGTCCATGTGTTAGGTCACAAATAAAATATCAATACATTTTATAATATGACTATGATACCTAAAGGTCACATTCACTAATCATAATGCAATAAACTGAGAAATTATCGACAAAATGATAGCAAAAATAGAATCTGTGCATCTGTCATTTAAATAACATAGTCCTCTAAATAACTATCATGTTAAAAGGTTGATCACAATGGGAATTGCACATTGTTAGAATAAATACAAGAGCACAATATATGAAGATACATAGGGTGTGGGTATTCAGAAGATAATTTAAAGCCTTAGATCCATTAATTAGAAAACACCATGTCTGAAAGTAAATAATTTGAGATTTCAACTCAAGAAATTTGATAAAGAGCAATAATAGAAAACCAAAGACAATAAACGACGGAAATAATAAACATGAAATCTCAAGTGAATTGAATAGAAAACAAAGAGCAGAGTTAATTCATAAAATCAAAAGCTTATTTTCTTTTTTAAAGACCATTATAATAGACAATCCTTTTCCAAGATTGATGAAAAACAAGAATTGATAAAAATAAGCAACAGTAGGAACTAAAAATGTGTCTAATTACAACAAAAGGAAGGTAGAAAAATAAATAATGATTTGCAAAAAAGTGTTCACATTAATATTTCCACTCCCACCCTCAGCCTTTTCATGTCTACAAGTATGCTATAAATACATTAATAAAGTGGTTACTTTATTAGTAAAATTTCATGGTCCACATTAATGTTCCTTACTTATATATCTTTAGATTGATAAAGGGTGTTGTTGTATTTTGTATGTATGTCAGAGTTTTCATTCTTCTTCTTTTAAAGGTCCCCCTCCCCCCATGGTTTCATCCATTGTGGGAAAGTCACATGTCAACTGGCACCTCTTACGATGCTCTGTCTCACTCCCAGTTGACTCGCACCATGGATGTTTGTTTGGTGGGTGTATCCACACTAGACTCTTTTGGTTGTAAGAGACACAGCCTGACTCAGGAACAAAAGGTCTTTGTCAGGTCACGATTGAACTGGATTGGGAACAGGAAGCTGTCAGGACCCAGGCAGGAACGGTCTCCCATCTTTCTCTCTCTGCATCTCTAAGCCCTCTCCAGTCTTCTCCCTCTGCCAACAGCCTTCCACATCATGCATGTTCATGGTTGAACATGGTTCTAACTCACTCCACCTCCCTCACGGGCTGCCTCTTACTAGTCTCTGGTTTAAAACCTTAAGAGAGGGTTCCTCTCATCTCCTCACACCAGGCCTTCACAGGTCACTGTCCCCACCAAGGCAGGTCTGCCCTCGAGCTGGGTGCCCACCACTGGTTCAGTCAGGCAGGACCAGGGGTCCCACAGCACAGAGCAGGCAGTGTGGGAAGCAGGGGCTCTGCTCTGGTCAGTTCTCCTTGGAAGGGGGCATGGAGGTGTCCAGCATGACTGACGTGTCTGGTATAGGCTGCTGTGCTAGCCTGGGAGCATGGCCACAGCCTCCCCGGCAGGTCATCCAGAGGGTCTGGGTCTCTGCCTCCTTGTTTGATTCAAGCCTTGGCTGTCCCTTCCCAACCCCTGGGAAAGGGGTGTGAGCTCTGAACCTCTCAGAATGTGAGTACCGTGTGACAAAGCCCTGCCTCATCCTCTGAGACTAGGCATCCTTGGGCTGGGATGGAGCTAGTGACTCCCTAGTGTCTGACTGGGTACAGCTGCTGCTTCTTCCCTCCTTGGACATGTGGAAAATACACAGCCCTCTACAAGGCCTCTGGGGACACCTCCCTGTGGTCAGGACCCAGCACAGGCGGTTATCACTTAAAGGCACACTTTTGGGCTCTGAAGTAAGTCACCCCTCATACTCCACTTAGCCAAAGTGCTGTGCCCCTGACGGATCACCAGGGCCCATGGTCTTCTGCTATCACAGTGTCTGGGGTCATTCGTTCTGTGGTTCGATGTTTGCTCCCTCCCTCCCAGGCCATCCTGGGACTTTTGGGAGGTGATAAGGTCATGAAGATGGAGCCCTTGTGAATGAGATTAATGCCCTCATAAGGAGAGACACAGGAGCTTGCTCTCCATCTCTCTGCTCTTGCCCTGTGAGGATGTAATGAGAAGACAGCCATGAACCAGGAATGAGAGGAGGACATTTCTGCTGCCTGATAACAGGTTGGGCCAGATCATATGCCTGGCACAATGAAATGAAGGTAGAAGTGGCATGTGTCACTTCAGAGCAGAGGCTTCCAAACCCCTCTTGTTGCTCTGTTATTTCTCTTTTCTCCCTGCCATTGGCCCTTCATGTCTAGAATGGCGGCTGCTCCTTCCACCTTGGTGATGAAGTGAAGAAGGTCACATCCAGCCTGTGATGCTCATGAATGTGGGTAAGAGGTAAAGCTTTGCTGGTGGAAGCACCTGAGGTTTGGGGTCACTTATCACAGCAGCCTCCTTAGCCTGAGCTGACTGATAGAGCACACGCCCTCCTGCTCTGTGATCTCCCATTTGTTTCTGCCTCCTGCATTAGACTTGAGAGCAGGGGCTGGGCCTTTCGTTTACTCAACAACTAGTTGACAAGCACTGTGCTAGACCTTGGGGATGCAGAGACAAAAAGATAAGTCCTTGACCTTGAATTGTCCAGTCTGTTATGGCTGAATGCCTGGGTCCCCAAAATTCATATGCTGAAATCCTACTCTCCACTCTGATGGTATTAAGAAGTGGACTTTTGGGAGGTGATAAGGTCATGAGGATGGAGCCCTTGTGAATGGGATTAGTGCCCTCATAAGGAGAGACATGGGAGCTTGCTCTTCATCTCTCTGCTCTTGCCCTGTGAGGATGTAATGAGAAAGCCATGAACCAGGAAGCAGGCTCTCACCAGACACTGGATCTGCCAGCACCTTGATCTTGGACTTCCCAGTCTCTGGAACTGTGTTTGTTGTCTAAGTCAGCCAGGCTATGGTAGTTTGTTATAGCCACCAAAACCAAGACACCCACTAAAGGAAATGTGCCCAAGGAGCAAAGGAAACCAGGGGAAAGGGATCCATGGGGATGGGGAGGGCCAGGACCGGTGACACATAAACCGTGTTTACAAAGTTAAATAGGTCTGTCTACACTTCTCAATTCATTTATCGATCTGTGCCCCATTTCATTCCAGAAAGGTCTTGAAGGTGAAGCAGCCATTGGGTTTTTGCCTGTGGCTCCACTGCTAAGCAGAGAGCCTGGCACATTACGTCCACCAATAAACACTGCTGAGTGTCGAGTGTCCCTTCCCTGCCTTTCCTTCTGCTGTTGCAGACCAGGCCTCCTGCTGCTCTCTCCCTGCCTAGGTCCCAAGGATTTAGGCTTCCTCCCACCAAGCGAGAAGCTTTTCTGACCCACGTTAACATCTGCAAGCAGAGCCACTGGCCTCGCATAGCAAGAAGGTGGGTGTTTGGGGTGAATGTTATTCCAGAACACATATTCGGGATCTTTGGAAATCCTTGTACACCTTCCAGGTTTGATGACTCAGACTGAAGGTAAGAGAGAGACAATGTGTGAATGGCATTTAAAGTAAATTATTAACGTTAAGAACCTCTTTATTAGACAGTCAGTCGTACACAAAGGAATTTTATTTCAGATCCTTTGACACATGACAAATGGCTGCTTCAGATGGGAAGTAAACTGCATCCTCTGGCAAGCAGAACAGAGGGCTGTATCAGCTGGGGGAAGAAAATCCAATTTGCTTTTAAATGCCATTTACAGACTGTTTCTTTCATACTAACAACCCAAGCTGAGAACATAAAGTTTAGACGTTAAGAAACTTTACACAGACTCTTGCCTAGGCAAGGAGCCTTCCTCAGCTGAGGCTGGGATGGTGTGGGCATAGAGCAGCCCTGTTTTTCATGCATCTTCTTTATCTCTGATATGCCAGCGGTTTGTGGAATAAACTATTTTGCCCCACGGTGAGCAGAACATAAAATCCTCTGAATTACATCCTACTTAGGAGTTTCCAAAAGGCGGCTTTGAAACAAATTCCCTAGGATAAGTAGGCTAGGGAACAGTGTAGCTAATATGTGTACACACACATAGTCAACAAAGTTTGTCTTCTAACTGTTTAAATAGCCAGAGCTGGGAGGAGAAATGGAAATCGTAGTCAAGAGCCCATTCTGCTGGCTCTTCTTCTCCCTACTCCCCACCCCTGCCGGAGCAAGTGGAAGATGGCAGGCTAGTTTCCGGTTCCCAGGCTGGGTGAGCAGAGGGGTGGCAGAGGGGTGTCATACTGGGTGGAGGGCTATGTGGGCAACTGGCTGGGGAGTCAGAGCTGGCGGAGTTGAGGCAAGGCTGGGAGCAAGGCCAGAGGGACAGGACCTGGAGGCAAACGCCAAGACACGGGCAGGTGCTCTGAAACCCCGGAGGACCGGTGGGATCAGCGGACACACAGCAATGAGAGATCACAGCGTTTCTTGGGAGTGATGTGATGGTGGTGGGCATTCAGTGGTTTGATGGTGGTGGGTGCTGGTGCAGGTGGACATACGGGAGAGATGAATAGGACAGAGACTTAGGGACAATGTGAGGCAAGGCACGTGAAGAGTAGGGAGCGCTCAGACTACTGAAGTCAGGGCAGGCAGTCCCCACAACTGCCTACGAGACAAGACAACGAGCTCGTGTCCATCTCAGCCTCAACGTCTCTGCCTGAATTCTGTCACTGGCAAGAGTCATTTCAAGGTCATGCTTAGCCTGGGCTCTGCAAGTGGAAGCAGGTTCAAGACAATAAAGGCTTAACAGCTTGTGAATGGTGACTGTGGGATTGGAGTCAGGGCAGATCATGACGGGAGCGGGAGTGGAAGTGGTCAGAGATGCAGCCCCCCAGTGTCAGGGAGAATACAGTGGTCCAGCATGTGAGTGTTGTGAAGATGTGTCTTGCTACCAGCGCAGGGGACTCCAAGAGCTTGTTACTATGGTGTTGCTGTGAATGTCCCCACTCTTCACTTGAACTACTTGCAAACCCAAGGAACCAGTTTTCTCCAGCCTGTCTTGTAGATAGTGTGGGATTGGTGGATTGGAAGAGAGATTAGTGAACAGGAGAGACAGCACCCAAACCTGCCCAGGATCTTCTCAGGTCTCTCTGCATCTACAGCACAGCTGGGAACCCATGACAGTCTTTGTGTCATGGTCTCAGGGAATAGCCCTCAGCTCTGTTTCCTGAGCCTTCCTTCTGCTCTCTTGGCTACTCTGGCTAAAGAGTCAACTTGGTTCATGGTCTGTCTCTCCACCTGTGGTTAACCAACTGCCCCTTACATCCCAAAGCCGCTCTCATAAGGGATGTGGACTTCAGTTCTCTGTCCTCCAGCCCGAAGGTGAGGGACTGGCTCCTTCTTCCCTGCACCCCAACCTGTGCCAGAGATGCTGTCCTTACTTGCTTGGGGTAGAGATTGGTTGGCTGGAGACAGAGGTGGTGCGTCCCTCAGGTGGGAGGACGGGAGAGGGAGTTTGGGGTTCTTTTTTGCCTGTATCATTATGTGGGAGTTAAGGCCCCAGAATCCTAATTCCAGCTTTGCTAACTCTGTTCCATTCCATTCCCTCTAATCCATCCATTTCACCCATTCTTTTCCATTCCATTCCACCCATTGGATTCCATTCCACTGGAGGAGCACCAACTGGAGGGGCATGGATAGACACTGTCTGGAGATTCACAGACCTTGGTTTGAATCCTGGATCCATTATGAAGCTTGGGAAATCCTGCAGCTTCCTGGGGCTTGAAATCCTTGTCTGTTGACTTGAAGCCTTAACCAGAATAATCTAATATTCCTTCCCAGTTCTGACATTTCTGTTTTTAAATTTTACTTTATATTTTGCCTGTTTATTTACTTATTTCTACTTATCCTAGTTCCCAGAACAATTTGAGGCGGTTGCCCAACACCAACACTCTTTCCTTTTCCATGGCACACGGTGTCTCCCAGTATCACAGTGGGACTGGCACTGGAAGGAAGTGGCAATGACAGCCATGGGCCTCAACTGTCCCCTCCTCCAGGCCTGCTCATGTCCCTGCCATGCGCTCCTGCCCAGAGTCTCTGTACTTATCAAGCGCCATTGATGATTCCCGCCCGTGGCTCACGGCTTCCCAGTCCCCACTCAACCCTGACCTTCCCTGACCTTTACCCGTCCATCCAGATGTACTTGTCCCCGCAAGCATGGACTCGTTCTTGGTTGACCTTTGTGGCCTATGTACACCCAGAAATCTACTTTTATAATGGCAACTACCCCACTCATTGTAGGTAATAATAATAATATTGGAGATAATTATGATATTGAAAATGATAATAATATTGCAGATAGTAAAAATAATGTTGGAGAGCATCGTAATATTGGAGAAGATAATAATAATAGAAATAATAACTGTATTAGACATAATAATGCTAATGGAGATAATGTTGGTGATAATAATAATATTGGAGAATCTGATATTGGAGAATATAACATAACATAACATAACATAACATTAGTATAAAATACTCCACCCAGATGCAACGTGGAGCGGCTACTCCTGGGAAGCCCTAATGTGTGCTGATACCTAATAATCCCAAGGCAGGAAGTGGTGGGCCTTGGGGAAGGGGGCTGGACAGGGAAGTGGTGTTGAGTCGTGTCACGGAAGCTGGGTGGGAGGCTTATGAGAAACTGGATAGGACCTCAGGGATTAGGGCTGTGGGACCAGCACAACCTGTCCTTGCATCTGTGCTAAGTTGCTGAGCCACAAAACACTCCAGACCCCAGTGCCACGCCTTCCCGGTTCTGGTCAGTAAACACTGATTGCTCTCTCTGGGGCATCACCTGAGGCATGAGAACAGGGATGGAGACAACCCTGGAGCTTCCTGCAGCTACCACTTCTCCCACATCCTGGGTTCTCTGGAAACCTTGCCGTGCGGTGACAAGGTGTGGGTGTGTTTTGGAGAAATGTGCTGAGACAGCCAAGCTCAGCAGAGAGCACTTTGAGCTCGTTTCTATCCCTCAGGGTTCCCAGAGCCACTTGGGAGGCCTTTGGTTGCAGTTCGTTGGTCCCCCTCACCTTCACGTGTCCTCCTGTGCGGTCCTGCCTGGGATACTTTGGAGCCGGTGACGCAAGTTCTGGTTCTTCAGTGATGGGGGTGGGTGGTCTTCCACTAAGGAAGAAAAGACACTGGGAACAAGCCCATCATCTCTGGAGACTTGACCTGGTTAGAAGGTGAGCTGGGGGAAGATCTGTGTGTCCATGTCTATTTCTAGCACTTCTTCTGTCCGGCAGCCACCCCAGCTTCCAGGCCAATCCTGAATTTCAAGCCTACGCGGCATTACCTTCACCTTCTTTCAATCAAGAGATATTTGTGGGATGGCTTCACGTCGTGTCTTAACTGGATCGTTAGTTCTCAGAGGGTGATACCACATCATTTTATCTTTCCCAATCCTTAGCAGTTACCCCCAAACTATTTATAGTTACACCAAAATATTACAATTATCCAAACACTATTATTATAATTTATTTACTTTCAAAAGGAAAAAAAATCAAACAGTCCCACCCACAATACAATTGTTACTAACTGCTTTCATTTTTCTAGGTTGTCATTTAAGTTTTGCCCTTATTCATGCTCACCCTTTGTAGTTATAATCGTAAAACAAGTTTATGTTATCTTTGAAATACCCTTTAAATGTTGCGTCAAGAGCATTTTTCGACACCCTTTCCTCCCGCTGCAGTGTCCGGCGTCCCTGCGAAGATGCGGAAATTGGATGGAGTTGTGGGTAGAGATTATTCAGCAAACTCTTGGAAGAAGCGGGTACGGGGGCTGCCCTGGGTCTCCCCTCTCTGCATCTCCCTTTGTCCCTCCCCTCCTCCCCATCTCTCCCCCCACAGGCTGCTGTTTGGTTAAACATATTTCTGCTTTGGCTGTTTCTTCCCACTTGCTAAGGCTTGGGGAATAACTACATTGCAAACTATCTAGCAGAGGCTGAAATCCACGCATTACATCCTACTTAGGAGTTTCCAAAGGCGGCTTTGAGATAGACTCCCACGGATAAGTAAGATAAAAAAATACAGTGGGTAATATTTGCACACACACAGAGCGAACAAAGCCTTACAGACTTGTTAATGGGAAAGATGGGGGAGCGCATCTTATCGGCCATCAACCAGCCCTCACCCCAGCCGGGAGTGGGGCAAGCTGCTCTGCTGGCCTTGGGCCTCCTTCAGGACACGTCCCTTCCTGACCCGGTTTTTGTTGTCGGCTGGTATTGTTTCTTAGAAGCCCGTGGCCATGTTACTGAAAATGGACTCTCTGGAGCTGTGGGAAGCTGGGCCTCACCAGCGAGGGGACCTCTGTGGTGTAAGGTCTGATATTAGGGTCTGACACCACGTGCTGCCTTGACAGCTGTGAACTTGGGAGGCCCCCAGATGCCCTGATGAGTGTTCCCTTCTCCCCCTCGGCTCACACAGATAGGGCTTCCCACCCAAACAACACTCCTCGAGCGGGGGGTGTCCTGCAGTTTCTGCGTATTCCTGTGAGTGGGTTTCAGTCACCCATCAACCTCAGAATTATTCAACCAAGCCAATCACATCTTCCTGTGGGAACCAGAGGCCATCTCACCCTCTTGCTACTACAGCCTGCCACTCACCAGGCCTGCTCCTTCACTCTGTTCCTGAGTGCATGCCCCAAGTGGCTCTGTGGGGTGTGCCCTGTCTTCCTCCCCTGGGCTTTGAACATCCAGGACTAAGAAACTACTGCCTATCTCACCTGTCCAGTGTTGGGTGTTGTGCACCTGGTCATCCCCATAACCCTAGGGCATGAATTCCTCCCTCATCACCAGGGGGGCATTCAAACAGTCGCAGAGACATCAAGGGCAGCGAGAGGTTCAGAGTTATGCACAAGCAGGGTGACCTCGGACAGGCACTGGGACCTTCTGGGTCTCATTTTCCTCACCTGCCCATCGGGGATGACACTTTCTGCCCTTCCTATGGAGTTGCCCATGTATAAGATGACAAGGGGCTGGGGCGGGGGTGGGAGGGGTGGAGAGCACAGGGAGATGGCAGGTGCTTGTGTGTGGAAAGTATGATCGTCCTCATTAACCTTGCACAATTGGATTCCCTTCTCTCCGAGCACATTCCCTTTATTTTCATTGTTTATCTTTTTCCACTGGAAGCGGCTAGAGACATTTTGTAAGTTTCTCTGTCAAGCCTCCCAGCTTCTCCATCGAGGAGTCGATGATCTGTAAACAAACGCTTCCACGCACAGGGGAGCACCCCCATTTAAAGGCACCTTAGGGGGAACCCTTTTTACAATGAGAATTATTGCCCTGTAATGTCTCTATTCAGGAATTTGGAATTTTGCTTAGCAAGTTATTTTAAAATGGCGGCAATTGGTCCTGGGCAAAGCCAGCCAGCAGCCCGGTGGCTGAGACTTTTCCAAATGCGGTAGGATTGTCCCGGCCATGGGTGCAGCCAGGGAGCCTTGCTTCTGTTAGGACTCAGAGGCTAATGCAAGGTGATGCTGGAGAGATAGCGAGATGTGTTGGAAAGAGCTCAGCCTCTGTCTCTTTCTATGTGACCTTGGACTGGTTTCCTCAGTCCTCCCACCTGTAAAATGGGTATAGTAATCCTTACCTTAATTGTTGCTATAAAGATGAAATGAAACATTGTATGTGCCAGGCATGAGATCTGCAAACACAAGATACTGTTTGGGCTCTGAGGTCACTGTCTTTTCATTTCTTCCCTCCCCTGACAGAGAGTGCCGAGGGAAAGATTGGTTGGTTTTGTCAATGTCCTGCTTTTCCAGACTCATCTGGGGACTCCTGTGTGAGCCTGTTAGCATCCTTGAAGCTGGGGCTGCAGTGGGAATGCTGTGTTCTCGTAAAAATTCTTTCTGGGCTGAGTGCAAAACAGTCACGAAGGACCTCACTTCCAGGAAGTCCTCTCTGATTGATCTCTCGTTTGCCTTGATGGTGCCATGGCCTTTTCTTTTTAGCCCTCACCCTCTTCCCTCTGATTTCTTCCCTCTGCCTTCTGGTTCATTTCCTCCTCTCTGTACTCTATTTACTTCTTCTTCTCTCTATGCCACTACCTTCTCTTGGGTTTTCCCTCCTTTCTCCCCTTCCCTGCCCCCTTCTTTCCTGCTTCTCCCCCACCCCTGCTTTTTCATTCCACTAACTCCAACCTGAACCCCTTAATCTGTGTCACAGAGTTGGGAAGGCAGCTCAGTGTCCTTTCCCGCCACGGCCTCCCCCGAGTGCCACCACGTGGAATTGCCTACGGTCCTGTCCCATTTTGCCCTTCTGGGGTCAGGATTTGCACAAATGAACCCCTGGCCCCAGCTTGGGGGTCCGGGGCACTGAGATCTGGAGTGTCATCTTCCAGCCCAGCCCGCAGCCCCCTGGAAATAAGCTGCTGTCTTGCCCAAATGACAAAAATAAAAGACATCACGGGGAAAGGGGCTGTACCGGCAGGCGCAGCAGTACTGAGTGAGACTTTGCACCCGCCCGCTCACCAGCTACTGCGAGCTGGGCTAATTAGAGGGGCCTGCAGTCCCCGTGGTAATTTGCTTAAATGGAAGAAGTTGATTTTCTCTCCTTTTTCTGTTCTTAGGAATTCCAGTTTTAGGCTCTGGCGGTCCCTAACCACCACTCCCTTCCGCTCTCTGGGGAGGTGTTTGCTAGGGAAATATGCAATTAATATTGCAGCGATCATAATTGCTAATTATTAAAACAATGCTACCCCCTTTTCCTGGCCTAGTTTCATGTTTAAAACCATTTAAATAACAGGGAGGAAGAAAAAAAGGAGAAAAGTTAAACACCAGTGCTGAACTTGTGCAAACGCCAAGTGAGAGGGTGCCTGGGCGGCTCGGGGTCCGTCCTCATGCCTGGAAGGACAGCGTTCTCTGAAGTCCGTCAGTTCAGCTCCCCTGGAGCCACGTGCTAGATAAAAGTGAGGCACAAATTGCATCTTGGTCACTGGAATCCCATTTTCGCAGTGACACAGAGCTCTTTTCTCCTTGTTTTGATTGATCTCCAATAGCGTCCCAGATCGCAGGGATTCACAACGTCCAGGCTCAGTCCATCTGTTCAACCTTCTCTGACACTACTCACCACGCCAGCCAGTCTGGCCATTCCCCAAATATTCCCAAAATGTGGTGCTTCTGCAGCTGTGTAGAATGTCCTTCTCAGCTTTACTCAGCAAGATCAATTCCATCCTTAAAGATCCCCCTTCAATCTCCCTCCATCCCAGGACATGACCCTCTTCTTGGAAGGACTCCCTCATCCTCTGAACTCTCCTAGCAAATATTTTGTCCCTTATTACACACTGCTTTGTACTTAGGCCATTTTCACATGTAGTTTCTAGTTAGACTAAATCCTAAACTTCTTGGGGATGTTGATTTGTACTTACTGACCTTGGTCATCTTTGCTTCTCCAGGGTCTGGCCCCATGTTTTGCATATAGTAGGAACTCAATAATGATTAGGAAAAAAAAATGGATAAAACCCAAGAAACATTGCAAAGAAAAAAAGTGCACATGGTCACTGTATTAATTTCCTAGGGTTGCAGTAAAAAAGTACCACTAAGTGCCTTAAAACAATGGGAATTTATCCTTTCACAGTTCTGAAAGCAGGAAGTCCAAAATCAAGGTGTCGGTAGGGCCATGCCCCCTCTGAAGGCTCTAGGATCCTTCCTTGCTTCTTCCAGTTTCTGGTGGTTCCTGGCCTTGGCAGTCATCCAATCTCTTTCTCCATCATCACGTGGCCTTCTCTCTCTGCGTGTGTCTCTGTGTCCAAATTCTCCCTCTTCTTGTAAGGACACAAGTCACTGATTAGGGCTTGCCACTGTTCAACCCAATATGATCACTAACAGGACAATGGAGATGGATAAAAGGGCTTCACATCTTTTAAGGTGGAGAATCTTGGAAAACGGTGGAGCTGTAGACCAAGAACAGAAAGATTACAGGACCCTCTGCTTTTTGTCATGTGTCAGGTGGAAGTATTCATCCAGAAGCTGGAGTTATAATAGGATAGAACTGATGGTGATAATAACCTGACAGTTACCAACTAGTTATCAATTAGAGTAGAATATCTTAGCAGAATCCAATATTTCAATAAAATATTCTTTTCAATAAAACACACTTATCTCCTCTACCTTAAAATATTCACTACGATGTTAGTAGAGAAATATAGAAGGATGTTAAATCACAAGTACACATGAAACAAGAGAGGAGACAGCAGTGCACAGAGGGTTTTAATGATATATTTGCGGGGATGCAGGGTGGAAAGCAGACCAAGGCATGTGCTTCGGATACTGGAGTGGAGGGTGTTATAACCTAGGAGTCTGCAGGGGAGAAGGTCTGGAAGAAGTGAGCATGTCCCGACGGACCTCGGAGGGGCCCATGCAGGGATCCAGGTTACCCCAAAAGGTGAGAATGAGGAATGAGGCTGCAAACAGGGGATTGGTGGAAAGTCTGTTTAAAAATAGTTGGAATCTCTAGGATGCCTCCCCTCCCTGTGCAACCAGGCATCCCTGTCTGTCCTCTTCACCCGTGGAAACAGCCCAGATGGGTGGAGAGAAGCCCTCGGCTTATATCTGACTTTGCCGCTTAGCACCGTGTTCACTATGTTTGTCAGTTGTCCTCCCCAAGCCTGCATTTTCTAGTCTGAAAAATGATACTATTTGATAAGATCTGCCTCCGTGGGACTGAGGTGTTGTACCTGAGGGTGCTTTGTCAGATGTGAGGGCTGTAAACTACAGAACTGTGCAGAGTTAGGGCAGGGCTGGAATAGGTCGGAGATTTTGAGTGTAGGAGCCACGTTTCCAAGGCCACGGCTACTCCACCCCTCCAGTTTGCCAGGCAGTGTCTAACCCACCTCCCACCCCAACATTTCTTCAGTTCCTGAACCTTTCTTTTTAATGAAGCTTCTCAGATTCATTCACTCATACAACAGAGTTTGAGCATCTGTCATGTGTCAGGCACTGTGCTAGATGCCGAGGGGAACATGAGGAGGGACACACACAGCACTTGCCCTCATGGGGTTCACAGTCCATAGGAGGGCAGACTGAACCAAATAACCAAAAAACCAGGCAGATTACAGTGGTTGTGATGGTTGCAAGGGAGAAGCAGGAGGTCCCATGAGCGCGTGCAGGAGGTCCTATGAGAGCGTGCAGGAGGGACCCGATCTATTCTGGGGCTCAGAGAAGGCGTCCCCCAGGGACATAGACCAGAGCTGTGATGTGCAAGGTGGAAGTTAAGGGGCTGCTCAAGATGAGAGGGTGGGGGGAACTGCGGGCCGGACAGAGCTGGTGTGGGAGGAGCTAGAGGTTGCTGGGTGGGGCTGGAATGCACTGAGCTAGGGTCCGTGGTGTATGAGGAGGCTGGAGGGGGCAGGACAAGGCCAACCAGGGTTTTGGTCTTTATCTTAAGAGCCCTGGGATCCCTTGAAGGGTTTTGAGCAGGCAGACGATGGGACCCACTTTGCGTCCCGCAAGCTCGCGCTGCCTGAAGCGAGGGGTGAGAGCTCGCCACCCTCGCTGGCTTCTCCCTAGAACCAGGGGTGCTGCCCTGGATCTGGGTCCAGTCCTACACTCATCCTTGTCCCCTGTCTCTAAAACACTTTAGCTGCAGTTGTTAGTTTTGGAGATTCTCTCAGACAAGTCCAGTTCTTCATTTACCCTTTATGGGAACACAGCCCTGTTGGTCGGGGAAGGTCATGGCTTTGTCCACTCTCTTGGCTTCCGGAGGCACCGACATGGAGCAGTGAGGCCTGGGGGACACTGGGGAGGTCACTGGGGCTGATAACACAGTCCTGTGAGGTCCCCCTCCTCGCATTCGAGGCAACCTGGAAAGAGTCCGGGCTTTAGTCACCGGGGTTCGAATGTCTCCTTGGCCACGTGGTGACCATGTGATTGGGACAGAGGATGTACTGTGCAGGAGAGTCAAGGGTGAGTTTCAGAGGCTCTGAAAACTGACCATAGCTGATACGAATAAAAGCAGAACCTGGCAATCACGCGTGGTTTCATAAACGTTAAATGGCTTCATCACTGCCAACACGTGGAGATTTGACCAAGGGCTTTGCCATCGCTGGTCCCAGTACAGGGGGTGGGAGGCCGAGCGCCCAAGCCTGGCTATGCGGAGCCACCTGCTGGTGTCCCAGCATCCTGTCGGGTCTCCTCTGAGGAGCCCCCGCTTGCAGAGGGGGAGAAGGTTCATGTCAGAGACGATTCTCAAGCCAAGTTTTGAGGAGTGAGCTATCTGTGGCAGGAAGCTGGAGGGTGGTTGTGACTAGGAGTATGGTTTTGGGAGGCAGGACAGAAGCTGGGCCTGGGCTACCACGCACCATGCCAGGCTCTGGTCCAACAAAGACGGGAGACACGGCAAGGAGCAGGGGACACAAGCCCTTCATGCTGCTCTGCGTGGAGGAGGAAAGGTACAGACTGGGGATCCTGCCATGCTTGGGCCCCTCGGGGGCTAAGGCCCATTCACAGCAAATGCCCTGGCGTCAGCAGGACGATGGGTTTCAGGCCTCTGATGGCTGCTGGGGTCACGGTGGCTGGAATTTTGCCAGTGTAGCTGTGAGTGGGCTCAATGTCCAGGCTGGGAGGGGCTGGGGTAGGTGGGGGCCCCCAGGAGCGCTGGTGTGTGGCTGCATTTGCTGATTTCCCCATCCTGCTGAGATATTGGGCTGTGTTGGTGATGCTGCTATGCTCTTGTATATGAGCTTGGGGAGCAGGGTGCACTGTTCTGTCCCACAGGGTCTGACCCCGGGCTGCGGGTGATGGGTTCTTCCTGCTTCCGGGTGACATTGGGGAATGGAGAGTGACCCCTGTCTTCGCTACTTTAGCTGAACCTGAATTCACAAACCTGAGGCCCAGGGTTTGTTTTCTACAAAGCTGCCCTTCGACAAGTAAAAGATGCCTGTGAATGTCCCCTCCTAGAACCGAGGGTCCATTTTCTTCCCCACGTAAAAAGAAATGAAATGTGCAGAGCTCTAATAAAACATGAAAGGCTTAGGTGTAAGCCGGGAAGCAGGGCTTTGAATGGGATTCGGTGGTCTCAGCTGGTTGGGGGTGTATCTATTATATGGCAGCAATTAGAAATAGGTTTCTATTAACTGGCCGACTTTGTTCGCAGCTACCAGTGAAATGGGTCACTTTCTCAGTGACATCCGCCAATCCCTGCACAGCCTGGAGTCAGTGCCAGGTGTTAAGGGGTTGTAGGTCTTACGTCTGTATGATGAACCTGCACACAGTTTTTGCAAGGGTACTGGGACCTTAGTTATAATGCCGAGAGCAGATGGTTGCATTCATTCATTCATTCATTCAACCATGTGTGCTTACAAATACTGCATGAGCTTGAGTGCGTATAGATGAAAACAGGTAAGTAATTTTTTTTCTTTTTTCTTTTAACATGTTTATTGGAGTTTAATTGCTTTATGACGTGTTACTTTCTGCTGTATAACAAAGAGAATCAGCTATATGTATACATATATTTCCATATCCCCTCCCCCTTGCGTCTCCCTCCCACCCTCCCTATCTCACCCTTCTAGGTGGTCACAAAGCACCAAGCTGATCTCCCTGTGCTATGCGGCTGCTTCCCACTAGCTATTTTACATTTGGTAGTGTACATATGTCCATGTCACTCTCTCACTTCGTCCCAGCTTACCCTTCACCCTCCCCATGTCCTCAAGTCCATTCTCTACATCTGCGTCTTTATTCCTGTCCTGCCCCTAGGTTCATCAGAACCATTTTTTTTTTTTAGATTCCATATATACGTGTTAGCATATGGTATTGGTTTTTCTCTTTCTGACTTACTTCACTCTGTATGACAGACTCTAGTCCATTCACCTCACTACAAATAACTTAATTTCATTTCTTTTTATGGCTGAGTAATATTCCATTGTATATATGTGCCACATCTTCTTTATCCATTCATCTGTCGATGGACACTTAGGTTTCTTCCATGTCCTGGCTATTGTAAATAGTGCTGCAATGAACATTGTGGTACCTGACTCTTTTTGAATTATGGTTTTCTCAGGGTATATTGCCCAGTAGTGGGATTGCTGGTCATATGGTAGTTCTATTTTTAGTTTTTCAAGGAACCTTCATACTGTTCTCCATAGTGGCAGTATCACTTTACATTCCCACAACAGTGCAAGAGGGTTCCCTTTTTCCACACCGTCTCCGGCATTTATTGTTTGTAGATTTTTTGATGATGGCTATTTTGACCGGTGTGAGGTGATACCTCACTGTAGTTTTGTTTTGTTTTTATAACTTTATTTATTTATTTATTTATTTGGCTGTGTTGGGTCCTCATTTCTGTGCGAGGGCTTTCTCTAGTTGTGGCGAGCGGGGGCCACTCTTCATCGCGGTGCGTGGGCCTCTCACTGTCGCGGCCTCTCTTGTTGCGGAGCACAGGCTCCAGACGCGCAGGCTCAGTAGCTGTGGCTCACGGGCCCAGTTGATGCGCGGCATGTGGGATCATCCCTGACCAGGGCTCGAACCCGTGTCCCCTGCATTGGCAGGCAGATTCTCAACCACTGCGCCACCAGGGAAGCCCCTCATTGTAGTTTTGATTTGCATTTCTCTAATGATTAGTGATGTTGAGCATCCTTTCATGTGTTTGTTGCCAATCTGTATGTCTTCTTTAGAGAAATGTCTATTTAGGTCTTCTGCCCATTTTTGGATTGAGTTGTTTGTTTTTTTGATATTGAGCTGCATGAGCTGCTTGTATATTTTGGAGGTTAATCCTTTGTCAGTTGCTTCGTTTGCCAATATTTTCTCCCATTCTGAGGGTTGTCTTTTCGACTTGTTTATGGTTTCCTTTGCTGTGCAAAAGCTTTTAAGTCTCATTCGGTCCCATTTTTAAAATTTTTGTTTTTATTTCCCTCTCTCTACGAGGTGGGTCAAAAAGGATCTTGCTGTGATTTATGATATAGAGTGTTCTGCGTTTGTTTTCCCTTAAGAGTTTTATAGTGTCTGGCCTTACATTTAGGTCTTTAATCCATTTTGAGTTTATTTTTGTGTATGGTGTTAGGGAGTGTTCTAATTTCATTCTTTCCCATGTAGCTGTGCAGTTTTCCCAGCACCACTTACAGAAGAGGCTGTCTTTTCTCCACTGTATATTCTTGCCTCCTTTATCAAAGATAAGGTGACCATATGTGCATGGGTTTATCTCTGGGCTTTCTATCCTGTTCCATTGATCTATATTTCTGTTTTTGTGCCAGTACCATACTGTCTTGATTACTGTAGCTTTGTAGTATAGTCTGAAGTCAGGCGCCTGATTCCTCCTCCTCCATATTTCTTCCTCAAGATTGCTTTGGCTGTTCAGGGTCTTTTGTGTTTCCATACAAATTGTGAATTTTTTTGTTCTATTTCTGCGAAAAATGCCATTGGTAGTTTGATAGGGATTGCATTGAATCTGTAGATTGCTTTGGGTAGTATAGTCATTTTCACAATGTTGGAAAACAGGTAAGTAATTAATATAAGGAAGTAGATAACACTGTCACTCATGTGGCACTGAAAAATGTCATGGGAGTTTGAAACAGAAGGATTGTTTCTGGGGGCCTCCATGCGGGAGGAGGCACCTGAGCTTCACATTAGAAGATGGGCATAGATGGAGCGAGGCATGCAGGGTCAGAAAATGATCAGCCACAAGGTGGACCCAGCCTAGGGGACAGTGAGCTAGGTGAAGGGATATATGGGGGGAAGAGAGGAAGACAGGTTTGATAGGGAGGCTGTAGAGGCAGAGTGAGTCCAGAGCTCCCAATACCTGCTCTCTTCTGCTTATTCTGCTGTCCTACCCTACTTGAGCATGGCCAAGTGATGGATTCTGTGCGGTCACACTCAGGAACATATGAGTCCCCAAGCTAAGCCTCTGAAGCAGAACCCAGGGCTCTCCACCCTGGTGCCTTCAGAATCCTGTTTCGAAAGCAGCCCTGTCTGCAGGTGACTGCGAGCTCTGGTGTCCTGGGCTGTGTCCCCTGCGGAACCAGAGCAGGTTTTGGGAGCTGCAGGAGCTGATGGCAGCTCAGCACGGTAAACCATTTCCAGGGCAGGGTGGGTGTCTCTTGGGTGGAGGTGCTTGTTATGTTGGCTTGACCGGAGGAAAAATCCCAGTTTTCCTTGACTTGCCCGCCTTTGTCCTATAGAGCAGCAAAGGGAGGGAAGGTCCTGTAGGGACTGAGAGCAGGGTTGCCTCATACAGCTGCACAGGTATCTACTGCCCAACTGCAGAGAGACCTTTCATGTAGAACAGCACCCCTGGAGCAGCGTTGGGGCAATCCCGGTAACCTTGCACAGCCTGGGGGAGACCTTCACGGCTGGGAGAGGAGGGCTCCTGTAGTCCCAGAGGAAAGGCCTCTTTTAGGGCATGCAGCTCCCAGGGTAACCTCACCAGCTGCCCAGACACATACTCTCTCCTCACTCAGGTTCCTCTTGTTGGCATTTGGAATCCAGTGGGGCGTGGCCAGCCTGTTTCCAGGATTTTCTGGGAGAAGACCTGTGGCTTTGACCTGGGATAACCTTCTGGGACCCTTCTTCTACCAGGTGAGTTGCCGGCCCAGGCAGGGAAGAGGTGGTGAAGGGGTTTGGGGAGAACAGCAGATGGCCCAGCAAACTAGACAGTTAATCCAACCAAATTATGGCAACAGATGTTTGAAGATGCTTGCATTCAAATTCAAACTGTTAGGTCTCTTGGAAGAGCCAACCAGAATGGGGAGGTTCGGTCTCCCTCTTAATTAAAGCAAAACAAGACTAAACAATCATTTTTAAAAATCAAGCCCTGGTACCAAGATGTCAGTGTTCATCCACCGGCAATGGTAGAGACTGTGACCGCCTGTCGGGGCCCAGCCCTCTGAAGGGGGCCCCCCTGTGGGAGTGGGGCACTGGGGGAGGTGGTCAGCTGCCCTGCAGGTGGGGGAAGAATGGGAGGGCGGTAATGATGCGCGGCCCGGGAATGCCCACCAGCGATGGCCGGGCTTGCGTGCGGCGTGGGGGAGGGGCAGCATCTCGAAGAGGGAGCATTATTGATGCTCTCGCCTCGGGGAGGGAGAACCAATAATGGATGGTGGATGGGGGATGAGCTTTGTCATCAAACAAGGGGGCTGAAGGATGGTCCGCTGGAATGTTATCAGTCATGTCTTGATCAAGATGTAAGACTCTCAAGGTCTTCCGTCTTCTCTCTCCTCTCTTCCTCCTCTGTCCCTCACCCCTCCTGGGCTCACCTTCCTCCCTCTCCCTCGCTTCCACACTCTCCTCCCCCCCCCTTTGCGCCCCTTCTCCTTCCTCTTTTCTTCCCTTTCCTCTCGTTTAGTCGATTGCTTCCTTTGTCTTTCTCTATTTTCCTCCATTCCCACTCCTTCCTTCCTCTCCCCCTCCCTCCCTCTCTCTGCCTCTCCAGTATTTTCTCTAACTCAGGGCCCTTCTCCTTGTCACACCTTGGCCCCGCCTGGCCCATGTGTTATGTGGGTAAGATTTTTATTTCAAACCAAACTACTTCAGTGATGCTTTTATTCTCAGTTGTCGCTTCCCCCTCGCCTCTCCCAGGCCCCACAGATGGCACTGAAAGGATCTTGGAAGTGATGGAGTGGGTTTAAGAAATTCAAACTAAACTTTTGTATTTTTAGCAAATTCTCAGCCAACCTGGGTCGCCGCACAGCCCATGCTGGCCTTGAGCTGGTTCTCAGCTGCGTGGGTCTCTGTCTTCAGATCCCCCGCCCTCTACCGCCCCGGGCTGAGTACTCCCCAGAATAACAGGTGCCGGGAGTTGCTGCTATCCCTCTGGACTGGGCTTTTCTGAGCAAAACTGGGACACTGTTCTAGAGGCCCCCTCCTCCCTGGCCTCACTTTTCTCGGCACACTATCCCCTACACCTGGTGCCCTCCTCTGGCCAGCACACCTCAGGAGACCCCAGGATCTTTGATCTAATGCTTTCATCTTGACGCTCATCCACCCCAGAGAATCAGTGCAAGAGGACAGCTCAGCTTTACAATGAAGCTGCAATGGCAGAATTTTAGGTGTCTTTGGGCAGGTGTGAAAGGAATTATTTGGGACAGGAGATATTCTTGGTGCCCTTGAAACCACAAGGTGTAGGAGACACAGTCTTTATTTGGGAGTGATCTTTGTTTACAGATTAGACACCTAGACATCTAGCAGTAACATCTTTCTGATCGTAAGACAAAGGGCCAGCCCCAGTCTAATTCTCAGGAGATATGTTTGGGGACAATATGCCGGGCGCTGGGTCTCCTTCAGTGCTTGCTTGTAGAATCCTCAAACAGCAGCCTGCTCTTGGGTCTCCCTGCCCAATACTGGCTATGTTTGTTGAGTGCTTATTAAGCAGGCACTGTGTTAAGTGACTTACATAGAGGATCTCATGTAATCCCCGTATGTCTCTGATATGAGTGATATTAACCTTATTTTACTGATAAGGAGACTAAGGCCCAAAAAGGTTAAGCAACTTGCCCAAATCCATCCACCTTATTAAACAGCTGAGCAGGGGGATACTCCGAGATCAGATTGACTCAAGGCCATAACCCTAACAGCTCACCTGGGCTTCAGAGAGGGGTCCGCCTTCATGGGCAGGAGTGACTCTGATGGAGAGAACAGCGCCAGGCTGAGGGGGCAGCTGGTCATTGCAACACTCTGTGGTCGGGGCTGCGCTGGAGCTGGCTCCTATGACGTCTCCTCCCAACTCTGCATTTACTCAACTGGTAACTTGCAATCAACCATGGAGCAACGGCTATTTACACCATGGAAACTGGCAAACACTATAAACCAGAGCTTTTCCTCCCAGAGAGCCAGTTGTTAAATGTTTACCGCCACCACTGATTCTGACCCACCCATGGGAAAGGTTAGGGCAGCTGCATGGACATGTGTCCTAGCCTTTGCAAAGTGGGGAGCAGGAGAGATGGAATGGGCCATCATTTCAGGTATTCACTCAGCAGCAGGGGCCTGGTGCGGGGGTAGCATCAGGGGGGTGGTACAGGAGGGCCCGGGGAGCTGGCTTCAGGAAGAACAGGTGCGTGAGCATTCCCCCTGGAGCCGTCAGGCAGCTGATGCCCATACCTAACGCCTGATTGAGCTTAGCCCCGGCTTACATGGGGGGGTGGAAAGGAGCCAGGGGCACTGGCGATTAAAACACCAGTGAGGACGAGGGGTCAAATTTAGCCAAGGGAGTAGCCCGACTGGCTCCTTGCCCGCCCCTCTCTGCCTCTCTACCTCTGTCTTTCCAGACCTTTCTGGCTCTGAGCAGGCAGGTGATGAGGTTGGGCAGGCACCTGTTCTGTGCCCTGCCCTGTGTGGTAGAAGTGATGTCCAGGACTCCTCCTTCAAAGTTCCCGCCTGTGTGGACTGTTGACAGGGGACAGGAAGGTCTCACCAGGTGTAGCCCGTGTGGTCAGGAGGGAGGGTCACTGGGGGCTGGATTTACCCTCACCCCAGCTGCCCCCTTCCCCTGAAATGCTTCCCAGTCCCTGGTCCAGCTGTGTGAACCTCCTCTGGACTACCACCGCCCCTCCATATCCTTCCCTGCAAAACTGCCTGTTACCCACCCGCTCCTCCCCTGCGACGGGAGGTCCTCAGCTCTGAGCCCCGGGTCCCTGTGTCCTGCCACTGCACA
Organism: Orcinus orca; assembly: GCF_937001465.1. Taxonomy (NCBI): domain Eukaryota; kingdom Metazoa; phylum Chordata; class Mammalia; order Artiodactyla; family Delphinidae; genus Orcinus; species Orcinus orca. The sequence goes on from NC_064573.1 coordinate 25,664,860, forward strand.
TCCGTATGGATTAAATATGCAAATGGTGAGAACGGGCACCCGGAGGATGCGAGATATGGGTGAGCAGTGGAGGGTGAGGCAGCTGAGGGAGGCCCTGAGGGGAGCTGTGCCTGGTGGGGTCTGTGAGAGGGCTGCCCCCGCGCCAGGGCCAGATGTGCTCCCTGGGGAGCTGGGGAATCTCCTACAGGCCCGTGTCAGGCAACAACGGGGTCAGATGGCCTGAGGGAGGCTCCCTCTGTCGTGAGGTAGAGTCGGGGGCCTTGAGGGGGAAACAGCTGGGCTTGTGATGGTGAGGGTGTTGGGGGTGGGAGAGTGGCAGGTCCAGGCAGGAGAATTCTTTGCTCCACAGCTGAGCAGGGGACTTCAGTCAAGGTGGGAACAACACCCCTGGTAAAAGAGGTATGAAGCTATAATTTTACCTCAGAGGGCCCTGGAATCTGCAAGCCCTTCTCAGCCCCTGCCAGCCACATGTGGGCCACAGACACCATCATGACAGAAAGAATAATGGCCTCCAAACACATCCATGTCTTCATCTCCAGAACCTGTGGATGTGTTACCTTACACGGCAAGAGGGACTTTGTGACAAGATTCAGTTAAGGCTCTTTACATGGAATATCATTCTGGATTATCTGGGTGGGCCCTTATCAGAGGAAGGCAGAAAGGTCAGAATCAGAGAGCACAATGTCATGAAGGAAGCACGGATTGGAGGGATGTGACCAGGAGCCAAGTAATGCTGGCAGCCTCTAGAAGCTGGAAGAAGTTCTCTCCTGGCATTCCCAGAAGGAACCAGCCATGCCAATACTTTGATTTTAGCCCCTTATGACTCATTTTGGAACTCCAGAACTATAAGAGAATACATTTGTGTTGTTTTAAACCACTAAGTTGCTGGTATTTGTTACAGCAGCAACAGGAAACTGATACAACCACAAAGCTCAGGTGGGAGCACAGAGATGTTTGGGCGCGGTCATCCTGGCTCCCTCCCGCCTCTGCACTATCATCTCAGGCCATATTCCTCATTCTCTCCAGACATCTGCGACCCTCCTCGGTGCCTCTGATCTTTGGAACTCTCCCCGCTGCAAGGGTTTGCCGTTGCCTGGGACATCTCTCCCTTGACTGTTTGTATATCTGGCTCCTTCTTAATCTTCAGTCCTTGGCCTAAATGTCACTGCCATCTAAGTGGCATTCCCATTCTATTCTCTGTCAAGGCACCCTATTTATACCCCTCACACACATATTTGATCTGGTTGTCATTTATTGTCTATTTCTTGTCATTAGCAGGCAAGTCCCTTGAAAGCAGGATGTCCTCATCATGCTATTCTGACTCTGCTATATCTTCCTTCACAGCACTTATTCCCACCTTACACATGATATACATTTTTCAGCTCCTTCAGGCAGGGGCTCAGCACTGTGCTCCTGCATAGTGCCTGGCACAGAGGGGGCCCCAATGTATACTGGTGAATGAGTGGATGGGTGGATGGATGGGTGGATGGATGGGTAGTGATGGGCGGGTGGGTGGATGGATGGGTGGATGGATGGGTGGATGGGTGGGTGGGTAGATGGTGGATGGGTGGGTGGGTGGATGGATGAATGGATGGATGGGTGGTGTCAGAAAATGTCCTGAGGTTTCTTGGCACCATGGGTATGGATATGAGGGCTTGAGTTCTCTCTCTCAGGAGAAGTTGTGCCTGTCTCCTAACAGATTTTCAGTCTTGAGCATTTTCTCAGTGCCAGCCCTTCTAAACAAGCCAGCCATGTAGACATCCTTACCCCTGCTTGTAAAAGGAGAAAACTGAGCTGTGACAAGATGAGTGATTTGCTAAAGGTCACAGAGTCAGTGGGTGGTGAGAGTGTTTTAGACCAAAGAGCAGCTACTGCCCTAGGCCACAGGCCTCAGTGTGGTTGGAAAGCTGGACCCACGGGAAAGGGATTTTAAACATCCCCAGGGTAGGATGAGTAGTGCTTTGGGGCAAGGGTATGTGGGGAGAGGTTTCCAGGGGCTCTTACAATCATACCTGGAGGGTTCTATCTGTTGGGGCGCCACTCAAAGCTTGACCCCAGGGGCCAGCATGTTCAGGAGGGCTCCTTCACAGAGCTCCCCGCAAGTTGCAAATGGTCAATCACTGTCTTAACTTGGAAGCCCTCCTGCACTTCCAAGGAGGGCTGATGAATCCACTCCGTGGCCCCTTTCTGGCACCGTAGTCACGTGGCCATGGAGTTTTATGGTTTGATGAGCCATAAAACACCCTTGTGCAGCACACCTTTTATTGACTTCAAATTGCCTCTTGTCAATGGAGGCTGGGGATCATAAAATGCTGGCCTTATTAGTTTTCCTGCAGTGGGAGCTGCTCAGAGAGAGGTGTGGTGTCAGCTGGAAAAAAGAAGGTAGCAATCCTTTCCCCCTCCCTTGAAAGCAAGGAGAACCATCTGAACATGGGGCTGGAGATGGCTGGCTCTGTCTTCATCTTACCAGCTCAGTGAGGACAGCAGGCTGAACCCTAGAGTAATGTATTGAAAATGCTTGTCTAGAAGACTCCTGCACTGACAGCTCTAAATGTGCTGCCCCCGACACGTTGTGTATTTATTTGTGTGTGTGTTTTAATGAACTTCTTCTATCCACTAGAATGAAGTTTCTAGGAGGGCAGGAATATCTGTCTTGGACACTGCTGCATCCTTGGTACCTAGAATGAGGCCTGGCTCAGTATATATTTTTGAAATAATTGACAAATTGAGTGCAGAAAGGATCTGACCCTGCTTTCTACCTCAATCTCAGCTCTCATCATTCTCTGCCTAGAAGGCCAAGCCCCAGCCAGTGGAACCCCCATAGCCCATGGTGTTTCCCGTCATCCTGCCTTTGCTCTTGTAGTGTTTCCTCTGCCTGGAAATCCTTCTGCCACTCTCCCTGTGCCCAGCCCTTATGCCCGGGGAATTGCAGTCCATCCTTGAAGACTCAGCTCAGGTGTCACCTCCTCCAGAAAGCCTCCCTGAGACACCCCTGTCTTCGTGGACCCCACCCCCTCCCCAAACTTCCCCAGGAGGAAGTTTGGTCAGGTTTTAAGGGAGGAATGGGGCAAGGCTTACAAGAGGGGAAGTCAGGCAATCCAGCTAATGCGCCATTTCCCTCAGAGCCATAATGGGGCTGCAGGTCTGCTTCTTGACTGCTTTCTGTCCTTGGCCAGTGCCTCGGTTTCCTGACCCGCAGAGTGTGAGCTCTCAGACCTGCAAGCCCAGCAGGGTTGCCGTGGCACTGAAGTAGGGAGCACGACCGGCAGTCGGAAGGGGTGATGAGATGCAGGGACGGGAGGCTGGAAGGTTGTCCTTCTGGCACAGTGATGACCCAGCGGGCAATGCGGTGGGGGCCAAGTGGACAAGGCTGCCTAGCGCTCGGACGCTTCTGCAATCCTCTCCCCAGCAAAGCTGCTGGGCCAGGGAATCTGTCCAGAGCACCTCCCTGCTCCCTCCTGGGCCTTCCTGTCTCTGCCATGGCCCACCCAGGTCCTCTGAGAGCCTCGACCCCACCTAGGCTGCCACCCTGGGTGGCAAAGAGCAGGACGCAGAGGGGAAGAAACAGTTCCCTTCTGGCCACAGTCTAGACCTTGCGGGTTCCTACCCCTCAGTGCTCCATGGAGAGAGGGCTTTGCTCCAAAAGGAATTTGAGAGCATCTTTGACCATTGAGCATTCCATCTGCAAGGACATTCAAAGCTCCTTCCTTCCTAAGGCTGTTCCGTGGGTCCCTATGGTGCAAAATCAGAAACTGGCCACATGCACTGTTCTCGGGGGCGGGGCTTACTAGGTTCGGCAACTTGCAGTCTCCCGTTCAAATGGCAGAGCTTTACGACTAACCACCCAGGCTGCAAAGCCTTCCGCCACCTTCCAAAACTCGATCCCGGGGGCTCTGGGAAGGGACCATGGATGGGTACACCCTCTGACCCTGTGTGCAGCATTGTCGGCCTGTGGGCTTCTGTGCGCATGTGCAGTGGTCCAGAGTTTTGCCCAACACTCAAAGGGTTTTAGCGGCCAAAGCAACAACAGAGATGGAGAACGGTCATCTCAAGCCTAACGGAGTATCTACCATTTGGCAGGTACCGCTCCTCTCTAGGAGCTCACAGTTCAGTGCGGGTGATGCCTCTGAGACGAGACGTGGCCTGGAGAGCAGGGGAAGGCTTCGGCAGAGGTGGGGACTTGAAGAATAGATCGGAAGTCAGCTACTTGGAGGCCATTACTCCACTAGGCAAGGTCATGAGCCGAGGCGAGGAGGAGAGAACGTATAAGCTGCAGGGCTGTGGACAGTGGGTTGGCTGGAGCGAGGTTGAGGCAGAATCTGTTTCTACTGTGGTCTGTCAGGGGCTTCAGGAGACTTTGTTCAAGCTTTTCCAGAAACCTCCCTTCCCCCATCAGTTACAATGAGGCCCCATTGGACACACTGTTTAAACCAGGCTGTCACAGGGGAGGGGGGAGGGGTGGTGGTGGCAGAGAACATGCCCGGGTCATTCATCGTCTTTACTTGTTTAACTGGCCCCCAAGTTCCCCCATGACCTTCTTCCCCTCCTTTAGCCCGGCTCCTTGCTGCCCCAGAGCATTAAAAGGATTTTAGAATGCCGAATGATTATTGATATACTAATGAGTCTGTCCAATGGCCATTAGCCTGCAGACTACTTGGATATTTTTAAACTACTAAAATCAAATCTTGCAACATCCATTATGCCGTGGATGGTACATCGCTGCTGAGGCCCCAACATGCATAAACACAGCTGAGCCTACATTATCAAACATTTAAGCCCTTAAAAATTGCCCAACCTCTAAAATCTCCTCTTAGGACCCCACTCTGGTATTGCCCAGCAGACGCTAATCTCCCCATTAAGACCTCTCCACCTATTCCCCGCTCGGGGCCTGGGGTCTGCTTTCGACCAGAGCAGCAGCTTTCAAGCGCATTAAAGGATCAGGCTGAAGCAAAGATGATTTTCTTCTCTCTTTGCCGGGAGGTGGGCTGAGCAGGCAAACTGACCAGTAACTTTCTAGGACAGAGCACTGTTGAACATAATTCTGAGCGTGTCTGTGTTGTCTGGGGAGGGCTGGGGTGGGGAGTAGTACAGAGCTAGTGTGCTGACGCCCAGGTGGCTTCTCTGTGACCTCCGGAGAGCCTGGGGCTCATCATGGACAGCGGACGGGGTTAGGTCCGGGCAGGAGGCAAGGTCTGACCTCAGTGTCACCAATGCCCTCTTCACTTTTGTCAACGTGCTGTCCACCTTGTAGGGGGAGCCATTCCAGAGATCCCACCTGGGCCCAGAGAATAGGGGCCCCCAGCATGCTGAATATTGCAGAGAGCAGCCTGCACGGGGGGAAGGTTGGCTCCTTTCTCTTTCCAGCTCTGCCACATCCCGGTGGTTAGGGTTAGGGACCCTCTCCTCCCTGTGGTCGGTTTATAGAGGCAGGTCCAGCCTGGGCGGGGGAGAGGCCCATTGCTATCCTGGGATGAGAGGGCACTGTCTAATTCAGGAGGCAAGTATCCAGGAGCTAGTGGTTCAGGTCATGTTTCCAAACCCGCTTACAAAGGATGCCTGTGATTTTGGATTCCCTCTGCCTGACCCCCGGGTCTTATTTCTCAGTTGATGTAGAAATTGAGTGGAAGAGGAGGGGGTTTCTTATTAACCCCTTGATCTCGTTATACCTACCTAGGGTCTAATACTCCAGCTCCCACTGAATGGCCTCTTGCATCTTCCCTCCTAGGGCCTCGAGTTTTCTTACACTCAAAACACCCAACACTTTCTTGCCCCTTCCCCTGGACCATAAACTCAGGGCTAAGCTGATGAAAGGACTCCATGTTCAGCCCTGTGCCGGGCAGTGGGTGGGGAGAAGAGAGATGCAGAAGATGCAGTCCCTGCCCTCAGGCTGCTCACGGCCCAGCAGCACAGACTGCTGCAACCCCAAAGGTCCCTTCCATTGCCCCACACTTACAGAGCCTCCCCGGCGTACTGACGGCCTTCATGACTCTTAGCTCATGAAGCTGGGTGCTGGGGAGGCGGGTGCTGGAACTGGAGCCGGCACCCATTCTGGCAGGGGTAGGGGCACCCACCGCTCTACCTCCAACCAGCTGTGTGGCCGTGAGCAAAAGATTTCCTATGTAACTTATCTGAGCTTCATTTTTTGGTCCCTTTCTGATTCTAGGATTCACTGGGATTCTAGAGCACCTGGTACATCATAGCCTTTGGATAAATGTTAATTTCCTTCCCTGCCCTTTTCTTTGCTGAGTGACCTTCAAAAGCCATTGGGCCGTTCTGAGCCTCGGTTTCCACCTCCCTTTCCTTTCTTCTCCCCACCCAGTCTTGATACTTTTAAAGTCCTGACATAAAACTCTTTGCACGTCTTTCTTCATCCATAGACTTTCCTGTTCATTCTAGTCACTGTATGGAAAGGGTTGCAACTCATTGGTTGCTGATTTGCAATTCTCTCAGGACCTGAAATGTGACCTTTGCTGTCCTTTCTTTTCTGCTACTATTTCCCGCTGTGACATTGGGCCATTTACAGAGGGAGGATAGCAGCAGAGGAGGAAAGAAAGTGGGCGGGAGTTGAAAGTCCAGCCAGCACACTGGCCTCTTCTGCAGACAAGCGTGCCTTTGGATAATCTTAAATGTGGACAATTTGCAAGGGCACTAATCTTCCTGGTGGATGTGGGAAGTTGGCAGGCTGAGTCCCCTCTTCCTGTGGCTCTGTCCTCCCATGGTTACTATGCTCATCGCTGCTCTGGGCAGAAGGAGGCCTGGGAGCTGTGGTGTAGTTTCGCCCAGTGTGGTTAATTCAGCAGGGCCTGTCTGTTAGGTGCATGCCAAGCCCCTCGGTCTGCTCCAGCCTAGTCTCAGGGTTTCCGGGGCAGAGAAGGGATGGGGGCCGGAGAAGGAAATGTCTATGCTTGGTGGTCAGTACCCCACTGTGTGACCTTGGGTGTGGTGCTCCCAGGGGCACGGGCATGCTCCCTCTCCCAGCTTCCCGCCAAGTTCTCCACCATTTTTCATGGCTCAGGCCTCACGCTGGAGTTAAGCCGGGGCTTATACGACCCACCACCTAGCAGTGTGACATCTGTGAATGGATTTCTAATTACTCATATAAATCAGCATGATTGGAAATTCTTGAAATTTTATTGGGAAGGAAATTTATAGTGATTAAAACCAATTAATTTGGGCCTCCTGTTAATCCAGGCAGTGGGGTTGGGTCTGCGGTGCTCCTCTGCCACCTGAAAGCCATTGGGTGGGGATGGGCTCGATCTGGGGGCCACTGGGGGCGCGTGCTCATTTTTCAGGTTACAAATGATCATCCCATGTTTTAAATTACACCCCTGCCCCTGGCCACGCAGCTTGTTTTGTGTCTAAAAATAGAGTTCTAGGCTTTCACTAAAGATTCAGAAACACTAAAAGGAATCTTTTTAATCAAAATAAAGAACCCTTTTTAATTACTCAGCCTCCCTCACAGTTGGAGGTAATAACTGTCGTGTGCTTTTAAGTAGGGCTGTTATTAGATTTCCCTGGGGCTCCTCTATTTTATAGAAGTCAGCAATGCTGGCTGTTGAATGCCAGAGAAGAAAGAGTCAACTCTTGTCTCTTTAAGTCTTTAATGTCAAGACCCCCTTTAAAGTCAAGATCAGGTTGGGGAGCTCCCCAGGTTACATGGAAGCAGGCGGGAGAGGCATGGGCTGTGGTAGATAACTCTGTCTGTCTTGGGAAGAGCCTTCTGGTGGTCCCACACTGAGGACGAGATCAAGTTCAAATCTCTCCTTGGCCAGCTCCCTATTCCCCATTTAATATCTTTTTCCAAAGACCCCAACCAATACCCCATCCTGCTCTGCCCAGTCCAGGAGCTTTCCTGGTCTCCATTCCTACCAACTCACCCCAACTCTGGGCGGGTGAGAATGGGCCTGGATTAGTGTCCTGATGCTGCCATGAGAAAGTCGTACAAACTGGGTAGCTTAACACAACAGAAATGTATTGTCTCTCAGTTCTGGAGGCCAGCAGTCTGGAATCAAGGTGTCAGCAAGGCCACACTCCCTCTGAAATCTGTAGGGAGAATCCCTTCTCTGGTGTGGACTGGCAGTCCCAGGCATTCTCTGGATTGTTGGTGTAGCACTCCAATCTCTGCCTCCATTGCCACATACCATCATTTTCCTGTGTGTCTCTGTCTTCTTCTCTTCTTATAAGCACCCACCAGTCATGTTGGAATGGGGCCCACCCTAATACCTCATCTTAACTTGATTACATCTACAAAAACCCTACTTCCAAATAAGGTCACATTCACAGATACCATATCTTTCTGGAGTGCACAATGCAACCCATAACAAGGGCCTTTGTTGACAGATCTCTGAAGTTACAGGGCTACTTCTGGTTCTAGAGTTAGCAGTCCTTAGGACTTTAAATAGTATAGTTAAACACCTGTTTCTTGTTCCTCTGGTGTTCATCAGAGTCTTTTGACTCTGCACTTTGGAAGATCTGGAATTAGGCCTTTCCATCCTCCCTATAGTCGGTTGAAGCCAAGTGGTTGAGCCTGGCCGATGGAAGGTAGGGAGAAGTGTGTGTGTCACTTCTGGGCCTGGCCTCTAAAACTTCCTGTGTGGTCCTCTGCACATTCTTTTTTCTAGTCTGCAGGATGGTGTGGACAATTTGGTGGAGGACTTGGAGACCTTAAAATGAAAGTATCATTATTAGAGGGAAGGACCCTGGGTCCTTGGGTCACGTCATAGAGCAGAAACCCCATCTTCACTTCCTTCTTACCACTTGCCTCATTCACTGTGACGTGAGCAAGAAATCAACCCTATGGTGATAAGACACCAAGATTTGAGGGTTGTTTAATAAAATGATTAGGCTATCTGACTAACACACAAAATCAAGGGTGCTTACATTTCTACCCTGCCCTGCAGACCCAGCTGAGCCTTTCATGTAGCTGAAAGCTGGCACTACCATGGAAAACAGCATTTACATAATTAAGATCATGCACTCTGCTGGGCCAAAGAAGGGCCAGGATTACATCTCTCCTGGCTGGCATTGAACTCACATGGATTCTCCATCAATGCATTAAAATTGTGCTACAGGTTAGATTACATCTCATTTGGAGGCTTACTCTCTTGTACAGCTTCCCTCCGACCCCCTGAAATTTCTAATTGCTACTTTAATTTTTCTTGTAAAATATAGCTTTACTATAGCCTCAACTTTTCAAAAATATTCTTAATTACATAATCTATTGCAATCTATTTCTCCACCTCCACTTCCCAGGTTTCCCTCCCATGACCATCCCCTGCTCTGAGACGTCCTGTCAGCTGCTATTTAGCCATCATCTAAAGAATTCCAGTCACTTTTTCCTGGACCCCATGTTTTTCTCTTTTTATTTCAACTTCAAGTTATAGCTTTTCCTTTTTCGAGTAACCTCTTTAGGAAGAATATTGGGAGGCAGGTTTTCAGAGTCCTTACTTGGCTGAAAATATCCTTATTCTACCCTAACTATGGAATGATAGATGTTTGCATACAGAACTTTAGATTCTGACTAATTTTCCTTCAGAGCTTTGCTGTATTGCTCTACTGTCCCTCAGTGTACAGTGGTGCCTGAGCTTTTTACCTTCATTTGTTCTTTTTTGTAAGCTTTCAGTATCTTTTCTTGTCCTTGGTGTTCTGAAATTCCAAGAGGGTGTATCTAGGTGGGAGTTTTTTCGTTCATTTTGTGGAACCTGTGGTCTGAACACCAGTGTCCTGCTTCAGCTCTGGAAGTTGTCTTGTATTATGTCTCTGATATTTCCTCTCATCCGTATTCTCTGTTCTGTCTTTCTGGGAACCTACTGGTCAGATGTTGTACCTCCTGGCTCAGTCCTCTGAGTCTGCTATCATTTCATTCATAATTCCTCTCTCTCTAGTTTGTTTGGGGGTGGTCTATATTCTGAGAAATTTCCTTAACTTTATTTTTTGTGTGTCTTTCTGTTAAAAAAAAAAAGAAATGTTACAATTTACATTTCTAAGAGCTCCTTCCTTTATGATTAAAAAAAATCCTTCCTTTTTCATAACATTCTGTTCTTTTCAAGTTGATAAAATGTGCTCTGAAATCTCTGTGATGACTTTTTAATTTGAAAAAGTTAAGGGTTTTCTGAATCATTGTGATTTTCCCAGGGAGTCAGTGTTTCTGCTTGCTCTCCTCCTCCACACTGCTCATCATCCAATGCACTGGTTGCCCCTGGGCAGTCTGTTCATAAGGAAGGAAGGCTGGTCAGAGTTTCCTCTGCTGGGAGTAGGTCTTTTCTCCTCACCCTCTAAGAGTCTCCATTGAGAGGGGAGTATGACTTGGAGCTCCTCAGTGTGTCTGCTTGGCTGGCACATTTTAATTTAAAATGCATGAGCTAAAACACATCAATCAGCACCTCATCCTCAGTACCCACACAGATGCACACATAGTGGCAAAATGATCTTACTCTATGGTCCCCATAGGCCTCCCTGAAACCTTGGTAGTTTCCCATCAGTTCATTCAATTCCCATAGAAAAGAGTTGCTATATTGGTTTTTTTTTGGAAGTAAAGTTGATTTACAGTATTGAGTTATTTTCAGGTGTACAGCAAAGTGATTCAGTTATACATATATATTTTTCAGATTATTTTTTATTATAGGTTATTAAAGATATTGACTACATTTCCCTGCGCTATACAGTAAATCCTTGTTGCTTATCTATTTTATGTATAGTAGTTTGTATCTGTTAATCCCAAATGTCTAATTTTACCCTCCCCCCTCCCTTTCCCTTTGGTAACTATAAGTTTGTTTTCTATACCTGTGAGTCTGTTTCTGAATTGTATATAGATTCATTTGTATTATCTTTTAGATTCCACATATAAGTGATGTCATATAATATTTGTCTTTGTCTGACTTACGTCTCTTAATATGATAATCTCTAGGTCCATCCATGTTGTTACAAATGGCAAAATTTCATTCTTTTTTATGGCTGGATAATACTCTGGGTTATATATGTACCACATTGTCTTAAACCAATCGTCTGTTGATGGACATTTGGGTTGTTTCCATGTCTTTGCTACTGTAAATAGTGCTACTGTTAACATTGGGGTGAATGTATCTTTTTGAATTAAAGTTTTCATCTTTTCTGGATATATGCCCGGGAATGAGATTACTGGATCATATGGTAGCTCTATTTTTAGTTTTTTAAGGAAACTCCATACTGTTCTCCACAGTGGCTGCACCAGTTTACATTCCCACCAAGAGTGTAGGAGGGTTCCCTTTTCTCCACGTCCTCTCCAGCATTTATTATTTGTAGGCTTTTTGATGAAGGCCATTCTGAAAGTTGTGGTTTTGATTTGCATTTCTTTGATAGCTGAGCCCTGACATCTTTTAGCATAGAGATACTTGCTGGGCATCCACACTTAGGAGGTAAATGGAGGTGGGTGGGGAATATGCAGAGATGGGGTGCCAAATGGTACATTGTTCAAGATGGAGACCTTCAGCTAATCTCCTCGTTTTCAGTCCCATTTCTTGCTCCTGCCATCACCATCATCAGAGGGACATGGAGAGGCCTGGAAGGTGTTTCCCCAGGCCGACTGAAATCTACTCCTGCAGCGTCTTCGTAGCTTTCTCTGCCTCTTTCCTCCAGCAACAAGCTTCCGTCTACTTTCTGCCTTCTAGAAATCTATTGAACTTTCTCATTAATTTGTCACCCCACCCCTACCCCACTACCAGTTTCTTCAATGTTATAGGTTTGTTTCTTTTTATTTTTCATACTTTAATTTCAGTGAGATTCCAGGAGGGCAGGAAAATGAATATATGTGCTCAGGCTGCCATCTGAATCAGAAGCAAAATATATTGTTGTGTGAGGTAGCTGAGGGGTGTCTGTTTCTTGTAACCAAAAGAGCCTGAGTAATGCACCAAACCTTTTGCTTTACAGATGAGAAGAAGACGGACGCCCAAGGGGTTGAATGGTTGGGGTCATACCTCTGCTTTCTATCTGGAAGCCTGATCTCTTGGGGCTAGAGTTCATGGCAAGTGGAGGAAATGGTCTGGATAAGGGACAATTTGAATTAGAAAATAAGTTGGAAGAAAATATAGTAGGACTATTTTCAAGTACACATTAGGTCAAATAACTAATAAAGTGTTCAGATTCTTTGGGGATTTGCCATAATGCAAATTTCTAGAAACCAGAATAATTTGGAATGACCATCTATGCATTTTTTTGCAGGTAAATGAAGGCTTTTAATGTGCTTCAAAGTACTTCATTTTCTTGGGTCAGGTAAGCCTACCCCATGCAATCTTACTTGTACCATTTCCTGAGCATAGCTGAGCACAGGCTACCTTATCACTGTCTGTTGGTCACAGACTTCCAAGGGATGGGTGTGGACATGTGTTGTTTTAGCCTGTTTGTTAACCCCCAGGGTTAGCAAGGCAGGAAGAGGCCTTGGGTTTGCTGTGGTGTGTAGGACATAGAGTTCCCCTTCCAGTCCAGGAAGATAGGGAAAGGAAAAGTGGGGACAGTCAAGATAAAAAGATGGTCTTTCTTCACCTCACCTTCCTTTTTAATGCCTTTTAATCCCCCTTTCATGAATCCCAGCCCTCTTTATCTTTTGCCCTATAACTGGGAGGCATTTATTCACCCTGAAGTAGTTAAGGCCTTGTTGTCTCACTACCCTGGGGAGTATGCAAGGAAAGCGTAATATTTCACAGCAGTGAGTGGATAAAGGTGAAATTTTCAGGCACCAGTGAGGAAGATAATGCGGATGTAGCTGCCTCCTCAAATCACGCCGCTTCCTCTAAGGTGGGCAAGGCCAGGTCCCCTGGTACACTTGAAACCACCCTTGATTTTCCCCTAAGTAATGATATATCCCACCAATCAGTGGGACCGCTTTCATCAGCTCTCTTTGGATTCAGTCCTATGGGCATTTGACTTGGAAGCATCCAGGAGGGTGGGAGCTGTGTGTTTGTTATCCTCGTGTCCCCCATGGTGTGTGTATGAGAAGAGAGAAAGATCTAACATTTGCTGAAGGCCTAACGTGTGTCAGGCTTCGCGTTAGATGTTTTATGTATGTTATTTAATCCTTCCTAACAACCTTAGGAGGTGAATATTATCCCATTTTTTAGGTGAGCAAACTGAGGTACAGAGAAGTTAAATAACTTACCCAGAGTCACAAAGTACTAGGACTTAAACTCATACTATCTAGCTTCAAAGTTGGTGCTCTTTCTAAAATACCTTACACATAGTAGGTTCTCAGAATATTTTTATTAAACTAAATCTAACCAAACACTTCACAAATCCTCATGAATGAGGTTTTGAAGCTGGATAAGGCTCCAGATAACTGGCAGAGACCCATGCCTCAATCCTGGTTCCCTGGCCTCCAAGTCCCTTTAAATCGGGCTGGTAATTGCTCTGGGCTTGCTGCAAGGCAGTGCATTTAACAAAACAAACACAGGTTCCGTTTCACATGCAAGTGAATATTTTCCCCAAGTGATTAGCACCCTGATAGGTAATAATTACCCCACGTGACACTTTTAAAAGCTGACTATGCATATTTATGGAAAATGATTATTCACAATATTAGGAACTCATTAATCTACAAGAGCACATGTGACAACATTCCAAAGTCAATGTAACATTTGTGCGCCATAAATACCCATCTGCTTTGAAAGCTGGTGTGGCAGTGCTTGAGCATTCCACAGGTAGGGAACCCCTCAGAATGACGAAATGTACTCTTGTTTGAGGTATGGCTTTGAACACCCTTGTTCTTACCAAACACAGCACCTAATGTGTACACACACACACACACACACACACAGAGACACGCCCCTCCCAGCAGGATTAAGAAGGACTAAAGTGCCTTGCTTTCCCCCAAATGTCTGTTTCACCCAGAGCCGAAGTTCCTGCCCTTAGAAAACATGCTCAGATTAATGATCAAATCACTGAAGGTGCGGTTACAGTGCAGTAGGCCCTGGGATCCACTGGCACGAAATTCATTAATTTTGTAGTGAACAGGCCCTTAAGGGGTCAAGATGCAGAATGAGTGCCTGGAGGAATCCAGCTAGAGCAGGCTCGTCCAAGCCAAAGGCCAAGCTGGGCAGGTGGGGTCCTGGGCACACAGGGAGAATGAGAGACAATGGACAAGCTCTGACCTAGAAGTCAGAAGTCCCAGGTTCTACAACTAACTTGCAATGAAACCTTTTACAAGTTGTTTAATCACTTCGGACCCAGTTTTCTCATCTGTAGAAACAAAGCATTGGATTAGAATGACCTCTAAACATTATTTTTCCTGTTTTGATCTTTTTTTCCCCCCGTAAGAGTAAAGGGAGAAGAAGGAGGCAGGACATCCAAGCCTCCCACACTTCTCAGCTTTACAAAGGAGAACACGCGTCCTCAGACGTGCCCAGCCTCCTATCTTGAACACAATACCCCCGACTTCCCTCACCAGTCTCTGCCGTGTTTCTCTTCTCTTCAGAACTCAGCTTCTGAGAAAAGTAACCCCATTTCCCACTCATTCTTCAATTCACCCTTCACCTCATTGGAACTGCTTTTCCCAAGGATAAGGTGACCTCCTCGTGAATACATCCAATGGACCTGTTTTCAATACATCTTTCTTGACCTCTTGGCAACATCTGGTCCTGCTGACCTTGACCCCTTCCTGTAGCCCTCTCTTCCCTGGGCTTCCCTGACTTCATTTCTCTTGGTTTCCTACCACTCAGGCCTCTCCTCCACTTTGGCTCCTTTCCTCTGCTCACTCCTTAGGCTGGTCCTCAACACAGTGGTTTTGAATCAGCCCTTTTTCCTGCCCTCCACACTGTCTGCCTGGTAGCGCCTGTGTACATCTTTAGCTTTATGTCCTCATGACCCCCAAATCTGTATCTTCAGCTCATGTCACTCTCCTGAGCTCCAGACCCAATTTATACAACCAATTTCTGGATCTTTCTACAGGCAGTTTCCTTGAGCCTCTCAAACTCCACATTACCTAAACAGAATTCATCTCTCCTCCTCTTGACTGACACTACTCTTGTAAGCCTCCACGTGTAGGTCTCTGTGTTCTATTGGTTTCTACTTCTGAGTATCATTTCTCTTCAGTCCACTGCACCTAGCTTCTCATTTTGTCACTTCAGTAGCCTCTTGCTGTTCTTCCTGTTTGCACCCACTCTCCCCATTGCCACAACAGTCTGGGGTTGTTTGATGGTTTGTCTTAATTACAAAGCAAATAACAAAGTCACTCCTTGCCAAAAATCTTTCTGTAATGCATTTCTGTTTTTGTTTTTGTCACCTGGTATCTATCCATCTATCATTCTACTGGTAACCAACCTCTGGATGCTGGAATGATTGCTCTATTGGCAGTGCGGGTAGTTAATTAGAGAGATATAAATGAACAGTCATCCAGTGAGCCGTGATTAGTGTGTGAAGCTGGGCAGTGGAGTGGAGATGGGAAAGCGGGGCAGACTGAGAGGCGCTGAGGAAGCAGGATGGATTAAGAGTTGGGGATTGACCGAGTGTAGGGGCTGAGCAAGGAGAAATTGAGAAAAATTCCCAGGTGTTTGTCTTGGGTGACACGTAAGTAATGGTACATTATGAGGAAAGATTCCAGAAAAAGAGAAGGTTTTGTGGGGAGGTTGATCGCTTCAGCCTTGGATATTGTAAACTTAGGTGCCTGTGGGGGAACTGGGTGATGCTGTCCAGTGAATTGTAGAATGTGCACATCTGGGGATTAAGAGAGGAGTTTGGGCTGGCACATGTATAGACCAGATGTTCTTGGTTCCCCTAAAAGTCAAAGGATGAACATGAGGGGACTGATGAATCCCTCAAAATTTATAGAAACATTTGTTTGAATGTGTTTAGTATATTTTTCTGGGGAAAAGGTCCTCAGCTCTCATCAGATTTTCTAAATGGTCTATGGGCATTTGAGAGGCAAGAGGGCCAAAGAAAGCTTCCTGGGAACAGTGACATTTCTGAGGAAGAGGAGGCAGAGGTGGAGGCCTTGCAGGTGGCTAGGGGGAGTGAGGAAGTAGGAACAGAGAGAGAGCAGCAATGGAAGGGGGATGGAGGAAAGTGAGACCATGCAGCAGCGTGGTCCAGCAAATGGACACTGGCCCACAGGGTTTAGTCATGAAGGATTGGTGCCTCTTGCCAGATTGGTTCTAGTTGGGTGGAGATTGGAAGGGCTGGGTCACCGAATGGAGGGAGAAAGGAGGAGAACACACACAGACCTGTGAGAAACTTGATTGGAAAGCATGCGAGGAGAGAGGAGGAGTTTTCACCTCCTAAATGTACAAGAGCAACTTGAGCATGTTTGCACCCTGAGGGGAAAGAACCAGTGGGGTGAGAGTGGAGGGTACACACTGAGAGAAGATACTTCATGGATGAAGGTGTCTGGTAGATGAGGAGGGATGGTATTGTTTTAAAATATTCATGTAGTACATTAATAGAAGATTTGAGGTATCGTAAGGCCAACAGATCAGGAGACAACTGTCATTGAAAATATAATTTTTTATATTCAAGAGTTTAGCTAAACTATTCCATGGTACTGCTGTCTCGACATGCATTTTGTTTGGGTAAGTTGCTTGCAAGGACCTTAAACTGACACTAGTCCCCTCATGCAAGCACAGCCCTAGATGGCAGCCACAGAGTCACAAGCACATGTGAGTTCCTGGTATGACTTTCCCAACAATCTCCCCTGCCTCCAATGCCTGTAGGCCTTATACACCCCTTAACTAAGACCCTGTGGGGCTCACCAAGCCCCACTCTTTTGGTTTGAAATGACCAATCCAGCCCTAGCCCAGGAACCCCAAAGCACTCCACCCACAGACCCTGATAAAGATACATACTCCATTTCTGCCTTTCTCTCTGTCTGCACCTTGTCTTGGCCTCCCCATGTGGCCCCTTGAAGTATGCCATGTACTTCCTCCAGGACCTGTGAATAATAAACTTATTTTGATTCATCTGTGGTCTGTTGCTGAACTGGGGGACTTATCATCCTGCAACCTGTGCTCCACTTAACAAATGTTAATGTAACAAAGTTATATGGTTTCTCACAGTTCCCAAGAGAAGGGTCACACCGGGCCATGGTGGGGTCACACAGGGAAGCACCAGGGTCAGTCAGGAGGCAGAAGGAGTGAGGGGAAGACATGGACAAGAGCCTTTATTGTAGTTTTCATGTGAAGGAACAAGTGAGGCCAGGTAGCAGACTTAGGATTGACTAGTTTGAATGTTTTCTGCTGGCCCTGGGCGGAGGGTTGTCCTTATTTATCTGCAACATGGTCCTGGAGTGATTAGGGCAGGGGACTGGTGGCCTGGATTGGCTGGTTTGTATTTGAAAAGGTGCTCATGGGTGAGTTGTTTATTATCTCTAGGGATTGGCTAACACTTGTGGGAAGAGTAGTCAGCAAAGCCCCAGGTGTCAAGGCATCATAATACAGAAAATAAAAGTCCTGGTTCCTATAGGTGTCCAGAACACAAATGGATGGATGGGTCTTAGAAGAGAAAGAGTTCCTCTTTCTTAGAGGTAAGAAAGACTGAGTGTGGTCTTTCTTAGAGGTAAGAAAGACTGAGTGTGGATGCAGGGGTGCATGTGTGTGTTCGAGCTCTCAGGGGTCAGGGATGCTGGTGAATTTGAGAATTTCACACTTTCTTTGCCCAGAACCATGTGACCATGAATTCCAAGTAAAAAATTGAGCCATGAAGCCTGATGGTACAAGCAAACTAACAAGGTTTTCTGGAGAACATAGGATTTCCTGGAAGGCTAGATATGGGTGACTAAGGGGACCGAGCCCCAGAAATGCCTGGACTTCTATTCATGTTCTGACTTTGAAATTCCTCAGGTGACCTTGTCCAAATAATGTCCTTTTTCTGGGTCACTGTGTGAGGGGTCTCATGATCCAAGAGGGAGGTGGTCCTGAGCAATGTGGGGCTGGACCTGAACGAGGACTTGAATGTGGCTGAAGGTCTCATTTCAGATCCTTGTCATCAAGGGCCATTGCCTTAAGTAGTTCGTGCTTTCAGGGACCCCCATGTAGAAAAAGCCCTCTTTAATTCAAGTGACAGATTGGAAGGGAACTGTTCATTGTACAGAAGAGCCTTTCAAGTGAATGTTTTTATAGATAATCAGCAATTGACTAAAGTCTCGGAGACAGAAAACATAAAACTGAAGAGTTAGGAGCCACTAACCATGGGAAATCAATGAAAACAAAAACAAAGCATCTCTGGCACAATAATATAAGTCAAGGGGGCAAAGTGGGCTCCATTTACCAGCTCTGGTTTGCACACATACTGCAAGAGCACATGTTCAGTAAAAGCTTTTTCAAAATTTAACAAGCAGATGTCTCTTGAACACTTACTGGGTGTCAGACATTGTGTACGAAGATTTATATTTGAATGATATAATCTCAGAACTCAAGAACAGAGATTCTCAAACTTAAATGGGTTTAAGATCCACCCGGTGAGTATTATTACTGTTTCAATTTTTTTTTTTTTTTCGGTACGTGGGCCTCTCACTGTTGCGACCTCTCCCGTTGCGGAGCACAGGCTCCGGAAGCACAGGCTCAGCGGCCATGGCTCATGGGCCCAGCCACTCTGCGGCATGTGGAATCTTCCCGGACCGGGGCACGAACCCGTGTCCCCTGCGTCGGCAGGCGGACTCTCAACCACTGCGCCACCAGGGAAGCCCTACTGTTTTCATTTTAACAGAGTTTCCTGAGCCCCATTTTAGGGGGTTAGGGTCTGAAAGTCTGGGACGGGACTGGGAATCTGCATGTATAACAAGCATCCCAGGTGATTCTGATGAAGGAGGTTCAAGACGGCACACTGAGAAAGTCAGCTAAGGGGTCACAGTCGGTCAGTCCTATAATTCTAACTTGAGATCAGCTATCTATACAAGAAAGGGGAGGACAGTGGAGGAACAGATCAAACTGTCCTCGTCATTGGTACACCACATCTTTACTCAGAAGGTAAGTAGCTGTTCTCAGCAACCACTTCTATGCCAGAAGATGTAGGAGGGGGCCTTCCACAAGGAGTGTGGCGCTATGGCTCAGAAGGTGGGTCTAGAGCTGGGGTTGACAAACATTTTCCGTAAAGGGCCAGATAGTAAATATTTTAGGCTTTGCAGGTCATACAGTCTCTGAAGCAACTATTCAGTTCTGCCCTCGTAGCATGAAAGCAGCCATTGACAACTGGATATAAATGTTCCAATGAAACTTTATTTACAGAAATGGGTGGCCGAGGGATTTGGTCCCTGGGCCATAATTCGCCACCTGGTCTAGAATCTGAGACCCCAGTTTCTAGCTCTGGGTTCTTTGAAGGTGTCACCATTCCCCAGTCTCTGGAGGAAGGACCTGCTCTTCTGTCTGAGCAGGAAGTCAGGGGGGTGGGTAGGGATGCCAGCAATTTAAGAGGGTACAGGTGAGGACTGTAAATGTACAGACATCATTCAATATTTCCTGGCCAACAGTTTGTACATATAAGGCATGAAGGAAACATCATGGATTAAAAAGATTACTATGACTGGGTCAGACACCTCTAGTAACAATAATAGCGTCTGTTTATTGAATACTTTCTGTGCCCAGACACTGTGCTAATAACTTCCTGCTCTCAGTTCATCCTCTCAGCAACCTTATCAGGTAGGTAGCATTATTATTACCCTTTTACAAATGAGAAAACTGAGGCTCAGAGAGAATAAATAACTTGCCCAAGATGACTCAGCTAGTAAGTAGAGGAGCAAGGACTCAAATCCAGGAGGATTGACAGCAGAATCCCATTCCTAACATAGCATAACTCATGGACGATGGTAGTCGATGTTATAAGAAACTATGCATAGGATGTGGACTCTGGGAGGGCTAAGTGTGCTCACCTTCCAGTTGCTTTGGAAACTCATGATGATGGAGGTGACAGGAGTGGTGTTTGAAGGTTTAATAAGTTATGCTTATCCGTGGAAAGCCTTGGCAGGCTGGAGTTACCAGGGCATGATCAGAAAGTGCTTGTTAAAGTCATCAGACTTAGCGAGGTAGAGATAGAAATGGGAATCTGAAGTTGCCTCTGGATTATTTAGTGAGGGATTGACTTGTCATTTTCTAAAAATTTCTGGAACTTTTGACTTTATGCCTCTGACTTCAGCCTAGCAAAGCTGCAGTTTTAATCTGAGGGAACAAATTGATTCAGCCTCTAGGTTTTATTCTGCTGGCCAAACCATCCAGGGGCAACCTCAGATTTGCATTTCTATCACTGCTTTGCTAAGCCTGATTAAGACCACCTGCACTGGTTTTCAAAACTACCTTTAGCTTCTTAAAGTTTCTAATCCAACTTTGTTTTGAAAATAACCATTTTTTTCTCCGGGAACCTCTGGAAGGCTTTCTATTTTCTTCCTGTATGAAGTTTTAGGGTAATATTCTGCTTTTCTTTCCAGATTTATTCTGCTCAGCTGAAGACATCAGAGACCTGGCAAAAGTCTCTGTGCTTATCAGCCCCTTTCCAAAGTGCACTGACCGTCTGGTTAAACGTTTGTACTGCCCAGCTTGTTTAAAGGGAGGCTGATGGGAGCAGATATCAGAAACAAGCTTCTGGAAAGTGGAACTTGAGCTCTATGGAAGTCAAGGTTGTGAGTCTCATGGGTGTTCCCTCTCTTCCACTTTCCAGTGGTCTGTGACTGGTACTCCTGAGACTTACCCTTTGGACAGAGAGGCAGGACAAAGCTGCCCACTTGTAGTTTGAGGTCTCCTTGAAATCTCATTTTCAACTTATGAAAAGATGTATCTTGTTGGCTCCTCATGATGTATCCATTTTGTTTTTGCAGGAAAATGATTTCACCTGCCCCTCTTGTTCCCCACCATTCTGTATCAATCTTTGAGTAGATTTCATGCTCCAGGAAGACACACCAGGCTTCCACAGTGGCTCCAGGTTTCCTCTGGCCCATCTGTCCTGTTTGAAATCGCGTAGTTAGACTTAGGGGAGGTGGACCCCCGGAGTGAGAAATGATGGAATAATTATGTCCTAGGTAAATCTTGGAATGAAGGAAATCTTCATTGGAAATCTTTGGAATGAAGATGCTCTTCCTTTAGAGGGTTTAGAGCCATCTGCTTGGATTCTGGTCCAGGAGTGGTTAAGAATGCAGGCACTGAGATCAAATCTACCCAAGTTCAGGTCCTGCCTCCCCTATTTACTGGCTGTGTGACCTGGGGCAAGTCCCTTAGGCCTGTAATATATCCATGTGTGGAGGTCAGGCAGGCAGCTGGAAGCATGAGACTGTACAGAGCTCAGGGCGGAAGTTAGGATGGGAGAAATAAATGAGGGCATCTGTAAATGGATAGTATGGAAACCATGGGACTGCATAGTTTCACCTTACGAGAATCTATAGACAGAGCAAAGAATGAAACCCAGGTCTGAGCCCTGGGTTATGCCAACACTTAGGAGTGGGATTGAGGGGAAAGGGGGTGAGTAAGCTTATGAGTAGGAGTGGACAGCAAGGAGGAGGAGATCCTGGACAGGGGTTACCATGGAAGCCAGAGGTGGCAATGCTTCTAGGAGGGAGGTTAAGCACAAGAGGTAGAAAAATGACACTTGTATATTGCAACATTGAAGCTTTTGGTGACACTGACAAGTTTTGGTTTTGGTGTTGTGCAGCTGGTCCCCTAGCAAAGTGGATTGTGGACATAGTGTGAGGTGAGGGGATGGTGATAGTGATGACAAGTCAGTTTGCTGGGAAAGGGAACTGGCAACCTGGGGTTATAGCTGGAGGGGCTGAATGACAGGAGAGAACATTTAGCAGTTGGCCCGCTGAGTGCTAAACCATGGTAGCTAATATGACCATCTGGCTTTCAGGCTGTCTGCTCATCCTCAGAAATACACCCGCATGGGGGTTTGCCTTTCACCTAGCTCTGAAGGACCCAAAGGGCCCAGACACAATTGAATGAAACTTCATTTGGGGTGAAACTTTAGGTGAACTGGAAGGTTTTTCTTTGGAGAGATAGACCTGTTTGACTTCCTGTGAGCAGGGCTGCCCCTGAGAGGTCTGGAAGACCCCTGGAAGCTTCTTCTCTGACCATCCAGTTCATCTGCCTAGATGTGGAGATCTGCCAGCTCTCCTGATCACAATTCACACTTGAAAGTAGAATTTGCTAATGTAATCTGTGTGCTGTGGTTGTAGAAAACCTGTGTATGTGTGTGTATGTGTGTATATGTGTGTGAGTGTAATCTTTTTTAAAGAGCAGAGTAAATCTTATACAAATCTGATAATCATCTCAAAAAACTCTGGGCCTCTCCATTTACATTCCCCAACTTAGTCTCCCTTCTATATCAAGGACAAAAATAATGGCTTGTGAAGACTTAATGGCTTAGGGGTGGAAAACTTAAAACTGGTCAGATTCTGCCCAAATCCTATCAGATTTTCTTGCTTCTCATAAACCTTTAATCAGCATCAACTCTGTACACATACATGCACACTCTCTGCTCCTGTCCTCTCAACTTTGACAATGTACCAATGGTGTAAAAGACACCCACACTATCGACTGGAATTGTGTCAGCAATAGGGTCCAGTATTGGTCACCACTGATATATCTGAAGGTAAACTTACTCCCTGGCTCTGGGCTGGGGATAGAATAGAGGGTTGCCAGGCTCCCCTGCTCTCATGAGCTGAAGCCCCAAGCTCTCTGCTCACTGCCATTCAAGGCTGCACAAGGCCATGGACAAGCAGAAGTCTGTTTGGACCAAAATATCCATAACTAAAAATCTTCCTCCTTCTCCCAGCCCCACTCTACATCTCAGGTAAGGAAGTTCTGAGTACTTTCAGTAGAGGAACTCTTCAATTATCTTAGACTGGGCAAAAATCTCTTTATTCCATGAAATAGCTATAATCAATCAACCAAAGTAACTAGCAGGTGTCTGTAATATTGAATATTATTTTACCAATAAAACTTCACTAAACAGAACCTTCAAGTAACCAGATTGTAGTTAGCTCTTATCTCTAATGATATCCCTAATGATATCCCCCATATCATTTGGGGGAGGAATAGACAAATCAAACCACAAACTGGAAAATAATTAGGTGTTTATTACAAATACAACTAAAAATAACCTGATAATTTTCTAGGCACATCAGGAATGAGCACCTGTTCGAGCTGATCTCCACCTCCAGCCTGGACACTGAGAACTGACCTGGGGTTCTGGGCTCTTCATTAGTCAGGGTTCTCCAGAGAATTTCTTCCTTCTCAGGGAACTTAGTCTTTTATCTTAAGTTCTTCAACTGATAGGATGAGATCCACCCATATTATGAAGGGTAATATGCTTGAAGTAAACGGATTTAAATGTTAATCAGATTTTAAAAACACTTTCACAGTAACATCTGGACTGGTGATTGACCAAGCAACTGGGCACCATAGCCTAGCCAAGCTGACACATAAAATTAGCCACCACAGGCTCCATACTTCTCAGACAGGAGAGATGTCTTTAGAGTCTATTTTATTTTTTTGTCATTACCAAAGCCAAGAAGTGGACACAAACACTTAAAAAAATTTCAACACCAAAGGTTAAAGTTAAAAGAAATTTTAGTTTAGTAATACGAACAAGCTGCAATTAGCAACACTTTCTCACCTTCTCCTTTCCCCATCTTAGTCCTCCATCCTTCTATAAACAGCCCAGCCATTTCAGTACACAGACCTCATAAAGTTTGCCATTGTAAATATCAAGTACAAATCAATGACCTCACCTAGACACCTGTTTTCTGAGAGGGAGACTCAGAAAGCAGAGGTAGACGATCAGCCAGAATGAGAATTGTACCCAAGCACTTGGACAAGACATCACTGTGTGAAGCTGGCTCTGTTGTTGGCTGATCCAACTTCAACTTCCCTCTCTCTAGCCTCCGGCCAACCAAGGGTGGCCAGGGGCATGGGACATAATCATGCTAAAGAGATTTTGCTTGTTCTCTTGAGTTTCTAGAAAAGTCTTTTCTTCTCCTTCCAAAGAAACAGATTGGGCACTTCTGGATCCAACTAAGATGAAGTAAGCACACTCCACCCTACATCTCCCACAAAATACGATGAAAAACTCTGGACAGAATACATAAAACTACCAGAGGACTTTGAAAAGTAAATAATAGTAGGTGAGCTGAAGAGCGAAATAAAAACCCAAAGAATGATCCATACCGCGGTAAATTCTCCCCCTTTTATTCTCTCATAGGATCTTGGCGCATATTCTGGTGGAGCCCTAATCCCAAAATGGCACAGACAGAAAAAGCTCCAAGAAAAACTCTTTCTTTCTGGCTAATGGACTAGGAAGGAGGATCCTGCAGGATAGAAAATGGGGTGGTAGTGGTGGTTTCCATTTATTTTTCTTTCTCTCATTAATCTTCTGGTCCTCCCCCAAGGCAAACCTAAGTCACAAAATGCACTCTTGTCATAGTAGCATCAGGAAAGATGACAGGGCTGACCCCACAAGCACCTAAAACTCTGAGAGAAAAATCTCTCTTTCTGACCAGAGAATCTGGAAAAAAGTACTCCCAAAGTCTGAAGAATGTACGTGAGAAGCAATGCTCATTTTTCCCTCTATTTTCTCTTGCCACTTCATTCCAAGATGGACCTGGTCATGGTAAATATGTGATAGCTAAAACTCTGGCTTCCTAGACAAAGTGCCTGGGAAAAGGGACCGTTAGAGCCCCAAAGTAGAGGGAAATCACAAAGAGGGGAACTTAAGAAAGGGATGTTTTAAATCTGTGTGTGAAGCCTTGGGATCATCCTTGAGTTGCTCATGTATGAAACTGACCCGAAGCAACAAAACAAAGGCTTTGAGAAGTGCATATGGTTGGTGGACCAGTTAAGCACTACAAAGGCTTAGAAAAGAAGACTAACATTGGAACCACAGCCCAAAGAAGGCAGGTCAGGACTTTCATTCTGAACCTAGGTGGGTTAATTTTCTGTTAAAACAAATTACCACCACCAACATTCTCCAAAGCATATTAACAGGACCAAAAGTCTCATAATATTCAAGATATCTAGGACACAATTACTTGATATACAAAGAACAAGGAAAATCTGAACAGTTCTCAAGTGAAAACATAACAGACACCAATCTTGAGATGATGCAGATGTAGAATTATCAAAGACTTAAAAGAACTATTATAACCATACTCCATGAAGTTAGATCAAACACTATTGAAAAGAATGGAAAGAGGAAAAGTTGTCAGCAAAGAAATAGAGCCTGTAAAAAAGAAACAAATGGAAATTTTAGAACTGACAATTATAATAATTGAAAATTCATTGGAGAGGCTTAATAGGAGAATGGATATGACAGAGGAAAGACTAGTATAAGAAAACTAGAAACCAATGTCCCTATGAACAAAAACATAAAAATCAAATATTAGCTAACAGAACCCAGTAATATAGTAAAAGGATGTTACATCATAAACAGGTGGGGTTTATTCAGGGAATGCAAGGCTGGTTTAACATTAGGAAACCAAAGTAATACATAATACAAACAGACTAAATAGGAAAAACTGCATGATCATATCAACAGATGCAGAGGAAGCACTTGACAAACTTCAACATTCCTTCATGATAAAAACTTTCAGCAAACTGGTGATAGAAGGGAACATCTTTCACCCAAAAAGGAGTATTTACAAAAAAACAAAAACAAAAAAACCCCCAAAAAACTAAAGCTAACATCATAATTAATGATGGAAGACTGAAAGGTTTCCCACTAAGATCAAGAACAAGGCAGTGATATTCACTCTCACCAGTCCTCCTTCTGCAATATAATACTGGAATTTTTATCCAGTGCAACAAGGCAAGAAAAAGAAATAAAATGCATATAGACTGGAAAAGAAGAAAGAGGATTGGTACTATTTTCAGATGACATGATTGTCTATACAGAAAAATCTCAAGGAATGTATAAAAATTTTCTAGAACTAATTAGTTACTTTAGCATGGTCACAGAATACAAAGTCAATATGCAAAAAAAACCAAGCATATCTTTATATAATAGCAATGAACACTTGGAACCCCCCTCCCAATTTTAAAGCACAATTTACAATAGATTTAAAAAATACATGCAAATCTAACAAAATATGTGCAAGATATTCTAAAAATATGCTCCAAAAGACAAAACTCTGATAAAAGAAATTAAAGATCCAAATTATTGGAGAGATATCCAAGTTCATGGGTTAGAAAACTCAATATTGTTTATAATGTCATTTCACCACAAATTCATAAGTAGATATAACACAATTTCAATAAAAATACTAGCAGGACTTTTTTTATGGATATTCCCCAGAAGATTATAAAATTTATGTGAAAAGTCAAAAGAACTACAGTAGCCAAAATAATTTTAGAAAAGAAGAAAGTTGGAGGACTCACAGTATGAGACACACCATGCAGTTACAGTAAACACAACAGTGTGGTGTTGGTGTCAAGGAGACACATAGATGAATGGAACAGAGCAGGAAGTATAGAAATAAATCCACACAAATAATGCCAATTGATTTTTGACACAGGTGTACAAGTAATTCAATTGAAAATAGTCTTTTCAACAAATGATGGTGGAATATTGGACATCCATATGCAAAAAATTGAACCTTGAACAATCCCTCACATCTTATACAAAAATTAACTCAAAATAGATTATAGACCTAAAGGTAAAATATAACACTTTTAGAAGAAAACATAGGAGAAAATCTTTGTGAATTTGGGTTAGACAGCTAAACACCAAAAACATGATCCATAAGAGAATAAGTTGGTAAATTCGATTACAGCAATGAAGTTTTGCTCTGACCGGTGTGAGGAGATACCTCATTGTAGTTTTGATTTGCATTTCTCTAATGATTAGTGATGTTGAGCATCCTTTCATGTGTTTGTTGGCAATCTGTATATCTTCCTTGGAGAAATGTCTATGTAGGTCTTCTGCCCAGTTTTGGATTGGATTGTTTGTTTTTCTGATATTGAGCTTCATGAGCAGCTTGTATATTTTGGAGATTAATCCTTTGTCAGTTGCTTTGTTTGCAAATATTTTCTCCCATTCTGAGGGTTGACAGATGAATGGATAAAGAGGATGTGGCACATATATACAGTGGAATATTACTCAGCCATAAAAAGAAACGAAATTGAGTTATTTATAGTGAGGTGGATAGACCTAGAGTCTGTCATACAGAGTGAAGTAAGTCAGAAAGAAAAACAAATACCGTATGCTAACACATATATATGGAATCTAAAAAAAAAAAAAGAAAATTGCTCTGATGAACCTACGGGCAGGACAGGAATAAAGACGCAGACTTAGAGAATGGACTTGAGGGCACGGGGAGGGGGAAGGGTAAGCTGGGACGAAGTGAGAGAGTGGCATGGACATATATACACTACCAAAAGTAAAACAGATAGCTAGTGGGAAGCAGCTGCATAGCACAGGGAGATCAGCTTGGTGCTTTGTGACCACCTAGAGGGGTGGGATAGGGAGGGTGGGAGGGAGATGCAAGAGGGAGGAGATATGGGGATATACGTATACATATAGCTGATTCTCTTTGTTATACAGCAGAAACTAACACAACCCTGTAAAGCAGCTATGCTCCAATAAAGATGTTAAAAAAAAAAGTTTTTCTCTGGAAAAGAGAATGAAAATTTAAGTTCCAGGCTGAGAGAAAATATTTGCAAATCACTTATCCAATAGAATATATGAAGTACACTCAAAATTCAACAATTAAAAGACAAACAACCCAATTAAAAATAAGAAGAGTTTTGAAGAGACCCTTCACCAAAGAAGATATACAGATGGCTATAAGCACATGAAAATATGCTAAATATCATTTGTCATCAAGAAAATACAAATTAAAGCCACAATGAGATAACAATACAAATCTGTTAGAATGACTAAAGTATAAAAAAAAACCCCAAAAAACTGACAACATACCAAATGCTGGTGAGGATACAGAGCATTTGGGATTCTCACACATCGCTGCTAGGAATACAAAATGGCACAGTCCCTCTGGAAAGCAGGTTGGCAGTTTCTTAATAAGTTAAACATACTCTAATCATATGACTCAGCAATCCCACTCCTAGGTATCTATCCTAGAGAAATGAAAACTTTTGTTCACACAGAAGTCTGCATGTGAATGTTTACAGCAGACTTACTCATGATTACCAAAAACTGGAAATGACCCAAATGTCCTTCAGCAGGTGCTTGAATAAAAAAACTATGACACATCCATACAATGGAATAATATTTGAATGAACTGTTATGTGTAGCAACTTGAATGCATTCTACTGAGTGAAAGGAGTCAGACTCAAAATGTTTCCCACTATTTGATTGCATTCATATGACACTCAAGAAATGGCAAAATTATAGTGAAGGAGAACAAATCTGTATTTGCCAGGGCTTAGGGCTGTGGTGGAGTTGTGACTATGAAGGGGCAGCAAAAGGGAATTTTGGGGGAGTGAGTGAACTGTTCCGTAACTTGATTGTGGTGGTGGTTGCACAATTCAGTGCATTTGTCAAAATTCAAAAAACCGTACCACAACTATCAAGTGTATTTACTCTTCATAGTTAAAAATAAATTACGAAAATGGACCAGTTTGGCTGGTACTGTCCTTTGCCTTAGCTCCCTCGCCTGCCCACTTTGTCCTGGCTGGACTGTGGAGGTGATGGTTGGAGGTGCAGCTGCCATTTGGTGACTGAGGGGAGAAGCTTGAGGATAAATGCCAAAAGACCAAGGCTGATGGAGGGGTGTGGACAGAATCTCGGTCTTTTAATGCATTGCTGAACCCTAGACCATATTCCTCGCGAGTAGTGGCTCACCAAGGGTGGAAGGCAATCCACGTGGCATGCAGGCAATAAGGGGCTGCATTGTCTGTAGAAAATTTAAAACAATAATAAAACCGACTGGAAGTCAGTCTGCTTTTCCTGCCAGTAGTTCTAAACAATGCTAGGGACAAAATACTCCTCCTCCCCCAAATAAATCTTTTGTCAATCCAAGTTGTGGACAACTGTTCCAGTTACTGAGTTTTAATGACATGTATGTAAGTTACAGTCAGTCAGCTACAGGATACATATGAACTGAAATACATGTGTTTGTTTAAAGAGTAAACTAGAGAGGTTTCCCCTAGATTCAGATTCCTTTGGGTTTTTCAGCGATCACTCCAGCAAGTCTGTTTCATTCTTTTAAATTTTAAACACACAATTAGAAATTCTGAGTGGCAATAGAGAATGACTGAATTGAAGTAACTCAAATTCGGATTCTCTATTTTAACAATCATTGTGCTACCATTGTTTATTTCAAATCTGCTGCTTAAACAGATATGTACAAGGCTTGGAGACACAGAGTGCACTCAAAGCAAAACAAGATGATTCTGTTACCAACTTACTGGGGGTTCTCTGAATTAACTTCTATGCCGACTATGATGTTCATTAAAAGATATGTAATAAAATATGCTAGTGTGTTGAAAATAATTTTGTTGTAAAGAGGAGATTTAAAAAATGCTTCATTGCAGTTGTTGCATATGCTGGGTAGGCAATCGCTCTTGACTTCTTGTGAGATAAACACACAGATATGTCAGCCACATGAAACAGGCTTTCTGCTACTTGCAGGTGAACTCAAGCCCATGTTTCTTGTTTTCATATGTGGTGTTAGAGGTCTTGGGGAAAAACAGCACAAAAATAAAACCCATTGAAAGACTCCACACCATCAGATCTTTGATTTCATCTGGACTCATCCCATAGCGGTTCAGGGCACATGGGCTCTCTCTGGTTGGGGGACGGCTGTATGTACTTATCCTCTGTTTAGTCTGCCTTTGCAAATGGCAAACTTTAATCAGAGGAAGAGTTTCCTTGTGGGGAAATTGATCTCTATGATGATTAAAGTTGAAAATAATTCTAATAGAATAATTCAGTTTGCTTTTTAAGTATGTTGCTGTTTATTTCACAATGCTGGGAATGGAGTTATCCTTTGGCTCTGCTTCTAGGGAATGGGCCAGGTGGCCACACTGGGCTGCATGGCCCTATGTCATGTTAACTGTGTGTATCCTGGCAGGAGACGGTTAGTCCTGGCCACATCCTGTTCTTCCTCCTCCTGCTATTGTCTCTGTGAAGGCCGGGCCCACCCCTTGTTCATTCATTCCTTCTTTCTGCATCATCCGTTGGGCTTCTTCTTTGCTAATTTCAGGGATGCATTGATGAATCGAAGCACATGTAGCCCCTGACCTTTGGGAGCCCACATTCTCATGGGAAGAGAGAAAAGAAGCAAATATTCCCAAGAGTTCGTTTATAATTATTAGCTGTGCTAAGGTAAGTAAAGGGAAGTTAAATAGAGCTGGGAAAGTATAAAGGAGGCACCGGTTAATCTAGGGGTTTGGCAAAGCTTACAGAGGAAGTGATGGTCTTTATGGGGCCAGGGAGCTCTTGGTGTCTGCCTGCCCCAGAAGTTACTGCTGCATCCTCATCTTGCTTAGGGGAGTTTGAGGAGATTCGGTCCCTTGCAACCAATGCTAGAAAGGCAATTAAAAAACAAAACCTCTTCTGAGTTCAGAGAAATCCACATCAAATGAAGGAATTCCAGGCACCAGGAAAGAGGGTGGTGGGAGATATTTTTGAGGTGAGGGGCCTTCTCATTGCTTTTCAAACAATCAGGCCAACTCTAAGGCCTTCCTGAGTAAGAAGGTGCTTGTGAAATTTGAGCAGGGGAGCAGTGGTCCTCTGGTTGGTGGGAGGGTTGCCCATCGTGGTGGAGAGGTTCCTGGTCTCCTGGCCCAGGAGTGAACCATGCCATTAATTCCAGGCCTGCAGAAGTACGGAAAGCTGTGCTCTCAGGAGCCCGGGCACAGCCCTCTGGCTTTCCTGGGAGTTTCACTGTGTTAAAATGCATTGGCTGTGAGTCAACATTTCCCTCGCAGTGGGGGGCTCTGCGCCTGAGTTCCTTGGCCTCATTTCCTTCCCAGGACCTCGATGACTGGCAGGCAGCTGTGAATGACAAGTCCTGAAAATAAGAGAAGGGGGTTGGCAGGGGGCAAACAGCCCTGAGTTGGCAACAAAGCTCTTAGCTCTGGGGCCATGGGAATAGCATCTAGCCACATCCAGAAAGTGCATCTCTGGGTGAGTGCGGGGGAGCCAGTTGCAGGTCCCAGGGAAAGTGGAGCCTGTGGAAGAGGCTGCCAGTGCAGACAGAGGCTCACACGGGGCATGAGGAAGAATGAGACTGGCAAGAGTGTCCTGGATGGCTTCTTAGCTGGCCTGCTGGTACCCTGTCTCTCAGGAGACGGATGGATGGCCAGGACACCACCTCACAGTCCCTGCTGGACATGAGCTTTTATTCTGACCCCTGGGCTGGGAATTTGAAAAGCTGTGTCCTGGTCCCAACTCTGTGCTGACATGCTGTGGGACACCTGGCGATGCCTGAGCTCTCTAAGCCTCAGTCTCCTTATCCAAAAATGGAGATTCAGCTCCATGAGCTCCAAAGTGACTTCCTGCTCTATCACGATATCTTGTTAAAGCCTCGCTCTTCTTACGCATTTTGCCCGCTATTGACTCACCTTGATCTTGTCTTTATGACAACATAGAAAATGTGGGAAACAAGATCCTTTGCTATTTGGTTGACAGGCTTCCATGGAATGAGAAACCTCCACATTTTGGAGTCATTTATGATCATAGATTCAGATTCTTTCTCACAGTCTCATATGCAACCCCAAATGTACTTAGAGTTGGTATTGCAACCATCTTTTCAGTCCAGGGGGCAGAATTTGCCAAACCATGGGCAACTGAGGTTGAGAAGGAAGATGGGATTCTGTGACTATTTGCTAAAAGCTTGTGAGATTCTGCTGTTTCAGATTTTTTTGTGAAATTTTGCAAATGTATTTTAAAAGCTTCTTATTTTAATAGGGCTTCCCTGGTGGTGCAGTGGTTGAGAGTCCGCCTGAGGTTGCAGGGGACATGGGTTTGTGCCCCGGTCCGGGAAGATCCCACATGCTGCGGAGCGGCTGGGCCCGTGAGCCATGGCCGCTGAGCCTGCGCGTCTGGAGCCTGAGCTCCGCAACGGGAGAGGCCACAACAGTGAGAGGCCCTCATACCGCAAAAAAAAAAAACAAACAAAAAAAACACTTCTTATTTTAATAGTCTAAATAATCTAAAATGCTGTAAAGAGAGTGCAGAGGGAGCTCCCTTATACCGTTCATCCAATTCTGTTGACGTCTTATGTAACCGTGGTACATTTATCAAAACTGAGAAATTAACATTTGTACGCTACTATTAACTAAACTGTAGGTTTCATCTGAATTTCCCTAGTTTTTCCAGTCTTTCTTGGTTCTAGGATTCAACCAGGATACTATGGGACATGTAGTCACCCTGTCCCCTTAGTGTCTTCTGACCTATGACAATTCCTGTCTTATTTTCCTCCATGACCTTGATACTTTTGAATAGCTCTGATCATATATTTTGAGGAATGCCCCTCAAGTTGGTTTTCTCTGATATTACCTCACAATCAGACTGGGGTTTTGGATTTGGGAAACAATACCACAGAGAGGAAACACCCTTTTTATCGTACAGTATCAGGGGTCCGTGACGTCAACGTGAGTTATCACCGTTGATGGTACCTTGATTGTTGGGTTGGGGTGATATTGGACACCTTCCCCATTGGAAAGTTACTATTTTCCTCTTTACAGTTGTTAGAGGTGAGTGTGCATGTTTTTTTATGCTTTTAAATCTATTGGGGGTTATGATTTCCAAGTCCAGGTCCTAGTCAAAAACACTTCTTCCTGTCCTAAGGAATGTAAGTCTCTGAGATTAAAATGTAATCATTGTTCAAAGTGCTTTGGGAGGTTAACAATAGCAGGTTTAACTGGGACCTGTGCAAATTAGGGGAAAAGAGGACACCAAGTGACTGAATGTCTCCCACACTGTCTCCTGCCAATTGGTTCCATGAGGCACTCACCCAAGTTATGGATGTAGACTGTGGCCGTAAAAAGGAGATTGGTTTGTTGGCCTACGTGACTCTTAGGCCCATGACTTTGACCTCATGGTCAGCATCATGGCCCTAGATGGCCAGGCACCCCATTTAGGCAACTGTCAACCTGCAAGCGGTCTGCTTTGGATGATTTGCACATCTGGCCCCATTTGCCTGGGGTCTAAGGATGTCAGTACTTGCCGCTGATCAGAAGGTAATCTCACGTCCACTGCAAGTAAGGGACCTGGGGAGAGCAGGCGGTCCAAATGTCTGCTGGGCGTAGGTTCATAGGAGACTTTGCTGGGGGCTCATCCCCTGTATTGCCCCACTCTGTTCATCAGGG
The DNA here is from genome assembly GCF_937001465.1 of Orcinus orca. Classification (NCBI taxonomy): domain Eukaryota; kingdom Metazoa; phylum Chordata; class Mammalia; order Artiodactyla; family Delphinidae; genus Orcinus; species Orcinus orca. Next base: position 25,698,066 of record NC_064573.1, read on the forward strand.
GCCAGCCATTGAGCTATTGTTCCAAGAGGAAGCCTCTGGGTCACTTTTGCTGCCTTCCTCAAGTCACAATGACTTGAAACAGGCAACATCTGACAGTGCAGGAGCCCCTTGCAGCCCTGGGTGAAATTATGATAACAAGAGAAAAAAGCTATTACTGCCACCATGCTTTCATTATGCAAATGATATTAAGATAGGCTTTGTGGATCGCCCCTGGCTATGCTATAATCTCCATGCAGTGATTATAATGTGTCAAACTTAGTCATTTTGATTATGACATGTTAATTACATGCCATCCTCATGTAGACATGAATATTACTTCCTGTCAGACAAAACACAAATTGGGCCATTGTTAGTTGGTTAGTTGTGTGTATGTGTTTTAACTTCTTTTTTTATTAAATGGATTAAAATATTTAAAAGATATGTAATATTGCAAACTGATTAAATACTGGTCTACTCCTCCATGCTCTGCTGGGTGGAGGGGGGGAATGTGGCTCACTTGGACTGCTTGGGTTGCATTTTTGAGCTCTGGGTGCCGTTGGCAAAATGGGGTTTCCTGGGAAACAAGAAGGCTGAATTGTTGGGGAGGGGGGGTGGGAGCAAGTGGGTAAAGTGTGGCTGGGGGGGAAGCATTTAAAAACTCCAGGCCCAGTGTGGATTGGGAGACAGAGCAGAGGGTCATGATCACATGGCTGCTAGGGCTGCCTGAGAAGGATGCCTGATAGGTTGGCCGATGGAGAACCAGAAGGGTCCCTGCAGACCCTCAAGTCCACTTCTCCTTTCACAGAGAGGATATTCAGGATCCAGAGAGGTGAAGGAACTTGTCCAGGGTCACCCAGTCAGGCTGAGAAAGAACTAGGACGCAGCATCGCGCCACTGTGACTTGAGACGGCCATTTCCTTGTGACAACAGAAGGGTTGGTCTGGTTTCACGGGAACCGCCATGTTTCCTCCAAGTGACCACTGAGAAGGGGCTCTTTGATGCATTCATTCATGGGTTGGAATCAAGTCCAAGCCTCCCAGCTTGGTATCCATGGTCCTCCACAATCCGGCTCCATCAGGCTCAACTGCTAGTCTCATCTACCATAACTCCTTTACATCTGTAAAAATATTTTCTACTGCATCATTCTCCAATCTTGACTCTTCATTCCTTTGGGCTAACACAAAATCTGAAATAATAATAAGAACAGTTATTTATTTAGTATATTTTTACTGGTATTTATTTACTATGTTCTAGCTGCCTGACACCCCACCCACCCCACACTTTATTTGTTTGAATTCATTTAGCTTCACAGCACCCTATCAAGGCTGTTTTAATAGTATTACCATATAATTGATGAATAAACTGAGGCACAGGGGGCTTAATCCAGGGCAGTCTGCCTCCTGAGCCCATTCTTCTAACTTTTAGAATCCGCTGCCTCTCTGAATTAATGTTTTCTTTCCTTTCTTCTTTAAATTGTATTTGTCTTTCAAGACCCACATCCATTGTTTCTTTTCCAGGAAGCTTTCCCTGCTGTAGGAGATTATATTATTATTCACAAATACTTTCTATCTTCCCTGGGGAGGGTAATATCTCCTTGTTCCATGTGATGGTGCCGTGGCCATGTGGCTTGCTTTGGTCATAACGTGTAAGCAGAATGACACTCAGTGTGGAATTTCATGACATGTGAATGGGAATGACAAGTATCACACCCAAGCAGAAGCTTTACCAGCCAATTCTCTCCTTTCTGGTTGTCGTCACAAACAAATGTCCTAGACAGTGACCGCTGTCCTGCCTCGGTTCCAGAATGAAAATGACACGGAGCAGTGCAGCTGGCCCACATGCAGCGAGTTAGAGACAAATCAGATAGGATCTGCTGCTGTTGTGAGACACATACAGTTCAGGTCCTTTGTTACCCCAGTAGAACTTAGTCTATCCTGACTGATGCGTCTGCTTCCCCAAGGAATCTCAATCCGCCCCGGCCCCCTGGCCCAGCACTTCCTCTCTGTACCTCTTGGCCTGTCTGGAGCCACGTGGTTAGCTGAATTGTCACACTTCTCTCTTCTCCCTAACAAGACTGTCCTACTTTAAGGGCAAGCCATGTGCCTTACACTTGTCTGCTGCTTCCTTCTCCCATCTAGAACAGTCTAGATACATAGTAGTTTCTCAGTACATGCATACCTATTGTTTTTGATCATTTTTTTTTTAATCAATGAGGACATTTTACTGAGATCCCATGCAGCCAGTCCAGGGGCTCTAGTGACCATGTTTCCATCCCTCCTCACCCCTCTTAACATCCAGTCTCCTCTCAAAGCCACCATTTGTACCCTCTCCTTATGTGCTGGGGACCTAGGAGAACAGCAGGCAATCTTGCCTCAGAGTGGGTCTTCTTAGGGCTTGGAGAGGGGTTTTCAAAGTCAAAGAGCTCTATCACCAAGCCCAGCCTGAATTCCCTCCATGTTCCTCATGACGACCCTCCAGACTTAACATCTTGGGCCCTGGCTGATGGGCTGGACCATTTGATCTCCCCAGGTTCCTCCCAGCTTGAATAGCCATGAGTTCAGGCTCGGTGTTTAGAGTAGCGGGGTAGCTAGTTGGAGGAGAGAACAGTGGGATTAATATCTCTGCCCTCTCTCTTGGTGCCACTGGGCAGAAGAGGAGGGATCTCTTGAGGATTGAATGAGCAAGAGTAGCAATCAGAAGAAGGTAGGCTGGCATCAAGGTCAATAGCTGGGACCAGAGGCTCTTCTGAGACTAAAATGTCCAGCATCAGAGGAGGTTGTGTCAGGTGTCCATGCTGGGTCCATCCATTGGACCTTTCTTACCCATTCCTGTTTTTTTAGGGGAACGGCCCATCTAAACCTACCAGCCATCAGCATCAGAATCTGAAGCGGGGGCTCTTACCAGTGGGCATTGGAGGTGAGCTCATCTCCATAAGAGCCCCTTGGAAGTCACCTGGGGTTATACAGATGGAAGGGCTTATCACTGAACTATAATTTCAACAAAGGTGGCACAATGCTCTGTTCTGCTATGATGAAATGTGTCATTAAATATAGAAATAGATCAAACACCTTCCCACTGAGGTCCTCTGGTACCAAGTATCTAGGTGAAAAGCTGAATATCTGTGAGAGCTCACAAAATGTGAAGGAGGTGGAAGAAAAAAAAAGCCCTCACCAGGGAGATATACTTAACTAGACTTATAAATAGCCTGATCACGGCTCATTTGATTAATTTGGGGAAAAAGAGTAGAAGTGTTTTGCCAATTCATCAGATTTCATGCTTTCAAAGCAGTTGCTAATGTAAATATTAACATCCCCAAATGAACAAATTGTCTTTGGTAATTAAATGCCCTAATTTACAGGTTCCATTAATAGAGAAGAGAAATAATTTTCCCCTTAAATTAACTTTTCTCCCCTTCTCCCTTCCCCTATTTAAACTTGATGTTATACATCAGTGGATATCTTTGCGGAGAGGATGGGAAGGAGTCTGGGGTTTTCTCTTTCATGCTCTGAGTGTGGAGGACTGACTTTGTCCCTGGAGCTAGAGCTCAAAATGAGCAGAGTGAGGGCCTGCCCCCAGAGAGCTTAACCTCCCCTGCGTGTGGCAGGGTGAACTCAACCCTGAAAAATGGCTGTTCCGGGACCACTGGCCTTGGCCTGTGGCGTGGGATCAGGAGTTGTCCCAGTGAATGTGTGAGATATACCTTCTTCTGCTGTCTCTTCCTAGATTGGGATGCACCCCTTGGGAAACTCACACTGAGGGAAGGTGACCATTGACCTGGCCCCAACTGTGAAGTCATCATGTTTGGTCTTTGCAGTATCTCTCTCTTTTGCAATCCCTCTTATCCCACAGGACTCCCCTAAGGAGCCCAAGACTGACCTACTGCTCAACCCCCTCAGATGACTACTCTCCACCAGCTACTGTCTGGTAGCTGCTGAGTGTTCCCATTTTTCTAGGGAGCTGAAGATTCAAGAGCTGGCATTAGCCAAACAGATCAAGCTTAAGTGGGTAGCCAGCTCCTCTGCCATAGTGTGGCAGCTGTGGGGTGGGTATGTTTGGACAGGAGGGCCTTCACCCTTCAATTCACACCCCATTTTCTATGATTCTATTTTATTTATTCAATGGCAGCCCTATGTCTCCTATTATCCCTTCATAGGTTGGGCCTAGGATGAGGTGAGTGAGGCACCAGGGGTGCCAAATTGAAGAGAGTTCTGGGTCGGCCTCTGCAGGACCCTGAGAGTGAGTTCCTCCTTCAACTTGTGCCCTAAGCTCCTCACTCACTTCCCCTAGTCCTGGCCCTGGCCCTTCAACACCACCAAAGGAGGTGGCAGAGGCGTCAGTGACTGCCAGCCCTCACTGGTTATTCCACCAATATAAGCACAGAGCCTGGACTCATGGGCCACAGAGGTAGGAGGAACTGGAGAGCAACTCTGGTCCTGTCCAGGACTTTTGGGGATGAGGCAGCTGGGGCTCAGCGATGTTAAGAGACTCACTTAGTTTCCTACATCTGAGTGGGGGTGAGGGGCAGAGTCCCAGCTGTGGTGTCCTGTTGTCAGGAACCCCACCAGCACAGAGGAAGGGTTTCTACATGATGGATGTGGCTGACCCTTGTTTAGCAAGGCTCACTTCCCTTTGAGAAGCTGTCTCTGTAGTCATGGTTGCCACCATCCTGTTTCCCTGTTTTTGTTTTTTTTTGTTTTTGTTTTTGTTTTTGCAGTACACGGGCCTCTCACTGTTGTGGCCTCTCCCGTTGCGGAGCACAGGCTCCGGACGCGCAGGCTTAGCGGCCATGGCTCATGGGCCCAGCCGCTCCACGGCATGTGGGATCTTCCTGGACCGGGACACGAACCCGTGTCCCCTGCATCGACAGGCGGACTCTCAACCACTGTGCCACCAGGGAAGCCCCTGTTTTATACTTTGCTGCTGGTTCAGTCACACAAATCTTCTCTAATTTCCAGGTGAGTCCAGCTGGAGTATTTAGATGAGACTTTATTAAAGGTACATGGATAACAAAAAGGAAAGGAAAAAGCAGAAATAAGATCATGTAGATACTAAAGCTCAGCTCATACATCTTCACTTGGGATCCTCTTTGTGATGTGCCTATCTAAATTTCAGAGTCTTGGAAAGCTAAATCTTACACTTTTTTTTTTTTTTTTGTGGTACGCGGGCCTCTCACTGTTGTGGCCTCTCCCATTGAGGAGCACAGGCTCCGGACGCGCAGGCTCAGCAGCCATGGCTCACGGGCCCAGCTGCTCCGCGGCTTGTGGGATCTTCCCGGACCGGGGCACGAACCCATGTCCCCTGCAATGGGGACTTTTTAGTCCCCTGCACAGGCGGACTCTCAACCACTGTGCCACCAGGGAAGCCCTAAATCCTACACTTTTAAGACTCCCTTGCAGCTAGGGTTCTGGCAGAGAATTAAATTATTTCCACTAGATATACTAGATACATTGCGTGAGATTTGGATGGGAGAAGAGAGGCCAGGGCAATTTTCCTGAGAGTTTGGCTATTGCTGTGGAGAAGCATGGTGTGAGCACCTTGGGTTTCTGCAGCAGAGTTTTGGGTACAAACACTAGCTCTGAGGGTGTTGAGGGGCAGCTGTAGTGACCTCCTTATTTCTGGATTGCACTGGTGGGGGGGCGAGGGAGGATGCTCTTCAATTAAATATGTCTCCTGGGGGCTCCCAATCCCCACCTTCTGCAGGCTGGCTGTACCTGCTTGGGTGTCATTCTTGGAGGACCAGGATGCAGCACATTCCTTCAGCCCTTCCATTAATTCTGTAAGGACCAGTTTCTCATGTTAAATCATTTTCGGCTTAATATAAATGGAACGATTTTTGTTTCCTACGTGAATTTTGCCTGATGCTCCCATGTCCTTGGCTAAAGCCTGCTTGTCCGTCTCAGGTCCCTTGTCTCCCATATCCAGTCCAGGAAATGTGCATCATCTTCAGAGGACTGCCTCCCTCATCTATGGGGTATTGCTTCACTCTTTGACTGTAACAGCTTACACATGTCAGAACCGACATATTTATCCCGAAATAGCAGCAGGAGAGGGCAGTGGGTGGGATTGGGATCTTGGTTACAGTTTCTCCTTTAGTAAATGGTTTCTGTCCCATGTCGCCCCAACCAATTATAATTCCTCATACACGTGCGCACAAAGTCAAAGGCCCAGCGGCCGTCATGTGCTAGGAATTGAGAGATCCTTTAAGCCCCAGGGTCTCTCCTGTCTGGAGAGCTGATGTCTCAAAGCACCAGGCCCAAAGCTGCCAAACGCCCCGGGCCCCATAAGTAAAGCCACTGAAAAGCTTCGTGGAAGGCCGTGCCCTGAGCAGAATTTTCAGGGAGGGGAAGGAAGTAGAGGCTGAAGGGTATTATCACTCTAAGGCATAAGAGGGCAGAAATGATCCACGGTGACCATTCCATTACACCTAATACCCTGTCTACACGACTGTGTTCTAATTCAGAATTTGACATGTTTTCATATTTTGAATTACCTACGTATTGCTGTGTAAGACAATACCCCCAAACGTACCGTCTTAGCATAACAATCCTTTATGATAGCACAGAGTTTCTGAGGGTTAGGAATCTAGAAGCAGCTCACCTGGCTGGTTCTGGCTTAGGGGTTGCAGTCAGGATGATGGCGGAGGTGTTGTCGTCTGAAGGCTTGGCAAGGATGGAAGATCCACGTCTAAGTTCACTCACGTGGCTGTTGGCAGGAGGCTTCAGTTACTCACCATGTGGGTCTCTCATGCCAGCTGCCTTCCCTCAGAGCAAACGATGAAAGAGAGAGAGATAGAGAGGGAGGGCACAAGACAGAAGCTGTAGATTTTTTGTAAACTAATCTGGCGGAGCTCCATACCATCACTCCTGCCATATTCTATTGGTAACAAGGACCAACCCCTGGTATAATATACGAGGGGACTGACTCTCCAAGGGTGTGAATGTAGGAAGCAGGATCATTGGGGACCATCTTGGATACTGGCTACCACAGAGTGCTTTCTATTTTTTGCCAGAGTGCTGATTTTATGCACATTTCTTTTTTCTTTTTTAAATTTATTTAATTAATTTTTTTTTATTTTTGGCTGCATTGGTCTTTGCTGCTGCGTACGAGTTTTCTCTAGTGGCTGTGAGCGGGTGCTACTCTTTGTTGCGGTGCGCGGGCTTCTCGTTGTGGTGGCTTCTCTTGTTGTGAAGCAGGGGCTCTGGGCATGCGGACTTCAGTAGTTGTGGCACACGGGCTCAGTAGTTGTGTCTCATGGGCTCTAGAGTGCAGGCTCAGTAGTTGTGGCGCACGGGCTTAGTTGCTCCACGGCATGTGGGATCTTCCCGGACCAGAGTTCGAACCTGTGTCCCCTGCATTGGCAGGTGGATTCTTAACCACTGAGCCACCAGGGAAGCCCCATGCACATTTCTATACATAGCAAAATTTGGTGGACAGCACACCTTAGCCACAACTCCAATTTTGACCCCTAAACAGACCAACAGATCCAAATGTAGGATTTGGAGCTTGGTGTCTAACCAGATTAGACATATTTCCATTTTTTAAATATTGCAGTGGGTATTTTAAATGTTTCGGTGATAGGAAGAAAACATTTTCTCAATCTGCAAGGATATTTTACATACCTTCTTGAGCCCAGGAATTGAATTGCTTACTTTTAGCTTGACCATGGTAATGTTGGCTGCGACACCCCCCGACCCCCATCCCCAGTGCACTTGGATCCGTCTCCACTTGCTCCTCACATCAGCTCTGCTCTCTCCTTTAGCTTCTTCAGAAGACAAAGCACAAGCTACCAGCCCATTAAGATAACTTTGGAACCACTTAAGATGGGCTATTTCAAAAGGTACCAAATTCCCTGATCTTATAACTGCACCATTTAACTAGATCACCCTGTAAAGAGAAAATGCGTTAAAAATACCAGTTAATTACTTTTTTTTTAATTCCCAAGGCACAAATAAGTCCTAGTTAACTGTCTTTGCACATTTATATATTTAGACATCAGGGTGTCACAGAGAGCCAGCAGGCCCCGAAGTGGAGGACAGCTGACTCTAAGTAACAAGACTGGCTTCCTTAGTAACTTAGGGACACATGCCATCAGGAGATCAGGCTGAAAGACCCCAGGAAGAAAATCCTCCAGCCAAGGCCTTGTTAGCAATTCGTTTATGGAGAACACACACTGTTGGCCTGAGTCATACGGTGTGCCGTGATTAGAAGTGTCGATACTAAGAGATGTTAATTAAGCCTAGTCCTTGCCTGATGTGTCAGATGAGTAAAATCCAAAAGCAGATTCAATTTACTCCTCAGAGGCAATTAGCATTAAAGAAATCCCAAGGACTAAAAACTTTAATAAAATACAATTTTGGAGCTGAAAAATGATCATCTTTTTCCCTCTCTCCATTGGGACTTTAGAAATGACAATCGACAAAGGCCTGTATAAGGAGACCCTTGTAAAATGCACTCATATCACATCAAAGATGTCAGATAGAGCTGGTTTTTACGGGCTAGTACAGCACCTACTTCACGTTTAGATTGACTTTTTTAAAAAGAAACTCGGCTCTCCAGTGGTCCCAAATGTTTGGAAGCAAATATGTATTGAATTAATGAACGAGTAAACAGTAAGTCCCAGCCAAAGTAGGCTTTGCCTATTGATACATAGAAACTCAAGCTCTTTATCAATGGGAGAGCTTCTTAGGCTCCATCTCAGAGCCCAGGCACCTTTACTTGACCCAGGCACTGGTGAAGGGAGCTCAATTATCTGGTTTTTGGATAACCAACAGATCAGAATTGGTGAAGTGAAAAGAGAAGTTGCTGCCAGAGGTTGGCACTGACTGTAGTTAAACACTACAGGTGAAGCCCCCAAAGGATGAAGGGACCGGAGGCTTACAGAAAGCAGACACGAACTCAAAGATGAATGCTACTCGGGGTTATGAAGAGAGGGGCAAACAGCCCTAAATACTTTCTTAGCTTTTGAGGGAATTAATGCATTACAACTCAGTACAAATTCATCTATTCATTCTTTCATTCGAAGAACATTTAAGTGCCAAACAGATGCCCACAGAGAAAATGGGGCACTAGCTGGGTTAAAGCTACAGTGTTCTAGCTTTATGGTTGTGCAAATATTGATTGAGCATTCACATGGAAGGTCCACGCTGGGCATTCTACATTCTCTAGTCTATTTCCAGGTGCCACAAAATTAAAAGCTCAACTCATATTCAGTTTACTCTCTAAAGAAGGCAGGGAGGCCTAAACTACTCTAGGAAGATTTCATCTTTATGGATATAACCAAGCAGATGTAGGTGTTCATCTGAGATCAGTACCTTCTGGAGAGGCAGGAAATGAAATATGATTGTATATGTCTGTGGGCACATGAAGGAGTAAAGGCTGAGTAATCTAGTTTCTATCTTGGGATTGGAGCACAGATACATAGTGGGAGAGTCAGAGCCTCCTGGAAAGACAAGCAAGAACTTCCCAGAATGACGGTCACAAAGCAAGCCCTTGTGCAGTTTGGTGGAATCAAGAAAGCGGCAGTCTTGAGTATGGAAACACCAATAGGGGAGCCCTCTTCAGTGTCAGGGAGAACACAGGATCACCTTCCATCTGCTACTATTCCAGGCAACACAACTTCACCTGCAGAACTTTGAATGATTAGAAACAATGTGGTGATGGTATGCTCATGAAGGGTGTAGATTATTGAATGTACTTTGGGTTTCCTAAAAGATTTATGCCCTCCTGGATCCTCAACAAATGCCAGGCTTCTCCTAGAGCTATAATCTCTTTAAATTAGAAGACTTCAATGAACCATTTTATTTGGGGCTCCTTCATGTGCAACTTGTTCACAGTGCCTCCACGGGCATGCGTGGGTGCAGTGCCATGGTGCTCTGCCTGGTAGAAGGAGACTTCAAGCTGCACCGAGTGATGGGTCCAGGATGGAGAGGGTCTAGGATGCGAAGGCCGATGGCAATGTTAACATGCAACATAAAGGAACAGCACCTCAACAATATGAACCATTTCACAGACAATGGAGCGTGTTTGTATGGGAGGACTTTTAGATTATTATTATGGACTATATAGTCCACATAGGGTATAGAGGATTATATCCTCTTTCTGCAGCTGAGGGTAGGAGGGTCAGTGAGGTTCAAGAATGTTTCCTGGCCATATGGGAAGTTAGAGGCAGAGCTAGAACTGGGCCTTGGGTTTCTTCTCTCCTAGACCGAGCTCTTTCTCACTGCCTCTCAGTCCAAAACCGACCACATAGGGCAGGTAAGAGGATCCTCATTTCCTGGATGGGGGACCTGAGGCTCAGAGCAAGTTAATGACTCTTCTAAGGACACACATGTGATGGTTATTTAATCTTCTAAAGAACAGTTCTTTAGTTTCAAAGGTGGAACCAAGAACTGGTTCTTTCCTTCCAACCGAATGGGTCCTTACATAGAGAACACCAACACATCAAATGGGAGTAAAATCAAGTTTTGTTGACTTTTCTAAAATCCTGAGACCCTTTTAGAGGAGGAGGAGGCAGTGTCAAGATGGGGTTCACAGCATAGATGCTGGGGCCGCATGGCCCCTCATACACTACATAGCCTTACCAATTAACCTAAGTTCTAAGTCCTTTAATTTTCTCATCTGAAAAATGGGGTCAGCAACAGAGTATATTTCATAAAGGTGTTGAGAGGGTTAAATGAGTTAATACATGTCAAAGGCTTTAAGACAGCACGTGGCACAGAGTTAACTGTTAGCTGCCAAGCTGTCACTTAGCTGAGAGGAGGGTAAGAGTTAAAGCTTTGGGTTTTCTATGCAGGATATGGTACCCTTTTCTCTCCTCATGACAAGGGAAAAGGAAGTGCAAGTTGATCTTCTTGGTCCAAATGTCCACGGCCTAAAAAATTCCATACATGTGACAGAAAGTCCAAGGAATAAGCAGAACCAGTAACCCTCTGTTAGCTATTTGCATTCAAATTCAAGACAATTGACTTGAGTTTGGCAAACAAATTGAGCCTTTGATGACATCAGGCGTTAACACCAGAGCTGTGTCCTATTAACACATGATGCATTCCTGCTAGTGGCACTGGCTTTGCAGGCTACACTGGTCTACACTTGACCATGGCAGACGTGATTTTTCGATGAAGAAAGGAATTGAGAGTTACATCTTGTTTATTACAAGCAGAAAGTCTTCCCTCCAAGATCTAAAGCAGGTCCCAGAGCTCAAGGCTTAAAGTGGATTCCATTCAGATAAGTTGCTATATATTCCTTTTTTTTTCCCACCAAATTTTACCCCTCTGTAAATCAATCTGACTACTCTCAAGTCTGTATTTCAATTTAGCAAATATTTGCTATAGTTATTGTGTATTAGACACATTGATAGAACTCAGGGATCCGGAGATGAATGAGATACACTTCCTGCCCTCAAGGAGCTCACAGCCTGTTTGGGGAGGTAGGGATATGAACTCAGGGGAGGTTCATTGAACCAGCCAGGAGGAACGAACCCCCTCCACTTCCCCCTCCATCTTCTGCCCCATCTCTCTGTCCGTCTTTTTAGCAAAACTCTTCAAAAGTCTTCTACTTTCTGTCTCCAATTCCTCTTCCTCCATTCTCACTTGAACTTGCGCCATTTAGACTTTTACCCACTCCTCTCCAATGAAACTGTTCTTGTCAAGTCATAATATTTCTAGATCTAATAGCCAGTTCTCAGTCCTCATTTATTCTAATTCTCAGCAGTATTGAACAGAGTTGATGACTCTCCTAAAAACACTTTCTTCACTTGGCTTCCAGGGGACCCCATACTCCTGTTCTTCTCCCTTCTGTACTGGCTGCTGCTTCTCAGCCTTCTCATTGACCACTTGACCTTGGATCCTCTGGGGCTCAGTTCTTGGAGCTCTCCTTCTCTAGCTACGCTCCCTCCTTTGGTGGACTCATCCAGTCTCAACTACATGCTGAGGACTCTAAAAATTTTAACTCTAGTCTGAACTTCTCTCCCAATTTAAGATTTATATATTCAACTACCTTCTAGATATCTCTACTTGGATGTTTAAAATGCATTTCAAACTTTCCATGTCCCATACAAGGTATTGAGGTATTCATCTCCTAATTCCCAAACCCACCATCTTCCTGTTTATTCAGTTAATGGTAATTAACAGCATCCTTCCATTTGCTCAGGTCAAAAAACTTCTAGATTATCCTTAACCCTTCTCTTTCTCTCATGCCTAACTTTCATCAGCAGCTACATTTGTCTTTGCCTGAAAATTACATGTAGAACCTGATCTCTTCCTATCACCTCCATTGCCACCACCAAGCCATTGTCATCTCTTGTTCAGAATATCGCAATGGTCTCCTCTTCATTTGTCTCTCTGTTTCCATCCTTGTCCCTCTTTTATTGACTCTTAACACAGAAGCCTGTTAAAATGGTCAAATCACGTTACTCCCCAATTCCACTCCCTTCCCCCACATGACTCCCATCCCAGAGTCCAAGCCAAGGTCCTTATGGCGGTCCGTTGAGTAATATTCCATTGTACGGATAGACCACATTTTGTCTGTACATTCATCTATTTGGCATTTGGATTGTTTCCACATTATGGTTATTGTGAATAATGCTGTTATAAACACTGGCATACAGGTATCTGTCCAAGTCACTGCTTTCAGTTCCTTTGGGTATGTTCCTAGGAGTGGAATTCATATGGTAATTTTTTTTTTTTTTTTTTTTTTTTTGCGGTACGCGGGCCTCTCACTGTCGTGGCCTCTCCCCTTGCGGAGCACAGGCTCTGGACGCGCAGGCTCAGCGGCCATGGCTCACGGGCCCAGCCACTCAGCTGCATGTGGGATCTTCCCAGACCGGGGCATGAACCCGTGTCCCCGGCATCGGCAGGCGGACTCTCAACCACTGCGCCACCAGGGAAGTCCCATATGGTAATTTTATATCTAACTTTTGAGGAACTGCCAAAAAGTTTTCCAGAGCAACTGTACCATTTTACATTCCCACTGACTATGAAGAAGGGTTTCAATGTCTCCATATCCTTGCCAACGCTGGTTATTTTTTATTTATTTTTGACAGTCACTCTGCTTCTTGTTTTTCCTTGAAGGGGTCATTCAACCTCTGGTCTTGGTGCCTTGCACTTCCTGTACCTGGAAATACATCTACACAATTGTCACCTTGATATTATTTGTTGTTACTATTATCGTCAGTACTGAATAAAGGAACTTTTAGCTCAAGGCTCTTACACGATGCTGCTGCCTCCTGTTGCCCCCTAGTCAAGGTGAAGTGGACTGGAAATACCCCACCCTCACCCCATTTTTATCAGCACTTGAATTTTTTTAATATATAAATTTTTTAACATCTTTATTGGAGTATAATTGCTTTACACTGGTGTGTTAGTTTCTGCTGTATAACAAAGTGAATCAGCTATACATATATATATATCCTCATGTCTCCTCCCTCTTGCGTCTCCCTCCCACCCTCCCTATCCCACCCCTCTAGGTGGTCACAAAGCACTGAGCTGATCTCCCTGTGCTATGCTGCTGCTTCCCACTAGCTATCTATTTTATATTTGGTAGTGTATATATATCCATGCCACTCTCTCACTTCGTCCCAGCTTATCCTTCCCCCTCCCCATATCCTCAAGTCATTCTCTATGTCTGCATCTTTATTCCTGTCCTGCCCCTAGGTTCTTCAGAACCATATTTTTTAGATTCCATATATACGTGTTAGCATATGGTATTTGTTTTACTCTTTCTGACTTACTTCACTCTGTATGACAGTCTCTAGGTCCATCCACCTCACTACAAATAACTCAATTTCATTTCTTTTATGGCTGAGTAATATTCCATTGTATATGTGCTACATCTTCTTTATCCATTCATCTGTCGATGGACACTTAGGTTGCTTCCACGACCTGGCTATTGTAAATAGTGCTGCAATGAACATTGTGGTACATGACTCTTTTTGAATTATGATTTTCTCAGGGTATATGCCCAGTAGTGGGATTGCTAGGTCATATGGTAGTTCTAGTTTTAGCTTTTTGAGGAACCTCCATACTGTTCTCCATAGTGGCTGTATCAATCTACATTCGCACCAATAGCAGCACTTGAATTTTCTTCAGACCACTGTGGTGTCTGCTCTGTGCTCATCCCCACGCTCTGCTGTTCCCAAGGAACTTGGATCCTCAGAGGGAGACATGAGAAATCATGACAGTGTGAGCCAGGGTCAGAGTAAATTGAGTACTGCTGATGCCTGGTGCTGAGGAAGTTTTCCTCCTCTCTACTTACACCCTTTGCTTGCAGCTCCACAAAGTAGCAGCTGGTTCAGGGAAGGGCAGGTAGAAAAAAGGGGAAGAGAGGGAGGGGAAACTAATACTTCTGGTCTGCTTTCTAAGGCCAAGCCCAACTGGAGGAGCTCTCTAGGCTCCAAAGGTACTGTCTGCATATAGCTTCTGTAGATAGAGAAGGAACACTTCCTACCACACCCAAAAGCAGCTGTCCCCCAACCCCATACCTCCATCGACAGGGGGGAACATGGAGAGCTTATAAGCAAATCTGAGGGAGTTATTTTGCAGCAACCGGCAGCCACCCCTACTTCTGGCCTGACCCATTTTCTTCAGCTACAGTGTGGCTCTAATAATCCCTGCTCTGCTCTCCATTTTGCCTAGAGGCTGCTAGAGTTCATTAGATTAAAAAATCTATAAACTGCTTTGAGCACCTTGGAGGTAAGTGCTCTATAAGTACAATGTAATAATAATAATGCTACAATAATTACCTTGATTAATTTATGCATATGACAAAAAAAGATTCTTAATTAAGAGACATTCCAACAGCATGAACACAGGCCCCATATATTGGAAAGTAATATCACCAGCAGGGATTCTAACTCTGGGCCAGATCAACAAGGATAATGAACCACTCACCCTCGTTTTGAGTGCCCTCTGAGTGTTCAGTGTTACAGGCGATGACCAGGCTCTGGCCAACAGGCTGGAAAGGCAAAAGATGAAAGAGAGGAGTTTGGTGTTGTAATTACATAAAGCACAAACCGAGTTAACCTGAAGGTACTCTTACTAAACTGCAAGTAATTAAGAACCAATGGTGGACTTCCCTGGTGGCGCAGTGGTTAAGAATCCGCCTGCGAATGCAGAGGACATGGGTTTGATTCCCTGATCCGGGAAGATCCCACATGCTGCGGAGCAACTAAGCCCGTGCATCACAACTACTGAGCCTGCGCTGTAGAGCCCGTGAGCCACAACTACTGAAGCCCGTGTGCCTAGAGCCCGTGCTCCGCAACAAGAGAAGCCACCGCAATGAGAAGCCCACACACCGCAATGAAGAGTGGCCCCCGGTCGCTACAACTAGAGAGAGCCCATGCACAGCAACGGAGACCCAACACAGCCAAAAATAAATAAATAAATTTATATATATAAAAAAAGAACCAAATGGTAAGCTAATCAGTGACATCAATAAAATGAATTAGCTGTTTTTTTAAATATAGTCCATACAAGATTTTTGAAATTACCTGCGGGTGGACATAGACCTAGGGTGGAAACAAAATTTTGTGACCCTTCCCTTTCTCTACCATCAAGTTCCTAATCGCTACTAGGGAAGAGATGTGTATTTTGGTGCTGTAGGTGCATTGAAGGATACCCTGGAATGTGAAATTGCTCCAGATATGTCCTCAGTAGCCATAAAGTTCTCCCAAGACTCAACAGCTGTTAGACTAAGATGTGCATCATGCTTTATAGAGAAATGAAAAAGGAGTTTAGTATCACTCAGGAAGGCAATCACACATTCTGTGATCTGTCTTCTCTTTGTTCAGTCAATATTCACTCTTCCCATAAAGACTATTCAAGTGGGCCAATTTGCAGCATTCCACGCGGCAGGATATAAGCCAGGCTACCCTAGGGCTACTGGATGCCAGGTCATGTGTGGTTGCTCCAGACTGTGCACTGGACCTGGGTCAGCTTTGCTATGGCTAGAGTAGCAAGGGTGGTTTACCCAACGGTGTGCTGCAGGAGTTGTCCTAATGCCTTATTTTGTGAGAAAGAGGCTGGAAGGCCACCTTCCTTGAAGGTAACCGTGTATGTATATGTTAAAGCCCCTCCTTTAGCCTGTCCTTGATAATTTCCAGCCCCATCTCCTGGGGGAAGCTATAGGATCATTGAGAGGTATATATATTGAATATATACCACATCTTCCTTATTCATTCATCAGTCGATGGACATCTAGGTTGCTTCCATGTCTTGGCTACTGGGAATAGGGCTGCTATGAACATTGGGGTGCATGAATCTTTTTGAATTAGAGTTTTCTCTGGATATATGCCCAGAAGTGGGATTGCTGGATCATATGGTAACTCTATTTTTAGTATTTTAAAGAAATCTCCAAACTTATGGTTACCAAAGGGGGAAAGGCAGAGAGGGATAAATTAGAAGTTTGGGCTTAGCAGATACAAACTACTATACATAACATTGATAAACAACAAAGTCCTACTGTATAGCATAGGGAACTATATTCAATATCTTATAATAAACTATAATGGAAAAGAATATATATTATATATATGACTGAATCACTTTGCTATACACTAGAAACTAGCACAGTTAACGTTAATTGTAAATTAACTATACTTCAATAAAAAAAAAATAACATTCCTCTTTTAAGAGCTAAGTAGAAATAGGAAAGTCTACCTCAGGCAGTCAGAAATGGCTGGAGCAGGGTTACAGAAGCAGGGGAGCACGTGTATGGATGTGGGCATAGCCTGGTAGGTGGAGTGGGATGAGGGTAAACACAAAGCTGCCAAGATAAGAAATAATGTTCAGATATGTAAATGCTGTTTAATTTGATTGCTTTCCTAACACGTCGCCCTGAGAGAACCGGCAGTTCTGTAGTAAGGAAACTGGTCGTTTTGGAGCCGAGAGAACTAGCTGGGAAGGGGCTAGAGCAGAATATGGAAGTGGGGGAATTTTCACAGATAGGGAACAGCAGGACCACCCTGTATGAGGGGATCAGGGAACATCATCAGAGGCTAGAGGAACACTGAATGGAAATGTGCTGTAGAAAAACTTAGCATCTTGAAATTTAGTTAAGTCAATTCTCGGCCCCCTTGATTACTCATTACCCATAGTAATTTGGCTCCGTGGAAAGGCTGAAACACATAGGAACTCAGCCTGGCTCTGCCTGCAGTTCATTGGGATTGGGCGTTTATACTGAGCACACACATCAGCCAGTCCAGCCGTCAACACACTTCCTCCACGCCAGGCACTGTGCTAACGATTAGGTTACAGAGATGAATGGGACACTGCGCCAGGCAACACATATTTGAGGGACATAAGCCGTGAGTGGTAGAGTGCAATGATGTTCCCATTTCTTTTCCCCTTTCCTGCAGCCACCCCCTTTCCTGTTTAACTTGTAGTGCTCTCTCATCATAGACAAGTGAACCTTGCCCCACCACTTGGCACTAGACTCAGTCATGGGCCCTGTGGGCTAGGATAGGCAGGAAGGCTTCCCATCTCCTGGCCTATGGTTTGGACTCCCCCTGAGGGTGGAGTCTGACTCTTGGCCTATGACTCAAACAACACTTTAGTGCAAAACGAGGCCCTGTGACTGGTGTGACATTCTGGAGCTATGCTTACGAGCTCTGCATCTTCTCCATTGTTCCCCTGGTCTCTTCTTTTGCCCATGTCTGTCTGACTAGGCCTTGATGGCCTTTTTCCAGGCATCCTCTTCTCTCTGAAGCCTTTCCCACAGTAAGGCTTACAGAAGTCTCTCCTGTAATTCCCCACACTGCTCTGAGTCTCCACGCACTTCTAGTTGAGTACTGGATTCTGTAATGTTTTGTCTCCCCAGCTGGACTAGAGGCTCCTTGCGAGCAGGAGCTATTTCTTGTTTCTCAGATGCCAGCACAGCAGCTGGGCATAGTTCCCGGCAGTGGTGGTACCAGTGCCTGCCCTCAGAACACTCTGATGTGAGCAGCTTGCTTTCAGGCTCCCCTTCCACCCGCTCGAACACCCTCTCCACTGCCCAGTCTTCCACTGACTCCAGCTGTCATCCAGACAAGACTTTCCTTTCCAGGACGGTAGCTGAGTTCTGTCCTATTCCCTCCCCTCTTCTGGTATAAATTTCTGCAATCTTCAAAGCCCTGTTAGGTGACACAAGAATAGATTTATACCTAACATGTTAATGACTAATAACAGTGATGTCTCCCCCTGCATTTTTTTTTAAACATCTTTATTGGAGTATAATTGTTTTACAGTGGTGTGTTACTTTCTGCTTTATAACAAAGTGAATTAGTTATACATATACATATGTCCCCATATCTCTTCCCTCTTGCATCTCCCTCCCTCCCACCCTCCCTATCCCACCCCTATAGGTGGTCACAAAGCACCGAGCTCCCTGTGCTATGTGGCTGTTTCACACTAGCTATCTATTCTACATTTGGTAGTGTATATATGTCCATGCCACTCTCTCACTTTGTCCCAGCTTACCCTTCCTCCTCCCCTTAACCTCAAGTCCATTCTCTAGTAGGTCTGTGTCTTTATTCCGATCTTGCCCCTAGGTTCTCCACGACCACTTTTTTTTTTTTTTTTAGATTCCATATACATGTGTTAGCATATGGCATTTGTTTTTCTCTTTCTGACTTACTTCACTCTGTATGACAGTCTCTAGGTACATCCACCTCACTACAAATAACTCAACTTCGTTTCTTTTTATGGCTGAGTAATATACCATTGTATATATGTGCCACATCTTCTTTATCCATTCATCCGATGATGGACACTTAGGTTGTTTCCATCTCCTGGCTATTGTAAATAGAGCTGCAATGAACATTTTGGTACATGACTTTTTTTGAATTATGGTTTTCTCAGGGTATATGCCCAGTAGTGGGATTGCTGGGTTGTATGGTAGTTCTGTTTTTAGTTTTTTAAGGAATCTCCATACTGTTGTCCATAGTGGCTGTATCAATTTACATTCCCACCAACAGTGCAAGAGGGTTCCCTTTCCTCCACACCCTCTCCAGCATTTATTGTTTGTAGATTTTTTGATGATGGCCATTCTGACGAGTGTGAGATGATATCTCATTGTAGTTTTGATTTACATTTCTTTAATGATTAATGATGTTGAGCATTCTTTCATGTGTTTATTGGCAATCTGTATATCTTCCTTGCAGAAATGTCTGTTTAGGTCTTCTGCCCACTTTTGGATTGGGTTGTTTGTTTTATTGATATTGAGCTGCATGCATGAGTTGCTTGTAAATTTTGGAGATAAATCCTTTGTCAGTTGCTTTGTTTGCAAATATTTTCTCCCATTCTGAGGGTTGTCTTTTCATCTTGTTATGGTTTCCCTTGCTATGCAAAAGCTTTTAAGTTTCATTCGGTTCCATTTTTTTATTTTTGGTTTTATTTCTATTTCTCTAGGAGGTGGGTCAAAAAGGATCTTGCTGTGATTTATATCATAGACTATTCTGTCTATGTTTTCCTCTAAGAGTTTTATAGTGTCTGGCCTTACATTTAGGTCTTTAATCCATTTTGAGTTTATTTTTGTGTATGGTGTTAGGGAGTGCTCTAATTTCATTCTTTTCCATGTAGCTGTGCAGTTTTCCCAGCACCACTTATTGAAGAGGCTGTCTTTTCTCCACTGTATATTCTTGCCTCCTTTATCAAAGATAAGGTGACCATATGTGCGTGGGTTTATTCTGGGCTTTCTATCCTGTTACATTGATCTATATTTCTGTTTTTGTGCCAGTAGCATACTGTCTTGATTACCATAGCTTTGTAGTATAGTCTGAAGTCCAGGAGCCTGATTCCTCCAGCTCTGTTTTTCTTTATCAAGATTGGTATGGCTATTCGGGATCATTTGTGTTTCCATACAAATTGTGAAATTTTTTTCTAATTTTTTTTCTAAATTTTTTTCTAAATGCCAGTGGTAGTTTGATAGGGATTGCATTGAATCTGTAGATTGCTTTGGGTAGTAGTCATTTTCACAATGTTGATTCTTCCAATCCAAGGACATGATATATCTCTCCATCTGTTTGTATCATCTTTAATTTCTTTCATCAGTGTCTTATAATATTCTGCATACAGGTCTTTTGTCTCCTTAGGTAGGTTTATTCCTGGGTATTTTATTCTTTTTGTTGCAATGGTAAATGGGAGTGTTTTCTTAATTTCACTTTCAGATATTTCATCATTAGTGTATAGGAATGCAAGAGATTTCCGTGCATTAATTTTGTATCCTGCTACTTTACCAAATTCATTGATTAGCTCTAGTAGTTTTCTGGTAACATCTTTAGGATTCTCTATGTATACTATCATGTCATCTACAAACAGTGACAGCTTTACTTCTTGTTTTCTGATTTGGATTCCTTTTATTTCTTTTTCTTCTCTGATTGCTGTGGCTAAAACTTCCAAAACTAGGTTGAATAATAGTGGTGAGAGTGGGCAACCTTGTCTTCTTCCTGATCTTACTGGAAATGGTTTCAGTTTTTCACCATTGAGGATGATGTTGCTGTGGGTTTTTCAAATATGACCTTTATTATGTTGAGGAAAGTTCCCTTTATGCCTGCTTTCTGGAGGATTTTTATCATAAATGGGTGTTGAATTTTCTTGAAAACTTTCTCTGCATCTATTGAGATGATCATATGGTTTTTCTCCTTCAATTTTTTAATATGGTTTATCACATTGATTGATTTGATTATATTGAAGAATCTTTGCATTCTTGGGATAAACCTCACTTGATCATGGTGTATGTATCATCCTTTTAATGTGCTGTTGGATTCTGTTTGCTAGTATTTTGTTGAGGATTTTTGCATCTATGTTCATCAGTGATATTAGCCTGTAGTTTTCTTTCTTTGTGACATCTTTGTCTGGTTTTGGTATCAGGGTGATGGTGGCCTCGTAGAATGAGTTTGGGAGTGTTCCTCCTTTGGCTATATTTTGGAAGAATTTGAGGAGGATAGGTGTTAGCTCTTCTCTAAATGTTTGATAGAATTCGCCTGTGAAGCCATCTGGTCCTGGGCTTTTGTTTGTTGGAAGATTTTTAGTCACAGTTTCAATTTCAGTGCTTATGATTGGTCTGTTCATATTTTCTATTTCTTCCTGGTTCAGTCTCAGAAGATTGTGCTTTTCTAAGAATTTGTCCATTTCTTCCAGGTTGTCCATTTTATTGGCATATAGTTGTTTGTAGTAATCTCTCATGATCCTTTGTATTTCTGCAGTGTCAGTTACTTCTTTTTCATTTTTAATTCTACTGATTTGAGTCTTCTCCCTTTTTTTCTTGATGAGTCTGGCTAATGGTTTATCAATTTTGTTTATCTTCTCAAAGAACCAGCTTTTAGTTTTATTGATCTTTGCTATCATTTCCTTCATTTCTTGTTCATTTATTTCTCATCTGATCTTTATGAGTTCTTTCCTTCTGCTAACTTTGGGGTTTTTTTGTTCTTCTTTCTCTAATTGCTTTAGGTGTAAGGTTAGGTTGTTTATTTGAGATGTTTCTTTTTTCTTAAGCTAGGATTGTATTGCTATAAACTTCCCTCTTAGAACTGCTCTTGCTGCATCCCATAGGTTTTGGGTCATCGTGTTTTCATTGTCTTTTGTTTCTAGGTATTTTTTGATTTCCTCTTTGATTTCTTCAGTGATCTCTTCGTTATTAAGTAGTGCATTGTTTTGCCTCCATGTGTTTGTATATTTTACAGATTTTTTCCTGAAATTGATATCTAGTCTCATAGCATTGCAGTCAGAAAAGATACTTGATACGATTTCAATTTTCTTAAATTTACCAAGGCTTGATTTGTGACACAAAATATGATCTATCCTGGAGAATGTTCCATGAGCACTTGAGAAGAATGTGTATTCTGTTGTTTTTGGATGGAATGTCCTATAAATATCAATTAAGTCCATCTTGTTCAATGTATTATTTAAAGTTTGTGTTTCCTTATTTATTTTCATTTTGGATGATCTGTCCATTGGTGAAAGTGGGGTGTTAAAGTCTCCTACTATGATTGTGTTACTGTCAATTTCCCCTTTTATGGCTGTTAGTATTTGTCCCCCTGCATTTGAACTGAAGTTTTCGATGTTCTCATCCATAGGAATGACTAGACATGGTAATCCCTGAGACAGGCTGCTGGGATAACATTTTTAGAGCATGGACTTCATGGTGTCCCTCAGATCACCCTGCAAAGCCATTTGACATCCTAGGATGTTCTACAAGTGGTCTTGGAGAGGCTGAGAGACAGGACAGGCACACAGCTTTATATCATCACAACCACTTTAGGCTGTGGTTCATGTTTGAACTTCATGTTTTCTAAGTCACCTATAATATGCAAATCTGTGAAATGGATTTTTATTTCAGAGCTGGTGTGCATGTGCATGTGCGTGCGTGTGTGTGTGTTTGTGCATGTGTTTGTACCTCAAACATTCTTTGTCTTATGCTTGCTGTCAATGTTATAATGCAGTATAATCAAATCCTATAGCCTGAAGAATCCCCCTAAATCATGTGGTTCAGGATCCTGCCTGTGGACTGCTAAGTTATTATTATCATCATCTCCATTATAAAGGTGGGACAAGTGATGCTCAGAGGGGAGGCAGGACTGCCCAGCTCTCACAGCTGTTAAGAGAAAAAATTGGGACCAGAACCCAGGACCACTTCCTCTGTTGCAGGACTATTCTCAGTCACAGAGATATTGTATTAAAAACCTTCATATCACTCTCAATCTCAGATTTAAAACATTAGTACCTGCCATTGCCCCTGAATTGCCCTGGCCCAAGTAGAACCTGATCATTAGGCAGGCACATTCAGGTGCAGCTGGTTTTATGCAGTAGGTGTCATGAAAAGAGTTACATATAAGTTGCATCTTTATAATCTGGCTTTTGTCTACACAACTGAGAGAAGACAGCTAAAGGAATCTTTTGGTGACAGCCCTAATATTCTCATGCCCATACAGTTTGGAGTGGTTATAAGAAACACGCTCTTCTTAAACCCATATGCTCAGTTTTAGACATATTCACACATGCTGTTTAAAGTCTCGGTTATGTGGCAAGGATGAAAAAGCACGTGAATTAACACCTGGATGTACAAGACTTGAGAGCCAAGAGTCTCTCGGTGTAGAACGTACTCCTGCAAAGGATGCCTGTTGGCTTGGAAATCAGGACACCTGGGCTCTTGTTCCACCTCTGACACTGACCAGTGACTTAGCTCCCTTTAGGCCTCAGTTTCATTACCTGCCAAATGAAAGGACAGCATTGATCAATTTCTAGGTCTTGGTTTGCATTCTGACATCATAGGACGCTATGCATATTCATGCACACAAAATGGCCCTCAGCCACACGGGAAGTGTGACCCTGGATGAGGCGATTTGCATGAACAGAAATCAAAGCCATAAGCCACAGAGATGAAGCTCCAGCAGTGGAATTTCTGGTGTTATCATTATAAGAAGGATGGGGACAGTGTTGCCTCTGAGAGCGAGGTCTGCCAGGTACCCCTGAAAGCGTAGGCCACAGGTGGTGATTGGTCAGTGCAAGGCCAAGGTGTTCCACTGCTCACATGGACGTCTGTGCCTTGGGCCCCGGCAGGCCTCCAGCACCCACCTCCTTAGGCTCCAGGTATAAACTTAGGCGGTCTGTGGGCTCACTGTTGGCTGGATATTTTAATACCCCAAACCAATTTTAAATAAAATAAAGGAATCCCCCTAAATATTCTATACGGGGCTTTCTCTTTTTTTAGAGGGACATTTCTGACTAGTTTCACACAGGTTTAGCCGAAAGGGAAATTAAACTCTACATTTAAATGGAGATTATGCACAAAGGAATCCATTAGTTTCAGTATTTCTCAGCAGGAGGGCTCAGAGTTATTTAAATAAGTTTAGATATTAAACCTAAAGTAGCCATTAAAGCAGTGTGGATTTGTTTTTCTGTTTTTATTTTTTTCCCAGAAAATCTTTTTTTTCCAGCTGACTGAAAAAATCCATTGCTTAACCGATGGAGGATATTTTAATGCATTAAAAAAAAAATCCAGGGACTTTTTAATATAGCACTTCCTTTGAATTTTTAAGTACCATATTACGGTGTACTTATTAAAGCCAAGTGTCATATTTTGGAGATTAAACTCCAAGCGCTTTCCCTCCCCCACCCCGACCCTGGGCAGAGCAGCGCTGATATAAACACCGACATTAAACCATATTGGCTATGGAAGAGTCTTTGATTGTCATTGAGATTATTTTAAAAGTTATTTAGGTCCCCCTGTTACATCTCTGCAAACCACTGAGAAAATGTTGTGCTGGGTTTCTCTTTGAGACATTTCTTTGGGGATTCATAAATATTGATTGTACCGTAAAAAATTGATGGAATCTTGAAACAGACTGCAGTTGAGGCAGCTGGGGAATTTACTCAATCGCTGCAGTCTATAAAAAGAGGAGATTTTGCAAATTGTTTCTCACCTTGTCTTTTTAGTATTTAATAGCTCTCAATTCTATAGCCCTCTGAACCATGTGCTGGGTGTGTTTTCTATCAAAACAGAATCAGGCCTATTCAATGGGAATTAAAAGGTGGGGGCAGGTTATGAATGGGTTAAACTCTGCCCTGTTCTCCACCCTTTCTCTTCCTTTTCTCTTCCCACCTTCTCTCCGCTTCTGGTGTCCTGCTGTTTCGGTCGTATTAATGTTACATCTATTCCACAGATGCCCATGTTATGCCTAGGATCACCCCTTCTCCTCACTTCTCAGGGTCACGATGGAAATAAGGTCAAAGAAGTGAATGCCAAAGGCTCTCTGGGGTCTTGCCTTTTACCACAACCTGGTAACTATTAAACCACACTCCCATCAAGGCACCCCCTGCTCCCTCTTGTTTATATAGCAAAGCTCTTCACCATCCTGGCATTCAAAGCCTTTCACCCACCATCTGCCTCCAAACAACCACTTTAGTCTTATTCTCACAAGCCTCCTTCTGGAACCATAGTTTCTTTGCCCATGAGTCCCCTCACTGTCCCTCAAACATACATCATACATTTCTTCTTCCAGACATTGGCTTATGCTTCTCCATCATACTTGGAATATTCTCC
The DNA here is from genome assembly GCF_937001465.1 of Orcinus orca. Classification (NCBI taxonomy): domain Eukaryota; kingdom Metazoa; phylum Chordata; class Mammalia; order Artiodactyla; family Delphinidae; genus Orcinus; species Orcinus orca. The sequence goes on from NC_064573.1 coordinate 25,723,056, forward strand.
TTACCATCTCCTTCTGTTGTAGGCAGAATAATCACCCTCCTCCCTGCCCCAAGATGTCTGTGTTTTAATTCCCAGAACTTGTGAAAGTTAGATTACAAAGTAAAAGGGGATTAAGGTTGCTAAAGCTGACCTTAAGATAGGGATATTATCCTGCATTATCCCTTTGGACCCAGTGTAGTCACAAGGATCCTTAAAAGTGGAAGAGGGAATCAGACGGGAGCATGAGAAGGGTTCAGCCTAACATTGCTGGCTGAATGCTAGGGCCACGAGTCAAGGAAAGCTGGAAAGGAAGCTAGAAAAGGCAAGGAAACAGATTCTCCCATAGAACCTCCAGAAGGAACTTAGCCCTGCAAACACCTGGATCTTATCCAGGGAGACCCATGTTGACCTTCTGACCTACAAAACTGCCAGGGAATATATTTGTCTGGTTTGAAGCCCCTAAATTTGTGATAACCACATCTTAATCATCTTTAAGGTAATCACCCTTAATCACACCTACAAAGTGCATTTTGTCGTATAGGGTAACATTAGCAGGTTCTGGGAATTAGGACCTGGATATCTTTGGGGGCCGTTATTCAGCCTAGACACTTGGTAACAAGAGTGAGGTGGCTCTGCCAGTTCCTGGGCAACAAAGAACCTAAGGCTAGAGAGTAGCTGGGAGCTGTCCATGAAGGGTTTGAGTAGCCACCATATGAGGGAGATTGTGACCAATGTTAAGGGGTCTGAGGATGTTGAGGAGGGAGGGCTCTGGGTGGGATACAGATGGCCTCATGGTGGCAGTAGGGCCCATGGGAGAAATGATGGGTAGCTAGAAAAGGGTGGAGTCATTTGGAAGGATAGCCCAGGCAGGAAGAGCAGAATAATAAGCAAAGAAACAGAATGGAAACCCTCATGCCTATGAGGGAAGTCAAGAGGAGTGCAGTCTGGGGATAAGAGGTAGGGTTTCAGGTCTCTGGATTTCCCTTAATCATGGCCTCCAACACCTGGCTTAGGTGTGGCCCATTTCTGCACTCAACTCTCCTCTTGGGCTCCCAATCCTGACCCTGACCCCCACTCTCTCATTCAACCAGAACAGCTCTGCTACCTCTACGTCTTTCCAGGACTAATGCTACCCACCTGAGCTCCAGGGAAAGCCGGCCAGGACAGAGAACAGAATCCAGCCCCACCTTTACCTGGGCCATGGCCTCTGGCATCATGATAAGGATGAGGAAGCCAAGCCACTACTTGGTAAGAGGGATTTACTTGAAAGAAAAATAGGCCATGAGATCAAGAGCCCTCATATTTCCACCAAAATCTCTGCTGGTTTCTCTGGTCCCCACCAGCAGCTGTTCGTTGGTGAGAAGCCCCATCCTTAGACTCCACCTGGCTGCAGAAGTCGGCTCACCTCTCTCAATTTCCTTCCTTGCCAGAATCTCAGCCCCTCCAGTTCTCATTTCCTCAGCAGATCTCCAATGCCCTCAAATGAATGATTTCTCTATTTATCTGGCCCTTTTACTTGTTCTTGGCAGGAATGCTGGTCTGCCTTAAGCTACTGTATCCTATCAGGAAGCAGAAAACCTTTCCATCGTTGCTTTTGAAGGATATATTCATTGTAGGAATTTTATGTTGGCAGTTGTTTTCTTTAGGACTTTGGATATATTATTCCCTGTCTTCTGGCTTCTGTGATTTCTGTTGAGAAATTAGCTCTAAGTCGGCTGTAAGTCTTACTCTTGCACTTTGAAGGTAATATATCTTTTTTTCTCCTGCTACTTTAAAGATTTTCTCTGCTCTGGTACTCCAGTTCCAGTGAATTTAATTTTGTCACCATGTCCCAAATGGCTCCTGTGCTCTTCTCTGTATTTCCCATCATTTCGCTTTCCCATGTTATTGTCTGACCTATAACCAGGCCCTCAGGCCCTTGCAACCCTTCATTTGGATTCCTGCTAACTAAGCCCTTGCACTAGTCTTCCTGCTTCAAGGCTTGCTCTTCTCTAATCCATTCCTCCATCCTCTAGCCTCATGAGCCTTCTAACACCAAATCTGACCATCCCACTCCTCTGCTTAAAATATTGAGTGATTTCCCGTTTCCTGCAGGTAGATAAACTCCAGCTTCTTAGCATGGGATTTAGGTCTCTACAGATCTGCCTTTAACTTTGTGCTCTAAGAACACTGATTAGTTTCTAGTTCTCCCATGTCCCTGAACACACACACACATACACACACGCACACACACACACGTGTGCACATACCCATGCGCACACACTCACGCTTCCCAAATTGATCCTCTACCACATGCCTTTGTTCACCTTCTGTCTGGAAAGCTCTTCTACCCCCTTTTGTCTGATGAAGCCATACTTATTTTTTAAACTCATCATCATCACCTCTAGGAAGCCCTCCTGTCTCAGCTCTGGTCCCCACTCTCCCACTCCCCAGCTACTGTTGCTCCTATAGTACACTTGGCATATCTCTAACACAACACTGAATACAAATGACTCTGTGTTTAAACAACTATCTTCCCCTCTATATGGTGAGTTTTTGAGTAATTGTGTCTCGTTCATCTTTATATTCCCAGTGCCCAATACTTTGCTTGAGACATAGAAGGCACTCAATAAATGTTTGAATGATTGATGAATTGATAAGTAAATAAACTTGTATGAGAATCCCCTTAGTTTCACATCCTTGTATGAGTCAATATTGTTAGTCCTATTTTAGGTGTGAAAAAGTACAGACCAAGTCCCGTCTCTAATTGCACAGCAAGTGAAAGCCCCAAAGATCTCTAAAATGGCATCCGTCTGATCCAGCCCACACTGACGTCTTCCTTCCTTCTCTTAACTCTTTTGCAATCAGAGTCCTTAACATGTGATCTAGCCTTTGACAATATGTGGGTTTCTATTGCTGTCTGTAACACAGATGAAAAACTCGATTGACCAAGTGTTTGCGATGACATTTTCCATCAGTTTACCTCAACACTAGGACCTTATTAGTTGATTAGAAGTTAGTCATTAGAAAAGACTGTTTGACTAAATATTACTGCCCAGTTGGTGGTCTAGACCGGATCAAACCTGGGGACGTTGAGGCGTACACCACCCTGGGGAGGGACTCGGGGTCAGGGAATGACAGCAGTTGCAGCCGATGGGAAGAAGGCAGTGTCAGAAGCACATATGGAAGAGCCGTAGGCCAGTCTGTGTCTGGGAGGCCCAGGAGGGGATGGGATGTTGGAGAGGGCTTGCCTGGTTGATGAGCAACAGGAGATATAGCAACAGCATTGGCAGGAAGCCCTGTTGGCAAATGGCAGGACCCTGAATGTGTAGCTGGATCCAGGCCCCACAGTGGGGCTGATAGGGCCACGGGGGGACCCAAGGACCAGAAAAGCTAAGGTTCTGGTCAGTTATTAGGACTGAGAGTAAGGAGAATAAAAAAGGGCCCAGTTATCCAAACTGGAGCACAAAGTGGGACTCAGCATTAGGAAGAAAGTGTGACTCATCACCCCAAGGTCTTCCAGACACCAGCAGCCAGGCTAACCTGGGCCAGGGGCATTGGTGACTCCTCAGTTGATACATTTCTGACTGAAGACAGCCTGGCTCGATGTTGAATGTGGCACGAAGGGAAGACGTGTTGTCAAATGACCGAGTTATAGAATCGAGGAAGATGTGACTGCTCTGGGCAGATGCTGACCGCGGCAGGTCTAAGGGGCCGCAGGCTGTGAAAGCAGATGAGGAGCCAGGAGAAAAGAGATGGGGGAAGGCAAAAGGCCAGAATACGAGCTCAAGATGGGGTGAAGTGGGGCTGGGAGAGGCTGGAGGCTTGGGGCAGAGGTGGAGCTGAGGGCTTGGAACTGGGTGAGCGGGCAGTGAGTCAGATTCCATGCAGCCAAGCCAGGGGCTAATGCCCATGGTAGGCCAAGAAGGTAGAGTGGGCGTCAAGGGTCAAGGAGCCGTAGATGGTAATTGGACATCAGAAAAAGACTGGGTAGGATGGAGATAAGACCTGGGTTTGTGGTCAGCCTCCCAGAAGTCCTAGAGGCAAGAGAGGTAGGCAAAGACTGCATTTAGGGTTCAGGTGAGAGGGTGGTCAGTAAGCTCAGAGGATGGTCAAATCCAGGGAAGCCACAAAAAGCAAGTAGGCAGGAGCGCAACAGATAATGGGCCAGGTACAGGTGCCAAGGTACAGGCACCAAGCCCTTGCTAACTGAGGTGGCTCTGCCTCACTCCCAGAGCTCTCAATTTACCCAATTTCCCTTTGGAGCCAGGGCAGAGACCAGGCCCAGAGGATTTTTTTAAGGTCCTTCTTCCAGATAGCAGTAAGCAATCTGGGGCCATGGCAGCTGCATGGGGCTGTATTGGTTGGGGTTCTCAAGAGAAACATAACCAATAGAAAGAGATTTATTACAGGAAATTGGCTCATGTGATTCTGGAGTCCGAGAAGTCCCACGATTCACCTTCGGCAGGCTGGAGGCCCAGGAAAGCCTGAGAGATGAAGTTTGAAGGCCTGAGAGATGAACAGCCAATGGTATAGATTCCAGTTCGAGTCCGAAGGTCTGAGAACGAGGAGGGCCAAGAGCAGGAAACTGTCGTCCTAGCTCAGTCAGACAGAGCCAGAGTGAATCCTTCCTTTGGCCACTTTTTGTTCCGTTTAGGCCCTCAGTGGATTGGATGAGGACCACCTACATTAGGGAGGGCAATCCACTTTACTGAATCTATGGATTCAAATGCTAATCTCTTCTGGAAACACCCTCACAGACACATCCAGAATCATGTTTAACCAGATACCTGGGCACCCCTGGTCCACTCAAGTTGACACTTAAAATGAACTCTCTCATGGAGGAGTAGCACAGATCCTGCCCCTGCCTATGGTTCAGGGATGCCCAGCACAGTCTCCCTGGAGACCTGTAGCTGATATTGACTCCACCCTGGCTGGTTAGGTGGCCCCAGGACATTCTACAGCTGGGGGATCAGGAAGTTGAATGCCTTTGTATAGTATCGCTTGCCAAAGAAACATCAGAAGTGTGGCTTCTTGATTACATCTTAAATGGAGCCATCCTGTACGTCTGACCAATTTGCTAATTCCTGGCCTCCACTTGGAAAGCTTCCAGATCGTTTTCATGCTACACTGTGCAGTTCTGCCTTCTTAATGTAGTTTTAAAGTTGTATTAAATAAACAATGGGTATAAAATAAAATTAATTATTGGACACTCCATGCTATTTAATTTTAAGGCTCCCATTTTGCCAGTATTTCTTCTGAGGAAAACAAGGCGTGGAGTGCCAGGCATCTAGGCTGGTCCTCCTTGAGCATTCCTGAGGAGGAGAAAGAGAAAGGAAAGGAGGAGAATTAGAAACTCAAGGACGAATACAGGTAGAGAGAACCATGCTCTTTACTCTGGGGAAAAGATTTTGATCCAATTTCTAGGATTCCCCCAATTATCTGGGTAGCCAAGTGGGAGCAGGTCAAATTGATGAGGGAAAACTCAGATGGGGTATTCTGTCTCAAGGTTGTGCCTGCTAAAGTTCTTTTCCTGACCAGGCAAGACCTGGCCTCTTACCATCCTGTACCTTCTCCCAACCCCTCCCCAGGCCTCAGATTCATTTAATTTTTCTCATTGGATGAGCTCCTCTTCCATGCCATACTGGGGAGTTGGGTGAATGGGCAGACCCAGCCCCTACTGCCCGGCTTTCCAGGTCAGGTCTTAGCACTGTCACTATACTCACAGGACCCAGGGCTCTCATCTTCACTGCACTGATCCTAGTTGTGATTTCATGTCTATTTAATTAATGTCTGTCTCCTCCGTCTGAACTAAATTTCCATGAGTGTAGAGACCATTTCTCTTTTCACCCACTGCTGTGCACCTGGCCTCCAGTACATGGCCTGGAATGGAACGGGCACTTAGTAATTGTTGGATGGATGGGAGGAAGGATGAATGAAGTCAAAAGGGAAGAAGGGAAGAAAAAGGCCTTCCTCAGTTGCTGAGGGGTCCTCAGTCCTTGAGACCCCCCCCTTATCAGGATCCTGGAACTGGAATTCTACAGGAGCAGAGCAGAGTTTTCCCCAGGAGGAGTCTGCGCGAGTTCAGACCTGCCATTTACAGCATTTCCCTGTGGAGGTCTGGCTTCCTTGGGATCCCTGCCGGCTGGCCTGGCTTGACCCTTGGCCTTTCTAACAGCACCTCTGCACGTGGGCATGATTCTCTCTTCCTTCCACAAGGTTCTAAGCTTTAGGGGCAGGAATTGTACCTCCTCTTTCATCTGAAGTTTCTACAGGTGCAACTCTCTCCTATGTACATTGCTCCTCTGCTTCTTCCACTTGGAGAGGCTCTACCCCCCTTATCCAATCCTTCCATCCTCAAAGGCCCAGCTTAAGCTCCACCTCCCCTTCAAAGTCTTCCCAAGACGCTCCAGCCAACAGTGCACAGAGAGTCTTTGCACAAAAGCTTTACTGCATCTCACCTTAGATTTCACTCTGTCTGATGACTGTCTTTGCTTGTGGAGTCAGGTGTCTCCCCTTTCTAGGGTGACCAACTCTTCCTGGTTTGCCTGGGATGCTCCTGATTTTGGCACTGAAAGTCCCAAATCCCAGGAACTCCCTTGGTCCTGGGAAAACCAGGACAGTTGGTCACCCTAATCCTTCCCCCAGCCTGGCCTACCCACCCCAAGTCTGTTAAGCTACTGTCAACTTGAAATTCAAGACTCAACTCAAGAGTTACTTCCTCTAGAGAGATGTCCCCTCCTGGGAGCAGGAGAGGTCTGCTCTGCCAGTGTAGGCACTGCTCTCCTGTGATCCCCACAACCGTGGGTCTCTCCAGGTCATGCATTTAACATCCCTCGTGTTCCCCATGGCACACACAGGCACTCAGGAAAGATTCATCAAACAAGCAGGAACGCTAGGTGTTATGAGTCAGGTTGAGTCCCCTAAAAAGATGTTGAAGTCCTAACCTGTGAATGTGACCTTATTTGGAAATAAGGTCTCTGCCAATGATCAAGTTAAAATGAGGTCATTAGGGTGGGCCCTAATTCAAAACAACTGGTATCCTTATAAAAAAGGGAAAATTTGTATACAGAGATAGACACATAGTGAAGGCGATGTGAAGAGACATAGGGAGAAATGGCCATCTAAAAGCCAAGGAACACCTGAGGCTACCAGAAGCCAGGAGAGAGGCCTAGAACAGATCTTTCCCTAACAACTCAGAGAACACCGCCCTGCCAACACCTTGATTTTGGACTTCCAGCCTCCAGAACTGTGAGAGAATAAATTTATCTTATTTAACACCCAGTCTGTGGTACTTTTTACAGCAGCCCCAGGAAACTAATTCACTAGGGTTCAATTAGGAAATAATTATATTCTCCATTCCCCCTTCACCCCATTACAGGCACAAACCTGCTCCTTGGGGCGCGAGCCTCAGCTGCCCCTGGATGAAACCTTGGAGGCCCCATAGCCTATCTGCTGGCTCTCAGATAATAAACAGTCTTCAGGTCCAATTCAGCCAGAAGAATAATCTCATGTTAGTAACTAAAAGGTAAAATAATGTTTAAGTACTCCAAATCTTTGCCCCTCCCATAGCCCAGGCTTCTCTGGCAGCCTGGATTGGCAGGGCTGGTGGTGTGAGTGGATTGTAATCGTCTTTTTCTCCATTTTTCCTCCCTGCCCCCTCCCCTGGTGCCAGAGGCATGGACTGATCCCTAAAAGCATGGAGAGGGAAGTGGGGGGAGGCCTTATGTAATCTGACTTTGATTTTTCCCATCTGGAAACTGATGTTTCATACTGACCTTCTCTGAGTTGGCTGAAGTTCTGAACTGATTATCCTTCTCAGGGACACTTTCGTGAAGGTTCCTACAGGGAACCCTTGACGGCACTTCCTGCGAGGGGTGATGCATTTGCTTAGGTGGTGAGGTGGGCTGTGGGCACCTTCCCCATGGCACTAGGTCTCCAGAGTCCAGCTCTCCTGGGTTGTCTTGCCTCAGGAGGTTCCAGTGCAGCCAGGTGGACTTCTCACCTCTGTTACCCCAGATCAGGAGCCAGAGCCTCTGTCTTTGAGATCCCTTGGTCTTGTGTCACACACTAGCTGAGAGTGCCCCTAACTCTGGGGGACCCAGCATGCTCTCCAGGCATCCTCCCTAAATCCCTTCTCACTAGACTAGAGGTGAAGGGTAGGCCACCTCCTGCCTTTCCCATGAGATGTAGGACTCATAACACACGCACAGCCCTCTCTGGAAAAAATCTTTCATGACTTTGCCTTCAGCCCTCTAATACCCTTAAAGTGTGTTAGGCTAAGTACTACATAGGTGGTCTGCACCTCACTTTTCGATGTGGAGGAATAGCTCCTATTCAATTTGTTTTGCTTTTTTTTTTTTTCTTTTTGTTCCACTAAAAGGAACTTGGGCTGGAGTATGGAAAGGAGAAGATGTATAAGATGAGCCTGGAGCATCGGGCTCTGCCAGAAGGTAAGGAAGGTCTCTAAGAATGAAGGCAACATGTGAGAAGACAGAGGAGACAGTGTGAAGGGTCCCAGGGGTCAAATCTGGGAGTGAACATCACAATGAATAGTGAAAGGGACAAATTTTAATCCATGGAAGGAAAAAAGAATTCTTGAGTCCATACTTATGCTAAGAGAGAGTTACAGAAACCAGAGGTGTGTCTGTAGTATTTTCTATTTTTTCCCTCAACTGCTTTCACAGACAGGAACTCTCAGTTGATCCCATCCTGCCCATTTTTCACATGGAGACACTGAAACTGGAAAGATGCAGTAAATTTCCAAGATGCTGAGTGGTCTATTCAGTGACAAACCCAGGACCAGACCCCAGACCATTGCTCATGACTCCCCCAGCTGGCGGAAGACCACGAGGGGCCACTGCTCCAGGTATGCCTCTGCCCTGGGTGGGGCAGCTCTATCTCCTCCCCTGAGTCTGGCCACCTCTTTATTCTCCTGGGTGCAATGCCCTTGGATCAACCCTCAGAGGATCCCACCACTCTCCCATCTCCCAACCCCCAAGCCAAAAACTTATTAAGCAACCGCCTGTCACGTCTACCTTAATAAATAAGAATCTCTTTTCAGCTTCTTTGTCTTCCTCACCTTGGGGCCCACCTCCAGTAACCACACTGTCAATTACACCTCATGTCTAGCAAGGCCAGAGCTAATGAAAAGCAATAGAGAATTCACTGCCTTTTAATGAGGGAAACATGGCTTTTACAGGGAACAATTTATTGGGCCAAATCCCCCCGTCCATCACCCAGGGGAGTTGCTGCCTTTTAGTACCCTGCGTTTGTTACCGTGTCAAGCGCCGTGTAAAATTGCCAGCCAAGCGCCGAGGTGAAGGCTCTGACTCAATTTACAGGGTGACATCTCTCATTTCCCTCCTCAGATCAGTAAGTGATCCTGGCAATGATATGCATAGAAATTAATTACTCCATCCCTCCTGCTCCCTGGCAGCCAGGAGTGGGGCATGGTCCCCAGCCAGAGGAGCTGGGCTGACAGGCCACTGACCTTCAGCATTTCTAGCTTTGTCCTGGCAGGAGTATAGAGGGGAGACAGGACCACACTGCCAGAAAAGGAAAAAAAATACATGAGAGGAGAGCATTCTGTGTGCTCAGCCTTGTTGAAGGTCAAGAGCAAATACTAGGTCTATCACTATTTCCAGGGGAGAGGGGGAAGCAGGGGATGCAGGAAGAGCATCCCAGGCTGAGATTCAGGGACTGTCTAATCTACCACTAATTTTCTTTATGACCTTGGGCATGCCACTTTATCTCTAAAGTAAAGTGTTTTAAACAGAGTGATTCCTCGATGTTCTGCAGAAATAGACCGCCCCTTCCCATCCTCTTCCCTGCCCTTCTCTGGATGATATATTAGGTTACTCTCAGTCATTCGGTTTTAGGCTCGGTTGAGCTATGCGACCTTGGGCAAGTCCCTTCACTTCTCTACACTCTAAAGAGTCTTATGGTTCATGATCTACTTCCAAAGATGGTTTTGGGAGTCAAATGAAATCAAGTTGCCTTAAAATATAAGGTCACATAGTTTAAATTCTCATCTAGGGTTAGCTCGGAGGAATTAGGAAAAATGGCTGTTGTGAGGAGCACTGACCAAGTGTTCCTGTCTTAAAGTATCTTCCACACTTGTTGTCATATCTGAAATTCCATCACTAGAGATTCATTTCTTTGAGTCTTAAGATATCACTTAATAATGTTAGTTTTTATCAAGGATTCGCTCACTCTGTTTCAAGTAGCATACTTAGATCGATCACCATCACACTTACATAGATAATCACAGCAAACCTGTAAAGAAAATATTATTGCCATTTTATTACATTGGGGCTCTGAAGGATATATTAGCTGGCCTAGGCCACTATGTAAATAAAGAGGACAGAATTTTAAAAAAATCAACTTACTGAGGTATAATTTGCAAACAATGAAATGCATACACTTTAAGTGTATGAGTGATGAGTTTTGATACAAGTATACACCCAGGGAACTGTTACCACAATCAAGGTGTGAAACATTTCCGTGACTCCAAAAGGTTTCCTACTCCAGTCCCAGGCAAACACTGACCTGCTTTCTTCACCATTCATTAGATTTGTCTTTCTTTTCATTTTGCAAAAACAAAATCATATAATATACATAATTTTGTACCTGGCATTTTTAAATCAGCATAATGTTTTAAAAAGTTTATCCATGTTTTTGCATGCATGAGTTGTTACTTTTTATTGTTGAGTATTTGTTACCCATTCACATACTAATGGACATTTACATTTTCCCCAGTTTTAGGCAACTATGAAAATAATTATTATGAACATTTGTGTACAAGATTTTGTGTGGATGTATGTAGCTTTTTCATAGATTTCTTAGGATTTTCTAAGTTCTCGACCATGTTCTCTGCAAATAAAGACACTCTTACTTATTGCTTTCTAATCTGTAAGCCTTTTATTTCTTTTTTAAATTGAAATGTAGTTGATGTACAATATTATGTTAGTTTAAGGGGTACAACATAGTGATTCAACATTTAAATACATTACAAAATGATCACCATGATAAATCCATTAACCATCTGCCCCATACAAAGTTACTAGAGTATTATCAATGTATATTACATTCTTGTGACTTATTTATTCTATAACTGGAAGCTTGTATATCTTAATTCCATTCACTTATTTTACCCATTGCCCCAACCCCTTCCACTCTGGCAACCACCCCTTTGTTCTCTGTATCCATGAGTCTGTTTTCATTTTGCTTTGTTTGTTTGTTTTGTTTAATTCCACAGGCAAGTGAAATCATATGGTATTTGTTTTTCCTTGTCTAACTTATTTCACTTAACATAATGTCCTCTAGATCCATCTATGTTGTCACAAATGGAAAGATTTCATTCTTTTTTATGTCTGAGTAATATTCCATCTTCTTTATCTATTCATCTGTCCATGGAATGGGCACTTGGGTTGCTTCAATATCTTGGCTGTTGTAAATAATTCTGCAATAAACATAAGGGTGCGTATATCTTTTTGAATTAGTGTTTTTGTTTACTTTGGATAAATACTCAGAAGTGAAATTGCTGGATTATATGGTGGTTCTATTTTTAATTTTTTTAGGAAACTTCATATTGTTTTCCATAGCAGTTGCACCAATTTACAACCCCACCAAACAGTGCACGAGGGTTCCCTTTTTCTTCACATCCTTGCCAACACTTGTTACTTGTCTTTTTGATGATACTCATTCTGACAGGTGCAAGGTGATATTTCATTGTGGTTTTGATTTGCATTTCCCTTATTATTAGTGATGCTGAGCACCTTTTCATGTACCTGTTAGCCATCTGTATATCTTCTTTGGAAAATGTCTATTTATGTCCTCTGTCCATTAAATTTTTTTTTTTTGTATTGAGTCGTATATTTTGTTCTTTCTATTTTTTGGATATCAACCCCTTTTTGGGTATGTCATTTGCAAATATCTTCTCCCATTCATTAGGCTGCCTTTTGTTTTGTTGATGGTTTCCTTCACTGTGAAAAAGCTTTTTGGTTTGATTTAGTCCCATTTGTTTATTTTTTATTTTGTTTCCCTTTCCTGAGAGACAGATCCAAAAAATATTGCTAAGCCTGATATGAAAAAGCATACTGCCTGTGTTTTCTTCTAGAATTTTTACAGTTTCAGGTCTTACATTTAAGTGTTGAATCCATATTGAGTTTATTTTTGTATGTGATGTGAGAAAATGGTCCAGTTTCAATCCTTTGCATGTAACTTTCCAATTTTCCCAACACCATGTATTAAAGAAAGTCTTTTTCCTATTGCATATTCTTGCTTCCTATGTTGTAGACTGGTCATTTAAGCACAGATTTATTTCTGGACTTTCTTTTTCTTCCATTAATCTGTCTGTTGTTGTGCCAATATCATACTGTTTTGATTACTGTGGCTTTGTAGTATGGTCTGAAGTCAAGTACCATGATACCTCCAGCTTTGTTCTTTTTTTCTCAAGATTGCTTTGGCTGTAGGGGTCTTTTGTGGTTTCATACAAACTTTGAGGTTATTTGTTCTAGTTCTGTGAAAAATGCCATTGGTATTTCAATAGAGGTCATATTGAATATGTATATTGCCTTGGGTAGTATGGTCATTTTAACAATATTAATTCTTCCAATCCATGAGTATGGTGTATCTTTCCATTTGCTTGTGCCATCTTCAGTTTCTTTCATCAATGTCTTATTATTTTCCAGAGTACAGCTCTTTCACCTCCTAGGTTAGATTTATTTCTCAGTACTTCATTATTTTTGATGCAATTGTAAAGGAGTTTTTCTTTTCTTTTTTTTTTTTTAACATCTTTATTGGGGTATAATTGCTTTACAATGGTGTGTTAGTTTCTGCTTTATAACAAAGTGAATCAGTCATACATAAACATATATTCCCATATGTCTTCCCTCTTGTGTCTCCCTCCCTCCCACCCTCCCTATCCCACCCCTCCAGGCTGTCACAAAGCACCGAGCCAATATCCCTGTGCCATGCGGCTGCTTCCCACTAGCTATCTACCTTACTACGTTTGTTAATGTGTATATGTCCATGACTCTCTCTCGCCCTGTCACAGCTCACCCTTCCCCCTCCCCATAATCTCAAGTCCGTTCTCTAGGAGGTCTGCATCTTTATTCTTGCCTTACCCCTAGGTTCTTCATGACATTTTTTTTTCTTAAATTCCATATATATGTATTAGCATACGGTATTTGTCTTTTTCTTTCTGACTTACTTCACTCTGTATGACAGACTCTAGGTCTATCCACCTCATTATAAATAACTCAATTTCGTTTCTTTTTATGGCTGAGTAATATTCCATTGTATATATGTGCCACATCTTCTTTATCCATTCATCCAATGATGGGCACTTAGGTTGTTTCCATCTCTGGGCTATTGTAAATAGAGCTGCAATGAACATTTTGGTACATGACTCTTTTTGAATTATGTTTTTCTCAGGGTATATGCCCAGTAGTGGGATTGCTGGGTCATATGGTAGTTCTAGTTGTAGTTTTTTAAGGAACCTCCATACTGTTCTCCATAGTGGCTGAACCAATTCACATTCCCACCAGCAGTGCAAGAGTGTTCCCTTTTCTCCACACCCTCTCCAGCATTTATTGTTTCTAGATTTTTTGATGATGGCTATTCTGACTGGTGTGAGATGATTTACATTGATTTTTGAATGTTAAACTAGCCTTACATTTCTGGTACATTTTTGGTAAAAATCCCCCTTGGCCTTTGTGTATTGCCCTTTAAGAAAAAAAAATTTTTAGTATGCTACTGTATGCAATTTATTAATAATTTGTTAAGGATTTTTATGACTATATTCATGAGGGATAGCCAGTAGAATTCTTTTTTGTAGTGTCTTTAGTTTTGGTGTCAGGGTAATTTTGTCTTCATAAAATGATTTGAAAAGTATTCTTTCCTCATTATTTTCTGAAAGAGTTTATGGAAGATTGGTGTTATTTCTTCCTGATATTTTCTTTGTGAGAAAGTTATTATTATCATTATATTAGTAATTAAATCTCTTTAAGAGATATAGGAATTTTTAGATTTTCTATTTCTTCAGTAAGTTTTAAAATTTTTTAATTTAATTTAATTTTTATTATTTTTTATTGACATATAGTTGATTTACAATGTTGTGTTAATTTCAGGTGTACAGCAAAGTGATTCAGCTATATATACATACATACACACATATCTATTTTTTCAGATTCTTTTCACTTATAGGTTATTACAAGCTATACAGTAGGTTCTTGTTGGTTATCTATTTTATATATAGTAGTGTGTATATGTTAATCCCAAACTCCAAATTTATCCCTCCCCCACCTTTCCCCTTCACTAAGCATAAGTTTGTTTTTCTATGTGTGTGGGTCTGTTTTGTACATAAGTTCATTTTTATCATTTTTTCAGTAAGTTTTTATCATCTGTGTCTTTCAAATAATTTTTCTACTTTAAGTTGTTGAATTTATTGGCATCAAGTTACTCAATATCTCCTTATTAGTCTATTGATGTCTGTAATATTCGAGCCAGAATTTTAACACGATTGTCTGACTCCAAAGTTTATGTTCTTTCTCCTATGCAATCCTATTCCTGTAGTGAAATGCAGTCTTCCTGGGACCTCCATTTATGACATACTCAGGAAGAAATACCTTAAGAGCAATTGAAAGCCAGGTGAGAGCCAGGTTTGCTGGAAGAAAGTTCATGTGTGTGTTTAATAATGAATTAGGGTCAAAGAGTCCAGGGAATTAAGCTGAGGAACCTCAGGAAAGATAGGACTCTGTGCTTCTAATGCAGGGGGTGTGGGTTCGATCCCTAATCGAAAGATCGAAAGAAAGAAAAGAAGAGGTAATCAAGGCACAAACTTGGACTGCATAAGCATACCAGGTTTTATATGCTACAAAGGGTGGATGTGTGGGTGGGTGGGGAGAGCAGGGAAAGAAGAGAAAATGCTGCTCAACTGAACGTATGCACAGTATTTTGAGTTGGGCTTGTCTATGGCAACAATTCCTGGATGATGATTGAATTTTTTTCACAGTTTTCACTACTTATTCCACTACAAAACTGTTGCTTTCATAGTATATGTTGACAGCATGTAGCTTTAACTTGGCATAAATTTACTTACGGAGAAGCCACCCTCCTCTCTTTCTATCAAGCTGGTGGAATTTTCCTTTTACCACAGAGACTAGGATGCTAGATATTTGCTTTCCCAGCTTCCCTTGCAGCGAGGAGTGGTCTTGCAACCAGTTAGAACATAAAGAAAAGACTGTTGGAGGACTTTGAGAGGAACACTTTTCTCTTTTCCTCCTGATGAACTCTCACAGTCCCACCCTGGCTTCTTGCCCTTTAACTTGGTTATATGAAGATGGGATGCCTGGGGCTTGGAGCAGTTGTCTTGAGACTATGAGGCAACAAACCTGGGTTTGGAAAGCCAACATGCACCAGACAGCAGAGAAGAAGGAGAGAAAGAACCTGGATCCTTGAGAATATCCTTGAATCTCTGAACCATCCCTGAAACCACCTATTTCCTGGCTTGACGTAAGATAGTAAATGTCTTTTTTTAAAAGCCACTGTTATGTGAGTATCTGTTATTACAGCCTTATTATCTTAACTGATGAACCTATTAGGTCTGTGTCCATTCAGTGGTCTCACTTGTCACCAAGACATCTGTAAAATCAGAAAGGTAGGCACTCTAATCACATAGCTGTACTAAAAAACCCAAAATGGCCCAGAAAATGCTTATATTAATATAATTTTAAGATTATGAACAAAATGAAGACATGAATTTACATTTTTCTCCTAGAGAACTTCAAGACCTTATAAGTATATATCCATGGTACTGGTCTAAAGACCCCAGGATGGGAAGTCTTTTCTAGAGATGTAGATTTTGAAAGTAAGAATTTTGTGAGGTTGTTGGAAATACATAACTTCCTTCTTTTATTCATATCATCTCTTGCCACTTTCTCCAGAGCAGTGGCATAGAACCTGCAAGCCACAAGGGGACATAGCACTTACAGCAGGGTGGGGAGAAAGAAAAATGGCTTTCTCTTGCAAAGACAGCCTTCTTAAGAGAAGACCAGCTCAGGGGGATAGAGGATCAGTGAGATGAAAAGGGAGAGCTGCAACTACATAGAGGAGGAAACCCAAACAGCCATAAGTCTATGAAAAGAAAGTTAATCTCTCTAGTAATCAGATTAATCAGAGAAATGCTGGGAATGAAAATTAAAACCACATTTTGATACTATTTCAAAATATTATCCAATATATTATTACAGAAGAAAGAAGTGTTATCACACCAATGTTTGGTGAGGATATGAAACAATTCTAACTCACAGTACATGGCCAGTGAGAGGGTAAAGTGCCAACACCACTCTGGAGAATAATCTGGCAATATCTAGTAAAGTTGAAGATATGTAAACACTTATACCCAGTAACCCACTCCTAGGTCTACACTCTACAGAACCTATTTCAGATTGTACATGAGGGCAAATGTACGAGAAGCTTCCTAGGAGCACTCTTTGTAATAGTGAGCAATCAGAACTACTCTAATTATTCATCAAGAAGGAAATGAATTAATAAACTGTTGTGTATTCACTTAGTGAAATCCTACCAGGCACTAAACACAGATGAGCCAGTGCTTCACCACTGTTGATTGAGGGAAAAGAGCTTCAGGAGACTGGTACAGCATATCACTGTTTATATGAGTTTAAACCCTGCAAAACTAAACTGTATGCCTGTGTGGGCACATGCATTAATAGTGTAAAGATTTACATGGGAATTATCCAAGTGTAGGATAGTTCCTGCTTCTCTCGTGGAGAGAGGTAAGCGAGATTTAAAAGCAATACACAGGGGACTGCAAATGGTTTTGTCACATTTTATTTCCAAATAGGGTGGTGGTGTATGAGCCTTCATGACCTCTATAACTTTTTGAGGGCTGAAAAATTTTACTAATACTTTTTTTAAAAAGAAATAGAAGCAAAGAATATTTGCATGGGGAGAAGTCCTGAGGGCTTGATAGTAGAAAGGTCAGTGGTGAGGGCTGGTGCCTCACAATCAGAAACCTGTGTCTGAATCTCAGCTCTCCTGCTTACCAACTGCGGTGTGATTTGAGGGGCAAATTAATTAACCTCTCATGAACCTAATTTTTCCCAGATGCAAAATAAGAATAATGACATTTACTCTTACATGAATATGGTCAGTTCATTAATTAAATAAAATATTTAAGAACCAGTACAGTGCCTGGCACATTTTTAGGGAGATTACACATTCTGGTTTATCTGGGACAATTGGATTACACCTGCTGTCTTAACTGGAAGGTCCCTTTTCAACCTCAAAACTGTCCTGATTTGGAGGATAAATGATACTGTCACCTTACACATTGTAAATACTCAATGTACTAAATTCGTGGTAGTCTCCTTTCTGGTTTTCAAGTCCTTAGAACCAGCAAACATTCACCCTTCCTCTCTTTTCAAATGTCTTTTTTACCCCATCTGTGTGGTGGAAGCTTTAGACATCCCTCCATTAGGTTCAGAGTCCCTAATCTACTGGGTTGAATTGCTGTAGGATTCCTGCTCAAATTCCATTAAGCACTAGGATTGGAATAAGCTGTAAAGTTCAGAATTGTTAAGAGCAAAATGTGAGGAAACATATTAATGGCAAAGAGCAAAGAAATTGCTGAAGAAAGACAAAGAAAACTTTTATTGAACATTTAATGTGTGCCAGGCATTTTCTAAGTTTTTTACATGTATTGATTCTTTAATTCTTACAGATGAAGAAACTGAGGTCAAAGCATGACATGAACTCAGGCCATCTGACCCTAGAGTTTGCTATTAATCACCATGCCCTACTGCCAGAGATTCTGCTATGAAGTAACATAATCAAGTTTTTTTAAAACACTTAATCCAAAACACGACAGTTCAAATGGATATTGTCCTTCAGAGTGGCCTGTTGGAAGGCTCTATGAATGTTCCCACTGTGTGAACTCTGCTCAGCATGACTGGAACCTCCTTTGGGAATTCCTATCAGAATTTGGGCACAAGTCATCAAATATCTTCTGTTTTCTTGTCTTTTAAGGTGGCTGTGATTTTTCCAAAATAGTCAAAAGTCACTTAGAAATGCAAATTAAAATCATAATAAAATACCACTGCAAACCCACCAGATGGCTAAATTAAAAAGACTGATAATACCAAGTGCTGATGAGGATGTGGAGCAACTAGAACTCCATATCCACTGGAAGGGGAAGTGACCAAAACTGGTGTGGACATGCCTGTGTCCTAGGTGCTTTAGGTGGGACATGGAAGTAATTCAGGTAGTGGCTTTGCCTTTTCTGTGGCTGGAAGGAGAAATCATCTCCAAATAGAGAAAGGGAAGCTTGTGAGCATCTGCAGTTTCACTGAGCTTCCACAATAGTGGAAATAGCAGGTTCAGGACCTTGGTCAGGCCATATGGGAAGTTTTGCATCTTTGTCCAGGAAGATTTACAAATGAGCACAGGTTCAAAGGAGAATGACCATGTATGGCCCAGGGTAGGCCAGGCTGGATAGCAGTCTGCCTTTCTGGCCCATGAATTATCTTTGGACATTCCTCTTCCCACACATAAGCACCACCTCCTCCTGGTGAGACAACCCAAAGTCCCATCTAATTACTGAATCCAAACTCAAGACTAACACCTTTGGGTGATGGACTGTCCTTGCCACATGTCTGAATGTGATTGTATTGAGCTGATGGCAAATCATCTCTCCTCCCCACTTCCTCACACTCACAATATATAATAAAGAGCAGAGTACAATAGAAACTTCCATTTGAGGAGGGAAGAATGGGCAGCATTGTGCTGCCCAGGCAGTCCCTGGTCTGTAGCAATGGTGGAGTCCTGCTGGGTGGGCCTGGAGAAGGGCTTTTGTCCTGGAGGAAGTTCCCTGAGTAGATCTTGGTTTGACTTCTTTGTTCAGTGTTCTTCATGGTCCCTGACTGCATTTTCTAAGATGTTCCTTCTTGTTCATTATCCCCCATGACCACATCTGAAGTGGGCGTAGGTGTGAATGCATCCCTTGGGTGCTGTCCAACTTTCATAGCCCTCATTCTGATCATACAAGTTTGGAGACCCTATTATAGGATTCATACAGTCAGTGGTCTTTTTAACAGTTCAGTTTCCTTAAAAACTTCTGGTCTATTTGCTTCCATTCAAATTTGCATGATAGGAATCACAGCCAAACTTCTACACTGGACAGAGTTCTTAGACCTCTTTCCATGCCTGTCTTTCCCAACTTAAAGAGGGCCATATCATGGACCTCTCAAAAATAGGTTTCAGTGGAAGGCAAAAGCCTAACTCTTGCTATTTTTGATCAAAGAGAAGTTGACTTTTCCAAATATGTGAACTCTCAAATTTCTGAGGTTATTTTTTTAACATCTTTTTTGGAGTATAATTGCTTTACAATGGTGTGTTATTTTCTGCTGTATAACAAAGTGAATCACCTATACATATACATATATCCCCACGTCTCCCCGCTCTTGGATCTCGCTCCCACTCTCACTATCCCACCTCTCTAAGTGGACACAGAGCATGGAGCAAATCTCCCTGTGCTATGTGGCTGCTTCCCATTAACTCTCTATTTTACACTTGGTAGTGTGTATATGCCCATGCCACTCTCTCACTTTGTCCCATCTTACACATCCCCCTCACCATGCCCTCAAGTCCATTCTCTATGTCTACCTCTTTATTCCTGTCCTACCCCTAGGTTCTTCAGAACTTTTTTTTTTTTTTTAGATTCCATATATATGTGTTAGCATATGGTATTTGTTTTTCTCTTTCTGACTTCACTCTGTATGACAGACTCTAGGTCCATCCACCTCACTACAAATAACTCAACTTCACTTCTTTTTATGGCTGAGTAATATTCCATTGTATATATGTGCCACATCTTCTTTATCTATTCATTTGTCAGCGGACACTTAGGTTGCTTCCGTGTTCTGGCTATTGTAAATAGTGCTGTAATGAACATTGTGGTACATGACTTTTTGAATCATGGTTTTCTCAGGGTATATACCCAGTAGTGGGATTGCTGGGTCGTATGGTAGTTTTATTTTTAGCTTTTTAAGGAACCTCCATACTCTTCTCCACAATGGCTCTATCAATTTACATTCCCACCAACAGTGCAAGAGGGCTCCCTTTTCTCCACACCCTCTCCAGCATATACTGTTTGTAGATTTTTTGATGATGGCCATTCAGACCAGTGTGAGGTGATACCTCATTGTAGTTTTGATTTGCATTTCTCTAATGATTAGTGATGTTGAGCATCCTTTCACGTGTTTGTTGGCAATCTGTATACCTTGTTTGGAGAAATGTCTATTTAGGTCTTCTGCCCATTTTTGGATTGGGTTTTTTGATATTGAGCTGCAGGAGCTGCTTGTATATTTTGGAGATTAATCCTTCGTCAGTTGCTTCGTTTGCAAATATTATCTCCCATTCTGAGGGTTGTCTTTTCATCATGTTTATAGTTTCCTTTGCTGTGCAAAAGCTTTTAAGTTTCATTAGGTCCTATGTGTTTATTTTTGGTTTTATTTCCATTTCTCTAAGTGGTGGGTCAAAAAGGATCTTGCTGTGATTTATGTCATAGAGTGCTATGCCTATGTTTTCCTCTAAGAGTTTTATAATGTCTGGCCTTACATTTAGGTCTTTAATCCATTTTGAGTTTATTTTTGTGTATTGTGTTAGGGAGTGTTCTAATTTCATTCTTTCCCATGTAGCTGTGCAGTTTTCCCAGCACCACTTATAGAAGAGGCTGTCTTTTCTCCACTGTATATTCTTGCCTCCTTTATCAAAGATAAGGTGACCATATGTGTATGGGTTTATCTCTGGGCTTTCTATCCTGTTACATTAATCTATATTTCTGTTTTTGTGCCAGTACCATATTGTCTTGATTACTGTACCTTTGTAGTATAGTCTGAAGTCCAGGAGCCTGATTCCTCCAGCTCCATTTTTCTTTCTCAAGATTGCTTTGGCTATTCGGGATCGTTTGTGTTTCCATACAAATTGTGAAATTTTTGTTCTGTTTCTGTGAAAAATGCCAGTGGTAGTTTGATAGGGATTGCCTTGAATCTGTAGATTGTTTTGGGTAGTATAGTCATTTTCACAATCTTGATTCATCCAATCCAAGAACATGGTATACCTCTCCATATGTTTGTATCATCTTTAATTTCTTTCATCAGTGTCTTATGGTTTTCTGCATACAGGTCTTTGGTCTCCTTAGGCAGGTTTATTCCTAGGTATTTTATTCTTTTTGTTGCAATGGTAAATGGGAGTATTTCCTTAATTACTCTTTCAAGCTTCTCATCATTAGTGTATAGGAATGCAAGAGATTTCTGTGCATTAATTTTGTATCCTGCTACTTTACCAAATTCATTGATTAGCTCTAGTAGTTTTCTGGTAACATCTTTAGGATCCTCTATGTATAGTATCATGTCATCTACAAACAGTGACAGCTTTACTTCTTGTTTTCTGATTTGGATTCCTTTTATTTCTTTTTCTTTGATTGCTGTGACTAAAACTTCCAAAACTATGTTGAATAATAGGGTTGAGAGTGGGCAACCTTGTCTTGTTCCTGATCTTAGTGGAAATGGTTTCAGTTTTTCACCATTGAGGATGATGTTGGCTGTGGGTTTGTCAAATATGGCCTTTATTATGTTGAGGAAAGTTCCCTCTACACCTGCTTTCTGGAGGGTTTTTATCATAAATGGGTGTTGAATTTTGTCAAAAGCTTTTTCTGACTCTATTGGAATGATGACATGGTTTTTCTCCTTCAATTTGTTAATATGGTGTATCACATTGATTGATTTGCATATATTGAAGAATCCTTGCATTCCTGGAATAAACCCCACTTGATCATGGTGTATTATCCTTTTAATGTGCTGTTGGATTCTATTTGCTAGTATTGTGTTGAGGAGTTTTGCATCTATGTTCATCAGTGATATTGGCGTGTAGTTTTCATTTTTTGTGACATCTTTGTCTGGTTTTGGTATCAGGGTAATGGTGGCCTCGTAGAATGAGTTTTGGAGTATTCCTCCCTCTGCTATATTCTGGAAGAGTTTGAGAGGGATAAGTGTTAGCTCTTCTCTAAATGTTTGTTAGAATTCGTCTGTGAAGCCATCTGGCCCTGGGCTTTTGTTTGTTGGAAGATTTTTAATCACAGTTTCAATATTAGTGCTTGTGATTCATCTGTTCATATTTTCTACTTTTTCCTGGTTCAGTCTCAGAAGATTGTGCTTTTCTAAGAATTTGTCCATTTCTTCCAGGTTGTCCATTTTATTGGCATATAGTTGTTTGTAGTAATCTCTCATGATCCTTTGTATTTCTGCAGTGTCAGTTACTTCTTTTTCATTTCTAATTCTGTTGATTTGAGTCTTCTCCCCTTTTTTTTGATGAGTCTGGCTAACGGTTTATCAATTTTGTTTATCTTCTCAAAGAACCAGCTTTTAGTTTTATTGATCTTTGCTATCGATTCCTTCATTTCTTTTTAATTTATTTCTGATCTGATCTTTATGATTTCTTTCCTTCTGCTAACTTTGGGGATTTTTTTGTTCTTCTTTCTCTAATTGCTTTAGGTGTAAGGTTAGGTTGTTTATCTGAGTTGTTTCTTGAGGTAGTATTGTATTGCTATAAACTTCCCTCTTAGAACTGCTTTTGCTGCATCCCATAGGTTTTGGGTTGGTGTGTTTTCATTGTCGTTTGTTTCTGGGTATTTTTTTGAGTTCTTCAGTGATCTCTTGGTTATTTAGTAGTGTATTGTTTAGCCTCCATGTGTTTGTATTTTTTACAGATTTTCTCCTGTGATTGATATGTAGTCTCATAGTGTTGTGGTCAGAAAAGATACTTGATACAATTCCAAATTTCTTGAATTTACCAAGGCTTGATTTGTGACCCAAGATATGATCTATCCTGGAGAATGTTCCATGAGCACTTAATAAGAAAGTGTATTCTGTTGTTTTTGGTTGGAATGTCCTATAAATATCAATTAATCCATCTTGTTTAATGTATCATTTAAAGCTTGTTTCCTTATTTATTTTCATTTTGGATGATCTGTCCATTGGTGAAAGTGGGGTGTTAAAGTCCTCTACCATTATTTTGTTACTGCCGATTTCCCCTTTTATTACTGTTAGCATTTGCTTTATGTATTGAGGTGCTCCTATGTTGGGTGCATAAATATTTACAATTGTTATATCTTCTTCTTGGATTGATCCCTTGATCATTATGCAGTGTCCTTCTTTGTCTCTTCTAATATTCTTTATTTCAAAGTCTATTTTGTCTGATATGAGAATTGCTACTCCAGCTTTCTTTTGATTTTCATTTGCATGGAATATCTTTTTCCATCCCCTCACTTTCAGTCTGTATGTGTCCCTAGGTTTGAAGTGTGTCTCTTGTAGACAGCATATAAACGGGTCTTGTTTTTGCATCCATTCAGCCAGTCTGTGTTTTTCAGTTGGAGCATTTAGTCCATTTACATTTAAGGTAGTTATTGATATGTATGTTCCTATTATCATTTTCTTAATTGTTTTGGGTTTGTTATTGTAGGTCTTTTCCTTCTCTTGTGTTTCCTGCCTGGAGAAGTTCTTTAGCATTTGTTGTAAAGCTGGTTTCGTGATGCTGAATTCTCTTAGCTTTTGCTTGTCTCTAAAGGTTTTAATTACTCCATCGAAGCTGAATGAGATCTTTGCTGGGTTGAGTAATCTATGTTGTAGGTTTTTCCCTTTCATCACTTTAAATATGTCCTGCCACTCCCTACTGGCTTGCAGAGTTTCTGCTGAAAGATCAGTTGTTAACCTTATGGGGATTCCCTTGTATGTTATTTGTTGCTTTTCCCTTGCTGGTTTTAATATTTTTTCTTTGTGTTTAATTTTTGATAGTTTGATTAATATGTGTCTTGGTGTGTTTCTCCTTGGATTTATCTTATCTTGTATGGGACTTGGATTTATTTATCTTATCTTGTATGGGACTCTCTGCGTTTCTTGGACTTGATTGACTATTTCCTTTCCCATATTAGGGAAGTTTTCAACTATAACCTCTTCAAATATTTTCTCAGTCCCTTTTTTTTCTCTTCTTCTTCTGGAACCCTTATAATTTGAATGTTGGTATGTTTAATGTTGTCCCAGAGGTCTCTGAAACTGTCCTCAATTCTTTTCATTCATTTTTCTTTATTCTGCTCCATGGTAGTTATTTCCACTAATTTATCTTCCAGGTCATTTATCCTTTCTTCTGTCTTCATTTATCCTTTCTTCTGTCAGTTATTCTGCTATTGATCCCTTCTAGAGAATTTTTAATTTCACTTACTGTGTTGTTCATCATTGTTTGTTTGCTCTTTAGTTGTTCTAGTTCCTTGTTAAACGTTTCTTGTATTTTCTCCATTCTATTTCCAATATTTTGGATCATGTTTAGTATCATTATTCTGAATTCTTTTTCAGGTAAACTGCCTATTTCCTCTTCATTTGTTTGGTCTGGTAGGATTTTACCTTGCTTCTTCATCTGCTGTGTATTTCTCTGTCTTCTCCTTTTGCTTGACTTATTGTGCTTGGGGTCTCCTTTTCACAGGCTACAGGTTTGTAGTTCCTGTTGCTTTTGGTGTCTGTTCCCAGTGGGTAAGTTTTGTTTAGTGGGTTGTGTAGGTTTCCTTGTGGAGGGGACTGGTGCCCGTGTTCTGGTGGATGAGGCTGCATTTTGTCTTTCTGGTTGGCAGGACCACGTCCGGTGGTATATTTTGGGGTGTCTGTGATCTTATTGTGATTTTTGGCAGCCTCTCTTCTAATGGGTGGGGTTGTGTTCCTGTCTTTCTAGTAGTTTGGCATAAGGTGACCAGCACTGTAGCTTGCTGGTCATTGAGTGGAGTTGGGTCTTTGTGTTGAGATTGAGATCTCTGGGAGAGCTTTCACCATTTGATATTATGTGGGGCCAGGAGGTCTCTGGTGGACCAATGTCCTGACGTAGGGTCTCCCACCTCAGAGGCTCAGGCCTGACACCTCGCAAGAGCACCGAGACCCTGTCAGCCACATGGCTCTGAAGAAAAGGGAGGAAAAAAAGGAAGAAAGAAAGAATATAATAAAATAATTTTATTAAAATAAAAAATTATTAAAAATAAAAAAGTAATTAAAAAGGAAAGAAAAAAGAGAGCAACCAAACCAAAATCAAATTCACCAATTACAACAAGTGCTAAAAACTACACAAAAATACAAACAAACAAACAAAAAAGTGGACAGAGAGAACCCTAGGAAAAATGGTAAAAGCAAAGCTATACATACAAAATCACACAAAGAAGCATACACATACACACAAAAAGAGAAAAAGGAAAAAAAAATATATATATATATAAAAGGAGAGCAACCAAATCAATAAATAAATCTACCAATGATAATAAGCTCTAAATACTAAACTAAGATAAACATAAAACCAGAAACAAATTAGATGTAGAAAGCAAACCCCAAGTCTGCAGTTGCTCCCAAAGTCCACTGCCTCTATTTTGCAATGATTTGTTGTCTATTCAGTTATTCCAGAGATGCAGGGTACATCAAGTTGATAGTGGAGATTTAATCCGCTGCTCCTGAGGCTGCTGGGAGAGATTTCCCTTTCTCTTCTTTGTTTGCACAGCTCCCGGGGTTCAGCTTTGGATTTGACCCCACCTCTGCATGTAGGTCGCCTGAGGGCATCTGTTATTCACTCAGACAGGACAGGGTTAAAGTGGCAGCTGATTAGGGGGCTCTGGCTCACTCAGACTGGGGAGGGGGAGGGGTACAGAATGAGGGGCGAGCCTGCGGTGGCAGAGGCTGTTGTGACGTTGCAACAGACTGAGGCACGCCCTGTGTTCTCCTGGGGAAGTTGTCCCTGGATCACAGGACCCTGGCAGTGGTGGGCTGCACAGGCTCCCAGGAGGGGAGGTGTGGATAGTGACCTGTGCTTGCACACAGGCTTCTTAGTGGCTGCAGCAGCAGCCTTAGTGTTTCAGGCCCATCTCTTGTGTCTGTGCTGATAGCCGCGGCTTCTGCTCATCTCTGAAGCTCATTTAGGTGGTGCTCTGAATCCCCTCTCCTTGTGCCCCCTGAAACAATGGTATCTTGTCTCTTAGGCAGTTCCAGACATTTTCCCGGACTCCCTCCCGGCTAGCTGTGGTGTACTAGGATCTTCAGGCTGTGTTCACACAGCCAACCCAAGTCCTCTCCCTGGGATCTGAACTCCAAAGCCTGAGTCTCATCTCTCAACCCCCACCCAGCCTGGCAGGTGAGCAGACAAGACTTTCAGGCTTGTGAGTGCTGGCCAGCACTGATTCTCTGTGCAGGAATCTCTCTGATTCTCTGTGCAGGGATCTCTCATAGGATTCTGTCAAATCCTATGACCTTGGGTCCTCATCTTTACTAGCTGATAGCAGAGGACAGAAGGCATGGAGAAGAGGAATGATGTCTTCTCTCTTAAAAACTTAGAAGTGGAATACACCAACATCCTCTCATAATTCACTGGATAAAACTTCCACATGGCCATACCTAACAGCAAAACATGGCTGGCAAATGGAGTCAGCCATGAACCTTAATAGAAAATAGGGAGACTGGATGTTGGTGAACAGCTAGTGATTTCTGCCAAGGGACCAGGTTGGGCCACATAGGAAGTTTTGCATCTTGGTCTGGTCCTTTTGAAAGGAAGAATGACAAATGAGCACATCCAGAGAAGACTAACAATTCTGGGACTAGGACACTGTCAAAGACACTGTGGCTGAGCTTCCCATTTAGAAGGGATTTGCTAAGAGACTCCAAAGTTTAAGAACCCACCTTATTAAAACTTGCTGCTCAAAGCTATGCCTCATCCAAGACAGAGTATCAGAATGTTGATTTCATGGGTTCCTGTCCCTACTCCCTGTGAGTAATCCTGTCCTGATCCAAGTGGTAGAGCTCCTGGCCCTTGATACAATGCTTCTTGTATCTACTGATTTTCCTTATGCTCCATATCAGCTCAGGTTGGCCTATTTAGCAACTAAACCTGATGCAGAATGTCTGTAGGGGGCTGAGCTTAGTTTATAATACTGGGGCAGTTTGAGATCAGAGGCCTTATAACAATGATAATAATATCTATTTTTTTTTTACTGAGCACTTACTATATGCCCGGCACTTGGTAGACATCTAATTTAATACTTAAGATAATCTCATGAGGAAGGTATGTCCTTAGATGAATGGTTGAAGGAATTAGACCATTTAACTTAGAGAAGAGAAAATTTGGGTTTATCTGCCAACTGTTTTTAAATAACTGAAGGACTGTTGTAAGGAAGAGGGATATATTCACTCTTTGTTGTCCTTCAAAACAGAAATGGTACCTCAGACATTGTAAGCCATTGACGGAGTTGGGCTTCATGTAGGGATGAAGTTTCTAGCAGTAAAAGCTGACTGAAGTTGTCCAGGCCAGCTCACCAGGTGGTAATTTCACACCACTCTGAAGAGTAAAGAATCACATTTTGGTCCTTGGAGGGATGGGGTTGGGAAACTCAACCATCCATCCATCTATCCATTCATCCATCCATCCATCCATCCATCCATCCATCCATCCGTTCATCTATCTATCCATACATTTTTGTTTGCGTGCTTTCACCAGTTATCCACTGAGGCCCAAGAACTGTGCTGGGTGTTAGCTGGGTATGGTGGCCTTTAAGGACCCTCATCACTGAGATCTCTGACTCTGAACCTATAATGTAGCCTTCACATTGGGTCTCCCTATCTCAAGCTTCTCGGCACACCCTCCAGAAAAATCTACTGTAAGCTGTCTTCTTAAAAGCAGCCATAATTTAAGGCTCATCTAAATTAAAAGAAGTCAGTTCTGTTAACTACTGTACGTTATCCACTTGGATGAATTGTGGGAAACAGCAATATGAACAAAATCAAAGAAAGCAAATAGTTTTATTATACAATACATTACTGGGGACTAAGGATGCCGCTGAGTGGAGGCCTTTAGGGATCTGGTTTAATGAATTCATAAAGTTCTCAGTAGCACATCCAGTGCTCGTGTATAGATAGATGTCCCTGAGGTAGCTGAGCATAAAACATTTTCACAAGCAGGCTTAAATAACTCCAGTCCTGTCCATAGGATTTCCCTCATTTGGGAGACCAGGATTCTACAACAGTTTCTTCTACTTCATGTCCCTCGGCACTTGGGAAAGCCATGCTTCCTCTCTGACCTCAGGGTCCTCATCTGTAGTCTAAGAGGACTGATTAAAAGGATCTCTAGGGACCTTCCCAGCTCCAAGAGTCCATGATTCTATCATTTATACACTCATCCAGCAAATCCTGAAAACTACAGTTTATTCGGTGTCTGGATTATAATTTCTAGCCTAAAGGAGGTCCACAATCACTTAAATATATTCTCTTAGAGACGATCCTCTAAGCAGTGTGATGTTCCTTTTAAGGAAGTGCATTGGAAGTGGCAGGTCTTTGGTGGAAGGCTCGCTTTGGGAACCAGGCTACAGCTAGCCATCTGGGTCAGACTCAGGCCCCAGGATGGACTTGCCTCAAACAACGTCTGTATTTCTCAGCAAATGATGTTACATAGAGAGGAGCAGAAATGGAGGAGGCTCCCAAGAACTTGAAAGAGGTGGCAGGAAAAAGCTGAACGTAACGCATAAGAGCTGAGGCAGGAAGACAGGCTCTGGTTACTTCTCCTCTATCAGGAGCCTCCACTTTGGCTGCACAACAATCACACTCTTTTTTCATTTGTGCTTCCAACCAATCCAGTAACTGAAAGGCATTCTAAAGCCTCCTGTCCACCAGAGCATTGCCCTACATGATTCAATTAACCTTTATGGTGGCTTGGGAAGTTTGTGCGATAGGAGAGCCTTGTCTTAATTGGCAGCCTGACACAGACAATAAAGTTTGATCAGCTGAAGAGGGCATTGGGGACATCATTAGCTTCCTCTACCGAAGACTACGTGGTGTGTAAAAGTTGTTTAATTTATGCCGGAGAAGGTAGGGAAGGGGAAACCTGGTTTACATTTCCTGAATTTTTTGCTTATTAAATATTTCACTTCCTTACTGTAAGAGTCAAATGGGCTCAGTATTTTGGTGTCTGTGCAGCTTCCCACATAGATTTTAATGCTCTGTAATCCACCAAATGATCATTTTCCTGTTATTAAAACTTTGCATTTCACAAGAGGTATTTTGGAAAAACAAACATAAATAGAGACAGATGGGAGGGTTTTTTCCCAAGAGTTTCAAATGGGAGAAATGGGGTGAGGCAGAGGGGGAATAAACCTGTGTGCTGGAGGAAAACGGCAGGAAGGTGGCCTTGGTGTTGTTTAACTTTCCCAAGAGTAGGGAGTACGGGAGAGGTGCCCTAGAAGCCAGGGGATGATCACTAGGCCGGTGTCTGGATCCGGTCTCATCATTCAGAAGAATTTTAAATCTTGGCTCTTCCAGGAAGCCTTCCTCGGCCAGGAAGAGAACTGACATTTACTGAATGGCTTCTGTGTGCTAGGCCAGTCCAGGTTGTTTCCCTGATTCTTACAACCAGCTATAGGAAAGAGGTATTATTATGCTTCTTTTATGGGTAAGGAATCTGAGATAGAGAAAATTTATAAAACTTCTTGAGGGAGCCAGTCAGTAGGTGATAGTGCTTAAATTCCATCTCAACTCTGTCTTTCTCCTGTATCCCATTAGAAAGAGGAGTGATGGAGTTCTTCAAATTGAACCTGACAAAAAGCTCCTCTCTACTAAGTGCATTGCCTTCCCTTTTTCCTAGAAGAGACAAAAATGCCTACCAACATAATTTATGTATTAACTAATGTGCACTTAAGAGAGCTTTGAAATGTGTAATGTGCTAAAAATGAACAATTAATTTTCACTCATGCAAAGACATTTAAAATTAAGTAGAGCTAGACCAATGTAGGTATAATTATCACTGCTTTGCCGTAAATTCTTTTGGAATCAACAAATTGTCATCACGTGTAGAGCAAATGCTCACTCTGAACAAAATGCTCTGCTGACGACAATGTAGGGAGGGGGAAAGGGTGCTGTGTTTTCCAAGAGAGAAGAAAAGGCATGAAAACATGAAAGTTGAGGGTACATGCACCACACTGGCATCCATTCAGAGACACACAAAACACCCACACATACACACAGAGTCACTCCTTACTTCAGGCACTAGGGATATATGCTAAAGCAATAGATACCATGCCTGCCCTTATGGAGCTTACCAACTTGAGGGGAAGATAGTCCCTGAGTAAGTAATTCCAGGTGTAAAGAAGAGGGAGAAAGCAGGTCAGGAGGGGTTTCCTGGAAGAGGAGGGGCTTGGGAACACCTTCAGTGTCTTAGCCTCTGTGTCCTTGGACAATCACTCAGACTCTTCACTTAACCCTCTAATACCAGGATTGGACTCTGTGCTCTCTAAGGTCTTCTCTTAAAACATTGTGACTATGAATGTTACGGGATGTCACTGTCAAAGGGCAAAAGGACAATGAAGCAATGAGGTCCTCCCTCCTGAGGGTCACCATCCTATAGCCTTCTTCCCAGGCTTCATCACCCAGCACACTTTCCCAGCTGAGCCACCGTTCTGGTACCTTGGACAGCTCCCTCAGCTTTCATTCAACCCCACTGCCATCCCTACGCTCTGGGTACCCGTCTCCCTTAGCATCTTCCTGGGCCAGGCCTTTGGTGCCCTCTGACATTTGTGCCAACAGGACCTAGGGCATAAGTACTCTCACCTAATCCTTGACCATTTCAGCTGCAGCCTCTGGAGATGGTGCTTTGGTGGAAAATTCCATGAATGACTGGAATGGTGAGAATCTAAAGACATAGAAGGAGAAAAGACAGCATCAGTGTAGGTGCTTGGGTATTTGGGGGTGGATTATAAGAAAGGGATAGATTACAAGAATTTATCTCAAATTTCACTTTCATGTTAGGCCTCTCTCATGATCAAATAACTTCAGTGGCAGAAATGTAAAGTTTTAGGGGTGATTTGATGGTTAACCAAGAAACTCTCCTCACACTTTGATGAGTCTCTCTCCTAATTCCTTAATTTCCAGGCTCCATTCAGGCTTATTCTCCCCTGATTGAAAATGTAGGAATAGTTTTATGAAGCAGTAACTCAACAGAAATGATGATGATACTGGTGATGATGATGATGATAGCATTGATAATAACAGGAGAGGCTCATTTATAGAGCTTCTCATTTTCCATTTTTGTCTTTGTTCAGTCTCAGATGAACATCAGCTAATCGATCCTCCTGGCATCTCTGTGAGGTATGTAAGAATTAGAATTTCTTTTCAAGAGATACCCAGTTCATTAATAACCAAGGAGGTAGGTGATAAGCTGTTGTCACTGGCCTATCCCGCCCAAAGTCACTGTTAGTGGATCCCCTCCAGTATTAATAGTGGAGCCTGGTTTCTGTGGTCCTCTGGGCTAAGACTGGCACATAGTGGGCACTTAATAAATTTGCTGGTGGATCAACTAAAACACTGACTGACTAAATAAATGAGTGAGTGAGTGAAGGGCCTGAGAGGTTTGTCAGATGCAGCCCACTTGGGGCCTTTGAATACCTGTGTTCTGGATACTTCTAATTCGTATGGTTTATTTTAGTGATGCTATACAACATCTCTTCTAGTCAATCACAGAGTCTTAAATTCTTCCATTTGCATTAATCCTCACCTTTGCTTGAGTAAGCAGGTCTCTGGGAAGGGGGCAATAGAAACAATATAATGATAAGAGTGAGTTGTACCCTGAGTTCTGTCTAATCCTACATTTCTCACCTCTGCCTGCCCAAGGCTGAATGATTCTCTACAGCAACTCTAAGAAAGCCAAAATGGTCTCTGTGTCTCCAGTTTCTTCTCTTACAGTCTATAGCCACCTCCTTGCTGAATCCAGTTCAGTTCTGTTCACACAGCTGTCCTGATCAGCAAGCAAGCTGGAAAACAAAAGGGCTCTTCCGGACTCTTGGAGCTGCTCCTGACTGCTCCACCTGCATAGACTCTGGCACCAGCAGACTAGGCTCTCATCAAGGGTTAGCCCTTATTAGCTTTGAGGCCTTGAATATGTCACTCAGTCTTGCTGGCGTCAGTTTTCCTATCCATGAAGTGGGAATAATACCTACATTGTGATGTTGTTTGAATCAACAACAGATGTGTAGTTGGGGTCCCTTTGTTTCTGACAAACGCTTAAAAAGAAAAACAAAATAGGAACACAGGGTCTGGAAGGGAATAATAGATGAAATACTAGATCCTCAGGAGCATTGAAAATATCCAAGGTCTTTCCTATCCAAGGTCTTTCCTAACCGGAAGTGCACTATGTTCTGGACTGCCTCACCTTTACTCTGCTCCCCTGAGCCTCATCTGTACATTGTCCTCTTCCCTTAAGGACCTGCTCATCTTTCTAGTAAATTAACTAGTCCTGAACTAAGGAATTAATGGCTATATAGAAGGTAAAATATAGCTCTTCCAAGTAACCATTAACATTAAACGCTGATTTTCCATATGGTCAATTTTGGTGTTTTTTTTTTTTTAGGTTATTTTTGTTTTTTATTTTTTATTTATTTATTTACTTATTTATTTTTGACTGCATTGAGTCTTCATTGCTGCGTGCGGGCTTTTTCTAGTTGTGGCGAGCAGGGGCTACTCTTCGTTGTGGTGCGCGGGCCTCTCATTCCGTTGGCTTCTCTTGCTGTGGGAGCACGGGCTCTAGGTGCACAGGCTGAAGTAGTTGTGGCACGCGGGCTCAGTAGTTGTGGCTCGTGGGTTTGAGAGTGCAGACCCAGTAATTGTGGTGCACAGGCTTACTTGTTCTGCAGCATGTGGGATCTTCCTGGATCAGGGCTCGAACCCATGTCCCCTGCATTGGCAGACGGATTCTTAACCACTGCGCCACTGGGGAAGCCCCTCTTTAGGTTATTTTTGTTTTTGCTTTTTCATTTGGTACATTTCCATAATGTTAGATGTTAGTCTTTTCCCACATGTTATTTAAAATTTTATTTATTTTTACTTTGCATAAAGTAAAATTTATTCTTTTTGATATATAGTTTTATGGGTTTTTACAAATGCCATGGTTAGGTGACATCATACCTCCAAAAATTCCCTTTGGAGTCAACCCCTCCCCACCTGGCAGCCACTGATCTTCTCTGTTTCTAGACGTTTGTTTTCTCCAGTTTTCCAGGTGTCCCATGAGTTTCAGATGGGAAGTGGGTTCAAAGATTTTTTTTTTTTTTGCGGTACGCGGGCCTCTCACTGTTGTGGCCTCTCCCGTTGCGGAGCACAGGCTCCGGACGCACAGCCTCAGCGGCCATGGCTCACGGGCCCAGCCGCTCCGCGGCATGTGGGATCTTCCCAGACCAGGGCACGAACCCGTGTCCCCTGCATCGGCAGGCGAACTCTCAACCACTGCGTCACCAGGGAAGCCCCAAAGATTTTTTTAAGAATTGGTCTACAGATGTAAAGTTGATAACTGCTATTTTTGCTATTAATATTGCAAGATATTGGATATTGTCTCCTAATAGTTTTGGCCATGTTAACCATTATATGGCAGGGAGAAAGCATTTAGCTGGCAGGTCATGTGATCTGTTATTACTGGTAACAACAATCAATTAAACACATGGTGTACCTGAGGTAGGATTTTATTGTGATGGAATTTAAGGGTGTTATCGGGCATTGAATAGGCCCTTCCTGTAGAACCAGCTGGGGGAACAAAAGTGCCACAAAAACCTCAGAGACTAAGTAATACCTCTCAGTCAGTGATGGGGTTTTCAATAACTGACATAATGTTTCTGATTATTGTTTTATAATACCTTGCACGCTCCCCCCATTACCATTCCATTTTATGACAATGTTAATATACAGATGTTACGTTAATCTGTTTTTTAATTTATCTCAGCTATCCCACATGTACATTTTCAAGTGATTCATTTATTTAGTAGCACCTCATTTATTTTAAAAGTTGTTGTTTTTTTTTCTTAATTTTATCACTGTGGAAGCAGTAATGACATTTACACAGGGCTTCACTTTCATTTCTTGCTTCAACCAGAGTCGAGGAATATTCGCTGCTCTTCTCAGGGCCAAGATCACATCCCCTCTGTTGGTGAGCCACTGTCCTGCAGTAACCACGTTCTGGGATGGGTCTCTCCTCCAGCCTCTCCTTCCTGTGGGAAATGTGAACGAGCTCAGGTCTGGCTCAGTGTTGGAGAGCCACCTCCTCCGTCCCCATCACACATCTTCCTGGTAACATCGACTCTGTCTTTTAGCCCATTTCTACCTCTGAGAATGTTGAACAATGAAGTTGGATTTACACTGGAGTCCAGGCCAGGGCCTGGGATCAGAGTGTTTGGGGCGTGTCTCCTCCCAAGGAGTCTTAGAGATGCCTCCGTTTCAGACAGTGTCACTTCTGACTCTGACCCTGTCCTCAGCTCCACGGTGACGTTCTCCATAGGAGCTGGACATCTCCTCCCATAGCGCTGACCAGCTCAAGCCCATCTGTTCAAACATGAAGTCATCCTCTTTCTCCCAAGCTGGCTTCTCCTGAGATGCTCAGTCCTCCTCAAGGCCCTGCACGTTCCCCTGATCCTACATGCCGTCAGATCCCATGTCCTGCGTATCCTTCCTGCTCAACCTCTTGACTCTCTCGCTTCCAAACCCACTTCTCCTGCCTGAGCCTCAGGGCTCACCCTCCCCTGCAGCACTGCACTGGCACCTCTTGCCTCCAGCCTTGCACCTTCTCACCCCACTCCAGGCCAGGGTGTTTTTTTTGTTTGTTTTTTTGTTTTTTCTTTCTGTGGTACGCAGGCCTCTCACTGTAGTGGCCCCTCCCATTGTGGAGCACAGGCTCCGGACGCGCAGGCTCAGCGGCCATGGCTCACGGGCCCAGCTGCTCCGCGGCATGTGGGATCTTCCCGGACCGGGGCATGAACCCCTGTCCCCTGCATCAGCAGGCGGACTCTCAACCACTGCGCCACCAGGGAAGCCCCAGGGTGGGGTTTTGATGGGACATAGGTCTCTCTCTCTTGCTTGAAAGCCTTCAAGACCCATTCTTCTCATAGGAAAATATAAAATTCCTTAATCACTTATTTCAGCCCCCTGAGCACACTGGCGGCACCCTCTTACCTCTCTAGCTTCGTCTCTTGTCAGGATTGGCTCACGGGTCTCACAAGCACAAAAGTTGGTGACTTAAGACAGTATGTTTATTTGTGGTTCAGGTCACAGGGGTCAGCAGGTGGTGGTGTTGGGAGGGGACGTTTCTTTCCTCGGCACAACAGTCCCTCTGGGACGCTGCTCCCTCCGCCTTGTGGATTCTTACCCCTCTAGGTCATCTGTCACCTCTCTTCGGCCTCCTGAAGAGGAAAGAGAGTGTGAATCAGGGCAGGGACGGGGCAGGGACAGGGGAGGGCTGGAGGGGGTGCTCTAATGGGTCAATCCTAGAAGTTTCACCTTACGCTTTCTGCCACATTCCACTGGTCGGGACCAGTCACCTGGCCACCACCCCTAACTGCACTGGAGACTAGAACGTGTGGCCCAGGCTGGGATGACCGGGAGAAGATGGATGTTGACGAACACCAGGCTTCGCTTCCCGCTGCTTCTTCACGCAGGCTGCTCAGCTGCTGTCTGCCAATTGCATCTGGAGCTTTTCTGCTAAGAAATGTATGTGGTTGACTGACAGAGATGGAACAGACCCCCTGGAGGCAGCAGAGTGAAATGTGATGTGGAGAGCAGGCCTGGGGCAGAGCCCCGCCCTGGAAAGACCAGGCAGGCTGCAGGTGCGGGATGCTTGGGCCTATTTCCTCCTGTCTCATTTCTAGTTTGCCCTGACCAATTCCCCCATGTGGAAGGAATGTCCCAGAGGAAGGATGGCCTCCTGTATGAAGCAAAGAAGAGCCCATGGGAAAGGCAGGGACATCTATAAGGACAACAAAGTGCTAAGTGCGTTGAGCACAGGGCTTGATAAATACCGATAGACTGATTGGCATTAGGAATCCCGAGTTTATAATAACTAAATGGTGAGGCCCAAACCAGAAACTGCTCTATAAGCCTGGACTGGGTTGTAACAATTCCGAGTGAAAAATACCACTTTGGTGTGCTTGCCTCACTCCCATTTTGGCTTCAAAAGCCTCTATGACGTTGTGCTTTCTCTAATTACCTGAGCACTGACCTTACTTTGTCTCCACTTGTTTTGTTTTTGAACATCTTTATTGGAGCATAATTGCTTTACAATGGTGTGTTAGTTTCTGCTTTATAACAAAGTGAATCAGCTATACATATACACATGTTTCCATATCTCTTCCCTCTTGCATCTCCCTCCCTCCCACCCTCCCTATCCCACCCCTCTAGGTGGTCACAAACCACCGAGCTGATCTCCCTGTGCTATGCGGCTGCTTCCCACTAGCTATCTATTTTACATTTTGTAGTGTATATATGTCAATGCTACTCTCTCACTTCGTCCCAGCTTACCCTTCCCCCTCCCCGTGTCCTCAAGTCCATTCTCTACATCTGTGTCTTTATTCCTGTCCTGCCCCTAGGTTCAACAGAACCACTTTTTTTCTTAGATTCCACATATATGCATTAGCATACAGTAATTGTTTTTCTCTTTCTGACTTACTTCACTCTGTATGACAGACTCTGTGTCCATCCACCTCAATTTCGTTCTTTTTATGGCTGAGTAATATTCCATTGTATATATGTGCCACATCTTCTTTATCCATTCATCTGTCAATGGACACTTGTGTTGCTTCCATGTCCTGGCTATTGTAAATAGAGCTGCAGTGAACATTTTGGTACATGACTCTTTGAATTATGGTTTTCTCAGGGTATATGCCCAGTAGTGGGATTGCTGGGTCCTATGGTAGTTCTATTTTTAGTTTTTTAAGGAACCTCCATACTGTTCTCCATAGTGGCTGTATCAATTTACATTCCCACCAGCAGTGCAAGAGGGTTCCCTTTTCTCCACACCCTCTCCAGCATTTATTGTTTGTAGACTTTTTGATGATGGCCATTCTGACCCGTGCGAGATGAGATTTTGATTTGCATTTGTTAATTCAGCTGCTCGAAGACAAACATCTTCATGGCATACACTGCTTTCTTTCCAGGTAGCTTGTCTGCCCCAGCCCTTCTGGCCTTCATTTCCCTGTTGGCCTAACAAAAGAGGAAAGAAAGGTCATGAAAACGCATCTGCAGCAGCATTTCCTCTACTCAGAAAAATGTTATTTTGTCAACTAGGTGACTCCATCCAACTTCCTCCTCTAAACCTTTCTTCCCTGTGATAAAATAAAATTCATATTTTATGGCAAGATGAGAAAAAATTGAAACATAAAAGTTTTCTTTGCCCCTTTGGGCCTCCTTCCTCCTCTTTCATGTGTGTTGTGCATCTGCTTTAACCAGACCTCCTTAGGAGAAAACCTTCCTTCTTAATCTCATCAAGGGTCAAAGTCCTTAGCAGACAACCTTCCTTCTTAATCTCATCAAGGGTCAAACTCCTTAGCAGACAACCTTCCTTCTTAATCTCATCAAGGGTCAAACTCCTTAGCAGATAACCTTCCTTCTTAATCTTGTAAGGGGCCTTGATGACACATGACCCACTACTTGCTTTGTTCGTGTAGACCCGGATTGTGTAAACTGTCAATAAAGCATCATTTAACGTACAGCCCTCTGTCTCAAAATCTTATATAACTGCGCTTTGACCTCTAATGGGCGGAACGGTCCTCAGAACTTTCTGAATGACTGCTTCCCGGGTTATAATCCTCAGTTTGGTTTGAATAACGTTCTCCATTTCTTTCTTAGACCGGCTGATTAATTTTTTCATCAACACTTGTTTAGCAATGTCTAAGCCACATGGCTTGCCCTGACTCATATACCTATGTAGCCTAAAGAAGCCCAGGGCCCTTCCCCTTGTCACATGGGAGGTATGGGGCAGTAGACCCATATGGGGCATGTGATGTCACTGATAAACCTGGTATGTCTCCCTGGAGTTTGTCAGTATTAGCGTTTTCCTTTTGCCGCCTTTTCTCAAAGCCCCCATCCATTTCCTACTCTCGTATGTCCTGGTGCGCTGTGCTTTGCAAAGAGCATTGCCAAGTTTCCAGTTGGGTTTGGCCAGTGGGAAGCATCAGCAGGAGGTCGGGAGTGGGAGGAGAGAGGCTGGGGTATTTCCTCTCCTGCTCTCTATGCACGCGGGGTGATGTTCTGACAGGGGCTTCAGGCCTCTATAACCACAGCCATATGGGAAGTGCCCCTCTCACAGCAGTCCCTGCCTCACTAGGCTCCAGTTAAACTATTTCTGCCACTTGCCCCTGAAGACCTAAGGCAGATAATGGTTTCTTGATATTGCTGGTCTTTTGTTGCCTTGACATTCCTCGGTGATTGCTTTAACCCTGGTCATATGTAAATAGTCTCTTCATTAAATTATCTTCAAAATCCCAGCTGAACGGCTCCTCTGTTTACTGTCTAGAGCCTGACGGAGACAGTGGGAAGATATATGGCGGTGGAAGTGGGGCGTAAAGTCGTTTAAGTCAGTGTTTCAAACGCTGTCTCAGACTGGTTCCCTGAGAACAGACTCTGTAAAAGAAGAGTTTGGGGGAAGTGCTCTCAGGAAGTACCCCTGTAAGGAGGTAAGGAAGGCAGAACTGGGGGGAGGGAACCGTTGACCTGCCATGTGGTTGCAACTGAGCTCTCAGCTGATTCCGAGGCGGAGCTATAGTGTTGGGGTGGTCCTTGAAAGTTGTTTCAAGTTAAGGCAAAGGGGGCTGGGCCCTGTACCACAGGCTGAGCCCTGGGAAGGGATATAAGATTGGGCAGTGCAACTTCCTGCAGCTAGGCAAGGCCAGTGCCCAGTGAGGAGCACAGCTGTGAGCCCTCAGCACTGATGGACCCAGTAGCTAGGCAATGGGTATGAAGGTCCTGAAAAAGAGTTCTGGGTGGAGTACCCAATATCCATTAGAGTCCACACCTTGTGTCTCTCAGATGCACTTGTTTCTTATAGTAAGTTTATCCTATCTGGTCTTGTTTCCAGGAGAAACGTAGAAGATTTATGGGACAAAGTGGGACACACTGAAGCTGGTCTCAAGGTTACAGCTATGTCCATCATCTCTCACGTACACTAGTTTCACCTCGTTTCTCCTTACCCTCATCTAGCACCTCTGCTCATCTAGGAGGCTTACCTGGTGGGTCACCAAGATCCTCATCCCTGAGAGATTTGAGTCCTTGGTCATCAGCCCTTCTCACGCCATGGAGTGATGCACTTGCCTATTTCCCATCAGTTGGGTAGAGGGATATTAAGAGATGCCCCAGTGGATCATCTGGTTGCCATATGTATTCTTCCCTGTCTCTAATGTGCAACAGCAGCCCTGCCTCGTCTGGATGGTTAGAATCACTCATTCTAGGATCATGAATCCTTTTCTTCTTTTTTGGTCCCTTGGCATGTGGAACTCAAAGTGCCCATGTGGCAGCCTCAGCTTAAAATTCAACGGAACACTTACTGTGTCCTCTGGTGGAAATATTCTTCTCGAGGAACCAGGACCTCTAGGCTCACAGAGCTTGAAGTTGGGGGGACAGGAAGCATGACCTCCCCAAATGAGTCTCTGGAAGTGATGGTAAGCAGAGCAACTCCTGCTTCCACCTCTTTTTTTTTTTTTTTTTTAATTTTTATTTATTTATTTATGGCTGTGTTGGGTCTTCGTTTCTGTGCGAGGGCTTTCTCTAGTTGCGGCAACTGGGGGCCACTCCTCATTGCAGTGCGTGGGCCTCTCACTATCACGGCCTCTCGTTGTGGAGCACAAGCTCCAGACGCGCAGGCTCAGTAGTTGTGGCTCACGGGCCTAGTTGCTCCACTGTATGTGGGATCTTCCCAGACCAGGACTCGAACCCGTGTCCCCTGCATTGGCGGGCAGACTCTCAACCACTGTGCCACCAGGGAAGCCCCCACCTCTTAATTCTTAGATTCATGTGTTCTATCTAGGGGGTCACAGAGCCATGTAATACTTTTTGATTTAGGATATAGTTTTGGCTATAGTTTTTGACTTAGGATATATACATCCTGGGGATGGTACCCCATTCTTGCAGGATATCACCCCCGTGCTGGTATAGAGATGGCCTCATCTCCAAGAGGCCATTCCGTCAGTCTCTCAGGCCAAAGGCTTTGGGTGATGCAGTATCTGACAGTATCAGTGGATCCCATGGGCAAGTGCTTATGGATGTACTTCCATTGTTGTAAAATGGTTTTTTTTTTTTTTTTTTTTTTTTTTGCGGTACGTGGGCCTCTCACTGCTGTGGCCTCTCCCGTTGCGGAGCACAGGCTCCAGACACGCAGGCTGAGCGGCCATGGCTCATGGGCCCAGCCGCTCCACGGTACGTGAGATCTTCCCGGACCGGGGCACGAACCTGCACCCCCTGCATCGGCAGGCAGACTCTCAACCACTGCGCCCCCAGGGAAGCCCTAAAATGGGTCTTTTGGTCAGAGGCAGACTAATATGGGGTCTTGGATTTGTGGATCAAGCCTTTGAATAGTGGTACCGGCCAAGGTCCTGTGGGCAGGAAATGTGTCAGGCCCAGTCGAGATTAATCTCCGTCCCTTCCAGGGTGAAAGAGGCCTAAGGTGGTAACTCCCCACTAAGTGTCTGGTTGGTGTACTCAGTAGATGACACATATCAGGAACATGGCTTTGCCCACTCTTGCTAGCCTGTAGGACAGTCAACAGAGACAGTGGTTACATCAGCCTTGTTGAGAGGGAGCCCTGCTGTTCAGGCCGTACCTAGCCTTCACGCCTGCCACCACAGTTTCTCCATTCATGAGTCCATTATGCACGGGGGTGAGCAGTGGGTAGTGATGACAGAGACTGGCTGTTGTCAACTGGCAGAATAACTCTGCGCTTGGCTGTGTAAGATTTGATTCTCCTTCTGATAGGGATGGAAAGAAGACAGCTGCTAGATCAGTGGCTGCACGTCACCTGCCAGAGGCCAAGTTAAACAGTCAACAACGATAACTGGAGTTCTTACCTGGTAAAGTTTGTGACAGTTTACTGTCATGGTCAGGACCCATGGGCTTTTGTAGGGCAGACTGGGAGATTAAATGGATGTGAGACAGGGATCTACGACCCCTACATTTTTTGTCTTTGAGGGTGGCACTAATCTCTACCATATTCATGAGCATACTGTTATGAGCTAAGCTGTATCCCCCTCCTCCCCGAAAAAAAAGAAACATGTTGAAACCCCGAGCCCCAAGCAGCTGTGAATGTGACCTTATATGGAAACAGGGCCTTTGAAGATCATTAGATTAAGATGAGGACATTAAGATGGACCCTAATGCTATATAACTGTTGTCCTTATAAAGACAAGAAATTTGGACCTAGAGGAAGACAGAGGTAGAGAGAAGATGATGTGAAGACACAGGGAGAAAGTGTAAAGTGACTCATGAAGATTGGAGTTATGCTGCCCCAAGTCAGGGACCTAAGAAGCTAGGAAAGAGGCCCGGCACAGATCCTCCCTAGAGACTTCAGAGGGAGCACGGCCCTGCCAATATGCTCATTTCAGAGTTCTGGCCTCCTGAACTGTGAGACAATACATTTTGTTGTTGTAAACCACCTAGTTTCTGGTACTTTGTTATGGCAGCTTTAGCAAATGAATATACACGCTCACTTATTTGAGTTGTTTGACCCCTTCCTCTACCATCTGACATGGAAATTCTAGCATTACTAGCTTACTGTGGGCCATCACTTTTTCTAAGCTTCAAGAATCATCCTGGCAGCATGTAAGTGCTGTCTTCTGGGGTTTTGCTTGGATGTTAACTCCTGGATAACAAATCGGAGATTGATCCCCTAGAGATAAACTCTCCCTTATCCAACTCTGTGCTCCACTGCCCACTCCCATCCTTGCCATCACTCGGCCCAGTACTTTCCCGGGTCCTGACGGTATTTATTAGCTAGATCATCTATCTCCTGCCTTCGAAGGTCCAGTATATCCTCAGTCTGGTTGCGTTAAGATGTGGCCCTTGTGATTGGTCTGGTTGCAGGAGGGGAGGAGAGGGGTGGGGGTAGATCTAATGAGGACAAACATCGTCTTGCGGGGCACCTGCCTCATTTGAAACTTCAGCCTGAGCGTGTGGGAAACCACTATCTCTTAGATCTTCTAAAACGGGGGAGTAAGACACAGCTGCAGGCCCTGCAGGTCCAGCAGAATCTAAGAGTTCAAGGTCTTAGTGGCACCTACCCAGATGACCCTGTTCCAGGTCTCAGGGTCACTCCTTACAGTTTGGGGCCCTGACCAGAGAGTAGACCTGCTGGGCTGAGCGTTCAACCTTCTCTGAATCTCTCCTACTCTTACAATTCAGGGCTACGCCTGCACCTCTGCTCTGGCTGCAGGAGCTCATAGACTCCTTAATGCTGCCAAGGCCCTGTGGTCTTCACACTTGGTTTAGGACTGGTCCAGTCAGCCTGACCCTGTCACTATTTCTCTTCAACAGACCAATTGTGCTCAGCGACAGCCACTCTATTCTGTAGTCCTTGTAGTGACTTTTACTCATCCGTCTCCAGCATCAGGTATTACACTGGCCTGTCTATCCTCTTCCACTGGGATCCCGTACCAGTTCACCACGGATACACGTCTCAGCAATTGCCCTGCTGCAGTGTGCCTGGAGCTATCTGTACTCCACCGACCAGCAGTGGTGGGGTCCTCACTAGCC
The DNA here is from genome assembly GCF_937001465.1 of Orcinus orca. NCBI lineage: Eukaryota > Metazoa > Chordata > Mammalia > Artiodactyla > Delphinidae > Orcinus > Orcinus orca. Next base: position 25,765,637 of record NC_064573.1, read on the forward strand.
AGCCATGCATCCAGCTCAAAATCCTCATCTTGGAGTCTGACTTTGAGGATTACAGCTGTTGTACCTGTCTTGGGATGGGTTCCCTGGAACCAGACTGAAATGGGGAGTGACATGCAGATGTCTGATTGGGGGATGCTCTTGGGAGAAGTGAGGAGGGAAGGTTCAACCAGAGCGAGAGGCTGGCCTTCAATGTGGTGGCAAAGAAGGAAGATGTCAGCTGATCCTATGGAAATGGCCTTTCAGAGTTGTCCCAAGTTGAGGCAAAGGCGCTGGGTTTTTTATTTCCCATCAGCCAGTCATTAGCGATGGATCATTCCTTGAGAGTGGGTGTAACCTTGGGCATGGCAGGTCCCTGCAGCCTAGGTCAATGCCCAGTTAGCCACACAGCTGTGAGCTGTCAATAGCTGATATTCCTGATAGCTGGACAGTGAATAAGTCAGTCTTGTAAAGAGGGTCTAGGGGCAGCATCAATGTGTCCACTACAAACACTATTTCATATTAAAACACACATGGATTTATGATGAAGTGAAGTCCAACATTTGCAGGAATTTTAAGATAAAACATGAGACTTCACAGACATTTCCCACCTACTGTGTCCTCCCTACAGAAGCCTGCAGACAGGCTCAGCCTTCCCCACCACTGACACAAGGGGCACTTTGGTGAAATGTGTGAGGAGGGCTGCCCTAAGGAAACCTGCTTCCTAGAAGGGCTCGGAGACACCGCTGACACCTCCAAGTAAACGTGGGGCCTTGGGGCTCCTCTCCCTGGAGAGTTGTAACTTAAGGCTCATTTCCTAGATTGGAAAGAGAGACAGTGCTCCCTGACAAAGGGATTCCAAGCATCATTAAGCATGTGTGTGAGGGTCGTAGGGGGATGGAGGGGGTCAAGTGCCCTCCCAGTGCCTCTGAGATCATGCCATCTGCACCACCCGAGCAGAACGCTGCTCTAGCAGACAGAGAAGGGTTAAAAGAGGCCCAGGCTATGTTCAGGGTTTGAAGCTCTGGGTGTATTAAAAAATGAAGGCAGGCTAAAACAAGGTTACAAAACTGTTTACATGTAACAAATTATTCCCTTTAATACACACACTTACATACACATTACTGTGACTTTGTATGCATATGACCATGTTTGGAATATCATGGAAAGCCTACATTTGGTTTGTGTGAGATACAAGGTCTGGATCAGCCAAGTTCTATCCGTATACAAGGAAGGCACAGTCCAAGTCAGTGGCTTCTAACTCCAAACGGGACACCTGAAAGTCCCATTTAAACACCCCCAGTTCTAGAATTGCTGTCTTCTTCCTGTACATCTGTCCACCTCTTCCTGTTTCATCACCTCCCCCACGCACCCGCCCACACAGACAAAAGCTTTGCCCTGTATATTTATATTAGGGCATGCTGAACACAGGCCCCATACCCTCAGAGAAACAAAAGCCAGAGGGCCATTTGATACTGTCTTGATCTCACTCGCACTGTTATCTTCCAAATGTATTTGCTATTTGCTCTCGTGTCCCTGCATCCCCCTGCTGTTCCCAATTGTCCATTGCCTATTAGGAACAGTTCTAGCCAAGGTATTTTTTCCCCTATTTATTTGTTCCTTTTTCCCTGGGAACTTCACTATGCATGAGTAACTGGCCTCTGCTGCTGCTTTTGTTTGACATTTTGCATTCGTTAAAAACCAGTCATCTGCATGTTTTATAAACCCGTAGGGGTCTCCCTCCCCTTGATCAATGCTGGAAGTACTCATTAACATCTGGGGAAGTTATGGCCCCAGATAGGGGGGATATGCGACCTACCGAGTATGGTTTTAGGGAATTTGTCTAAAAAAAACACACCATACCAAAGCACTTTATATTCATCGCCAGGGTTGCTCACTAATAGAAATGAGCCTGCGTGCCTTTGGTGCCTCTGTGTATTCCCTTTCCTCAGCATGGAATGCATTTTCCCTTCCACTCTGTTTGTCTAAGACGACTTCTCTGGGAAGCCCTTTCTGGGCACCTCAGTGGAACCTGATTCCTCCTTTCTTTGAAAACCATGTAACCAACATGCACTGGGCACCTCCTACATGCCAAGTACAATGCTAGGCATTTCTAGGATTTAATATAAATAAGAAAAGTCCTCTGCCCTTGGGTGCTAATGAGGAAAGCAGACACACAAACCCATTATTAGAACTAAATGTAGTGAGAATTTGGATGACATTGTGCAGAAGATGGGAGGCAGGAGAGGAGAGAGGGCCGACCTCTGCACTCGATGACAGGGAAGGGTTCAAAGAGGAAGTGGTCATGCATGTCATGAAGGACTTGTCATCATTCTGAAGGAGCTCAAAATCTGCTCTGCTGGTCATAGTTTCTCATTTCTCTGATGTGGACCAACCACGTCAGAATCACATCACACGAGACGGTCGTTAAAATGCAGTTTCCTGAGAGACACCCCAGACCCGCTGGCTCACAGGGCCTGCATTCTCTCCAGGATAATGGATTATTTGAATACCCCCCCGTCAAAGTTTGAAACATGCAGTTGTGGCAGATGGGGGCCACTGAAGGGTTTGATTTGACTTTTCATTGTTATGTGTTAACCTTTAATATGTAATACAAGCACGTGGTAAGTCTCTCTCAACCCCATTTCCCCTGCCCACCAATCCTCCATCCTCCTCTCACCCCAAAAGTAACCATTGTTACCAGTTTCTTAGGAGTCTTTCCAGGTGGTCATGGTGGCCAGTCACTTGCCTGCTTGGTCTTGGATTCACCCCCTGCCCTCCTCTGCTTTTCCCAGGCTGCTTTGGCCACTGCCTTTTGTGAAGTTTGGTCAAGAGGAGGCACTGGAAAATGACTGAAAGGCAGGAGGAGGAGATACTCAGAGAATCTGATTCCCCTATAGCTCCTCCACCTCTGAGCAGGGTCCCTGGCACTCTGTGCCTCTGTGATACCAGCTTCCGTTGGGCAAGCCATTGTCCCAGCCCTGGCTTCTTAAGAATCTCATGTCCTTCTGTTCCTCTAGCTCCAATGTCCTTGATCTCCAGATCACCTGTTTGTTCTTACAGCTCATTCAACTCATTTGAAATGACTTTCCTCTATTATATCTCCTCTATTGAACTGTCTGGCCTGGGAAGCTTTCCTGAATGACTTCTACCTTTGGTTTTGGTTTTTTTTCCCACTTAAAAAATATATCTAGTGGATGGGCGCTAAGTTGCATTCAACCCACCCTTTCTCTGAGCACAACCAGAGAAGTCAAAGAAGATAAATTTTTTTAAATAACAAAAAACAAAGATAAAATAACAAAAAGCAAAAAACTTCTTTGAAGGTATTAAAGTGTTTTTAAGGTCCAGAGCCAAGATTTAGGGGAGAAGGGAAGATCAGGGAGATAAGACCATAAGTCCAGGACATGAAGCCAGTTTCTCCCTCAAGTCTAATGAATCTTTCTAAGATAGCAACTCAGAGTCCAAGAAGCTGAGCAGAGGTTTCAATAGACTCATAGGGCTATGAAATAAAAATGAAAGTTCAGAGCCCATCAAGAAAGAGGGGCCTAACTAACTCAAAGCCTAGCCTAACTAAGCTTTGAGTTAGGACCCCAAAGGGCTAAACCTTAGGAGTAAGGGTGAATCACCAATAGACCAGTTCTTACAGAAACTGAGGGACAACTTTGAGTTATCTCACTTCCTAATTAGAATAAGGTTTATTTGGGATTGCTATGCTTCTTGCCTAGCAGCTCTGCAAAAGTAAGTCCTCTCCGGAAGAAGACAACGTCATCTAGGGGATCCATGTATCTCCATAATTTTCCTATACAAATCTCACACTCATCAAACATAACCACGTATATAAGATGACAAGACATAATTGAGAAACCAAGGTGAACCACAGACACTAGAAATAGACCCAGGAAGTACAATGATCAGACTTGGACTTTAAAATCACTATGAGTAACGGGTTCAAAGAATTAAAAGATCAATGATTTTAATAGAGAACTAAAGGACTAAATGGAAATTCTAAAACTGGGAAAAAAAACCCATGTTAATGAAAATTAAGAATTCAATAAATTATACATACTGACTGAAGAGAAATTTTAGTAACCTGGAAAATACAGTAAATGTAAATATCCTATTAAAGCACAAAGAGAAAAAAAATCACAGAAATATACATACATACATACATATATATATATATATCTCCTCATAATGGATGAATTATTTAACTCTAATTTGCCCCAGTTTCCTCACCTGTAAAGTGATAATAATAATAATAGTAACAATTATATTATATGGTTGTTGTAAGGATTACATGAGTTAAACATATAAATATATTATAAATATAAAACTATATATAAATATATGAAGCTTCTAGAATAGTCCCTGACATATAGTAGATGCTACGTATTTCTTTTATTGCTATTATTATATCTTAAAGATATAATAATACTGCATACTAAGAATGCAGCATGGCTTCATTCTTTTTTCCTGCTTCATTCTCTTAGTAGCTGTGTAGCATTCTATACCATGTGCATACCGTGATTTATTTAAGCAATTCCCTGTTGGAGACATTCAGGATATTCTTATACATAGTTTTGTGTTTATGTACATATGTAACTTTATTGGAGCTTATAGAATCATTTTATAGATGTATAATTTCAAAGAATACATGCATTTTAAAAATTGACAGATATTTACAGTTTTCAGAATGATAGTACTCTCCCACCAGTAGTTTGAGAGTGGCTGTTTCCTCACACTTATCAATGCAGTGTATTATTGAACTTTTTGATGTGACCAAAATGATGGTGTCTAACATTAGGCATACTGACATTTCTTAAATTGTGAATTTGAGCTTCTTTTCATATGTTTACAAGCCATCTATATTTTATTTTCTGTTCATGTTCTCTTGCCAAGTTTTGTATTGGATAGCTAGGTTTTTCTCTTAGTGATTTGTAGACATCATTTACATAGTTAGGCTATCAGCACCTTGTCATTTATATTGCAAATATTTTTTCCTTAATTTGTTGTTTGTCTTTTGACTTTGTTCATGGCTTTTTTTCCCAAGCAGAAAATTTTAATTTTACGTATTCAAATTTATCATTCTTTTCTTTTATGGATTGCCTGTTTTACGTCCTATTTAGAAAGACCTTCCTCACTTGTATACTTTAATTTTTCTCCCTGTGTTCTATTGAGTGATTTCAAGTTGAGTCACGTTAAGATTGGATTAAAGTTAGAAAAATCATTCTCTGTTATTTAAAGAACATATGGGAGGGGAACAAGGCTAGAGGCAAGGGGCTCAGTTCAAAGGCTTTTTTGCTAATTCAAATGAGGAATGAAAAAAGCTTGAGCTTAAAGCAGAAGCGGGGGGTGGGGGGGGCGGGTACTTCCTTGGTGGTCCAGTGGCTAAGAATCCACCTGCCAATGCAGGGGATGTGGATTTGAGCCCTGGTCCGGGAAGATCCCATATGCCGTGGAGCAACTAAGCCCACGTGCCACAACTACTGAAGCCTGCATGCCTAGAGCCCGTGCTTCGCAACAAGAGAAGCCACCTCAATGAGAAGCCCGCACACCGCAATGAAGAGTAGCCCCCACTCACTGCAACTAGGGAAATTCCGCGCACAGCAACGAAGCCCAATGCCGCCAAAAATAAATAAATAATTTTTAAAATAAATAAATTTAAAAAGAAAGCAGAAGGGGGAACAGACTCAAGACATGTTTAAAAGATAAAATTAAAAGAACTTGAAGATCCTTGGATGTGAAGAGTAAGAGGTAAGGAGGCATCTACGTCATAGCTAGGCTTCTGGCTTGGGCCAGATTGACCACTCCTTGGGCGCTTATGTTACGACATTTCTCCTGACGTATTGACTTATGTGTCCTGTCTTCCCAGTGATACCCAGCACCTCTCAAGGGCAGGAACACCTTTGGTTCCCTGTAGAATCTAGGCTGGTGCACACACAGAAGTGGGACCTGTAAAACGTTAGTGAATTAGCTTCACAATGGTATCTTCAGAGGAGGAGACCATACGTGCCCTTACTTATGATGAACTGGTGAGTGATGATAGGTTTACCCGTGTTCTTGCATTGGTGGGAATGCTTTCTTAGTCAATCTTTACAGTGCCCTTGTGAAGTGGGCAGGAGTGTCCCTGTCCCCTAAAGTCATGACCTGCCTATGGGAGCTCTTCATCTGAATGTCCCGTGACACCTAAAACTCTACATTATCACCCATGCCCAGTATGTACTTTTTTATAGTTCCCATTTCAGTTAACTGAACCACCACCCACCCAGGGCCCTCAGCTAGAAACCCCAGCCATCCCTGGCACACCCCTCTCCCGTATAGTCTCTATCTAGCATTCTTCAAACCCTGGCATTTATTCCTCCAAACTAGCTTCAAACCCATCCCCTTCTATTCATCCTCCTGCCATTGCCTTAGTTCAGACTTTATCTCCTATGTGAACTGCTCCATAGGAGCCTACTTCGAGTGTTTTGCCATCTCGTTGCTGGAGTGATTATTCAGAAAACAAGGAGAGAGACAAGGTCATTCCCTGCTTCAAAACCACAGTGGATAAAAGAATAAATAAATGCTGTGCTCAGTATATAAGGACCTTTATAATCTGGTTCCTTCCCAGTCAACAACTCCAAACTGACCTCTGAACCCTTCTCTGTCCCCAGACGGAACAGGTCCTCACACATCTCTGTACCTTTGCTCCTGCAGTGACAGGCAGAATAATAATCCCCTAATGATGTTCATGTTCTAATTCCTGGAATCTGTGAATGTGTTACTCCACCTGGAAAAGTGGAATTAAGGTTGCTAATCAGTTGACCATGCAATAGGGAAATCAATTGGCTTATCTGGGTAGAGGCCCAATGTAATCACAAGTGTCCTTGAATTCTGAAGAGGGAGGCAGGATAGGAGGTCAGAGTGATGCAATCTGTGCAGTACTCAACCCACTGTTGCTGGCTTTGAGGATGGAGGAAGGGGCGATGAGTCAAGGATATCCTCCCCCCTAGAGCCTCCAGAAAGAAATGCCACCTTGAAGACACACTGACTTCAGCCCAGTGAGACCCATGTCAGACTTCTGACATACAGAACTATAAAATAATACATTTGCTGTTGCTTTAAACCACTGAATGTATAGCTATTTATTACAGCAGCAATAGGAAACTAATACAGGCATATCTTGTTCTATTGCACTTTGCAGATATTGTGTTTTTTACAAATTGAAGGTTTGTGGCAATCTGGCATCAAGGCAGTCTAATTGCACCATTTTCCCAACAGCATTTGCTCACTTCATGTCCCTGTGTCACCTTTTGTTTATTCCCACAGTATTTCAAACTTTTCCTTTATTATTGTATTTGTTCTGGTGATCTATGATCAGTGACCTTTGATGTTACTACCAGGACTTGCTGAAGGCTTAGATGATGCCTGGCATTTTTAGCAATAAAGCATTTTTAATTTAAGGTATGTAAATTTCTTCAGACATAATGCTATTGCACACTTAACAGACTACAGTATAGTGTAAACATTGCTTTTATATGCACTGAGAAACCAAAAATCTCATGTGACTCCTTTATTGCAATATTTGCTTTCTTGTGATGGTTTGAAATTAAACCCACAGTATCTCCCAGGCGTGCCTGTGTACTTGTCATACCCTTGGAAGGTCCTTTCCTCAATTGCCTCAAGTTCAGTCCCACCAATTCTGGAACACTTCTTAAATTCCCACCACAGGTAGAGGGAGTGAATGTAGAAGACTTCTCATATTACATCATTTTCTCCAGCAGCAGACTGCACTGTAATTTATCTGATTCCATATCTATCTCTGCCACTAACTAGAAACTAGTTTATCATGATTGAGGTTGTCTCTGATTTATTTTTGCTTCCACAGGAACTAAGACAGAACCTGGTATTTAATGTGAAAAGAAAGAATGACATATGAGAAAATAGACCAAGTGAAGTTATGACTTGCCCAAGGAGCCACAGCTCCTTGGTTAGAGGTTGCTGGGATCAGAACCATGGTCAGGCTTTGCCACTATAGATTGACCCAGGGAAAATGGGATCCTCTGTAAACAGTTTTGAGGCCAGGTCTTCCTGCTTTTCTCCCGATGCCTTCCTGGTCCCACATCCTTTTTCTTTGGGCAACTGGAGAAATGTTTCAGCTCTAGAATGTTAGTCTCTGCCCACCTGTTGTTTAGACCAAATCATGAGCTGGGATGGTCAATTTATTGGCAAAAGTGTGTTAAGCACCCATCTGTACTCAGTACAATTCTAGTCTCTAAAAGGATGTTGACTGAAAAAAATTGCACAACCTAAAATTTTTGAATTATGTTTTATTCAGTGGACATACTGAGGACGTAAGCCTGGGAGACAGCCTCTCAGACAGATATGAGGGACTGTTCCAAAGAGATAAGAGAGGAACCAGGATATGTAGGAGTGTCTGCAACAAAAACCAAGTAGTTGGAACATCAAAATGTTACTTAAATTAAAGAAAAACCAGACATCTCAAGTTAATGAATTTAGCACCTTTCTGTGTATGGGAAGATGCAAGGGTCTGGGCTCATTGAAATCATTCCTTTGATAGGCACCTTAACTGTCTAGGGTCAGTGTCCTGTTATTTTCCATCCTGTAACCCCTCAGTGGCTGACGGCTTGATGGCTGCAACATCCTTTGTTTACTGATATGGCAGATGACATTTTTTGTCCACAGGGGACAGTGAAATATAATCTTTTAGTGACTTTATTCTCCAGCTAGAGAGACAGATGATAACTGGATGACAAGTATGTGGCAGAGGAGGTAAAAGACCTTGGAGATCAATAAGATAGAGGTAGGGGTCAAATGGGAGTCCTAGCCACATGTGATCAGAGTCCAGGGAGGGGCTTCTGAGGTCTGGGCTCCTCGAGGAGTAGGGCAGACTGGAGCTGGGGCAGCCAAGTTTTCCTGGGAGCTCAATGGAGGTTGCCATTGTAGAGATAATGAGTGCTGTGGATTTCAGTTAAGGCAGGACCGGATAAAATGGTGTCTGATTCTGCAGACAAAGAAATTCATTTCTTCTTTCAGTGAACATTTAGGGAACCCCTACCATGTCTGGGAATTGGGCAGGGTGATACAAAATGAGAACACAAAGCTGAAGGCCACGGAAAGCAATTCTTGCATAGCTCATGTTGCCATCCAATCTGGTTCAGATCCAAATCAAATTCTATACAGGTGTTTGATAAATACATGTCTATGGGTGGTTTAGAGATTGTTCCCAGCTGGGAGGAATCAGGGGAGGCTTCCTGGAATAGGAGGTCTTCTAACTTGTCTTTGAAGTGTAGTCAGGCTAGTGACAGGCAAGAGATGGAGAGGGCAGGTTGGGTTGAGAACTTGGCTCCTTTAAGGTGCATATATTTCAATGGGGATTTATGTTATGCATTATTAAAGCTTAATGGTTCCCTCAAATCATACTGACACAAAGTAAGGCGGAGCAGTTCCCCAAATAGCAGATTTTGCCCTGAGCATAAGCACTTCTCCATGCATGGAGTAGTCCCCCACTGTTTCTGGTAAGAGCCTGTGCTGGCTTTGGAAATCAAACAGGAGCCCTTAAACAAAATACTCCCTCACCAGCAAAGGAATAGCTATGGTCTGGGTTACCCCAGGACAACATCTGCAAGAAAGTTATGCTAATGGCAGCCATAGGAAACCTCACTGGCTCCACTCAAGGTGAGCACTCAGGAGAGGTAGGTCTTAATTACATTTGTATTTGTAGCGAGAAGCCAGCATCTCCTTACCCAGTAAGTACCCAATAAGTCAAGTGTGTGCTCACTGACTTTCTTACTCGAGGGATGGAATTACTGAGTGGATAGATGGATGAGAAGATGGATTAATGCCTTCCTGTGTGTTGTCACTAAATGATTGGTGTATTACAGCTTCTTGGAATGTCCAGTTCATCTTCTTCTGGTGAAGGTGTGACTGAAATGGTCTACATCACGTGACATACAGGTGTTTGTGTAAGTCATCTGTTTGTGAGTTCCATGGGGAATACTCAGGAAGTGTTAGGAATACTTAGGAAGAGTAGTGCTAGAGCAGGGATCATTATGTTCAACTCTCTCAGTGTGTGAATGAGAACATCAAGGTGAAGTGATGCGTCCAGGGTGGCTCAAGTTTCCTCTTCCAGAGATATATTTCACTGGTTGTTCCTGCCCACCTTCCAGGTCTGGGGTTTGTTGACTCTCTCTTTTGGTCAAAGGTCAGTTGTTTTGGATCTCTTCCCAGTGAAGCCCAAATACAGTCCTCAGTGTAATGACAACTTATAAAGCAAAACAAAACAAATGTGTTGCGAGCTCAAATACTGTCACTGTCAAATAACAGAGGCAAGAGTGTGGGGAAAGAGAAATCCAGGCTCTCCTCTCTCTACAGAGTGACTTCAGGGCTCCTGCCTTTCCAACCCTGAGGCTATAGACAAGGGGAGGCCAGGACCAGTCCACAGGGGTCTCACTCAGAATATTCTCATTTCCGAGAGTGCTCTGACCTGGCCTGGGGAGGGTTGGGGGCTGGGGGAGAAGAAGGAAACAGCTTTTATATTCTAAAGAATCCTCCAGCACTTCCCCATTCTGGGCCTTGAGGTCCTGGCCCTGTTCCAATTCGGTTAATTACATTTTCCCTATGCAAATTGCTCCCCTGAATTTGCATAGACAAGCTGGTGGAGGTCCAGCAGGCTTGGCAGCCTCTACAGGCTCACCTTGAGTCCAGGTCCATTGGCCTTCCTCTTGGCTCCTCTGGGGGAGGCCTGGTTTCCAAGTAGCAGCACCTGCCCATTGTGGCCCTAACATCTGTGGTCGATCTGTACACTTAGGGAGATTTTTTTATCTGCCTAAGGGCTCTTGAAGCCATCAGGGTGGAGACGGCCCAGAGGAAAAGCCAGAGGTGACTGCATGATCATGGTCATGCATCGTCTGCCACCTGGAGTGGATCACTTCCCATCACTCAACCTCCATTCATCTCTGAAACTTGAGCTAGACTGAGATCAGTGGTTTCCAAATCTTTTTTAGCATAACTTTTTTTTTTCTTTTGATGTGGACCATTTTTTTTTAAGTCTTTATTGAATTTATTCCAATATTGCTTCTGTTTTCTGTTTTGGTTTTTTGGCTGCGAGGCATGTGGGATCTTAGCTCCCCAACCAGGGATTGGACCCTCACCCCCTGCATTGGAAGGTGAGGTCTCAACCACTGGACTTCCAGGGAAGTCCCAGCACCACTTTCATAATTATTTCAATAAATGCTTTTTTTAAAAAAAGGAAGTCAATATATGACTAAGAGTAAATCAGAGCTTTTCTTAGACAGTGGTGCCCATGTCCAGAGCCTTTGGTACCTCTATGGATGTCCCCTGCCTACATGAGAACTTAGTGGTGACCTTTGAAGGCAAACTGCCTGAGTTCAAATTGTAGTTCCTTCATTTATCAGCTGTGTGAGCTGGAAAGGTTAATTAAGCTCTCTATCCCTTAGTTTCCCCACCTGTGAAATGGGCATATATCTACCTCAAAATGTTATTGTGAAGATTAAATGAATTCAGACATCAAAAGCACTGAGAACACTAGCACCAGCTCTGTGCCAGGCACTGCTCTATGCGCTTTACTTACAATAACTCACGAGAACCTCACAATAGCCCTAAGAGTTAGGTGCAGCTGCCGTCACCATTTAACAGAAAGGGGATGGGAGGACAGATGTTAAGTCACTTTCCAACAGTCACATAGCCAACAAAGGACAGAATGGGACTTGAATCCAGGCAATCTGGTGCCACAGCTCAAGATCTTAATTATGATGCTGCCCTGTCCAGTCGTAAACACTCAGTATTATTCAAAATCCTTTCAACACCGACTTGCTGGAATTCAGGACCATTGAAAGGAATTTATATATGTAAAGTTCTCAGTGTGGTATCTGTCACAAGGCAGGTGAGTCAAAGGAATTTAAATCTCTGTCTCCCTTTTCTTCTCATCTGTTCTCACTTTAGTCTCGATGTATATTCAGCCTGTCATAGAAAATCACACCGTGCCTTTTTCAAAAAAATATGTTAATAACTTAAAAGGCATTATCCTCAAGATGTATTTACCTGGGAACCATTTTTTCCCTCCACCTACCTGTTTTTCTCTCTCATCTCTCCCCTCACCATCTTAAGGGTTTAAAGGCTCACATTATCTCATAATAGTTGATTTCCCGGTCTGTGCTTCTGTGAGGACAGATTGTGTTTCCTTTATCTATGAATGTCTTCAGATAAGTGCAGAGCTGGGCACGTAGTAGGTGCCCAATAAATGTTTACTGAGTGATTGAAGAGAGGAATTTAATTTATTAAGTAGGGAGTTGGTTTGGGGTCTGGTCTATGTAGGTTGTGAGAGGGGATTATGAAGACCTTCAAGGAGCAGGCAGAGGCTCTGGCTGGACGTGATAAGCCCAGGGATGCAGGTGGGCTCTGGGAGGGGGCCTCAGTGAGGAAGCTGGGGGGGGGGCAGGCTGCAGGGGGCGCCAGAGCCAGGCTGCGTGCAGACGGGTGGGTGATGAGGGGCTGGCAGGGGCAGTGGAAGTGAGCCCAGAGACCCTTTGGGGAAAGCATTGGTAAATTTGACAACTGCTTAGACAGGGGTGGGGGGATATGTGCGAGCAGGAGAAACTGGAAATTGGAGACGTAGTCCCTGGCTTTCTAATCTTGGAGTCTGGAAGTGTGCTTGCTCCTCTGACCCCAAGAAAGAGAGAATGGCAACAGTCTGGGGATGAGGGTGAGGGTGGAAATGGGGGAGGAGCAAGGGGGGTTCAGCCCAGCTACACACAACGCTCTTTCAAGAGGAGAAAATGCCCACCCAGGCTATAAACAGATAGAAGAGGCACTGAGCAAAAACAGAAGCACCCTGAGAGTCACGTGATCCCAGGAGATGTGAGGAGTGCCGCCCGGGGAGAGGTCCCGGGATACCTGGTGACCCACTTCCGTTTGCATTGTCTGTTTCCAGAGCTGTCTGTCTTGAGCTCTTGTGATGCCAGGCCATCAGACTGTTTCCAAAACCAGCTTCCTCGGCTGGCTTGACCGGCTGGAGAGCCTGGGGCTATCTGATGTTCCGCTCAGTCCACAAACATCCATCGCACACCTATTGGTACCCAGTCTGGTGCTCAGGGCAAGGGGCCTGCTGCCGGGCCATCTAGACCAAGAGGCCACAGGACTGACCCTGGGCAGGCACAGCACAGGCCGCTGTCTTTCCTGGCTCAAGAGCTGGCAGGGGGGCGAGCTCTCACACTCACAGGAGCCTGAAAGTGGGTCCTGGACTGAGCAGGTACGGCTCCCGTTAGAACAGGGAGTGGCGGTGTCTTCCCCTGCAGTCTCAGTTTTCTTCACTTTCATCATTTTTCAGGGTTCTGCCCTCCTTCCGAGAGCCCCGCAGTGTCCGTGGACTTGGCCCTCCACTGTTTTGGACCAGGGCTGTCCCGGCCTGACTTCAGTTACTCCTGGCTCCCCAGGTCCAGGCTCACAGCCCCAGCTCCCTGACTCCCTGCTCGCCTTCAGCCAGGAAGCTTCCCCTGAGCCCACAGGCCGTTGCAGGGGCTGGCACGGCGCTGGGACAGAGCCCGGCTCACAGAGCCCACGCGCCGCAAGGACCTCACCCTGTGGAAGCCCCTCACCGTCCTGCACACTTCTTCACTCAGCCTCACAAACGGCCCCTCCTCCCCCAGCCTCAGAAGAAAATAACTGGAGAGATGACGTCCATGCTCCACGCAGAGGCCTTGCTCGTGTCAGCAGTGGGGTTTGAATGTGGTCCATGTGTAGCTCATGTGTGTGTCACGTTATTGTGTGTGTGTGCGTGTGCTCGCCTGTGTTTCTGCCTGAGCCAACCACTCAGAATCTGTTTATTTCCCTTTTATGATCATTTTCTCTCCTTCTGTAAAGCGCTAGGATGGGCCTGGCGTTCCAGGAATTGCTTGTAAGTGGTCCTCCAAGCCTGGAGCCGGCCCCTGCTGTCCCCATGCAGTGAGCGTAATGGGTCCTCCCAGGGACAATTTGCATAAAGGATAAATAAGAGAAACACAATGTGAAGTTTATTCATTTTTAAATCCTGCAGCGTTTGTGATTGAAGGCCCAAGCTCAGATGTTTGCCGGATGCGTCCCATTAAGACTCAGGGCTTTGCTAATGTCTGCTCTGTTCCTGCAGGGGGTGTAATGTGTGCCCCTTCCCACACTGGAGTGCCGTTTCCAGAGCCTCCCGTTCAACAAGGGACGGAGGAACGGCGGGCTGTGTTCCCTTCTTCCAGGCCCCCTCGCTTTAATTTGCTGTAACAGAGCCAGCACATTAAATACAAAACATATTGATGTTCTTGGGAACCCTGGAGGGTCTTTACCCCTCCTTGCCAGAAGAGCCTGGCATGCCGGGAGGGGGAGGAGACGGTGTTGGGCACGCACGTGGAGTGCCCCGCCTCCAGCAGGTCACGACTGATCATCTGTCAAGAGCTGTGCCCTCCCAGAGGGCAGGGGCGGGTAGAGGGGCAGAGGGGCCATCGTTCATGCCTCAGAGCGAGAGGCCATTGTGGACACAGCAGTGGTTTGTGGACTAATGACAAGGAAGGAAGGAAGAGAGGGAGGGAGAGAGAGGGAGGGAAGGAGGGGGGAAGGCAGGCAGAATGCCACCCAGCAATAGTGCTTGCCTGGGCCTCATCACTCCCAGGTCAGTGTCATCTAGCAAGTTCCCAAGGTGGTACAGAGTTAGAGGAAGCTGGACGGAACTCTAACTTTTGGCATCTCTCTATTCAAAATGCGCTGGAGCTTCTGGAATTTGGCAGGGTAGATGTGGCTGTCACCTCGTATGTATTTGTTACAACAAGTGATGCAAGAAGAATAGAGGCATCTCCTCCAGCAAATTCACTATTTCCCTAACAGTGTGTCCCCCAGGGCTGGAGGAACAGAACCCAGCAGGGGAAACAATACAGTCGGCACTCTGGCAGGACAGGGCAGGGCCAAGAACCAGACCCCACTGGACATACATTCTTTGCTCAGGCTGGCTGAGAGCCTCCAAGCTCTGGGGTGAGAACTTGCCTTTCTTCTTTGAAATGATTAACTATTAAACAATTAATTTAGTCTTCTCTTGACATATGCACCCTGCTAATAGTAGCTACCAAGTACGTGGTGGCTGCCTGTACTACTGGACTCGTGCTGCTTCCACAACTTCTCGTGACTCAAGAAGTGATTGTTATCGGGACACTGAGACTCAGTTTAAATTAATTTCAGAAGGTCACAGACCTAAGAACTGCCTGGACTCTGATTCAAACCCAGTCCTGGGGCTGGTAGTGATTGTGGTGTTATAGTGGTGACGATTGTGTTGGTATTAATGGTGGCAATTATTTTGGTGGGGATGGGTGTGGTGATGATTGTGTTGTTAGTGTTGGTGGTGATTGTCATTATGTTGGTGGCAGTGTTAGTGGTGATGCTTGTGTTGGTGACTGTGTGGTTGTGGTGTTGATGTTCGTGCTGATGATGGTGTTGGCAGTGATGGTGATGGTTGTGCTGGTGGTGACAATTGTGGTGGTGGTGGTGGTGATGAGTAATGACGGTAGTCGTGGTTTTGGTGGTGATGCGTGTGCTGACAGTGGTTGTAGCTGATATCTGAATCTTCTTATAAAAAGACCCCTGGAAGACAACATAATTAGGACTCTGAAGTAGTTAGTTGTAAGATGCCCAGACTATTAGCATTAGCCTCTTGCACTGGCTTCTTGGGTTGAGCAGGGAACTTACCACGGACTGAAGGAATCAGGGTATATGAGCCTGTCCTGATATCCAGGTGAGCTGGAGAGGCTGGGCATTTTGTATGTGATTCTGTGAGGAACTCAGGGTTCCTAGACCTTTGTAAACAAGGTCTGGCCACATAAGTGGCCCCTTTCACTGAGGAATTTGAAAAGTGACAGGCAAGGCCCCTGTCCCCTGAGTCTGGCCCCACCCACTGGCCCAAATATTCTCTATCTGCTGATGCTTCCTGGAAATTCCACTGCTATCTACTCATTTTAGGTGGTTAAACGTTTCATTTTCCTGGTTTAAAATGCACATTTCCTACTCTTGAAAATTCTTTAGGGGAATTGATGGTACTGAGCAGCTTGTAGCAAACGCTCTGTCCCTGATCAAAATCCATGTCAATTCTGATTAGGAAGAAGGCCTAAAGACCTCTAGTTTTAGCAATCCTAATCCAGATGTCCAGGGACTGTAGATTAAGTCCCACCCACCTTGACATGGATAGGGTCTTTGTATCCAGTGAAATTGAAAGGATGGGACATGTTGGGGACCTGGGGAAAAGGAGGAGTGATGAGGTGAGAACAAAACTCAGGGAAGGGGGAGGGGGTCTTGGGGACAGATGTCACCAGCCAAGGAGAGCTGACTGAGAGACAGCTGGACCACACAACACCATTGCATCCACAGTGAAGCTGCCTGGCCCATTACCCCAGCCTGGACTGACCAAGGAGGATACCAGACCAGCCTCCAGAGGAGCAAATCACTCCCCAGGAACCTGTGCTATATAATGCTGATCACAGTCTTGTTACAAGCATGAAACAGGGGCTCTGTTTAGCACTTTACAGTCCACAAACACTTTCACATCAATGCTTTTATTTAATTAATTTAATCTTTGCAAGAGTCCAGAAAAATAAGGTGGAAATATTATTCCCATTTTGCAGATTTGGAGACTGAGGCTCAGGGCTTGCCCAAGGTGATGCAGCTAGGAAGCAGTAAAGCCAGTATTAGACATGAAGTGACACTCATTTATTCATCGGCTAATCATGGATCACCTACTGTGTCCCAAGCACGGAAGTAGGCACGAGGTAAACCCTAAGGATGGGAATTCCTTTTGTACCCTTCTTTCTGTTTCACTGTATCTCTTCAAAACAATAAAAAGTAACAGGTGAAAGTCTGACAGCAAGTAAAGAAATAGAATTATTAAGCTCAGATACCAAAACACCAAACTGTTAGCCATCCAGGGCCATTCAGTGCAGTGAGAAACAACCTCAGGTACCTCAGTATCATTTTTTCCCACCCAGCACCTTAATGCAGGGTCCTAATGGTGATAATTGCACCACGAAAAGGTTAAATTATACTTGACAAATGGCAGTTGTAGGACAAGAAAATGTGTAATACATTTTGAAAAGATATTTAGCCATGATTATTTTAAAATATATCAGAGTTGAAATATCAGTCTTGTAGCGAACTCGTTTGTGGGGCTGCTCCATCTTTGGAAAGACTGAATAAGGGAGGCATTGCTGTATGGGTAGGACCTGGTCCTTGTGTACCGTCCAGGAACCTTCACCCTGGAAAATGATGCTGGCTGGTGAATACAGTCGTCCCGGTATGTCCTTCTACGACACAGCCCTGCCCATGAGGGGCTCAGGTCGTGCGGTGTCGTAGGGCTCAGATGCTCCCTTCCTCCTGTCTCCTGGCCTCCGCAGACTAGTTCAACCTACAATGGGAAATGGAAGAAGTGAGGGAAGCCCGCTGATGAGGGGTTGGAGTGAGACCAGTTATTTTCCCTCGATAAAAAGAAGTGTCTTTAGGGTTTCCCTGGTGGTGCAGTGGTTGAGAGTCCGCCTGCCGATGTGGAGGACACGGGTTCGTGCCCCGATCCGGGAAGATCCCACATGCCGCGGAGCGGCTGGGCCCGTGAGCCATGGCCGCTGAGCCTGCGCGTCTGGAGCCTGTGCTCCGCAACGGGAGAGGCCACAACAGCGAGAGGCCCGCATACTGCAAAAAATAAATAAATAAGTAAATAAATAAATAATACAATCCAGTTAATTCTGCGTGTGATTTTTGAGTCAGAACTGGGCTGATTTGGGCTTTTCATGGGCAACACAATCTTAGGAATGGTCACTTACTGGCAATTTCACTGATTGCTGCCCCCTTGCCCAGGATGAGTTGTTTGTTATAGAGAGTCTGCGTGTGTCCCATTGTGAGGGCTGGCAGATAGAGGTTATAAAGTTGATTGAAAGTTTAAGCACTCCTTTAGGATGGGCACCCATGTCTTCCAAAGTAGATTTCAAGTGATTCCTTTGCATCTTGTCACTGACTCCCTAAAGTTCCTGAAACAGTTTTCCTCACTGAGAGCTTTAGGGATGCGGTGTGTGCGTTCCTGCGAGGTGTGCAGAGAGCTGCCAGCTTGGGACTCGTGAGTGGAGAGTCCACTGGCCCTGAGCACAAGGAGTCTTCTTTCCACCCAGGCTCTTGCTACTCATTTCCTAATTCCAGACGTGGAATAACCTGGGTTCCCTCATGAAGTGTGGGCGGGTATTCAGCTAATGATGGCTTAAGCCTATATTTCCTGAGGACTCCGCAACCCCCAAAGAGCTTCTGGAAGAAGGAAACACGTTAGAGCAGAGGTGAAGGATAGGAGTAACTGGCAGAACATCCCCCAAAGCTTTCTCCGAGAGACACCTGATGACTTGGTACAGCACCTCCCAAACGCCTTGTATTTCAGTGAGTCCCCATCGCAGCACCTAGTCAAGAAGATGTGGAGCAACCCACCAGGAAGGTACGGGAAGTTTCTAAGTCAGATTGCCCACTGACTACATGATCTCTAAGACTCCATGACTCTTGTATTGATAGTATATCACAAGCAGGCTTGTGGACATTTATCTGGGAGATAGAAAAATAGAGATTGAGTCAATACCAAAAGCCCTCTAGACAAGTGCTGGCTATATTTAACAATCAACATTTGAAGGTAGCAATTTCCAGCCTGCTTTCTACCTCCCCATAGGTATTTTCATCCAAGAGTGAGGATTCCTGGCTCTGGTCTTAGTTCGATCTCTAAGCAGCCATGCAACCTTAAACACATTTCTTTAGCACCTGATTCTAGGCTTGCTCATCTCTAACCTGGAGACAACATGGTACCTTTAGTAACACCCAGCTAGATTTCTGGGTCCATGGTCTTCTTGAGGTCAAGGACAAAGTCCACTTGCTTTCCCTAGCTCTCTGGAATTCCACATGGGTCAAGGAATCACATAGATAGATGCTAGTGAGCTGAAATATGGTCATAAATGGGAGTGTACTTAAGAAAGGGAGAAACAGAAAATTTTCTACATGAAGGTGAATCAATTGTAAGGTTCCTTCTAGATTTAAAGATCTATGATGATCTATTTTAATAGAGATAAAAATGTATGTTATATATATTAAAAAAGGATCTGTGATGCTGTGATGAAAAGGCAGTGTAGGGTACTGCAAAGTCCTGAACTTATTTGCCACGTCATTGCCACACCTGCAACTGGTACTGATTAACCTTTGTTGAATCATTGTGCTTCTTGGGACAACATGATATGCCCTGCCCACCCCAGAGAATGAATTAAAGAATCAGATGAAATTGGGTATTTGAAAGTGCTTTGAAAAGCGCACAACACTATTCAAATGCAAACATTAATATTTGATTAATAGTGTGAATGATCATCTCTGGAGTAGTTTTTTGATCGACTACAAAGATTTTCCAGTCCCCCAAATCATTTATCTTAGCTGTCTTTTGTCCTCTCATCAAATTATACAGTCTGTATTCTCTAGGTCAGTGGTCCTAAACCTTGAAAGTGCATCAGAATCTGGAGAACTTGTTAAACCAGATTGCTAGTGTCCGGCTCAGAGCTTCCAATTGAGTAGGTCTGCGGTGGGTCCTGAGAATTTGCGTTTCTAAATTCCCAGGTGATGCCACTGCTGCTACTGGTCCCAGATTACACTTTGAGAACTACTGGTCCAGGACTCCTGGTCTAATTCTTTGATGCGCTTCATATTTATGTAGACTTTTCATAGCTTGATTACTTCCCAGATATTTCACAGTATCCCTGTGAAATGGACGTAAGGTCAGGCAGTCTTAGGGATATTTTATTAACACACAGAAGAGGACCCAGAGCCTGGAAGTGATGATGAACTGAGGGCCTCACGGTGAATCAGTGGTCAAATGGAAATAAAATCAAGATTTTTGGGGTGTCCATTTCAGTGTTGTTCCCATTGGACTGGACTGACCCCTACTGGCTGGTCAGTCATGGCCACTAGAGCTCCCCACACCACGCCCAATCCAGCTTGGGCCGGTAACAAGTTGCAAGGCTACCTACACAGTTCAGTGTCACAGGCATCTTTTGGCAGCTGGTGCCATGAAGCATCTGCTTGTTTTGATGGAAGGTATGTAGTCAAGGGATAAGTTACCACTTTGGCAGCTGCAGTGTTTATCAGATTCTGTAGGTGGGAACTGTCCCATCTGTCCCTCCTCTCTCATTAAGCACTGCACTAGGTGCTTTATCTCATTAAGCACTCTCTAGGAAGACAGAGTCCTCAGTCTGTGGCTAACTTCTCACCCGCATGGCTTCCCTAGACCAGTGACAAGCGCTCCTTGGCCAGACTTCGGCTCCTTTGAGCCCTCTTCTCCCCTAGCCTTTGTTTTTGGTGTGCAGAGCCCAGTTTTAGCAAAGAATCCTGCTAAGCCAGTCTGTCTGGAACGCCCCACCCTTGATATCCAATCAAGTTCCTCAACCTTCACCCTTGATACTTGACCAAGTTGCTCTTCAGTAATGTTCCCTCTCCTTCCTCACTCCATCCCCAGCTGGAAGTCTCCACTGGCCCCTGTTGTATTCGGAGTTGAGTTCAGTCTCTCTCGCCTATTGCAATAGTCTTGAATAAAATTTATCTTCCTATTTTTGACAAGTGTCTGCTGAATGATTTTTCTTTAACACCAGAAATGAACTTGATATTCTTCCTTCTGTTCCCAACTTGGGCACCAAGGGACAGTTATGTCCTCAAAACTGGATGACTTGTTGACCCAACATGTGAATCTCATCTCTTGGAGTGATGGATCATTTATTCACATCCTTCTAATCTGTCCTTTGCCAGCACTACATCCAGAGGCCCTGGTAGCACCAGGAAGAGGCCAGCAGTGTTTCAGCCGGCAACCTACTTTTCCCCTCCCCACACCCTCCATGGGGACCCCACTCTTTTCCCTCTACTGAGGTCCAGGGTCTTGTGGGTCCCAAGTGAGGCCAGATTTTGTCCCCGCAAAGACTGGCCATGCCCGAGACCCTGAAAGAGCTGAGTTGGAACAGCACTGAGTCTTTCCAAGCTGCTCAACCAAAAAGAGTGAGAGGTATCAAGCGTGAAAACCAACGCATGAGCTATAAACGCCAACTACAAGCACCTAGTCCCGTGAAGCCAGAGAGTAACGCTAGATCTTTTGGATTTATTGTTTTCTTCCCTTCTCACTTTCCAGATTCACGGCACTGTTCTCTGGGTCGAGCAGGTTTGTCTGCTGCTATTATGGCTGTCTCTGCTCTTGGATGCCTCGTGTGTGTGTGCATGTGTGTGCACGTGTGTACGAGAGCGTGTGCGTGTTTCCTCCAGAGTGACTGGTTTGTGCTGTCATCAGCCGTTGTTTTGGTAAATGGCGAGTTAAACAGATATATCCAAGCGTAAAATCTAAAAAATGTTCCCTCTGGGCACCCGGGGGGTGTTGCTTGAAATCAACTACATATCAATTGAGCAGCGGCGAGCGGATCCGATGATAAATTCCAGTCCACAGACGCCTTATAAATTACATTTTTTTGTGCGCGATCTTGCTTCATCTCAGCTCCCCAGAGGCCCTTAGACTGAGAACTATGATTGTGTTGGAGAAACGTTTGCTCAGCTTGAGCGAGGCCATTAGCATTGCATGTGCCAGTCCGTCCCTGCGCTCCCCCCGCCCCCCCTCCCCCGGCCCCCCTCCCGCTCCTTTAACAAAATACAATATGTGCCTGGTAATTTTTCTGTTCATTATCTCATTGTTTTCTGTAAGTACAAGGTTAGATTGAATTACTGCGGGCTCTGCCGTCTATTTGTAATTCTCCTTCCATGCCGAGCTGCTAATGAATGGGCAATTTAGTCAATTCTTTGTAACGGCTTCTTCTGTGCGTCAGCCACTTAATTACTCTGAGCCTTTCTCACTGCTGCTTTATTGCACGGAAAGTCAGGGCTGCTTGGAGGGCTTGGCACGGGGATCTCCAGCTTCCAAAAAAGAAAAAAAAAAATGTCAGAGGCAACCAGGATTCTGAATCCTTGATGCCTTCTGCAGTGGCTGGAGTAACGTTCAGTGGCCTCTGCCCACACAGTCCCCTCTCCTTCGGCACACAGGGGTTTCTCTTCCTTCTTCTTTGCTGACACTTCGGCTTAATCCTGGCTGTGCTGGTCATCGGGGGGCAGGAGGGCTCAGGCTCCTGCTCAGAGAACAGCCTCCGAAAAGGCAGTCCTGGTATTTCTTTTTTTTTTTTTTGCGATACGCGGGACTCTCACTGTTGTGGCCTCTCCTGTTGCGGAGCACAGACTCCGGACGTGCAGGCTCAGCGGCCATGGCTCACGGGCCCAGCTGCTCTGCGGCATGTGGGATCTTCCCGGACCGGGCCATGAACCCGTGTCCCCTGCATCGGCAGGCGGACTCTCAACCACTGCACCACCAGGGATGCCCCCAGTCCTGGTATTTTAAAACATTAGTATTATGAGCCTGATTAGTATTCTACTTATCCCAAACCCTAGCCAAGGCTTCCACTCTGGGACAAGCATTTCGTCCTTGCCTCTGTATGGAGCACCTCACCCTCATAACACAGGGGAACAGGGCAGGGTGTTTACTATCCCCACTCAACAAAGGGAAGTCCCAAGTCTGGACAGAGTCATATGCCTAAGGCCAGTGAACCAGGTATTGCAGAACCACGGCTAAAGGTTTCTCCGGTCATCATGGCACCTTCTGTCCTCTTCCTGCTGTCCAAGGGGGCGCTGGAGAAGAGCGTCCCGTAGCTAGGCTGACGTGTCCCAAGGTGGAAATAAGTGTGAATTTCCCTTAAAAAGACTGGAATAACCCTGGAAAGGGAGAGACATTATGGCAGTGACTGAGAGGCTGAAAAGCCCAAGGAACTGAGAACTCTTTAAACAGAATATCAGATTACAAAGTGGCATCTTCAGATACATCAGTCATGCTACCAGGATATTTCTATGTGCCCCAGAGTTAAGACACACATATACTGTATCATCCAAACTGAGACACTTTTAGAAGAGAAAGGAGTCACGCTGAATAATCATGCTGGGGCCATAGGAGTAAACCAGGACTGTCCAGAGCAAACGAGGTGGCATGCTCCCCCTACCCAGGTAAACGAGGAGGGTGAACGCTTTGCTGATGGCATGCCTTCAGACCCGACTATCCTGATGACAATACTTAGAGAAGCATCTCGCCAGCTGGATCCACTCCTGTGTTTACAAACATTCCCTGTTGCTGGGCGTCCCACTGATGTATATGAGCTACAGGGAATCTCTACCCGTGTCCTGAAAGTGATGGATTCAACAAACACTGCGTGAGCCCCGACTAGGTAATAGAGACATAGCATGAGAAGATGAGATTTTCCGGCATTTTGATTTGACTGTTCTAGCAGAAGGGAGGAAAACTGTCCTCTGAATGCTGCTAATCTTCTGATCTCCTGAAATGGGCTCCTGAATAGGCTCTGCCCAGAAACCTCGTGCTCTCCTTTTGGGTCTGGCTCACTCCTGCTCATCCTTAGGATGGGCAGCTTAAATGTTGCTTCCTCCGGGAAGCCTTCTCTGATCTCTGAGGTTACATTAGGGCCCCTTGTTATTCTATTTCACCGCATCCTGTACTTTTCCTCTTCGTTATTTGCCACAATTAAAATTATTTGTGGAATTCTGTGTTCAATATCCCTCCTTTCCCACCCCCATGCCTGACCTGCCTTTAATAAATACTTGTTCAGTAACAGTAGCTCACATTCACATAGCACTCTCCAGGGGCCAGGCACTATTCTAATTGGTTTACAAATTTTACTCATGAAATCTCCCGAGGACTTTATGTGGCTGGTACTATTATAATTCCTATTTCACAGACAAGGAAATGGAGGCTCACGGTGTGAAATAGCTTGCCACAGGGGAGGCAGGATTCAAATCCAGGCAGTCTGGATCTCAAGTCTACAAAGAGTTTAGAACTTGGAGCCAGAAATTGTAACCTCCGGGCCTGCCTCTGCCGCCTATCAGTGATGTTTTGGCCAAGTCACCAGGTCCCTAGGTCACACTGAGTTACCTGTGCAGTAGAGGTAACAACTTCACTCACAGTTTTGCTGGGAGTGGCAAAGAAATGGTGCTATTATGTGCCTGTGTCGAAAATGCCCTGGGTCTGTGCAAACAACATTTGTGATTGTTAGTTGAAAGCAGCCTTACTGCCCGCCTTCCACACAATGGGCATCACCACCGGCCCCCAGACACCACAGCATTCCCACCCCGACACCTTTACTCATCCGTCCCAGACTTGAATGTCCAATTCACCACCTCCTCCCTGTTGGTATCCCGGGGCCAAGTACAGAGCCTGGCATGTAGCAGATTTATAAAAATGTGTTAAACTGAACAAAACCACCACCTCTAGGTGCTTCCTCAGCAGGAAGCCTTCCTGGGTTGCTCCAGCCTCTCTGATCTCTATCTTCTCCGTGCAGCTCACACAATCTACAAAGTATCACAGAGCTCTCAAGTCTCTCCTGGCTGCACCTGTTTTCTCCATCAAACTGCAGGTTGTGAAAACAACTTAGTGGGCTTCGACCAGGAGGAGGAAGAGGAGAGGAATAGAAGCAAACAGAGTAGAAAATGCCAAGACGCATCATGCATAGTAAAGTGAAGTTTGCTTTTAGGAAACGTGTGTGTTGGATCACAATGTGAAACGTGTATCTTAATCTGGCTCAGTCTGAAAGGTTTGTACAGACCTGCTTGGGTGTTGCATTTGTCTAAACTTGTCTAGAGCAGGAGACGCAGCCTCTCCTTAGCTGGTGGTTGCTCACCCTGCTGATGGGTTCCTTGTAGGAAAGTCTGGGCTGGTCAAGGCATTGTCTCTGCAGCCCCCACCCCTCCCCACACCCACATCCCCAGGGGATCCAGGGCTTTCAGTACCAAACTTCCCCAAGGGCAGCCTCTTGCCCTAGAGCTTGCCCAAGTCTTGGGTGTCCAGGGGAGTTGGAGTGGCCACCTCCTCTCTTGGGGGCTTAAGGGTCCCAGGTTTCCACACCTCCTGTCTGTGGGTTCTCCTCCAGCAGTTTCCCCGCCCCTCCCTTGGGTTTCTGAATGTCCTGCTGTGGCATAGCTTCCTGCAGGGCAGGACACGCTGCTTTCTTTTCCCCCTTCTCTCCTGTCTGCGTAGGGGAGCACTTCCTGACCATCCTAAGGCTTGCTATTCCGTTGCCATCCTAAGCTTCATCTGTTATTAGCATCCTCATAGGATCTTGGAGAGAATTCAATAAAAACATATGTGAAAGGGCCTGGCATGAAGGAAACATTCAGTAAACCCTCCCTCCCTCCCTCTCCCCCTCCTTCTTTCCTCCAATTCCAGCCATAGCTGGGATCGGGACAGGGCTGGGGGTAGAGGATTAATGTGAGCGTGGGGCTCGGGTTGCTGCAATGCTGGCTTTGCTGATCACAGTCCAGTGGCATGTGTGTCCCGTGTCCTCCTAGAGGTGGCTCTGCACATGGCTGGGGGAAGCAACTTCAGTTTCAATAAACAAGAGTTCCATTTCTGTTTCACAGGAAGCAGCTCGCCCAGGTCAGAGAGGCAGGTGGGTCCTGTCCTTGAGGTGACTGTCAGCTAAGCAAGCTCCATGGCCATGGAAGAGGAATTGAACACAAAGCCCTGTCCTCAATGGAGCATTCATTTTACTGGGCAAAAGTGGCGAGCCCTGAGAGAGTGTGCCTCTGTCCTGAGCTCTGCCCTGAGCTCTTTTTGTAATTCAACTCATCTCATCCTCACCAGAACTCTGATAAGGTAGGTTGTATTTAACCCCATTTTACAGATGAGGAAACTGAAGCTCAGAGCTTCTGTCACTTCCCCAAGTTCACCCCGGTAATAAGCAGGAGAACTCGGATTCTAGCCCAGGCAGTCTGGCTCCAGCACAGAGCCCTGGTTGTGGGAAGCCTAAAGGGGAGGCTGGGGCCTCCTATAGTCATCCTTCAGGTAGAACACAATGCTTTGGTCCAATCATTTTTGGAAAATACCCTGGCAAAAAGTATGAATCATGTTTTTTTAAGAGCTCATTGCCTTTGACACAATTGTGGGACTCTAACTTAAAGAAGCAATGCAAAATCAAGACCACATGGTATGAAGATGCTTTTTACAGTATCCTTTTAATAGGGGGAGAGAGAAAACTCACCTGTAGCAAAAAGGTGTCCAAGCCTCACCCCTGTCAGCCTGAGACGGCCCTTCTCCCAGGCCTTACCCACCCTGTGTATTGTTCCATTTTAAAAAAGACTGTCTGTCAGTCAGCCTCCCCACTAGATACTCAGATTAATGAGGGTAGGGACTCTTGTTTTATCTGCCCCTGAAATCCCTACACTTAACAAGGGACTATCATATCCTGGGCCTTTGGTAAATATCCACAGAGAGAAGAGATGATAATGGTCGAGTCTAGATGATGACATACAGGGTTGCTTGTAAAAGTTTTTCATCTTTGCTGCATGTTTGAAACCTTTCACAGTAAAATGTTGGGGCAAAAAAGAATAGATGAGGGAAATGTATAAACAGATTATAATAACATGGAAAATGTTAATGCATGTGGGCAGAAAAACTACGATTACATCTGCAAAAATGGGTATGGAAACAATGGTAGTAGAAGACAACATAAAATGCTGGCAGAGTTTGGAGACAGTGACACTATGCATGATTTTAACATTTCTTCTTTCCCATATTTTCTATATCCTTTGCAATGGATGCATTTTACTTTTATAATAAAGAAAATTTCTTTTTCTGCTGTGAGTCCTCAGCCCAGATTTCCATTAAAAAAAACAAAAACAGAACGAAAAAAGAAAACGGGTCCTATTTTCAGCAAACCTAGTACATAAAGGCAAAGATAAACTTTGAGTCCATGAAAGAAGCTTTTGCTTTATGGCCGGATTCCCAGCAGTACTGCTTTCAAAGGCCAGTCCTCTTAAGACATGACAGAGAAAAGAGATCCTTGTGGCTGGTGCAAGGTGGTGTCAGGACTCACCTCGTGGCTAAGAAAGAGATGTTTCCTCCCCAAGAATGAGTAAGCCTTCTCCTCCAGCCTCCCCAGGTTTGGAGCCTGGCAGCTGCCTCTCACCATCTGTGGGAACAGGTGATGGATGGTCCAGCTCATTCCATAAAGCCCGGCCCTCAGAACCCCCAGAGGAGGTGAATGCCAAGAGACGCTGCCAAGCTGACCTGACACATCAAAAACACCACACCTCTTCTCCCCTCCATAGCACTGACCAAAGGTTCCTTTGGGCCACTCTGATCTTCCCAATCTGGCCACAGTGACGGAGGCTGCTACTTCCTGAAGACTCCCCAGAACAGTGATTTTCTGTGACCAGGACCATGTGGCCACTCCCAGTCTCTTCCTCCTGCCTGAATTCCCAGTACCTGACCCCCTGCCTCACACATATGTCACTGGATGAGGTCAACGCCGTTGTCCTGCAAGGATGGGCTTTTTAACTCCACCAGGAGGGGCTGAGCCCCTGGTTCCCACCTGCCCCCCACTGGCAGTGCTCTTGAGCGACTTCTGCAGTCTCCATGGGTGGCAACTTCCATCTTTCCAAAGGAACTAACATTTATTTTTAAGCACCTCTAATCAGTTGGAGACAATGCTGTGAGCCCCGTTAACTCTCCCCTGGTATTTTGGGGTCTAATTATGATCCTTATTTTCCCAATGAGGTAAGTGAGGCTCAGAGAGGTTAAACAACTTTAATAAGGTCAAAGCTCCTAAGTGACTAAACCCGGATTTGAGTAAAATGTTTAAAACTAGAATTATCAAAGAAATGTAAGGAATTATGTGTGTTTTGTACCTCCAGGCACACTCTTTGACAATATAAGTATAATTGGAGAGCTGGTTGTCACTCATTCACATCTCACAGTGAATTAATAAGAAGGATTTCCCCCCTGACAGCTTCCCAGAACCCAGGCACCTAGAGAATGGGATTTCAGTTAATGGGGGTGAGTGATAGGAGGCATAAGTTTGGAGTAGGGGACAATCATGGGAAGAGGGCAGGCCATGCTGGGTCCGGAGGGCACGCAGAGGCTTGAACCCAGGGGATGGAGAGGATTGTGACTAGGAACAAAGCACCCTAACACTAACCTCTCTTTATGATTATGTGGGGACTTCTGCCCATGATCTCAGGTCATAGAGTCAGGAGCGTTGGTTCCCCACCCAGTGGAACTGGGAATGGGGAATTTGTTTGGAATCCAGCCTCAAAGTCCAATGTGGATCAGAGGGGGCAGCCATGGCTCACTGGCCGGGAGCTCCGGGCAGTGACTTTGGGTGGATCTTTCCCCCACTCTGGACCCCAGTGTCCTCTCAAATGAGATTTATGGGTTCCGCCAGCATTAACCCTGTAATTCCATGTATTAGCACTAGTATTGGGCTCATTTCAAAGGTAAGGGTATTCACAGGGCCTTAAGAAGAATTTCAGACACAGTTAGGATGGCATTGGGAGGCAGAAGGGCAGGTCATTTTTTCATCCTACACCTAGGGATGACACTGAAGGAGAGACTCAAAGATACTGTCACTCGCTCAGTACTGACCTTAGGTAGAGCCACTCCCTCCCTGCTCTGAAATCAGCTCCCTCCCTGTCTGTCTCTTGCAGGGGATGAAAGGTTTTTGAGAGCAGAGACCTCCAAACACTCAGCTCCTTCCATCATGCCTGGGACTGTGATGCTATAGTTGCTAATTGCATGTTCGCTGAATGAAGGAACAAAAAAATCCCTGAAATTTGCACCTATTAGAATTAATGCCTTAAGATTCCGTCTTAAGAACAAGGAGATACCATTCTGAGATCTGGAATACTTGAAGCTGACATCTAATCTGGCTCTCATTTCCTACCCCTTTCCTTCAACCATTTACAGGAGGCATGTCCCACTTAACAGATGGAAAAACTGAGGCCCAGAGAAGAGATGTGACTTAGAATTTTCCATATGTAAAGCAGGAGGGGACCAGCAGTCCCCTAACATGTTCTATATTTCTTAATGTTACAGATGAAGAAATTGAGCCCCAAGGAGTGATGAAGATGGCGTAAGGTCCTGCAGCTCAACAATGGTGAGGTAGAGACAAGAATCCAGTTCCCAAATCACATTCCAGAGCTGCGTAACAATCCTGGAGCTCAAGTAGCCCTGATACCCTGCTCCAGGTTCCCATGGCAACCATGTGGAACAAATCATCCTCTTTGGGTAGCATTGACTCATTCTTTTTTTTTGGATGACTCATTCTTTATAATGCTTTTTTTTCTCTTTAAGGGAAAATACATTTGCATACACTTTCACCGTCCCCAAATGGACCCATTCATGAAAGGAAGAGACTAGGATACTTTTGAGAAAAGAGGTAACCAGGCAGGAAATGGAGATCCTGACTGATGAAGACCTGGGGAGACCCCTGGATTTGGGAGTGTATCTAAAATGGATTAATGACTTGGAGAAAACCATTCTGGAATCTTGGTTTGGAATTTCTTGACTTATCTTTGCTACCCCTCTCTGTAGATCTCTTTCTGAGTTATAAAAGCCCTTAATTAAACAAAAATATAGTACATATTCCTGGCAATGTGTGCTTTCCAAGAGGTTTTTACCATATTTATTTCATCTGATCCTGCTGAGTCGATAGGGTGGGTATTGACATTTTACAACTGGGGAAACTGAGGCCCAGGAGGTGAAGGTCACAGGGCTAGTGTGGAATTCCTCAGCAAATAGAATTCTTCTCTGAAGAGAGACCAAGGAATAAGGTCTGGTACGCATCAGACATTTGCTGGATGCCCTAGCGACACTGGGGTCTCAGCCACATGAAGCTGGAGACAGGGTCTGGGAGGAGGTGAACGGCAAACAGTTAACTAAACAAGGAACGGAAACTCTCACACGTTGTTATAGCTGTCATGGAGGGAACACCTGTAGGCACACCGATAGGGGGCCAGGGGTGTATCTCTAAGAATCTGGTGGTTAACTTGAGAACCAAAGGGCGGGAAAGAGTCAGATATGGGAAGAGGGAGAGGAGAAAGCTCCTGCAAGCTTCCTGAGAAGCAAGTACCCTGAGGAGGAAGGTGGTTGGCATCCTCAAGGAAGTGAACTGTGAACGGAGGCCGGTGAGAGTCCAGTGTGGAGCAGGGAGGGGAGGAGGGACTAAAGGTGAGATGGGAGGAGTGGACAGGGCCCAGATTATTCCAGGCCTTACAGGCCAGGGTAAGATGCATGCGCACAATCAAATGCACCTTCGCTCACACATACCCAAATGTGGGTGTTCACACACACAACCGTGCATTATTCTTGCACATACGTGGACACACGTGTTTAACAAAAGCATGTATATGCACACTCTGTCTTGCACACACATGCTTTGTTTCATAAATGCACGCATTTACACACGCATGCCCACTCACACATAGACCCTCACACGTGCCCATGTACAGCTCACGACAAGCCCAGCTCAGATGAGCTCTCAGCTACAGATAAACTTCTCTGCTGGTTGGTTATAATCTTTCATTGGAACTGACACATTGATAGCCCCAGTTTTTCTAGGAAGTGACCTTCATGCCGGCTATTGATTTCCAGTGGCTATCAGGCTCCCGCCACTGGAGTGACAGGCCTGGTCGGAGGTCAGCCTTTAAATAAAGCTTCTGGATTACTAAGTACCAGTGAAAATGGAAATTGGCAGCCCTGGCTCTTTTTACGTGGCCTGCTCCTGTGGATGGGGTGTCAGCCCTGGTGAACTAGTGACTACCTCCTGTTCCTGCACCCTGCCCCACCGCTGCCCCAGGGTACTGGGGGTGCCCGTAGGTTTTTGTCCTGCAGTGGAGCTGGGCTGAAGGCTGTGGGTGACAGCAGTTGCCAGGGCCTGACACTTCCTGGATTCTGTTTTCCAGCAAAGCCTGGGCTGTCTTCCTAAGCCCAGCATTCTGGTAACAGACAGCTACTACAGGTCCCAGAGACCCACCGGTGACTCTCCTTGTGGTCTTGGGCAGGTGGTGTCACCTCTTTGGACCTCAGTTACCTGCCACCCCCACTTCCTGCCTCATCCACACACACTCATACAGCCCTCTCTATTTCACAACGCTGTGGTCCAGATAAATGAGTCGGTAGAGGTGTGTTGAGTTGTATATAACTCAATGTTTTAAAAGTATTACAATTTGCTAATCACAAAATTCTACTGAATTACATTGTGTGTTTACTTGATGACCCAGAAACCCCTTAGATTGTTGCAGCATCATAGACAGCTGCAAAGGCTGCCAGTTTCCTGTACTTCTTTGCATCCTTCCAGCGCAAAAGTCTGTCCCTTTCTGGCTCTACCTGCCCATTTTATGACCATCACAGCCTGTGTGGTTCTGCAGTAGAGGAGGTCATTAAATGAAGTCTGCATGTCCTGAAGGGAGGATAAACAGGAATTGGTTATTTGGCAAAGGAGGTGATCTCTTCAGCAAAAATCAGAGAAACAAGATTGCTGGCCCAGATTAGCCACTGGTGTTAAAGGGAAGAAGGCCAAAGATCTGGGTGAGTCCATGAACCGGGCTCTTAGCCACAACTTGCACCCCCAGCCTGAGAGACAGCGAGCAGAACACTCAATTCAGGGACGGCATCGAGGAGTTCAGGGTCGGTGGTGCAATTTACTTGCGAGGTGGCACTGTCTTGCTGGCTTGTGTATAACCTAACGCTCACTCCAGAATCCACGACACACTTCTGGGGATGGAAGCAGGTTATTTTACATGACAAATACAAAAGGTGTCCAGAAATTTGCCACTTACTTAAAGAGTTTGAGGTAATTTATAATTAAAGACTTAGCATATAACTGTTAAAATAGCATTGGCAACCGCTTGACCAAGTCCCTATTATTTAATATAAATATTTTATTTTTACTGTGACTGAATCCACAAGCATGTTCACTGTGGTTTAAGAGGCTCTAAAACACCCTGTCTGATGGGAATCTCCTGGCGGCCCAGTGGTTAGGACTCAGTGCTTTCACTGCCCGGGGCCTGGGTTCAATCCCCTGGTAGGGGAACTAAGATCCCGCAAGCCGTGTGGCATGGCCAATAAACAAACAAACAAATAAATAAATGCAATGCAATACAGTACAATACCCTGAGAGCTCCACACCAACGTGGTAAAGTGACTGAGATGGGTTTCTCTCCTTAGGGGTCTTTGTACAATGTCAGCATCCCTGGGAGGGGTCCTAAGTCCCTCCACACCCTGGGTCTTGTGTGTCAGTACAATTGTGGGGCTCCAGGACACAGAACGGGGAGCCCTGGGGAAGGTGGGCTATGGGGATAAGGCGGCCTTCATGGGGCAGTGGAAACAGTGGGAGGGGATGCCATAAACCTCCTTTGCCCCAGGCCAAGGGTGTGCAATCCTAAGGCATTCAGGGACCGGCATGCTGGGTTTGCCAAGCCCTTCCACAGGAAACAGAAAGAAATGGGGGACTTCCCTGGTGGCACAGTGGTTAAGAATCTGCCTGCCAATGCAGGGGACACGGGTTTGATCCCTGGTCTGGGAAGATCCCACGTGCCACAGAGCAGCTAAGCCCGTGCACCACAACTACTGAGCCTGCCCTCTGAAGCCCACGTGCCACAACTACTGAGCCCACGTGCCACAACTACTGAGCCTGCATGCCACAACTACTGAAGCCCGCGTGCCTAGAGCCCATGCTCCACAACAAAAGAAGCCACAACAATGAGAAGCCCACACACCGCAATGAAGAGTAGCCCCCACTTGCCGAAACTAGAGAAAGCCCGCGCACAGCAACAAAGACCCAACGTAGCCAAAAATAGATAAATAAATTTATAAACAAAAAAAAAGGAGTGGGGGTAAAACCCCAGACCAGACATCAGACACACTGATTTCAAACCCAGCTCTGCCACTTCCCAGGTGAGTGACCTCGAGCAAATCACTTCCCCTCTCTGAACTGCAGTTTCCTTATCTGCAAAGTGGGGTCAGGAATTCCAACCACACAATGGATGGTCTTGAGGATTAAGCAAAACGTTGTTCACGAAACGCCTGCCATCTAGCTATGCTGTTCAATACGTGGTTATCATCTGGGAGACTGGCATATCTGCCATAGTCAGAGCTCAAGCTACCCACTGCCCCATTTATCTCATGGTTACAGCAACTTTCAACGGGGGTGATTTTGCTTCTCCTCCAGGCGGCAATTCAGTAATGCCTGGGGTCATTTTTGGTTGTCACAATGGCGGGACAGGTGTCACTGGAATCGAGAGGGTGGAGGTCAGAGATGCTGCTGAATGTCCTACGACACCCAGGACAGTCCCCACAACAAAGAATTGTCTGGCTCCAAATGGCAATAATACAAAGTTGGGAAAGCCTGAGCCAGACCCCCTTTCTCTAAGCAATGGTTTTTGAGGGCTCTGTCTTCCCCTCAGCGGCTTTAGCACTGCAGCTCTGAAACCCTCCAGTTCCTAAGCACCACAGAGACGCAGGGACTGCATAGGGAGCCGCTGCCTGCCTCCCTTACCCCGAGGCCACTCAGCCAGATGGCAAAGGGTCAGCAGCAAGCAAACATCTAATGATGTGTGACAAGTATGGCCAGACAGCAGTCCCAGGCTGGGCCCCTTCGAGGCCACTCATTGGGCAAGGGGGACTCATAAATAACAGCACAGTGACAGCCCGAGTCTCGCTCAGTGGGAGGTACGGAGCTCCGCCCACCTCCCAGCCCCTGGGGCAAGCCCTTTATGGGGCAAGGCTCCAGCAGGAGGGCCTCGAACCCCATGCACAGTGAATGTGCTGGTGAGACACAGAGGGACCTGTCACTAACACATCTGTCCAGACCGCTTTACGGCATTCACTCTGTCCCTGGTGGTGAACTATTTCCTCATCTCTGATCTGGTGTGATCTGGGGCTTCAAAGCATTCACCCAGCAAAGCATCTGAATTGGAAGGCAGAGTGGCATAGCAGTGAGGGTGCTGAATCTGAGTCTGAGCCTCCATTTCTTCATCCGTTGAATGGGGGCATCGGGCAGCAAATGTGCTAATTCACGGGAAATTATGTTCACAGCAATAAACTAATGAAGGAATGATGATGATGATAACGATTATGATTATTCAGCCATTTGGGAGAGGAGAATTTATATTTGAAAAAAACATACCTTCTGATGCTCCAAAATATTAATCAGTTTTTAGGGTTTTAGGCAGTTCCGAGTAGGCTCTTTGCGGTCATAATAGGAATAATGACGATTGTATTAAATAGCACTTTTGTTTTCACATTTGTTTTTCTCAAGCCTCATGTGTCTTAAAATGGGACCTGTTTCCAATGATGCGTGTTCTTCTAAAACAAAAGTGAAAGAAACACAATAAACAGTTGACACACAGACCGACTTTGCTTTTTTGTTCGTTGAGGTCTTGGTTCAGATGGCTTGCTGGCATCGGGTTGAGGGCAGGCGGGGGAGGCACGGAACTGCGCTTGGTGCCGCTAAGCATAGCACTCAGCCTTTGGGATATTTGGGGTCTCAGTTTTGTCATTTACAAAATGGGGGTAATTATGTCTTCCTGACTCTCTCAGAGCTGCCAGCTCAGTGAGACCATGTATGCACAAGGGAATATTAGTATCACAATAATTATCTTCTTCATTATTATTAATTATTATTCATAATGATGTTTGCAAGATGGATCTCCTCCAAAGCTCCATGTCTGTGAACAGTTTTTACACACTTTCACAAAAATCTACGCATGCCTGTGATGATGAAGAAAGTGACACTTGGAGCATTCGTTCTGAAACCTAAGCTGATTCTTTAAGATTCTAAACAAATCCCCAAACCCCTTCTCTTTTTCTCAGGCTGGAACAAAGGGCTCTGGAGAGGGCGCTCCCTCCGGGACCCTGCCTTGTAAGTCTTCTATAGAGATGGCTCTGTTGGCCCAAGACCTGGATGCCAGCTTTCAGCCAGGAGCACGTTTTTGCAGGGAGGGTTATAAATCAAAGCCTGGGTTCTAATGAAACTGCTGACACCCTTTATCTGTAACAGTGTGCACCCAGGCACCACTTGTGAGAAATTAGAGGCAGAGAGAGAGCATTCAAGGGAGCGGGCACCTGGAGGCTGCCTCTGCTGCCTGGTCTAACCACCCCCCCGACTTCCTCTCTCCAGCTCCTTCTTTCCTTCCTCCTCCTTCCCACCCTTGCTCCCTTTTCTTTCTATAATTCCTCCAGAAATCTTTCACTACCGCCCCATTCTGCAGCCTCTTTAGGAGTCAGCCTCATGGCCAAGCTGCAGACCCTGCCGCCCGGCTCCCTAGGCAGACCTCTCTCCCTGGCTCTCTGCACGCCACCTCTCAGGCCAATGGCGCAGAGCTGCACTGTTTTAGGCAGCAGAGGTTGGTGAAAGTAAGGCCCTGGGTTCTCCCAGGACACTGTTCCAGTCTTGGGTTGGCCGCTTCCTGACTGCATGACCTTGGGTGAGGTATTTAACCTCTCTGAGCCTCAGTGCCTGTATCTGTACAATGGGGATAACCGCACCTCTCTTGGGAGGCTGTTAAGAAGACTGAATGAGATGGATGCCAGGTGAACAGTGCTGGTCCGGGAGGTGAAGGGAGCAAAGGGGCAGCAGAAGCTCAAGTTGTTGAGGACTTTTCTGGCTACCTTTAGGGGCCAGCCCTCCATCAGCTCTGGTTTTATACTGAATCATAGATAGTTACTCCCACAGTTTGATTTAAGAGATACTAAAAAGGGCATATCTATCCCCAAATATCTTTACAAATGAGGCCATTGATAACCAAAATTTTAGAAATAGAGGCCTGATGGAAATAAAGAACCATTTATTTGGGGGTTATTAGGTCTGCAACTCTGGAGACACAGATTTAAGAAACACTGGAATTGTGTTCTGCTGGACCTCAAAACGGGGGGAGGCCTACAAGGCCCCAAACCACAAAGTTACACAAGTTGTCAGTCAAGAATTAGCACTGGAGCTGGCAAGAAGTGAGGGTGCTTATTAAGCAAGGATTGGTTGGGGTTTGAAATGATTACATTGTTGCAAAGGGGGGAACTTTGAAACTACAGGGTTGTAGCCAGCAGCTGGTAGCAGATATTGTTTTGAAAATGGCAGGGAGTTTCCTTGATACAGTTCAGAAAATTCAAGTTCTCAGTGATGCAGGAGGGTGTCTGAAACCACATCCACAATGGTCACCTGGCTCCGTTTTGGATGCCTGGACCACAGTCACACCATTTTGATTCTAAAATGGCTTTGACTCTGTCCTCACCATTCATTTCACCATTAGCAAGTCATCTGATTAGAAGTCATCCAGGGCCTGGCGTGATGCTAGGTGGCTGGAACGCGCTCTCACTTGATCACGCTGAGGGGAGGGTGCCCCGTGTTCCTAATTCCTCCACGTGAGTTGACAGCAGGCTTGTCCTTCAACAGGCAGATGAAGTTTCTAAGCCTTGTCCAGCGTGAGTCAATCCCCAAACCACTGACCCGATGGAACTAAAACCCCATTCTTCCCTAAATCCCCCAGCTGGTACTCCTGTATCCCTCCTTAGAGCGCCTGTAGCGTTTGCTAATTTTACTGCTTGTTTTGCATCGGACAGAGACAGTAATCTCCTCAACTAGACTGTATGCCTCCTGTGGGCACAGAACGTGCTCACAATTTCTTGAAATTTCCTAGAGGAACTTGCTTCATCAGTTTAGTCTAATTATCATGATCTGGTGACTTTCTAGTAAAACATTGAATCCCTGGATGGTCAGCTGCCCATGTGCTCCATGCAGCTTTTGCTCAAATTTCACTGAGCAGAGCAGGTCATGTGGTCCTCAGGGCAAGATATAGAATCCTTCCAAGTAAGTCAGGGCTCACAGGGAGGGACACCAAATACGTTGAACAACAATACAATCTATCACAGACCTAGGATAGCATTTTACAAAGTTGTTTGTTGCTCAGTAAATATTTAATGGGGATGATGAGCCAACTATCTTAAGACAAATATATTTTTTTCACATCTTTATTGGAGTATAATTGCTTTACAATGGTGTGTTAGTTTCTGCTTTATAACAAAGTGAATCAGCTATACGTATACATATATCCCCATATCTCTTCCCTCTTGCGTCTCCCTCCCTCCCACCCTCCCTATCCCGTCCCTCTAGGTGGTCAAAAAGCACCGATCTGATCTCCCTGTGCTATGCGGCTGCTTCCCACTAGCTATTTATTTTACATTTGGTAGTGTATATATGTCCATGCCACTCTCTCACTTTGTCCCAGCTTACCCTTCCCCCTCCCTGTGTCCTCAAGTCCATTAAGACAAATATTTGAACACATCATTTTAGCATAGTTGTTAAATCTAAACCAGCCAACTAAATGTTGGGGTAATAAGTCTTATGGTCAGCAAGAAACTTAAACCAAGTAAAGTCTCTAGCTAGAATGTGGTAGAACCAGACTAGACACAGCCCTGTAGTTCACTTGTGGAAACGCTGCTGTGGGGTAAATTAGACCTGTTCACTATCGCTCTGGAAGGCAGGGCTAGGATCCAAAGCAGGGGTGGGCTTCATAGAAGAAAATGCCCCCAGACCTAGACTCTCCGTCACAAGGATGAGGCTGTGAAGTCCCTGCCCCAGTGGTGTGAAGCCAGGGGTGGACTATATTTGGGGAGGCTGGAGAGGGGTGTCTCTGCAGTGTATAGAAAGTTGAACTAGAGGCCCAGGACTGATTCTTACAGCTTTAAACGTGTCACAAACCTCAAAGGAATATGCATGTCAGTTATGGACCCAACACTCACATTCTAAAACAAGCAGGAGTAAAGTAAGATAAAATTTTTTAAAGATTCTAAAACATGTGTTGTGAGATTTCAGAAGGAGGAGACAGGACGGAGACCTTCCTGGAGGTATTGGGACGCCAGCTGGATCTCAAAGGATGCAAAAGACCAGGGTGACACAGAGGGGTTGGGGGTTAGAGAGGGTAGGTTGCAGAGCAAAGGGCTGGTTAGGGCAAGGGTGTTGGAGGTGGGGCCTCCCCTTCCTTATCTCCCCTCTTCCTCCAGGACACAGGGTCCCTGGGTGGTGAAAGAAACACAGTGTGCCACTGCCGCCTTTCATATCCTTTCCTCATTTCAGGTTTGCATTTTATTTTCCTGCAAACTTTTTTTCCTTTCCCTTTGCCGCTCAGGCTTTTGTTGGTGTGACCTCAATTTCTCGCTGCCTTTCAAAGCTTTTATTTCCCAAGTGGAAGGAAGGAACTTTTAATGGCATGCTAGGTCCTTAGCCAGACCAGTTGTCTTTCCAAATCAGTCAGGGGCTCGGGTGGCTGGGGAGAGTGGGAGGCTTGGCCGAGGGACGGAGAGAGTCGATAGAAGGAAAACAGCAAATGCAACGGATGAAGGTCCCCGAGGCGATTTGCAAATCTGCTGAAATCCTGAACAAGCTTTGATTTAACCCAAGCTTGAAATGGCTTTTATTTACTGTCTATCGTGGAATAAATGACATCTCATAAACAGGCTTTATCCATTACCCCAGAATGGAGAGCACAGTGTTAGGGACATTTTATCCTCTTGATATCAAAGGGGATATGCCGGGGTGTGTTATTACAAATAGAAAAATCAATGCGGAGACACACACATCTGAAATTTCATTTTCGTCGAACCACATTTTCAAAGGGAAAAAAAAAAAAGGCAATTGCTAATAAAAATGACTACAGAACTGGAGGATTTACCAAGCTTGAGCGAAGGACCGGCTGGGATTAAGCCCAGACAGTGAATAAATCGGGCTCTGTCCTGGGGCTGTTTCCCACTCACCCTCTGGGCAACCCGGCCCCACCCAGGGATGACCCAGAGCAGAGTCACCGTGGATTCGTCCCCAGGCAGTCACGCCAGTGTCTGGTGTCTGAACACTGCGTGTGCCCCCAGGGCTGCTCTCTCACTGTCCTCCCACCCAGCCACACAGTTGGCCTCAGACCACGTGGAAAACCCCAGAAATATCGAGCACTGCTGTTTCCTCCAGGCCTTTACCTCCTTCATGGCGGAGTCTTGGACACTGCTAGATCTTGGGGAAAGCACAAAGGCTCCCAGGGAGTGAGGAAGGAAAGTCAGCCAGACTCTGGGGAAGGCTCCCATTGAGGTCCCAGCCATTTTCACCGACCCCTCCTTCAGAGAAAGTTGGTGAGAGGTAAATACTTCCATCTTTTCATAAGATTTTCTGGAAGTCGCATCCCTGGGCTCCCTTCTTTGTGCCACGTTGTGTAACCCTGTATCAGGGTGACTCTGGTTTAGAGTCTTGTTTCCCCACGAGGTTGTACACTCAGAGAAGCCCGGGACCAGGCCTGATGCTACGTTCCCCTTGACAAGCACTGCGCTGACACCTAATAGCTGCTCAATTGTATGCAGGATGAGAAAGTGCAGGCCTGGAGAGGGGAAGGGTACAGCGGCCTGGACACCGCACCTGGGTTAGACCGACCTCAGCCTTCTGAGAAGTGCTCTGGCTCTGGTCAGCAGCTCCTGCCTGGAGGCAAAAACCAGATGGAATTTGCCGGTTCCATACCATCTACTGGGCTCAGGAATGCCTAACTCCATTGGTGGAGGAAAATGGGCCAGTAGATTGGATTTAAGGCCTCACAGTAAATCCTTACCTGCCTTCTGAAGAAACACTGGTGTTGGTCAGAGAGTGACCAAGAATGAAGAGCCAGACATAAGCCCAGGCTCCCTCCTGGACCAGAGCAAACACTCAGCATTTGAGGGCTGCCTGGGCTCAGGGATCACTTCCTCTAACTCTACCTCCTGAGAGATGATGACACCAAGGCCCAGAAAGGGGAGTTAATTTTTTCCTAGTCACACAGGAGATTGTGGCCAGGTTGGGGGGGGGGTCAACATTTTTTTTAAATTAATTAATTAATTTATGGCTGTGTTGGGTCTTTGTTTCTGTGTGAGGGCTTTCTCTAGTTGTGGCAAGCGGGGGCCACTCTTCATCACGGTGCGCGGGCCTCTCACTATTGTGGCCTCTCTTGTTGTAGGACACAGGCTCCAGATGCGCAGGCTCAGTAGTTGTGGCTCATGGGCCCAGTTGCTCCACGGCATGTGGGATTTTCCCAGACCAGGGCTCGAACCCGTGTCCCCTGCATTAGCAGGCAGATTCTCAACAACTGCGCCACCAGGGAAGCCCCAGGGGTCAACATTTTTAAGCTTCGACTCCCAGGCCTGGGGCCTTTGCTCTGCCTGATAAGAATCCAGGGAGAGGGCTTCCCTGGTGGCACAGTGGTTGAGTCTGCCTGCTAATGCAGGGGACACGGGTTCGAGCCCTGGTCTGGGAAGATCCCACATGCCGCGGAGCAACTGGGCCTGTGAGCCACAACTACTGAGCCTGCGCGTCTGGAGCCTGTGCTCTGCAACGGGAGAGGCCACAACAGTGAGAAGCCCGCGCACCGCGATGAAGAGTGGCCCCCTCTTGCCACAACTAGAGAAAGCCGTCGCACAGAAAAGAAGACCCAACACAGCAAAAATTAAGTAATTAATTAATAAACTCCTACCCCCAACATCTTAAAAAAAAAAAAAAAGAATCCAGGGAGAGAAAATAATGAGGAAGGACCATGCATAGCAACTTCATTGCAGAGACCATCGTGATGTCGAGATGATTGTTTTTTAAATAATTCAATGATAACTGATTGAGAAAGTATCCACACTGTACAAATGATAAGAAATTTTGCTGTTTCTAAGCAGGCACGGTTCTTGTTTTCTCTACAGCTTTACTTGGGTGAAGGCCACCAATCAGATCGGGAAGGGTCGACTCCTGAAGAATATGGGGAAGACGATTTCCCTATGAGACGTGTCTCCGCTCCCCCAGAGACACGGGCTGCCTGCTTCTTCCCTGCGTCTATAAAGCTTTAAGAGGAGAGCCTCCACCAGCCAATACAGCAGCGATTCTGCCTGAAATAAGCGGCAGTATTTAAATAAGGTTTCAATAGGAAGAAAAAGTCTCCTTGGACGTGGTCTGTGATGTAGTTATCAGGAGGAGAAATTTGCAGAACCCATTAGCTGCCACTCCTTCCCCCAGGAAATCCCTTGTTTGTGGAGCATGAATCTCTCTGGCTTTTGCTGGCTTTTTCTCTCCGGATTGTCCGGGTAAACATCTGCCTCGCACCGTGTGTTTATAAGAAGAGGCATTTGTGGCTTTGATTGTTTAGAGGTTTCTGCAGAACGTGCATGCTTTCTCCCTCCCTCACCCCTTCCCTCTCCACACTGCCCGTTCTCCTGGGCAAACAACCACTGATGTCTATTTTGGTTTTCTTTGGCATTACAGTGCATCCTTCTGTCCAGAGCAGGGAAGAGATCTGCCACCACCCAGTTGCTCCACCTTGCGATAAAGAGTTTTCCATAGCAAGGGCAGTATATCTTAATTGTATTGTTATTATTATTTATTCCACAAAATTTTTCAAGCATCTTCTGTGTATAGTATTGAGGTGGATATGGCGAACTGTACCAAGAGTCCCAATCCCTGTCTCAAGGAGCTTATGATCTTGTTGAAGGGACAGAGCTTGTACACATTAAGAATAAGGTCTTTACTTACAAAAGGACAGCAGAACTTTGCAGGGGCAGGGAATCCGTCACTGGCCTTCTTACTGTCAGCCAAGTTGAGCCTCTCATCTTGAGTCCTCAGGTAATTCAAACCCACCCCTGGGCCAGG
Source organism: Orcinus orca (assembly GCF_937001465.1). Lineage (NCBI taxonomy): Eukaryota > Metazoa > Chordata > Mammalia > Artiodactyla > Delphinidae > Orcinus > Orcinus orca. The sequence continues at coordinate 25,807,171 of NC_064573.1, forward strand.
TCCTTCAATTGTCTACTTCTGGGAAAGAATGTGGTGCACAATTTCTTTTTATTCTCACAAGTCTTTCATGGCTGACTCAGGCCACTGGTAAGTATCATCACAGTAAAAACTCTTATCAACTGGAACACAACAAAGTTCCTGGTAGATGAGTTTTTTTTTTCTTTTCATCACTCAAATTTAGGTCAGACACCAATCACAAGAAAATAATGTTATCAAACACCTAGTAAAAAGAAAAGAAAGACAAAAACAAAGCTTGCTCAGATACAGTCTGGGTTCCCCACCTCCTTCACCTCCAGTGACAGCTTGAGCAGTGAGCACTTCTGCCTTCAGAGAAATGACCAGAAGGACCCACTGTCAGTCAAGAAAAATGTGTGATGCCAAATGGTGGAGGTTTCCTGCCAGGGGAAGTAGACCCAGATATTTAAGAAATGTTTCTCGGGCTTCCCTGGTGGCGCAGTGGTTGAGAGTCCGCCTGCCGATGCAGGGGACACAGGTTCGTGCCCCGGTCTGGGAAGATCCCACATGCCGCGGAGCGGCTGGGCCCGTGAGCCATGGCCACTGAGCCTGCGCGTCCGGAGCCTGTGCTCCGCAACGGGAGAGGCCACAACAGTGAGAGGCCCGCATACTGCAAAAAAAAAAAAGAAATGTTTCTCACATCTGAAAGGGTTTCCTCCCTTATCTTCAGCTTCTAAAAAAAACCCAATCCCCAATTCCATTTGCCCATCCTGGGTATTCTAGTGTAAAGAGGGTTAAGGTTTAGATGATCTGCACAGGTGACAGCTGAGACTGTCTTGAAGTCACTGCTTGATGGGAGACCCAAGTGCCTGTCCAGTGTCTGACATCACCTAGCTGGTGACCTTGGATCAGCCACTCAGCCCCTCTGGCCTCCACTGTAGCTGATTTCTAATGACCTGTCCATGACTAAGGGTCAAAGGCTCCATGAAGTAATTAGGTCATGCTAGATCCTAGCAAATTTTAAAATCCGGTGGTTTTTTTTAGTACCACAAAGAAATATCTACACTCCCATGTTCATTGCAGCATTATTCACAATAACCAAGATATGGAAAGAACCCAAGGGTCTGTCAATAGATGAATGGGTAAGGAAATTGTACACACACACACACACACACACACACACACACACACACACACATACGCATTGGATTATTATTCAGCCTTTTTAAAAGGAGATCCTGCCATTTGTGACAACATGAATGTCATAAAAGACATTATGCTGAGTGAAATAAGCCACAAGCAGAAAGAAAAATACTGCACAATCTCACTTATATGCAGAAGCTTAGAAAGTTGAATAAAAGAAGAGAGTAGAAGGGTCGTTACCAGGGGCAGAGAGATGGGGGAAATGGGAGATGTTGGTCAAAGGGTACGAAGTTGCAGTTGTATAGGATGAATAAGTCTAGAGAGCTAATGTACAGCAAGGTGACTGTCATTAATAATACTGTATTTTATACTGAGAATTTGCTAAGAGTGTAGACATCAGGTGCTCTCACTCCAAAATATTAACATAAAAATGGTAACTCTGTGAGGAGGTGGATATGTTACTTAGCTTGAGGGTGTTATATATAAATATCAAAACATCATGTTGTACTCCTTAAATATATACAATTGTTAAATAAATAAAATGTAAAAATCTTCTGATTCCTGCCCTGGATGTATATGACCTTCTAGAATCTCCTTTGTATTCACTGGGGCCAGGTGCCAACTCAATGTCTGACCTTGCTGTTGTCATTTGATGGTACACTAATACCTTGTTGCAGAAATATAACCAGGGCTCCTGGGAGTAGAGAGAGTTGGCCAGCAATGAAAAGATAGCTCTGGCTTGACCTGTAATGCCTTCTTCATTTTATTTAGTGAGAAATGTTTAGGACAATATATTAACAGTAATCAATTTGGGGTGATTGTGCCCAGGTGTTTGTTTGTTTGTTAGATCTTTATTGGTACTTTCTGAATTTTTAATAATTTTTCAAAATAAAAATTATAATTTAATTAAAGGGCAGTATAAAGTTAATAAGAGCGATTGCCTGATCAGTCTACTGGCTCTGATAAGGGACAGAGAGAGATGTGGTCAGACAGGACACTTGGGGCACAGGTGTTCATTTCCTGTTCTCTAAATTGCACTGTACATTACATATGCTTTGTGTGTATATGGAATATTTCATTATAAAAATTATTTTGGAATGACTCCATATAGAAACATTGACATTTAGCTTTGAAGTTTGAAGTTATCTCTCCGTGAATAATAAAAGGCCTATATGATACTGTGTTGTCCAGTAGAAATATAGGGCAAGCCACATGTGTGATTTTAAATTTTCTAGTAGTCACATTTTAAAAAGTAAAACAAAACAGGTGAAATGTATTTTAATACTATATTTTATTTAACTCAATATATCCAACTTATTGTTATTTCAACATGTAATCAACATTAAAAATCTTAACATTTTATATTCTTTTTTGTTGAAGGGGGCCACTAAATTTTGGAAATCAGTGTGTATTTTACACTTACTTCTCAGTTGCCGCTGGCCAGGGAACCAGGCAGTCAAACCCCTGGAGTCTGGGGCCCCCTGGGCTCTCTCTCTGTACCAGCCATGTAAGATGGCCCCAGAAGAACCTCGCATACCCCCATCTGGCCTCTCCTTTCTGTTCTGGGATGGGGACCCTCCCTCACAGGAAGCGCAGCCACCCACCCCACCACCAGAGGGCCAAGGAAAGAGGACGAGTGGCTGCCATTTTCCCCCAGGCAGCGGGCGGTTCTGCAGGCAGAGAAGCAGCCCTTGCGGCTTCTCTGGCCTGTACACTGAGGAAGACTCACAGGTCAGCTTGCTTTCAAAGGGGTGAAGGTGTAGACGGTCTGGGAGAAAATTACAAGCAATAAGAAGCAGTGTTTGCAGCGCGTGCTGGCTCTTGGTCCCCAGCCAAACGCTGCGGGAAGGTGATGGATGCCCTAGGGCGGCCCCAGACCACAACACCCATGACCGCTCGGCCGCATGGGACTCAAACCTACATGGGAAGGGGCCTGCTCCCTTGTCACGTGGAGGAATCCACATCGCTGGCTGCGACATCAAGTCTGCACGAGGCTGGGGTATTCTGGGCACGGGCACAAAAATATCACCAATCGGATTTGAAACATGGCATCATTCTGGGGGAGGTTTGGGACTCCTGAGTGGTTAATTCTCTGGGCTCAGGGAACAAGACCTGAGCACCGCTCCTCCCTGCTCCAGATCCCTGGCTCCAACCCAGCTGTTCACGAGGGGTGATGTTTAAGGGGACTTGTGGCTTAAACCAAAAAAATGGTGAAACCGAGTAACAAAGATGCTTCTGAGGACAGACACCTTTATATATATATATATATATATATATATATATATATATATATATATATATATATGAAATAGGGCATGTAGGGGAGATATAGATAGATAATAGGACACGTTGGAGATGTATAGCTATAGATCTCCTATGTGTCCTATTATCTATGAAATATATATGAAATGCACAAGAATAGGAGATGTACATTTTATTAGAAAGAAGGGTCAGGTTGCAGTTGCAACAAGCAAAGTCCGGCAGTCCACACGAGCAAGAAGCTCTGCTCTGAGGCTAGTGGAAAAAATGCAATTTACCTTTGGGTGGTGGTGCTGGGATTCCCATTTAAAAGTCTAAGCTGGCTGATTATTTATTGATGTCTCTGTCTCCATAGCTGTCTGACTCTTACTGGTTGGAAGAAGCTCCTGTGTGCCTAGAGGATTTTTTGAATTAAGTTCTTTTCATTTTCCCCTCAGGTGTTAACCAATGAGACTAGACTTTGACAGAAGTCGGCTTCTCCCCCCCCACCCCCCCTCAGCTACCCTTACTTTACGTTGTGAAATAAAATTAAGTACCAAGAGAGGCTATCAAACAACGGGGACTGACATGGTTTTTGGCTTTATTTTTTTATTTACAGAAAGAGTGAGAATAATGCATTGGACTCACACATATCTTACAGTGAATATGCCTCCAAATCCTATCAGGACATAAATACAGGCAATTTAATGAATAAACAGGGCTCATTCTGGATGGTTCTGTCCAGTGCTCTTGCTGCTAGCCCAGAAGTGGTCCTCGAAGCTGCACATTTTCCTCAGTTCTTTGAAGTCAGAATATTTTGGCCTCCCTACCTCAGTTGGCTCATCTGTAAAATGGAATGATGGTCCCTTACTCATGCCAGGACAGGGGACTGAGGTCCCGGCCAGTTGTAATACTCATGATTCCATGAGCTGGAAGCTTCTTTTCAAAGATTATCCCACAAGTGCCATCAGCCTAAGCAGCCCTTATTTTGGCAAGAACCTCGCCTCCCCTACCCCCAGCCTTCACCCTTGCTCTCATTGCGGGCCACCCTCCTCCACCCCAGCCCCCCTAGGGGGAAGGAGCAACCACTTCATTCTGGAAGTGATAGATGGAGAAATAGACAGCATCTAGCGAGCCTAGTCGAGCAGAACAGGAGCCTCTGAGGAGCTTCTGACCATTCAGGTGGGTCCTTCTGAACCAAAAGGGCACATGCTAGGGCCAACCTCTCCTGCAGTGAGGAAGACTGACCCTAAATCACCCCCTTCTTAGGCAGGCAAAGACTTGACCCTAAATTCCTCCGACACGAGCAAAGACCTGTCCTCTGGGGCAGGATTTCTGTGTGGAAATGTCCCTCATCTTCCTGGCCACCTGGGAGATGCCTAAAAGTCATTGACCAGGAGACACACTTTTTCATTCATTTGTGCTGGGGCACCTCTGCTGCCCCTCAGGGGACTTCCTGCCTAGTGGGGGAGACGGATGTCAACGATCATGCATATGCCTCACTTGGGCACAAGCCATGACAAGAGCCCCGGGGGGTGAACACATTGCGGAATGGGTTTAACGGCCACCTGGAATGGGAGGAGAAAACATGTGACTTCCCTCCCGTTTCCTTCCCTCCTGTGCTGCCAGCCAGTGGCCCTGGGTGGAGCTTTTCCTGAGGGCAGGTGCTGGTGAGGCTGGGACAGATGTGGTGAAGGCGAAGGAGGACTAGGCCCCTCGGGAGAGGCATTCTGAAATCCAATGTCTGGCCCAGACAACCTTTCCGTGGACTTTGCTGTCAAAAAACAAAACAAAGCTGGTCAAATCTCAGCATCTCAGGAAAACTTCTGAACTTCTTTGTACTTAAGTTTTCTCATCTGAAAAGGGAGACACACAACTGGTCACCTGCTGTCCCACTCTCTCTGGTGGCCAAAGCAGGGCTCTGGGACCCAGCTGGCTACTACTGGGGCCTGAACATGCCTGGGAAACAGAGGTGCCATGGCTTCAGAGTCTTGGACTGTAAGCCGCCAGGCCTGAGCCCAGAGGTCACACGTTCTCAAGGGTCCATCCTCACATGCAGAGCCCTTGCCCCACCCAGAGGGGCTTCCCTGCCATTGTGTGTGTGTGTGTGTGTGTGTGTGTGTGTGTATAGATTTTCCAAGGGAACCAAGGCCAGAACTTCTGCATAAGGGCCAGGATCAATTCCAGTCTCCAGCCAGGGAAGGTGCTATGGGCATTTTTGTAGGCAGGGAAGGTAAAATATGCTACGCTCTATTTGTAGAGCACTTTTTTCTTTAACATCTTTATTGGAGTAAAATTGCTTTACATTGTTGTGTTAGTTTCTGCTGTGTAACAAACTGAATCAACTATATGTATACATATATCTCCATGTCCCCTCCCTCTTGCGTCTCCCTCTCTATCCCCCCGTCTAAGTCATCACAAAGCGTGGAGCTGATCTGCCTGTGCTATGTGCTTGCTTCCCACTAGCTATCTATTTTACATTTGGTAGTGTATATATGTCAGTGCCACTCTCTCACTTCGTCACACCTAACCCTCCCCCTCCCCGTGTAGAGCACTTTTATTTACTCTTTCATGCACACATCTTTTCACAAGATTCTTACTCCAGAAAGTCCTCCATGATTTGCTCTTGCTGAAGCAATTTTCCTCCTCTCTGGATGCTCCCTGCCTGCTGTGGATCCTGCTTTTATGACACTTAACATGATCCCTCTGGTGTTATGGCAATTTTGTGCTCTGGTTCAACTAGACTTGCAGATGGAGTTACAGGATTTATTTTCTATTCCCACAGAATCCCTAGAATTGGAGTAGAACATCCTAAGAGAGCCAAACAGATGCTTGCTGAATGAATGAATGATGTGTGTCTGAGTGAATGTGTGATACAAATGCAGGAAGCTTTTCCCGGGGTCCCTTACCTCATTCTACTTGGTCCAGAACTCTTTCTCCTGCATATATATTTCACTCCAACCTCTCTCCCATCCCCTCTCCCATCCCACTCCGCTTTTAACAGGTCCCCACTCTCCACATCTTACTAGGCCACTTCTGTGATGTAAGCAATCGTGATATTGCCCTTGGAATAGCTTAGACAAACCCCAGCCACCTTGCCTCAGTGACAATATTAATAGTGACAAGTTCCAGGGTCCACCTTGTGTGCTGGGTATGGCTGTTTGGTTACCAAAATGGAGGGTTAATAGGTAGACAGCTCCCCAGTCTGACCTTATTACTGACCCTACCCCACCTTCTGAATCTCTTTAAGCCCCGTGAGATGAACACTTCTGCTGAATGTCTGAGAGATAAGTGACCACACTTAGAAAAATACAACCATAATTGAACCGGTGTCTCCATCAGAATATTAAACAATGATTGTAACAATATGCGTCACCAAAGGCAGCCGTCTGGATCCTGCGACGAACTAGGAAACATATTCGGTGTTCTCCCAGGGCTGAGGAAGTCTCCTGTCCACCCGTGAGGTTGTGAGACACAGGGGTCCACTGGGTCCCAGGGTTCTGGCAAGGGAAAAGATGTACCAGGAAAATGCAGAAAGTGCTCTGGGCTGACATTCTTTGTGTTCCTGGCCACAGGTGACATCTGTGGACCATTAGGGCCACCAAGTGAAGCCAGAGGTTCATTCCCCAGGAACTCACAAGTTCTGCTCTGTCCATGGTCTAGGATTCATCACTGCTCGACAACCCATGCTAATATATCACATAAACAGAAGTCACTGATCACAGTGGAGATGGGTTGGGAGTGAGGACGGTTTCATGAAATGACATTCTGAGAATGTCCCCCTGTCAGCAAATTCCCACTGATTGTGTGTGAGGGGGGTGGATTCGTGGAGGTACAGAGCCAGGCACTAGTCTCTGGGAGGGTCACATTCCTGGGAAATGCAATCAAACGTGAGACATTTTCTTCTGAAGATGGGTCAGAGACATCAGAACTATATAGGAAAGACAGGACCTAAATCCTCTAGTCACTATCTTAAGAATGAAAGTGTCTGTGTGTGCGTGAACTTAGCACCATGGGGCTCGTGGGACCACAGTGTTCACAGGAAAGAGCCTGGACTTGGAAACCAGACACACTTGGTTTCAAATACCAGTCTTACCACTTACTACTAGCATTCAGATTGCTTACTCTCTTGAAGTTTCTGTTCTCTCCTCCGTTAAATGAGGCTAATGATGCCTTCTTCACAGATTCAATACGGAAGCTGAACATCAAACCTCTAGTAAAGTAACTGACTTTTAGGTGGTACTCAATCAATCTGTGTACCTCCTTTTCCTTCATTTGCTGGACCAGGATTAGTTACTAAATAAAAACTGTACAGCTAATCAGCTCAACTATAAACAGATAATAAGAGGTCAAGGCTGCTCTACCCACACATGGGGTCTATAATAGCACAGAGGCAAAGAGGAGAGCTGAAGAATACCCTTGCACCAAAATATCCTCCCTCAGCCCCCAGTAGATTGTGGAGACGACTACTGGGTGACTGAAGCAATATTATTCATCTTTGTATTCCTAGCATCTAGAGCTGCTCTTGGCACGGTTTGTTGGGTGGATGGATGGATGGATGGATGAGAAGATAGGTAAAAAGTTGGGTGGATGGACAGATGAACAAATAGGTAGATTTCCACTATCAGGACATTCTTTTGCATCCCTATTTTACAATTAGAGAAACTAAAGGAGGGTAAACACGCTTGCAAAGGGCTGATGTCTTTATTCTCCCAGAAGTCTCTGTCTTCTTGCAAATCCATCTATGTTGCCCAGAATTCCCATCTCCTTCCCTCCAATCTATCCTAAATCCTTCCAGATCCAACTCGTTTCATTTCCTCTGCAGTCTTCTCTGACCAGATGTGTTCACACTTCTCTCTCCCTTTCCTGAACTTGTCAATACTGTTTCCCACTTCCTTGAACTTTTGGTTGCTACACATCTGCATCTTATTTCCTCAGCCTGATAGCAGAGAATGGGTTCTACGCTTCCCTCACAGGACCCAGCATGAGGTTGGGCACACGTGCCTATAGTGCAAAGGCTGTCAAAAAGTGCTTGGTGCTCAGTCAGCTAATGTTATAACAATCATAAAGGTTGACACTTAACTGAGGGTGTCAGGCACTTCACTGTACGTAATCTAATTTAAGCCTCACAATAGTCTTACAAGATAAGCATTATTATCTCCATTCTACGGATAAGGAAACTGAGTTTAAGAGAAGTTGTGGTGCTTTCAAAATATGGACCCGAAATTCCTTGATGCTCCTCTTATTGGCAGATGGGACTCTATGTCCCCCTCTTCTTGAATCTAGGAGGGCATCTGACTGCATCCACCAATAGAATGTGGCAGAAGTGATGCTTGTGACCTCTGAGTCTGGCTCATAAAAGGGCAGGCAGCTTCTACTTTTTTTGCTGGAACCAGTGCAGTTGGAGAACTGAGCCTCTGTGTAAGAAGTTCCACTCTTCTGAGGCTGCCATGTTATGAGGAAGCCCAAGCCATATGGAGAGGCCACAGGCAAGTGCTCTAGTCACCAATCCTAGTCTTTGAATCATCCCAGCCCAGGTGCCACACATGTGAGTGCAAGAGACTTTAGGATGATTCCAGCCTCAGCCTTGGAGATATCCTCAGATTTCAAGTTTTCCCAGGGAGGCCCCAGACATTGTGAAGTAGAGACAAGTCATCCCTACTAACCCTGTCTAAATTCTTGACCCACAGAATTCATGTGAATAATACAGTAGTTGTTTTAAGTTGCTCAGTTTGGGGATAATTTGTTGTGCATCAATAATATCTAGGATAGAAGTTAATTTAACTTGCCCAAGGTCACCTAGCTAGTAAAGGGCAAAAGTGAGATTCGAAACCAGGTGATCTGACTGCAGAGCTCATGTTCTGGAACTATATGACATGCCTCCCAATACATGGGTGGGATAAGCTGGCACACAGCACCCTGGCATGGCTGAACTCAGATCCCAGAAAACAGAAACTGGGCCCTGAAGAAATAAGGCAAGCTGAATCTTTGCAGATAAAGAAGGTGGCATGTACGCTGTGGGGCAGGAAGATCTGCCTCAAGTACCGGATTTTATAAGATCCCAGGCAGCAAAAAGGACAACAGGAGGGCTCTTGATGGGAAAAGAAGAGGAGAGCACCGACTTGGTGTGTACGAGGTGGGAACATGGTGAGGAGAGTGACGGTGCGGGCTGGAAGGCCTCAAGATGTCTGGATTTTATGCGGGAGAGAAGCCTGGGCCAGGTAGCCTTATTCCCAAGAGCTGAGGGCAAAGGACATCTATGTGGGGGGACGAGGGACAACAGCCTGTGTCATCTGGACCACAGACTCTGCTCCTTTGGGCTGTGGGCTCAGGTGGTAGGTGAAGGGTCCAGGCAGAGCCCCTACTGCTTCACTGCAGTGACAACTCCTCTTGTCTGCCAGGCTCTTTCCACCTCAGGATTGCCTTCACCCATGTATTCTTTCATTCATTCAACAAATGGTTAGGAAGTGCTTCCTACAGGGCAGGTCCTAGTTTGGAGGCTGGGGACAGATACCAAAATGAAATTTTCCTTCAATTACCAGACAATAAGGTACAGGCTATGATAGAGGCATTTGGGGGACAGAGAGGCAGGGGTCCCCACCCCTGTGAAGCTGACAACTTGACACCTTAGCTACAGGCATTTCCGTTTTCCAAGTACTTTCAATTTGATGATGCATGTAGCCCCTTCTCTGGGCTCTTGGGAGGATACCTCAGTGAGCACCAGGTCCCAAAGCCTCTATTTTACACAGAAGGAAACCGAGGCTAGAGAAAAGGAAGTCATGAGCCTCTATCACACAGCTCATGACAGACTACTTGGTCTGTCCATGCAGTTGGACAGATCTTCCAGCGTAATCTTACTGGAGATTCATGGCAAGAGTGAGAGTTAATATGAATGCTCAATGGCGTCCAGATTAAAATCCAAAATGGGAATGGAGTCACTGTTACCTAATTGTAGGCAACCTAGGGAAGGTCCACAAAGGGATCCCTCAGCCATGTCATAAAGCTTATTTATACTGTATCTACCCACGTAATCGCTAGCTCACTCCTTACTTATTGGACCAATCAGATGAAGTGATTCCTCATAATTTGTGAATTACCATCCAAGATTTCTGCAAAGTTGTCTACAGCCAAAAACTCTGGGACTTCCCTGGTGGCACAGTGGTTAATCCACCTGCCAATGCAGGGGACACGGGTTTGATCCCTGGTCTGGGAAGATCCCACATGCTGCAGAGCAACTAAGCCCGTGCACCACAACTACTGAGCCTGTGCTCTAGAGCCTGTGAGCCACAGCTACTGAAGCCCGTGTACTCTAGAGCCTGTGCGCCACAGCTACTGAGCCCACACACTGCAATTACTGCAGCCCACGTGCCTAGAGGCCGTGCTCCACAACAAGAGAAGCCACCGCAATGAACAGCCCACGCACTGCAACGAAGAGTAACCCTTGCTCACCGTAACTAGAGAAAGCCTGTGCACAGCAACGAAGACCAAACACAGCCAAAAAAAAACCCCCCAAAACTCTAAAGACAGGAATTCCACTCCCTTGGGTAGGGGTGGAGGATAAGAGAGGGTTATTTGCACAGGCGTGAATACCATGACCTGGAGATCATAATGTACAGCCTTGTTTTTTACCATCAACAATGGTACAAATACTTTAATATTTAATACAAATAATAGTACAGTGACTTCACATTTGCATATCACTTTATAATTTTTAAAACTCTTCCACAGACGTTACATCATTACATCATACATTCAGAACCCTGAATGTCCCAAATGAAACAGATGCTATTTCCTGGGTTTACAGCTGGTGACCATCCACGGGCAGGTTAAGTGACTGACACAAGGTCAAAATGCCGGACGTGGCAGAGACACGATTGGGATCTGAGTTAAGATAGGAGAACAAAACAGCTGCAGGTAATCCCTTCCTCGGGCCACCCAGCTTCATGCCTCTGGGTCAGCTATCCAGGCAGCAGGTCAGCTGAGTGTTCATTCTGTAGGGCTGATCTGATCGGGAATGTACCTGCTGAAACGCCAAAGGCTGGAAACCAACATGGGGATCAGAGGGGAACTTTAGGGAACTCTGCTGGGGTTGCTCTGAAAAGGCAATCCTGTGCCTTCATGTATCCTGAATGTTCAAGAACATTAACAAGAGGCAGTGTGGAGTGGTGATAAGAAGATGGGCTCTGAGCCAGACTGCTGCATTTGAGTCCTACTCTGCCACCTGCTAGCTCTGAGACCTTGGACAGGTCAACTCATCTGTTGGGGAGGTCATAACAGCATCCACCGCAGACAGCATTATAAGGATTAAATGAGTTAATATTTGCCAAATTCTTAGGGCGGTGCCTGGTTATAAATGTTTGTTAAGTAATGACAGAGCCTCTAAGGGCCAGACACTGTGCTGGCACCATCGTTGAACGGAGGAGTAGGACACACCGCGCCCTCAGGGAGCCCACTGCTTCACCTATCTGAGCAGCATGGCCATGCCCTGCATTGCAATTACTTTATCAACGTGGTGTTTAACAACTGGTGGTGTGAATGGCAGCCACATAACTTTAGTCAAGGGTTACATGTAGTGGAGGATGGGAGCGAGGAAGGGCAGGAGAGTGTTCCTGCTTGTGGGTGTTCAGAAAGGAACCCCAGACCCACCGTGGCCATCTCTGCCTTCTCCACTGCGGCAGCCACCAGGCACTGTGGCTACTGAGCGCCGGAAACGTGACTAGTCCCAACGTCCACATTGAAATGTGCTGGAAGACTTAGAACCAGAACAAAAGCAGGTAAAATTGCACATGGATGCTTTTTTATACTCATTCCATGTTAAAATGATAGTATTTTAAACATACTGGATTAAATATGCTGTTAAAATTAAGTTTACTTGTTTCTGTTTCGCTTTTTTGAATGTGGCTATTAGAAAATTTTAAATCGCATGCATAGCTGTATTTGCGGCTCACGTTACATTTCTCTAGGATGTCGCTGCTCTGTAGAGCCAAGCGCTAAAGGGATGGCTCCCAGCAGACGAGTGAGCTGGAAAAGGAAGCTGAGACTTCTTCTAGGACAACCTTCACGAGGCGAGGGTCAATCTGAGCCTCAGAGGGACGTTCTTTCCTGTGTATCCAGTGCCTGACACATGTGCCATCCTTAGTGGGTGCTCATTTTAGATTTGTTGAATTACTGGCAAAGTGTGAGTTGGCCACGTGGTGAAAGAGAGGGCAGAAAGGCAACAAGGCTTAGGAACAGAACTGCCAGGTTTCAGAGGATGCTCTGAATTTAAAGTGCATTTCTTACACACCTCAAGACGATAAAATCAAATCGAAACTGGTAAAGCCCATCTCTCTCCAAGTGCAGGCAATCACCGTCCATCTGGGCTCTCCATTTCTGAGTCAGCCCCCTTGAATCAAGCCCTTTGGAGGTCCCCACTGACGTTAGCTTCAAGGCCTCTATTTGAGAGTCTCAAGAAAGGTTCGATCTTAACTGCCTCCTCGTCTCAGTGGCTGAATCAAGCCGGACCCCAGCTTCCCAGGGACCACATCCCCACGCCATCCGTGGAAGGAAGTTTAGTAAAAGTTGGGTCTCTGCAAATGGTTCTCGGGAAGGGAGGGGAGGATTCAGGAAGGCCGGGCTGGGGACTGCCCTCGGAAAGCCAAGACTAATTCCTCAGTCCAGTCACTCTGTCAAACATTTAGTGTATCCGGGTGATTGTTCCCCGGTAGGCCGCAACGGTCTATCTGCTGGGCCTTTTGTCATGTTAACTGCAGCCGATCAATGGATTGAGGTCAGGACTTCTGATGTAGGTGCAAGCTTAGAGAGAAAAAAGTCTCGAAGATTCATTTTTTCTCGTCTGGTAGCACTCCGGTCACTTATTTTTTCTCAGTTAGCCTCTGCCGCTCTAAAGTGGGTATTGATCAGTGCCTTAATGCAAACCTGTCAAATTAATTTTGCAGACCTGGGATATGACTGGCCTAAAATTGCTTCTGCATCTGTTCTCTGCAGCAAGCCTATGAATTTTAATCACGACCAGAATGGGTTGGTGGCTTTTTTTGTTAGAAACTTGAATAGGAAAGGTTTAAACTGTAAATGCCAGGGAATGATGCTGTTTTGTTCTTTTCAGAAACTCCTGTGGTGGAGGTCAAAGAAATTATTATGTCGGCTGTATTCTCGGCAGCCGCTGTGGGAAGCTTTGCGGGCTGGCTTTCTGCAGAGCTACGCCCAGGGAGCGCTGGGACCTCCGTGAACACCCCCGTCCTGGAATCCCAGCTCCAGCAAGAGGGCCTGAGCCACCTCAGGCTCCCGTTCTATCGTCATCCAAGACAACTTTACCTCCTGCGGGGGGCGGGGGGGTGGGGAGGGGGGCTGGGGGGGAGGGGCAGGGCTCAGATTTCACTTTGCTTTGAAGATTTAGCTTCCAGGTCTGGCTTGCCTCACCCTCCCCATGCAATCTCAGGCGAGGCAAGGTGTCTCTTCCTAGACTCCGGTGATGATCTAAAAAGCTTGTCTAATGTAGGTGACAATCCTGTGGAACTCCTCCCCCGAGACAGGCTCCTCTGGTTGGGACCACACCTCCAGCAGCCTTGGCCCAGGGTCCTGCCCAGAGCTCTGCCGCCACCCTGTCATCCTGTCCCACCAGCCACCACCCTGAGCCCTGTTGGAGGCCCCTCCACACCTCCAAATCTAGAGGCGGAGCCAGGGCTGTGACACCCCAGCTGCCACATCCTTTGGCTGCCACACTGCCACTGTCCTCACACCATTCTGCTGCAGGCAGCCCCCTTAGCACTTTTCCCAGCTGGGCCACTGAGGCAGGTGGGCCCTTTTGCTTGGAAAGGTGCTCAGGGCACTTTTACTTCCCCGGGATGGGGTGGCACAGCTGCCACAAGCACCCAGGGGCTGTGTCTCCTCCCCTCTGGGGGCAGTGCCCCTCCCCACAGACAGTCTTGTCAAGTTCCCGCTGCAGAGAATCAGCTGCTTACAGACCTAACCATTCTGGCCTTCACTGCACAGCACCGCCATCTTTTTATTGAGTACTTACTACATGCCAGGCTCCATTCTAAGTGTTTCATATAGTACCTAATTTAATCCTCGTGAAAACTACACGGGAGTGATACTGTCACCCTCCCCGTGTTATTGGGAAGGAGGCTGAGACCCAGAGAGGTGAAGTAAGCTTGCCCAAGTTGCACAGCTCACAAGTGGCAAGCCTAGATTTGAACCCCGGCTGTCTGGTTCGAGAGCCCCTCTTTTAGTCTGCTTCAAACACAGCGTGTGTGTCTGTATCTGTCCACGTGCAACGAAGCACTTGATGTGGAACCCTCTGTTGGGTCCCTGATGGTTGCATCTGTGTTATTCTTACCTTCCCAGTAAAACTCCAAGCCCCTCAAGGTTAGAACCCCCTTTGCTTCTTGAATATTTGAATAGAAAAATGAAGGTGAAGGACCATGTGGTCATAGAGGACAGACCAGGAAAGTGTTTGGGAACCACTTTGGTGGCAACTCTTGACCAATGCAGCTTCATAGAGGAAAGGTGGGGATGAGGGAGAGAATGAGAATCATTTCATTTCACATGAGCATATCCTGACTCTCCATCTGTGAGGGGCCCCAGCAGTGGGAGGGTGTGAGCTGGACTCCCCCGCCCCCTCCCAGAGTAAAGAGCTGGACGGGCTAGAAGATGTGAAGCCCAGAGCTGGACCCAAACTCCCAAGTCAGGGAACTGTGTGTTGACAGACCCCTTGGGAGCCCCTAGAGAGCTTACAAGAGGGTCCAGGAGACAGCAGTGTCCGGATGCCTGCCACCTAGTCATTGCTCGCCTGTCAGGGGTAAACAGAACAGGCACCCAGCACCTGTTGGGTGAAGGGATTCTCGCTCCTCCCCCTGTGACCCCTCCCGGTGGCCCCTCCTGGAGAAGCTGTTGCCTGAAGAATCCCTGAAGACGGAAGGGACCTGGTTGTCTCACAGCCCCCTCCTCGCCATCCCCACATACCCTTTATCCCTCAGGGAGTTGGGGGTCCCTCTCAGGCTGCCCCAGGGAGAGGCAAAGACACTCGATCCAATCTGAGCTTGAAGTTACACTTTAAACTAGACAGAGTTTCAATAATTGAAAATGATCAGAAGGTTATGGAATCTAAGTTGTTATTGAGGAATGGAGATGGGAGATTAAGCATAGGAGGCTGTAAGCAATAGTTAGAAAATTAAACCATTACACATTGATGTCTGAGTTGAAATTCCCACATAATCTGGCTGGTAGAATACAATGAACAGATACATTACAGGTACAACCCTACCACCCTGCTGAGAACCTTGCTATGGGTGAAACAGAACTGGAAAGACAACTTCTTGCAAAATGGCCCCTAATTTTGGGCTATTGGGCCCCACCCCTTCCTCCTGCCCTCCTGCAGAAGGAAGAAGCCTTCCCTACTTGGTGACCTACAAGACTGCCAGGAGGACAAAGCGAGCCATTGCTCATCACTGACCCATCGACGGAGTTCCACGGAGCATGAGTTAAGGACTGTTGTGTTGATGATGACAGAAACCCTCAGAGATACCTGATCTGGGGACTTGGTCACCATTGTGACTGTCCCTCTATTTCCTGGCTCTGCCCCTCTGCTGTACACAGTGGCAGGGGCTCAGCCACCCCACACACAGCAGAGAGCTTCTCTGTCTCACATATAGATTTACATCCCGAGAAAGGGCCCTGACTGTCCAGGTTTGGGTCACCAGCCCTCCCCTGGACTAGTCACTGTGGGGGAAAGGAGGTGTTGTGATTAGCTCAGCCTGGACCATAGGCCCATCCCGGAAGGCAGAGGACTCTCTTACCAGAGAAGCCAGGAACAGATCACACTGGCGTAATTGTTTTATGGAGGGAGTCAATCCTAATTTGAGTGTTCTGCAAGGATTTGTTGATCATTTGTGGCTGTGCACAAGTTGGTGCTGAGTTCCATCGAGGGAATCGATCCCTTACCTGCCGGGATGCTGTCTCCAATCCAACATCACTGCCCCAGAGACGGATGGACGGATGGATGGACGGTAGTTGAGTGTCCTGCCCGTGAGAACCGCTTTGGTGAGCAGGCCCCTCCCCCCCCAGTGCCCTCCTCTGTGCCCAGCAGGAAGCCAGGGTGCTCAAGGGCTGTGTCTGAATGGAGGTGCCTGAGTGAATGAACGACTATATGAATGGAAGGAAAGGAAATGAAGAGCTGTTAGACCCACACATACCCAGAGCTCACCTAACCATAGCGCTTCCTGCCCTCCCCTCCTCTGCTAAAGGCTTTGTGCCCAGGATATCGGGTTTGGGCCCCTCAGTCTCTATGAGAGGCGAGAGCCAGCTGCTCTGTGGTCTGCAGAAAAGGCACGGGGCTCGGGATCTGTCCTGCCATGAATTACCTGTGTGACCTTGGCCAAGCCACTTAACCTGCCTCTGCTTCAATTTCATCGTCCATCAAAAGGGACTGAGGCTCTCTGCCCCATTTATCATTCCACAGGAGGGGCACAGGGAATAGACAGTATTAGAAAGTTCACAGCACTTAGAAAAACTTAAAAGAAAAGCACGTTGTGGAGGAAGAGGCTATGGTGACGGTGGGCCTCCATCAGGGGCACCAATTTGACTGCAGAGCTCAGGGCCAGCTGTCGGGGTGGTGTGGGGCGAAGACACGCAGGCCCACCACATGGAGACGCTCACACCTGCCAAGAAAATTCCCCACAATCCCAAGGTCCTGCCATGTGCCCAGGCTTGAGAGGCAAAGATTTAAAAGGGAAAGGAACGATACTCTTGCCCTTGAGTAAAGACACACACCTCTAGAGCAGTGAGCTACTTAGAAAGGGCTCAGTGTTATGTCACAGAAATCAGTCAACTTATACCTGTTGAGCACCTACTGTGTGCCAAACACTGTTCTAGAATTTGAGAATAAGAGGTAGACAGAGGGGCTTCCCTGGTGGCGCAGTGGTTGAGAGTCCGCCTGCCGATGCAGGGGACGCGGGTTCGCGCCCCAGTCCGGGACGATCCCACATGCCGCGGAGCGGCTGGGCCGGTAAGCCATGGCCGCTGGGCCTGCGCGTCGGAGCGGCCACAGCGGTGAGAGGCCCGCGTACCGCAAAAAAAAAAAAAAAAAAAAGAGGTAGACAGAGTCTTGCCTAAAGAGCTACCCGCAAGTGAAGAAATGAATAAACAGCAGTGAATGAAGAAATAGGACAATTTCAGACCCCGATAAATGCTATAAAGAAAGCAGAATAGGGTAGAGTGATGGAGAGTAGCTATTTGAGGCAGGAGGCTACCTTAGTAGAATGATGGTGTAAAGAGTGTGGAAGGTGATGGTGCTGGAGCCAAGGCCTGAGTGATGTTGAGGAGGAAGAGAGTACCACACAGGCGAAATAGCCAGGAGAGCCTTGGGGGACCGGGAGGGCTAAAGTACCGTGAGCGTCGTGAAAGGGATGAGCAGAAGCAAAGGATGCTGGAGAGGTGGCTGGGGCCCGACGAGGGCTGGACATGAGAAGGAGAGTGTGGACTTCACCCCAGCTGCGCTGGGAATCCACTGGAGGTTCGGAGTGGGGCCATGATACGATGTGAGAGAGAGGGAACCGCCAAGCAAATAAGGCAAATTGTTAACCACTGGTGAGTATGAGTGATGAGGGCATAAGAGACCTTTGTATTCTTCCTGCAACTTTTCTAGATGTTTGAAATTATTTCAGAATAGAAAGTGAAGACATGGAAAGACAGCTCTGGCTCCTGGTGGACAACTGACTTCAGGAGAAAAGTTGGTGCCTCAAGTGCAGGAGGGGACCAGTGAGGAGGCCCCAGCAGGAGTCTGGGTGACCTGGACCAGGGCAGGAGGGGAGGAGAGGCCATTTTCAGGATGGCTTCATGGAGGCCTGTATCCGTTTGTGTCCCTGGCGGAACAAATCACCACAAACTTAGTGGTTGTAAGCAACGTAGATTCATCAACTTACAGTTCTATAGGTTAAAAATTCAACACAGGTCTCACGAGGCTAAAATCAAGGTGTTGGCAGGGCTGCGTTCCTTTCCAGAGGTTCTAGGAAAGAATCCATTTCCTCGCCTTCTCCAACTTCCAGAGGCCACTCTCCAAGACTTGCAAGTAGTCCCCTACATTACAGAGCCAGCCACGGGGTGTGGAATCCATCTCTCACCGTTCTCTCTCCTTCTGACCACAGCTGGAAATGTCTTTCCTTTTAAGGACTCAGTGGTGACACTGGGCCCATCAGGATAATCCAGGATAATCTCTCCATCTCGAGATCCTTAACGTCACACCTGCAAAGAACCTTGTGCCATGTAAGGTAGCATGTTCCCAGGTTCCTGGGGATTAGAGCTTGGGCATCTCTGGGTGCCATTATTCTGTCTGCCATGAGGTAGAACCAATAGAATTTACTGGTGGACCAGATGCGGGTATGAGGAAAAGAAATGAACTAGGGATGGCTGCTGGATTTCTCACAGGAGCTGCCGCGTGCCTGGTGGAGCCATGGGTCGAGACAGCAAGGACCGGGCCAGGTGGGGAGAATCAACAGTTCTATCTGAGACGCACCTCGTCGGGAGTCCAACAGGAGCGACTGGGCTTGGCGCAGGCCAGAGGGATTGGGAGAGCCGCGTGCTGGTGCCCAGGGGAAGAGGACAACATAAGCAAAACCAGGGCTGAGGGTGGCACTTGTGTGTCACAGCACTCACCTCCTCATGCAGTAAACAAGTCCTGAGCCCCTAATAGTCACCAGGCACTGGAGATACAAAAACCTCCGTAAATAAAAGATGCTCCCTACAGAAACCTCCATAAATAAAAGATGCTCCAGAAAGGAATGGAAGGCCAGTTAGAGGAATGGCTGGACAGGTTGGGGTCTGAGGTACAAGGCCTTGCGTGCTAGGCCATGGATGTGGGCGTGTGGCGGGAAAACAGGCAGCCACGGCAGTGCCTCAAGTAGGTGAATGACGCAATACATAAAAAGGACATGAGAAAACTCGACATATAACAGTCTATAAACAGGCACCAAACTGGCTGGGTGTGGGCGCCAGCAGAGAAACTATGGGCAAGGGGTGAGCGAGGGCACATGTGCTGGCTCCAGCCCAGCTAGGGAAACCCTGGCCGGGGCCTGCCCCTGTCCCTGCTGCCCCAGCTGCTCAGGGCAGGGCTGGCCTCTGCAGCTGACGGGATACAGGCCGGGCATAGAGGGATGGGGGAGGTGTTGAATGGAGGGGAGAGGTGTTTCTTCCTCTTGCTGAACTGCCACTCTTAAATCAAACAATTCAATCCAGGTGGAAGAGGCTTGGCAGCTGGGAGGGGAGAAGAAGGAAAAGCAGACGATAAAAAAAAAATCAATAACTCTTCCCCATAAAATAAATTGAGATTTGTGGAATTCACTTCCACTTGACATCAAAGATGCCGATTTGGTGAATTCGTTTAAGGCCAAATTGAAAACGTATCGTTTTAATCCAGGTCCCCAAGCTGTCCCAGGCTCCATGGCCAGGGCCCTGGGGACCAGGTTCACGGCAGCTCAGGATGTTTATTTGGGGCCAATTGATCTCTGTTGCTCTAGAGAAGCTGTGTTCAGGGCAGCCAGCAAGGCCTTATGATGCCCTCTGCCACCCCCCACTCGGGGCCAAGGCCTCTCTGGCTAGGACACCCCTGGGGGCACTGGCATGGTCCTGTCTGGCTGCCTGAGAAGTGACTAAGAGGCAGATGCGAGGCGGGCAGGAACCTCATGCAGCTCTTTGGACCTCACTGGACCTTAGTATCTTTTCCTCCTGTAGATGTATGTGAGATAAAATAGAAGATGGAGTCCACAGCCTCGGCTCTGGGTCCCCCAACCTTTCCTCAGTGCTTGAGGAGGGTGTGAGAGTCGGTGTGGACGGCGTGCGCACAGAGCAGCTAAATGCTGAGAACCGAGGAACACACAGGACAGTCAGTGCCGTATGAACTTCCTTGGCCTCACCTCAAAGAGACCAGGTCAAAAACATGTCCGGTCAGGGGCAGGAACACACCTCAACCGCGGCTAAGATTCAGCGTTCCCCCTACTAGGGTGTTGTTCTGGGGGCTTCCCTCTGCCCAGGGTGTGGATGCAAGGTCAGGAGAACCTGCAGCCTGGCAGGTTAGGGTGAAGCTGTCTATGACAGGAGAAGAAAGACAAGGTTTGGTAGGTGTGGCGAGGACCACTCAGAGCGGGACACTGGGAAGGGTAAGCAGCGCTGCTGTTTCCAATGAAGAATTTTGAATAGCAGGTCCAGGTGCAAATCCCAGCTGCATGACCTTAGGCAGCTTAACCTCTCTGGGCTTCAGTTTCCTTATTTAGAAAACTGAGGAACTGGTTGAAAAAAAACATAGTTTAATCAGAGGATGGCTAGCAGCCGTACATGAGAAAATGTAAACCACTCGGCATGATGCTTGGAAGACTACTGACAATCAATTTAACTGTTTTGATCATGACAGGGACCAGTTGGGGGAACTTGGACAGCCATTGAACCCTCCTGCTTGTCTCAGCATCCTGCTCTGTAAAGCGAATGGGTAGAAGCAAGTTCTTTCTGCGGTCTGGTCCACACCAGCCTGGACTTGCCTAGACTTTGCTTCTGTGGGTCCTTCTCAACTAAGTGACCGCAGAGCTGAGCAAGGGCTGTTCATAAGAGGGCCTGCAGTCTCAGCAGTTCCCAGGCCCTAAACCTCCCGAACCTTGGGCAGAGACACGTGGGCATCTGGAAAGGCCCCGAGGGACTCAGACAGAGAGAGGCCAGGAGCGGTGGCACCGGCTAAAGCAAGATCAAATCCATGGCCACATCTACGCAGAGCTGACTCGGGCTGCCGGGGCCCAGGCTTGGGCTTCGGGACCCAAGCTTGATTTGACCTCCTCAAATGGAATGTTCACTTTAGCCTAGATTTGCAAAGCAATTTGTTAATGCTTCTGTGCAAGGGTTGTTTTCTCTAGGGCTTTAAAGAAAAAACCCATTTCAATGTAAAATTCACAGCACCAGATTGAAATGTATTCTGAGCAGAGTTAGCAGTTCAGAATTTCCAGGCCCTTGCGATCAGCGCACGTCACATTGTAATTACACCTTTCTTTGTGCGTCAGCTGCAGGCCTGGCGAGGAAATTAGAAGCTAATGCTAACCCTTTTGAGGAGAGAAAGGACTTTTGTGCCTGTTCCTTTTCAGAGAGAGATCTTCCAAGATGACAGGAGAGAGGGACATCTGAATTAATCTATCAAGGGGAACAAAACCATTAGTACCTTCAGCCTCCTTAGCCAAGATCGGTTCCGCCCCACAGTGTCTGGAGCTTAACTCCTATTTCTTCAAATGCACTGGAGGAAAAAAATGAAGCATATTCTTTCTAGCACATCTTGGTTGATTTTGTTCAAAGGTGATCTCCAGTATCCCTTCCTTAACACGTGTGTGCTCACACACACACACACACCACAAACATGAATATATAACATGTGCACACACACACATATATGCTGATCCATTCATGTTCCCATATACCACACACACACACACACACTTCATAAGCTTAATCACACATAAACACACTTACATGTGTTTAAAAAAAAATACTAGCAGACCTTGAATGGGATTATAGTTCCCCAAATACAGACATTTGGGTAAGGCCTGGTTTAGATGCTCTAGGAAATTTTTGTTAATTTTCTTAGGCATGATGATGGTATCATGTTTAAATAGAAAAATGTCCTCATTCTTCGGAGATACAGCTTGAAGTATATTTAGAGATAAAGTGTCAACATGTCTGGGACTTACTTTCCAGTGATTCTGAGAGAGAGAGAGAGAGAGAGAGAGAGAGTGACAGAGTCAGAGAGAGAGAGAGAAAAAGGAAAGATAGCAACTTGTTAACAATCATTCAATCTGGGTGTATTGCAGAGAGGTATTCATTGTACTATTCGTTTAATATTCTGTATAGTTGTAATTTTTCCCAATTAAAAATTAAGGGAATAAAGATTAGTGAGAAGGTTTCCACATTGCATCCAGTTGTCAGTTTCTTTAAAATACGCTCTTAATATCCCATCCTTTTATCTGCATATGCTGGTTGCATAAGGACTTCAAATTTTGCTAATCCTCACACAAATCCAACTTTGCAAGCAAGCATTAGGGGTTCTCACGGTGACTGGAGAAGGGAGAGGAAGGGTGGGAGAGAAGGAGAGCGGAAGACTTTCTTGGGTGGGGTGAAAATTTGCAACTCTCATACCTTCATCTTTGTTAACATGTCTTTATTCTCTCACAGTAAGTATTTAATGTAGGTGTCATAGCTCCAATCACTGAAGCTTAATGAGCATTGCCAATTAATATTAATAGATTAGGTCTGTAGAGTGTGAAGTCAACTCTATAGATAAAAAGAAGGTATGTGAATTTCATTTGGCCATCAAACCAAAGATGACACGCAGGCTAATTTTCAGATCATTGGAGGCTGTGGACACCTCGCCCCAACTCCCTGCCTTCTTTTTAGAGGCAACTGTCAGCTACCGTTTGTGGGAGAAACACACACACAGTGAAACCTGCCGCTTGCTCCCCCATTAGAATTGTCATGATACTGCAGCCCTACTCCCTTCTCAGCCCTTAAAAATGATAGCAGCTAACAACTATGGAAGGCTCACCATGTGCCAGGCTAAGTGCTTTACATAAATAACTTACTTAACTCTATGGAATATGCAATATGGAATATTATTGTCCCATTTCACAGACGAGGCGGCTGAGGCAAGGCTGCTCACAGCTGGTGCGTGGCAGAAAGCAAAGATAGTCCTGTGTGTCCAGTCTGACCCCAGAGTCTGTGCTCTTAATTATTTTAATAACCATCAGATTCACTATCCCTGCCAGAGACATGATGGCCTCTGAGGCTGGCTGCCTCCCTCCAGCAGGCCCCCCGAGCATGGATTCTTGCCCCCAGCATTCTGAAACATTTTCTGTATCTGATCTTGGTACAGTGAGGCCTCCATTAACAGTGAGAAGCCATTCCAGTAACACCTCGCTTTGTCGGAACCTCTGGGTTAGAACAGAGGCTGCTCATTGCCTGGTGTCCAACCCTTTCACCAGTGCCCTGATCCATTATTCTGCTTTCTCACCCCACCCCACCAGTCACACACCGGCGCTCCCAGCCACAGTATCTGTGTAGAGCAGCCTCGAATGGGCTAATTTGTGCGATTTTCTCCACTTTAAAGGTCCTTACTGTCCTCTATTTTTAAAAAGAAGGTAGAACAGGCCATCATGGACAAAGTCGTCAGGTAACCTCCCTCTGTTGTGCCTGCCAGGAAGAGCTCCATGCTCCTGCTCTGTGGGTTCATGGGGAAGCTGATGCTCGTAACCTTCTAGCATTTCTTCCACCCCCTGCCTTTTCTGGGCAGGTGACCACTCCTCCCCCATGTAACTAGGGGCAAACCTTGATTGGTTTAAGCTAGTTTTATTACATCACCCTTGGTGGGAAGTTGGTTTAGGGACGAATGTAGGGCCCTACATCCTCCCATTGGGCCATGACCTCTACTTAGGGACTTTGAGGAAGTTTTCCCCGCTGATGAATAGCTGACAGAGATGTCCTTGTGTCTTCCCAGGACATTGTCACAAAGTGATGCCCTGAACTGCTATAGCTAGGCTGCTGTCAACCTGAGGATAAAGCCCCTGCAGATGGGAGTGGGGAGAGGAGAGCACAGAAGCAAGTCCTCACTCTGTCAGGACTTCCTGTTATGGGGGATATGAATCTCCGCTTTGAGCTGAGTTTTCTGTTACTTGCCACCAAAAGTATCCTGATTGATAAGATCCACATCACTTAGCACACACTATGTTATAGTCAGTCGTATGGAAACTCTCTTCCTGCTTCTGTCCTGTCTGGGCTAATTTTCTTCCCTTTCGTCCTATTCATCCTATACTTTTAAAAGCCAGTTCACTGACTGGCACATAATAAAAGGGAATTTGTTAATTGGGTGTCAGTGTATCCTAGAGCCTCTTAGACATTATCCAAAGGGATTTATTCATCTCACATCTTTTTTCGAATGAAGAGGGTGTATAAATGTGTGAGAAGGGAGGAAGGAAGGAAGGAAGGAAGGAAGGCCATATAAAATGCATCTATTAAAATATTTTCTTCTATAAAGTGTTTCCATGGCAACCTCCATGGGTGAGGCCCCATCTCCAAAGGCAGTGTGAGATTAAGATATGGGTATAACAATGGTTTTCAACTTTTTCTTAATCCGTGCCCTTCTTTGATAGTTTAACATTCTCTCATTTCATCCAGAGATTATTTTAAGGTCCCTTTTAAGGACCTTCTCTATCTTGAGAATCTTTATCTTCAACAATTTTCCACCAACCAGAAAGATTTTTCTCAAGGTTTAATTTCTGTAGTCTACATTCTTAAAAATTAGGTTTTAAGAATATCCTCCAAATAAAATTGTAATAACAAGTCTTCACTTGCAAACCACACACCCCCTAGATGTTCTAAGGCAGCCCTCCTGCTGGAGAACCTCTGGTCTGAAGCCCTGTGTGGTCACATGCAGAGACCAGACAAGGGCAGTAAACCCCAGCGCTGGGTGGGTGTTGCTGCTTCAGTGTTTGCCTTAATTGCCTACTTTGTTAACTGATGATTATAAGCAGTGAAATAGCGTATTGTGCCTGCTTTCTTTTTATCTTTGGGACTAAGTTTAATTGTGTTTGTGAGTTGTTTCAAATGCCCTTTGATAGTTGAGAGGTGTTCCTAATGTCTGCAGCCCTTAATTTTTTTTTTAACATCTTTATTGGAGTATAATTGCTTTACAATGGTGTGTTAGTTTCTGCTTTATAACAAAGTGAATCAGTTATACATATACAAATGTTCCCATATCTCTTCCCTCTTGCATCTCCCTCCCTCCCACCCTCCCTATCCCACCCCTCTAGGTAGTCACAAAGCACCGAGCTGATCTCCCTGTGCTATGCAGCTGCTTCCCACTAGCTATCTATTTCATGTTTGGTAGTGTATATATGTCCATTCCACTCTCTCACTTTGTCACAGCTTACCCTTCCCCCTCCCCGTGTCCTCAAGTCCATTCTCTACTAGGTCTGCATCTTTATTCCCGTCTTGCCCCTAGGTTCTTTTGACCATTTTTTTCTTCTTTCTTTTTTTTTTTTTTTTTAGATTCCATATATATGTGCTAGCATACGGTATTTGTTTTTCTCTTTCTGACTTACTTCACTCTGTATGACAGTCTCTAGGTCCATGCACCTCACTACAAATAACTCAGTTTCGTTCCTTTTTATTGCAGCCCTTAATTAAATGAACCAAATGTTAGGATTGAGGATAAGATGTTCTCAGCAACCTCACAGTCTACAGAGAGCAGAGTGTCTCTGGCCATTTCATGAATTCCCCAGAAGGCCTCTTTCAGGCAGGAAACGTGGTTATGCAAAGCTGGGAAACAGGACAAGACAGGAAAACTTGGGACCAAGAGCTCAAAGAGAGGTGCAGCCAGAATACAGAGGTGAGCCCACGTAGCCCTGGGTCTCTGAGCAGGTCCCTGGCCTGGCCACGGGTCACAGTTCAAAACCATTGAACTGTGGAATTGGGATCCCAATTCCAACCTCTCCTCCTTCAGTCCATCCTGCTAGTGGGCAGACCCTCCAAAATACTGTTCTCCATATCAGTCCCTGCTTAGAAACCTTTAGTTCGTCCATTCTACAAAAAGTGACTGGACACCTATTGTACACACCAAGCACTGTGCAAGGTGCTTTGGGGATGCAAAGATGAAAAGGCAGTGTTTTCCCTTCTGAAACTCTAGTCGAAGAGGGGAGATGAGGCATGAACAGAAATAACATGTTTGTACTGTACTGCTATCATCCAAGCATATACTTTAATGCACCATAGTGCCTGTATACATAAAAAAGTAGCAAAGTACTGTAACAGAGGTTACACGCTTGCCAGGGAAGATCAGAATGCTAACCCTCACTGTGCCTCAGTTTCTATATCTGCAAAATGGAGATAATAATAGAACTTTCCTCAAAGTGTGATAGTGAAGAATTAATGAATTAATGCATGTAAAGTGCTCAGAATACTGTCTGGCACATAGAAAGTGCTGTAGAAATATTTGCTTCCATTACTGTTCCAGCTAAGTCAAGAGGTCCTGTGGGTTTGTGGTTAAGTGGGGAATAAGAAGCAGGTGACCTCAAAGAGTATTGAGACTCCCCAGCCCAGCCTTTGGAGTCCCAGTCTCACATTCACTATTTTCTGTCACCACTTCCAGGCACGGAACCTGGTTACAGTCAGGTGGGTCCACCCACGCACTGCCTCCCCCATTCACAGGTGCACCCCCTCCCCTGCTCACGCTGTCTCCCCTCTCTAGCTTACATATCTATAAGCAAGCAGCAGCAGGAGTCTCCCAGGGCTGGAAATCCTGGAGCAGCTGAGCCCCATCCATGTCCTGTGGAAGTGCTGACACCACGGGGGTGGTCTGGGGCCGCACCCTTGAATTGGTCCAGTGCCTAGATGATCTCGCCTTCCCTGGATGCATTCACATGACACTGTGCACGTAACCAGATGGAAGATGAAGCTCTGCTGTCAGCTGCAGATGCCTGCACACAAGACACACCCTGAATCATAGCCCACTGACGAGGCACCACACTGGAGGTATTCTTGGAGAGGCAGAGCTATGCAAGGCAATCAATCTCCCATCTGACTTCCGATCGCAGGCAGATCCCCATCTTCACCAGCCACTGGAGGGGTTCGTGGCCACTTCAAGTCTCACCTCTGGTTCCGCCCACCCCTCCTATTCCCCTATGTCCTCCTCACTCCTCCCCGCTGATTGCCCTTAAATTCTTCTCCTTTGGGCTTTTGTTTTTCTCTAGGCCCTAGTCCCAAACTTAGTTTGCGCACACAAATGCACTAATATTCTTAGCAAAACAAAAGTCTCTACCATTAAGCAGGATCCACTCCTTAGGTGACAACAGGTGACCGTGAGTAGCAATATTGTCCTGCTTTAGTCAACACAGTCTTTCCACCCTTTAAGCTGAATCCTCAGGCTGCTTGAGGTGGCTTCCTTCCTTGGCCTCTCCAGCAGTCCCTTTCTCAAGAAAGACCCCTTTCATGAGTAACTGTCGATTTCTCCTGACTCAGCGGGAAGGCCCCTCTCCACCCTGGCCCCCTCTGACGCCCAGCCTCACCTCGGGTTGGCAGAAGCTCTCTCCGCCTGCTGACCTCTTTCTGCCCTTCTTGCTTCCATCACTCATGCGCCCACCTGGACCCTCGTCCTGGCCCTCAATGCGGGCTCACCTGTGCTGTTAGCTGACTCCTCTGACTGTGTGCTCCTCTGGCGAAGATGGGTGTCCCAGGCCTGGTCCAGACAATGCCTCCACCATCCAGGACTTGGGATCTTGAGGGAGTGACCCAAAGGTGTCAGGACAGTCACAGGTTGTTCTCAGCAGTTGTGGCGCAGCTACGGGGACAGCAGCGGGCAGTGATGGCAATACTGACCCCGGGGTCCTGACAAAGACTCTCCTTAACTCCACGTGAGTCAGGCTCCTCCCAGTTCCCTTTCTGATTAGGCCCTGACCTTGACCTCTGTCCTTGACCTGCTTAGTAAAAAGAAAAATCCCCCACCCTTGGGGGTTGATCACCCGCGATATTTGATCGAAATCCTCAACCCCGCGCCCAGTATCTTACACCTTGGCCCGCCTTCAGCGAGAATCCTGCTGTGCTGATCTATAAGAATCCTCCCAGCTTGGGGGTTTCCTCTTAGTCACTTTATATCTGCTGCCTCTGTTCCTTGACTGTAAATCTTCGTTCGTTTTGTTGTTTTTGGAATTGGGCTCAATTTCTGCACCCTACTGCAAAGCCCATAACCATGGTCTTTACACCTATCATCACGATGGTCCTCAATAAAGGTTGTGTCGTGAATAATTCTTTCTCTGACAGTCCTAAAGCAGACTTTTCTGCTGGCTTGATCTCGGCTGTGTTGTGCTTCTTGTTCCTTACCTGATTCTCTGTGCTTGAGCCCTACGAGCTACCGATTATATTCCCAGAAAATTCCCTTTCTCCTTCCGTCAGACTTGGGGCAGGTAAGAACCAGGACCTTTTCATGGCCACGTGACAGATGTCAAGTAAACAGCTGGCAACTGGCTGCATGGCTGTGTGACCCAACATGAGGAGACCCGCCTGGCACAGGCTCTCACACTCACCCCTGTGTGCAGGCGTGGCACAGAGGAGGGCCCTGGGGTTCACACTGCATGAGTATTGAGGAGGACCAGGCAGG
This sequence comes from Orcinus orca, assembly GCF_937001465.1. NCBI lineage: Eukaryota > Metazoa > Chordata > Mammalia > Artiodactyla > Delphinidae > Orcinus > Orcinus orca. The sequence goes on from NC_064573.1 coordinate 25,835,672, forward strand.
CCCATTGCTAAGGAAATCTTTTTGGGCTTAAACAGCCTTCAGCTGACTCTAAAGCTGAGGTACTGGTGCCTGTTTAAGGGTGAAAGGTTGCACCTGCTGCAGTTCCCCAGGCCTAATAACTAGGACTCAATGTTAAGGACAGAGGAGGGGGTTTATTTCCTCACCAAGAGGATGAAACTGAGCTGTCACGATGCTCCTCTCTTTGCCATCCCACGTGATCTGCTGTTCTCCTTGCCCTTCCCATACGTGCCCCTGCTTCACCTTGCTCCCTTCCCCCCGTAATACCACATTTTCACTTCCAACTTGCAATTTGCCATCAAGTCCAGTGCAAATACTACCTCTTCCAGGAAGCCACCACAGATTAGCTCCACTCCCTCTGAACACTTCTCCCTAGTCCTTTACCCAAATCACTTGGGAGGGTGAACAAGATATATAGATGGAAAGATATAGATATATATTCAATGGATATAGATAGATGACAGATAGATAGATAGACAGATGATAGATAGATAGATAGACAGATAGATAGATATGGCTTCTCTCCTGGGCTGTTTGTTCGGTGAGGGTGGAATGTGTGGTTGGATTCCTCTGTGTATCACCAGTTCTCAGTGCAGGGAAGATGTGCTCAAAGGGAATGAATGTGTGAAATCTCTTCATCCAAATGAATGTCCACAAATGAAGTGCCGGCCTCAGAGCCTGCCCAGATTCTTAGACAGGGCCTTAGGCCCAGTGGAAATACATTTTTTTCTGTTGAGACACATTTCTGAGTAGTCATTTGAAGAGTTAGATGATCGAGTTATTAAATATACATACCCCTTCTGATCAGGTGGATAAGAGCTAAACTTTGGGTAGAATTGATGCAGAATTAGATAATAGTTAAATGCAAAGAATTTCTTGTCAATTAAGCATAACTTACAATAGAACATGCTGCTTTGTAAGGCATGAGCTCCCTGTTTTGAGAATTCTTCCTGCAAAGACAGTCAGGAATCCAGTGTTTCCCATATGCAGGTCTCGTCTTTGGAGCAGCTGTTCCAGAAATCTTCAGAAAACTTGTTAAAATTACAGATTTCTGGACTCCACCCCTAGAAATTCTGACTTAACAGGCAAGGCATGGAGCCTGGAAATTGCCATACTTTGTACAAAGCTCTTCAGGAACTTTCCCAGCACGGCCGGGTCTGGGAAGCTATGTCTCATTGGGGTCTCCACCCGGAGCAGGATGCTGGATCAGGCAACATCTGAGAACCCCTCAGCTCAAAAAGTGTGTGTCTTCTTCCAGGTTGGATTAGGACACGAGGCTGCTATCTGACCTTCCCTACAGCTTTTTTACCCCCCAATATGGTTATTGGTGGTCCTACCTGTTTCTTTCTTTGGACAAATTCAAGAAGCCTACTCAGTGCAAGGGAACCCTCTCTAAGATGTCTTTGAGAGCAAGAGGCCCAATTCTGATGGACTGACTGTGTTCACTAGGCTTCATGATGTCATAGGCCTGGACCATACACGGTCCTCCCTTCCTCCCTCTTTAACATGGAACTACAGCTCCTGAGCACGTTAGAAACCTTGAGTGATAGAGAGGGAGCCCTCAGGCAGCAGCATAGTCATTTTGAGGTTCTTGGCCCATGAGAATGATCATGTCCTCTTTCAAAGTAACCTCGTGATTGAATCTAGAAGATGAGGTGCTGCATTTTACGTAGAAGTGTTCCCAACTGCAGGATGTTAGACGTGAGCCAGCCTTGGGAGGGGTTAACAGTAATCAAATATATTTCCTTGTATGCGTCACTGCATCAGACCAGGTGACATATGTCTGTCACCTGAACAGGACTGAGCACTGATTTTGGTCATCTTAATCTAGATTGTGCCCAGAGCCAGGCTCAGTAGAGGCTGTGATACAGCCTTAGGTCCCAGGCAGCCGAACTCTCCTCCCACCCCTTCTTCCTTAAATTTGGGACTTCGAGAGACCTGAAATCCTGGAGAACAAGAGAATATGCTTCTTTCTCTTTCTCCACTTCTGGAAAGTTGAAGGGAAAATAACAAACTTTCAGTGCCTTGAATCAGGGTCAGCAAAACAACAAATACATGAAACTTGTGTTTACTTCTGTCCCACTTCCCTTCTCAGGTTCACCCTTCTCCCCGCCCTCACTCTGTGTCCCAGTGCAACCCCCCGAGACCTTGTCAGCTGGCTGGTAATATGTGTGGTGATTAACCCCCCACATGCTGAGAGTGCACAGCAGGCCATGGAGAGCAGGCTCACGACTCTGGGGGTTTGGGCTCTCCTGACACCCCTCAAGTCACCCCGGCTAGGTGGCTACAGATACTCCCATAAGATCCCCAGCATGAGCTCTGCTTGCTACTGAGTTGTTTTTTTCTTTTACTGACAGTGCAATATTGCATATAATAACAATTACCAATGACCTGCACTGGGTTGTCCAATCTCATTATTGCCGATGCATTGGTACCTGCCACTGCCAATTTGCCTCAGCTGAGCTTTTATTCAGTGGGATATGATAGAGCTGTACAGCAATCTTTTTCCATTTAAATAGTTTAATTGAGGAAAGCTATCAGATGTTTCTAAATTTAATGTATACAACAATTTGCTTTTTCCTATCTCTTTTCAGAGTTGGGTTGGAAGAAAATGACATCTGATTCTTATAGAAGGAAAGCAATTACATTTTGGCGTCTGCCTTCCCCGGCTTGCATATGTTTTTAAACATAAAAAGAAATTCTTAATATGTAATTGTCAGGTAATAAAAAGGGAAAAATATTTTACTTTCGTTTATGAAGTAATTTTTCAAAAGCATAAGGGAATTACATGTTAATGTTTTATGTTTATGACTGCACTCTAATACTGCACTATTTCTTCAAGTTTGGGGTCTTTTTTTCCCCTCTCCAAAGATGAGAGCTGAGATGATCAGGCCTAGCTCCAACTCTGTCTCCCTGCCACAGTTGTCTTTGTGTACCCACCCTCTGCACCACAATTTGACGCTTGTTTTCTACATTGAATTCTTACTGTGGGAGACTGAAAAGTCTCCCTAGATCATAAACTGCGTGAGAGTGGAGAGAATTGCTTTTTCACTCCTGTGTTCTCTGCAATGCTCAGCAAAAGGCTCAGATCAAAATAGTTGGTGCTCAGTAAACACTTGAACAAATTTACTCACAGAATTGCCAAATAACTAATCACCAAATAATGAGAATGATGTTATTCTAGCACCCAATGCATGATACAGAGAAGAGGCCCATTGAATGGAATGGGATGGATGGGTGGGTGGACGGTTGGGTGGATGGATTGACAGATAGATGAATAGATCACAGACTCCACACAACTCATCTGAAGTTTCTCTGGCATTTTGTCCAATTGGATTAGACCTGACCATCCCCCAAGCTTTTTCTTAGCAACAAGGCCTATTTGCACCAGACAGACTAAGGTCATCGGTCTCAAAGCATTTTCCAGAAAGGACCCTGGGGCTACTTACAGAGTCATAGGGTACTGGAAGGGCCTGGTTGTTACTATCTCCATTTCTCAGAGGAAAAATAGGTGGCTTCCAAGTTTATTATAGTGTTTCCTGAGATTTTATGATTATAAGCTTCAGCCCAACACTCTCTAGGGATTCTGTCAATATTTCTCTTTAAATATCCTGACACTCTTCTAGATGACTCTCCTCCCTCCTCAAATATCCTATGTCACTTCTCAGTAGATGAACTCACCTCAACCTTCAATGAGAAAAGAGAAGTAGTTGATGGGAACTCCATCTTCCCTCCACGAAATCCTCAGTCTGATCTGTACTTGTACCATCCCTCTCTTCCATCCTGTCTTCATGAAGAGCTGTCCTTCCCTATTAAAGATGACCTTTCACTTCCATGCTAGATCCAATGCCCTCTCTTTTGCTTAGGACATTGCCCTTGCAAAGACATCATCCGTATCTCCTCTCTCCTACATCATTCCTATAAACACATCAACACACCAATGTACTCTTTGTCCCTAAAAAAAGATCTACTCTCTTAATCTTGCTTCCCTCTTCAGCTGCCACCTGATCTCTCTGCCTCCCTTTCCATCAAAACTTCTGACTTGTCTGTGGGGACCATCTCCACTTCCTCACCTCCCATTCTTTCTAAGAGGCGCTCACTTGGCTTTTGTCTGCACACCCCCTGCAACTGCTCTTGTCTAGGTCCTCAGTTTTACCTCCCTGCTGCCAAATCCAGTGGGAAATTTTTGGTTATAATCTTGTCCTCTCAGCAATCATTTAGCACAGAAGGAGGTTCTCAACCTGTTATTTATTCATTCATTTATCTGTTGCCTGTCTCCTACTCTAAAATGCAACTTCCTGCAGATGGAGACCTTGTGTATCCAATTTCTGGGTATAACCCTGGTGCCTACTCTGGCACCTGTCATATGGCAGACGTTGAACAGATGTTGGTGTCACCCAATGCACTTGACTCTAACATTCTCCAATCTACTCCATGTCACTGAGACGTAGAGACATAGAATTTCAGACTTGGAAGGGCCCTTAGAAATAATGAGTCTAGTTGCCCCAAAGATGAAGTAACTAGGCTGAGGTCACACTGCTGGAAATTTCTGGAACAGCTGGCCCTTGGTTCTCTGTCCAGGCTCTTTCCATAACACCTGGCCCTGTACTTGTGTTGCAGAGCCTGAGTGCTGTATAATCCACCCAAGGCAGGGACAGGAATTGTGATTTCTCAGGACCACAGTGGATTCAATAAAAAAGCAGGGAAGAAAAGTGTGCACATGGCAATTCAAGATACTTCTTAAGATCAACTTTGTGGGAAAGTGCCTAGCTAGTTCAGCTAGTTAAATGAACATATTTGCATTTCAGAAACTTGTCAGACTACCTATTTTCACAATTAAAATAACTTTATGGTTTTCTAGATCATATAAGCAATACACTGTACTGCAAATAATTCAGAGAATAGAGAAAATTCTAAGAAAGTAAAATTATCTGAAATTCCATCACCTTGAGGTAATTGCCATTACAATTATTTTGATCATGATTGAAGTATAATACAAATACAGAAAAGTATACAAATCATAAATGTGAAGCTCAACGAATTTTTTAAAAAATGAAAATTCATGAATCCACTACTGAAAACATGAGAGTGTGACCAGCTCCCCGGAAGTCACAATTCCATCTCACGGTCACTCTCCCTACCCCACTCCTCAATAATCATTACTGTCCTGACTTCTTACACCATAAATTAGTGCTTGCTGACCTTTTTATAAATGAAAATATCAATGTATTTCTTTGTGTTTTTAGCTTTCTTTGGTTCAATGTTATAGTTGGAGACTCACCCATGTTCTGGTGTATGGATGTGATTTGCTGGCTTTTGCACCCCTATAAATATTCCTTTGTAAGAATATTCTATAATTTATTTATCCATCTACTGTTGATGGGCATCTTGTGTTTTTGGTTTTAGACTCTTACAAATTGCTGCCACAAACATTCTTGCACATGACTTTTATTGCACTTGAGCCCACATCTCTGTTAAGTGAGCATCAGGGAATAGAATTACTCCATCACCATGTACATGTACGTTCAACGTTATCAGATAGTTTTCCAAAGTTGTTGTATCAATTTATACATTCACCAACAGTGTGTGAGCACTCCCTTTGCTCTACATCCTTACCAACTCTTATTCTAGGCATTCAAAGGGTATATATATCTCATTCTAACTTTTTTTGACTACTGATAAGATTGAGCCCCTTTTCACATGTTATTGGCCATTTCTATATTCTCTTTTGTAAAATGTCCACTCAAGTCTCTTGCCATTTTTCTATTGGGTTGTTGGCCTTTGCTTACTGATTTGTAGGAGTTCTTTGTTAATGTTTACATGTTGCAAATCTCTTCTCCCACTTTGTGACTTGTTTTTACTCAATGGTTTCTTTGATGTTCTTAATTTTAATGTAGTCCAATGTAGAAATCTTTTCCTTTTTGGTTAGTGGGATTTCCCTCAGATTTAAGAAATCTTTCCCTACCCCAAGGTTGAGAAAAATATTCTCTTATATTATCTCTAGAAACTTTATTGATTTACCCTTTACATTGACGCCTGCGATACACTTGGAATTCACTCTTGTGTATGGTGGGAAGTAGAAGTCAAGTTTTTTGTTGTTGTTCGGTTAGATATCCAATATATTTAATATGATTTATTGAAAAGACTTCCTCTTCCCGCTTCTCTGCAGTTCACCTTTGCCAGAAAGTTTCCACATGTATGTGGGCTTGTTTCTGGACATAGTTCAACTCCACCGAGTTGAACAGGTACCGTATTTCTCAGTTTCCATAGCTTCATAAGTCCTAAGTCTTGATGTTTGATAGGGCAAGATACCTCCACCTCCCCTCTCTCCTACATCTTTTTTTTGTTGTTGTTGTCAAGAATATCTTGGCTGTTCTTTGCCCCTTGCATTTTTATATAAATTTCAGAATTAGCTTGTCAATTTACACGCAACACATATACGTATATGAGCACATGGACACACATACACACAAACCTGCTGAGAATTTTACTGGAATTGGATTGAATCTACATGTTAATTTGGGGATACTTGGCATCTCTATAATATCCAATCCTTGAATACGTCATTAATATTTAGTGAATATTATTTCCTACTTCTCTCTCCATGTATAGTTTTATACACACACACAATTTTACATAAATTGGGTCATATCATTCATGTTAATTTTATTAAGGTCAACATTATTTTATATTTTGTATCTTTTTTTAAACCTCTCTGATTCCCTGCACACACAGATCACATTCTCCCTATCCTATACCTCTACTATGTTTGCCATATCAAACTGTTTTGAATAGTCCCATAATATTCTTTATGCTCATATGGTCATTTACATACATAAATATATGTGTGTCCTTTATGGGGGTCATAATTACACAATGGGTCATATTATACATTTGCTTTCCTCACTGAAATCGTATCCTGATAATCCCTCCAAGTCAACAAGAAATGGTATCCAAGATAATCTTTTTTAAGAGCTGAACAATATACTATGGAATAAATGCCTACACTTTAGTCAAGTGTTCCTCTACTGATGGACATTAATATTGTTTCTGAATCTGTGTAATTGTAAAGAATGATGTGATGTGAACATCTTTGACCTTGAACAAGTATCTTTTCTTACTGTAATTTTCTTTTTAAAGGACTGATTCGCAGGAGTGGGTTACTAGGCTGAAGGGTATGTTTATCTTACATTAAGAAAAATCATTGCTCAGTTTCTTTCTAAAAACATATTTCATATTTCCTCTAATTATACATATATAAGGAGGATATTTTCCCCTAACATTTCTATCAGTGGTGGGACTTATCACTATTTTAAGTTTTTACTAGTTTTATAATAGAAATGATATCTCATTGTTGCTTTCATTTGTATTTATCTGACTAATAGAGAAGTTAAATATCTTCTCACATTTATTGATATTTGACTTTGATCTTCTCTGAAATGGCTCTTCATAGCCTTTACCCATTTTCCTGTTTATTGGATGTCTTATTCATTTGTTAGAAACTTTTGGTACAGTTCAGACAGTAACCTTTTTTTTAATACGCACTTGTGGATTTTATTTTATTTATGTTTTTGGCCGTGCCATGGGGCTTGCAGGATCCCAGTTACCCAGCCAGGGATTGAACCTGGGCCCTTGGCAGTGAAAGCACTACATCCTAACCACTGGACCACCAGGGAAGTCCCTAGACAGTAACATTTTATCAATCATCTTCATTGAAATCTTCATCCTGTTCCCTGCTATCCTCTTCCTCAATCATGATCCTTGGGAGAGATATATCTATATATCTATATCTATATCCCTTGAATTTTCTTGTAAAAAGTTTATGGTTTTATTATTATTTTTAAGCCCTTTGTCTAGGCAGAATTTTTAAAATATGATGTGAGGCAGGGGATCTAACTCTATTTTTCTCCTAAGCAGATTATCTGCACCATTGAACAGACAGACTGCCCTTTTCCATATTTTTAATTTTTTAAATTTTATTGAAGTATAGTTGATTCATAATGTGTTAATTTCTGTTGTACAGCAAAGTGATTCAGTCATATATATATAGATATAGATATAGATATATATATACACATTCATTTTCATATTCTTTTCCATTATGGTTTATCACAGGATATTGAATATAATTCCCTGTGCTATATAGTAGGACCTTGTTGTTTATACACACCCCTTTTCACTGGGATCTATTTCTGGGTTTTCCACTCTATATCTATGTCAATCCCATTCTTTACATGTTGTCATATCTGATAAGAAATCAAGTTATCCTTCCCCAACTATTCTTAAAAGTTCTTCCTGGCCTTTTTCAGACATTTACTTTTTGTATGCATTTTTAGTAAAAAAAAAATCCATCTGAAATCCGATTGGAATTTCATTACATTTATGCAGTAATTTGGGGGAGAACTGAAATTTTTAATCCTCAAATATAATATCTCAAAGATATTAAGTCTTTCCGTTCAAGAAGGTGACATGTTTTCCATTTGTATAAATATCATTTTATTTCTTTCAAAAGTATATAAACCTTTTCATATCAGTTCTATCCTATGCTTGAATTTTACGTTTGTGATGCCTTTAACATCAAGGAGTTAGGCTGAGCCAAGTATCATAGACTGAACTTGCGGGACTAAGACAGAAGACCTTAATCAAACCACCGATCTGTAAAAATAAAAGCAAGCCCACTGGCCAGCTTATAGGGACAGGATGTCATACTGACTGTGAAGTCAGGTACATTTGGTTCAACTGTTGCTTACTAAGTGAGCCCCAGTTTCTTCACCTGTGAAGTCGGTGTAATAATACCTACCTCACTGGATTAAGGTAAGAATTAAAGAAGATCCTATGACAGCGAGTTGGCATAGAGTAGGTGGTTAGTAAGTGCTTAGGGAAGGTTTTGTCTTTCTTTTTCTTAACTGTTTGATAATTTGAAAGAGAAAAAAAAAATTATCCACGCATTGCATATAGCTCACTTGGAAAACTACAGTGGCCTTTGGTCTTCTGACCACCCACAACAGTTGTGCTACGCCTCTCCCGCCCCCCGCCCCCCCCCACCCCATCTCCTCCCTCCCAAGCTCTCTCCCTCTGCATTTGGAATCTGGGCCTCTCAGGGATCTTAATCAATAACATTTCTCTCAACAGCAGTATCCTGGGCTCAGTGTTCTATGCATATTACTTTGTGTGGCATGTTTGCTGTTTTTGACATCTTATTTTGGTCTCCATTGTTTTTCTTTTGTGGAGGAAACTAAGACCCTAGTAACTACAGTGGTTCTCAACTTTAAAAGACCCTCAACCCCTCTCAAAAAGTCAAGACAATTTTTAAATATAATTATAAAAAAATAAAACCAAAGTAGTTTATAATCAAATAATGTGTATTTCTGTATGTAAACTCAGGCATATCTACACCAGAAGACAGTGAGTCTTGCATTTACTCATAGTAAATAAGTTTGTATTTAAGACTAGATGATATTTGACTGAAGGCTACTGGAACTTCTTTCTATTTGACATTTTGAGAAAAATTGCTAAAAAGTATGTTTGGGGTGTGTGTGTGTGTGTGTGTGTGTGTGTGCGTGTGTGCATGCGTGCGCGTGCATATGTGTGTATATATCTATATATGTCTCTATGTCTATACACATACATATATACACACAGATAATTTTGTTACAGATTTGTTATATTGCCATAGTTCAAATATTGTCATGTGTCTAAATGGTAAACAACTCTTAAGATGAACTGGAAAAAACACTCCCGTTTCCTTTGATTTACGTGGTAGCTGCTTTCTTGGGAACACCAGAGTATATTTTAATCAAAAATACTTTGATTTATGTGTGGAACAGAGTTTAGGCTCCAATCACAGCAGGTTGTTCATCTGTACAGACTGGCAGGTTTCTCCAGGCAAATGTGGGCTTGCCTCGCACATGGCCGGATTTCCAGCATCCTAGCCTTATCCCCCCCCACCCCAAACACGCAGGGGCGTCCCCAACTGTGGCGCCAATCAACAGACCCTCACAAAATACCCAAATGCCCTCTAGGGGGCAGTCCCAGCCCCACTGCCAGCTTCCCCCACCATCTCGGAACCCAGCGGGGGCCTTCCGGGGAGCAGGGCCTCGACGCCAGCTCCGACCCGGGCGTCCCAGCCGGCGAGGACCCGGCGGCCGGGAAGATGATTGGGGTGGCGCGCGTCCGGCTGCCCAGCCAGGATTTCTTCCGACCTCTGCGGCTCCTCTGTTGGCGGAGAGAGCAACAAGCTCCCGGCTTACGGAGAAGGTCAGGGGAAAGTGATTTCAATCAGAGGGGGATCACTGAGGTCTCAAGCCAACACAGACAAGTTGTGTAACACCGGCGGCGGGGCGACCGGAGTCATTTATCCTTCTCGGAGCCAGTCAGCCTGGGCTTTGCAGGAAGCCCCTCTGCTGTCCCCGCCCGCCTTCCCACCCGCATCTCCCTTCTCTTTCTGTCAGGGAAGCAGCAAGAGTGGCCTGCTGCAGAATATCTCATCTGCAGGGTGAGGGAGGAGGCAACCCATCTAAAAGACCCCAGGACCGAAGCCTGCGGAGGAGGCTAGAGGTCTGCCTCTTGCCCCCAGGCAAAGATGCGACCGCTGGTTTTGAGAGTTTCAGGGTTGGGAACAACGAGAGGAAAAACCGGGAGAGGTCGGTGTCCTGTCTGGTGGCCTCCCAACCTCCCGCTTCCTTCCATTAGAATCCTCCCATCCTCAGGCCTCCGCCCCCTTGAAGTCGCCCTGACCTTGCTTCTGGTCATTCAGAGCCCGTATTGTTCAAACAGGACATTGTGCACTGTTTCCAATGGTTCTTGAGGTTAGTGTGTTTCTCCAGCGGTTTGTTTTAGCCCCTGATTCGCTTTAGCCGACTGTATTCTATCTTACTGCTTTCTGAGTTCATGTTCATTTCCAGGGACCAAAAGTAGACCCTGGCAAACCAGATATGTGCAGCAGAAGTGAAGACGGCATGAGGGCTAAGGAAGCAGGATGGCGTGAGGACCTGATGCTGAAGAAAGGAAGAGGGAGGCCAGGAGAGCTGTCAGCAAATTCTTGAAGACTGTCCGTGGCGCTGGGATAGCAACGCTTCCATGAGGGACTGTTGTGCAGGCTAATGACCTTCGCGGGCAGCTCATCCAGCACAATGTCTGGCCCATGATAGGCGTCTGAAGAACGGCAGCTGCAGCATCCGTGTTTGTACGGGCACACAGCGTTCAGGCCAGTTTCAGAGGTCTGAAGTGGGCCGACGGGTGGCAATTAGGAGGTTTTGCATCTAAAATTCTTTGACTTTAAAATGTCCTTCACCCCAAACAGAAGAGGTTTGGAACTCTGGCCACCTGGAAGGGAAGAAAAGGGCTCGGCTTGGAAACTAAAATTTATTTTTTTCAAGGAGGATTCTCAGAGGTATAAAACACAGTGTTTGCCCTCCTGTGAAAAAAATGCTGCAAACTCCAAATTGTGTGTGTATCCACCACGTGTACATGTGTGTGTATGTGGATGGTGGTGATGTCCCAGATGTCCTAGTCCAGAGGCCCAGGCTCTAGGCTGGCCCTGCTGCTAAAATACATGACCTCAGCAGAGGCACTTAACCTCTGTCAAATGAGGCCTCAGTATCTTTCCAACTCACCTCACCCGGCTATCGTGAGGATCAAACGAGATAATGGAGGTGGAAATACTTTGAAAGAAAGGAACGTGCTATAGATGTCAGGAAGTATGAGTTCGGGCAGAGCTTCCCTCGGACAGGATGGATGGCTCACAAACTTAACTAACAGTCTCAACGCTTATATGACCTCAATGGCTATTCAAGTTGCCACCCACCTGTTTTAATTATTTTAAAATTATACATGCATCACAACCTAAATGGGAAGGAAATCCAAAAATGAGGGGATGTATGTATATGTACGCTGATTCATTTTGCTGTACATTAGAAACTACCACAACATTGTAAAGCAACTATACTTCAATAAAAATTAATTTAAAAAAATAATAAAATTATACATGCACCACAGAGAACTGTGGGTAGTAGTGATACAGACTGTGCCTGGATGTTGTTTTCTTTTACTTAGGATAAACAGTCGACCATGGAGCAGTGGTCTACACTTGACCCTTTAGGGAAATGCCCTTTAGGTTTGGACTCGTGTGTGTGTGTGTGTGTGTGTGTGTGTGTGTGTGTGTGTGTGTGTGTTCAGCAACTCCTTTGCCTCTGAGTACTGACACACCCGTATGTGCCACTCCTCTACATGCCCCTCTGCTCCAAGCCACCAGGCGACACCTCATCGTCAGGCTGGGCTTTCCCACCTCTGCGTCTCCTGAAATATCCATGCCTGTCCTACTCCTGGCCTCCCAGCTCTGCAACTACCTCTTGCCTTCCCTCTTCTGCCCACTGTCACTGCTCAAAAAATTACCCATGTCCAATTTAATGGAAACTGTCTTCTTTATAGGGAAATGGCAAAAATTTATACTTCGACAGAAAGGAGGTAACCGTTTAATATCTTACCCTTTCTGTGGTTATGAAAGTTCTAACACAGAAAGAAGGGATTTCAATAGTGGAATTCTGATATGATGAGTGGTAAATGAGAGACTAGTACCCACAAATCACCAAACTCAGGAAAGCCTAAAGCTGGCCCCGTAACTATCTGCATGTACTGTGCCCAGAAGAACTGAGCTTTGGCTTGTTCTACTGACGTGCTCCAGCCACACCCCTAACTTCACATTTATATAGCGTGTGTGTGTATGTGTGTGTGTGTGTGCGCACGCGTGCGTGCATGTGTTTGTGTGTTGGACTTTGTGTGTGTGTGTGTGTGTGTGTATATATATACATACATGTATATAATCCATATGTATAAAATCTATATCTACATATGCCAAGGCCCAGAGTCACAGAGTAAGTTGGTCTGCAGTATGCATATGTTTATAATAACCAGAGTCCAATTGACAATTTCTATCCATAGCTCAGAAGGACAAGTTTCCTATTCAAGAATCATCTTTTCATTTATCCTCCTTCTCCAAAGCCAATAATTAAAAATTCTTCTTATAAACATTAGTAAATTAAAAAGTGTTTGTATTTCTGATACTAGTGTCAGCTCAGCAAAAAGCCACAATGTGTTTGCACCTCTGATGGTTTATGTCACATGCTTTGAAAACAGAGGTATATATAGAAGCACAAATATAATCCACTTCATATGCATCAGATTAAAAAAAATTAACTCTGATTAAAAATAACTGTGATGAGTAGTATAAATTAGTATCACCATGAGTCTAAAACTATGCGTTCCCTAGAGCCCAGTAATTCTGCTTATACTCTCATACACGTGTGCAAGGAGTCATATAAGAGTGTCCACTGTGACACTATTATTGCAGGAAAAAACTGTGCTATTGCAGGTAAAAATAACACTGTTCCACCAACACATAACTCAGTAAACAAATGGACAAAGAAAAACGAACTTGCAGAACAATTTGTTCAGTACTATCATTTGTTCACAGATACACTGATGTTTGTAAAGGTGTTTAAAATAGACTGGAAAGACACACACAAAATTCATGATGGCTTGGTTGTGGGATGCAGAGAGGGGAATGGCAGGAGAAGAACTGGGGAGAAACAGAAGACACTGTCCATTCTACTCCAACTATTGTATTTCTTTTTCTTAAAAAAAATGAAACAAGTCTGACACAATATTAATAACCGTCAATTCTGATGGTGGGTATGCCAGTCTCTGTAATATTATTCTCTGTACTTTTCTGTAATTTTAAAAAATTTTCTGAAAATAAAAAAATAAATAAGCAGATGAACACAGATAAATAATTAACTAGAAGCACATATGCTGTTCACTCCTACCTATCCAATTACCACACATCCTTTAAGGATTAATCAAATCCTGTATTGCCCATAAACCCCATTCTGCTCACCGACCCACAGAGATTTCTCCTCTGAATTTCCCTAGCACTGTATGCAGCATGCATGTGGTCCCCAGATTATATTGGGCTTGGCACCTGGCTGTATTTGTCTCATGACATTTTCCGTCATTAGAATCTGTGAGTCTTGTCTCCTGGAGGTATAAACATCTGAAAGGCAGGACCCACGAGGGCCCCTTTTCATGCCTTCTCTGAGCACAGACAGGGCTCAGAGGCCCCTCTCAGGACTTTCTCAAGTAGAAGGCCACCTTTCAATGCAAGGACTTTCAATCTCAAGGACTCCACTTGAGAATAGCATCCATCAGCTGAGAAAATTCAGAACGATCAAATCAACTAAGAATGTGATAATGCATTTCAATGCACTGGTTTATTTATCAATCACAAAAATCCATCACCTTGTGAAAAATGCTGTTTTCATGTACAAGCAATTTTCCTTTTCGAATCCTGATAATGCTGGGTAACCCAGTGGATCCCCACCTCTCTTGCAGCCAATCCTCATATCCCTTTGCTGGGTGTTCCATGGCCCCCAGTTGAGCACCACAGCTCCAGTTGGTGCTCCATCTTGCCCCGGGCCACCCTGCCCCAACCCCTTCGTACCTGCTGTGGTTCAGTGTCACAGACTTTCCCAATGACACAGCGCAAACTTGATTCAGGCCCACTTTCTGCTCTGACTTGCTTCTCTGCAAATGTGCACCACCGCTCTCCCTTCCCCAAGGCCGCATCTCCACCCTCTAAACCCAGCTCAGAGGCTGCCTTCTCCCCCAAACCTTCCCTGCTGCCATCAGCTGGAAGTAATCTCTCCCCCTTCCATGGCTTGCTACCTACACAGCTATTATGGCCACCAAAAACCATCTACTTCACCTTACAGTTATCCTTTGAGGAGTGAACTCTGTGAAGACAAAGTTGCTGGGAGGGAGTTGCTGCATAAGCAGACAGCCTCAGGTTTTTGGCTATAGCCCATGCCAACTGTGGCCCATGTAAATCTGCACGCCGGGGAAAAGGCAGAGCCACATTCTTAGGACTGCTGCAGGGCAGAAATGCCAAGCTGTCCAGCCCTTTATCACACGGAGAGAATCTTAATCTGGGCCTTCCCACCTCTAAGTGGCCCGACCCACAGCGAAGGCTTTGGACTAAATTTCCCTGCTGTATCTGATTATACACCCGAGCCCCACCGGCACACCCACACCCTCTTCCGAGGAGGCTGGGAGCTATTTCTTTCCTGCTGACCTCATACCTGTTCCTCCAAACTTTCACAGATGACTAGGGTCCTTAGACAGTGGTTGGTTGACCCTCTCCTTCTCCCATAAACTTGACCTCAGCTGCAGTGGCCAGCAGTGAGCCAGAAGTCCAGAGGCCTGGGCTCTTTCCTCTTTGGTCAAAGCCATCAGCAAAATGGGCTGGTGGTACTTCCCCAAGCCCCTTCAGCTCTGAAGTTCCAGAGGCCCCTTTTCACTCTGGATGGCAATTGACAAAACAAACAGATAACAACCTGCTCACTGATGCTGACCTTTTGGTCTACAAATTCCAAAATGGTTTTAGGGCAACTGCTGCAGGGCTATAGGCAATTTTTAAAATTGGGGCACTGTATTATCTTCTCTATTTAAAAGGGGGTGAAGTGGCCTGCGGCGGTGCCACCTCCAGATTTGTTGTTCTCACCCACGCTGAAGCCCCTGGGGTCCCCACGTTACCTCCAGGGCCTCATCCCCGCCCTCCTTTCCTGCGCCGCGCCACTCCCTCCCCATTAGAGAGGCACCTGATCCTGGAAGGTGAATTTTATTTATTTATTTATTTATTTTTTACATCTTTATTGGAGTATAATTGCTTTACAATGGTGTGTTAGTTTCTGCTTTATAACGAAGTGAAACAGTTATACATATACCTATGTTCCCATATCTCTTTCCTCTTGCGTCTCCCTCCCTCCCACCCTCCCTATCCCACCCTTCTAGGTGGTCACAAAGCACGGAGCTGACCTCCCTGTGCTATGCGGCTGCTTCCCACTAGCTATCTACCTTACGTTTGGTAGTGTATATATGTCCATGCCACTCTCTCGCTTTGCCACAGCTTACCCTTCCCCCTCTCCCATCCTCAAGTCCATTCTCTAGTAGGTCTGTGTCTTTATTCCTGTCTTACCCCTAGGTTCTTCATGACCTTTTTTTTTTTTCTTAGATTCCATATATATGTGTTAGCATACAGTATTTGTCTTTCTCTTTCTGACTTACTTCACTCTGTATGATAGCCTCTAGGTCCATCCACCTCACTACAAATAACTCAATTTCATTTCTTTTTATGGCTGAGTAATATTCCATTGTATATATGTGCCACATCTTCTTTATCCATTAATCTGATGATGGACACTTAGGTTGTTTCCATCTCCTGGCTATTGTAAATAGAGCTGCAATGAACATTTTGGTACATGACTCTTTTTGAATTATGGTTTTCTCAGGGTATATGCCCAGTAGTGGGATTGCTGGGTCATATGGTAGTTCTATTTGTAGTTTTTTAAGGGACCTCCATACTGTTCTCCATAGTGGCTGTACCAATTCACATTCCCACCAGCAGTGCAAGAGGGTTCCCTTTTCTCCACACCCTCTCCAGCATTTATTGTTTCTAGATTTTTTGAAGATGGCCATTCTGACTGGTGTGAGATGATACCTCATTGTAGTTTTGATCTGCATTTCTCTAATGATTAATGATGTTGAGCATTCTTTCACGTGTTTGTTGGCAATCTGTATATCTTTTTTGGAGAAATGTCTATTTAGGTCTTCTGCCCATTTTGGTATTGGGTTGTTTATTTTTTTGTTATTGAGCTGCATGAGCTGTTTGTAAATTTTAGAGATTAATCCTTTGTCAGTTGCTTCATTTGCAAATATTTTCTCCCATTCTGAGGGTTGTCTTTTGGTCTTGTTTATGGTTTCCTTTGCTGTGCAAAAGCTTTTAAGTTTCATTAGGTCCCATTTGTTTATTTTTGTTTTTATTTCCATTTCTCTAGGAGGTGAGTCAAAAAGGATCTTGCTGTGATTTATGTCATAGAGGGCTCTGCCTATGTTTACCTCTAAGAGTTTGATAGTTTCTGGCCTTACATTTAGGTCTTTAATCCATTTTGAGCTTATTTTCGTGTGTGGTGTTAGGGAGTGTTCTAATCTCATACTTTTACATGTAGCTGTCCAGTTTTCCCAGCACCAATTATTGAAGAGGCTGTCCTTTCTCCACTGTACATTCCTGCCTCCTTTATCAAAGATAAGGTGACCATATGTGCGTGGGTTTATCTCTGGGCTTTTTATCCCGTTCCATTGATCTATATTTCTGTTTTTGTGCCAGTACCATACTGTCTTGATTACTGTAGTTTATAGTATAGTCTGAAGTCAGGGAGCCTGATTCCTCCAGCTCCGTTTTGCATTCTCAAGATTGCTTTGGCTATTCGGGGTCTTTTGTGTTTCCATACAAATTGTGAAATTTTTTATTCTAGTTCTGTGAAAAATGCCAGTGGTAGTTTGATAGGGATTGCATTGAATCTGTAGATTGCTTTGGGTAGTACAGTCATTTTCACAATGTTGATTCTTCCAATCCAAGAACATGGTATATGTCTCCATCTATTTCTATCATCTTTAATTTCTTTCATCAGTGTCTTATAATTTTCTGCATACAGATCTTTTGTCTCCTTAGGTAGATTTATTCCAAGATATTTTATTCTTTTTGTTGCAATGGTAAATGGGAGTGTTTTCTTGATTTCACTTTCAGATTTTTCATCATTAGTGTATAGGAATGCCAGAGATTTCTGTGCATTAATTTTGTATCCTGCTACTTTACCAAATTCATTGATTAGCTCTAGTAGTTTTCTGGTAGCATCTTTAGGATTCTCTATGTATAATATCATGTCATCTGCAAACAGTGATAGATTTACTTCTTTTCCGATTTGGATTCCTTTTATTTCCTTTTCTTCTCTGATCGCTGTGACTAAAACTTCCAAAACTATGTTGAATAAGAGTGGTGAGAGGTGGCAACCTTGTCTTGTTCCTGATCTTAGTGGAAATGCTTTCAGTTTTTCACCATTGAGGATGATGTTGGCTGTGGGTTTGTCATATATGGCCTTTATTATGTTGAGGAAAGTTCCCTCTACGTCTGCTTTCTGGAGGGTTTTTATCATAAATGGTGTTGAATTTTGTCAAAAGCTTTCTCTGCATCTATTGAGATTAACATATGGTTTTTCTCCTTCAGTTTGTTAATATGGTGTATCACATTGATTGATTTGCGTATATTGAAGAATCCTTGCATTCCTGGAATAAACCCCACTTGATCATGGTGTATGATCCTTTTAATGTGCTGTTGGATTCTGTTTGCTAGTATTTTGTTGAGGATTTTTGCATCTATGTTCATCAGTGATATTGACCTGTAGTTTTCTTTCTTTGTGACATCCTTGTCTGGTTTTGGTATCAGGGTGATGGGGGCCTCGTAGAATGAGTTTGGGAGTGTTCCTCCCTCTGCTGTATTTTGGAAGAGTTTGAGAAGGATAGGTGTTAACTCTTCTCTAAATGTTTGATAGAATTCGCCTGTGGAGCCATCTGGTCCTGGGCTTTTGTTTGTTGGACGATTTTTAATCACAGTTTCAATTTCAGTGCTTGTGATTGGTCTGTTCATATTTTCTATTTCTTCCTGATTCAGTCTTGGCAAGGTGAATTTTAATCTGACCTGGGAGCAGCAGCGATCCCAGGTCTATGACATTGCAAACAACCTCTTCTCACCCTGCTCTCCACCCGACAGGACAGGCTAGACGGGGCTCTGCGCTGCGGGAAGTCGGCCACGCCGAGGATGCTCACCTCCAGGATTTCTGGGCCGGGGCTGTGGTGGGGGTGGGCGCCCTGGAGGCGTCGCAGCTCCGCGAAGCCGTCGAGAACATTAAGCCTTTGCACTTCCATCCCTCCGCCCCCCCCCCCCACCACGATATTGCTGATCAAAAACGGGAGGCAAACAAAGGCGGGTGAATGGGAATCAAATTGAGTTGGGGCAGCGGACAGATGGGGCCTGCCGGGCTCCCACAACTCGCCCTATTCATTAAAAAAGAAATAAAATAAAATAATCCACCTCCTCCCCGCGGCTTTGCCAGAGGTGGGAGGGATGGGATGGGGGTGGGGCGCGGGGCCAGATGTTTTCCAAACCACAGGATCCCAGCCGGCCAGCTTGCTAACCCTCGTCCCCCAGGTTAATTGTCTCGCTCGTGCTTGGGACTTACGTTCTGTACATCAGGCTTTCCTAGAGCGGGACGTTTCTGTACAGAAAGACTGAGGCACTGGAAAGGGAGGAGTGGCGTTGCAATGCAGGAAGGCTACCCAGCTGCTAGGATGTCTGCCCCGCAGTTGCCGGGAGAGAGGAAGGCATGGGGAGTCGAGTTTGTCCCCTGCGTGCCTGAAATTATTTCCTGCCAAAGCCTCCTTCCTGGGGAAGTGCATGGTCAGTATTAAATCAAAAATGGAGGATGCCTGATAGGAATTCCTCCCTGCCTGTGCCCACGTGCAAGAGCCCACATGCAAGGTAAATTAGATGTCCAGAGCTTTCCAGTTACAGAGAACGTTCCTGTTCCCTCCGTGTCCTCATTTAATCCCAGCAGCAAACATGTAAGTTGCATAAGGCTTGGCCAGCAGTCCCAGTTTACAGATGAAATTTGACTTCTTGAGTCATATGTTACTAGATTACAGACTCCTGGTAAAGCACTGTCTAGCACATGTGAAAATGCACTCAGGTTTGTATCACACACACGAACACACGTGCCAACATTTACTCATGCCTCTGCATGCGTACTGCTAGGCACTGGGCTATATATACAGCCACGTGTGAGCAGGCCGAGAGCACCCTTCCCATTTGTAAGCATCTTACTGCTCTCACATACCTCTACCTACGTTCCGCTTCTTGCACCCATGTCCACATGTGCACACACAGATGCCCGTCCCAGGCAGGCATTGACCTTTGCATTGGACCTATGTTCCATGCTTCAAAGGGCCAAACCAAATAAACCCATAGATACCATCTTAATCCCCATAATATTTCTCAGAATCGGATTACAAATTTGTTCTTTGAACATTGTCTGCCAGGCGGGAGAAGGCTACCCCATTAATGGGGAGGAGGGATCAAGAGAACAGCCTGAGAAATCAGGTGTCAAGCTGACCTTTTGGAGAGAGCCAAGTACTCATTCTTACTATTGATTCCTTTCAAGGAAGACAGAAAGCACTTTATTTCCCAGCTGTTGAGCTGAGGGCCAGGCCAGCAACATGGAGAAACAAAGACAGCAGTCTTCTACGCCATTGGAATACAAGCACAGAGAGCCCTACTGATCTCTGTCTTTCAAATATTTGTCACAGGCCTTGCAATTCCACCACTAGAGATTTATTAGAGGGTAAGCATTGCCCTTCACAATCTTTAGAAATCCAAATTCTTGCTTCAATCTACCCAGGAAATACATTAGATCTCTTGTAGAGTAGTTCTCAACCCGAGTTACTAAATGTTTTTTAAGTAGAGATTTCCAAACTATACTCCCAGACATCATCATCATCATTCATGCATTCATTCATTCAATAAGCACCCATTTTCCATTTATATTCTAGTAATGAAGATACAGACAATAAGTGAACAGATAATGAGCACAAAAACGTCAAAGAATGATAGGTAATATGCAGAGACTTAGGATGATACAAAAGATAATTTCATTTTGATGGCCAGGAAGGCATCTCAGAACGTGACACTAAAGCAAAAGCCCACTATGTGAAGGTCTAGGAGAAGAATGTCACAAGCAGGGGAGTGGCCAGTACAAAGGCTCAAAAGTCAGAAACGGCTCAGCGCAAGTTAAAGACAAGGTCAAAGATGGAGACGGGGGCCAGATCAGGTGGCCCATTGAAACCCAGGCTAAGGAGTGTGGATTTTATCCTAAGAGCTAAGGAATACCATGTTGGGGTGTTGTTTAGCAGAGAAGTGACTTGATTTGATTTGTAGTTGTGGGGAGAGTGGATTGGAGGGGCCACAGAGGAAGCAGGAAGCCTAGTAGGGAGAGTATCACAAGGGCCCACGGGAGAAGTGATAGTGGAGTGGACTTGGGGGGCAGAGGCAGAGGTGGAGTGAAGTAGACTGATACCAGATGAGCTCTGAGTCATCTCAAAGCTGAGACACCTTGCTGATTGTTTGGATGTGGAGTGAGGGAGAGAGGGGAATCAAGGGCGACTTCTAAGTCTTTGGCATGAACCATGGAGGGGCCAGTAATGTTGTTTATTGAAATAAGGAGAACTGGTGGAGGAGGTCAAGGGCTCTCCTTCGGCCGTGTGATGTTCATGATGACTATCAGGTATTCATCTGGAGGGAAGGAGTGAACACCCAGATGCAAGAGTCCGGAGTGATTTCTCTAGCTGGAGATACAGCTTCAGCAGCCATTGATATGAAGTCAATGGAATGGAAAGCTATGGGACTGGGTGAGACTCTGAGAAAGTGTATATGAAGAAGAAAGCCAAGGACTGGGTCCTGAGGCACCTCCCCCTTTGGAGTCAATGCAAAGAGGAGGAGGAATCAGCATAAATAGACTGGCCAGTGACACAGCAGGAAAACCTGGAGAGTGTGATATTGGAGAAGCCAAGGGGTAAATGTGCTTCAAGAAGGAAGAAGTGATCAACTATATCACATGCCACTGAGAAGTCAGGGACTGTGAGAACAGAGGCATGGCTTTGGGGTTTGGCAACAGCAAAGTAACAATAATTGGTGACTCTGGCAAGATTAGTCTTAGTGGTGTGGTGGGGATGGGAGCCCAGCCGAGGCTGAGGGGGAAATATGAAGTTTTCCAATGAAGAAGCGGAAGGCAGTGTAGTAGCTATAGCAAAATGGGGTCGAGAGTTTGGGGTCCTTCACTTCAAGAAAAGAAGCAAAGACAAGCCTTCAAGTTGGAAACCCCTGTAACCGTAGAGCTGTGAGATATTGTCTGTTTGACCCACTCATTTCAAGAGTGGGAAATTGAGGTCCAGAGATGCACAGTCACTACTCAAGGGCACAGACTGGCCTGCAGCCAGGACAAGACCTGAAATAGACCTTGTAGGGGGTAGGACAGGCTCATGAGAGTCTCAGATGAGCCAGCAGGGCAGCCTGCTCCCTATTCTGAATTGGTGCCCTGGTCCCACCTTCCTGCTCTTGGTACCCCTGCCCCTTTCTCAAGGGCCTTTGATGGATTCCTGAAAGGGCCTGAGAGGGTAGGCTCCTGGTGTTAACACTTTGGTGTTCTAGCCCACATGCTTGCACCTCCCTTCCTGGGGGCCCTCCAGGGGGCTACAATTAATGACTGACAATCTAGGACCAGATAGACTGACTCCAACTGACTCCAGTGGCTCTCACTCCCCTCCATCTTACCTGGGCTGTATGTGCTGACATGGCGTGTGGAGTCCACTGGCCCTGAACCATGAATGACCATATGGCCAGAGCCCTGGATGGTGCTGAGGAGATCTGCATTCTAGTTCTGGCTTTGTTGGTACTTCACCGCATGGCCTAAGGTCAGTCACTACCCCCCTCACCCCAGCCTCAGTTTCCCTTTTGTGTAAATAGTGGAGACCAGACCAGTTGTTTCTCCAGGTCCCTTCTGGAGGGGTGGTTTTAGAATGGATGTGCATCCTCCTGCAAGTTCCTAAGGAAGGAATGCCCCCAGCACAGCCCTCAAACCCAGGCGACATGAGCCTGTGTCTCCAAATGGACTAGCTCCTCTATGTGGAGCTGACTGCCCACAGGAAATCCTCCCATTGCACTCCTGGTTGGTTCTCCCAGGATATTTAGGTTCTCATCTTATCCCTTGGGAGCCTGTTTATCTTTTTCCAGGCTTCCCTATCTTTCTAATCGAAGTTACTACCTGGCCCAGGGGTTTGCTTCCTATTACTTATGTTCCCTGGTTACCAAAAAGACCCTTGCCTTCTCTCCAGGCCTCTTGACATCGTGAGCCAACGGTTTGGAGACTGAGACTCAGGTTGATACAGTTATTTAATTTCTCAAACATATTCTATGAACCCAGTAGGCAGGCTCTCCTACTCTGTCAGAACCTGCAGTGGTTGTTCTTTTACTTGTCTTTGTTTCAACCTTCTTTAGAGGGGAGGGCAAAGATCTTTTCCATTTCTCCTCCTAGAGAAAACTAAATAATATAATCAGTTTGGCTGGTGCTGGGCTGATTCAGAGTGTTAAAGCAGGTATTTGTGGCTGGTATGACGGGGGAACAAAGTGCTTGTGAAAGCCAACTGATTAGTCCAGTGGTAGAGAATGAATCCACGTCCATGTTCATCAGTCTCTCCTAATCTTTTTAAGTGCCTGTGTGCCCCACTCCTATGCCCCTGCTGGACAGCATGGAGCCCTGGGAATGGCAGCAAGTGGGCATTGGGGATGTCTGAGGTGTCTGGCCAGGGGGCTGTTTCCCAATTAAAGAGAGAGGCCCAGTCAAACCACAGGTACAGTAAGCAAACCGCCTTAGCGCCTTAGAGGAGAGATTTTAGGGGTTGGGAGGGGACTCCCTGCTCCCCCAAATGCCTCCCCATCTGTTCCCTGATAAATTCTACAAAGCAGGGCCTCTTATTCAATGTGCTACCTTGGGTGACACAATGCTTTGGACCTGAGTGCTTTGCAAGAGTCTGTAAAATTATTTTTGCACCTGGAAAAAAAAATTGGCTCTAAAATTAAAAAAACAAAAACTGGAAAATCAAAATTAATTAAAGTTTAATTGAAAAGTTTCAAAGTGTATAATTTTGTCAACCATGTAACCACAACTCAACTCAGATAGTTAAAAATAAATGAGATTTCTTGTATTCATGTATAAATGAGTACATTTGTGATGTTAGCTATGATGTGAGATAAAGTCATCTCAAGTAAGAAAGCACTAAGAATGACCCTGTGCCATGGAGGAGAGCACAGCGGCTTCAGCTGAACCCCCCAACAGTGTCAGCTCACATCCAGGACCTCCGATCACTGGAGACATGCCCAAAAGGCAGATCAAGGAGCATCATGCAGCCCCTTAGGATTGGTTAGGGGAGAAGGATGCACCAGAGTTAAATTGACCTACTTTATGATTTTCATCATTTAACAGACATAGCCGCCAAGTCTATGTCACTGTATTGACACTTTGGGGAATAATCTTTTCACTTAAAAACTTTATAATCAAGGAAAGAAAATGTACATCCAAATATTTGTAATAGAGGCACAATTAGTGAAGTGTGTCTGTGAAGGGCACAAATACAAGGGGAAGTTTGCTTTAGGCTGGAGATTAGGGGGTAAGCCAAAGCTAGTCTAAACCCCCAAATCCAGGATAGGTGACTAATGGCAGCCTGGATGACACCCACCCCATCACCTCCCTGCTCTTCCCAGGGCGTCTCATGGCTGGAAAACTCTGGAACTGATGCTGGCTCTTCTTCAGTCTTACGGGCTGTCTGGTATTTACATACACTTTGCCCCCTGAGCTCCTTTAGTTTCTTTCCCAAGTCTTTTATTTTTTAATTTTTTTGGTTTTAATTGAGATAATAATTCACATATCACAAAATTCACCCTTTTAAAGTGTAGAATTCATTGGTTTTTAGCATATTCACAAAGTTGTGCAACTATCACCACTGTCTCACACCAGAACATTTTCATCACTTATATGTTGTTCTCATAAATTTTTTTGTAGATTCTTTAGGATAGTCTATATACAAGATAATGTCATCTGCAAATGACATAGTTTTCATTCGTCCTTTCCAATCTGATGACTTGCATTTGTTTTTCTTGCCTAATTCAGCTAGCTAGAATCTCCAGTACAGTGTCAAATAGAAATGGTAAGAATGGACATTTTCATCTTCTTCCTTATCTTGGAGGGAAAGCTTTCAGTCTCTCACCATTAAGTGTGATCTTAGCTGTGGGCTTTTTGTAGACGCCCTTTATCAGGTTGAGGAAGTTCCCTTCTACCCTTCTAGTCCTAGTTTGTTGAGGTCTTTTTGTCTTTTGGGTTTTTTTAATCATGAAAGGTGTTAGATTTTGTCAAATGTATCTTCTGGATATCTCTATTGAGATAATCATGTGTTTTTCTCCTTTATTCCATCAATATGGTATATTACACTGATTGATTTCTGTATGTCATACCGACCTTGCATTCCTGGGATAAATTCCACTTCTAAGTCTTTTATTTTCTAAGTTAAACACATATGGTTCCTTTACCATTTGTCACCTTATGTGATTGCTGGAATCAGGCCAGGTGAAAAGCAGAGATCCATTAAAAACCCAAAGACAGGGCTGCCCTGGTGGCACAGTGGTTGAGAGTCCACCTGCCGATGCAGGGGACGCGGGTTCGTGCCCCGGTCCAGGAAGATCCCACATGCCGCGGAACGGCTGGGCCCATGAGCCGTGGCCACTGAGCCTGCGCGTCTGGAGCCTGTGCTCCACAACAGGAGAGGCCACAGCAGTGAGAGGCCCGTGTACCACAAAACAAAACAAAACAAAACAAAACAAACAAACAAACAAAAATCCAAAGACAGGTAAAGCCAGTGGGAGAGCAGCCTCCTGGGTTGCGGAATTTCAGAATTTGCAAAGAATTTTCATATTATTTGCTTCTTGTCAATGGCTATTTGGCATAGATGTATTATATTTATTGAGACAAAAGCACCCTTGCTCATGGATTATTCTCTCCTTAGTTGACACCAATAATGAATATAGGTATATGTTTTCTTTTTTTAAGTTATGTCAGAAATTTTGAGAAATGGAGAAAAGAGAAGAATCACCCATAATCTTATTATTTTATCAGAACTATGGATAGTTTTTTGGAGGTAGAGGCCAGGCTAGTTGAGGTATCGTATACATACAGAAAAAAAATCACCTTTGGGGAATTAGTTCCATGAATTTGGACAAATGCATACAGTCATGTAACTAACACTGTAATCCGTCCCCTTGCTCTACATGAAGCCTCTGGCAACAACTGAACTGTTTTCTGTCCCTATAATTCTGCATTTTCCAGAATATCATAGAAATAGACTCATATGATATATAGCCTTTTATGGATTTTTTTTCATTTAGTGTAATGCTTTTGTGATCCATCTATATTGAGTCTATCATTAGTTTGCTCCTTTTTATTGCTGAGTAGTAGTCCATTGTATGGATGTACCACTCTTTGTTTATCCATGTACCACTTTATTAACATTTGAGTTAACTTTTTAGCACTCATGAATAAAGCTGCTATTTGCATTTAGATACAGACTTTTGGTAGGTGTATGTTTTCATTTGTCTCGGGTAAATAGTAAGGAGTGAGATTCCTAGGTCTTATGGTAAGTACATGTTTAACTTGATAAGAAACTGCCCCACTGTTTTCTAAAGAGGCTGTACCATTTCCTAGTTCCACCCACCTACCAGCAATATATGAGTTCTAGTCGCTTCACAGACTTGCTATTACTTGGTATAGTCAGTTGTTTTTGTTTGCTTGTTTGTTTTGTTTTATTTAATCTTATCCATTCTAGTAGGTATATAGTGATTTTTTTAACGTACTTCTGTCCTTTTTTATATGTGCATGTTCTCCACATATTGGAAATCATAGTTTACATTCAATTTTGTATACTACTTTTTCATCTAATAGTAAAGAGAGTCTTTGCCCACTTGTCCATCATTTTAAGACTGACTAATATTCCATTGAACGCACCTCTTGTTGGCGTTGGGTTGTTTTGAATTTTTGTTGTTATAAGCCATGCTCTGATGAAGACTTTTACACATTAGCTTTTTCATTTTGGGATTAACCCTTCAGGTCAGAGTCCCAGTAGAAGAGAAACACTGTTGTCAATATTACATATTTTCATTTTTTTAAAATTCATTTACTATAATAGACAAAACGATTCTTTTAAAAATTTACATTTGGCTGCTGGTGAAGCTGAACATTTCTCTATGTTTTTGTTACTAGTTGTATTTTCTGCTCTATGGATTATGCTTATATCCTTAGCTTATTACTGGCACTTGTTTTCTTATCAATTATTATGATTATTTGAAATAATAAAGATATCAACCCTTTGTCATGGTAGCTATAAATATTTCCAATCTCTTGTTTGCCTCTTTTTTTCAACATACAGAAATGTTTTGTTCCTCTATGTAGTCAAATCTGTCACTCTTTTCCTCTGAGGGTTTTTATATTGCTTCTAAGCTTAGAAAAATCATTTTCATCCTTCTCTCCTGAGGCTTGATAAATGGTCAATTTAATTTTCTTCTAGATTTTCTCCAGCTTTTAAAAATAATTATCTCTGTAGCATATAGAATTTTTATTGACATATAATAGGATATAAAACCCTAAAAAAGATGTTTTTCAACATGATATCTTAATTTAAGTAAAATAGTCTATGGAGTCACTAAAGGATTGAACCTAAATTCATCTTAATGTGATGACATGTTGCTTTTGTGCTCTGTTTTCCCCATCCTAGTTATCAAGTGTATATAATAATCAGCAAACAATGGCTAAACCCCAAATGTTGACACAATGGAGGGCTGTGCAGGCCCCATGGCAGGCTGATGGGGTGCTTATACACCAGGGGGCTAAACAGGTCCTCATTCAGAATCAGAGGTGGGTCGCACGCTGCGTCGCCCCTCCCTGGGTCTCTGCTCCATTTGCCCACATTACCACAACCCCCATCCTACCCACCTCCTAATTTGGGCAATTGCAGGCCTGCATCAATTCTTCTCAGGGAGCAGGGAGTTGCCCCCTCTTCACCCAGCTGGAACTCACTTTTGGAACCCTGGTGTCCAGGATTCCCCATCTGTTAGAGCAACTCACAGAGCCGGCAGGGGCAGCCTCCCTGGCCTGTATGACTCCACGGTGCCCCTTTTCCCAATCCGTGTCTCTGAAGATGTCAGAAGAACATAACACTCCTCCCTCATTCATCCAGCAGAGGTAACCCTCTCCTAATACCATAAAATTTCATAATTGACTATGTCCTTCCTCTACTCTTTGTCAAGATATTGGTAAATGGACCAAATTCTCTAAACTGGGAAAAGCCCATTCCTCAGACAGAGGTCACCTGGATGAGGAGGGACCTGGCTGTTGCCTCCTTTTGAACAAATAGGAGAAATCTTTCATCTTTCACCGAATGGCTGGGGCTGAGCCATTCAGCAGAAAACCCACTCCAAAGCCCCGGAGAGCGTGGGAGCCGAAGCCCTTCTGACTCAGACCCCAATCATTATCACCAGGCGCAGGGCCTCTGATCCACGGTTGATGCCCACACTCCGCTGGGAAGGGGGCGGGGAGTGGGCCATGGTGGCAAGGGGTGAGACGGGGCCAGGTCCCTCCCTCTAAATGAGGCAGGTTCTCCTCAGGGTCTGTCAGAACACTGGGCGTTTAGTTAAAAGCTCTCTCCAAAAGAAAGAGCATTAAGGCGGAGAGCTTGAAGTGGATCCCGAGTAATTAAGTGTATAAATTAATTCTTCCCCTAAGAAATGTTCCTCTCCTATTATTAGATTTGGCTCTCAGAGGAGCTACATCCAAGTAGTGGGTTTCCAGTTGTATGTGTGCGTGTGTGTGTCCTTATGCGAACACACATTCTGGGCTTTGCTGCCTGAAGCCTACAATTAAAATAAGTGACACGAATGTGTCTTTAAACGAGAGATCTGTGGAAAACTAACGGATTTTCTGTCAGGGGAAGAAAAAAAATGAAATATGGCTGCTTCAGTCCACTGAATGGATGAATAGGAAAGTACTTGTCCATCCAAGTACCCAAAGGGATAAAACCCAATGATAGCCTTCTCAACTGCTTATCACATAATGCATGGGCTGTTTTGATGCTAGTAATGTGTTTTTTAGTTCTTCCTATCTAGAAGGAATGAATCAAATATGAGGAGAGCTGGAACATGATTTTCAACCCATTGCTTTTGATTAAGTGCCTGAACAGACAGGTCCTGGGACTTGCAGTAATACTAATGGGGCATAAAGTGTTATAAAAAAGGATGGGGCCCTACTTTTGTCCAAATGCCATTATCCTGGAATCAGAGACCCTGATGTAATATGTCCACGGTTAACCTTTTTTTTCTGACAGGAAATTTTCTCCATCCACTCACACCATCAATTATGCTGCATTTGGCCAGAGTGATGAGTGATTGCTTGATTTCAAATGAAAGAGACACACGTGCCAGGCTCCCAAATACCAAACACTGCAGAGCGGTAGGCTGGGAGGAAGATGGACATCAGGGTTTGGACAAAATGGTTCTTTTGTTTTAAGCAAGGTTTGCCCATTTGCTTGTTTTGGAAAAAGGAGAGATCTAGTGACTGAAAACAGGATTTATTATTATATAGATCCAAAAAATAGTTAACTGATTGAGACTTGGGCTACCCACGAGGAGCCAACAGCTAACAGTTAGCTGGTGAGTATGACTGGGAGACAGAACCACGATTGCTGGGATCTGGTATAACAGGAGAAGAGCAAAGAGATTCCCTTTCAGCTGACCTTCCCAGCAGGAGGCGAATTTGGTCACCGTCCCCAGGGAATCAGGCTCCTGGCTCTTTTGCCTCAGCTCTGCCCCAAGTGCACTTCTCCGGCAGAGCTCCCCTAGCTGCCTCTGTGCCACTCCAAACTTTGCGATACAACTTTTTCTTGCAATCAGCAAGTTGCAGATTGTCCAACTGTTCTGTCATTTATTGTCAACAGCTGCAAAGGGAAGAAAAAAAAAATGAAAAAGAAAAGGAAAAGAAAAAATTCCACAACGCTATAACCTAGTCCTGAGTGTAAATCAAACATTCCCTGTCATGTTGATAGCTTGTGTTAGTCTAATGTATTTTATATTACTCAAAAGCTTTGAAACCCTGCAGCTTTCTTCATACAGGCCATTATGCGGTTATCATTAAATTGTCTTGCAAAGAACATTATCGGTAATTATAGCAGACACTAAAATCAAATGATCAGAGTGGGACCTTTAACACCAAGAGGAACCATTAGAAGTTAATCAAATAAAAGGATGAGAATAATTATGTTAGGATTAAGCAGTAATATGCCAGAAGTTATATACTTTCCTGACTATATATCTTTAGTCCCAGCTTCCTGAATTTCCTTTTCGTTGATGTGTTTTTATATAATACTTTGGCACAGAATGTAAACGACAATATTTTTGTCGTGGCACAATCAGGCTCGAAGGTTCATGGGCAGTTCATATCTAAATGCCATCTGAGGCACGGAGGTAATGATGATGATAAAAATAATAATAATAAAAAAATGTGCAAAGCTGGAAAAAAAATCCATCGGTCAATGAAGCGTGGCGAAATGATAAAAATGGTTGCAACAGGCACAGGTGCAAGGAAAGTCGTTATTGGCTGGTTGCTCTGTCTTGGAGCTGAGGATTTCTCCTGCAGGCCTCGCTGGAAACCAGCATACTAGGAAGGCTCAGCCGGCTTGTTTGTGCCTGAGAGAAGAAAAAGCCAGCACCTTGTAGGCTATCCAGTTGCCCTGCTGGAGCCGATACATAGGGCTCATGGTGGGGCAGAGACAATCATGGTGCAGGCAGGAAGGGGGGCCTTGTTCCCTGAGGCAGAGTGCTGTCAGTGGAGGTACCAGGCTCACAGGGTCACTCCTGGCCCCCTCCCCTTCCACACACACACACACACACACACACACACCTCTGGCACCTCACAGATGCCCGTCTCTACAATGTGATGGCTGGCAGTAACACATGGCCTAGAGGGCTGAGGGCTGTGGCTCCAGCTGGGAAAAGGGTGAATTCCCCAAGGCATGGCCCATCATAGCTTCCAGATTAAACCTGCACCATGGGACAAACAATGCCATTGTCAATAGCTAGGAGGACTGAGACGTTCTCTATAGCATGACCTTTTAAAAAATTATAATCTCCCATCCACTTTCCTCCTCTTCCCTTACAAATAAAGATCAATTCATAATAACAGTTTTGCATTTGTGTCTGTCTTTGTGCTGGGCACCAGGATACAGTGATGGATAAGATCACACAGTTTTCTGCTTAAAATGTTGCTATTATGACATGCAAATACAGACAGCAAAGTACAATTGACCCTTGAACAACACGGGTTTGAAATGTCCACGTCTGCTTATACGCAGATTTTTTTCAACAAGTACATGCAGTGAAACACCTTCCAGGGTTGGTTGAATCCATGGGTGCAGAACTGGAGATATGGAGGGACAACTTCAGGACATGAACATCCTCAGATTTTGGTGTCTGCGGTGGGTCCTGGAACCAATCCCCTGCATCACCCTGCAGATACTGTCATTTAAATGGTAAAACCCAGTCTAACCTTTCCATATTTTTCACAGTTTTCCACTTTTGGAGGTTTGGTGATACCTTAAAATGAGGGCATCCCTCCATTTCACAGAGGTCAAAACTGAGGCACATTGGAGATGATGTTAGTGTTGGAGGTAGAGATCAGAGCAGGCTCCTCTGAGTACCCAGATGTGCTCCTCTGTGACTCTCATAGTGGTTTCACCGAGGGGCATCAGTTCCCACTGTTCTCTTTCCCTGGATTCACATTGTGTGGCACACATACCTCATAGGGCCACTGTAAGGAGGGAATGAGGTCAAGGGCATGGAAGGGCTTAAAAGTGAGATTAGAGAGCACAATCGGGGCTGCTTTTCCCCTGGCTGTGTTGTAAAGTCTTGTTTCCATTGGGGGAGGGGTTTAGGAAGAGTGCTTTGGGGAAGGAAGTCAAGGCACACTCCTAAGTGAGAGAGCAAAGGGGTGAAACTTGGGAGTGGCCAGGATACCCTGAACAGAAAGCGTTTAGTCTCAAATCTGTCAATTATCTGCTTGACCAATGAGCTGTAAACAAGAGGCCTCTCAGACCAGGAAGAGAAACTTGGCAGAGATTTTGAAAGAGGAAGAGACAGCGATCAGTTAGAGCTGGTCAAGAGCCCCAGTCATGTAGACAGACCTGGGGAAGATGACACCTCCGTCAAGGCTACAAAGTCCTTAGTGAGACCAGGTCCATAAACCAACACAAGTCCAAGAAGCTAAGCCTCACCTATAGGTAGAACTAATCCTGACAGCAAGCTTGTTAATTACACACACACACACACCCCTAAATTGTCTAAGGTTGGGGGTGTGGTGTGTCTTTTTCAGGGCTCATATTTCTGAGTCCAGGGGAAGAGTCTTGAGGGACTGGATATCCTTCCTTATCAGGGGGCGGGCCTGGGAACTCATATCCAAATACTAAATTAGACAGCAGGGTCCATCCAGAAGACACCGAGAATCTCCCAGCCCCAGCAGCTATGCCAGCCCAATTCACCACTAACCTTGGTCTGAGCATCCCATCCACTCAGAAGTGGGAGGGCAGAACTGCAAGGCAAAAACCAGAGACTTCACCGGCCCGGGGAAAGAACAAAACAAGAGGCCAAGGGAAAGGCTGGCCCGGGCCCACTGAGCAGCTCAAGACAGATGAGGGACACCTTCAGATAGGATATGTTGTCTGAATGTTGCTGCTTTCTGTTTATTTTGTTTTTATTTTAAATTCTTTTTTGTTGTTTAGTCTTCACAAGGCCTGGCAATTACATTCCCATTTCTGTACTTGTTAAGGAGGATACAAGTATGGTGACTGAGGAATTGCAGCCAGTTCTGGAAAGAAAAGGAAACCCAGAGAGAAAGTTAGGTGAAGCCCACAGCAGAGTAGAGTTTGGGGACAAATAAGCCAGATTCCTGCAACCTACGAGACAAAAGAAATTCCAGCCTAAGGAATGGGTTTTGCATAGAGGTGCCTTGGAACTTAGCTGGGAAAAAACAATATTTTCCCTTTCCTTGTTGTTATTGAGTTCCTGTAACTGAGATCAGAGAAGGGGAGGTAAAGATCAACCTTAGTATCTTACAAAGCTCAACAAATATTTGCAGGTTTATTGACTGGGGCATGCCGGTGAGATGTTGGGGAGAAAATCTCAGCTTACATATAGCCATTTAGAACCTCCCCTTCTGCATGGGAGACCGGATGAACACAGTTGGTGTCTTTTCTAGAGACCCATTCAATACCTTTACAGTATTTGACAAAAAATGGTTTTTTCCATTAGTTAATCTGAGAATCACAGCTGTGGGTAGGAGCAGTGGCATTTTTTTATCCCATTTTACAGATGAAGACACTATACTCAGTGAGGTGGGGGTCTAATTTGTGATAAAACATGGACGGAATTCAGCCCTCTGGCCTGCCTCTGACCACCATATCCCTGTTTTAGTGTACCTACTCCTGTATGTGGCAGGCCCACGCCTTTGGGGACACTCCAAATGGGGACTAACTTTGGGCCATGTTATGGGTCTCATCATATACAGAGCAGCCTCAAGCCACCACTTGGTCATGAATTCATAGGTTGAGATAATGTGTGTTGATAACTGAAGACAGAGGGAAAATAGACATTCGACATTCCACATGGTCTCTCTGGCTGTTTCCTAGGGTTAACAGTGAGGTCCCTTGTAAGTCCGGTTACACAGTGAATGTCACCCCTCCTTGTGCTCTTTTCAAGGCCACAGCCCAGAATGGTGCACAGAATAACTGCCCTGTCATTCAGCGGGCTTCGAGGCAGGCAAGTTCTCTGCAACGTGGTCAAGGAGTGTCATCCATGATGATGCGGAAGGAGACAGAAAGTACCCTTTTGCACACACCACCCCCCTTCTACTGAGCTCTTAAATTAGCTCTGCAAACCCAGGTGTCAGCTGTCCCGCTGGAACAACCCAGACAAGCCATTAAAAACGCCAAGAAGAAATGAATGCCTAAATCACCCTGTCTCTCCGAAGGTAGAGTCTTACCTAATCACACGTCAAATCATATTTCTTCCCCAGATGGATGTCTTCTTTCAAAGTCTGATGGTCACAGAGACAAAGGTACCGCTTCAGCCTTAAGTAACTATTGAAGTTTTACCCCAATAGATTATTTGCTAGATGTAACTAACATAAAAAATGCCCTGTCAGACTACAGCTGGGCTTTCTTTCATTTTTTTAAAGGGTAATATTTGGCTTCATCTTGCAACTCCTTGGGAAAATTTAGCACTGAGTCAGAAAGGTTGGCCAACAAGTAGCACTTCGTAAATTGCCGGATCCCTAATCAATACATATTGTCATCCACTCCAGTCCTTTGGGCAGATTTCTCTCTGCCCTGAGTCGTTGGTGTGTTTTATGAGGTTGTTACAGGCTGGGCTTGCATGGCCTGGGCCTAATGAACCTGTCACCACTCTATTGATTGACATGGCAGTGTAAGTGAGACAGGCGATTCCGATTGACTTCCTAATTACTGCTGCTGGGCTGCCTCACCAACTGCTCGGGCCAGAGGTTAATAGTTTTGATGTTCAGCCGCTCCTAGCTGTGGAGGCCGGACTGAAACTGACTCCTTAGAAGTCAATACCTGGATCAAGTTCTCAAGGCTATGGTTCTGCTGATCAGTTAAGCCTCATGTTCCTCCTGGTGGCAGCTGACAGGGGGCTGAGGAGTGAGGGGTTCACAAGCAAGTGGTCTAAGGGAGTCTAGGAGGCTCTGAAAGCACCACCCGAGGCCCAGGATTGGCAATTAGGGGGGTCGGAGTGTTGGGGGATGGGTGTGGAGGTGGGAACAACTTAAGAACCCTGCACCGAGTGTTGGCTGTTTTGGTTTGTTTTTTTTCCAGTTTTCTATCCCAAGGATGGAAAACTGTTTCTTTCGTTCCTTCAATGTCCAGAATTCTGCTGGGTGCCATGGACTCTTGGAGAGGAAAGAATGCGATAACTTGTATTGATTCATCTATTCAGCAGAAACTAATTGAATGTTTACCTTATCCAAGGTACGGTGGGAGTGCATAGATTTATAATAATTTTTCATTGATATCATGTCTTAATGGTTGGGAATGTTTTCACACCCAGTGTTTTATTTGGACCTCATAACACACCGTGACGAAGGTGGGGTTGCTACCTCCCTTTCTGATGAGAAAACTGAGGCTCTGCAGAGGAAACTGATTCCCCCAAAGCCATACAGCTAGGAAAGAGAGAAGTAAAGCTTTACAAGTAGATGTTCTTAATCTGATAGTCTTGCCAGGATACTGAGATGACCAATGCCCGAATCCTAGGAGCTCACAAACCAATTGAGATAAGCAAGAGCAGTGTACCAATGTGTCAGGGGTCCCCAGGACCACCATCAGTTTCAGTGATGAGCCTAGGAGAACTCGCAGGACTCAGGATATAGTCATGCTCGTGGCTTATTACAGCGAAAGTATCCAAAGCAAAATCACCAAAGGGAAAATGTGCATGGGGTGAAGTGTGGGGGAAAGCAGGCACAAGCTTCCAAGATCCTCTCCCAGTAGAGTCACACGGGATGTGTGTGACTTGCGACAACAGGGGTGAAGTGTTGTCTATCAGGCAGGCAAGCACATGAGAGACTCAGTGCCCAAGGTTTTTACTGGGGGCTGGTGACACAAACGCCCTCCACCTGGCAGGTACCAAATTCCAGAGTCCCAGAAGGACCTCAGGGCTCAGGACAGACCATATTAAGCACAGTATCCCACCCTTATCAGTTTTGGAATCCAAGTTCCTCCCATAATCCAAGTTCCCAGACACCAGCTGAGGGCCAACCTTGCAAGCAGGCCTTTCGAAAGGCAGCAGTCTTAGGCCCACTATGGTAGTTCTTTTGTGCACCACCAAGAACCTCAGCACAAAGCATGAGATGGAAAGAGCTTATGAGGAGTGCAGACCAACATACATAGAGTTCAGCCATTCAGAAATGGATGATTATGCTTCAACGAGGGCTTCATAGAGGATCCCGCCATTGAATACACGCCAACTGTGTAAATCACACCTTGTAATTTTCTGTGCTTCTGGTGCTCTGACCTTTGGGGCCTTGCTGACTGGGGAGGGGGTGCCCTCCACCCCCCACCCCAGGGTTAGCTAATTCCTAGAGACAGTAACTGAGCAT
This sequence comes from Orcinus orca, assembly GCF_937001465.1. Lineage (NCBI taxonomy): Eukaryota > Metazoa > Chordata > Mammalia > Artiodactyla > Delphinidae > Orcinus > Orcinus orca. The sequence goes on from NC_064573.1 coordinate 25,871,437, forward strand.
GCCTAGCGTTTGCAAACTATGCAACCCGGAACCCACGTCCCCAATCACTTCCTTCATTGGCTCTCACACTCGGGGTCACTATCCCCCTGCCCCGGTCACCCCAGGGCCAGGTGTCAGACACCCAGGGGCAGCCCCTCTACCCCAGAGCCCACTGAAATTATTCAAACTAGCCAACCCTGAGCTTGCTTGCCTGGCCTTGCTTCTCGGCAGAAACCACAAGAGCCCTTGCTCATGTTTCCTCTCTTGGCCTCCTGACTGACCCCAGGGCTTGAAGCGCTCCCTCCTTCTGGGACTGTAATGAACCACCTTTCCAATGCCAACCATCTCCTGATCTGCTGGCCTCATAATACCTGAATGATAATAAAACCTACGTTTTCAAACACCAACCCCCAGCCCCACCACCTTCCTGGTGATGGTGAAAGGGCTCAGCAGCGAAGAGGAGATTCTAAGGAGGGGATCGGTGAGCCTGGAGGAGAGAGGAGGAAAACCATGAGCCAACCGTGTGTAGAAGGCATTCAGCCCCTACAGAATTACGGAGCATCTACCGTGTGCCTCGTGTGGTGGCTGGGGCATGTGCTCCTTGAGTAGGGACAACCAAGGGTTACAGGGGCGGATTTTTCCTCATTATTCCCAGTGCCCACCCCACTTGGTGCTATCTTTCTTCAAGAGGTCCCCCGACCCCTTCAGCCTGAAATGTCCTCCGTCCTCTTCTCTGCTTACCCAAGTCATCCTCCTTCCAGGGCATCACCTGAATGAAGAATTCCCAACCCATATTAACCTACATCTTCTCTGAACTTCTACCCAGCACCACACTGTTGCACATAAAATGACCCTCTGTTCTATTTATTTTTCTTTTTTCTCATGTTCAGTGTTCAGTGTGTCTTCTTAACCAGATCACAAACTCTTTAAGGGAGTGTCGTGTCCCCCAGAGCATGGCATGATGCCTTTCTCATTGTAGTTTCCCCTAATAACTGATTCAGAAAAGAGAAATCACGGTCTGTTTTTCTATGCAGTCTCCTGAAATGTAAGCCAGAGTTTAATGTTATTGAAAAAACATCTAAAGAACTTGGAGTATTAAAGTGTGAACCTGAAAAGAAACTTAGGTGTGTCAAAGCTTCAGTCTTCCTTAATCCTCTGGTTGGAGACACACTGTGTAGCCTTTAGGACTCTACCTATTTATTTCTCTCCACTTCCCTCTCCACCTGGAGGTCTTCACCCTTCATCAAGTGTCATTCTTTGCTTTGCAACTGAAAAAAAAAAGAATTCAGAACCCAAGGAGGAAATTAGCCTTCATGTAGGTCATGTAGGCTTCTGAATGGAGACCCATGTGGTCTGGTTTACCCAGGATTGTCCCAGTTTTTAAACTGAAGTCCCACACTCTGGGAACTCCCTCCGTCCTGGGCATACCAGGACAGTTGGTCATCCTAGACAAGTCTGTGGCAAAGCAAGCCTGGAGATTATTTGGCAGAAATTGTGAGGAATTTGCCTTTTGCTCCTAAGAAGGAAAAGACTATAAAGCCAGAAGCACAGGGGAAGATGTGGAAAGGAATGGTGGGAGGGGCCCTGACAGCTGACTTGGTCAAGACCTCACAGGAGGAGGATGCCTTTCCTATTTCAAGTAGTTGGTCACGTACTGCAGTGTCCATCCTTCCATCTCCCTCAACCGTCAGTCAAGTCGGCTACTAAGATTCATACAAACGCTTTGCGCAAGTTTCTTGTTTGTTCCCTGTTCTTTTAGACTTTCCACAATCCATGGAGTAACAGTTTGGGTTTTAAGAAGCTGTTGACATCTGGGTTCTGCAGTTTGCTTTTACTGAGGACCAGCCACTTTGGGGCCCGCTAGGTACTGGTAGTATGGTTGGAAGACCAAAGTGAATAAGGTCCCAACTGCCCTGAGTAGCAGTTGTTAGTTTTGACTGTGTGGTCTGCACGTAGTAGGTCTCAATAAGTACTTTTTGAGGAAATTGCTTGCAGGGCTCCCCACGCTCCTAACTTTTCTTCCTTATTCCCTTTACCTACACCTGCCTCAATCAAGATGTTCAAGGGGCTTTCTTGGCGGTCCAGTGGTTAAGACTCCATGCTTCCAGTGCAGGGGACGTAGGTTCAATCCCCGGTCAGGGATGTTACATGGGATGTAACATGTTACATGGCCAAAAAGAAAAAAAAAGAAACAGATATTCAAGATAATTGTTTCTGAGTAAGGGATGATGAGACTCTTTCCTTTTTGGTGGCTCTCAACTTTAGCCGCACACGGGAAACACCTAGCTTTAAAAAGAATGCCCAGGTGCCACCCCCGTAGATTCGTATTTAATTGGTCTGGGATGGAGCCTTGAGTGAAGGAAGGGTGCAAAGACCCCCAGCTAGCCCTAGTGTGCAGACCCACTTAGAGGATTTACAGGCACTACATCATCATGTCGTCCAGCCATTGTCAAGGTTCCCTACATCCCTGAAAGAGAAAAGCAGGCAACACAGTAGCAAAATTTCCTCTCAAAGGACGCACAAGTCTAAGGGCAAACCCCCCTCACCACCGAAGGCGCTAAAGAACCTTCTCTCCATTAGGTTTCTCCCAAGAACCCTCTCCCATCACGTGTTAAGAACTCCACTGGGTCACCGCTTTAGTTCACAGATGCCACCAACCAGCCATCAGCTGGTAATGATTTCTGGTCAGATGCAAACAATTAAGTTAGGGAGAAAAGAATCCACATTCCATTATCAATCCCCTAAATGGCTCACTCCCTGGTCTAATTGCCTTCTGAGCTCCCCAGACAGCTGTGGCTAATAAGGCGAACACCCCAAAGAGCCAAAACTTGGACCCAGAAGGAAAAGAGCCCAGGATGCTCAGCTGTCTCAGGGTTGGCCTTGAGAATGGCTGACCCACCAGCGAGGAAGCCACTGACTCCATGACCACAGCACCTTCCCTCCCCACCTCTCCTCCTCCCCCTCTTACAGTCTCTCTCCAAAAAACTCAAGGCAACTGCCGCCTGATTTTTGATGAATTGGCCACTGTGTTTTATTCGACAACGTATATCACTCTGCCAATATGAATTTGCAAGATGGTAAAAATACAACCCCCGGAAAAGATTACATGAAAAGGGAAAAAAATCATTAGGCAATTAAGAATGGCAATAATTCACCCATATCTATGCTTTGGGAAGAAATATTGCCCCAGGGAATGAGCTCTGCTTATCACTTTGTCATCTGTCTGGGGTGTAAGTGAGAGGAGGTTTCGTGAGCATTGTTGATGATTTCCTGCAGTATTTCTAAGCATGATCAAAAAGAATGCCAGGCTTTTAATAGAATCCTGTCTCTCTGGAGGTAGCTGTAATTTGTACACAGGAAGCTGAGCTACTAAATTAACTAAACATATGTGTTCCTTAAGCACCTCCACATAAATCCCTTTCCGAAGAACGATCTTCTGACAATCAAAGTGTTTTTGAGCTGGAAGAGATCTTAGGGGTCATTGACCACTCTCATCATTGTATGGATGAGGACATTTAAGGCCCAGAGAGAGAAAGTAATTTAGTAAGGTCGCACAGCTAATAGAGACGAAAGTACAACTAAAGCCCTGGACCTCCCAATCCTTAAGCTAGCAGGAGTCTTTCTGCTCTACCATCCTGCCTGCTCCTTGGCCAAATTATTATCCATGACTGGCCTAGTCCCTCAGGCACTAACTTCAAAACCCTCTTTTTGGGAACACCTTCCTTGGCTCTCCCGCTGCACCCCAGGCTGCATTAAGTGTTTGTCTTATGTTCTCCCATCTCCACCTTGTACCTGCCTCACCACTACATTTCCTACACTATTACATCATGGTAGGAGCACATTTTCTGTTGTGTGCCCCCAGTAGACTGGGAGCCAATTGAGATCAGGGATGTTTTACATTCATTTTAATGTCCTAAGTACCTGAAACATACTAGGTGTCCTACCAATGTGATTTGAATAAATCAATAAGGCATGGTTGCTCTTGTCACGAGGAGGAAAGGAACTCTTTGTTCACTCCTTGTGTTTTGAGATAACAAACCAACCTCCTTTATCCTGTTAGAGGGACCCAGAGAGGAGGTCTTTGGCCATCATGATGACACAGAAATTCCTCATCTGTAACCTTGCTCTCCTTCTCACTCCACCTCCGGCCCCATCTCCCTAATCTCCTCTAAGATTCCATTGTTTAATTAGCCCAGTTGCCTCCATGTTTATGAACACACCAAGTTCATTCCCATTTCTATAATAGTTTCTTATTGAGCCTCTTACCTGAAAAGCCTCCTACTCCTTTCCCCACCCCATACCCTCCATGGAGCTGTCCCTGTTTAGCCTCAGGCCACACTGATGGTCGCATTGTTTCATCACCTATTGCACTTGGTCTGCATCTCCCCTTCTAGAACCATATTACTCACCCTTGCCTATTGATTGCTCATTGGGTCATGTTTCTAAATATTGATACTCTAATAAGACTGCAAATACTTTTGAGTCACATTTATTTTATATCTGTCACAAAATATTTTCTATAGGTGATCAGGTGAAATGTTAAGATGCCCATTGGCTGAATGTGATTTGGGAAGCATCTTGCACCCCAAGATCAGTAATTCACTAGTGGTGGTCTGACAATCTCATAGCATTACAAGGCCTCATGAGACGGCCCAGAGGCAGGTACGGAAGGAGGGAATGGTCACATGGAACACATGGCAGTGATCCTCCATCAGTTAGACTGGGAACCAGCTGCATGTAACAGAAACCTGAATGCTGCGGCCGAGTATATTTTACAAAAATGGCCACAGCTACATTTCCAGTCCCATGTGTTTCTATCTCATAAAGGAGTGGAGCCTCTTTCCTCTCTCCTTGCGATTGAACTGGCCTCTGACTGACTCAGTGAATAGAATGCAGTGGAATCAACACTGCATAATACTCTAAGCTAGGTGATTCAAGGTAACCTGGCCTCTGCCTGGATCTCCCTCTCTTGGGATGCCTGACCTTAGAGCCCGGGTACCGTGCTGTGAGGAAGCGCAAGCCAAATGCTGGTATTTCAGCTGAAGTCCCAGCTTCGGCCTCAGTCACTAGTCAGCTTCAACTACCAGACCTGTGAGTAAGCAAAGCTTCAGATAACTCCAATCCTGTATCCTTCCCATTGTCTAAACTGACTCTAAGTAGAGCGGAGACAGGCTATCCTCACCTGTCTAGACCACAGGTTCATGAGCAAAATGACTGCTGTTGTTGTTGTTTTAAGCCACAAAGTTGTAGGGTGGTTTATTACAGATTAGAAAACCTGAACAAGGGCTTAACCAAATAAGATGTTCTTTTTTTCATAGGACAGAGTCTAAGAGTAGGCAGCACAGATGCAGTGCTCAAGGAAAAGGCTCCTTCTCCCTTCCTGGTTCACCATCCTTAGCCTGTGACTTTGGTTCTTGAGATGGCAACTTGGCTGCCCCACCTATGGGCATCACATCCGAGTTCCAGGCCAGAAGAAAGGAAGAGGGAACAGGGCAGATGAAGTGAATGGGCCTATGCCCACTAAGTCTGCCCTCTTTTCCAAGCTCTCCTAAAAACCCCACCAGAAACTTCTTGTATCATCTCAGATCTCATCAGTTAGAACTTTATTGCATGGCTGCCCCTCTCTGCAAGAGAGCCTGGATAGTTGAGTGTGTGGGGGAGTGTGTGCAAGTGTGGGGGTGTGTGTGTGTTTGTTTATAAGGATAGCAGCTACCTTGTAGGATTCTATTAAAATTATACAAGACATGGGCACAGTGGTACAGCCCCCAGAGACCTGGCCCTCTCAGGGTCAATACATGCTCCACACTGAAGTGGAAGAGCACTGCTGTCCCCACTTCTGTGACTCACTTTGTAACTTGGGACACAGAGGCACCGTGAGGTCCCCAAGTCTCATCAAGAGCCTCCTGCCGATAGCTCTTCTGTTTTCTTCCCTTTACAAAGCTCAGATATGAATCCGTGGGGAGAGGCAGCCCTTGCCTCCCCATTCCAGTCTTTCCCACAGCTCTTCTCTGACTAAAGGCCCTCACTCAATTCAAGTCCTGCTGGCCCTGTCACAACCCATCCCATACGCTCAGCCACCTATGACTCTTTGGAGGCTCAAGCTGGATCCCCTGCTGCAAACACATCCCCCACTAAAGGTGAGTGAGCCTCCCATATGCATCATGATAGTTAATCCTATGTGTCAATCTGGCTGGACCATGGTGCCCAAGTATTTGGTCAAATATTATTCTGGATGTTTCTGTGAAACGTTTCTTGGATGTGATTTAACACTTAAATTGGTGGACTTTGAGTAAAACAGATTACCCTCTATAATGTAGGTTGGACCTCCTCTAATCAGTTGAGGGCCTTAATGGAACAAAGACTGACCTCCCCCAAGCAGGAAGGAATTCTGCCAGCAGACTGCCTTTGGACTTGGACTGCGACTCTTCTCTGGATCTCCAGCCTCCTGGCCCACCCTGTGGATTTTGGACTTACCAAGTCTCCACAATAGCATGAACCAGCTCCTTAAAATAAATCAATATCTATCCATCTACATATCTATCTATCTATCTATCTATCTATCTATCTATCTATATCTCTAAGCATACACACACACACCGACACACACACACACACAGGCACGCACATACCCTGTTGGTTCTGTTTCTCTGGAAACCCTGACTAACACATGTATCAAGACCCTATAAAATAACCTCTTACTTGAGATGCCCAAGGAAAATAAAGCAATTTTCTTCCTACTTTGATTTTCAATCAGTATTTTATGGAGCCTAAGCTATTGCAGGGAATTGCATTAGGGGCCGAGGGGAAACAAATATGAACATGACACAGACCCTGCTCTTAGGGAGCTCACGAACTGGTTGGGTCACATGGTACCAGCATTTCCCAAAGTGTGATCCACATAATAGTGACCCAGAGATATGCTCCCTAACCAAAGGATTCCTTGGTCTGAGAAGTTTTGGGAACACCACTTGGAGAGATTTTAATTATACGTCCTTGTTTGCTTGGGACAGTTCCAGTTTGCACCAATCGTCTTGGCATCCTTACTAATGGCACCCTTTTCACTCTCTGAGAGTTCTCAGAGATCATAAATTGCATGGTCACCCCGGTTACAATTACATGAGCATTTTAAAGGTGCTGAGTCATCCTGCTTGAAAGAAACCCATTTAACTATGTTAAGCCTGGTGTTTCCCAAATGCATCTGAGAATGGAATCATTTTTTTTACATTAACATCTATTAACATCTCTGAGGATCAATGTTCTGAAGAACATTGACATAGACAGTAGTAACAGTTGAGTAACCTACACACACAGAAAATAATAAGGGCCAGAGGGTCAGAGAAGACTTCCTGAGGGAGGGGGGGTGTGCATTAGGACTTGAGGAATGAGCAAGATTTTAATAGGAAGAAAGAAGGTAGGAAGACACTCCATGTGGTGAAGCAGCATCAGTCAAAGTTAGTTGTCCTAAACATGAGTAAGAAAGTCTTGAAACAGCAACTCTGCCTGAAGAGAAGTTTTCTGTCCTCTTCATTACTTCCATTCTAATGTCCTGTTTGACTCATGGCTGTTAACACAGTCTTACCTCCTCATCAAGGAGGACAACAGAGAGTCCTACCCATGGTGTAGGAACCCAACAAATAGTTGCTGATTGATAGGTTGACTAAACAAGGAAACTGCTGTTGAAATAGTTAAAGTATTTTCACAGCAGTCATCAGCATCCCAGAAGTCTTTCCCCATCAGTCTCAACTTCTCAGGTATCTTTATCTACGTCTAGACTGATGGATCACATTAATCTAACAATGGCCACATCAGCAAGTAGCTGAATCCAGTGCAGTGATTAAAAACCACTAGCTTCGCTCATGCAGTGTAGCAGAGGACCCCTCTCCCCTTGGGATTTGATGCCTGATTCTTGGAGAGTGCAAGGCTGTGAAGAGAAGAGCTCCCCAAATGACAGAGTCCGTCTTTGGCTTTGCCCTAGCTCATTAGAAATTCCTTGAGGGAAGGGATCAGGGCGTAAATGTTTCTAAAATATCACCCACCATTCTAACCTCACATCCAACAGGCACTCAACAGAATATTCTTTAGCATGAAATAAGTAAGTTTTTAATTCATGCAACTGCACTGAGTCTCATTTCCCTCCATCAAAATTAATAATTAATGATTAATTAATTAATGGTTAATGATTTCTGTCCTCATGTGTTCAGTAACTGAGAAATCAGTTGGTGTCCCCATATAACTCTTAGCATTTAGGCAAGATTGATTTGAGAAAGGCCAAAGTCTTCCCCAAGATTTCTGCAAACCCCATCCCTGAGCCCCAAATCCCTGAATTAGTTGCGTTTGGAGAATGTCTTACTTCCCTGAACTCAATCTCTGCATCGTACACAGCATTTATCTGGCTCAGGATTCGGACTAAAATTTCCATTAATTTCCAGACACACCATGTGCACAAGGCACTTGGGTGTGCAGTAGACTTTACTGAGTGTTTGAAGAGGTGGAGATATTTCTATCAGAACAAGATACTCAAGAATTGATATCATTAAGAAAATAATGAAAGTAAGAAAATATTCTTCATTAAGAAAATAATAATAAATATAAAAGAACCTAAGCCATTCTATGTCTTGGACTCCATACTAACTTGTTCTCTCCTTCCTCTCAATCTGTCAGAGGTATCTTGCCCTTTCCTCTATGCAACAAAAAATTAGTTTTTCCAGTTTTGTTATGCAGAGTAGTTCTGCTCTCTTTTGTTACCTAAACTCTGTCCCAGGCCTTCTTTGCTTCTTTGAAGCCCAGAAAGGATCACCTATAAGGGCCAAGGCAGTTGAGTGCCTAGACTAAAGCTTTCCTCTTCCATAGTCTTCAGGGGATGAGAAGGGGTTGGTTGATTCCCAGTTTTCCTTATAACATTGAAGTGAATCAGGAAGCTGTTTTCAGCAACCTCCCAAATTACTGCTTGTATATAATGGTGAACTTTCCTTGGCAAGCTTAATCTCAGTTAGACATTCCCGCTTCCCCTTTGCAATCTTTCCCTTGATCCCAGCATCAGAGATCACAAACTTATTTTGATACAGACCTAAGTTAATTCTGGTCTCTTTTCCATTTTCCTACAGTGGTCCTTTATCCCTCCCAATTTTTGAGCAGATATATATATAATACCTTCCTCTCTGAAGACTTGGTGTCCTAGCTGGGATTCTCTCAGCAGCAGATGCTGAGACAAGGACATTGTCTCAGGTCACTTATTTGGGAGGTAATTCCAGAAAGGGGAGAAGGATTAGGAAGAACGGGACAGGGAAGGAGAAAAAGACAATTTAAAGACACATTGTCAAGGTTGCAGTGATAGGCAGTGAGCACTCTGGTCCACAGGACTTCTGAGAATTAGAGAGAATCCCATGTGAAGTTGTCCATCTGAAGGATGGGAGGTTGGAATATTTGTCCACTGGTTCCCATCCCCCACTGGAAGAGGATTACTCCCAAGGAAAATAATGCCCCTGCATTTCTGGGATGCATTTGCTCATTGCTTGAGCAAGTTCCTCCTGGAGAAGGTCATGGGGTGGAAATCAGTGTGCCCTTGGGATGGAACTAGGCCAGTATGTGTCTGAACTCATCTGGAACTACCCTTCATATTTGCAGCCAATATTGGTGAGTGAACAGGACCTGACAGGTGTCACCAAAATCATATCCTGCACATGGTAAGAGCTCCGTTTGTTAAAAGTCAAAAGGAAGATGCTTAATCACAGTTCACACTTCTTCAGAGGCTCCCGCCAAGACTTCAGAAACTCTACAAGGTTGAAATAAGCTGTCAAGTATAACCATTATATACCCTTGATTCCTGTTGTTGTCATTTGGTCTTTTATCAAATGTTTGTCCCTCCTGTCTTTGGTACACAGTAGGATAGCACTTCTTTGCCACCTGGACTTAAGCATGGTCATATGACTTTGGCCAGTGAAATGTAACAGCAAGTTACATGTGTCACTTCTGGACAGTAGATTTAAAAGACAGTATGTGATTCACTAGCTCTCTTTTCCCTGCCTCTGCAATCACGCATATGTTGAAACAGAGACTTCATAAATCTGGACCCCTGCATAACTAAGAAGCACAGAACCCTCTTGTTGACCCCTGATGGACATATAGCCAATCCGGAAATAAACTGTGTGTTTGAAGGGCTGTAGTATCACCAAACCTATCCGAACTAATGTAGTCCCTGCCTGGAAACAACATGGATGGAGTTTGCCTCTTGTATAATTTAGGGCTAAGATGCTTATAGATGAAGTGGGTATTATTTAGGAAAAAAAGTACATTTAGGGAGTTCTCTGGTGGTCCAGTGGTTAAGACTGCACTTCCACTGCAGGGGGCGCGGGTTCGATCCCTAGTCTGGGAAATAAGATCCTGCATGCTGCAAGGCACGGCCAAAAAATAGGGGAAAAAAAGTACATTTAGAAAAGTCAGCCAATTTCAATAAAACTAAAATCACATTATGCAGCTGAAAGTTAACTAAATTATGTTATCTGCTGCTTTGAATCATTTGAGCCACTATTTTCTTCCATTACCATAAGTGTATCTACCTTCATCCTTATCCCTAGGGAAGCAATGCCCATGGGAAGGACATGGAACATGTAAAAAGTTATATGCCAATCCCCTGAGGAGGAGGGAAGAAAGGAGGAAAGCTTTGTTATCATCATATTGCATATTTTAATATATATCTCCTTTAGTCCACATAACAGCCTCTGAAACCCCACCATACAGACAAGGAAAAGGAGGCTTAGAGGTGACAGGCCTTGCCCGCAGTAACACAGCTAGTTGTCCACTATATCACAATGCCTTTCAACACCAGGCTCCAAACTTTTAATAGCTTAGTTGTGTTTGCTCCAGTTGTATTGATGTACAATTGACATATAACATTGTCTCAGGTGTACAGCATAATGATTTGATACAGATATACATTGTGAAATTATTGCCACAATAAGTTTAGTTAGTATCCATCAGCTTACACAGTTATAAAAAGTTTTTTATCCTTGTGATGAGAACTTTTAAGATCTGCTCTCTTAACAACTTTCAAATATCCAATACTCTATTGTTAACTATAATCTGGCTTAGTTTTTCCTCTTTAAAACACGATGAATATGACCAGAGACTTCTGTAGCTCTGTCTCCTACCGCATCAAGTCTAATCTCCTCTTATCGCTTGCACAGCCCTCAATGCTTAGCTCCTCCAGCTCTAGACCACCAGGAAGAGCCCCTGACTTGTTTCCACCTCTGTAACTCTCTCACCGTGTACCCATCTCTCTCCATCACCTCTATCTATTCAGTACTCCTCATCTATTAAAGCTGCCAGGAGCTGAGAGAGCAACAAACCAGAAATGAAAGAGTTAAGCCCTTAATCAGTTACTGGGATAATATAAGCAAGAAGCTAAAACTAGAAAAATGCCAACTCCCCTGCTCCGTTTTCCCTTATGGAGCAGGGGAACAGTCGAGGTTCAGGTGGACCAGCACAGACATGGGGGTCATCTCACTGTTGAGGCAGAGCCAGATAGAAGGCTCTGGCAGTCTTATGGACCCTGGGACTCAGGAAGAGGGAGAGAGGAGGGCCTATGGTCAGGCCTGAAAAAAATCACACATAGATTTTCAATATGAATCTGGACTCCTAAAAGAGCTTATCGAAATACTTTGCCTGAAGGTCAAACTTTCCATTTTTCAAATGGAAAACCATCTGAAACCAAGAACTTGGAGCAGAGGTCAAGAATCCTTTTTACCTAGAACCACAGGTAAGACACAAGCTGGTCAACGTAAGGAACCAATGCCAGACAGAGATCCAGAGACCAGGGAGCCACGTGGGTGCGTCCCACACCCACCAGAGGACACAGGACCAAGCCTCATCCTGAGGCTAATCCCAAGATGAAAATTGTCTGGATGGATGAGGGACGTGTGACTGCATGCGCCCAACGGGGGCTTTTGAGACTAGTGCTGAATGAGTAAGGAGAGGACTGTGGCCGCCGTGTGCTCTCACTGGGGCTTGGGAGCGGTAGCAGGGCAGAGGGCTGGCAGACGCTGGAAGGCGCTTCCCTAATAACAGTAAAGTCAAGGGCATCTGACCTCCACGGTGAACCTCCTTGTTCATCCATTAAAGACTAAGAGGCCAATGTGGAGCATGGACTGAACAAGACCAGCCCGTCTACACCACCCAATCTGCTTTCCCCACTCAGTGCGCCTACCTTTCCAGCAAACACAGACCACTGGACACATCGACTTCATCGGGAAGCTTCCAGTTTCTGCACACCAGAATCTTTCCTCCCCAGGTGGCTCTCCCTCTACCAGCTCTGGATGATGGCTCTGCCGGAAGCTGGCTGCCCAGGCCTGGTCCCACTGAAGCTAGGGAACCCAACAGTCTGCTTTGCGGTAAACCCACAGGCTGCTGGCCCTGGGCAGAGTACCACAGCCAAAGGGATCCAAACCTCCCACTTCTGCAGTCTCACCCTCCCACTTTCTCCCCGTCCCCCCAAAAAGGGGAAAATCAATTTCAATCAACGTGGAATGTAATATTATCAAATGTCAGCTGCTGAGGTCATGCGCTTTGAAAATTATCTTTGACAGCTTCTGGTCAACTTAATTAAGTGCCCCCCAAAAAGGGGGGAGGGAGGCAAAAATACTCTGATTGCTAGCTGCTATGCCTTTGTGCTTTAGGGCCTCTATTGACAACTCTGAGCAAGATTGCCTTGGGGGTTTTATTGATAGATTCTCGCCTGATATTGGAATGATTCTTGCACAGATAAATCACATTTAGATTTGTTGGTAATTGAGGAGAATTGATTGGTGCAGGAGGGAAAACCCCAAGGGGTGGTCTCCTTGTCCTCACTGCAGGAAGCTCAGAGGAAAGTGGGGAGGGTGTCATCAAAGAGCCGAGAGTCTGCAGGGGACCCAGGCCTCATCGTTTACCTGTCACCTGCCTCCTTCGAACCTTGCTCCACCTTGCTCCCTCCCAAAAGGAGCACGAGATGCAGCCGGCCACGGCCGGGAAAAGGTTTGCTCCAGTCACTTTTTGGAGATGCTGTTTCAGGGGTGTCCTGGGTCATGTGACCATTGCCTCAACCCAAATCTCTCTTCATTCCAAGTCTGACTCTGCCTCTTTGCTGAGAACGCTTCAAGATTTCTGGGCAGGGGCAGAGTTCAACGCCACAGCACGGCCTGTGTGGGCTGGCCCTGCCTGTGCTCAACCTTCTCCCTGCCCCTCCTCTAAACTCTAAGCTTCTTCTAGCAACCTTCTCACCTCCTGGGGCTCAGTTTCTTTGGGGGACAGATTGTGAGGGCTCCTCGGTTGGGACTTCCCAAAATCCAGAGGCTGGAGCAGGTTGGAGCCAAGGGCGTCAAAACCTGTCTGGACAGTGGAACCCTTCTGACAAATCACATCTCACGGGGCGCTCAGCGCTCAACAGGGAGACAAGGGGGGCTGTTCTGTGATCAGCACCCCATCAACGGGGCTATCTCTCTCCCTCATCCCCCCAAGATGGTCCCCTGGGGTTGTCAGTGAATGCAGTTTGAAAACCACTGACCCCATCCAACTCTACGATTTACAGACAGCTAATGCCCAGAGTGGGAAAGTGATCCGTCCAAGGTCTCACAGCCAAGAATAAGATTAGAGTTAGGGCTAGAACCTCAGACTCCTGACTCCCAGACTGGCCCTCACTAACCATTTGCTTTTACCTATGCCCTGCTAACCCTCTCATTTTAAAATCCAGAAACCTGAGGTTCAAAGGCATGATGTGATGTGTCCAAGGTCAACAGAAAGGCCCTGTGTAAAACAAAAGTCAAACTCTGGTGCCCAAGTCCCTGTTAAAGATTCGAAAAACAGCTAACATTCCATTGAGCCCTGTTCCTGCGGCCAAGGACACCTACCACCCTCTGGGTTGGTGCCTTCAAAGCCTGGCGCTTCCTTCTCTGCAGGACCCTGAACACTGGAGGCTTTGGCTCTTCAGGTGCCCAGGTCCTCATCTTTCCACTTCCCCCTGTGTTCTTAGATTCTTCCTTCTCACCAGTTCCTGCCCAGCTTGCGACAGGGAAACGGTAGCAAACAATAAAGTGCTCAAGGAAACTGGGCACAGAAACACAAGCATTTGCCCCGGGAAATCTCCTAACCCCCGAGGTCCCAGCAGAGGAAACGTGGGGAATGTGTGGGTCCAGGAATAGGTCTGCACTGCCCCCAGCAATGGGCAGTGGCTGCCGCTTGTGACAACTGAAGGTGCAGAGAGGGGAGGTTCCAGGTCCACATGGCTCTTCAAACACTGAAGAGGGATTGCAGACTCTTTTTTTTTTTTTTTAATTAATTTGATAGAGCCAGGGGTGCCTACCTAAGATGGGCCTCGAGGCTCTTAGTTGATGATTGGTCACCCTCGCACTTCTGAGCGTGGAGAGAACTGCCCACTGTCAGTCCCAGACTCCAGAATGGCTGGATTGGGAGGGGTTCTCAATCGTCCTCATGAGTCCCTGCAGAAATAGTGACACAGGTGACCAGAGCTGTCTTCAGGACGACCCCAGAGCCACTTCAATGACCAGGCAGACGTCCAATGACTTCATCTGCTCAGACTGTTATAACAAAATCCCATAGACTGGGTGGCTTAAACAGTAGACATTTATTCCTCACAATCCCGGAGGCTGAAAAGTCCAAGATCAAGGTGCTGGCAGATTCGGTTCCTGGTGACACCCTCCTCCTGGTCCCCTTATTGCTGTGTGCTCATCTGGCCTTCCCTCAGTGCATGCACATGGAGAGAGGAAGGGGGGACCTCCTTCTCTTCCTCTTCTTATAAGAGCACTAATCCCATCAAGGGGACCCCACCCTCATGACCTCATCTAAACCCAAAGGCCCCACCTCCAAATACCATCAAATTGGAGGTTAGATCTTCAACAGAGGAATCTGGGGGAAGGACACAGACATTCATCCCATAACAACCAGTGTTTCAGGGATGCAGCCAAAAGTGGAGGAGGTGACAGCTGGAGGCTGATACCAAAGGACAAAAAGCTCAGAAACACACACTCAACCCAGAGCCCTCGGGCCTTCCTCAGTCTCACCTCCTCCTCTACCCCACCCAGTAATCTCACCCCCAATTCAAGGTCCTTTGCTATTTGCAGGGTTGGCTCTCAGAAGAGATAAAGTAGGAGGTGACTGAGTTCACCCTGCAGGGAGCTGTGTGTTCAGTTTCCCTGCCCTGACTCCAAGCTCTTCCAGGGCAACTGCCTAGGGCCATGTAGATGATGCCCGGCACCAGGGTACCCGGAGGAGGGAGCGCAAATGGGAGCGGATATCAGCACATGTTCTGCCAGCTTAGGTCCAACTGAGCACCCTGATGACTGGCTACACCAGTGCCAAGCAAGGGGTCCCTTATCCAGTGGGTGGCCCCAGGGGGTACTTTTATCACAAAAGCTCCCCATGAGTTAGCTTTGGCCCCTGATTTGACACAGGTCTCCCTCACACACCCTGAAGAAGGCCCCTCCTCCAGGGGGCACCCCTTGGCCTCCTGGACCCCGCCTGTCCCCTCCCAGCTGGCCCCCCACCTGGAGCTATTCTTTTCTCTTCGTCACTCTGCTCTTCCATGGCTCCCCGAGCTAGACAGTTGGTAAAAACGCACATGTGAAGATGTCTTAATATTAAATATAATTAGATATTATACCACATGCAGGGCTGTATGATTAGTGAAATATATGATCATTAGTTATTAGATTAATGTGTCTACTTGTGTAACTGAAAGCCATTTGCAAGCCGAAATGAAATAGCTCAATTTGCTGTAATTGACTGATCTCCCAGAGAGAGAGTTGTACATTTGCTTATGTACAAGGCGATTTCTTCAGATGTCGCCCCAGATGCAAGACAAAGAGCGAGCTCTCTCTGTGCCCCAAACCGCAGGGTTAGCTCTGCCACTAACTAGCTGGGCAGCAGTGACCAGGTCACCCACAGATGCATCAGAGGTTCCCACTGAATAGAAGTGCCAGGGTTGAGTTCCAGTTTCTTTCTGCTGAACGTTTACCTTAGCCTAACTTCTCCAATTGCCCCCAAGGGGACATTGGCGTCCTGCTGGTCAAAGACAAATTGAGCTGCCTGGTAGACATTTTACCCCTGCACCCGGCCCGTTTTTCTTCCTGTTCGTGTATATATTGGTTTCCAGGACGACCGAGCTGCAACTAACTAATGAAAATGATTGCAAAGCACTCTGCAAATAGAAGATAGAATTGGAATAGTTATTATTGTGGTTATGGTCTAATAATAACCAGATGCTAAGGAGGGCAGCAAAAGATTAAATTAAAAATAGGCAAGCTGTTAGGTACACAGAGCTGGCTCAAGGGCACACGGCCTGCTGCCCCATCCTCCCTTCCCCACCCTGACAGGCAGGAACTTCCTGGCTTTGTAGGTGAGGCAAGGCTTCTTCTTCCACCAGGAACATAGGCAGCTGAGCATTAGTAAATGGGCCATAAGTCGGGGAGTCCTCTGCCTTCGCTGGCAAGAAAGGGAGGAGTAATAAATGGGAAATGAATGATTATATGAGGCTGAACGTCTGTCTTTTTAAAATTCCTCCATAGCTCATCTGATCCTCACAACTTCTTTTTGAATAAGTGATTTAGGTGGTAATTCACCCCATTGTACAGGTAAGAAAATTGAGTCAGAGAAAAGCACAAATGTAGGATCTTGGGGAAATTGTTTTCCTCTCTGGATGACAGTTTTCTCAGGAGGAATACGATATGTTCACACTTCTGATTTTTATCATCACAGCCAGAAGAGTTAGTATCCTAATTTCTCTTCTAAAGATGTTTTCCCTTTTGTAAAGTGTTTAGTAATCAGTGTCTTGAAAAACTCCTTAAGAGACTTTAACTGGAGGTTTCACTTGCAATTTTATTTATGAATCGTGCAATCAATCAAATTAACAAGTATTTATTGAAAATCTAATAGAGCTGAGTACGATGTTACAGAAGAGCAGAAAACAGAAGTTTAGGATGTGGCCCCTGTCTGCAGGGAGTTTTGCCTCTACAACGCCCAAGAGGAGCTTCGCAAAGACTCAAAGGAGAATGTGTCAGATGCCCAGCAGAAGGTGAGGGCCTTCAGTGCCCTGGAATCTCTTCAAATGAGAGGCCATCACTATAGGCAAAAGAAGTCAGGAAAGATTCTGAGAAAGCTGGGCAGGTGGAAGGCTTGCAAGGCTTAAAATGTCATGAGCACTACACTTAAGACTTGTGCCATGTGCCGCCCCCCTTCCCTCTCCTTGCCTCATTTTCTCCACGGCACTTTGCACCATCTGACATCCTAACCTTTTTATTTATCCGTCTTGTTTTTCTCCCCAACTAGAAATGTAAGCTCCACAGGGCTGAGATTTGGGGCTGTTTTGCTCACTGCTGAATCCTCAGAGCCTGGTACTTGGTAGATGCTCAATAAAAGGTTGTTGAATGACTGAGTGAATGGAATCTCCCCAGTATCGTCCTTCGCATTCCCACTATCCAGCCCTTCATCATTTTTTTTGCCCAGACAACTGCAGCAACCTCCAAACAAGCTCCTCTTTCAACAAGTCCTGGACCATTCACTTGCCCTTGACTTGTATTCTTATTTGTTAATATTTTTTGACGTTCTGTTCCTCAAGTTCATACCAACTTCCTTAAGAGCAAGGTATAGTCTCATTCAACTAACATTCCTTATGCCCAAATGGTGATGCCATAGAGAAGAGAGGTGTACAAGGTGAGAGAGAGTTAGGGAAAGAAAGGGCAGCAGGATGATCCAGGCTGAGACACCATCGTGGGCAGAGACCATCACGAGCTGAACCCTCAGGGGACTGCAGGGTGCCCTGAAGGGCTGAGAAGGTGGCACGTAGACGTGAGAGCTGAGCCCGGTCTGGTGCACAGGTGTGCCAGACTGTGAAGCACCACTGGGCTTAGCAAGCCCAACGCTAGCCTTTGGCTATTTTTTCATTTTTAATTTTTTCATTGAGAGCAGCATGCAGTTTGATCCGTTTGACCCAGGCTTTGGGAGGTGAAGGGGAGGCATGAAGGTGACTTGAGAGTAAACGGGATGAAAGAACTCACTGAAGGTTGGAGGAGGGCCACAGGGCCAAGAAGGATTTTTATGGTTTCTTGTTTTGATGGGAAAGGATTGAACTCTTCATATTGCCAAAGGGGAGGAAATGATACTGACAACCGCTACTTACCCCACTCCCTATCCCACTACAAAACTTGCCCTTGACCCCTAAGGGAAATGAAATAAACACATTCCAGTCCCATATTCACTTCACATCGAAAGCCTGTGCCCTGTCTGCCTAGGTAAGGGGAGACCAGGCCCAAACCTTTCTTTTCCTGACTCGAATGTGCTTTCAGTCTCAAGAACTCGAGAATAAGCAGAGAAAAGAATCCAGACATTGCTCTTCTGCAGGTTTTATTTGAAGACTAACTGTATCAGTGAAGATGTTTGGGGTAACAGAGAACCAAATTACTTGTTTTTCAGAGAAGAAAACTTTTCCCAGAAGCACCCATCAGACCCCCACCTTGGCCAGACTGGAGGGTGCAGCCATCCTAGTCTATATATATATATATATATATATATATATACACATGTTTATTGATATATAAAGTATATTTCAGCTAATTAACAAGGTTATAAGTGGCAACCATTTGAATCATCTTCTCTCATGGGAATTCAGCACTGGAATACTGGTAGCGGTAGTGCAGTGCCTTAAGTAACCTCTCAGAGCTGAGCCGCCCAGTTTCCCTTCCAGCTGCCCACTGACGTGGGGTGGGCCTTGGGCAAGTTAGTTAATTTCTCTGCACCTCAATTTCCCCATCTGAGAAAAGGGATAAAATTGTGTCTTTTCCAAACTGTTGCTGTGAAAATCAAATAAGTTAAATTGTATAAAGCATTTAGAACAAAACATGGATAGATTTGCTAAATGTTAGCTATTATTACCATTTATTGAATCCCTATAATAAACTAGGAACTTTAAATGCATTGTCTATAATTCTTAAGATAACCCTGCAAAGTAGATACCCTTATGTCCATTTTAGAGATGAGAAAACGACGGATCAGAGAAATTATGTAACTTATCAAAGGCCATGAAGACAGAAAGCAGCGGAGCAGGGGTTCGAACCTGTCTGAGTCCAAAGCCCACCTTTTTCTGAGAAGCTATATTCTCTCTTGTAGCCAAAGATGTGACAAAGTTCAGCCACAGGCTTTACCCCACAGAATTTCCCTCTGCCTTTTCTGCAGCCCACAGCCTCAGATGGAGAATGTCAGGGGCCTGAGAAGCCACATCTGCCTTTGATGGACCATGAAAGCCAGGCCTCTGCAGCCATGTGACTCATTACCAGCCTCCTAACAGGACACCCAGACACAATCTTCCTCCCAGTTCCTGCCCTGTTCCTCATGGGGTGTGGTTTCTGGCCCTTCGCCATCCTTGCCAATCTTCCTGCATGCCATAGATAACGTGGCTTCTTCTGCCAGCATCCTCTTTTTTGAAAAGGTCTTTTGTGAACCATGGATTGTATCACATCGAGCTCTTAGATCTCAGAATCTGAAGTAGTCTCAGGCTATGTGTGTCTGGATCTATGTATGTGCACAAGAGCCACGCCTACTTCCAAAAGGGATTTCTGGGGAGTGGTCAGATTCTTAGGTACTCCCAGCACACTCGCGCACGTGCGTGCACACACCACACACACACACACACACAGAGCCCACATCCCCATCATCTCCTCTCCTTCTGCCCAAATTCTAAACAATCATTAAAGTTCAGCTCAAACCCACCTC
The DNA here is from genome assembly GCF_937001465.1 of Orcinus orca. NCBI lineage: Eukaryota > Metazoa > Chordata > Mammalia > Artiodactyla > Delphinidae > Orcinus > Orcinus orca. The sequence continues at coordinate 25,891,168 of NC_064573.1, forward strand.
TTCCAGCAAATGGCCTAGTCCCACTCCAGATCAGGGCCCTGCCTGTGTCACCCTGTCCCTCCACAAGGGCACAGACCATGCCTGACTCCTTGGTCCAGACTGGCAACGTCTGTCCTCTCCCATGCCCCGTCTAGAAGTGAATGTTTGTAAAACACTACATTTTTCTCAGGCTTTCTCTATATGCAAAGTAAGTAGAAGGAGCTGAGATGTCAAAAACAAAACAAAACCTTTTAATATAATGGATACCAATTAAAAAGCAAAATGAAAGCAAGATATAATATACTTGAGCCCCAGGTCAGAACTTTCACCAAGCAGGCCCAGCAAACACCTCCAAGCTAAGCCATGGGGCAGCACTTCCAGGGCACAGGGGAGACCTTTTTTCCGGGTGAAGCCCAACTACAGTCCCCCTGAGAGCCGAGCCCAGTGCCTGACTACCCCAGCATGGGGGTGTGGGGGTGTGGGCGGGCTTCCAGGGTCAACCATTCCCACCGTGTGCTGACAGTTCATACTCTTCTGAAAACTCACACTCAACACCTTGAGCAATTAGTACAACAGCCCTGGGAGGTGAACATAACAAATGTATAACAATAAGTAGTGTATATATATATATATATATATATATATATTTATAAGAATAAATTATATATGTATATATATGTATCAGGTACCCTCCATGCGCCGAGCATGGTGCCAGGCATTTCATTAATCCTCACGACTACAGGAATATTATCCCAATGGCACAGCTGAGGAAAATAGGAAACTGCAGTATAGAATGCTTAAGTAACTAGCTCAAGGTCAAACAGCTAGAAGTGTGGAGCAGGGAATAAACCCAAGCAACCTAACCTAGGGCCCCAATAAGCTCTCACGGTGGGAACGGGAGATCTCACCCAGGATTCCCAGATCCCTGTGGAGTACAGTTTACATCATATTCTTCTGCCACCAGACACATTTCAGTGTTCTTAAAAAGCTGGATGTCGTTGTTCTGCAAAGATGGCCTTTGATAGCTTCTTACCTCTCTCCATCCCTACACATCCAGTTGCCTGCCTTCGCTGCCTGTTGCCATTATGCATTCTATACTCATCCTGCCCACAAACTCCCCTTGACATTGACAGGAACGCATGCAGCATCCCCAACAAACACTGCAGTGCAGCACCGTCCGCCGATGAAGGGAGGCCTGGGCCCACACAAGGGTGCCCAGGAAGCTAGAGCTGGGCCGGGAGCGTGCTGGCCATCCCCGCCTGCCGCTAAGCCTTTAAAACTCCACAATGTAATTTCTGGTGGTTTTTCATTTTGGCAGAGATAAAGATATCTCCGTGAGTCCATGCATCCAACCATTTATATACATGTTGGCCACGGCAACTAAGAAAGCCATTCAAATTGCATGGAAATGAACAGAGCTGAACAATAAGCTAAAACACGCCTAGAGCAAGTTTAGCAATAAACAGGTTTTTAACTTTTTCCCCTTCCATCTCTTGTGTCTTTCTCTGATGGATGATGTGACAGAGGAAAACGGCTCCATAAATTCCAAATTCTGAATACTATATCAGTGACTGGCAGCTGGGTGCTGGGAGACAGTCCCCACTCTTCCAGGGGCAGCACTTTTATAAGGATTCTGTGACCCAGCTCTGCTCTTCCTGAGGTCGTGGACCGGCAGTGAGACCACATGCCATCACACTGGCCCTCGAGGGCAGCATTTGAATCCCTGGTTCTGGGAAAATGGGGTTCAGAAATCAAGGGATCCCGCTGAAGGTCACACAGGTGCAGAGATGAGTTTGAAGTACCAGTGAAATCTTTTGGGTCTCATCCATCCCAGAAGTAGCAGCTGTTTCCCCGTTTTGCCTATGAGAAAATTGAGTTTCAGGACCATTAAGTAGCTTGGATAAAGTCACACCGCCAGCATGTGGCAGAGGTGGGATTAGAACTCTAGTTGGTTTGCATCCAGAATTCACATTTTTTTGCAGCAGAATGGAGCCTCCCAAACTTTTTTACACATACACAAAAATAGTAATATTTGGGGCTTCCCTGGTGGCGCAGTGGTTGAGAGTCTGCCTGCCGATGCAGAGGACACGGGTTCGTGCCCCGGTCTGGGAAGATCCCACGTGCCGCGGAGCGGCTGGGCCCGTGAGCCCTGGCTGCTGAGCCTGAGCTTCCGGAGCCTGTGCTCCACAACGGGAGAGGCCACAACAGTGAGAGGCCCACGTACCACAAAAAAAAAAAAAAATAGTAATATTTGTGCTGCATAACAGAATGAACTGGAGGGGATTTGAGAGTCTTTCTATGGAACTTGGTGGAAATTTTTTATTACCTTTTGTTTATATTATATAATTACAATAAGAAAAATAAGTATTGGGGAAGATATTAAAGATTGAATATGCATAAAAGTTTCAAATAATATATTTTCATATTTGTAATGAGAAAGCTAGATTCTGCGAACATAATGTTTTCATATCAAGTTTCATGTTTGAAATGGCTACACACAGTTCCTGATCAATACTTCTTAATGATGGTCTCTTCAAATTCTCAATAACGGCAACTCACCAGAAACTTTGTTCACACAGTTAAGTAATAAAAATTTTAAATCATTTTTTTACAGATAAGAAATTTACCACAGTTGAAATTATATTTTTAGAATGTAACAGCTTTTCCTTTTCTTTCATTGACAATTACATTGTCGGAATTTCTTGTGATACTACGTTTGGGTTTCTAAGTGAACTGAACTTTTGCATATCAAATGTTTCAATAGAATGATGAAAACTGATTGGAGGGATGCAGATGCAGCCACCCAGCAGTTGGCTTGGGCTTTCCTGAAAGGGCTCATCCCCTGCAATGGAAGAGAGAATCCTGTGAATGTAAAGTAGAGGTTCAGGACTTACTTGTCGCTGTCCCCTCCAAGAACACCACCCAGCGTGCCCCGCACAACTTGTGCTATGCCCCATGCTCCTTGGGTGCCTGGAACACAAATCCTCCAGCAGCTTCCATGCCCCTGCACACAGTGAATAACTGTTTGCAGGAGACATGTAGGAAGCCGAGCAACTCTTGGCTGCACTCGGCAACCCTGGAGGCCAGTGCATGTACGGTGCATGGGTGTTGTGCTTGCCACAGGTGAGGACCACAGGAGGGCCCTTGGGAAACTGTTCCCCTCGGCTGTGCTCAGAGGAGTCTCCACCAGGCTGCTTGCAGCCAGTGCTGATAGTTCCAGGGTCTCTGAGGATCCCAGTAGCCTCCAGGGCTGAAAGTATCGCTATATCTCCACCTAGGTACAAACCATTTTTGGCTGGCTACTTGGGAAGTTTAGCTCTAAATTACACTCCCTACCATAATTGTTGAATATGGTGAGTAATAATTTGAAGTAATAACTGACGTTTCTTCTCCCAGTGTTTTTTGCATCTCACCTTTCTTTGCCACTTGGGCAGCTTTCCAGATACTCTGCCTTCCAGGGAGGATGGGGACAGTCAGGAACATGGTGCCAATGCCCAGCTTAGAATTTCAGGGCATGCTTTTGAATGTCCTTAGCAGAAATGGAGGTGTGAAAGCAAAGGGTTTTGTGAGACAGCATTTGTGGTAGTTAAAAAGGGGGCTTGGAAGTCTCAAACCATAGGTTTTAAAAACAAGATAGAGAAGAATACAAAGTGAGTATGGTATTCTCTTCCCCAACTGCCCCCCAGTCTAGGCTCAGAGGTGGGGAAGATCAGCCAGCAAGACAGAGAAGAATCAAAGGACGTGGGACTGGGGTTTAAATGGGTCCCTGATGTGGAGCCCAGCAGCATTGACCCCTGGAGATGCAGGGTAAAAAGGGACTGCATCATGATCAAAACCCTGACTACACATCTCAGATGGACACAGGAAAATCTGAGAGCTAGCGAGAATGTTGTCTGCCTTCCAGAATGTAGCCCAGGAGACCAGGTGTCCTCATACAGCATGGTGCCTGAGCAGAAGCCCAGCAATGGCTGAGAGTGAATGTCTAAGATCAGTCTTAGGAGCCTGTTCATCCCAGTGTACTGTGGGGAAAGCCACCGGCATTCCCAAGCTTCCCCCAAAGAGATGTAGACGTGGCCAGAGAGCAGCTGGAAAAAAGGCAAAGAGGCTTCGCATTTGGGACAAGGAGAAAACAACAACGTTGACCTAGAAGCCACAGTGGGGTCATGTGCTACAGGTGCATCAGGGGCAGCGGCCAATACCCCAAAACCCACAACAGAGTCCACAAGGTATCCTTCCTCATGGCCCCCAGAAATGTAGATTACCACAGGAAGAAGAGAGCAAAACAGAGGTTAAATCCCAAACTGACCATGTTTAAATGAGAAGTGACCGATTGTCTTGAATTGGTAAGTTTGTTTTCCACCTTTGGAAGAAATGAGAGGTAGAGAACTAAGGTTGAGTTCAGTTATAAAGAAAAATAGAGAGTTACACTTTCATACGTCTAAGATTATGACGGTATAAATAATTCATACCTATTGCAGAATTTATAAATGAATTCATAACCATTCACTTTTGAGTATAACCAAGATGTATAACAGGCAAATCCTCCATTTATGAAACAAACCCTGATGGAATCTCAATGGGCAAAAGAGGTGGATATTCACTTTATAAAATGATTCACCACTTTACAAGACCTGTTACCTCCAATGTCCTTTAATTGGCCAGACACCTTAATGCAGTTAAAATAGAATCTGACTTTGTAAAACCCATTTTTCTGGGTGATCGTCAGCCTTGTGTTGAAGAAATCTGCATTGATTTGCTTAATCCGAACCTCAGTCTGGTGCACTCACACTTGGACTCTGAAGAAGGAAGGAAGTGTTGGCCTCAGTGAGTAGATACAACTGAAGGCCATGTTCATGCTGGACTCAGGGTCAAATGACTTGAGCTCTAGTCTCTCTCTGCTGTGTCACCAACCAGCTGTGGAACCCTCCCCAGGCCCTTCTCCTCCCTGGGCTTCTTTTAGAAGGCAAGAGGATCAGATTCCAATGGCCTTATGGTTTCTCTTAGCACTGACTGTGTGGCTCTGTATTTATGAATGCCTTGGGCTACAGACTGACCCATGGGTGCTCTTGTAGGTAAGAATATAGAGCTTAAAAGCATGATACAGTATTTGTTTTTCTCTTTCTGACTAACTTCACTCTATATGACAGACTCTAGGTCCATCCACCTCACTACAAATAACTCAATTTTGTTTCTTTTTATGGCTGAGTAATATTCCATTGTATATATGTGCCACATCTTCTTTATCCATTCATCCGATGATGGACACTTAGGTTGCTTCCATATCCTGGCTGTATGCTAACACATATATATGGAATCTAAGAAAAAAAAAAAGTCATGAAGAACCTAGTGGTAAGACGGGAATAAAGACACATACCTACTAGAGTATGGACTTGAGGATATGGGGAGGGGGAAGGGTAGGCTGTGACAAAGTGAGAGAGTGGCATGGACATATATACACTACCAAACGTAAAATAGATAGCTAGTGGGAAGCAGCCGCATAGCACAGGGAGATCAGCTCAGTGCTTTGTGACCACCTAGAGGGGTGGGATAGGGAGGGTGAGAGGGAGGGAGATGCAAGAGGGAAGAGATATGGGAACATAATGTATATGTGTAACTGATTCACTTTGTTATAAAGCAGAAACTAACACCCCATTGTAAAGCAATTATGCTGCAATAAAGATGTAAAAAAAAAAAAGCACGATACATATTATGACCATGTCTGAGACTACGTTTACATGCTAAGTAGTATCTAATGGGGTATGGATTGAGTGCCCACTGTATACCAGACCCGACTAAGAACCGTTACGGAAACAAAGGAATGCCCCCTTCCCAGCCCTGGGAAGAAGATACTCCTTAGAGGAAGAAAGAAGAACAAAAAGACACAGCAAAATTGACTGCCCGTGGGTCCGAGGGAGGCAGGTCTCCCTGTGAGCTGCAGCTGTCAGGAGGAGAAAGATGAGCAGGGTTCTGCAGCATAGGCGGAATCGCTAGAGAGAAAAGAGGTCATTCTAAGTGGTGCAGAAGTGGGGACACTGTTTCTCAATCTTTGATTCAGCCTATGGAAGCCACAGCCGTGTGACAAGCACAGTGAGCAAAACTAGTGATGAATGATGGGCAGTGACAGACTGGGACAAGGGAATGGAGTGGGTGGTGGAAATTTTTCAATTCTCAGACATATGTAAGGCTTTTGCTCTCTGTTCCTCTGTTTTCTCCTTTCTCATCCACCCATGGTGTGGTGGTGACTATCTCCACAGCAGCTGTGGGTGGTAAATTCCATGAATTCTCTTTTACAAAGGAAGAAACTCAAGCCTAGGTCTTACCATTAAGGAAAACTCTTCCACTCCCTTAGACAAGATAGACTCCCCATGTTTTGGTTTTATCTTTAATTTGTACCTTGTTGTTTCCAAAAAAAGTATTTGAGGAGCTGAAAATAAAAGCCATAGTTAAAATAAGAACGTTAAAACAGAAAATATCAAATCAGGAACCATAGATATTAGGGGAAATAAGAAAAGCCAAACCGAGGTTAACTTGGGCCACTGAACTACATTTAGCTGTGAACTTCCTAGAAGCCAAAGAGAAGAGGGAAAGTGATTCTATAGTATAGCTAATAAAAGTAAATATATTAACTATTTAGAATAGACGCACTCTTCCTAAACGCTCAGAAACTGTGACAGGATTTTGAGGGTATGATGGAGGAATTTCAAGAAACTCCCCTTGGTTGCCTCAGTAAGTGGAATATATAGTAAAGTAATTCGTATAATATTTATCAGGCACTCACTGCTATATGGATACCTTACTAAGCTCTGGATGGAATTAAGAGAGCTGAGACACAATCCTTCTCCACCTCAAGCTTTTAACCTAATAGAGGAGATGTAACATGTAGTCAAATAAGTATTTATGCAACAACAAATATTTATTTAAGGTCTGTTGTGCTTTTTTTCACATAGTAGACATAGTTTCCACAAAAGAGGCAGATTTTTAAAAATTTCTCCAAGGTCGAGAGAAGGGTTTTAACAGAGATATATGTGGATACATCTTTTAAAAGATATGTCCACACAAAAGAAGATCAAGCTATATGAGATTACATATTAATTAGCTTGATTGTAGAAGTCATTTCACTCTAGATGTATATAGAATCATCATTTTGGAAAGAATTTTTTAATAAAAGGTCAACACTGAAAAAAAGGAAAAATCTTTAAAAACAAGTGAAAAAATAAAAAATAAATCGATACCACACACACAACAAGAACTCAGCTTCTATCTCTTTCTCATGAAAATATAGAATACGGGTTTAGGTTAGAAATATGTTAGCTGCAAGCAAGAGGAACCTTGACTAGAGAGTGCTTTCCAAACTGTAATGAGAGTGTAACTCACCTGGGGATTGCAGTTAAAATGCAGGTTCTTCTCGGGTGAACCTGAAAGTCCTCATTTCTAACAAGCTCCCTGGTACACAAGCAGCATCTTGAGTGGTGAGGGACTAGGCAGATGGTGACTGAGGCTCTATTTGCCTAATCGTCACACTCTTCTGAGACGAGCATTCCAGACAAAGGCAGCCAGGGCTGTGTGGAAGCCGAGTGATGCCACCGTTGGGGAGCCATTCTTTTCCCTTCTCTCACTCTACCATCTTTTTTTTTTTTTTTTTTTTAATTTTCATCCTCATGCTTGTTGCCTCATGTTGCAATATGGCTGTTCTTCTGTGTATTGTGTCTGTTTCACATCTGAAGAAGGACAGAGTCGCCTCTATAATCAGGAAGACATAAGATTCCCAGAAATTACCTCACCCCACCCCCACCAAAGCTTAAATCTAACTGGCCTGAAGATGTCACATGGCCACCTCTAGCTGTAAGGGAGTACGGGAGGGAGTACGGTTTTAGCTGATCATCACCCTGAACAAAATTGGGCATTGTTAGTAAGGAAGAAGAGGTGAATAGCTATCAGATAGGCAATGATAGTGTCATAGCATTGTTCACCTAAAACAACAAAACAGCCGGTTATTTTACGAGCAAAACAGGTTTATTCAGGAGCAGCAAAGATTGCAATTCGGGACATGCAACTATGGTGAACCATGTGCAAGTCTGGTAAAGCAAAGGAGAGGAAACTCTTTTACAGAGGAGAAGGGGAAGTTGGGAGGGGCTGTTATAAACAAAAAGTCCATTGAAGGAAACTGGGAGTTCAAAGTAGAGTGGCTTTTCTTTGACTGAGTTGTGCCAGTCTCTCATTGGCTGATCTGTTGCTGGGGGGAAATCTTTCTTTCTCCTGCTGGGGATAGTGAAATAGTCACTTCCTGCTGGAGATGCAAGGTAGTCTCTTCCTGTTGGGATCTGTATTGATGTCAAGCGGTAAGTGCATAAGAACTCCCCCTTCTGGCCTCTTGACTCCATGTTAGTGAGGTTTCCCTTTATTAATTTTCACAGCATAGAGATACTTATTTTCCCCATAAGCATTCTTTGAGCACCTAATATGCACTGAGTTCTCCAGGAAGCCCCTTCACAGTGAGACGTATTGACATGTCTTGTTCTACCCATTTCACAGATAGGGAAATGAGGCTCCGAGGACTGAGATTTCCATCTTGGCATCACATGTCTGGTCAATGGAAGAGTTAGGTCTGGGATTCCTGGATCCTGGCCATTTTATGAGCATGTATGTGTATGTTTAAAAATAATGGTGTATTTAGTTGAATAAGTTGAGGCTTACGCGTCATCCTTTTGGGAAACTTAAAATGAAAGTCACCTCTGAAGTAAGCCAAGGGCCCAGCACTAAGAGGAACCCTTTGTAAGTGTTGGAGAAGGAGGGATTCGCAAGCAGTAAATAGCAGGGGTTGATGGAGTACAACTCATGACAGGCAAATTTAACTGCTCTTTTTGTAATCTATAGAAATGCCAGATGAAGAGATAAAAGGAAAGCAGTGAATATAATAGCTCTCAATTTTACAAAAGTGCTTAGGAATAGTGACTTGGGTGAGGTTCTGGGGGAAAAATTAATAATAACAATTCAAATGGGCCTGGGAGGGGGTCCTGGCCTGAGGCTGGGAAGCAAGGAATCTCACTGCCCTCAGAGGGTGTGGGAAAGTGAGCTGGGGATCAGGTGCTGGGAGGAGGCTGCACGGCAGGGGCCCCCATGCACTGCCCGGAGCCTGCAAGTCAACTGAGGCGAGTCAAAGTTTGACAAATCCTCACGAGCCAGAGTGTGGCCCTGGGAGGAGCAGCAGGGGCAAGGCTGGAGCTGGCAAGAAATGCAAAATCTCAGGCCCCACCCCAGCCAGGCTGCAGGAGCATCTGCAGGCGACAAGCATCCCAGGGAAGTCATATACACACGGACATTCCAGAAACACTGCTTTAAACACTGCCAGGTTGGAGGGCACCACAACCCTCTGATCAGGTGCCGTCTCCCTCACCTTCACCCCACCCCTCAGCCACGCCCCCCAGACACGCTGCTCCAGAGTTCACCTTCCTGCTCTCTGACACCAAACTATTGCCTCTCTCCCCTAGTGCCAGCTTGTTCCCCTGGAAAGTCTCAGCCAGGCTAAGTTAGAAACACCATGGGGATGTTTGTCTTTTTAAAATGAGTCAGTTAATGATACTCTACTGGTGGGATGTCAGGCCCCGTAATACTAGATGTATGGGCAGAGGACCCCGCCCTGAGATCAAGGATAGAAACTTGAATTGAGTGCCCGCCCCTCCCCACCCCCACTCCAGGTACTAAGACATACTTTGTCTCATTTATTCCTCACAATCCTGGAGGTGTTGTTATCCTCCTTTTAGGGCGAAAATGACACTCAGAAAGGTTAACTTGTCTGAGGTTACACAACCAGGAGGGACAGAATCAAGCCTGCTTACCTGCTGTCTTCCAAAGTCAAGACCTTCCCCCAGCATCCTTCCACCTCACTCCCTCTGCCTACCTGTGTGGATCACCTTGCCGAGCCCTCATCAGGCCCACATCTGAATGACTGCAGTTGAGGGTGACTGTGAGGGACTCTGTCCATTGAGCCTCCAAACCTCATCTACACCAACTTCTATGATGGCTCAGAGGTTTGAGGAAGAAGAGCTAGGGATAGAGAGACAGAAAAGAAAAGAAAGTACATGAACCCACCAGGCACTTAATATGTTATTTAGATCCGACTTCTTTCCGAAAACAATTTAAGTAAACTTAGCAGAAAACTCATATATATTAGTCCCTTTATAATACTAATTAATAAGAGTGCCACATAATAAGGGGAAAAGATAATTTCACAGAGACCCAGGGAAAAGACAGCTGCTCCCACCAATCACAAACTTAGCTTTAGTTTCTCTGATAGTTGAGGCAAACAAGTATGATGGCATTTTCTAATAAAAGTGAGTGTGATCAGGAAAGGCCCACCTTTTTCTTAGCACTTATAGGAAGGCATCTTATGAAACTGACAGATACCCCTAACTGGGAAGGAGTGGAAAAAAATTATCTGTGACCTGGAGAAGCAAAATGTTTGGGTAAGGTGCCCCTAAATGAGATTCGACTTCGAAAGGCTTAAGCATTAACACAGGAAGGAAAAATTAATCATAAAGACAGAGATGGATTCAATAAGTGGGGGGGACCTCAAAAGTGCGGATCTGCTGAGACAGAAGCAGCCCCAGAGCAGAGCACAAATTAGATGAGCTTGCAATGGGAAGTGGCAGAGAAATAAATAAAAAAGGCAAGATGATTTGGGCATGTGCAGGGCCCATAACACAAAGCCAGGAGGAAATGGTCTCTGGTGGTGAGATGGAGCCTGGGAGATTGCAACCAGCTGTGGGCATCTCATTAACCGACAGAGGTAGGCAAAGTGGAGAGAGTGCAGGGAAGGGCACCAGGCATGATTAGGTAGCAGGAGAGATTAATTTACGAGGAAAGATTAAAAACTAAAATAGGCTTGCTGGGCTCTAGGAAGGCTGGCTCCCAGCGTAGAGGGGTGAGGGAGGCACTAAGGAAGGTAGCAAAGCCAGGGGAGGAGGCCTAGCCTGGACCAGGCCCATGAAGGGACGAATGGGCCAGGGGTAGGGAGAGATGGTGGAAACACCCACCTAAGGAGACCTCAGTCAAAATTAGAAACTCAGATGAAGTTGCCATTTTTAGCTGCCATGTACAGAAGCTGCAGAGCCACGAGTTCTGCACAAAGAGCCGTCAACACATCCTCTCCATCCCACTCTTACTGTGATCAACGGGGCTTAGTTTTAAGATGGAGTGGATGGGGCGGGGGCTTAGTTCATTCATTCAACATTGTTGGGCATCTACCATGTGCTAGGGATTGTGCTAAGCATTGAGGAGACACATATAAGACACAGTCCCTCTAAGTGAGAGAGTGGCATGCACATACGTACACTACCAAATGTAAAATAGATAGCTAGTGGGAAGCAGCCGCATAGCACAGGGAGATCAGCTGGGTGCTTTGTGACCACCTAAAGGGGTGGGATAGGGAGGGGGGAAGGGAGACGCAAGAGGGAGGAGATATGGGGATATATGTATATGTACAGCTGATTCACTTTGTTATAAAGCAGAAACTAACACACCATTGGAAAGCAATTATACTCCAATAAAGATGTTAAAAAAAAAAAAGACAGTCCCTGATCTCAAGGCACTTGAGAGTGCAGCTTATTCAATTCTTACAAGTCAGTGTAATAAGTACTTCTATTTGAAAAAACATAAACAGAGAGCACTGGAAACCAGACCGAGAAGCCAAAGGAATACTTCTCAGAAGAGGCTGCGTGTGAACCAAGTTTGGAGGGAAGATAGGCGTTAGCTAGCTAAGGCAGTGGGTGGATGGATGGATGAGTTATCCGGCAGAAGGGATAGTAAGTGCAAAGATGTGGTCTGAAACAGCATAACATGTTCAAGGAAATTAAAAAATTCAAATTTGCCTGGAGAAAGGGGGTAGGAAGGTAAAGAGAAGAAGCTTAATGTATTAGGCAAGGGCCCGATCATGAAAGAACTTGGATGCGTGAAGCTCAGAAATTTGAACCTCAAACTGGAAGCTCTGTGGAGTCAGCAACCAGAGGCTTTTAAGAAGCAGCATGGCAAAATCAAGTGTAATTTTGTAACGATCACTCTGATGTCAGTGGAAACATGTACCCACAGGGAAGGATAGTCAGGAGACAAGGAAATCAATTTGAGGACTATTTCCATGATCCAGGTAGGAATCTACAAGAGGCTGAACTAAGGCAGTGATGGCAGAGACACAGAGGCTGCAGACCTTTCTAAACGCTTGGCAAGGGGAGCTGGGCAGGAAGATAGAGACTAGTAAATAAGGTCTTGGCATGGGTTCCTGGCTGGGTGGTGGTGTTCATACCTGAGGTAGGCAATGGTCACACAGGTTTCAGGGAGAAGTAAGAGCTCTATTCAGACAAGTTGGGCTTGATAGGAGTATATATATCCTATAGACAGGTGGGCAACATGTTGGTCCTCAGTCCGGACTCAGAGATTCAGGAGTTATCAAATATTTGTGATAACTGAGGTCACAGTGTGAAGGAGAAACCCCCCAAAAGGGTTACACAGAAACTGGAGAGCAGAGCACCAAGAACAAGTCTTGGGGGATACCAGCAGCTAAGGGGTCAGTGAAGGAAGGAAGGCTGCTGAGAAGGGTGAGAAGGAAGAGCCTGAGAGGTTGTTGGAAAACAGAGAGACCATGGGAACACACAAGTCAAGTGAGGAAGAGTTTCAGGAAGAAATGATGAACAGTATGAGATGTCAACAACATTCAAGCAAGTAAGCACCAAAGTATCCACTGAATTCAACATTATGGAAGTCAATGGAGAGCAGCAAAGAGAGTGATGGATGGATCAGATGGGGCATAAGGCAGATTGCAATAACTTGAGAGGGACGCAGGAGGTGACGAGGACAAGAAAGAGTACAGCAAGTACTTGGAAATGATTGGTTGTGAAAGGCAAGAGTAAGATAGGACAACTCCTAGACTGGGATGTGTGGTTGACAGGGGTATATGGTTGGTTTAAATTAATTGGTTCTTAAATGAGAATGACCTGAACATGTTTTCAGAGTAGGGAGGCAAATAGGTAGAAGATTTCAAGGGAATAAGACAGAGGGCTGGACTGAGCTCTGAGAAGGGGCTAATGGCACCTAAGATTTCAGCGTGGCATCAGTTCTGGGTCATTCCAAGTCCATAGTAAGCAGTCCTTGCTATATGCACACTGGGCTCTGACCAAATGATTTGAGGTCGGAGGTGGAACCAATGAAACCATCAGCCATTTTGGCAAGTAATATGGGAGATAAGAGAAAATACAGCCTCGTACACTCTTCCAAGAAATTATCCTCTAGTTAGGCATAAAGATACATTCCCCGTAAGAGGTTACTAAGCATTATAATGTAAGGACCCTTGCCTTAGCCACGGTAACCTCAAAAACAGAACTTGAGGCAAAAGCTTACTTTCTGTGGTTTTATTGGAGCGTGCAATCCCAGGGAAGTGAGAGGGAGGGTGTGGGATAAGAAATATATTTAGTCTCTGTCTATGGTTCCTGGGGCAGAGCTCCTAAGACCCTGGTAATTTCCTAAGTGAGAGGAATCTCTTTGTTTTTCGAAACAAGGACTTTAAATCAGGATGGGACCCTTATATAGCATCAGGATGGAACTAGTCACCAGAAAGCCCAAGGACTAGAGGGCTGGCATTTACAGCCGCACCACCAACCTCCAGGAACTGCATGTGGTAGTGGGAAGGTGTGGGATGCTAGAGATAAAAGGTCTATGAAAACTCTTGAACAACAAGATTTAATGAGCTTCCAGGTTGGTGAACACACGCCAGGGGTGCGGTGCATCTCAGTTCTATGGAGACAGACGTTCCTGTGCTGGGGAGCCTTTCAGACCTCATCCTGTCTACCTCTTCATGTGGCCGTTGATCTGTATCCTTTCTAATACACTTTACGATACACTGGTAAATGTAAGTGAATGTTTCTCTGAGTTCTGTGAGCCACTCTAGCAAATTAATCAAACCCAAGAAGGGGGTCGTGGGAACCTCTGATTATAGCCAGTGGTCAGAAGCACAGAAGACGATCTGGACTTGAGACTGACATCTAAAGAGAAGGGTGGTCTTGTGGGGATGAGCCCTCAGCCTGTGGGATCTGATGGTATCTTCAGGTAGATAGTGACAGAATTGAGTTAACTGCTTGGTGGTGTTGAAAAAACACACAGTGGAGAGGGGACAGGGAGTGAAACCAGAGCAGGGGGAGTGAAGATATCTTCGAGTGGGTGCCTCACTGAGCTGGCCACCATCTGGCAACAAACATGCCGTTTGCTTGGTCTTACAAGATGTTGCCAGAGTTGTTTCCGTGAAACAACTGCTTCTTAGGACGTCCCTGGAAAGTGAGAAGGAGAAGGGCAAGCACCTGATCACTGCCTCTTCTTGTCTCTCTTCTCTCAGGGACAAAGGTCCACCCAGGAGACGACATCTGGGTCGTGTTACCCAGCCAGAGCCACCGCAGTCCAGCTGGTCAGAGCACAGATGTCGAGGTCTCTCCTGGTCACTTGGTACCACATGTAGGGGCTCCGTGGGCTGTGGTGGAGGAAGCAGCTGGGCCTTTATAACCACGGGGATAGTGTGAAACTTCCCTAGGGCCACTGTGGCCAGGAAATACACAAAGGGCCAAGGCCTGAGGTGTAGGCGAGCCAGGCAGATCTAGCCTGTTGCTGAGATCAGGTCGGGCCCAGGCTCGGTGTCTCCTCATGAGAACAGCATCAAGCAGTGGTCTGAGCACCTCAGGTAAAGTAACTTTTCCAGTCTTCATTACAGCCTAATGAGGCACTCACACACACATTTAGAGATGGGAAAACTGAAGCAAAGAGGGGTTAAGGAACTTCCCTAACACCACACAGCTAGGAAGTGGCTGAGGGAGGATGCAATCCCAGGCGCTCTGTTGTGCCGTGCCGCCAACCCCACGAAGCAGCGAGGGAGAGCCCCCAAAGGAAACATCGTGTAGCAGAAAGAGGAACCGGGTTTCAGAAGCTGTGTAGGATCTAACGGGCAGAGCATAAGGAGGTGGGTGTTCTCAGTGGGAAGAGCAGGCTGACAAAGGAAGTATAAATGACCTGAGGGAAGCTTGGCCAAGTAAGGGCTGTGCGGCGATGGGTTCGGGCAGGACACTGGAATGTGCTCTGTAAGTAGATGGGGTGGGGAGTACGGGTAAGGGGACACGGCCAGCTTTAAGCAGAGCTGCCGACTGCACATGCGCACTTGTGAGCCCTGACTCACCTCCCACCTACCGTACCGGTGGTACTGAAGGGAGAAAACAGCCTCAGCCCCCGAGGGTGAGGGCGGCCTTGAACATACAGCAGCTTCCGGGCCTTTGTCCTCCAGACCCCTCTTGTCTGACCCCTTGAGGCCTAATAGACCCCTTTCTGACCCTTTCCCACTTTCTCCTAACCCAGAATGCTATCCAAATCCTTCCAGGGGAGAAGCATTGAATATTTGTCGAGTGCCTGCTGGGAGAGACACTCATTTTTCTCGCTGAATTCCAGAGGAACCTGGCAAAGTGGGCAGTGGTAGCCTCCAGCTTACCAGTGAGGACTGGCCTTGCCTTGGATCGGGCCAGTGTCAGAGGTGGGCGCTGGGTGAAGCTCCAAGAACCAACCCAGCTCCCAGGCCCACTGCCTGCCTGTGTCCGCAGGGCACCTCCAACCTCCGGATTCCCACGTGAAAGATGCAGATTGCCCCATCCATGCTCCTTTTATAACACAGCCTGGAAAACGCCTTGAAAGTGAAAATGCCATGGAAACACAAAGCATCATTTCTCAGGCCCAAGAGGAACGTGGCAGCTGAGCTTGGATACCGGTCACCAAACCGGTACAGGGTGAGTCAGGGTCAACACGGGGCGGGGGGCGATATTCCCACCAGAACTCCTTTGCCCAAGATGCATTCAATTAAACTCTTTTTAGGACATGCTTGAAATATTGGAATTGGCCCTTTCTTCATTATCATATATGCCCCACATGGTTGAGCATTGATAGTTGCTTTCTAATCATTTTTATTACTTACTTATGTGAAAGACTCTGTGAGGAATAAGGGGATAGGTCATTCCATTCTTGGGAGGAGAAAACTATGGACTGTCATCCACGGTCCAGGTGGCAGTCAGTGTGAGAGGTGGGACTGAACTCAATAACCCTCCCACTTGCCCCACCCACACCTAGTCCCATTCCAGTCATCCCTTTCTCAGGCAGGATGCCACCATCAGCCTGATCGCTACGAGCCAGCTATTCAGAATCATTCATCCATTCGGAAAGTACTTTTTGAGAGGCTGCTGTGTGCCAGGCAATGTTCCAGGCATGAGAGACACAGATTCCCTGACCTCATGGAGCTGGCATTCTACTGGCAAAAACAACCGATAAATAAATATGTAATACGATGTCTTCCAAATTATCATGAAAATAACTGAACAGTGTAAGGAGAGAGACAGGGTAGACATTTGAGCAGAGCCCAAATCAAGCGCAAAAATGGGCCGCGGGATGATGGAGAGGGGCAGCCAGGCAAAAAATGAGTTTGGTAGGTGTGGACTTAGTACCTCTCTCATCACATCCTTCATATCCAAATACTCATGCATTCCACTTCTTTCTGTTTATCTACCACCACCTTAGTTCAAACCACCATAACTTCCTGCTCCAATTCTACTTTCAGTCCATTCTTCAAACTTCAGCCCAAGTGATCTTTGCAAAATGTACCTCTGGCCATATGGCTTTAAACGTTCAGTACCTTCCCACTGTCCTTAGGATAAAAAGCAGCATCCTTCCTGTGACCCCCAAAGTTCTGCACAGTCTGGCTGCCCCCAGCCTCCTCTTGTAACACTTCCTTCCTCCCTGTTCTCTCTAAACCCCACGCGCTCTGGTCTTCTTGCAAAAGCACTCCCCAGCTCATCATTCTTTTAGGAAACCTTCCCTAACATCCAACTTGGACAGTTCCCTTTGTTATTGCTGGCTTAGAACCACATTTCTCTTTCCCATAGCATGTATTTATGGATTCTTTATTACGATTATTCAATTCTATAAGAGTAGGGACTGAATCTGTTTTTAATCACCATGGTAACTCCAGCATCTAACACAGTGCTGGCATAGAGTAGGCCATCAATTCATACTTACTGAATGAATGAATGAATGAATGAACAGCAGTTTTTTATAAGGGAAGGGAAGCACACGACCTCTCTCTATGGCCAGACAGAACACAAGCCTGGGGATCTGGAAATGGCAAATATTACGAGCAAATGAGCTCCAGGTTCCAGGCCAGAGCCGAGATGGCAGAGCTACCCACAACCCCAGACTTCGCAGAGAGAAAGGAGGCACTCTTATGAGAGCAATTCAGGCTGGCACCAGCGGCCAAATTCATTTAAAGAGGCATAACACTTTAATTATCACGGCACTCCAAAGGACTAATACAGCTGAAAACTAAATGCTGGTAAAGGCTGCCTGGGTGAGGTCAGTGAGCTCAAGAAAGGTACCAGGACACAATGAGACTTTGAATTAGTATGCCAGGAGCATCCAAAACATATTCATTGTGTTAATAGAAATGCCTAAGTATATTAGACATTTGGGGACTTATTATTCATATTAGTTATAATATGGAAATCAAATTTTATTTCTAAATTGCAATCAAATGATATTTTCTATTAAAACTGCAGTAGCGAGACAAATTAAGCAATGCTACGGGTTACATATTACTAATCCAGTTTGGTTATAACTCACATTTTTTTTATTTCGTTATGAATCATCATGGGAATGAAATAAAACAAGATATTTTCTAAACTGAACTGAAAAGCTTTTCTTTGGCAGAACGGAAACTGCTTAAGAGCTCAGATTAAGATAATAACACTGTCTTCGTGAAATAGACAAAGACAAGCACTGATGATGAAGCTTCAGGCCCATGAAAATAAGTCACCTTCTTCTTCTATCCCATTGTCCTGCAGAACCAAGGGCCAGAGGGTCTTAAAATGTCAATTAATTAAATCTTCTGTGTTAAGAAAAAGTTGCATAAAATCCTTCCTTAAAGGCTGATGCCCCATTAAGAGCCAAATTTGACTTATTTGTCCAAAGTGCAGTGGCCTTCCCTTAAATGTGCCTGGATCCCCCACTGCCTCTTGCACATAGTAGGACTCAATGAAAGCTTGAGATGTTAATTTAGTAAGTAAATCAAGTTAACCACGTAGAAACATCTATTGATATTATATAAGCATATAAATCACCCAAAACAATGCTTGGTTCATAAAAGCTGTTTATAAATACGAGGTCTCTTTTTCCTAATAGGCACAGTTCAAGATAGCATTCACCTTCCGTGGTCCACCTAAAAACCACTCTATTGATAACAGAGGGCATTTATTGAGTGGTTACCATGAGCCAGGCACTGTGCCAAGCCTTTTCCATATATTATCACACTGATTATTCACAACAATCATAGAAGTGGGAGCTACTCTTAGTCCCATTCTGCCGACGAGGAAATGAGGCACTGAAAGGGAAGTAACTTGCCCAAAGTTACAAAGTTTCTGATGGTGGAGCCAGACTTCAAGTTTGAGACCAGGGCTTGTGCTCTAACCACTGGGATTCGCTGCCTCTCACACACAAGAAAGTTCCATAAACCTTGTCTTTCCCTCAGAGCTCTGTCCAAGGCTCTCCCAGACACTCAGTGAGGAGAGTGGCTGGTTTTGCTTCAGACTCCACCAGCTCATGTCCTCTGCATACTCAAAAGTTATGGAGAGAAAGCCCCAGGTACCCTAGAAATCCCCTTCCTGCTCCTCCAAACCACACTTTCTCAGGCCACACGGCCCAGGAGTACAAATATGGTCACAATTAGACTGAGTATCTGGTATCACCCAGGACTTCCTTGACCAGGAATAATTGGCCCAAACGTTCCCAAGTCTGAAGTCCAAAGCTGGCCCCTAAGTTCTGCCACGTCCTCCGGTCCCCTCTGCCTCCAGCATCTGAGTCCATCCATGCCAGCTGTGCTGGGTTGAATAGTGAATAGTGTATCCGCCTCTCAAGTTCGTGTCCACCAGGACCTCAGAATGTACCCTTATTTGGAAATAGTATCTCTGCAGATGTAATCAACTTAAGATAAGGTCATACTGGATTAGGGTGGGCTCTAAACCCAGCGACTGGTGTCCTTACAGGAGAGAGAGATTTGGAGACACACAGGACAGAAGGCCATGTGACTGCGGCAGAGATTGGAGGGATACAGCCACAGCCAGGGAACCTCGGCTTGTAGGAGCCTCCAGAAGCTGGAGCAGACATGGAAGCATCCCTCCCTAGAGACTTCAGAGGGAGCGCTGTCCTGTGGACACCTTGCCTTTGGACTTCTGGCCTCCAGAGCCGTGAGAGAATAAACTTCTGCTGTTTCAAGCCACCTGTGGTGTGGTATTTTATCATGGCAGCGCTAGGAAGCTAATCCACAGTTTCCGCACTTGCTCAATCCAGAGGCATCCAGAGGCATCCAGACATCCCTCCACCTGCTGCCCCAAGCGCCAAGCATCTCCATGAGGTCAGCGTGCAGGTGAGGCTCAGGGTGGTCCCTGGACCCAAGCCAGGCCCCAAGATTTGATCCCAGTCGGCGAAGAGGTAAGTCCAGAATTCTGAGTAAACATGCAGAAGTGTACAGCAATTTGACAGAGTAATTTTACGTCTGTTGACTTTAGTAATAAAAAAAAATTGGGACTTGCCTGTTGTGCATCTGGTTTTTATTTCATTTTACTAGTAATTCATTTTTACTGCATCTTACAAAATATCCTTCTAAGATATACTGAAAATTAAAGGGGAAAAAGCCTGATCATTCAGCACCAAGAGTCTGAGAAAACTTGTAGGGGACCAAAGGCCTTTCCGGAAACAGGGCCCACTCTCCTTGAAAGGCAGGCCCCATCAAAAAGAGCATTTTAAGTTTCTTCTTTTTATAATAACAAGCTCACCATTTTACTGGTGTTGATCCTGCCCCCTCTCTGGGAACTGCTGCCACCTTGAATATTTGCCAGAGAGTCCCAGGGGCGTCTCCAGCTACCACTCAAGGTTTGTCTTCCATTTGTCCGGGACCCAGGCCTCAGTGCATTTCCTGAGACGCTTCCCTGCCCTCTGGCCTCACACGCACTTTCTGCAGCCCCAAAGCTGCAGGTGATGCCTGGTGCGGTGTCTTACAGAAATGTTGGTTGCCGGCTCTTGGTTTTGCTCATTCTTTACTTCCCAGCAGCCCTTAGTCCCTCTAGGAATCAGGCTGGGGGCCTGGGGGCCTGGTGGGGCACAGCCTGGAAACTAGGCATGGAGCAGAATTACTTCTTCTGCAGGACTGGACCCACAGACACGCTGTACCTCGGAAGGGCTTCGTCCCCAGCAGGTTCCTTGGTGCCCCGTGCAGGTAACCTAGGGCAGGCCCCTCCCCTCACTGCAAGCACACACTGACACGCCTAAGCTCTCCTTGCACTCCCAGCTTAGGCCTGCCCGAGCTCCACTGCAGACATGAACACTAAGCTATGGTAACAACAAAATCATAATGGCTGATGTACATCTACCACATTCTATGTGCTAGCCAATATTCAAGGGCTGTACCACTTCAACTCATTCAATCCTCACAACATCCCTGTGTGGTAGATGCTACTGTTACCCCATTTTACAGATGAGAAAACTGAGGAACGAAGTGCTTGAGTAACTTGCCCAAGGCTACCAGCAAGCAAGTGGCAAAACTCTAATGCAGAGGTGGGGCCTCTGCCTCCAAAGCCCACCCCATGGCCACGAGAGTGTCCTTCCTCTCAGCTCCCATCCTACAGTTGTAATCAGGGCAGGGCAGCATGTGCACACGTCTAATAGACCTTACCCTCCACGGCTCTGCAGAGTTCACACCACGCCAGAGTCACCGAAGGCCCCAGTCCCCTCTGTCTTGTAGGAAAGCTTTCTTTTTTTTTTAATCTATTGTCTTTTTTCTTTTTAATTTATTTATTGGCCACACCATGCAGCATGCGGGATCTTAGTTCCCCCACCAGGGATCGAACCTTCACCCCCTGCAGTGGAAGCGTGGAGTCTTAACAACTGGACTGCCAGGGAAGTCCCGGAAAGCTTTCAATGTCTTGCAAAAATCCAGAATCTACAAGGGCTTCAGGAGGCATGAGTTTGCATCTGTGTTTCTAGGCTCGCACCCGTTCACCTTCCCCAGCTCACATCGCCTCTCCTTGGTCCCGTTGACCAACCCCCTCTCCCAACCCCCTCTCCTCGCAGGCCAGCCCAGGAGCACCTCCCACCGCAGGCAAGTGACGGCAGGAGCATCAGGACTGTCAGGGAGAAGGACGCCCAGCCTCCTTTGGCCAATGCCTTAAATGTCCTCTTTAGGCTGTTTGTTCATGTGCTTGAGATAGAAGATGGTGATAATAAAAGTCATGCATCTTTACTGGGAAAAACGTCAAAGTATATAAAAGAATAGAAAGGAAATAACTAAAGCCTCTTCGCATTCCTCCCTCCTTCATCTTCCCCAATTCCAGGCCCAGAAGTAACCAGGATTACATGCTTCAGCCTTAGACTTGTGTTTGGCTATAGAAGTTGCTTTCTATAGAGATACAAATACCGCCAAGAAGAGAAACCCTTTACATTGCCTTGGGTCATTTACCCCCATCCTCTTGCACTCCCCACACACCCCCCACCTGCACTTCCTGAGACAGGAATTGAAAAGAATGAGGAAGAGCACCTGGGGGCCATGTGCCTGGTTGGGGACAAGGCAGACATAGGTCAAGGGGGCGGGGGTGGTAGAACAGAGAGGCAAGGGGCACACAGGTGAAATGTTCAAACTTCATACTTCTGCTAAGGTTCAGACCTAGGAAAAAAATCAGAGAGAGGGATGGCCTGCTGGAAGTCCAGATATGGTCAGTGCTGGGAGGAAGCAGATGGTGCAGAAGGGGCAGGAATCTGGCTGAGAAATACACATGGAGCAGACTGCAGCCAACACACAGCCTTCTCCATGCATCTCCTCTTTCCTTGAGGACCCACGACGCGTACGGATACCCTCAAAACCTCCCTCTCTCTTCTCTCTCCCTTTCCTCTTCTCTTCCCTTCCCTTCCCTTCCCTTCCCTTCCCTTCCCTTCCCTTCCCTTCCCTTCCCTTCTCTTCCCTCCTCTCCTCTCCTCTCCCCTCACCCCCTTCCCTTCCTCTCTCTCTTTCTCTCTCTAATAGTGGTGACTTCCCAGTCTTAAAATCAGATTGTGATTAGATCTATAAACCATTCCGTCTTTGGAGCTGTCTGCCTTTGCACTTTCATGGGTTAACAGGTCTGGCTAAGGCAGCACAAGTTCGGTGCAAAGAACACTTGGCTAATTCTCTCCCTATTAGCCCACTGAGAGAATAACTACATATAACAACCGCCCTCTGCAGTGGTTAAGAATCCGCCTGCCAATGCAGGGCACACGGGTTTGAGCCCTGGTCCGGGAAGATCTCACGTGCTGCGGAGCAACTAAGCCCATGTGCCAAAACTACTGAGTCTGTGTTCTAGAGCCCACGAGCCACAACTACTGAGCCCGTGTGCTACAACTACTGAAGCCCGCGTGCCTAGAGCCTGTGCTCTGCAACAAGAGAAGCCACCGCAATGAGAAGCCCACGCACTGCAACGAAGAGTAGCCCCTGCTCGACACAACTAGAGAAAAGCCCACATGCAGCAACGAAGACCCAATGCAGCCAAAAATAAATTACAAAGAAATAAAAATAAAAAGTAACTGCCCTCTCCTTCTATTACCCCCAAAACCAAGAAAAAAACCCAACCTTGTCATTTTCTGTCCCCCCTGGGTTCCACTGAGCTTCCTTTCAGAATCAGGAATAAATTATCTCCAAAGGGTTCATTAAGAATAAATAATAATCTGCACTTCTAGCACACCTTTTGTCTAAGTATCTCAAAGTGCTTTACTTAATTAATTAATTAAGAGAATTAATTAATTCGGAACACACTCCTGGAGGGAGAGAAGGCATACTAATGACACCTGTTTTCCAGATGAGTAAACTGAGGCCCAAAGCAGTGGATTCAAGGTCACAACAGGAAAAGTGACAAAGTGGCGTTGGCGGGGGTGGGGACAAGACTTAGCTTTACTTCAACGTGTTAAGACTTAGGTAACAAAAGGATGGGGCAGGGCAGGCCTGGAGGAAGAAAGCAGGAGGTTGGTGAGAGAAGCCGAAATGGCCACTCTAGAAGTCGGGTGACACGAGGCTGAGATGAAGAGCTCAACAGAGGCTGGAGGGACAAGTCAAGTGGACACTAGGTGCAGAGACTGAGGGCTCAGATGCCCTGGATCAGAACCCAGGCTGGTGGGCTCTTGACAGAGGGTCTGAGGCCCTGGCAGGCCAGACACACGCACCTGAGTCAGCCGGGTCTGGGTGATAGGCACAGGCTACCCTGGTAGGTTGGCGGTTGGCATACGATTAAATGATCTGAGCCCCCAGAACCTCCCTAGATGCTCCTGATTGGGACTAATGCGAATCGGAGTGTAGGCTCTTTGTCTGCAGGTGGGGCAAGCAGGCTCCCCTGTGAGGCCAGGTGAGTGTGAGGTAGAAAGGCAGCCCTCTCTGAACACCCTCTCCCTGAGCCTAGCTCCTGGGGTGGCCCCTCAGCCCCTCATTAGCATCCTGGTCACCCTAGACACTGCCCTGGGACTCAAGTCCCAACAACGCCTTGCTGACTTTCATCCGAAACAGGGGACAGGGCAGCAGAAACTTCCCAGAAGTCCCCAACACTCTCCGTGTCCCCCTTGTGCCAGTCCAATCCGTCACCTCAGCCCATCTAGCCCTCGGTCCCAGCAAAGCTAATTAGGCCACATGTGCACGTGTACCTACACATACACATGCACACAGGCCCCCGTGAACATGCGTGGTGCTACAAATTAACAACACAGGCTTGTCTTTTTCATTGTGTTTTTATTATGATGCTCCTCAATGATGTTTTTAAATGAATTTTGGGGCTTCCCTGGTGGCGCAGTGGTTGAGAGTCCACCTGCCGATGCAGGGGACACAGGTTCGTGCCCCGGTCCAGGAAGATCCCACATGCCACGGAGCGGCTGGGCCCGTGAGCCATGGCCGCTGAGCCTGCGCATCCGGAGCCTGTGCTCAACAACGGGAGAGGCCACAACAGTGAGAGGCCCGCGTACCTCAAAAAAATAAAATAAAATAAAATAAATGAATTTGAATAGTCCCCGTAATTTGTTCTACATTGCATCGCAAGTGCGAGGGCCCTACAGGGATTGCTGCACGGAATACAATATCATGTGAGCGTGGCTTCTGCTTGCCTTTCTGCTTCCTCATAATTAAGCTTTATTGAGTTGTAAAATGAATAGCAATTCAAAAAACTTGTTTATTGATCCAGGTGCGACCTGCAGCTATATGAGAAAAGTTTCTCCACTTCCTGACCTCACCAAGTGGCCCCGGACTGTGTCTGCTCTCTCTCCCTTCCATTCTGGTTATGAGCAATGACAGTCCGGGGCCACTCGGTGAGCAGCGGCAGATTTCTTTGACACCATGAAGCAGACTGCCGGTGTCTGCATTGGGAAGGGAACCCTAACTAAGTCTTGTCAAGGGTTGAAGTCAGCTGAGATTCTAGGGACTCCTGACTTCCCTCTCTTGATGCCTAGAATGCTGTTACTTGGGAAGTCCACCTCTTTGGTGAGGGCATTGTGTCCTATCGACATGCAGTTAACCTCAGGAAGGGATCGCACATTAGAGCCTCATAAACCTTACAGCCTAACAGGACTTAGGTGATCAGCTTCTCTCAGGGAGATGTCCAGCTGGGAGGTCTCTGCAGAAGTGAAACTTTGCTAGTGTGGATCAGCAATGCTGAAGGGATGGCTCAGAGTGCAGGGCAGCATCTGGGGAAGATCTGTCTGGAGGTGGCCAGGTGGAGGCGCTGACTCCAGGTGGTCTGGGCACCAGAGGGGCAGGAGAGGTACAGACATACTGAGAGGCTGCAAAGGGAGGGAGAAAGGCACAAGATACACCTCACCCTCGTGCTCTATCTTTCTTGTCAGAGGTTCCGAGCCGCTTGAATTGTTGGGGAATTCAAATGGAGTTTTCAGTTACGCCAGGGCTAGAAACTAGTTAACATAACTGTCAGATCAAAACTAGGTCTCCAGACTGGACCCAACTCAACAAACACCTTGTTTAACAAGCAATTGTAGACTTTAGGAGATTCCACAAGTGAAATGATGAGGAAACAAGAGCTCTCCTTAATGGGGGTGGGAGGCATAGGACCATACAGACCCCTTCACACATGTACCATTAGAGCAGGATATGATCTGCACAGAATCAAGGGCTCAGCCTATTATACCATCATGTCACAGTGTATTCTGGACAAAGTCCTGGCTGGGAAGTGAAGGCTTCTTCTATTCCATACAGCTGTGGGCGGGTTCCATCCCCTGATCACCCTCCAAACAAAAGACTGCTGAGACCTGGCCTCTGTTTACATGTGCCCTGGGAGTTTTGGGAGGCTCTCTACAGATGACAATGCTTTCAAGCGAATACTCTGGGGACCCCTAGTTTCTGAAAAGAAAAGCCTCCTGGCAGAGGAGCTGGAGGAGGAAGTTGCAGCTCGTGCTAAGTGCAATTCACATGTGTACACCCCTGTATCAGTTGAGGCTGCTGTAACAGAATACCGTAGGCTGGGGGGCTTAAACAACAGAAGTTATTTCTCACAGTTCTGGAGGTTGAAAGTTCAAGACCAGGGTGCCAGCATATGGTTTAGTCCCTTTGAGAACCCACTTCCTGATTTGCAAACAGCCGTCTTCTTGCTGTGTCCTTACCTGTTGGAGAGAAGAAGCTCTGACCCCTTCATCTCCTTATAAGGGTACTAATCCCATCATGGGGCTCCACCCTCATGACCTAATCTAACCCTAATTACTGCCCAATGACCCCACCTCCAAATACCATCACACTGAGGATTAGGGTTTCAACATATGAATTTTGGGGGACACAAACGTTTAGTGCATAGCAACACCATTGTCAGCCCATGAGCACATGCCCTAATTCTCTGCCCTGTCATTTCTCATCACCAAGACAAGTCACAGGCAGGAGAGGGGGATTGCTCCTTTCCCTTCCTCTCCAATTCTGTCAGTGTGGCTCTTTGTGCCTTGTGTGCCCTACAAGACTGTCACCAGTGTTCATTTTTCTCTAAGGGCCAAGTCAGGGAGTGCAAAGAAGCTCACTTGATGTGATGGGCTTAGAGACCCAAACAGCCAGGACAGCCCTGGATCCTACCTTCTGTGACCCACCTAGAGTTTACCTTGTTATTCGTGTGGTCTGCCTGTGTCACTGTTTCCATTTTGTTCTTTGGTTGATTGGTTAGCTGGTCTGCCTGTTTCATAACAAGTATGGCTTTTCTCTAGTTATGGTCTTAGGCATTTCCTCTGGACTTTACCAATGCCCTATTGCTCATCTAACGCTAGTATTCTTGGCAATTTATACCATAGTCTCACAGGGAGACAGAAACTGAGGCAAATTACAGTTCCCAAGGCAGCAAATGCAGCCTTCACAAGACCAGCAACTCCACTGTTGATCTGTGTGGGGAAGACCTTTGGGGAAAGTTCTGGAAGTCAAAATGGTCTCCATCGATGACGTCCTTCTCCACTGAGGCCTCGCAGCACAAGGAAACACCCCTAGGACTTATGAGGCAATTCCACAGCAAGAACTAAGCCAAAGGGATGGCCCCTTCAGAAACCAATGGCCCATGCACAGTACAGGCAAGGGAAGCAAACAGAGAGGGGCAGAGACTAAGTTTAAGCAACTCTAGAATCTGCTGACTCCTCCCAGCCCTGTAAGGAGTTAGCTTGCTCCCTTCCATCTTCTGAGTAAAAGCATATTTTTGTACATATTCCATTTGGTAAGAGTAGCTCCCAGTTATTGGGCACTTATCAATACTAATAGATGGGCCCTCTGCTAACACTTAATTTCTCCTCTTTCAGGCGTCACAACCACCCCATGAGGAAGGCCCATCATTGGTGCTGTTTCACAGAAGAGGAACTGAGGCTTAGAAAGGTTGGTAAGAATCTGCCAAAGGTCACCCTGCTAATAATTGGGATTTGAGTCAGTCTGACTCCAGAGCAGACTACACACCATTCTGGTGCCATTCATGTGGATGTAGTTGTTTCTCCAGGGACAGAAATTGCCTATTCACGTGCATCCTCCTCTGTGGGCCAAGCCCTGTGCTCAGCTAAGTAGTCACGCCAAGGATCAGGGCAATTACCATGAGCATACAGTCCTGCAATGCTGATGTCATTGACAGCAAGTCTCTGGACTCAGATTGCTATTTTATTTTGACACAAAAGCCCATGTGGAATTCAAGGGGCCTCATCCCTGAATATATGGGACAAAACTAAAGTGCTAGTCTTCTAGTTTCTGGTTCCTCATATAAGGAGCTTGGAAGTTGCCACTATGCCCTAACAAGTAAAAAGCTAAACAGATTGGAAAATCAACAATTCTTCTTAGATTTTAAAAGAGGGGAGGACACAGGCAAACTACTGCCCCCAAGATTGGAGATACAGACAGGCGAATGCAGAGAGTCTTTGCTTCCTGGAGCAGAGACTGGAAACCACCATAGAAACCAGTGCCAGGGTAGGAAAACCTGAACCAGAACCAATGAATTGCTGGAGGTTCAGTGTGGACAAGTCTGAGAGTTAAAAACTTCAGATGGACCCACTCATAGTGGGGAGCTCCCCACAATTTTGGGAATTTTTCCTCCAGGAGCTTGACCAGATTCTCAAAGTAAAGATCAGAGAAAAATCCCCTGACTCTTGCAACAGGTGGAGGGGAAAAGGGATTATTTTTAAATAAGTGAGAACAGTCTGTTCTTCTTAACAAGACTTGCCCTCAGGGGAAACTAGTTAACCTAGTTAGAGCCTAACTAGAGCCTAACCTGCTGGGGTATTATCAAAGCTTAACTGATCTGGGGGAGGGGAAATATTTAAAGCCAGCTCTAGCCATCTTCTCCCCCCAGGGTGGGGGGAATAGGTGGAGGGGAGCAGGATGGTGGGGGGAGGTCAGAATCTGCAAAACAGTTGTGAAGTTCACAGTCAGGAGGCACAGGCTCACTAAAAGATTCAGGCCTAATCATAGGGCTATAGAATGCTTCCCATCCCCACACACTTCACCACAATGCTACTAAAGGCTCATTTATAGCAGTTCCTTTCACCTGGTACATTACATCTGGCTATCAAGAAAAAATTACAAGGCGTATCAAAAGGCAAAAAATAAAATTTAAAGAGAGAGAGCAAACATCAGATCCAGACATGGCAAGGATATTGAAATTATCAGACCAAGAATGTAAAACAACTACCATGCATATGCTAAGGATGTAATGGATAAAGTAGACAGCATGCAAGAACAGATGGGCAATGTAAGCAGAGAGATGGAAATCCAAAGAAAGAACCAAAAAGAAATGCTAGAGAGAGAAAAAAATAAAACAGTATAAGAGAAATAAAGAATTCTTTTAATGGGCTTATTAGTAGACTGGGTGTGGCTAAGAAAAGAATCTCTGAGCTTAAGGATATAGCAATAGAAGCCTCCAAAACTGAAAAGCAAAGAGATCATAGGGTGAAAATACAGAACAGAATATCCAAGAACTATGGGACATCTATAGAATAGAGAGCTCTGAAATAGACCCACGTAAATATAGTCAATACAATGGCACAAATACAAAAGGCAAATACAAAGGCAATAAAATGGAGCAAAGATTGTCTTTTCAACAAATGGTTCTGGAACAACTGGACATCTACATGCAAAGAAAATGAATCTAGACACAGACCTTACACCTTTCACAAAAATTAACTCAAAATGGATCATAGACCTAAATGTAAAACACAAAACTATAAAACTCTTAGAAGATAACATAGAAGAAAACCTAAATGACCTTAGATGTAGCAATGGCTTTTTAGATACAACACCAAAGGCATGATCCATGGGAAAAAAACAATTGATAAGCTGTACTTCAGTAAAATTAAAAACTGCATTAAAATTGAAAAGACAATTTTAAAAGAATGAGAGCACCAACAACAGATAGGAAAAAATATTTGCAAAAGGCACATCTATAAAGGACTATTATCCAAAATATACAAATAACTCTTAAAACTCAACAATAAGAAAACAAGAAACCTGAATAAAAAATGGGCCAAATACCTTAACAGACACCTCAACAAAGAAGATATACAGATGACAAAAAAAAAAAAAATATGAAAAGTTGCTCCATATCACATGTCATCAGGGAAATGCAAATTAACCCAACAATAAGATACTACTACACACCAATTAGAATGGCCAAAAATCTGGAATATTGACAACAACAAATGCTGACAAGGATGTGGAGTAACAGGAACTTTTATTCATTGCTGGTGGTAATGGAAAATGGCATATCCACTTTGGAAGACAATTTGGTGGTTACTTACAAAACTAAACATACTCTTACCATACGATCCAGCAATCGTCCACAGAAAAACCTGCACACGGTTGTTTATTGCTTATTTGTATAATTGCCAACACTTGGAAGCAACCACGATGTCCTTCAACATGTAAATGAACAAATAAACTATAGTACATCCAGACAATGGAATATTATTCAACACTAAAAAGAAATGACCTATCAATCCATCAAAAGATATGGAGGAACCTTAAATGCATAGTACTAAGTGAAAGAAGCCAACCTAAAAAGGTTGTATATTGTATGATTCCAACTATATGACATTCTGGAAAAGGCAAAATTATGCCCACAGTCAACAGATCAGTGGTTGCCAGGGATTGGGTGTGGGGGGGAATAAACATATGGAGTATGAGTATTTTTAGGGCAGTGAAAATACTCTGTATGACACCCTAATGATGGATACATGACATTATACATTAGTCCAAACCCTAGAACGTACAGCACCAAGAACAAACCTTAAGATAAACTATGGACTTTGGGTGATTAAGATATGTCGATGTAAGTTCATCAGTTGTAAAAAATATAACTCTCTGATGGGGGATATTGATATTGAGGTGGGCTACGCATGTGTAGACACAGGGGGTATATGGGAAATCTCTGTACCTTCCACTAAGTTTTGCTGCAAACCTAAAACTACTTTTAAAAATAGTCTTTAAAAAAACCACTAAACTAAATTACTACAAGCAGCCACCTACAATGCCAGTAGTGACATGAGGGAAAAGATACTTAAGAGAGAGAGGAATGGTAGTGTGTATTCACAAGATCAGGGTGTGCATAGCTACACACAAGCTCACATTTTCACTCCTATTCCAAGTGGCATGTAGCAAAGTCCTTCACACGTGGGAGTCCTACAGACATTTGAAGACTGATGTCTAGTTCATATTTTCTATGATCTTAGGGTGTATGTGTTGTATATGTATGTGCATGTATGTGTACATGATGAAGTTTACAGGTGTGCAAGCATGTGTTGATTTTGTGAACTATCTTTGCAAGCTGTATGTATGTATTAGTACATGTATGTTGTGTAGACATATACACATGCACGTTTTATATATATCTGTGTGTGTGTGTGAATAATAATATTGCAACTAGCCATGAAGAGAGGACCAGCTTACGGGTGAGCCTCTGAATGACTAGCTGGGCATGAAGACCTGCGCATCTAGGCAGGTTCACTGCTGGGAAGTGGGGCCTGCAAGCATCAGCACTGAAGCAAATGCCCCAAGGGCACGGCCACAGGGAGGGGGCTGATGTCAAGGCCATAGGGAGCCATGGCCCCAGAGGGCTGGGGCCGCTGAGCTCTGGCCGAGGCAGCTCCAGAGGAGCAGAGCTGAGCAGCGTCAGGCACAGGCTGACCCCAGGGAACGGGGGGAGGAGGGAAAGTCAATAGTAAATAGGCTTGAGGGTGTGAAACCCCTGGAGGCCCCTTCCCTCGTCACTCTCCAGATTTGCCTTCTGGGAGCTAGGGGGAGGCAGACACATGGATTTCTGTCAGATCTGTCTACAAGGAACGCCTGGGTGGTGTTTCTGAAACCAGCAATGCAACATTCAGCTAATTCTGGTCATGAGGAAACTGAGGGCTTGTCTGAAGTCCCGCCAGGAATCAATTGAGCCCAGTACATAGTATTCAGTAAATGACTATGGATGAATCAGTGAGTGAAGAAATGAATGAAAGGGCGAGAGGGAAGAGAAAGGGTTAATTGAGTGGGTAATAGGAAGCATCCTGAACTTTTGACTGTCTACTCCTTATTCCAAAGACTCCTCTTTGGAACAAGAGAAGGTTAGTAGAGATGAATTCATTAAAAATGGGGACCTTGATCTTTCTATTTTCTGAGGGGGAGAGGAAGTACTGAAAGAAAGTATGCATGACTCATGATTATTTTGAACTGTGTTCATAAAGGGAAGTTTTATGTGGATGTGTATTTGGGTCCATGAATGATACCCTGGATAAAGAGGGATAAAAAAACATTTGCTGAAGTCAAAGACCTTGTGAGATAATAAGAGAGATTTAACATAATCACAAACAATCACAATTGATTCATTCATTCTACCAGTGTAGTCAACACTGAGCTGGGATCAACGGTGGAAGCCCCGATACATCAGACCCACATGGTACCCTGAAGGAGCCCAGAGAGACAAGGCGTGTTTCCCAACATTAGCATCAAGAGAGAGATTGCAGCAAGCCGAGAGGGGTACACAGGTGCCGTGCAAGGGGAGTTAGGAGAAGCCAAGAGGCAATGTTCTTTGTGTGTGTGTGTGTGTGTGTGTGTGTGTGTGTGTGTGTGTGTGCACGTGTGTGTCTGGGTGGAGGGCTTCTGTAGTTGAGTGTTGGGTTTTTGGCTCATTTTGATGGCTGTGTTTAGGGTACACCATGTGAGGGAAATTGCTGCTATGATTTCCCACCTCCCTCCAACATTCTGAAGCATGTTATTAGAAGATCATAAGTGGGGTGATCATATAACTTATCGTCCAAAGTGGGACTCTTGAAAGTGGAAAAGGGCACTGTTAATACCCATGCCAGACACCTAGCATAGCCTGAGACTGACCTGTGCAAACTGGGGCTGGTGGTTGCCCCAGTTATGGAGGTGAGCCGTAGACTGTCCTAGAGTCCCCTGCAGCCACAGGGTGGACATCCCAGGTCACCTCATGGGGGTGAGTTCATGCCATTCCCCTTCCAGAAGATGGGCCCCGCCCCATCCCACTCAGCAGACGCTGACCCGTGGGGGCAGAGGCAAAGGCTCAGCGGGGGCAAAGTGGGAGCAAAGGCTCCCAGGGCCTCCAATGTCTTATCTCCCCACAGCCAGGCTCGGCGTGCAGGGCCCCCAGCAGTCAGCAAGCCTGCTGCCCAGCCTGGGATCTTAGCACTTATTCCATCCTCTCGAGCCCCACCGGTTCCCCGTGCCAGCCCAGGCGGAGGCTCTAATGGATTACTCGCATTATCTCCCTCATCACTGCTTAAATATTTATCAGACCATTATGTATTTAGTGGCCAGGAGCAGGGAGTGGAAGGGGCAAAAGGCAGAACGGCTTTGGCCAGATGCAAGGGTTAATTACAGATTGGATAAATCCCCCTCCGATTTAAAAATTAAATAAATAAACATGGTGGGGAGATTAAAAGGCAACTGTTACTTACATGTAAGGAAGTCCAGGACAGCCTAATCCAGGTTTTGGTGTCTTCCAGCCCTTGTTTTTTTATCTCGCTGCTCCCTTCCCCTACCTGCAAGCCTGTGGGCTGCCTCAGCCTTAAACCTGCTTCTAATTAAAAACCGTACTTCCACTTTTGGTCCTCAAGCAACCAGTGTGTGGGAAAATTCAAGCTCTCCTAGAACCGGAGTCAACATCCGCCTCATAAAAGAAGTTCTGAAGGTAACTCCAGGGCTGGCACTGTGAAATATTGTTCATTATGAAGAAGCAGCTGAGATAATGATGTTTTCTAATTTCCCTTTCTCAGAAATTAAATAAAAAGTCACGTCTAAATTACAATACTGGATTGAGATCAGACGAGGGCCCCATGCAGAGAGCTCATGATCTATCCTTCCCACATTTTATAGCCATTAAAAAAGATTATTGTCGTTTTTTTCCCCTCCCTTTTCTTTGAGGCCATTCACATTTGTTCTGAACTCTCACTGTGTTTTATTCGAATCTCTTAAAAGTGCCAGTGCACGTAATAAGTCAAACACAAACTTAAATTAAGAAAAAAGCAAAACAGGCGCCCAGGCGAACTAGGGCTCTGAACTCCAAGCTCAGCCACCTAGAGGGCCCCTAACTAGGCTGTTCACCAGCCCCTTCATGGACCTGCAGCTTTGCCTACTACCCAGTTGGCAAAGTCTTCTCCAGGGAGTGTCAGGGTGGGGAGGGCTCAGCTCAAAAATAGCCTACATTTCTACAGCCCTCCTTAGAGCAGAAATGCCCTTGGTCAAAATGAAAACGCTGGACTGGCTGGTAAAGTGTATTTAGAAAACGCTAATGAGCCTGTCATATCACAGTTAATCGAGCATTTATCTGACTAGTCAACAAGGGGAGAAGAGGAACACGGGCACATGTTGGCAGTTATGATTTAAGCATTCTCTGTTCTGAGAAGTTCTTGGTATTCCCTGAATGTTGCACAAAAGTTGGTGCTGAAAATCATTATTTTTGATGGAATTTATTAAACAGCATCATTTTTTTTTACATCTTTATTGGGGTATAACTGCTTTACGATGGTGTGTTAGTTTCTGCTTTATAACAAAGTGAATCAGTTATACATATACATATGTTCCCATATATCTTCGCTCTTGCATCTCCCTCCCTCCCACCCTCCCTACCCCACCCCTCCAGGCTGTCACAAAGCACCGAGCTGATCTCCCTGTGCTATGTGGCTGCTTCCCACTAGCTATCTACCTTACGTTTGGTAGTGTATATATGTCCATGCCTCTCTCTCTCTTTGTCACAACTTACCCTTCCCCCTCAAGTCCATGCTCTAGTAGGTCTGTGTCTTTATTCCTGTCTTACCCCTAGGTTCTTCATGACACTTTTTTTTCTTAAATTCCATATATATGTGTTAGCATACGGTATGTGTCTTTCTCTTTCTGACTTACTTCACTCTGTATGACAGACTCTAGGTCTATCCACCTCGTTACAAATAGCTCAATTTCATTTCTTTTTATGGCTGAGTAATATTCCATTGTATATATGTGCCACATCTTTTTTATCCATTCATCTGATGATGGACGCTTAGGTTGTTTGAATCTCTGGGCTACTGTAAATAGAGCTGCAATGAACATTTTGGTACATGACTCTTTTTTTTTTTTTTTTTTTTTTGCGCGGTACGTGGGCCTCTCACTGTTGTGGCCTCTCCTGTTGAGGAGCACAGGCTCCGGACGCGCAGGCTCAGCGGCCATGGCTCACGGGCCTAGCTGCTCTGCGGCATGTGGGATCGTCCTGGACCGGGGCACGAACCCACGTCCCCTGCATCAGCAGGCAGACTCTCAACCCCTGCGCCACCAGGGAAGCCCTACATGACTCTTTTTGAATTATGGTTTTCTCAGGGTATATGCCCAGTAGTGGGATTGCTGGGTCATATGGTAGTTCTATTTGTAGTTTTTTAAGGAACCTCCATACTGTTCTCCATAGTGGCTGTACCAATTCACATTCCCACCAGCAGTGCAAGAGTGCTCCCTTTTCTCCTCACCCTCTCCAGCATTTATTGTTTCTAGATTTTTTGATGATGACCATTCTGACTGGTGTGAGATGATATCTCATTGTAGTTTTGATTTGCATTTCTCTAATGATTAGTGATGTTGAGCATTCTTTCATGTGTTTGTTGGCAATCTGTATATCTTCTTTGGAGAAATGTCTATTTAGGTCTTCTGCCCATTTTTGGATTGGGTTGTTTGTTTTTTTTGTTATTGAGATGCATGAGCTGCTTATAAATTTTAGAGATTAATCCTTTGTCAGTTGCTTAATTTGCAAATATTTTCTCCCATTCTGAGGGTTGTCTTTTGGTCTTGTTTATGGTTTCCTTTGCTGTGCAAAAGCTTTTAAGTTTCATTAGGTCCCATTTGTTTATTTTTATTTCCATTTCTCTAGGAGGGGGGTCAAAAAGGATCTTGCTGTGATTTATGTCATAGAGTGTTCTGCCTATGTTTTCCTCTAAGAGTTTGATAGTTTCTGGCCTTACATTTAGGTCTTTAATCCATTTTGAGTTTATTTTTGTGTTTGGTGTTAGGGAGTGATCTAATCTCATACTTTTACATGCAGCTGTCCAGTTTTCCCAGCACCACTTATTGAAGAGGCTGTCCTTTCTCCACTGTACATTCCTGCCTCCTTTATCAAAGATAAGGTAACCATATGTGTGTGGGTTTATCTCTGGGCTTTTTATCCTGTTCCATTTATCTATCTTTCTAAACAGTATCATTATGAATCATTTTTACTGTGTGCAAGTTGCTTCCTATCAATCACTTTGATAATATGTCTTGAGCACCTACTCTGTGCAAGGCACCGTGCAGAAATGAACAAGATATGGTCTCTTCTTGAGTCCCTGGGATCGGGACCCCTCCCCTGAGACACTAGTGCACTTGGGTGTTCACTTTCTAGTTGAGACAAGAGCACATTTAGATTTTAAAATGCCGTGTAAATTACTGTGAGTTCAGGGCTGCCTATGGGCAGACTCCAGAAGTTCAAGGAAGGTGGGTCTCTGTGGGACACATAAGTCAGATAGGACTTGGCAGAGGAGGAAGGCTTGAGGGGGGCTTTGCAGACCAGGTAGGACTTAACAGTGAAGATAGAAGACAAGAAAACACTCTGGGAAGGATCAAAGTATGAGCGAAGGCCTGGGGATGGGATACACGGGGCATTTAAGGGCATGGGGCAGACAGAGTGCCTGGGGATGGTCCCCTGTGGCCACAAGCAGCCTGTCTGTGGCTCATCAGATGTGGGACATCTGACCCATGCTGTTCTTCAGAGCTGCAATGAAAATGACCAATGAGATACCCTACAACTGGATGCTTACTCCAGCAACTGGCTGCACGTCCCTGTCTGATACAAAGTCTAATGAGCTGCTGGAGCAGTTCCCATGCCAAGGGGCACCATGTGCAGCCCAAAAGGCAGTAATTAGAGAAAAGAGGAAGAGAGCCTGGGTGGGGCTTAATGGCGGAAGTAGTGGAAATGGCCCTGGATTGAACTCACGTGTGACCTATACTTTTGTCTGTTCGCAGTGGTTGTGTCCTTCAAGTGTCAGCCAAGCCAGCTGCAGAGTGAAAGTTCCCACACCCCATCCACATTCTGCAAATGAGAATGTCATCATTCTTCTGAATCCTTGACATGAATAAGTTCAGTTGGACTTGAAACCCACCTGCATCATCACAAAAACTTTCAACACTACATTTGTCAATGAAATATAAGGAAGGCTGTTGAATCCTTTAAATATAATTTCAACTGTTATGAATCTTTAATGATTACAAAAATGGCTTTAAATTTTTTATCACCCACTTGTACGAACAAAGTTTCTGATCAAGGTTGACCACCAAGAATTTGTAGAGATCATCATTAAAAGATCAGGCATGGTGTGTATCCATTTCAAACATAAACCCTGATATGAAACAGTTACATCCATGGAAGGAAGGAAGCTCAAGTTTCTCATTAAAATGAGGAAAATATTTTATTCTGATTCCATATCTATTGTCTTTCCCAATATACTGTATATTCTCTTTCATTTTGTATAATATAGAGAAAATGGGATGACTTTTTTCCCCAAGCACCATATAGAACCCCAAGTCCCCTTCAGTTTACTACAATGTACCATACAAAGATTCTCATTTTCACGTGTGTCATGACTTTCAGTGTTTAGAAAGCCCAACTCTAAAATATCTTGCTTGATCTTCATGGACATCTGGCAGTCAGTGTTCCCTTTGCAGATCAGTGTGGCCATAAGGCTTCCTCAGACCCAACAGAAAAGCCTACAAGGTCCAAAGATGTCACCGTATTACCCTGAGGAGGTTCTCCTTGGAGCTCTTCCACTGAAACCTTCCTCTTATGGGTGCTGCCCAGGATTGAGTCCCCACCAGTAGAAAGACATGGTAGAGTGAAGGAGGGAGGAATGGGTGGGGGGACAGGGGGATGCAGCTCCCAAATAGCAAAGACACACTCACTGGCTTCCCAATCCAGTGTCTCCTCTTTAGTTCTTTCATGCTCTCTTCTCCACCTCTTGATTTTAAATAACTTCCTGAACTATAAATGCAAAGAGTTCCAAATGAAAACTGATTGATAGCCTCATATAATTATATAATAAAAATTCACTGATATGCATGTACATTATGTGTGGGCTCGAATGTCTATATGCATCTGTATCTACTCCACAGGGAGGAATATGCAATAATGTCTTCTGAAACAAATTGTCAAGGTGTCAATAAGGAATCTCATAATGAATGTGTGGGTGTGATCTGGGGTAATTCCATCGCAATTATGTTGCTCCGGCTGATTTCCCAAGACAGGTCTCAAAGGCGCAAGTCCCATTCCCAAGCGGAAAGCCAAGTGTTTTGCTTCCCATGGCGTCTTCAAAGCATCACATTTCCAGGCCAAATGGCTTCCCTCGAGCAGGCCAGACCAATCAGAGGAAATCAGGTTACCAGGCAGAGTGTTAAGAGCTTCAGTCCAGAGCAACGAGCTTTAAAAACTTTTTGTGTTGACCCCCAACAATCTTATCAACTGACTGTTTGTGGCTAAGAAATAAACAATTGCACCACCCCATCAAAGAAGTTAGAAGTTCCAGTGACAGGTACTAACCGTATCAAACACTGTTCAAAATGCTATAGGGGATGATGAAGAGCAAAGATAGGGACTGGACGGGCATATGATGGAGGCGAAAGGGGAATATATGTGGTCCTTGACCCCAAGGAACTCCAGTCTATCCAAAGGGATAGCTGCTTGAACAAATACTGATAATTCAGTACGAAATGGAATGTAATAGAGGTCTACCCATGGTGGGTGGGGGTGAGGACATAGGAAGGATTTTGTAGGACAACTGTCACTTAAACTGGGCCTTGAAAGTAGAATAAAAAGTGCAATCAATATCTAATAGATTGTTTTGCGTAGTGCCCTACTCTACGTTAAGTACAAAGGAGGCTCTCCCTCAACAAAATTTTGTGAAATGAAATACAGACTCCATTCAGTAACCTTCCTGGCAGGCACAAGTGTCTCCAGTTGCCCATCCCTGAGACCAGGCTATGGAACTTGATGTCAGGAAAGCCATTTGTCATCCAGGAAATTGTGTGAATGCTGGACCCGGGCACAGGGCTATGCCTGGGCCATCCATGGCAGCCATGTCCAAAGAGCTCCAGCAGACAGACTAGAAGGGGAAGAGAAAGAGAGGAGGGCTGGATGCTGAGTGGGCCTGTACAGGAAATGCAGCAAGGACAGAAGCATCTTCTCTGCCTCCCCAACAACGTCTAAATCTAGACGACTCTAGGTCCATCCACCTCACTACAAATAACTCAATTTCGTTTCTTTTTATGGCTGCGTCATATTCCACTATATATATGTGCCACATCTTCTTTATCCATTCATCTGTCGATGGACACTTAGGTTGCTTCTATGTCCTGGCTATTGTAAATAGAGCTGCAATGAACATTGTGGTACATGACTCTTTTTGAATCATGGTTTTCTCAGGGTATATGCCCAGTAGTGGGATTGCTGTGTCGTATGGTAGTTCTATTTGTAGTTTTTTAAGGAAGTCTGTCATACAGAGTGAAGTAAGTCAGAAAGAGAAAAACAAATACCGTATGCTAACACATATATATGGAATCTAAGAAAAAAAAAGTCATGAAGAACCTAGGGGTAAGGCGGGAATAAAGACACAGACCTACTAGAGCATGGACTTGAGGATATGGGGAGGGGGAAGGGTAAGCTGGGACAAACTGAGAGAGTGGCATGGACATATATACACTACTGAACGTAAAATAGATAGCTAGTGGGAAGCAGCCACATAGCACAGGGAGATCAGCTCGGTGCTTTGTGACCACGTAGAGGGGTGGGACAGGGAGGGTGGGAGGGAAGGAGACGCAAGAAGGAGGAGATATGGGGATATATGTATATGTACAGCTGATTCACTTTGTTACAAAGCAGAAACTAACACACCATTGTAGAGCAATTATACTCCAATAAAGATGTTAAAAAAAAAAAAATCTAGTCGAGCCACAGCTCACACCAGAAACCTGCCAGCTTTTGATGGTGCCTCCTTGCCCCTGCTCCCTGCCACGCCCCTCACCTCACACACTCCTGTCCCTGAGTCCTGTCACTTGGCCTTTGTAACAACGCTTGACTCTCTGGATCCCTGCAACCGTGTCCTGACTGGCCTCACGCCCCTCCAACCCATCCTTTCCCTGCTACCAGCCTGACTTCTCAAAAATATTTAAAACTCCTCTCCCATAAACTTTCCAATGCCTCCCACCCTTTGCCTCCCAGGTAAAGCTTAAATTCCCAGGCATTTCCAAGGAGACATTGATGCCCTCATGCCTCCTTGCCTTTCCAGCTCTCTTCCTTCCTTTAACTGCCAAAGCCCACAGTCATGCTTCCTCTCAACTTCAGACCTTGAAACCTGCTGTTTGGTCTCCCTGAAATGCCCCTATCTCCTCTTTCTATTACGAAGTTAACTCATAGACAACTTTGAAAGCCCTGTTCAGGCTCTCCCTCTGGGATTCACCATTGATTCACCACCTGAATTAGATCCCCCACCTCTGTGCTCCAGAGTGCTTTGTGTGTACTGATCTGTAGAAGAAACAATGAAATGTCTCTTTAAAATCCATCATGCTCCTGAACTGTAAGTTGGAGGTAGGGTAAACCTAGCACCCAACACCCAGCACAGTTTCTGGCATATAGCATGTGCTCCACCAATGTTGTGGGGGATAGATAGATGGACAGGTGGATGGGTAGATAGATATTTGGATGGGTTGACAGTGCTTAAGTAACCTAAACAACAATAAAATAAGGTTCCTGCTTCCTGTCTGTACCCCACTAACTAGCCTCTAACACAGTGTATCAGATCCCCTCAAAATCCCCAGGACCTGATAGGTGAGCAGGAAAATGATGGAAGTTGCAGTGTTACATGGGAAACAGGGATGTTCACAGCAGTAGCTAGATGCTGAGTGTAGGTCCTCCAGGGAGAGTAGACTATCTCAAACCAATGGAAAGGAAGCTGGTCACCATATTCCAGCAGGCATCAGCCAGTTGTCAGAGATTTTGTTTTTAAGAGAAGTCAAGTCAGATTTTTTTCAAGATTTTTTTCAGGAATTTTTTGGGGATTGTCAAGTCAGGCAAATGGGAAGAAACTGTATAAATGCCACTTCTCTTTCTGGGGCTGACTTCCAGACACTGAATAAGAGAGAATCAGCCAGATCATTCACCAGCATGCTAAGATATGCATCCTTATACCTAATCTATGTATGCGGCTCTGGTTACATTCTTAGGCTAGAACTCTAGAAGTAGAATTACAGATTTTTAAAGCATGGACAAAATTGCCACCTTCATCTCCAGGAAGGCCGTACCCATACGCAGTCCCTGCTGTAGCAAATGACTAGCTACTTCACCGCACTCTTACTAACACTGAAGAATCCATTTAAAAATCTTCCTGGTTTGATAAGCAAAAATTAGAATCACATTGTCCTAATTTGTATCTCCTCCATAACTAGTAAAATTGACCTTTTTCATAAGTATGGGCTGTTCTGTGAAGTTCCTGTTAATTTTCTTTGCTGACTTCCCTATTGGGTCTCTTGCCCTGTGTTATTGATTTGAAAGGCTGATTTTAATATATTAACATCATTAATCTTTAACTGTATGTTGCAGATGTTCTGTCTCTTAAGAAATGTGATTCCCCCCATCCCAAGACTGGAAGCAAACTAATGATCATTCATTAAAAATTTAGTTCGCAGTTCTGTGCTAGGTGCTCCTGGGTATGCAGGGATGTGAAAGGCAAGTCACCTGTCCTCAAGAAGCTTGCCATCTGGTTAATCTAGTGAAAAATGACTAGTCACAAACACATCCACGAAGCATTAACAACACAGGTCTTTAGGAGGAGAGAGGACTTGTGCTGGACCTTGAGGACTAGATCAATTCTTAAGGGACAGAAAGAGGGGAGGGAACAGGACCTCCCACGCAGAGGGAAGGGAGTGAGCAAAGGCACAGAAGTGGAAAAACCTAAGGCGGGTCTGAAGAAGTCTGGAGAGTCAGGTGTGTGTGGAGCAGAGATCTGTGTGGGTGACGGGTGGGAGGTAAGGTCAGCGGGGAGCATCTGAAATGCCCAGGCTTTCCCACGATACTGCCTCACAGAGGCTATTTCCCTGTCCTGGCCAGACCAAGCAGGAGCCTGTGTCTCTGCACTGTTCAGAAGTGTGTGCATGCTGTGTACGTTCCCCTCTTTATGATGGCTGTTGTTTGTTAGAATTGATTAGCCTTTCTGTGTGGGAGCCATCTGCTGTTTGTCAGCCTCCTTGTCTCACCAGCATGTTGATTTCAATAAATTATTATGGCACTTGGAATCGGCTGAGTGGTTTGATGCTGTGAATCCCACACATCTAAATCAGAACTGGATTGAGAGCCATTTAATGCTGCTGCCCCACTGCCTTCTCTCTTGGTCAGCAGCACCTGAAGGGAACCAAGGTAACTGTTATCTTGGGCAGCTGGATACATTCTGCACCACCTCCTTTCTTCTGTCCACAGAATTGAGCAGATGATCCTGGCCTGACCACCACAATAGCCCATTTCCCTGGACACAGGGACTGATAAGCCCATGATTCAAGCAGCCCTGTGGGTGAGAGAAGTTGTCTCCACTGGGGTGGGCAAATGGGGGATGCATATTTAGAGCTATTAGTGGTCATCTTTGCTGGAGTGTGGAAAGAGCTGGACAGAGACAGGAAGAGATGAGACACAGACAACGTCGTAGGGGTATCGAGCCCTTGGTTCATTCTTACGTCTCTTCCCTCAACTCTAGGAGCTATGTCATTTTTTTCCCAGCTATAGGTGTTTTACATTTCTTTTTGCTTAAGCTAATCTGAGTTGAGTTTCTGTTACCCACAGTACAGGGATTCCTGAATATACAGCATTACTATCAGTCTAGTTGCCCAAATCAGGTATATGGGAGTCATCCTTTAATCTTCTTTTCCTTTTACCCCCAAATCGATCAATCACCAAATCCTCTTGATTCTACCTCTAAAATGTCTTTTCAGTTATTCCACTGTCATCTCTTATTTTCTCTCATCTGTATCACAAAGAGCTTCCAAGCTGGTCTTCCTGGGATCGTGTCCTCTCCAAATCCATCTTCCACAGTGCTACCGAGTTGGTCTTTCTAGAACCCAACTTTGCTTCCAAAACTTCAGAAGATATCCATTGCCCATGAAACAAATTCAAACCTCTAAGCACAGGATACAAGCTTGTCTCCATCTGGTCCACCCTACTTCTCCAGTCCCAACTTTTAACATACCCCACCTCCCCACTCTCCCATGTTTCCAAGTCTTTGTACATGTTCTTCCTGCTGACAGCAAGGCCTTCCCAACCTTGTTCATCTGGCTTCTGCTCTGGTCTTCCATGATTCAGCCCACATTGCACTTCCTTTGCAGAATACTCACAACCCTACCCAGGACAGCATAAGCATAGACTTCCTCTGGGAATTCATGGTGTTTGGTGTTTGGGGGATGACATAGCAGAGTGGTTAGGAACATGGGCTCTGATTCAGCAGACCTCAGTTTGAGGTCTGCTCTCACCTTTACCAGCGGGAGGACTTGAACAAGGCACCTAATCCTAAGTCTCACTTTTCTCAAAGCTAAATGTGGAAGCTAAATGAGGGTAGCTATGAAGATTAAATGAGAAAACTAGGTAAAGTTCTTAGATA
The DNA here is from genome assembly GCF_937001465.1 of Orcinus orca. Classification (NCBI taxonomy): domain Eukaryota; kingdom Metazoa; phylum Chordata; class Mammalia; order Artiodactyla; family Delphinidae; genus Orcinus; species Orcinus orca. The sequence continues at coordinate 25,933,891 of NC_064573.1, forward strand.
GAACATAGCAGATACTCAATAAATGACAGCTGTCATCATTGTATCTATAACCACATACTATCAATGTATGAATCTATCTACTCCCTTCACCTATCTCCTCACCCCAACCATCACCATGAACTCTTTGGGGACAGGACTGGGTGCTACATTTACTCTGCTCTGTATCCATGACCCTTACCACTGCATCTGCACAGAGTGGGCATGCAATAAATATTTATTTAATGACTCTTTTCACCCACTGCAGGGAAGGAGGACACTGCTATAACTGTCCCATTACCACTTGAACTCTACATGGCTCAAAACTGATTAAGGATAGAGTTTCCACAGGAAATAATTCAGAAGTGACAATCAGTGAATCAACTAGCCTTAAGGGGGAACCAATATGTTCCCTAATATGCAAATACAATTGGTTGTCTAACCAAAATCCCTTTCCCCACTCTTCTTTGTTAAATAATCTCTGATTTTTATCAGTTCCAACTCTCAAGGAAAGTGATCCTATTCTTAATTCATAAGCAAGTCCTAAAAAATACAAGTCCTTCAAGACCATGCCCCTACCCTTGCTCGAGTTGGGTTTGGGGATGGACATAAGACCCAGTGTGTACCAAGGAGGAGGAAGTCCTCTGTGGAGATTTTGGGCAAATTTTCCTTGTTTTTATAAAGAGACACAAGGAAGAGACAGTCTCTTTTCTTCTACCTCACATTGTTCTATCTGCAAAGGATGTTTGAATAGTGACACTGCCATCTGGTAACCATGAAGGAAGCCCACTAGGATGGCAAAGCAGAAAAATGGAAAGAACCTGAGTCCTTAATGGCATTGTCCAGCCATAGAACTAGCCCGTTCTGGAGCAGCTCTACCTCAGAACTTCTTGCTTAAAGAGATAATAGATTTGTCTCACTGTCTAAATCAGTTATCTATTATTTGGAGCCAAAAACATCCTATCAGAATTCACCCAACTTTATAACATTCTCCCAATGTGACCCTGCTGCTTCACTTCTTGGAGGTAACATAATACACTCACTTCTCTGTGCCTTTTTGTACATGTACTGCTCTCTCTTTTTGAAGTGCTCTGTCTTTCATTCTTTTCATACCCAACTTACTTCCCTTCTAAAGCTTGGTTCACCCTCCTTGAGGGCTGGATATCTGAATATAAGCATGGACCTCTTAAAAGTATTCCATGGTTCCCCTAAGGACAACTTTGGGAAACCCCTCTTGTGCTCCTCTTCTGAACCTCATCCACACTATGTGCACTTTTAAGTAACATTGACTTACAACCACTGATCTTATTCTTCTCTCCAACTACAGAAGAGCCCCTTGAGGGTAAACACTACATTTTATTCTCCATTATCCCTGGAACCTAGCACAGTGCCTAGACTGGAACATAATAAGCACTTAAGAAATGATGAACAGATGGATAAATATATGGATGAATGATGCACAGCTTTTACCACTGATAGGCTTACAAACTTGCCAAGGAAACCAGAATAATATGAACAAATTACAGGATGACAAAGAATGATGTTGCACTGTGTGATGCACAGGCTTCCTAACAATTAAAGAAATGCATTTCAACATGATTTTAAGGTATTATTACATGATATTAAACTTAACCAAAATATATAAAACATATAAAATCCAATGGGTGGACTGTGGGGAAATAACATGACTATGTACATTTAGTAGCATTTTCAGTTGGTTCAATCTGTCTAGAGAGCAATAGGGCAATATGTAGCAAAAACTCACACCCTTTGACATAGTAATTCCACTTTAGGGAATATACTCTAAGGAAATATCCCATATATATATATATATATATATATATATATATATATATATATATATATATACACACACACACACACACACATATGTATATATGAAGACATTTATATAAATAGTACTTAGCATCAAGAGAAATAAAATGTAACAACCTAAGCTCTAATGGGACAGCAAAGCTAAGCAGATTATGGCATTTTAAGTAGGAGTGAAACTGGAAATGTTCACATATATATAAATGCATATATAAAATTGTGATAAATGAAAAATACAAAACAGCAACAACATACTGATTTAAATTGTATAAAATTTTACTTAAAATATGTCTATATTGCAAAAAGATATTACAGAGAAATTCAAATTGTTTACTGATCATTAAGTGCCTATATTTGCATGGGGTTCAACACCTATCCTCTGGCATTCATGTATCTTACCCAGGTATCTTATAGTACATACATCTGCTGCTCTCAAAGTCATATCAGCATGATATTGTCAATATACTGAATCAACTTGATGACTTGTAGGATGAAGAGATTATTAAATATCTCTGTAGACTAAATTGTAACATAGAAATGCAGTGCTAGAGCAATAAAGTGTACTATAATCCTTGCCAAGTGAAAGCAAATTGTCTTCTTTCCTTTTTTTTTTTAAAACAGTGTCTTCTTATTGGGACTGAAATTTTAAAAAGCACCAGCCTGTAAATGGCTGCAGAGTAAGTATCAGGGGCTGGGTTATTTTCTCCAGTAAGGCATCCATATCTGGAACAGCTGTAATTGGAGGCCACTTCATCACATTTATAATAATCTACTGCCATTCACCAAGCTATATCCACTCTCTGCATTGAACAAATAAGTGATTTAAATGAGGTTATCATAGGAATCACCACATCTGCCCTTTTGAGTCTCTGAGAGACTTAATGATTTCCTGCAGGGTTAGAGTATTGCTTTTTGTTTACTACTTTAAGTCTTCTATTTGGAACTTTCTAACAAGGAAACCATTAAGAGAATCAATGTATTAATTCTGACTGGTACTAAATATATCTGTTCCAACTATACAGTCAGAAACTGAGAAAATAACATGAAATGGACTTGAGGGTCCACTTGATGCCAACTATGATGCCTAAAGTTCCATCAATCACCTAAGTCCTATAAGATCCCCCATTGACCATTGGATCTCAGTGGTATACTGTATCCCCAGGAATTAGCTCAGAGCCAATGAAAGGTCTAAAAAGGTATAGATGCCTCCTTTACCACCAAGTCACCATTACCTTGGTAAAAGGCTCCAGAGCTCTTTGAAAACAGTCAGGAGTAGGATTTGCAGTATATACTTGTGGTGTAATTGCCAGATCCTTCCTCAAAGGTATCTGGGCTCTGAGCCTCTGGCCCAAGTTTACGAATTGGGTGAGGAACAATAGTCTCCATACTTGGTGACTCAAAAGAGAATTCTGTTCTCTGAATCTGGTGTTTGCTACTTGTTTGTTTGTTTTGATTATATGGACCAAGGAGCTTTTAAAAAACTGTCCATGTATTTCAGTGCAAATGACTTTATAATCGGTTAGCCAAAGGTCGTTATGGGTTAAGGATATTCTTATCACCATACTAGACTGCTGCCTGTATGAACTCATGCAGTATTAGACACTGCTAGCTGCTTACCCAATGGCCACTCTCCACTTTTTCCTTGTAAGCAGAAACAAAATTTGTTGTAGTGCAGTAATGTGCCCAACTAAAAATTCTCATGCTCCCAAATTCTCTTGCAGTTAGGTTGCAGGTATGTGACTTAGATTCTGACAAATCAGACAGATCCATGTGAAAACTGGATTCAGAAGTGAGCAAAAGGAAGAGGAGGCTAAATGCAGTGGAACTGACATCTGGCAAACACATTGTGGAGATAGCCAGCTCTGCAATGGTGAGAGTGCAGAGCATCTGGTGTCCAGTCCTGAGAATTCCCAGTGCCAAGGAGCAGTGGTGTCTCACTAAAGCCGCCCCACAGCCCCAGGCCCTGTATCCTGCATGGTACATAATATCCTTTTATAAAATCCCTTTTCTGCTTAAGCCAGCCAGCATGGATTATGTTGCAATTAAGAACATTAAATAATACATGTACCACCTTGCCTCTGGAGGTTTGTAAAGTGTCACTCCTTGGTCTCTTCCCATGGGAATACTAGAAGCCCCAGTGAAATCAAGGATCCCATTTCAGCTATAGCACTCTTGGCATAAAGGACAAGAGCCACTGCAGCTCTCTTCAAGGGTATTGGCTCTCCCCATCGTGGTATTTCCCAGCGCCTTGGTAAAGGAAGCATCTTCTAGTCCATGTTGGGGGATATAATTAATGGATGTGTGAGCAGGTTGCATATGATAAATCTATGTCAACCTTCTTGTCTACTACATTTTGATTCTTTACATTGTATCAAATTTTTCTGGCATCTTATTTTCATTCCTTATAGTCTATTATTGAGTATGGTTTCAGTAAGCCCTCTAAGAAAAAAATTAGAAATCCCAGATACTCGAGCTAGTGTGTTGAATCAAGCATCTTTGATAAATGCACCCGAATCTGTATTACGTTCCCCCAGAATGGAAAGCCAGTTTAGATGCTGGGTCACCAAAATGAATGACGCTTATTCACTAAAGTCACCAAACTGATTCTCAAAGTGTTCATCCAAGAAGCTTGGGGGTTCTCCAAGCCCCTCTAGGAGTCAGGAACACAAGGCTCTGGGAACCATGTTCCATTTCAATCAGAAAAACTAAAATTCAACTTGCAGGCTTCCAGGTAAGCTTTCATTTGAGAAAGGGGTCAAAAGCTTAAAACATTGTAAAATCCCTTTAATAGATCATCTTTGAAGTCCACCTGGAAGACTTTATGTTTTTTCTAATTACCATGGGCTGGTTTGCTATCCCTCATCGGAATCCTAAGGGGAACCTCCAGTAATGATTGGCTGTTTTAAGGTTCTTTTATCCCAAATCCACTGGGCCTATCAGGAAGCCACATCTTTGTCTTCCTAGAGTGCACCATGACATACACATCTCTTGACAAGACGCACAAGCTAGCAAACCTCAGTGGCAGGTAAGCAGGGTGGGACAGTTCCTCCCAGGCCATGCAGCACACTCCATGGCCCCTGGATACTGGGCATAAGGTTGCCAAAAAAGAAGAAGAAGAAGAGGAAGGAGGAGAAGGGGAGGAGGAAGAGGAATTATTCATCTGTGGAGGGTAAATTGTAGTAAAGAACACCCACCATGTGCTCCGTCCTGTGCTAGATTCAATGGGAAATTCGGGAGAGGAGAAGGTAGCATCTCTCTGTTCCTTCACTTCTTTAACTAGTCCGTATTTACTGAGTACCGCTTGTGCACAGGCACTATGCTCATGAAAACAAATCCGCCGCTCAAAGCACTTACCATCCCAGATACAAGAGCCTAGTAGAAACAAAACCCTTCCACATGAAACAACTAGAGAATACCAAAAGAATACAATAATGCGTTTACACATTATAAATACCCCTCACATTTGAAGGAAAAGGAGATGAGCAAGGGCTGAAACAGTCAAAAGTTTTATAAAAACAGAATGGAGTTTAGATTGCAAAGGTAAAAGATGAGAGTTTTCCAAGCAAGAGTGATATAAACCATACACTGTCCATATACAGGGGTCCCTCCGCTGCATGTGTTTATCTTGTCTTCCTCAGCTTGGCCGGTGCAACCCTACTGGCTAAAGTGCTGATGAGATCAAGGACTCTTCCAGCCCCATGAGTCTGTGCTCCAATAACCCTCAGGGAACTGCCATTGCATCCTGGTAGCCAGTTAGTTTCATATGAAGAGAGGAACCCTCCGATCCATGGCTCCAGACTGTCTCCAAGACAGTGACTTTGAATGTGTGCAGCCCTCAGACCAGAGGAGTTGAGAGAGTACAGATGTCCTAACACAAACTCAACCCAGCCCTTTGAGCCCTAGTAGTGGTGGGTCAGTAGCATCTTTTCCAACCACAGGTTACATTAGCACCTGGCACACAGTAGGCATTAAGTATTTCTGAATGATAAGTCTGTAGAGGACAGGAACCGCTTGGATGCTGCAACTACAAAGTGAATTTGGGACCAGGCTGAAAGCCTCACATTCTGTTAAACATACGTGAAGGAGGCCGTGGTGTTTGAGAGCAGAGCTCTAGATTCAGTCTGGGGTCAAACTCAATGTTACCAGTTACCTGTACGAACCCTGAGCTTGGCCTCACCAACTGTAAGGTAAGGATGGCGATAGTTCCTGTGAATGAGAATTCAATGACAAATTAGCTAGTACAGTGCCCAACAAATACTAATGACAATTAGTATTGAGAGATGGATCGATGGTACTTGCAAATCACATGTTATTCGGGGGAAAAGTCAGCTTTGCTTAGTTTTGCCTCAAACAGCTAATGAAAATGATTCAAAGTGACCACCATGCAAAGAATCAGACAGGCCTAGAAACCTCAAGAAACACACTCCCCCTAAAGACCATCCTCTTTGCAACAGGCTTTCTCTCATCTCTTGACTTCTCCCTCCTGTGTCTCTAGGCACCTCTTCTGTGACCATTTCCTCTAAGGTTCCAATCACCCTAAAATATTAAATAGAAATTATCAAAGGTGAAAGACACCATAGCGGTTGTCCAAGCCATACCTCATGATGTTAGTTATAACACTGTTGGCAGATAAACCCTTAACATGTGATTTTTTTCCCTCCAGGTGTCTGAGTTTTAAACTCGCAGTAGAATGAATCTCTACTGGAGAAATTTCAGGCCCATGATGGAGGTGATGATCGCCCCCACCCAGTGTGCGTGCAATCTGTGCCTCGTCCTGGGCACATCACGGGCACTATCTCATTCAATCCTCCCATTAACTCAAAGAGGCAGGTGCTCTGATCACCCCCCTCCCCCATTTTCACAAGGAAACTGAGGCTCAGAGAGGATAAGTACATTGTGCAGGTCACACAGCTAGTAAGTAAAGAGATATGATCTGAACCCAGGTTGGCAGACTGTTGTTAGGGCTTGATGCGTTTAGATTTAATAAATCTCTAATTCATGGCTTATAGATTCTTGTGTGGTTTAGCCAGGCAGGAAGTGTCTATGAGGGCTGTCAGTGGGTATCAAAAAGTTTGGGCCAGGTAGAAAATCCTTTTTGAGAAAATGACACCTTTGTGTACGTACCTGAATGAGAGAGAGAGAGAGAGAAAGAGAGACAGAGCAGGGTGGTAGGGAGAGAGGGAACCTCCCTGAGTTCTATATGTTAAGTGGAGAGAATAATATGTACCTCTTAGGTGGTTGTGTGGTTTCTCAATAGATAGTAGTTATCATGAACAAAATTCCAAAAAAATGAGATAAAGTAACTTCTGTTGTGAGCTTCTGAGAAAAGGAATACATTGCTAATTCATGGCCTCCCATGTGCTGTTGAGACTGTTTGGGTAAAAATCCCAGAACTTACCTGGACCAATGCTGTTCTAAAAGTCCAGAACATTGTGTAGCCAGTCTTACCTTGACCTGCACTAGCACAGGCCATCTGTCCATCTGCCCCTCGTGCTGTGTTCTTGTCCCTCTGTCTGGGGCCTGAAGCTCCTTTCCCCTCCCTCCCCAATATCGCTGTGTGACAAAGGTGTCCTCAGACCCCTCCACTCAAACAAGCACTTGCTCTGCTTGCTCACAGGCCACCCCAGCCAGTAGCTGCAAAAGAGGTCACAGGTTTCCTAATCCTAAGAGGCAGCCAGGGGTCTGGAGGGGGGTGGTAGGCAGTGGGCAGGGCTAGGATCATTTCCTTTTTTCCCTTTATCTGGAGGCAGAATGAAGTGGGATAAAGCAGAACCACTGGCAAATACATGAAAAAATAGATGAAGCAATAATACTGTTCCTATATCTGCAGAATATGACCTATTCTATAGGACTCCTCTTCCTAAGTGTACCCACATCTATTATTCCATTGATGGACAGACTTGCCAAGAATATTATTCCCATTTGACAGGTGGGGAAAGTGGGACAGAAAGTAAGACCATGCACCGAGGTGAAGCCAGAACCGAGACTTCAGTGTCCTAACCCAACACCTTCCCCTGAGTCCCACTGAGTCTGTGTCTCCAACCACCTACAGGGGAGGAGCCCGCACTTCCATTCCCAGCACAAGGGCACACCAGGTCTGATCCTGGGAAAGATGCCAGCCAACCTGGTTTCTGAAAACTGACTCTTCTTCCAGCAGAGCAGCCCTTCACCTTTATCCTGGGGACTCCATCCATTCCTAAGAACCTGGAGCCAACGGTCTCCCAAGAGGAATCAGCTTAAAAGGGACACAAATACAGCTCTGAGAAATCCCTGTCTGGAGAGCCAAGAGGTCCCAGGTCTCCACTTCCAAGAAGGTTCTGTGCAACCTGGATTTGAATGGAATGCGTAAATGAAGACTTCATTGGTTCTGTGTTGAAACTCAATCAGGGATCACGTCAATTTTCTAAAATCATTGGGGACTGGGAAATCGGTTAATAAGCCCTAGGGAGTCCCACCCATAAAACTTGTGAGTCTTTAACTAAATCCTCTTCTGTGAGGATATAACGCAGCATCATTAAACTGGCCTGTGCCAAGCATTTCCCCTGCAAATGCAGCAGCCCTGCTTCATCTGTCTTCAATCTGCCGTGGACTCAGGCTCTGCCTTCTTAAGTGGGCTCAACTGTATTACAGGCTTCTGTGGTGATGCGGGGCTGCAGCGAAGCTCCATTTTACGTCCTTAAATATTCATAAGGAGCTTTGCAACATTAATATCTTAGATGGCTTACAAGAACACTTAAATACTGGCTCTTCACTCCCCTCCCTTCTCCCCAAAAGTCCCAGCCTGTTCTAATTTGTGTAATGCATTGGGCCATTTTAATAATTGTCCAGGGATTTATTTGGTGGTTCTGCTGCCCTGTCGCATAGGGTGTAATTATGACCCCAGCTTCTCTTATGCACTAATCCTGTTTGTTTCACTAGCAAAGAAGCCAAGATTGGAAAGGGCAAATGCAGGACAGGCTAATGCACAGGAATTAAGTTATGGGCCTCAGCCATTTCCCTCAACCTTCCCACTTTCCGTCCTCCAGCATTGCTGCTGCTGAATGCAGAATGAGCCGCCGTGGTGGTGTCTGCAGGATGTTTTTAATTAAAGAGTGTGTTTTATCAAAAGGAACAGATCCAAGAATGGGAGACCAAGGCCAACAGTGAGCGCCCAAATAAGAAACTTCTGGCACACGCCACTCAGATACGAGAGGCTCAGAGATGTGTCCTGTCCTAAGGTGGCATGAAACTAAACCAGACAGAAGCTGCCAGCTTTAACTCAGGAAATGGGGGGATGCTGGGTATCTTAGAACTCGCTGAAATTTTCTGATATGATTCAAACATCAGGGCCTCAGGAGACAGTGAAATTAGGAGACAGTGCTATAAAGCTGAACATTTCTAAAGAGAAGTAGATACAGTGGGCTACAGGAGAGCCTGGCATGCTTTTGCATAGGGTCAGGTAATCTCACATCACTGATATTGCCTAATCACCTCTTGCCTCCAGCCCTAAGCTCAGGGCAAGAAGGAAGAGAAGAGATGAGGTTGGAATAGCAAGACATGCAGAATCCAGAAGACCCTGAGCACCAGCATGGTGGCCAAGGCCATGAAGCTTACAGAGCTCCAACTCTGCGTAATTTCAGTAGTGAGATAAGCCAAACACACCTAAGAGAGTATTAAAGCCCTTGGAGGTGAACATATAAACACATGCAAATTAATACGAAGCTGATTAAGAATGTCTGTGCTCGAGGAATAAGCCTGTTGTCACCAACTACCATCCTTTCTAGGCAACAATTCAAGTTCAAAAGTCTGAAGCTGGCAAAGCTGTGTGCTGGCCCGGAGCCATGGACCAAGCCTGAGCCTCACCTTCTCGTCCCTCTCTGCTCCTACCCCTTCCCTCCAACATGTTCTCCACGTGGCCTTTCCCTGGCAGGCAATCCAGCCGCAGAGGCTATCAGGTCAACCCCATTTGATGTCCTAAGAACGTGAAGGCTTCCAGGTTCCTGGAGTGCTTTCCATGAAAGCACTAGTTAGAAAAGGTTTCCTGGCAGAGGTGAGATTTGAACTGTACCAGGCTGGGCTAGTGAGGGGCACTCCAAAAACAAGAGTAGATCTGGACAATGGTAACCAAAAAAAAAAAAAAAAAAAAAAAAAAAACACAGGCCATGCTCTAGACGATTAATTGGTTTGCCTGTTGGGGAAGATATTTACCAGGAAGCTGTAGGAGATGAGGCTGAAAAGAAAGACTGAGGCCAGAACCTCGTCCTTCGATGATGGGGTAGCCAACTTTAGAAATCCAAACTCTGAAGACACCTGGTACCTTTTTTCCCAAAGAGATGAAATAGTCAAGAAAACGGATTAGTCTCTCTGCTTTTGTTTCCACCAGCTGTCCTCTATCTTCTTTCCAGGAGACATAATTGAAACAGCATGGAATCGTCACTCCACTCCATCTTAAGCTGTTCATCTCCCCACATCCATGAATAAGAAGCTCTCTCTACCCAAGAGATTATCATGCATTACTTTTACTCACTCACATTCTCCCCTTTAGGCTCCTAAGAGCACAACAAGACGTCTCTATTTAGAGGAGAAAGCAGGTATCTCTTCTCCCACCACATCCCACCTCCAGAGGACCCCCCCACAGGTGTATTAACCCCTCACTGGGCTTGCTGACATAATGAAATCTCCCAGAACACTGCCTCTTCGCCACCAGAACTCAGAACAGGATGAGGTCAGATCCTACTCAGGGAGTCTAGCGAAAGCCACGCGGTGTTGAGAAGCCAGAAATCCTAACTCTACCATTACTGGGATGATTGTAGACAAACGGCTTCCCACCTAGGCCTCAGTTTCCCCATCTACAAAGTGAAGGGGTGCATCCTGACAATCTCCAAGGTACCTTTGTGATAAGACCTCATGTATCTCCTTCTGCAGCAAAAGCACTTTGCTGGAACATGGTGTCACCTGGTAGACAAATTCCCCACACAGATTACAAAATGGTTTTATAACCAAGGCCCCATTAACATGTAATTAATAACAGCATTCATCTCTATCTAATTCATGGAAGATTCTAAAACAGAAGAGAAGACTAACTGCTCCCACAACTGGCCCCTGCAGGCTCCTTGCTATCCAAGCACCAGGATCACGGACTTTCCCTGTCAGAACATGATTTACAGCACTTGGAACAGTTACACAAATTTCCATAAATATCCACAAATGCCCCAAACATCGAATTCCACGAGCAGGAGAGAGGGGAAGGGAGGGAGGGGATGCCGAGGACTGTGGGCGATGAGGCAGCTCTGGACCTGGGCGGCACAGTGGCTCCCCCAACTTAGGGCATTAAAGCTAAATTTGACTAATCGTGAGTAGTTTGTCCTCTGTTGAGCACCTGAGCGCTAATTACATGCCTGGTTAATTCAGTAATGTACACACACTGCTGTGCACCCGGCTCTCTCCCTCCCTCCACTTCACGCGATTAATGAGGGGAAGAAGGAGTTTGTTACAAACCTGTTTGTGGGGCTCTTTACACCTCCTGTGACAACGACCAAAAATGATCCAAACCACTTAGCGTGTGCTGTTCCCACCACTGCGTGGGGTGCACGATTGAGAGTTAGCACACAGCCCCTCTCCGCCAGCAGCCAAGCCCGTGGGGCACAGTCAATGGAGGGGTGGTGAGTGTGGGAGGGGGATGGGGCAAAGGTGTCGTCTCAGTGGAACTTTTACATAAATTCCTCCACAGTGTCCTGACATCGCATCTTCCTTAGCAACTGTTCTCAAATGGCCATCCCGGACCGTTGGTTACCCGCGTTTTCAGTCTCACTGAAAGCTCTCTTGTCTCCCCACTCCTCCCTCCAGATGCTGTGTGGGTCTGTCTTGTAGGGATTGAACTAGGTGTGCATTCCAGGGTCACAGCCGCCCCTGAGGGCAGGAGCCTGAAATTCTAAGGCCTCCTGAGCCCAAAACAAGGCAGAGACTCAAGAAGACAGGGATGGAAGGTACAGGAAGGAGGTTTGCCACGTGGAACAAAGGGGAATCTGGGAGCCTCCTAGACATCCAGACAACCCTGCCACCCTTGATCCCATCATTGATAGAACAGGAGAGATGACCTTCCTGCTGCCTCATACACCATGGGCTGCCCCTCTGTGCTCTTTTCCCAGAAAAAACTTGCCCTGGTGTTGGCTATACCTTGTGCCATCCTTTTGAAAAGCTTGTAGAGGGGTTCGGATCCATCCATACCATGTCATTTAGCCTAGCCTGGCCCTCTAGAAACTTCCCTGGCCCCTGCCCTCACTCCCCCTCAGGAACAACCCTCACTTCTGGCCTCCTTAGGGGTGATTTGCTCACCCCAGGCCTGGCTGGGCATCCACGGAACGGGACGAACCCCAGCAGCAGACTGTTTTGCCTGTGTTCAGTTCAACAAGCGCTTACTGAGAGCCCACCATGTGCTTTCAAGAGGCTTCAGTCAAGCAAGGATGAAACAATCACATCATCCACTGATCATGTACATCCACGTGCATGGCCCAGAGGTGATGCAAAGAATCCAGCATTAACTGCAGGAGAGAGGGCTGCCCAAGAGCACTTCTCCAGCAGAGGAGAGGGCTCAAGGGAGACCAGGTGTTTGCTGGACAGACAGGGCAGAAGTGGAGCAGCAGGAAGGACAGGGAACAGAATGTTCAAATGCATGGAGATCCGAAAGCGTCCAAGACAACTTGAGGGTGACTCTCTTATCCTACCTCTCCCTTCCTTCCCTCTCCTTCTTTCTGTCACCCACCCTCCTTCTTCTCTCTCCCTGCTTCCTTCGCTAGTTCCCAGGGGAGCACTGCCAGAGGCTCATGGCCAATGCAAACCCTCAGGGGACCCTCAAGGTTGAACAACAGCCCCTGTTCACACCATGACATAGAAAACAGCCAGGCTGTGGCTCCTCCACATCTTCATCTGGTATTTCTCCCTCTGGGACCACTTATGACCAAATTCGCCACTGGTAAACCAGTGACCTGCAGGGCAGATGTACATCTTAAAAGAAAGAGAATGTGATGATTTCTAAAATGAATGTGTCTCTAATGGTGGAATTTCAGGCAACATGAAGAGGCCCTTCTGAGAGCTGTTTCAGAGGATGGAAGCACCTCTTCGATTGCCCTTCAAACAATGACAGGGAGGCTGGACCAATTCAGATGTAGTGAATTGGGCAGACCTTTTTAGAGCATCTCATTACCTCAAAAGATCTCAAGGCTTTGAAGAGCAAATTCCTCTCAAGATGAAAGATGGGCGCTCTGGGATCTAATGTCTCTGGGCAATGATCGGAAGGCAGGTCTGGGTTTCTGAATCCGGCTCAAAGCCAGGAGCCGGGTGGTCCTGCATGGCCTCCCAGGTCAGAAGGGCATTGGAGTCTGTGTTGGGCCCACCTTAGCCACTCACCTCGCCTTTGCTTCGCATTGTCTCTGGGCCAGTTGTCCCATTCCACCGCCTCTCCCCTCCCTCTCCCCCAAACCTTCGTCCCTCTCTGTTTTATTAGAGACCTAGGGGTACCCCTGGGAAAAGTCCTCTACCTCCAGCTGTGGGACCACCCAATGATTTGGGGGATTCCCCTGTTGACACGCTGTGGCCTGAGCTCCTGGAGCAGAACAGCCTTTAGGTCACACCTCCTCAGTCTGCACCCTCCCCCAAGCTGCCCAGCCCCTGCCAGGCCAGGTGATGAGCAGTGCTGGCGTAGCCTATCTCCATTGCCCAGAAAAGCAGAAGCTCTCCACCAAACCGCATGAACAGGGTGCCACCAAACCACACGAACAGGGTTCCACCACAGTCACCCTCTGACAACTGAGAGCCTCGGCAACCACGCAGTGTTTTAAAAAAAAAAAGTCATCCCAGAGACCGCCTTGATTACATTACGGCTTGTTGCCCAGCCAATCCTTTACACAGGCCCACGACAGAACCCTGCCTGCAGCCGTCCCTGCCTGCCGCTGGGCGGCCCCATGGCCACCCGGCCATAGATCATGTCTGCAAGCCCGTGGAGTTCATTATCTCCCTAATGCTGCTTCTTTCGTAGATCATTAGAAAGAAACTTGACCTGACCTGTGAACTCTGGAATTGATTGTTGCCTTGAAATGGTCAACAGCCCATTTTCTAATCAATGCACAGAATAATTTTATACATATTTAAATTATATATTAACTTTAATGTCTGTTGAATTTATCTCCCACTTTCCTCCTGTGCTTCTTTGACATGCGTTCGAACTCAGGAGGGTATATTTACCACTGGGTGGAAGGAAACGAGGGAGGTGGGGGGGTCTAAGCCAAGACCCAGTGAAGGAGGAAACACAAGTCCCAGGGCTGAGCCAGAGGGCTTGGAGGACTACTTCTACTGGAAAGTACGTGTGTATCTGGGAATATATATGTGGGTGCGTGCATGTGAAAGTGTGTGTATATGTGTGTAGGTATGAGAGAGTGATGTGTATGTGTATGAAAGTACACGCATATCTGAGAATATACGTGTGTTTGTATGTGCACGTAGGTGTGTCTGAGAATATGTGTGTATAGATATGAGAGAGTGATGTATGTGGCTGAGTGTGTGTACGTTTATATATATAAGAGTACGTGTGTACCTGGGAGAATATATGTGTGGATGTGTGTGTGTTTTCTCTCCCGTGCACTTTCCCCTAACTTGTCAAGTGGTCCAGACACCTTGCCTGACCCCCAGTGCTGAGAGTTAGAATGAATTTCTTCCACTGATACACATCAAGGAGCTATGAATGTGGGAGCTTTGTCTGAAAAGGGCGGACTCAGACCATTATGGTTATCCTGAGCGTGGCTTGAAATTTCTAGTACACAAAGGGGTCCCCAAAGTGCTAAACTATCTGGAAAGAAAGCCAAAACTGCTAATGGTCTCCAAAGCAGAGGTTCTTAATCTGGTGTTCATCACCCTGAGACCTCTGTGGATCAATGAATCCCTTGAAATGGAAGAAAGTGCACATGTGCATTTGTGTGCCCAGGGAGAGGCTTTGTCACATACATTAGATTTCAATATGTTTATGACTGCAGATCAGATTGATACTGATAACGTTTGCAGGGGCAAGGATTGCTTCTGGGTTCCCCCTGCATGTAGAACTTTCAGAAACAGCCCCAGCACCCCCGCCCTTGCTTCCGTCTGGGGCAAGACTCACCATGGGTCTCTAACCTTGAGTCAAGAACACGTGACGGACAGCCACTCATATCCAGAGCAGAGCAACAAGCAAATAGCCTCTCAATTGACTCCCAGTTCAGAGTCTCGATCAGCATGCCCGCGCCGTCCTTCCCAACCAGACCTCCCAGAGTTTGGACACACCCGATTTACACTCTCTGCGTGCCCCTGAGGATAGTGTGTAAACAGATACAAGCAAACCTTCTAGAAACAATCCTTAAAATAGGTATGGCCGTCATATCAGTTATTTTACTTCTAAGAGTCTGAATTGGGAGACTGGGATTGATATATATACACTATTATGTATAAAATAGATTGCTAATAAGAACCTTCTGTATAAAAAATAAATAAATAAAATTCAAACAAAATCAAATAAAAACTTTAAAAAACAAGAAGAAATAGTCAAACTGCAAGGTTTGTGCACAGAGATGTTCTTCAGAGTATTCACACCCAAGCAAACAACTGGAAACAACCTGCTGTCCAGCACGAGGGGAAGATCTAAAAAAAATGCAGTGAATCCACGTGAAGGACTACTTTCCAGCCTTTAAAACGCATGTTTACATTTACGAGCCATGTAACAAAAGTAATTACCAATAATCTTAATTGCCCACCCTCTATGTTCTTAAAAGTATGTTTAATAGAAGTTTTAGTGACATGGAAAATACCTACAGTACAATTATACAGTAGAAGTCTGATATGGTGAGATTTCAATTTTTTAATGCATAGAGAAAACAATAAAAGAAAAAATACAAAATAGTAATAATGATTTCCTGAGGTGGAGTGATTTTTTTGGCCTTTTCATACATTTCTGTACTAAGTTTCTGTTGTAACATGCATTAATTTATTTTTTTTCAAAAAAGAAAAAAAAGCTAAATTAAAAAAGAAATTCTGCTTTCCAATTCATCCACCAAAAGAGTCATCCCTAACTCCAGACCCCAAACTCAAGGACTCCCCACTTCTGTTTCCTTCCTTCTTGGGAGCAGTACAACTAAACTGTAATGCCACCAAAATTTGTATTCTCCCTTAGCGGTCTTTGAAATAAAATCAAAACAGTACTTACCTCCTCTATGCCTTCCTGTTTCCACACTCTCCCTTAACTCTCAGGATCCTTCCTCAGGCAATCTTTTATTTCCCCTTCGTCTGCTTATTAAAAATAGCCTAATTCCTCATTTAAAAATAAATGTCCAACTTAGATGAGAAATATAACCTGGGTTGTTCCTTCTGTGTGGAAACAGAGGAGGGGGTTGGGCAGGGAAGGGAGGAAAAAGGAAGTGGTAGGAAAGATCAACTTTCCTCAAGTCGGTTGCTATGTACTTTCCCAGGAAGATCAAGGTCGTCTAATATGTACTGTCTTGACTTTCTTTCCTCTGTCTCAGAAACTCTCTGCATCATTATCATCCATCCTTTCATCCTCCCTGCTGTCTCGAAGGAAGACGTATTCTTTTACTTTGCCAAGGTGTACTGCTCCACCTGGACTATTGATCCCATCCCTTCCAGACCAACACTAGATCAATCATCCCCAAGTTCTCTAGGATCTGTGATCTCCCCTCCCTAGGGCCTCGTTCCACTTCTGCAGAGTCAGACTTCATGGAATTTCTCAGCTTCTGTCAGATCTCAACACCCATCTTTTGGGTGCCGCCTCCCTCACCCATAAAACCCCTCTCACTGGCATTGCCAGTGGCATCCCTGAACCCCGGGACTTCCCTCAGCCTTCACTCTCCTCCATCTGTATCACGACTCAAACCCCACCTCCCACCCTGACCCTTCTCCAGACTTTGGTCTCCTTGGCCTCCCCTGTACAACCTTTGGTTCTTCACCTACCTCTCAGGCCACCTCTTTTCAGCTTCATCTACCAACTCCTTGTCTGTCTCCTCTCAATGGCAGTTCATCCCCAAGGTTCTGAAGCAGGTCCCTTCTCTTCTCCCTCAATCCACTTTCCCTGAGTGATCCTGTCAACTTCCACAGCTTCTGCTATCATCTATATCGCTCCCATATAAGAAGCTTTTTTAAGCAGAGAAGAGGGTGGAACTGAAGAGCTTCCAGAAAGGTAACAGCCAGTATCTGCCAGAGGGAAAAACAGAGATGGGAGAGGAAAGAGAATAGAGGGCCCAAGGTCAGCATCACTTACAGATTGAGATGGTGGCCAAAATAGGATGATTTCTGGGGTTTAAAATAGTTCTCCACCCCTCAACTGCTCCTCTAGGCCAATCAGCGTTACCATCTGAGAGTCCTCTCTTTAGCTGAAGGCTCTGAGTCTTTTCTTTTTACCGTAGTGTACACACGTGGCTCCCATGGTGCAGTAAAAGAAAAGTGGACAAAGGAGTCAGGAGACCTGTCTGATCCCCAGCTCTGCCACCAACTGCGGTATGGTCTTCCTCTTCATTCGTGAAAACAGGTAATGATGTCAATCCGGGAGGGCCGTTGGGAGTATTGTGACCAATTATTTGTTTACTCCTCTTTCCCCATCTTGGTCTCGGTTTCTTTATCTGTGAAATGGGAGTGACAGCACAGATCATTTATAAGCTCCTTTGAGCAACTCTCCTTTGACAGGATTTGGCCCCAGTCCTCTGCCTCACTTAGGAAGTGACGCCTGATGAGAGTTTACAGGTCAATAAATAATACTCTCCTTCCCAGACAGATGACTCAGAAGCAGCTGAACCCACCAGAAGGAGAATCAGCTTCATTTGCCAGACTGGAAGGTGCAGCTTTAGATCTGTGACAATAGTGGCTTGTTACATTTCATTCCAGAAATCCAACCTCCTCTCCCATCTGGGAGACAACCACCCCAAGCCCAGCACGCAGCAGGCTCCTAACAAAAAAGTTTTATGGGCATATGGGAGAGCCGTGAAGTTCTCCAGTTTCCAGGCAGGACAGGTAGCAGAGCTGGAATTTGCCCACTGAATCCCTTGCCTAAGTTTCTTGCCACTGCACCATGAAAGCCACATGTGTGACAGTGAGTAATGCCTATTGTTCAAGCAACCCCAAAGGGGTGGGGCAGCCCTGGACTGACAGTGCCTCATCAGGTCAGCCAGATCCTCCCAAGCCCTCAGTCCAGAAGCCTGGGATAATAGTAGTCCATATTTATTGGGCACTGTTCTATATGTTTTATATGCCTGAGCCCTTTTAATATTTATAATAGTCTTATAAGGTAACTACAATGACACATCTCACTTCTGAGATGAGGATACTAAGACACAGAGAAGTTACTTGTCCCAGATCACACATAAAACAAGTGGCAGAGACTGGGTACAAAGCCAGGCCATCCCAACTCCAGAGCCCACGCCTAACCACCCTGCTCTCCTGCCTCCGCCACCTTCAGAGGGTCAGCCAGTCCACAGAAGGGGCATAGAGCACTTAAAGGCTCCATCCAACCTACTACTTCCCACACATCAGATACCCACTGTGATGGCTAATTTTGTGTCAACTTGCCTGGACGACCAGGTGCTCAGACATTTGGTCAAACATTATTCTGGGTGCATCTGGGAAGGAGTCTCTGGATGAGATTAGCATTTGAATCTGTAGACTGAGGAAAGCAGATGGCCCTCCCCAGCATGGGTGGGCCTCATCTAATCAGTAGAAGACCTGAATAAAAGAAAAAAGCTGAGTAAGAGGGAATTCCTCCTGCCTGACTGCTTGGGCTAGAACATTGGCTTTTGTTGCTTTGTTTTGTTTTTTTCTGACCTTTGTATTAAGATTGAAGCATCAGTTCAGAGTTCAAGCAACAGCCTTGACCCCCCTGGTTCTCAGGCCTTCAGACTCAGACTGGAAGTACACCATGAGCTCTCTCCTGGGTGCCCAGGTTGTCAACAGCAGATCTTGGGATCTGTCAGCCTCCCAAATCACATGAGCCAGTTCCTGCTAAAAATCTTCCTGTATATGTGTGCATCCTATTGGTTCTGTTTTTCTGGAGATCCCTGACTGATATACCCACATCAGCTCAAATTTCCTGGTTTACAATTTTACCGATGTGATGATGCTAAGAGGAGGTTCTAGCCAGAACCACCCTGGTCCTGAGCATTGGAGAATCAAGCCAGTATGGCAATGGGCACTGACCACAGAAGGGTGAGGAGAAGTAGGTAAGGCCACCAAGAAGAGGTATGTGGGGGACAAGAGGGAAGAAGGTAGTGGGATTGGCACTGGAGAACAAGAGAGGATGCACTTGGCCCTACAAGCTGGAGGATCCACAGCTGAGCAAACCTGGTGGTGAAAAGGGAAGAAGGGTTGGAGGAGTCCCTTGTCCTGCACTGCCTTGCAAAGGACGTCACTCCCCGCCTGGGCCCAGTGTGCCCCCAGCACACTGGGCTGCAGCCTCTTTCCTCCCCCACTGGCATGTGAAATCCCCAGGGAAAAAGCCGGTCTTCATCTTGCATCCCTAGCACGTGGCACAGGAAGTTGCCCAACAATGGTGGAATGGGAAGTCTATTGGTCAGATGCCCAAGTGAGTAAGTCGTTCAGTTTGTTGTGTGATGCAATTCTGCTTGAAGAATGAAGGAAGAGCCACAGAGGGTGAATGAACACGCAAGGTGGAAAATGGTTCCCGACAGCAGCAGCCGGAGTCCTTGCCAGTCAGTGGCCAGATTCAGATTCCAACTGTATCTCTGACTAGCGTTGTGGCCTCAGGCAAGTTTCTTAACCTCTCTGGTCCTCTGAAAAATAACAATGACAATAGCACTCACCTCATGGGTTGTGAGGAACATTCAATGCATTAATGCAAGTCAAGTGCTTAGGACCCTGCCTAGCACGTAGTCAGCACTAAATGTGTTGAATCATCATTATCACCATCATCAATCATCATTTTGCACAAGTGGTCCATCAAAGTGGCTCAAATTAGTTCTGTAATTACTAATCTGAGCTATGTGAGTTCTTTTTAAGGTTTGTCCTTGGGGGCTCAACCTCTTACAGAGGCCACAGATCTATCACCTGATTCTGACCCTAAAAGGAGAGACTAGACCCAAATGAGGGCTGTAACCACAGCATGTCTCCAGAAATCTCAGATGTTCCCAAATAAAGCTCCATGTATCAAGAACCTGAGAAGAGAGATACTAAGTCACCGAAAACATTCAGCTTCCTTCACGGTGGGGGGAGGGGGAATTATTTGTTTGTTTTTGCAAATATTAAACTTTCCAATTTTCTTTTAACAGTGGTGGCTTCAACAGAAAGCTGGAATTGGATGCCCACATTGTTATGAGTCAGGCTGTGGCTTAATCTTCTCGATGTTTTTATATTGAGAATAAAGAAGTATTGGCACTTATCTAATATTACAACAGCCAACAGCCAAGAAGGAAAAAAACCCTGACAGGTACATGGCTGTGATCTGCATACGTACCGGCTTTTGAGTTCATTATGGAATCACAGAATCAAGTCATCTCAGAGCTAGAAGGAGATTCAGCGTCCTTCTCTTTCAACCTCTTCCTCTTACAGATGGGGAAACTGAGGCCCAGTGTAAGGATGTTAATTGCGGGGAAACTGAGGCCCAGTGAAAGGATGTTAATTACCCAGCTTCACTCAGCTAGTTAGGGACAGCTAACCATACTTTCTCTGTAGTAAGTTGTGGAATAAAACTGTTGATCAGGGAGATGGTCCATTTCTTATTTAAACAGCAAGATGCCCTCCACCCGCCCTGTCAGCACAGGAATGTTCCCCTCAGCCTTCACTTTGAGCCCCTCTATAATCTGCCTCTGCCCAACCTCACTCTCCCATCTTGGCTTCCATGCAGCCGGGCTAATCTCCCCCTGCTGCCGGCATAGCTCCCACACTACCGAGAATGTCTTCTTCGGCCCACCGTGCTGATACTAAGTCTTTCCTTCCAAGGCAAGTAGGAGGCAACTTCTTTGAAGTTTCTCCTGGCACCACCACAGCCACGAGAGCGACCTCTGACCTCACAGAGCAAGTTCAGCTCTCAGACCCCCCAGCTGAGAGGCATGATGAGAAGTTGGTCAGGGAAGTCCGAGAGACCCAGCCTCCGCCCCAGCTCTGCTTCGTGACTGCAGGAAAAGTATTTCCCTCTCCTAGCCTCAGGTTCGTCTGCTGGAAAAATATTTTGCTTGTATAGTTGTTTTGAAGATTAAATAAAATTACACATCATAGCATATTAAGGAGGACTCAGATAAAGGAAATGTATACTTTAAGATATATTATTTAATTCACCAATATATAGTACAGGCTTTTGTCCTGGAGTTGGTTACTATGCATGTTGGTTTTGTCATCACAACTAGTTTGTAAGGAAATACAATTAAACTCCACGAGAGCAGGAATTTTGTCCCTTTTATTCCCTGAATGACCCCCAGTGCCTCGCACAATGCCTGGAACATAGCGGGCACTCAGTAAATATTTGTTGAGTAAATGAACAAACTTTTCTTTCATCGTCTAACGAGTGTAGATTCATAATAATAATAGGAAGGCTTCTGTTTGCCTAGTGATTTATCAATACATTATTCAAAGCATTTTCACATGTAAAAATGTGTTTGATACTCAGACAATGCTGTGAAGGAGGAAGATGAGGTATTGTTATCTGTCCCCAAGACCCAGGTGAGGAAACTGGAGTGCAGAAGACAGTTTTCAAGGTGACAGAACTAGGAAGTGGTGAAGCAGGGGTTAAAGCCGTCTTTAACAGATCCACATTGAGTCCACTTCCCATCTGCCACAGCCAGTAAGTGCTCCTGGAAGGACTAATTAATTTGGATTCTGATTTTGATCAACTTGGTGAAACATTTGATGACTGTGACAAGTTCCCTGGCTTCCTGAAGAAAGACATCTCTGACCGGGGTGGCCGGATAAAGGGGCACTTAGGCAGGGAAGCTGGGGCAGTGGGAGGGAAGCGAATTAGAGAAACTCTTCCTTCAGCAAGACAAATTTCTCCAGGGAAACCATGCTTGGCTGGGGAAGCCAATTGGAAAAGAATGATAGAGGGCCGGTTCCTGAGGTTCATCAAAGTCATTTGTTGCAGGTAAGCTCATTTTTCACAGGCCAAGGGGATATTTACCTAGGGTACACCTTTAAGGAACAGTCGACAGATTGAACGGTACGATGCTTTATTATATTTCACACCCTGGTGATTCAATATGATGGAGGCAGAAGGGGGCGGGGGGGAGGGGGAACGTGCTCTGGAGGGAGAGTAAAGGAAAAAGGCAGAAGAAAGAGATATTAAAATGTCCAGCAAGGGGGTATCCTCCTTCTCGGGTGCCTGGGGCAGACCTCAACTGCAGTGGAAGGTACACAAACAGTCCGTCCTATGGATGACGCTGACCAGGGAGTGGGTGTCCCATGTCAGTTGACCTCACCCCTTCCTCTTGACCACTCCCTTATGTCCCATGGCACCTGGTCAACCCTCCACCATTTTCCAAAATGTTTTCACACAATTTGTGGCCTGTGTTCTGTTTTGGTTCTACCACTACTTTAATCGGGTGAGCTGAGGCAACACACTTGACCTTGGCAACACAGTTTCCTCATCTGTTTAAGAAAGAATTCCCTAACGGTCTCTAGGCTATCTTCCAGCCCTTACATTTTATGATTCCAAGTCAGCCCCAGAGATCTACCTTTCTCTAGAAACAGTTGGCTTCCTCAGCAGCCCTCCCTCACATCCCTGTCCCACTAGTTGGCCATCTAGAAGTCTGCCAAAACCACCATCAGAAAGAGCATCCTCAGCCTGAAGGCTGCCTCTGCCCAGAGGCAGAGGGCTCCAGAGGAAGGAATGGTTATCCCTTGGCAACCAGCATCCCTTAATAACTCTCAGTAGTTCTCTCATCCAGGAATTTTTCTCAACCTCTGGGAAACTCTACTTTTAGCCCTTTGCACCATCTACCAAGTGTCCTAATTTGAGTATATATATCGATCTTTGTGCAACAAAGGACTGGGTTTCTGCTGTCCTCAAACCTTCAATGTCTCTATGGAGTGCCTTCCACCAGTTTTCATCTTCTCACTCGAGATGTCACCCTTACCTGCATACTCTTACCTTTGCCCCTTATCTCTTCAGAAACCCCTCTAAATGCCATTTCTCTTCACTCAAATCAATCTGACCCACTGTGTCCGCTAGAAGGTGAACTCTTGCACTTTTCCCTTCCTTGTCCTTCTGCCTAGAATGTACGGCTGTTGGGTAGAGCTCTGGTGGCCACTTGTGATGAGGCCACCTTGAGGATATAAGTCATGAGCTGAAGATGGTGGGCCAGAAATCAGAAAGGTGTGGTATCCCTGAAGGCTGTGAGGAGGAACCATCACAGCAGGCTGATACCACCACCTCTGGGTTTCTTTCAAGTAAGACAGAAAAAAACTGCCCCCTTGTTTATGCCACAGTCTCTTGGGTTTTCTGTTGTGTACAGCTGAGCCCAGTGAAAACTGAAATGTAAACGATGCAATAGCCTTGTCTAGGGATCTCCCCACTACCTTCACCATTCGACACCCATGGGGCTTAGCACATGACAGGGAGCACGTGAGTATTTGCAGAGGAAAGCAGGCAGGAGGGAGTGCAGGGTGGTTAATTTCCCTCCCCTGCTTCCTTCTCCCTCCTCCCCCGTTCCCTGGCCCTGGGTGGAGAGGCTTGGGGAAGGCTGGATGCTGGGCTGGACACCTACCACTGCATGTTCACAGTGTCCCCCACCTGGGAGGGATGTGTTTCCAGAGCTCTGACTAGGGGCACCTGAGGCTATTGTGGTACAGAGGATTTACTTTGTCTTTAAAAGGCCAAGGGGTTTGAAGTTGACTTTGGGGTATGGCCAAAGCCCCTTTGTGATACCCCTCAACCCCTTCTCTTCACCCTGTTTCTCCTCTGTCAGTGTGATTTGGGACTGGAAACTTTTACCTTTGTATTAGAGCACTGAGGGGATGTGCTAAGTACTTATTGTGAACCTGAAACTGTGTTGTCAGCAGTCTGGCCATCATTTAGCAAGGCCCAGAGACAGACTCTGGATGAAAAAGAGAAGCTCAGAAGCAAAGGGCCAGATGGAGAAAAACCACCCCGGGCTGCCTGGGGCCACACAGGGCCGGAGGGTGAGGGAACGGAGGCCTGGGTGCATGGGGATGAGGGGCCTGGAGAGTGAGGGATACAGCAATTCAAATCTGTCCCATGCGCAGTCCCTGAGAGCTTTCTATTTACCAGGAAACACAAAGGGACCTCCCAGCCCCCGAAGGAGCTCACAGTCTAGAAGAGATCAAGGGTGTTTGTGCAAATATCTAGAATATGACGATTTCAAGTGTCCAAAAAGATGACTAAATCAAGGCTATGGGAACACTGAGGAGCGAAAAACGGATTCTGCTTGAGGACAAGAAGAAAGCTTCCCAGAGGAAGTGGCCTTGGGACAGGGCTGGCAGGTGGAGAAGACCTCTGGCCTCGTGTGCTGGAGGGAGGGGGACAGTCTAGGCAAAGGGAGCAGCGAGGCCATGGCAGGGACGTGCCAAAAGGGGAAGTTGTCTCTAACTTCAAAGTTGTTTCAATGAAATGGATGAGTATGTTTTGGACACCAGCCTCCTCAAAGGATGCCCACAGCTTTATCGACCAGGAAACAGTTGTTCTCCCCACACCCATAAAGACGAGCATGGAGCCCGGTAATTCCAGGTACATGGCATTTCCTGGGAACAAGTCCAGTGGTGGAAATAGCTTTGCTGAAACTCAGGTGGTGGGTGAGGTCAGCAGGCCAAGTGCACAGGTGCACTCCTAACTGTCCCCTGGATGCCCCTGGACAGACTGGAAACACAGACTATGCCATTGGAACCCAAGACAATCCCTGGTGAAGAACTCAGGGATATCAGAGCTGCCATGCACTCTTCTTCAGGCATTGGGTGACACTGGGTGAACTCCTAGGTACCTGGATCCTAAAGGAACACAGTGACAGGAAAGAGATATATTAGCCCCAGTCCAGCCTCTTCAAGCTCACAGCACAGTTACAAGGCATGGAGCCCACATGGGAGATGGCAAGAGAGTACCCTCAAAGAGTAACAAAAAGGCAGTCAGTGAGAGCTAGAGGAGCACAGAGTAGATGTACAGAGATGCAGGCACAGTCGATCCAGGAGTAATTCCTGAAGGAAGCAACTCTGAATCCTAAAGTGCCAGAAAAATAGGCACTCCTGCATTGGTGGTTGTATCAGTCACCTATTATCATGTTAATGCTGTATAACAAACCATCCCAAACTCAGTGGCTTAAAACAGCAGTCATTCACTCACCCATGCGACTGTAGGCCACTGACCCAGGCTAAGCCTGACTCCAAGCTGCAGGTCAGATCCAAGTGCACACATTCGTTTCTCATCCTCCTTGCACCACAGGTCAGTTGGGACATGTTTCTCATGACCATTGGCGAAGCACAAGAAGACGTGTTAACATCATACCTGCTGATATCCCATTGACCAAGGCAAGTCACAGGGCCAAGCCCTTCATCAAGGAGGTGAGGTATACACTTGGTCTACCATAAAGTCAAAGCAAGTCACAGCCAAGCCCAGCTTCAATGGGGCAGGAAGTATGTGTGTGTGGAGGGGGTGGGGGTGATTGGGAAGGAAGTGAATTTTTTTAAGTCTATTACAATGATGGCGAAAAAGGGAAAGCTATTGTACATAAAAGGACTATATAAGCAAAGGTTGAGAGGTGAGTATGAGTTTTCTCTGGGAGGACAGCCAGGAGGACACTTGTGACCCAGAGAGAAGCGGTGGGCTGGGCAGGTAGAGGGTGGAGCCCCAGCTGTCTCTGGCAATAAGGCTGGGGGCATAAGTGAGTGGCGAGGCAGCTAATGAGCTCTTTCTTGGGCCCTTGCCTCTTCTCCTTGATGAATTAAGAAATTATCAACTGGAAGCAAGAGATCTCACTCCTGTAGGAAAATATTACAACTCACCGAGTTCCTGCTTCCTCCAGAGGTTTTCCAGGATTTGCCCAGCCCTGAGCTCTGGCCCGTGTCTGAGCAGATGTAATGCACACCCTGGGGCAGTGCCACCCCAGCTACTCAGAAGACCCTGCAGGACCCACTAGATCACTGTAGTGTGACTACCTGTCTTGATGCCCCATCTAGACTCTAAGCCGCCAAGGGCCTGGGACTGTATTTCACACTTTTATTTTTTTTTTGCATTCTCTAAGCAGCAGGAGGTCCCTAACCACATGTGGAATAAATGGCTGAATGGTAGATGGTGCTGAGAAAATCAGGCAGCACCATTTCTGGAATAAACAACTGAGGAAACTAGGTCAGCTGGACCAGCTACAATCAAGACAGTCCTATAAACAGAAAATGCAAACATTATTTAGGGACAGGAGCGTGAAATGGGAAAGGGGAAGGACACTTGAAGGTGGATGGAAACTCAGCCTTGTGTGAAAACACAAACTTGAGCAGAAATGAAATTGCCGGAAGGTTGTCTGTCTTAAAGGAATGTAGTTGTGGGTAATGACCCCGGGGAAAGCTTCCATGGCAAATCAGCCCGCCAGCCACCTCCTACAGAGCCCGGAAAGGTGCTGCTAGCAAGAGGACATGCTGGGGAAGGTCTGGCCAGCCACACAAGGAGGGCTGTCCAGTAGCCACGCCCCTGCACTGTGACAGGATTTGCCCTTCCTTACAATAGGGTTCCTCAACTGGAATGAATACCTTCTCCCTTGCCTCCTCCAGGAAGCCTTCCAGGATAGATAACATCATAACACTGACTTAATCCCAAATAAAGCACACAAATTCCCCTTCATTGATAAATGACTTCAATATATTTTATTTAACTCTTGATCACAGAGTCTTTAAATTGCCTCTTGCGTATCAGTCTTGTCCATTTGTTAAACTAGGAGCCACAGGTTTTCTTTCCTGTGAGTCCCTCCTCCAGGCTGGACACAATCCTTGTTATTATTAAATTCCCTTCAGCAGAATGTGAGGTAAATATGTGATGAAGATCAAAGACACAAATCAGAAATCCAGGACTTCCTGGTTGAAGCAAGAGATTTCACATGAAAAGCACTCTTAATAATGGGTTATGTTGGAAAAGGAAGAGAATGTCATCGGTGACAAAACCCCAGCCTCTCCTCCCACCATCCCTCCCCTCTACGCAGGGCTGGTGTTGGGCGGGCGCTGTAAGGTGAGCCACTTCTCCTGAGTTCCTTCCATTCTTCATGAACTTGGCCTCAGCTCAGTCTTTTTCTGCCCCATCCCAAGCCCTTGAACTTGACCTGATGAAAACAGCTTGCGTCTCTGATGCTCATTCCTTTCCTTAGATTTTCAGTAAATGTCCTTGAAATCCGCCAGCCTTTCTCACACCTCCATCAGGCTAGAGCAGGTAAGGTTGCCCGGAGGGCCCACAGGGAGGACCGTGGAGCTGGGTCAAGGTGGGGACACTCAAAGGCTGGCATCTGGTCTATGTGCCGTCATCACATGGTCTTCCAAACACCAAGTCCTCCAGAAAGCGGTCCCTGGCTACCAGGCCCCAGACCAGTGCCTGCAGAGTACCACTCAGGGTTGGGCTCTACCCCTTGGAGGGTTTTGGGGTGGAGCTCAAGTTCTCCCCATCTCTGATGGTCAGTTCTTGGAAGGTCTCCTACTTACCTCCTCTTGGGAGCCTAGCCTGGCCCTCGACACAGGTGCCAGTCTCCATTTGACCTGACATCCCTGCCCAGAGAGGCCACAGGATGGCCCATCGCAGGGTCTGCACCTACATACAACCCTGGCGAGGGAGGCCTGGGACTGACCTGACCCTGCCGTGTGAGCTGGAGAAAGGATGGGGATGTCAGCTACGTCTGCAGGCTTGGCCACATGTCCCTGTGGGAGGAGGGGATATAAACGCCCCTGATTGAGAGCCTCGTTGTACATTGTGCTCTACATCCTAAGGCTCCTGCTGGTCAACTGGCTGGTTGGTTGGTTTCCTTGACACGATGACCTCAGTTTGGGGTTGAGGACGTCAGAGGCCAGTGGAGCAGCTGTGCTGGGGGTCCTGGTGGAGGAGAAGCCACCAGGTGGCTGACCTTTATTCCCAGAAGACTTGAAGCTCTGCCTCTGTGAAGATTGATTCTCAAGCCACAGATTGTCACACTGGGGATTAACTAGAGGCGGCTAGAGTTGTCCCCACCCTCCCAGATGTCTGCCCCTACCTGGTGCACAGTGTTTCACTGGCTGTCAATTTGGCAAAACGGTTTCTTATTCCTCTGGGAGAGGTGGTTATACACACACACTCAGATACACACTCTCTCACACAACTCTGACACACACACTCACACTCACTCTCACACACACATTCCCAGACACTTTCTCAGACAGAAAGTGGAAACAAGAGTTGTCGTGAAACAAGAGTTGTCGTAAAACAAGGCCTTACACTTCTATCATACTTTTGGCTTTGCAGATGACTCTCATGGCTAGTATTCTTAAACCTTCTATTTGTTTTGACCTCCTTCCCAAAGCAGGTTGGTAGCTCTTGTTATTGCCAGGTGAAGACACTGAAGCTGGAAAGATTTAGCAGCTCATTCCAGGCAGAAGACACACATTGCTGGTCAAAAGCAGTTTTGGACCAAACATCCTACAGTGTGCAGGACACCCCACAGCAAAGAACTACCCAGCCCTACAGGCAAGAGCGCCAAGGATGGGAAACATAGAGTCAAGAAGGAGGCAGGAAGTCACCCTTCAGCCCAGGTCTTGCACCGAGTTGCTGTGTGACGTGGGCCAAGTTACCTCCCTTTCTGGAGTTTGGAGTCCACGCTCTCTGAGGTCCTTGTGTCCCTGATATAGGGACAACCTTTGCTCTCTCGTCTCACCCTCCTCCCCCTTCTCACGAGAGCTGCTCCCACACCCCCCTCTAACCTCACGCTCCGTCCACAGGCCCCCTGCCCCGGCCGAGGCTGAATGGGGCAGGGGGAGGCATGTAACCCCGGGGCGCCAGAGACCTTCATGAAACTTTCAGTGTGGACCTGGGGACAAAGGCTGCTCTCTGGAGGCCCTGTGAGGCGTGATTCCAGGAGCTGCAGGCAGCTGCGTTCTGGTTGACTGGAGAAGGAAGGCTGTCAGATAAACAAGCCAATCTGCACGGAAAGGCGAAGTGGAGCCCTGGAGCTCGGAGGAGCAGCCCTCGCAGTCCTTGAGGCCCAGCCGCACCCTTGCCTTCCTGCCTTTTGGTGACCGAAGCCAACTGATTTCCTTTTTGGCCTGTCCTACTATGAACTGGTTTCTGTCACTTGCAACCAGCCCATTCCTGAGTAACCTCCGTCTGCATTCGCTGCTCCCATTCCTTCCTCCAGCACTCAGGCCTTCTCCTCCTTCCTTGCAGTTAATCACGAGGCACAGTCTGGACAATAAGACACAGCAGACGCCTGCTGGTGGCATCCCTTTCTTCCCACCTCGGATGGTTGATGCTCTGGTCAGAGCCACGGACTGATTCCAGCTGCCAAGATATTTCAAATTTGGCGGGGGTGGAGGGGTGGGGGAGACTCTCTTTAAGACACTGTCATTGGTTTTCTGCTTCATGCAGCCGAAAGCACTCCTGTTACACTGGTAAGAGTCTCTCCCACAGAAATGGAGGGGCCGGGTGGTCCTTCATGCAGGAACCTCCAACCCCACACTGCCTGTCCTCTCAGTTAGCCTCATCCCTGCTTGCAAGATCCTGAGGCACTGACATCAAAATCTGGGATGTCAGAACGGTGCAGCCTGTGGTGCATTTGACTCAGGGGAAAGCCTGGCTGGCCCCAGTCCTCAGGCCCAGAGAAGCTGGTAGGAAAGTGTCGCCACGTAATACTGACGAGCAAAACATCCCGTCTGGATAATCCTCTCAAGTCAGAGAAGAAAATAACTAGTGTGACTGATGGTCCCAGAACACCTGAGGCTTGGGGCCAAGACGGAGCCAGGGAGTGCACAGAATACTGCTACCTGCAAACAGGGCCTTTGCAAGGGCAGGCGTGGCTCCGAGGGCTGAAGGTCAGACCAAGAGTTCACGGGCAGGGCCTGGTGCCTCTTCTGACAGCTCCCCCTCCGCAACTCAGGGCCAGACGTGCTGATCAGATCAGTCCCCTCAGGCCTCACAGGCAGCCTGAGGAAGAGGGAGGAGACCTCGACTAGGCGTGCCCAGTCCTGAGATGTAGTCCCTGTCTCTCTGCAAAATTGGCACTTGTCAGAAAGCATTTTCACAACCCTTCATCAAATGTTAAAGCTGGAATTCATCTTAGAGATTGTCTAGTCCAACCCCTCATCCCAACATGAAGAGACTGAGGTCCAGAGAGGGAAAGTCTTGAGCCAAGGCCCACAGCGTAGGGGTGACAGGACCACACCAGGAACCTGTGTCTCCTGGCTTCTCCCCTCAGCTGTTTGTCACTGCAAACCCTCCCTCTCATCTGTTGAATTATTTGTTGGGTCCAAAAAATTGTGATGGAATGGTGATGAGTATCCTGGTCAGGGGAGAATATGGAGACGTATCAGCTATCTACTGCTGTGTAACAAGGTTAACCCACAAATCGGTGGTTTAAAACAACAAGCACTTATCCTCTCCTGGTTTCTGTGGATCTGGAATCTGGGACCTGCTTGGCCGGGTGGTTCTGGCTCAGGGCCACTCATGAGGTTGCAGTGAAGATGGAGACTGAAGCCATGGGGAAGGAAGGAGGTAGGGAAGGGAGTATTCCTAGCATGCAAAAGGCAGGGATCAGTAGGGATCCCCAGTGAACCTGGGGTTGCAGAGTTGAGCAAGGCTGAAGTGAAGAATGGGGGGTGGGCAGGAAGTGATAAGAGGTGAGGCCAGAGAAGCTTCGATTTCCATTTACATATTACCTCTTTCCAGAAGTCTTTTCCAACACTACCAAATTTTCTGCCAGCTCTCTTGCTCCCTGCACTTGCCCAGACTGCATGACTGTAATTGTCTCTTACCTTCTATTTTATTCTTATATACTATAAGTTCAACAACATATAATGCTATAATAATAATAATAACTAAAACTTACTGAGCCTTTATCAAATATAAATGCCAGGAACTGTGCTAAGCAATTTACTCGACAAAGGGATAATATTTTAAAATAATAACCGGCTTTTGCTTTTCCTCGTTTGTCTTTTTTGCTCTGAGTTTCTCCAGTCTAGAAATCAGGGAAGTAGGACCAGCTTAGAATAAAGAAGTCAGTGGGGCTGCTGAATGATTTTTTTTAACTCACTGAAAGAATACTAGCCTTGAAAATATTTTATTTTAAGGAATTGGAAGATTGACCAAGACATGACGTTTTTTTAGGCCAGAAGCCTGACCTTGGCTCCTAACCCTCCAAGGGGCTGGAGGACTCGGTCCCCGAAGGTCACACAGGAAAGGGCACGGAGGAAGCTGCTGAGGGCAGTTCTCACCACAGGTCAAAGGCGGAGCCAGCAAGCGCGGGGAGGAAAAAGAGAGCATGACAGTGGCTTAGAGGTCACCGCTGAGGCCCCCGAGGGGGAGCTGAGCGCCCAAACGGGCACCTAATGCGGGGCAGTCTGGGTGATAGAGGCCACAGCTTCCTGGCCTCTGGAAGGTGGGGCAGGAGCCTTTAAGCCTGGTGTGAGCTTCACCTGGCACCTGTGTGTCCAAGTGGCCAAGGCTGGAGGGAGTATCCGGGCTGTGAGGGCCTGAGGGCACCGCACTGTGCTGGGGCTCCCACCAAACGGGTGGGGAAGGCTGGGGGAGGGCCAGGGGACCAGAGTGATGAGGGAGACACAGCGTGGCCTGCCTGGGCCTGTGACCACAGGACACGGGGGCCCATAGCCCTTGCAGCAGATGCTACGGGGGTAAAGACTTGACATCCAAAGGTGAGGTGAGACACACCACACTCCAGAAAAGGACAGGCAAGAGGACATGTCCAGACCGGAAGGCCCTTTCCCAGTGCCAGGACACACTACACAGGCACGCCCGCACACACTTACATACTGCCACCACTCCCCCCAGACTAAAATGACCCTCAGGGAAAGGGAAGGGAGAAAGAGAAAGGGGACAATCGTGAATGTACTGCTTTTTACCCCAAAGTGACAGCACTCAGACCCAGGAGAGACTACCTCGGGTCAGCAGAATTAAATTGCCCGCCCCTTTAGGGATCTATGTGTGTGCGTGAGCTGGGTTCAGGTTGGAAAAGTGACATTAGCTCTGCTTACCTTGCTACCCTCTCAACTCCACCTCCAACCTCCCCCCACCCCACAGGCTACGTCAGCCCATGAATTCTCCTGCAGCCCTCTCACTGCACCTCTGGTCTTAGGTCACCTCCTCTAGTCCCCCTGCCCTCCTTCTCTGGGCAGGCCCCCATCCTCTGTTGCCACCACCTGGGCACCTGCAGATGAGCAGAATGGTGGAGAACATTCTGGACACAGAGGGGACAGCTGGGGTTCAGATGGCTTTAGCAGTGAAGGGCCATGAGACCACAGTCTAGTCATTGGACCTCTCAGCTTCAGTCTCCATATCATAAAAGTGGGGATATTGATGAGAAAACCCATTCTTACCACAGCTGCTGTGAGTCTTACATGAAATAACAGAAGTATCGAATGAAGCAAGAGCTAGCTGTCTCAGAAGCTCGCCACAGGGCTTCCCTGGTGGCGCAGTGGTTGAGAGTCCGCTTGATGATGCAGGGGACACGGGTTCGTGCCGCGGTCCAGGAAGATCCCACGTGCCACAGAACGGCTGGGCCCGTGAGCCATGGCCGCTGAGCCTGCGCGTCCAGAGCCTGTGATCCACAACGGGAGAGGCCACAACAGTGAGAGGCCCACGTACAGCAAAAAAAAAAAAAAAAAAAAAATTGCTCACCACATAAGAGCCAGATACTGTTGTGTGCACCTTCTGTTATCAGCTCATGCAGTCCTCAGTAACCTCATTTCACAGATGGGGCAACTGAGGCGCAGAGTGTCCAGTGCCTTGCCTCAGGCTACGTGGCATCCCTGAGCAGCCAAGGCACTGGCCCACCTGCTCCTCTCCAGGGAGCTCAGGTTTCTTGTCTCACACCCTGGAGACTCTGCTCACCTCAGCCAGCAGCCCACCCTCCCCCTGACAGTGGTTTGATGGTGGTAATATGGCACCTTGCACTTTCTACCCCCAGGGAGGGGCACCCAGTAGAGCTCAATGGGTAGATGACATCCCTTGACTCCTCAAATCCTCCTGCCCTATGCTGTACACAGGGCAGGGCACTGACCCATCAGGACCAAAGCTGGCCTAACACAGGACAGGGTCCCTGAGGCCAGGGATTAACCCCTTGGTTGTTGGGTTGTGAGGAGATGGGGGAATAAAGAGGTCTCAGGTGGGAGAGGGACCAGAGCTGTGGACACGGCATCCAGGGGTGTGGGCAGCTGCTATGGTCTGAAGGTTTGTGTCCCCTCACATTCCCCTGTGCAAAGCCTAATGCCTAAGGTAATGGTATCAGGAAGTGAGACCTTTGGGGTGATTATGTCATGAGAGTGGAGCCCTCATGAATGGGATTAGTGCCCTTATAAAAGAGGCTCCAGAGACACCCCTCACCTCCTGCACTGTGTGAGGACGCAGCAAAAAGTTGCCAGCTATGGATCAGGAAGAGGCCTCTCATTTGACCATGCTGGCACCTTGATCTTGGACTTCCCAGTCTCCAGAATTGTGAGAAATAAATTTCTATTGTTTATAAGCTACCCAGTCTGTGGTGTTCTGCTATAGCAGCCTGAACAGACTAAGACAACAGCCAACACAGAAGTATTTTAATAATATTAAAATCTACAGGACCCTATAGGACACACCAGCTGATTATAGGCTCTGAACTTGTCTTATTCTCGTTACGTAGTGAAGGACAAACCTGGGTCTAGAAGGCTGGCCTGCTGATGCTCGTCCAGTGCTACTTTTACTCTCCCAATCCGTCCTCCCTAAATTGGGCCATGCAAAAAAGGTGATCAAACTGTGGTTGGTGGGACTTTCCTGGTGGCACAGTGGTTAAGAATCCACCTGCCAATGCAGGAGACATGGGTTCGATCCCTGATCAGGGAAGATCCCACATGCTGCGGAGCAACGAAGCCCGTGCGCCACAACTACTGAGCCTGCACTCTAGAGCCCACGAGCCACAACTACTGAGCCCGCGCACAACAGCTACTGAAGCCCACGCGCCCTAGAGCCTGCGCTCTGCAACGAGAGAAGCTGCCACAATGAGAAGCCTGCGCAACGCAAAGAAGACCCAACACAGCAAAAAAATTAAAAAATAAAGTAAAATGTGGATGATATTTCGTCCTTAGCTATGAACTCTCCTCTGTTCTCCGCTGCCTCTCTGTCTTGCCTAAGACCTCCCAGACCAAAGAGTAATTACCCAGCAATGAGTCCAACCTTGGACAGTGCAGCCCAGCCCTGGACTCACCCTTCTTTGGCTGGATCCCAGTCCTCCAGGACCTACCCTCTTCCCAGTGGTGTGCTAGTATATGACTCTAGGCACCTGACATACAGCGTTTGCTGATGTCCGCCAATGTTAATGTTCCACCCTGGTCAATTTCAACCTACCAATGTTTAAGCAACCAGCTCACAAAATCCCTGAATATTTAACAGTCAGTTCTCATGAGCTGGTATGAGCCAGTTCCAGGGCGCTTTCACCCAATCTGCTCAGAGGTCTGCATGCCTAAACGGTACAGCAGGAGGACCACCAGTGGCTCAGGGCATGATGCGCCCTCCTACCACCTGCATCCTGGCCAGCACACCCTGAAGTTAATGCAACTAAAAATCTTTATTCCCTTTTCCTACACCCAGAGATGGAGGGAACAAGCTAGCCCCAGTAGTAGATAGAGATAGAGGTAGAGATACAGACCTAAACGTATAGATAGGAAGATTTCCTCTGTGTCTCATATATTTTGCAATCTAATCAGAGTAAAAAATGGGTACATAATAATAATTATAATTATTATCATATTAGAGTAGAGACTATATAATCCTGGTGGAAACATCTGGGCTGTACTCCCCACCTGTGAGTTGGCTTCTGCTGGCGTCAGCATCCTCATAGTGTGTGTGGTGTTCTCACCCTTTGGGGGCTCCTTGTCCCCGGGCCCATTAGCAGGCAGTGAACGCCCTGAGCAGCCGCTGACACGTACAAACAGTCGCCAGCCGGTGGACCGTTTGTTTGCTTTTCGGCAGTGTGAAGGGTGAGTTGAGTCATTTTGCACCCAATTACTTTGCAGTAAATTTGCCGGATGGTTCTTGTCCTGCGGTATTGATCCAGCATCTCACCTTGAGCTTGTTTATTGACACATCAAATTCAGAAGTCAGGCCCGCTCGATTGACCACTTCTCAATTAGGGCATTTATATGATGTCACCGAGGCTCCTTGTCATGTTCCGATGAGAGCCATTTGTCCCCCCCAACCACTGCCGCCGCCCAATCGCCTGCAACCAAGTTGCCATTTTTCTCTGACCTTTCCGGAGACAGATGGCAGTCTATAAACTACATCATTAGCAACGTGTCATTTTATCTTGCCGCTGTTTCTCCACGTGAAAGGTGCCTTGTTCAATAAGATTCCGCAGCCAAGTTCTCCCCAGAGAGAGGCTTACAACTGCTTCTTTGCTGGAGTAACAGATGATGGAAACAAATGCTTCCTTTCTCGTCGGGCGGATGTCCCTTGGCCCTATTTGGAAAAGAGGTATTTGGGCAGTGACACAGAGCAGACTACAGGGCTGGAGGGAGTTGAGATGACAGGAGTCAAGAACACAACCAGATACCAAAAAGACGGCACCCAGTGATGTGGTGATGCACTCACACCGAGTCTCCTCAGTAAAGTGTCTCGGCCCATTTCTCTCTTTTTTTGGATTTTTTAATTTAATTTTATTTATTTATTTTTCATACAGCAGTGCTTATGAGTTATCTATCTTATACATATTAGTGTATAGATGTCAATCCCAATCCACCCTGCCGCTCTTAATCTGCCTGTGTGTGGTGGGGGTGGCGATGACTATGAAAGTCACAATGTCACGGAACGTGTGCTCTTAGCGTTGAACTTGAGGTCAGGAGATTCCACCCCCTCACACAGCAAGGTGGCACAGTTACCCCACTTCGGGGACCAGCTCACAGTGGAGGGGCAGTAGGGGTGAATGCAGATCTTCTACTTGCTGACGTAAGGCCAGAAAGAGCTAGAGTAGGGGCTCCATGAGGGCAAGCACCAAAGGCAGGAGGGCCAGAGAAAGAGTCTCCCCAAATGCTGGCTGAATATTGACTGACAGAAGTTCAACTCGATGTAGAATGGTACATACTGAACAAATGCTAAGTACATATTCTCGTCACCAGCATCGGTAATTTGTATGGAATTCCGGAGGCCATTTGCATAATATGTAGAAGACATACGACGATGGGCTGAGACACTCTTCTGCTCAGTGGGAGGCAGGGCCAGGACTGGAGCCCAGGTCTCTGGACACACTTTGCCGCATTATGTTTGGGGTCACATGACTGTAGTATAAGACACAGCCTCCCCGCCTTTTCAAGTCAAGGCACACAGGACATGAGACTGTACTTGAAGCATAGTAGGTAAAGTGGGGTGTTTCCTAGAGGCCAGAGGTACCCAGTCTGGGCATCCTGGCTACCTAGAGGGCTGAGAGGATCAATAGCTCAGCATCCCGTAACCCGTTCAAGGCCCTCAGATTGGGAAGTCTGGTGTGTGAATGAAACTGTGGAAATGGGAATCCATCCCAGTCATTCATTGTGGCCACGCCAGAGTGAGCAGGAGTCAGAGCTGTCCCCGGGGTGAGTCCCCTGCTCTTCCACTGGCCACTCCCACTTGCTCTCAGTGTCCTCTCAAAAAGCCACCAGGTCTCAGGGTAGAGCAGGATCTAAAGGGGCCACTCACATCATTCTATATCTTGAAAATCAGAGCCCCTATCTTATCTTAAAGACTTACAATGGGGCTTCCCTGGTGGCGCAGTGGTTGAAAGTCCGCCTGCCGATGCAGGGGACGCGGGTTCGTGCCCCGGTCTGGGAAGATCCCACATGCCGCGGAGTGGCTGGGCCCGTGAGCCATGGCCGCTGAGCCTGCGCATCCGGAGCCTGTGCTCCGCAACGGGAGAGGCCACAACAGTGAGAGGCCCACGTACCGCAATAAAAAAAAAAAAAAGGCCTACAATGATGTCCTCCATAATTAAGTTCCTCAGATAGATCACTCAAGGAAGAGGCCCGTTCTTTGTTTTACTTTCATCTCTCTTAATGTAATCAGAGCAATTCTTGTCCTCGTGGGGATGGAGAATGGATGAGTAAGGCCTTTACTGACCAGAGGCAACCAGGAATAATGGGGGGATAAAACATTTTAACATACAAAGTTGTCAGTCCCTCGCTAGAAAACCCACTTTGGTGTGAGACACTTCTAAGCCACACAAGCCTTTTTTTTCTTTACCATTTAGCATTTCTTTATCGTTAAAAGAGGAACATAAAAAACATACATAAGGTGTGGTACCTGCCCACAAGGGGCTTACAATCTACTTAGGAAAATGAGGACCATCTAGGAAGCAAAAGAGAACAACAATACATTGTAATAGACAACAAACAATGTGTTGTAAATGGTAATGACACTGAGTGTCACGGGAGATGCTGCCCCTGGTAATCACCCCGAGTTGTCAACAGTGATGAGTGTTGACTGGATTATCAAGACTAGACGTGGCGGATGGTAAGAGCTTGATTAGTTCCACTTCATCTTATGCCTGGAGAAGACCTGAAATCTGAGGTCCAATGTCTGCTAAGAATGTGGACAAGTAGTTATACTCTGGGCAGTTTTTCAAACTACAGGGTGTGACCCACTAGCGATGATTATGAGATCAGTTTGAGAGGTTATTACCAGCGTGTTTTTAAATGAAACAGAATGGAACAGTCGGATAGGATAGAGTAGGATACAGGATAGGACAGGACAGGACAGGATAGGATAGGATAGGATAGGATAGACAGAATAGATCAGAGTGCATCTGCTGTGTAGTAAGAACCACAGTATAACACTTCTGTTTCACCTGTGTGTGGGAGGGAGGGAGGGTGGTGTGGATATACTAGGTCCAGATGTAAAATGCATTTTTCTCTGTGGGTCATAGTCAAAATAATCTGAAAGAGACTGTCATGGGAGATCTTCACTTTCCTTCACCCTTTTCTTTTACCAGAAGAGATATCTGTCTATCCAAATCCTTGCCCCAGTTCAATGCAATTCAACAAACATCTTATTGGGCACCTACTATGTGCCATGCCCATGAGGGATACAGAGCCAAGTTAGATGCTGTGCCTGCCCCATGTGCGACATTAAGGAATTAGTCCATATTCAATATTCAGCACTTACTGTGTGCTCTGTGCAGGACACAACCTTGAGCAGGAGGGCCATGGGCCAGCACCCAGGGAGCCCAGGATCTAGAGGGGAAATAGGCAAGCACAGGTAAACTAGCTCAGGTGGGGAGTGCAGGGCTAGGGGGAAACGCTGGTGCAGGCTCGGGGTGGGGGGGAGTCAGGATAAACCTGACTAAGCTGTGACATGAGGGAGAGAGGGCAGTGACCCCAACAAGGAGGAGGAGTTCCAGGCAGAGAGAGTGGCCCAGAGGTTAGTAGTGCGAACAATTTGTCCTGATTTGCTCAGAACTTTTCTGGTTTCGGCATTGAAAGTTTTGCATTCCAGGAAACCCCTTAGTTCTAGGCAATCTGGTATGGTTGGTCATCCTCAAGGTAAAAGAAAGTGTGATGTATTCTGGAAGTTGATATTGGTTCAATTTATGACATTTAGTAAAAAAGGTCCCCTAGGACTTCACTGGTGGCGCAGTGGTTGAGAGTCCGCCTGCCAAGGCAGGGGACACGGGTTCGTGCCCCAGTCCGGGAAGATCCCACATGCCGCGGAGCGGCTGGGCCCGTGAGCCATGGTCGCTGAACTTGCGCGTCCGGAGCCTGTGCTCCGCAACGGGAGAGGCCACAACAGTGAGAGGCCCGCGTATCACAAAAAAAAAAAAAAAAAATGGTCCCCTAGATTTTGTCTAAAATCTAAAAGTTGATCCTAAGGCATCATATTTAAATATTGAGTTTGTTTATTGCCACCTAAATTCAGTTATTTTAGTGTTTTTAATTAATGTTTAACTCTAGAGTAGGCCTAAAGCTGAAAACAGAGACTTT
Source organism: Orcinus orca (assembly GCF_937001465.1). NCBI lineage: Eukaryota > Metazoa > Chordata > Mammalia > Artiodactyla > Delphinidae > Orcinus > Orcinus orca. Next base: position 25,972,795 of record NC_064573.1, read on the forward strand.
GGGAAGCAGATAGGTAATGGAAACCAGAGACTGCTAACCAGATGAGGACAGTGGTGACAAGAGGCTGCCAGCCCTGCCCAAAGAGGGTAACATTTACTCAGCCCCAGCTGGCCATAGGCCTGAGGGAGCATTGCCAAATGTCCTGATATTTCAAAGGAAGCCCCAAATCAGAATTTTTATGTCTCCTAATGTTAAAGTGATGGTGACAAATTCTAGATTTCTTAAAAAAATATAGTGCCAAACAAAACATTCTGTGACTGTTAATTTCCACCCCTCACATCACCATTCATAACAACTGGTCAATGGAACTACCGCCCCCTTTTAGCAGCACAACCAAATTGCAGGATGTTCTTTTTGAGAGGGAACAGATCTCTTTTGTTAGAGTACCCAGGATAAAAGAGTCATAGGTGAACCCCTGAATATGGAAAAGGTTGTATGGGGATCAGGAGTGAGGCCACAAAAGAGAAAGAAGGGCTGAGTGGAAAGCATCAAAAACCAAGCCTTGCCGGTGTCCCAGTTTGGGGCAGGACTGGCCCAGGCTCTGTGACAGGGAATCAAAGTCAGCCAGCAATTGATCTTGGGTTGGGCCTTGAATATGACACCTCAGCATGAAAGCGGCTGTCTTGCTGGCTGATTTATAAAACCCCCAAGAAAAGCCTCAGGGCAGAATCCTTGGTCTGCCCTTCACCAAGGCAACCTGCATCCCATCAACAGCAAGGCCAGCCCCCTGGGAGAGCAGCCATGTTGTTCTCAGCATCTGCAGATCTGAGCTCATCCTGATCTACTGCAGCCAAGGCAAAGCTAAGTGGCCCTGGGCGTTTGTCCCTGCCTCCAGGACTTAATGATTACACAGGGGCAGGCAGCTCTGCACATGGATTTCCTGCACCTCCCGTCGACAGGTTCCCCCAGCAGGCTGCCCTGGCTTCACTTGCTCCAGATCTCTCCTTCCTCCTCTCTTGGGCTGTTGGTCTGCCTGTCTGCCTGTCTCTTTTTCCCTAATTTTCAAGAGACAAGTTCAGCCCCAATCTCTGCTTAGGTAAGGGGGCATCTACCCATGGGCTAAGATTTCAGGACTATTTCTCTGGACCAATTTTCCCCCAGGTACTACCCCAAATCTCTATACCTTAGCAGGAGAGAAAGGCTTTAATTACACTGTGTGAAATAAGACTTAAAATGCAAACAGCAATACCTGTGCACACCGACATGCACACACACGCGTGTGCATGCACACGCAGTGTACATATATGCATGCAAACATGTACACACACATTAGACCAGGAGTCAGCAGTCCTGGGCTCCCTTCCCAATCTGCCACTGACCTCTGTGTAAAATGGGGGGATACGCTTCTCCTCTCTGGCCTCAGTTTCCCTCTCTGTAAAATGAGGGGATAGGAGTGAATGACACGGTCTCAGCCACCCTCTCTGATTCTCTACAAAGTCAGACTGAGATGCAAGCTCACAGGTAGAGGGTGTTTTCTTGAATAAGGAGACAGTGCGCAGGGCAGTGGGCATCTGAAAGGAGGGCGGGGCTCCACCAAGGAGGAAATGGACCCAGACAGGGGCAGAGGCTGCAGGATCTGCAGACCAAAAGCATTGACTTCCCTTCTGCTCAAGGCTGGTGCTGGCTGCCAGGTGCCTGTGACATGCATCTCTGAATGAAATTCCATATCTGATCCTGCCCTTACCTCCTCTCTGTGCAAACCACTGTTCTGGGGGCCAGAGAGGGCTGCCTTTGCCTCAGTTCTCCTTCCTGCTTTGGAATGTCTCCCACCCACCCCCTCATGGAGAGATTGTAGGAAGCTGTTGTCAGATCAGAGCAGGAAAGATACCAGGGAGGTAAGGTAGGTAGCACAGTGGTTCAGAGCAAGGCCTTTGATGCCATACAGTCCTAGGTTTAAGTTCCAGCTCTGTTTCTTGGGCCCATTAGTTAACCTGTACGACTCAGTCTTCTCATCTGTAAAATGTGAATAAGAATAGTATCTATCCCATAGGGTTGTCGTGAGAAATAAGTAAAATAATTCGGGCATGGTGAAGATTGTCATCGCCAACCTAATATCTATTCTCTCCTTCCTTTCTAAGAGAATCCTCATTTTGTTGGGGGTTCATTAAGCCTAGCTAAATAAACTACATCTCCCAGTTTCCCTGCAGCCAAGGACTGCTGGAGAATACACTTCTGCCCAATGACGTATAAGCAGAAGCTCCATGGGAAGTTCTAGGAGATGATCGCTTGCCTAATATATAGGTCTTGCCCCTTTCTTTTACCTTTGTCCTTTCTCCTGCTGAGAACACAGGGGATGGCTGCAGCTGCAGCCATGCTGCTGTCATGAGGGAAAGGCCAAAGGCATGTAGAGACCTTGGCTGTCACTCACACAACCAACCACCGGTGCCAGACTTCCTGTTTATAACCACTATTTCATTTTAGTCCCCCTCACTTGGGTTTTCTGTTTCATGGATCTGAGCCGAATCCCCAGTTGGCCCATTTTAACTCAGTGCCACACACACAATAAGCATTTAATACCTCTTTTCCACTACATGGGGTGGATCCCTGTTGGCCCACTGCAGGGTACCTCGTGGAGGGAGACACCAGGCAAGACTTCAGCGTGACATAGTAGGTCTGACTCTGCTACTCTTTAGCTGCGGGGCCTTCAGTTAGTCCTTTGGCCTCTCCAGCCTTCAGTTCCTCATTTGGGGGGTTGGACCAGAATATGTACGAAGTTCCTTTGGACTCTGACCATCCCTAGATCCGTACAGTTTCCCAAGGACATCCAGGCCCACCATCTGATCCCTCACGCTCTACACTTCAGTGCAGCCCCCAGGGCCTCCTCCAATTCCCCAACCCCTACCCCAGCCCCCTGCAAGTTTTCCTGAGATGCTGAGACTTTTCCAGAAAAGGCAGCTGTTTAAATTGAAGGCCATGCTGGCTTAGTTAATTTTGCCACGTGGTTTAAATAAGAAAGAATACCAAGAGTAACATAGAGCCTTATGAATCAATGTCACTAAATAATTTTGGTAACATTTCACACTAAAGTAGTATGAATATTTTATTAAGAGCCAAGTAAATTTCCCTTTTTCTTAAATTATGCTAGGATGTATGAACGCATAAATAATTGCTTGAGCTGCTTCTTTGAAGTGCTTCTTCGCAAGTTGCAATATCATCTATTAACTAGTTTACAATCATTCTGACGGGTCTCCGTGTATCTTGGAATAATTTACTTTGGCAAGCAACTTTGATGAATCATTTATTCATCATTATTAATGTATTTATAAATGTTGCTTTAATTTAGCCCTCTATTTCCTTTTGCTTCCTTGCAGCGTATTGACCAAATATAAGAATGCTTAGGGCAGGATTTTTACTTTGCTCCTTAGTTGTTTTTTTAACCAAAAGAGCATCTCTCTACCTGCCTACCTGGCCAGATGCTCTGTATGTGCTGGCTAAGTGAGAGGAGAGGGGCTCCCCATTCCATACAGCTAGGATGGGAAGAAAGAGAAGTAACATTTATTGAAGACCCACACTTTGGTCCAGGTACCTTAGCAAATAGTTATTGAATGTTTAGCATGTACCAGACACCATTCTAGCAACTTTTCATGTATCATCTCACTTAATTTTCTCAATGATAATTTCTAACACTTACATAGCACTTTTAAGATGCCAGGCCACGCTTTAAGTGCTTTGTGTATATTAATTCATTTAATCTTCACAGCAGCCCTACAGTGTGGTACTATCATGATTCCCATTTTAAAGATGTTGGAATTAAGGCACAGAGAGGTTGAGTGAATTGCCCAAGGTCACACAGGTAGGAAATGACAGAACTGAGATTCAGATCCAGGTAGTTTAGTTTCAGAGGCCACACCCTAAGCCACCATCCTACCTGTTGATAATCAGATGAGGTAGGCTCTATTTTTAACCCATGTTTCAGAAGAGAAAACTAACATGCAGAGGGTAAGTGATTTTCCCAAATCCTCAAAGCTGGTGAGTAAAGAACAAGGATTCACCACCTCCCATAATGCTTTATACATCATCTCATCACACTCTGTAAGTCAGATGTTGTTATTCCCATTTCATAGATGAAGAAACCAAGCGTTAGAGGTTTTATAATCTACAAAAAAGATCGCATGATTATTATGTCAGAGCTGGGATTCAAACCAAGGTCTACCTGGCTCTTTCAGTCATAGCATGATAGGAAGAGAAGAGTAATGTCTTTCATTTCAGAAAGCTTTGGTTTAGGCCCACACTCCATTTTATTGTCTCCTTTCACTCAAGTCTTGAATGCCAGTCCAAGTGCTCAGAGCTCTGCCAGCTTCTGACATTTCTGTACTGAGGGAGAGGAGCAAGGCCAAGGAGTCTTCCTGGATACTATGAGGAGGATGAAACAAGGCCTGGGACACTCAGATTCGGGCGTCTCTCCATGTGGCCCCATTAAGATGCATCTATATCTCCCATTTCCCCCATAACCAAGTCACTATCACAATCACTGTTTTCTCCAGCCCCTTTGTCAGACACACCATGGGAGGAAGGGAAACAAGCTATTTGAATGTACAGAGAAAGGCTTTGGGCTGAATTCTCAGCTGGAAGATGTAGTTAGAAAATCAGATGAACACTCAGACCAACAGGGCTCTGAAGCCAAGAAAGACAGAACCCCAAAAGACTGAAGAATCTTCTCAGGGAAACTTGAGGCCCTCAGATGATTTAATAAAGTCCAAACCTGAAGCAGGAAAATGCACTGAGACTCTTTCCTGGGCCCTTCCTGTCTCTTTATCTTCTTGCTTTAAGGAGTGCTGGTTTTAATAAGCACTTGCTCTAAAAGTGTTGCAATGTAGTCCTGATGAAAGCACATTTTCAAGGGTGAGAGTATATAACTGACACTCTTGAGACCAGCAACATGAACTTTGGAATGAGGCACTTAACTCAGAAGTGACTTTTTGGTGCACCCTCTGATTGTACTGGAGAGGAGGGGAAAAGGAAAAAGAAAATTTAAGAACTTTTCTTCAGAGCTGGACTCTTCCTTAGAAGAATGCTGCTAATACTAAAAATAAAACCTTAGGCCTATTACAAAACCTAGAGCAGATTGACAGTCCTTAGATTCCAAAATAAGATGTTTCTGTGAATGGTTGTAAAAAAAAAGGTGGGGGGGTGACCAATGAAATAGAGACTTTTGATATGCATGGGGTGTTGGACTAATGGTGGAGGTTCAAGAAATCAAGGAGGTCGTGAATGAGACATGTGGACACAGGAAAATCTTTTAGACCTTTTCAAACAATCAAGTCATCACTGAACTTAAATGGCTGCTTGATCTGGTCCAGACCAAAGACATATGCCCCATGGAATGTGCTGGTGCAGGCAAAGACCTACCTCCTCAGTCCATTTCATCCATTTAACAAACATGACCAAGATGAACACCAAGGTCTCATGCTGAGGATAAAAATATGAACATGGTGCTGTTCTCAAGGAGCTCCAGCCTAGTAAGGGAGATGGTTGATTATACTAAATGTAAACTGGAAAGTTTTATTACAGCTCAGAAACACACACATGAATCCCCCTGAAGTAAGGGTTATTCTGGGAGCTCAGGAGATGCCCTGACCCTAAGCCCAAGTCATGCAGATGTCATTTGGACAGAGGAAACTGGATGCCCCCAATCACACTGTGGCCCCCAACCCTGCTTCTTAGGGTCCCCAGGCCCAACCCTCAAGTCCCTTAGTCCCTTAGACTGAGCAGTTTGCAGTGCCTGTCACTTTCACATGCCCACATCATTTCCTGCATCCACACGAATAAACATGGACAGCAAGCTAGTGCCATCTTGTTTGCTGCTGTTGGATTTATGACATGTCAAGTTTAAATAGCACGTGCAAGGCTTATGATGGAGGCGACACAGAAATTCATTTTCCAAGCCCATCATGGCTCTGAGCCCTAACCTCCCTCCATCCCCACCCTCAACCCCTCATCTGCTGGGGCCAGGAGAACAATTTCATGAAATCCTGATGCTGAGAAAAGGCCTCCCTGGATCTCCACTTTCATTTCTGCTTCTGTCTCTATCTCTTTTCTTTTTCCCTCACGTCCCCCAAAACACCAAAATAGCGAATGCCACTTAACCAGTACCCGATAGAAACCAATTAACCTTTATGCAAGTTTGCTTCTGCTGTGCAGAAACCCTAATCTTATGCCTGGGGCTGAATTATTAATCCCTTACAAATGCTGCCTTCTTGCTGCCCAGCTGACATGGCTGGCTTTAATTTAGGCCTGCCCCACCCACATTGTGTGCTTTTCTTTTTCTAGATGTGAGAACTTTTTTCCCTATCTTCCCTGCCCCTCATCAGCAAATTACACTGCTCAGTTGCCCCCAGCTTCTCCCATAACAGAGGCAACTTGGACTTAACCCATTAGAGAGCCTAGAAAGCTTTGCTACAGTACCTAGTAAGTCTTGTGATAATTGATTGGTAAGACAAGCATTTGGGTTGCAAAGTAGTCTTGGTCCGGTTTTCATTTTGCAGCAAGCCCCAAAATTAAAAATCACCTCCGGGAGATAATTCTTTTGCAAATAATATGAGCTGGGCTTTCTGCTTTTATCAGGTGCACTGTCACTCCAGGCTGGTGTCATATGTTATTCCGCTGCATGTAAAAGGTCCATAGTAATAACATTGGCAACAGAAATGATGGCAAGAATGGGAACTTCAATTTACAGTCATGAAACAACGTGAAAACCACACTCCTTAACAAAAAATGGAAGTCAACTTTAGACAAGAGAAAATTACAAAGTAGGGTCCCTAAAGCCAGTTGGTTTAATCTGTGACAAGGCAGTCAGTATTTGGGGTGCTGTGTTAGGCTGTGGTCAAAACTGAGTTAGGCTAGAATCACCTAAGAAGCAGGGCCTTGAATTCTTGAAAATGAACAAATGTGATTCAGCCACCTAGTTATTTTATTCTCAAGCCACAGTGAATTGCAGTCAGATACTTTATATCTCTGCCTTTGTCCGTGATGTCACTTTGGAATACTGCACCCTTCTCCACCCTTGCCAAATAGACCACTCCTCCCCATCCATAAAAACTCAGCACAAATGGCTCCTCTTCCAGGAAGACTTCCTGATTTTTCTCCTCTCCCATTTCCCATTGTAGAGTGTTTAAATAGCACAGTCTTACAACTGTTGCTTAACTTTTCAGCCTCTCCCACCACACTTCCCTGAGAATAGAGAACATATGTTACTCCTCTTTTAATCTCCAGCAATACAGCGCCTGGCACATAGTAAGTGCCCAGTAAATATTTATTGAATGAATGGATATATCAAAATGTAGAAACATATATGAGATAAAGCAAAGGGCTGAGTTTTAAAGAACTGATTATTGTAGAATCAATCTGTTGAATTCCATGATTTATTTATTCGGCATGGTCTTTCTAAATGCCTACCAGATACTCAACTTTGTGTTAAGTGCATAAAGGTGATAGGAGGAAAGGAAAGAATCCCTGCTTTTGAGAAACTTATCATCAGATTTGGACATTTCTATATGAGAACAATAGGAAACAGTCCACGGCAGAATTAATACAGCACAGTAGGATGGTCATGCTGGCGTGCCAAGATAGGAGTTAAGAAAATATTCCCTGTCACTATCCCACCACCACAAGTCATTACGTGACCTTGGACAAGTCACTCCACCTCTTTGGACTTCCGTTTTGTCATATGTAACATCAAAGAACTGAAACAATACTGGGCTAATTGCTACTTATATGGAAGAAAATAAAATAAAATTTCAGTTTTATGTCACATAGAAAAATAATTTCCATGTGGATTAATGACCTAAATGTAAAACAGCAAAACACTAAAACATTTTTTAAAAACCTGTATAAATATATCTCAACGGCATCAGTTTAGGAAAGATTTCCTTAACAAAATGTGAAAAGCAAAAGCCATAAAGGAAATATCTGACAAATGAGACTAATTTAAAACAAACACATATACTAATCAAAGTGAAAAATGAAACTACAACCTGGAGGAAGATATCTACAACCGTCATGATGAAAGATATGAGTAATCAGAATAATTAAAGAACATTTGCAGATCTATTAGAAAAAGACAGACAACCCAGGAGAAAGATGACCAAAGTAATGACACGTAATTCACAAGAGGAGAATGACTGATAAATTTGTGAGAAGATGTTTGATCTCACTAAAAATCAGAGAAATAAATAAAATGACAATGAGATACAATTTTACACCCATTAGATTGAAAAATCTGATAAAACCTAGTTTTGTCAAAGATATGTCATGATGGAGACTCTTACATACTGCAGATAGGAATATAAATTGGTACAGGTACTTTGGAGGACAATTTGGCAACAACCAGTAAAGTTGAAGCTGCCCATACCCTGTGACTCAGCAATTCCCTCTGCTATATACAAGGAGACATGTACAGGTATACTCCTTGCACTATTCCTTATTATAATCAAATACTGGAAATAACTTAAATGACTGGGATTAGTAGATTCAAAAAATACAGTATAGAGGGCTCCCCTGGTGGCGCAGTGGTTGAGAGTCCGCCTGCCGATGCAGGAGACACGGGTTCGTGCCCCGGTCCGGGAAGATCCCACATGCCGCGGAGCGGCTAGGCCTGTGAGCCATGGCCGCTGAGCCTGCGCGTCCGGAGCCTGTGCTCCACAACGGGAGAGGCCACAGCAGTGAGAAGCCCGCAAACCGCAAAAAAAAAAAAAAAAAAAAATACAGTATAGTAACATAGTACTGTACCATAGGATACAGTATGGTAACATAGTATAATATACTATATAGCAGGGACTTCCCTGGTGGCACAGTGGTTAAAAATCCGCCCGCCAGTGCAGGGGACATGGGTTCGATCCCTGGTTGGGGAAGATGCCGCGGAGCAACTAAGCCCGTGTGCCACAACTACTGAACCTGCGCTCTAGAGCCCGTAAGCCACAACTACTGAGCCCTCGCGCCACAACTACTGAAGCCCACATGCCCTAGAGCTGGTGCTCCGCAACAGGAGAAGCCACCACAATGAGAAGCCCGCTCACTGCAACAAAGAGTAGACTCCACTCGCTGCAACTAGAGAAAGCCTGCTTGCAGGAGCAAAGACCCAATGTAGCCAAACAACAACAGCAACAACAACAAAATATATACTATATAGCACTATAGTATATACTGCTATAGTAAAGCATAGTAGTATAATCATACACTGAATCCTATACAGCTTTTAAAACTAATTCACTGGGTCTACATGTAGCAACCTGGCTGAATCTCAAAAATGTAATGTTGAGGAAAAGCAGTAAGTTACACAGTTATAGGTCCTGGATGATGGCATTGGTATGAAGTTTATCACAAAGCAATACTACATTGCTATGGATGAAGAACTTAGAAAAGTATAAAAACTGGGCAGGAAAGCTGCTCATCAAGTTCAGGACAGGAGTTACCTCCGGGAGGTAGAAAAAGGAATGGCAGTGGGGAGGGGGTTTGCAACAAAGGAGGCATCAGGGACAAGGTAACATTTGATTAATTTTTTTAAATAGTAAATAAAATATTTGGCACACCTCAGTAGTGGACAGATGAATGTCCACTATATTATTCCCTATCCTTTCGTTATTTCATGTGAATTATTTCATTATTTTAAAAGGTGGAGAGAATACAGACCAAAATGTTCACTATAATTATCTCTGAAGGAGGGGGGATAAGAGTTGTTTTGTTTTGGTTTTGTTTTTGTTTGCGTATGTTTTCTAAGGTGCCTCTAATGTGCGTTAACACGTTTGAAGAAAAATATAGTGAAAGTTATTTATAAAAAGAAAAGATGGAGGAGTTTGGAGTAGATTGATTTAAAGGCCCCTTCTGATTCTTGAATTCCGTATTGAGGACCAACTTACAACAAGGACAAATATGGGCTCTGTCCTTGGTCCGTGTAAGAAACTAGCAGGGCAACCAGTGTGTCTAATCAGATCCAAGTGGATTTGGGCATCAGTGCTCCAGGAGGTCACAAGAAGGGAGAGCAGGGCTTCCCTGGTGGCGCAGTGGTTGAGAGTCCGCCTGCCGGTGCAGGGGACACGGGTTCGTGCCCTGGTCTGGGAAGATCCCACATGCTGCGGAGCGGCTGGGCCCGGAGCTTGTGCTCCACAGCGGGAGAGGCCACAGCAGTGAGAGGCACGCGTACCGCAAAAAAAAAAAAGAAGGGAGAGCAGTGCCGTCAGAGTGTCCGCAAGGCCTCAGGATGAGATGGCTGCCAAGTGAGCTGCAGTGCTGTCTTGGGCTGGGCTCCCAACCTCCCAACAAGAATCCTTCTTTTACTACCTAACACGCATTCACAGCATGATATTGAGCAGGTTACCTTAAACTCTTTATATCTTGATGTTTACAATTGCAAATTAAAAATAGTAGTAGCAATTCCTTTTTAGGGTCATTGGAGAATTAAATAAAACAACCCACTATGAATGTATCCAGCCCATGACCTGTGGTCCATGAGCAGAGCCTCGCCCGGGTTGCAGCTGAGAAGTTGAGTCAGAGGCTGGAGGCTGGGTGTGCACTGTGGGCTGGGCAGGCTGGGGAAGCTGGGTGGGTTTCACCAGGGAAGAGGGCAAAGGGCCACAGCAAAGTCTGCCCTGGGGGACTCATGGGGCAAGCTTATTGGCGCCAGAGGAAATAAATGAGCACAGTCGTCAGAGGCCGATGGAACACAGGGTCTGGTTCCCTGGCTAATGGGAAATTTTTACCCAGGATCCTTCAGTGTCGATCAGTAGACAGTGTCACCCCTTAGGGAAAACTGGGGTCTTCAGGGAATCATGGGCAGGGAAGGTGGATAATGCTCTGTCTGTGTGGCCTTAGGTGAGTCACCGTACCTCTCTGGGCTGCTGTTTTCTCCCTTATGAAATGAGGAACTTGGTACCCCAGAAAGAGTGTGAGACTCACAGGCATAAGTGGACCTGCCTTTAACTGGCTGTGTGGCTTCCAGGAAGTCTCTCATCTTGCCAGGCCTCAGTTTCCTTCTCTCTAAAATGACAGGTATGAACGGCTTATTCTCCAAAGGCCTCTCAAGCTCCGGGGTGGGTCACACGCATACACGTGCACACGCACAGGTAAATGGGGCCAGGTTTAACACAGAACAGGGTTTAGAGGAAACTGAACCACCTGGCATATTAAAATCTCCTATCTAAGATTTAAATTGTTTAAAAAACAGCCACAGGCAGGATGACTCCTCCAGAGTAGCTGCCTCTGAGGTATGATTTGAGAGGCACTGAGCAGGCCCTTCCCTTGAAAATCACAGCTGCCCAGGCCTGCCTGCTGCAGTGCCTGTGACGCTGCCTTTCACAGGCATTGAAAACACTGTGTCCTAAGCAAGGCTAGCCCTGGGGGCATTACTTCTTCAGCTTGGTTCCCCATTTCCCAACCGGCTATAAGCAGATTCCTAGAGGACAGGTCTCAGATGGGGCTGAATTTGAATGACCATGAAAAAGGACGGGTGTTCTAAAGCAAACCCCCACCACGTGGGAGTTGGAAGGGCCTTTCCAGGTCATCAGTAACCAATGTTCCCTCATCTCCTACCTGCTCCTTGGGTAGGACCATCCCTGCTGCTGGACTAATGGGAAGGAATGACTGTCCCCTTACACAGTAATGTCCCACTGGGGTTAGGTTGCTTATTCAGCCTGGTGATTCAGCTGAGATCTACAGAGGTGAGACCACCTTGCCCCAAGTACCATGGCGGCTCAGAGTAGAACCTCAAGCAGATAAAAATGGTGACAGCAGCCACCTCTGACTGAATCCTTCCTAAGGCCAAGCCCTGTTCTGCCATTGACCCTCGCAACACCTGTCACAGGCGAGGAAACTGAGGCAGAGAGAAGTGAAGTTTCCCAGTTACTGGGACACCCAGCGCTGTCTCCAGATCCCAGGTGCTGCCTCTCTAGTAATTTGCTGATGACTGGTCCTGCTCCTTAGTCCCCAATCTGGGCCTCATCTCCATTTCACTGACCCCTCAGACCCAGAAGGTCCTGGAAGCTGCCCTTCTTCACCCCCCTCAGCTCCTCCCCCCGACTCCACTGAAAGAGAGAGGCTGCAGCAAAAAAGATGTCAGAGAAAGTGACGAATGAAGACTGACGAATGAAGGCTGGTCAGGGCAAACGTGGTCTGACTCCTTACCCCTGTGGAATCAGCCTGCCTCCCTCATACTGACCTGACAGGCAGGACACAGAGCCCCAGGGTGGGAGTGGTGGCCAGGGCATGTCCCCCGGGGCCACCCCCGACATCACTGGAGCAACTGGGCAGAGACTGCCCTGCCCCACCTACTCCTGTTCCAGGGCACAGTCCCACCCCTGTCAGAGCCCCTGGGCTGGCCAAGCCATCCTTCAGGCCCGGATGACACACGCTCCTGAGTGCTGGTGACAAGCACCCTGCTGGAAAAATGATGGACTGTGTGATGGGGGCAAAGTGCAGGTTTTTCTTCATCAGAAACGGCAGCTGCATGGGATAGGGAGGGTGGGAGGGAGACGCAAGAGGGAGGAGATATGGGGATATACGTATACGTATAGCTGATTCACTTTGTTATACAGCAGAAACTAACACACCATTGTAAAGCAATTATACTCCAATAAAGATGTTAAAAAAAAAAGTATGTCAGTGGACAGACATAGAGTATTTGTCAGAGAAAGACAAATACCATATGCTAACACATATATATGGAATCTAAGAAAAAAAAATAATGTCACGAAGAACCTAGGGGTAAGATGGGAATGAAGACACAGACCTACTAGACAATGGACTTGAGGATATGGGGAGGGGGAAGGGTAAGCTGGGACAAAGTGAGAGAGTGGCATGGACATACATACACTACCAAACATCAAATAAATAGCTAGTGGGAAGCAGCCGCATAACACAGGGAGATCAGCTCAGTGTTTGATGACCAGCTAGATGGGTGGGATAGGGAGGGTCGGAGGGAGGGAGACGCAAGAGAGAAGAGATATGGGAACATATGTATATGTATAACTGATTCACTTTGTTATAAAGCAGAAACTAACACACCATTGTAAAGCAATTATACTCCAATAAAGATGTCAAAAATAAAAAATAAATTAAAAAAAAGAAACAGCAGCTGCAGCTAAGGCTGGAGATAGCAGTGGCCAGGCAGCCTCACACGGGCGTGCATGCACACACACTCATGTACACCTGCCCTCTCACACACACATACACACACACCCAGGACCTAGGAAGATGAAGTATCAGCTCACAGGGAGAGGGGCCGACTGCGTCCGTCTCTCTCTTGGAGACGAGCAGTAACAGCAGCGGTGCCTTCTGCACAGATTGTGTCCTACAGTTTGCAAAGCACTTCCACACCCACAGGATCAGCAGATAAATAAGAACTGGAGCTGGCTAGTCATTTTCAGGCTGGGGGACTAGGGGCAACCTACTTAACCTCTCTGTGCCTCTGTTTTCCCATCTATAAAACAGGACTAATAATAGTCCTGGATGAAAACCATGGCCATTGAGGAGTTAGGGTAGCTCCACAGAAAGCCTGGAAGAGACCATTCAGTTCTGCCACCACCCGCTTCAGCTGCTGATGGCTGCAGCTTCCCAACTGCCTCGTACTCTACACTTATCACCTTCCACAACACACACCCCTCTGGGCTCCTTGGGTGAATTTCTGGGCAGAGAGAGGCCAGCCTGGGCACACATGCACCACACAATAACGGCTACTGTAGGCTTAGGTGTCCAGTGGTCTCTGCAATGGGCTTGGTGCTGGGAAGAATCTCAAGCCCACCACAAGACTCGTGCGGTAAGGCCAGGAAGAAAAGAGGCCACACAACAAGGCTGCCAAGAAACAAACCCACAGCTCTTTCAAGATAGCCAGTGAGAGAATTTAGTGTGCAAAACTCAGTGTGAGAGGGTCAGTGTGTGCTCATTCATTCCAGTACTCATTCAGCAGATGCAGTTAGCATCACCTCAGTGCCCTGCCCAGCTCTGGGATGGGTAGGACAGGGTGGGTGGGAGCTGTTGCGGACACTGCCCAGGCAGTCCCCAGATGTAGACAAAGGAGACAGAGATCTTCCCAGCACCCACCACAGTGCCTGCATCCATCATCTGGAAAAGGCTATGGCCATTATGTCCATGCTTGTGTATGGATACATAATGGAGAAATCCTGCTCCTCTTCATGGAATTGTTCCCCTTTTTATGCAGTTGTCTATATGGAGAGAGTCTTAGAATGTCAGAACTGGATGGGACTTTGAGAGCTTCTAGTTCTTCCATCTTCAAACAAATTCTAAGCCAACATGTTAAATGCACAAAAGTGGAACAGATGCCCTTTGGTCAGGACGGGAGGGAGCAAGGAGGGCTAAGCCCAGCATCCTTGGACCATTTTGCTCTTGGTGGCTCCTGAGTTCCCTTGAAGAGTCTGAAAGGCACTTCACAAGATATATCTTTAGGATTGGACTCAACTGCAGGTAAAAAAGACTCCAAAAAACGGTGGCTTAAAGAGGATGAGGGTGTTCTTCTTTCTGACCAAAAGTCAGATGTAGGTGGCACAGTGCTGATGGGGGCATCCATAGTCATCTGTTTGCAGACAGCTTCCAGGCCTCTGTTCACAGTCTAAGATGGTGGTGTTTGATTCCAGGCAGCTGGGTGGAGGAAGCGACAGAGAAGAGCTACTGAGGACACTCCACTCATATCCCATTGGCCATGATTTAATCATATGGCCATGCCTAGCTGCACAGGCTGCTGGGAAATGTAGTTTTACTTCTAGATGACCATGGGCTCAGCTAAAGGCTCTATGATGATGAAATAAGGAGAGAATGGCTACCAGGGTAAGCAATTAGTGGTCACTATCCTACTAGTCCAATCTCTCACTTTATAAATGAATAAAATGAGGTGCTAAGATGATTGTAAGATTGGTTAAGGCGCTACTACCCAAGAAAACTTCCCCCCAAACCCACCATAGGGCCTGAGTTAGAAAAAAATGAAAAGATAAGCTCCACCTCCCCAGTGAGGAGGAAGATATGCCAACCAGCATTTATGGCATGATAAGTGATGTCACAAAGCTAAGTACAAAACTGTCACAAAAGCACCAAGTTTTTCTGTGAGGGTCAGGGAAGGGGTCAACAAAAGAGAGAGAGAGAGAGAGCTCCTCAGCTGAGACTGGATTGGTGAGAAGGTTGTCTGCTGAGTGGATAAGAATGGGAGAGGCAGAGCCAGGCAGAGGGAAAAGCACATGCAAAGACCCAAAGGCAGGATAGAGTGCCATGTTTGGAAGCTAAAAAGAGGTGCAGTATTCCCAGAGCACAGAGGGCAAAGGGGGTATGATGGTTAATTTTATGTATCAACTGGAGGGTGTTTTTTGATGTGATTAACATTTAAATTAGTAACGTTTGGGTAAAACAGAGTGTCCTCCCTATTGTGAGTGGGCCTTATCCAATCAGTCGAAGGCCTGAATAGAACAAAAAGACCAGCCTCCCCAGGCAAGAGGGAATTCTTCAGTGACTGCCTCTGGACTTCATATGCATCATCAGTTCTCCTAGGCCTCCAGAATACCAGCCCACTCTGCGAATGTTGGACTCACTTGTTTCCATAATTACATGAACCAAGTCTTTATAATCCTTCCTTCTCTCTCTCTCTCTCTCTCTCTCTCTCTCCTCTCTCTTTCTTTTTCCCTGTGTATCCTATTGGTTCAGTTTCTCTGAAGAAAACTAACACCTAATACAGGGGTAGACTGCAGAAGATGAGGTTGGACAGATTGACAGGGACCAAATCATGAAGAGGGCTGTGTGCCATTCAAAGCCATCTTGATTTTATTCTGTAGAAAATGGGGAGTCATTGAAGACTTTGGAGCAAGAGAGGGATCTTACCTACGTGTTAAATCACACTTAGGGGTACAGTGGGGATGGTGTTGGACCAACATGTATTGTGGGCCTACTGTGTATGATGAGCACTGTTCTAGGAGCTTTAGGCCAGAGGGTCAAGGCCATCAGCAAGGAGACAGAATGACATAAATGGATGTGCTGGTGCTGGAAAGGAAGAAGGGCGAGGGTGATTCCCAAGTCTTTGGCATGGACAGCTCCATTCAGAAAGGGACTGATTCTCTTTCCAGCCCCAGCACCTGGTCCCGGGTTTGCACTGTGTCTGCCTATATTTATGGAAAGAAAAATGAATAGAGAAAGAGATATAGACCCTGAGAAAGTAGAATTGCAGCATAACATTTTAAGCAAATGGGCCCTTAATTCCACTCAAATACTTGTTGACTGATTGACTGAATGAATGGATGGTCCCGGGATGTTAGATGCAGCCACGCTACTTGCATTGGCCCAATACGCCCTCCAATCTGAAGGAAGCACTGTCAAGGAAAGCAGGCTCTTGGGAGAGGGTAACACCCAGATTTCAGGACTGCTGCCTTCCCAGCCTTCCTCTCTCAGCTGGATGGATGAAATTCCACATCCTCAAGCCTTCATTGAAGTTCCACTAAAGACAAAATCCCATGGGTGAGGATCCCCTCTAAGCTGTTCTAAGTCATTCACATCCAACGTTGATGGTGGCTCTGAGAGCAGGACAGGGTGAGGAGAGCGGAGGTGGGAATGGAACATGTTTGAGGGGAAAACGGAGTAAAGAAAGGAAGGCTGAGTGCCTGAGACCAGGGGTGCAGAAGACGGGCTCTTTGAAGAGGGAAAGAGCAGAGGCGAGAGACGGAGGCCAGGTCCAGTCTAATCTTTTGATGCCCCTTTGAAGGAGACCCACGCGCTAAGGATGGAAAGATTAAATCCAGTGACTAAACTTGGTGACAGGCCTTTACTATTGACACGCGGGGACCTTTTCAAACCACGTTTTAAATATATTTCTGCCTAGAAGAGGCAGTTGACAGGCTCAGAAAGACCTAATGGGAAACAGCAGTGAATACTGCAAGTCAGCAAAGGTTGTCGGCCTGGGCGCCATCATCCCTCATCTGCTCTTTCATTTTTATAGAAATGGCTCAGAAACAGAGAAGAGAAATTTCAAAACCAAACAAAAAATCAATACAGTGGGAGATAACCCAGCATTAATACAAAAACCAGGGAGGGCTTCTTTGTTTCCTGCCTCAACAGGGCTATCGATCACATCCCATGGATGGATTTGAGAGGCCACCTTTGCTCCGAAGCCGGCTGGAACCACTGTAGTTAAAATGCTCAGAGAGCTGGTTTTGGGTGGAGTGGAACCTGAGCCAGGGGCAGGAGGGAGAGTGTACTGTCCCCAGCCCCCAGGTTGCTCTCCTAGGACTCATGGGCCACAGTCTCCAAGCTGAGGTTTAAAAGAGGGACAATGAAGATAGAAACAGGCAGCTTTGAGTGAAAAGCTAGATAGACAAGGAAAGGTAAAGGAGGAATGCATTTGGGACTTAGAGAAGGCTCGTGAATACATAGCGTGCCCTATGTGCTCAGGTTCCAATGCTGTGTCCTGAAGACCAAGGCTGCACGCCCCTGGACCATCTATTCCAAGACCAAGGAGGACCAAACTCAGGCTGCCACTTCTCAGTGATCATGGGGTCCTGGAGGTGGCACATCCCTCAGAAGAGACACAGAGCAGAGCCAGCTGGCTACAAACCCAGGACCTCTCTGAAGACCCTCACCCACCCCTCCCTCCCCAACCCTAGTCCTGTATTCTCAGGACACAACTGAGCTGGGTCATGGGGATTCCATAGGCCTTGGACATAAATCACCCAGGACGGAAAGGGGTGCCCTCTTCACTCCTCATTTCTCAAATGTGCTGCCTGTTCTCAAACCCTGCAGTGCAAATCAGGGCCTCTCTTACAATGCCCTTTGCTTTTCCTTCCAAGCCCTCCCCATTGTGCAAAATGATACATTCATGGCCATGACTGGTTGGTTGGTAGGTAGTCTCTCCCGGTAGACAGTAGTTCTCAGGTCTATGCCCAGCACCAGCCCAGGTAGAAGCGTATTCCATGAAGAGGGGCATCTGTGACTTGGTTTCCTTTCTGCACTTTGTTCACGCGGCTCAACCTGGAATGGCTTTTCCCTCCTGACCTCTCCTTTTAAGGCTGCTCGCTTCCTCCAGAAGTCGCCCCTGGGCTCCTTGTTCTGCACAAGCTTTCTCTTCTCTGGTCTTCTAGAGTTAACCCAGGGCTCTGTGAGTACTGTCTGAAGTCACAGAAAGAATCACAGGACCTTGTGCTTGAAGGATGGTCTCATGATCTCCTGGGGAGCTCTACAGAACAATGCCAAAGCCGGGCCACAGCCTGAGACAATTATATCAGATCGCCAAGGTGGAGGGCTCAGGTGTTGGTATTTTTAAAAACCCACCAGATGACTATAATGTGCCAGAGTTGGGGACCATCGTCTAAGCCAACCCATCCAGGAACTCTGCATACGTTTGGGCAGGTTGAATGCTGCACGACTCCAGAGCGTACCATTCACCTGTAGTCCGTGTGCGTGGTGCCCTTGGAGGAGCTGTGCAGTGCAATTTTTAAAATAAGATTGAGGTTCGGGGCAAAGTGATTTGGCCAAGGTCACACAGCAGGTTAGTGACAGAGCCCCATTGAAACGCACGCCTCCCAACTCCTCATTCAGGCCAGTCTGCCATCTCCCACCCGGCTACCCAAAGTGCGGTCCTGGGTCCAGCTTGTCAGCAATGCAGAATCTCAGGCTCCATCTCAGACCTCCTGAATCAGAATCTGCATTTTGCCAAGGCTTCCAGACAATCCAGGGCACATTAAATGTAGGGAAGCACTGCCCACCACACTGAAAGCTTCATGGAGGCTGGGCTGTACTTGCCATCGGCTACTCCTTGTGAACTGTCCTTGGTCAGAGTAGACAATCAATATCTGTTGATTGACTGATTGACAAATCTGTAGTTTCCATGAGATACAGGCCCCCTGAGTGTTGCTGTATTGGAAATGACTGAATTTTCAAGTTCCTGTAATCGGCAATTACTGAAACAGGGAATCCCTGATCACCACACTGGAGACAGCCCTCTGCAACTACAAAAACAGTGACACAGATAACAAAATAATGCCTTGCTAAGCACACCCAGGGTCCAGTGGGTGATTTCATCTGCCCCTTGCCCTTTCTGTAAATAACGTCTAATCACCTTCCCCAGCTTCATTTGGATAATGGCTCCTTTTCCATCTCCACTCAGAAAAAAAAAAAAATTAATCCAAAAACAAGTAAATAAATAAAGAGAAAGAGTGTAAGAGTTCTTCAGGGTTTAGTACATCCTTTGATTAGAGTTTATTTACTGATGCATTAATCAACCTGATTAAAGGCAACCTGGATGGAGAGGAGTTTCCCTTCTGTGCCTCCATCTCCCTCCCCTCCCCTGCTGGCTCCTGCTCTGTGTCAGGTGTTGACTGAGTCCACAGCGCTACATGGTCAATGGGTTGGACAGCTACTCGGTGGTTCTGGCGCTTGTCACCTTTAAGCGGGTGTTGCCCTTTTCATTTATTTGTTCCATGTGCCAGCACTGGTCTTCAGGTCAAGCATGCATGCCCACTGGATGGCTCAACTCTCACTGGAAGACATAAACTCCAGCCCAGTTCAATTGACCACCTTAACTTGCAGCATCAAATCTCTGATTCCATGTACAGTACTCATCAAGTAGTATAGCCCCAACTCCTGGCCAAATGATACAGATCCAAAGTTTGATGGGTAAGAAATAATCTGGATATAGAGTGAGTTTAGCCATGTATCTAATTTAGTGGTTCTGAAGCTTTGGCAGAAAGGTTGTGGGCATGTAAACACGCACTCAAAGTTGTGCATAGAGGTCAATTTAAGGACGCTGTTGCAAATATTCCAAAATGTTGACCTGAGCAAAATCATCAGAGACCTGGGTGCATGGAGCACATGCTTGGGTGTTATTGTGGAAATACTCTTAACAGAATAAATTGAGGTATTGGCCATCAGCTACCATTCTGGGCCATTCCAAGACTCATTCCCATGATTTTATTGAAACAATAAAAATAAGGTGATTGTCCATCACGTTAAATGGCTTCTTTAAGAGAATCCACCAGAAAAGTTTCTTTCTGGCCTCAGTGCCAGGAAATCTTATTCTTCTCCACTGTGACTGGTTTGTTTTCATTTGATGGACATGGCAAAACCTGTCACCTATCACATTTCCTTCTTTGCATGGCCTGCCAGGTATCTCAGAGCCTAACCATGCCCTAAGTGTACACACCTTTTTTTGGATAGTAACCTCATTTGGAGTATTAACCTCATCCAGAAACCAAATTTTCTCATTTACTTTTTTTTTTTTTTTTGGTACTGTATGTTTTTTTCGTGAGTCCTTTTTTGGAACATGGTGGAGTTGAAATAAAACAATTACATAATTATTTCCATTTCTGGAAATGGAAATGGAAATCCTTGCCCTCAAGGATTAAGGGAAAAGACAGAAGTGTAAACAGATAAAGCACATCACAAAGAGGTTAGACCTATATTTGCAATGTGAATAAGACAGGTTCGGAGAAGCTAATAATTACACTGAGGGAAGAAGTAGTCAAGGAAGGCTTCCTGGAGGAAAAGACACTTGATCTGAATCTTACATGCTGAGTGGGAGTGTTTCAATCAAGGACAATTTTGCTATTTCCCCACCACCTGGAGGACATATTCTTTGGGTTACTCTTCCAATAATTAGAGGTGTATTGAGAGATGCACTGGAGGGCCAGGATTCAGGAGAGCCTGTGTAGTATTAGGCAAGTCACTTAACTGGCTTGGTTCTTAGTGACTTGAACTGTTATAAAAGAGACTAGCTGCCCTGCTTCAAAAATGGTTGTTGCAAGGATGAAACAAGATAGATGAGAGTCATGAATTAAATTGACTTAATGGCATAGTTACTCAGTTCTTTCCTGTGCACAGGAGAACACCTACCTGGGGGCAACCAGGTTTAGAACACAGCTCTGGGCTGCGAGACAGACACTTTCCTCCTTGCTAAGCCCCTGACCCTACATGTGACCGAATGAATCGGGTCCCGCTCCTTGCCACTTACAAAATCAATTACATACTCACAAATGGTAGAAACGTGCCTTTAATCAGAATGCCGGCAATCTGGGGAGATGGTGGACTCAGCGTCCCCCAAAAACCACCTCTGAAGATTCTGCTCGGCCATGACGGTTTTAAAGGAAAGGTGGGCAATAATCTCAGTTAATCATTGAGATAGGGGGTCAGAGTCATCACCGTCCCCCACTCTGTGCAGGCCTGTCGACTTCTCCTGATCTTCCTCTAGCTGTTTTCCTTTTTTTTTTTTTTTTTTTTTTCTTTTTTGCGGTACGCGGGCATCTCACTGCTGCGGCCTCTCCCATTGCGGAGCACAGGCTCCGGACGCGCAGGCTCAGCGGCCATGGCTCACGGACCCAGCCGCTCCGCGGCACGTGGGATCTTCCCGGACCGGGGCACGAACCCGTGTCCCCTGCATCGGCAGGCGGACTCTCAACCACTGCACCACCAGGGAAGCCCCTAGCTGTTTTCTTATTCACACAGTTTAGTCGCCCAATTTGTTTGGGAGATTACTGAAGGGGAAGCTAGGGAAGAGATCTGGTCATTGGTTAATTACTTATTTTTCATTTCTACTTCTTTGATCTACAGAAAGAACAGACAATTTAGGCAAGGTATGTGTAATTAAAAGATTTGAAAGGTGTGCTTGGGCCAGAGATGAGTAGAGCACGGGGGTGCCGGGTTTAAAAGCTTGTTACAACATAGCTTTGCTAAAGTGATAAGAAAAGGGGCTTCATGCTGAGGGCAGATTCCTGCAAAGAGCTGCTTACATACAGGGGTCATGGTCACCCCCCTCCCCAGTCTCTATCCCCACCTCATGCTCAGAAGCACTTCCACCAGCTGTTCCACCCCTTTGCAGGCTCAGAGGGGGAGAGGGGGTTGACTACCGGGTATTCCCACCTAGGTCTTTATGAGAATGAACCACACCCACCAAGCTAAACACGGCTCCAGCCGCTGAGCCAGGAGATGAGATGGGATGGGGTGGCAGGAAGTGGGATGGTAGACACTGTCTGCTGCCCATCCTCGCCATTCCCTTTTTCTTCTGGCTAGTAGAACACAGATTTTGTTCATGTAGCAACATGGCTGACCTCCAGTGATAGACCAGGCCTCGGCCTGGTGAGGGCTGGGCAGACCCAAGTGTGCTCATTTGACAGCAGCCTCAGAGGGAAACTGGACTCACGTAAAACCTTCGGGATAAGTTTCCATGGAAAAACTGCGACCTTGGCCTAAAAAGAGCCCGTGGCAAGGAGGCAACTGGCCCTGGACAATTCCCAGTGACTGGGCTCCATGAGGCAGGGGTCTGTGATGCTTCCTACTTCTCATGTGCCAGATACTGAAGAGAACGTAGAAGTCCCAACCTTCAAGGAGCTTCTAGGCCACTTCTGAGACAGAAGCCAGCCATGCGAAGTGACAGCAGTCGTGAAAGCCTGGAGTTGATGAGGGCCAAGAAGGTGGTGTGGACAGCAGCTGGTGGGATAACTAGGGGTTGCTTGGTGTTGGGGGCTCAGACTGGGCATGTCATTCCCTCTGAACCTATAAGAACGTAGAACATCTGCTCTCTACCCGAGTCTAACAAAACTCCCCCAAGGTCACATCACCCCTGCCCAAACCCTGTCCACCTTTCAGCTAGGTTCAAGTCCAGCCGTCTGACCCCACCGATTTGTCTAGTTTCATGCTTATTCTCTTCTCTGTGGACTTTAATTCCAGACAGACTGATCTCGTCACCCTCACACAGGCCACATAACACTCTGCTTCATTTAATCCTCACTACAACCCTGTGAGGTGGATACTTTATTATCTCTATTTTAAAAATAAGGAAATGGAGTCTCAGAGAGGTTGAATAATTTTCCCGTGGTCATGCAGCCCCTTGGTAGAGCTGGGATTTAAAATAGGTGGTCTAGGGCTTCCCTGGTGGTGCAGTGGTTGAGAGTCCACCTGCCGATGCAGGGGACACGGGTTCGTGCCCCGGTCCGGGAAGATCCCACATGCTGCGGAGCGGCTGGGCCCGTGAGCCATGGCCACTGAGCCTGTGCGTCCAGAGCCTGTGCTCCGCAACGGGAGAGGCCAAAACAGTGAGAGGCCCGCATACCGCAAAAAAATAATAATAATAAAATAAAATAAAATAAAATAGGTGGTCTAGGTGTGGAACTCATGAAACACATGGGCATCCTGGATGGTTTGCTTTCTGTTTATGTCATCACACTGGGTCAATTATGTCCATCTCACAGTTGTGTGAGGATAAACTAGCTCTCCAAAGGTT
This sequence comes from Orcinus orca, assembly GCF_937001465.1. Lineage (NCBI taxonomy): Eukaryota > Metazoa > Chordata > Mammalia > Artiodactyla > Delphinidae > Orcinus > Orcinus orca. The sequence goes on from NC_064573.1 coordinate 25,995,980, forward strand.
TAAATTTTTTAAAAGCCCTGATCTATAGCATTGGCTGATTTGGGTGGGGCAAATATGCAAATATTCCTGAATATTTAACAGCTGTCTCTCACTATCCAGCACGTGCTGGCTCCGGCATACTGCTGTATCAGCCTTCTCTCACTTTTAAGGTCTTTTTTTTTTTTTTACATCTTTATTGGAGTATAATTGCTTTACAACGGTGTGTTAGTTTCTGCTGTATAACAAAGTGAATCAGCTATACGTATACATATATCCCCATATCCACTCCCTTTTACATCTCCCTCCCACCCTGCCTATCCCACCCCTCTAGCTGTTCACAAAGCACCGAGCTGACCTATGTCTCCTCTCTTTGTATCCCTAATACACAATATTGTGCTTGGTAAGTAGGAGGGCTTGGGAAGGGTTTGTGAATGAATGAATGAATGTAGAATGGGGGTTAGTCTTGTCCCTCTGATTAGTGTGAACTTCTGAGAGTTATCTCTTCACAACATCTAATTTCAGGGCTCAACTCCACCTACTTCCAGCTCTGCAGCTGTGACACATCCCCCTTCACATGTTCCCAGTGCCAAAGGTTTTCCAGGTGCTGTGTAGACACACATGCACTAAAGACATAAGCCAAATCACTCCTGAAATTGCCATTGACGAGAGCAGGAGGTAGATCGTTCCGGTGGTGCTATAAAGCAAGTGTTCCCATAGTTAAAGCTACAGGCATCTGCAAGAGCTGTTTCCTTATTGCAATGAGCCCCTTCAGGTGGAGGTGCGGAAGTCATTATGCGTGTTAGGGTGGTTTATAGTCTGTGGGGGCGTATGTAATGCTCACTACCAGGAAAACCTGAATTACCCTCAGGGCTGGCTGGGAGCTCCCTGCCTTGTTAATTTTCTCTTGTTATGGGGAGGCATTCCCGGAGCCCAGCCTGATGCAAAGGGTGATGGTGCGGCTGTTACCCAATGTCCCTTTGTCTAAAGCTGGTCCCACTTTTGGTCCCAGATATTTACCTAATGTGTAGATAGCACTACACATTAGGTTTTACTCAAAGCCAACCAGAGGGTAATATGAAAGTCCTTCAAGGTCAAAGGGAGCTAGACAAAGGTTACGGGCAAACCACCATCTGTGCCACTAACTCTGAGATCTTTCTTGACTCCCAACCCCTCACAGACAGTTCAGCAGTCAGCCTTCCTCCCCACTTGCCTGGTACACACCAGTACACTGAGCTCAGTGACTTTTTACAGGGCTGGCCTACCCGGATTAGAGTTATGGCTTATCAATCCTTTTAGTCTCATCCAGAACCTGGAAGAGACCTTGGTCTCATTTGCTCCTATGACAGGGCATAGTGCCTGACAAGTCTCTAGTGAAATGCACTTGTAAACCTGGACAAGTGTGGCCTGAGTGGCCCTATGTTGGCTGAACCCTTGGCTCGGGGAACAAGTGACCTGGGCAGGGTGTTTACCAGGTATGTATCAGGAAGGTTAGGTCACAGGATTCTTTCCTTGACCCTATCCTTTTAGACTCTGCTGTTGATCAGAGGAATGGGTACATTAAATGATATACTTGGGGTACCAAAAATACACGAACAAAGCCGAAACTGACAAAATGGAAATAAACAGATATAACAAAAATATTTGTTTACTATGCAATTTAAGGGTAAGAGACCTGGTTAAATGACCATTTCATGGAAAGGGAAGAAAAGCTTTTGGATTTAATTGACATAAAGATAATAAGACCACCAATGCAATTAATTTTAAACTTGGAGTCCATCGACTACACACTCGACATTTCAAGAGAGACACTGATATGCTCCCCAGAGGAGAGTGACCAGAATGGTGACATTACTGAAAACCATAGTAGAATTGATGAAAAAATTGACCTGGAAATGACACCTGGAGAGAGGCGGCTGTGGGGTGGGATGACAGCTGCTTTCAGACACTTGAAAGACTGCCAGGGAACTAGCCCTGCCTCCCCTGAACCTTCAGCTCCTGAACTACCCCTGACCAAGACAGACCCAAGCTGGCTCATCTGCCCCAGATGGGGGTGTCTGGAATTGATCTCACTGGCTAAACCCATGGGATGGTCAGTTGTATGTGTCAACTTGACTGGGCTAAGGGATGTCCAGTAGCTGGTAAACATTACTTTTGGGTGTCTGTGAGCGTGTTTCTGGAAGAGATTAGCATTTAAATTGGTGGACGGAGTGAAGAAGCTACACCCTCACCAATGTGGTTGTGTATCATCCAATCCCCTGAGGACTTGAGTAGAACAAAAAGACAGAGGAAGGGGGAATTGTTCTCCCTGCTTGAGCTGGAACATCCCTGTTCTCTGGCCCTCAGACATCAGTGCTACTAGGACTCAATATGGGACTGACACCGCTGGCTCCCCTGACTCTCGGGACTGGAGCCACATCACCAGCTTCCCTGGGCTTCCAGCTTGCAGATGGCAGTTTACGTAATACTTTTCAGCCTCCATTATCGCATGCGCTAATCCTTCATAATAAATCCCTTTCTGTATATCTATATATCCTATTGGCTCTGCTTCTCAGGAGAACCCTGACTACTACAGCCTGAAGTCTCCTAGAACAGTTCTTCTCCAACTGCGATGTGCATCACTTGGGAGTCTTATTAAAATGCAGATTCTGATACAGCAGATCTGGGCTGGGGCCTGAGATACTGCACTTCTAACAAGCACCCAGGTGAAGCTGACACTTCTCAAAGAGAAGCCAGCAGGGCAGGGTGCTCTGCGAGGCGCTCAGTAAATGTTAGATGTCATTATTATAATTACCACCATCACTGCTGGAGTCTACTCCAATCTGGACAAAACCCCCTAAATTCTGATGCCACCTGCCTCTAAATGTTGTGATCACCTAGAGTTTCCTGCTACTGTGCCACACCTTGAACCCAGATTGGAACCATTCCTTTCAAGACCAGCCTAATCATGGACAATCTTGATTTTCAGGCTGCTGAGAGTAGATTTCCTTAGGACGGCATCAGTCTTACCTACCAGGGCCCATCCAGCCCTATAACTTCTTCCCTTCCCTACCAGCCCATGCCTCACTGATGAGTTCAATAGGTTGTACCAGGCACCAAATGGCAGAACTAGGCCCAGTGGAAGCTGAAGGTAAAATATAACAATATTTCCACAAAAATCTGAGCGGCTCACCTATGAAAAGGGGTGGACTTACCTATGAGGTCATGACATCCTGTTTTGGCAGGCTTCCAGTGGAGGCTAAAAGATCACCTGTCACAGGTGTTCTATAGGTGCCTCCTCTCCAGCAGGAGAAGGGGAAGGTAAAAAGACTGACCAAGGTTTAAACAGATGACTTCTGTGAGGCCTGGGGCCACGTGACTCCCCAAAGCCTCAGAAGGCTTGTGAGTCACAAGCCGGTCCTTCCCTCCCCCTATTCATCTCAATTCTTACTTTCCTTCATGGTCTAGGGATTGACTTCCCCTAACAAGACACTGATCAAACTGTGGGCCACACACTTGCATCAGAATCACTTGGAGAACTTGTTAAAATGCAGATTCCTGATCCCCTAGACAGACCTGAAAATCAGAATCCCAGAGGGTAGATCTCAGGCATCACATTTTCAAGCAAGAAGGTGACTCTCATGAGCGAGCTTTTCTGTCACTTAGGTTTGAAGCATAATCCTCTGAGCAGACATCTCCCCGGCTGGCAGGCCTACACGGGAGCACAGTTGGGCCACGTGGAACTAGAAGTCTCCTTGAGATACCGAGGTGTGATCTCGAGCAGACTGCTGCCTCAGTGGTTCTGGCTCAGAGGACAGGTCAGGACCTGAGAAGCAAATCTGGATGGCTTTGTAGGAGACAAAGGTAAAGAGGGAGAAGGAGGTCAAGCCTCTGAAGACCCCAGTCAGGTAGAGAAGGACGAGCCTTCAAAGGAGGCAGAGAAGGAATGGCCAAGGAGGCAAGAGAAAAACACAACTGTTCTAGGAGAGGGTATTCTGTGTAGCTGAAGGCCAATGAGCAACCAAGGAGTCAGAGGGCCCAGAAAAGTTTGGATGGGGGGTGACAGGGAAGTCTGTGGTGACCGAGAAGAGTGTTATCTTGTGGAGCAGTATTACTACATGGTAAGGAATTGGTACTTTATCTTGAGGATATTAAGCAAAAGAATAATAAGCCCAGATTTGGGAGTTGAACAGAGAGAAACAAGACTGAAGAACTGGGGGCCTGAAAGAGGGTTTTGTGAGTGTCAGACAAGGGTAAAGAGGAGACGCAGGACTCAAGAAGAGTTCAGGAAGTAAAACATAGCAGAAGTGCGTTATTCACATTAGCCCCCAAAAGGAAACAAGCCAATGTTCATCATCTGATAAGTAAATAAATAAATGGAGTGTTATTTACACACAACGGAATGTTATTCTGCCAGGAAAAGGAACCATCCTGTTACCCCATGGATGAACCTTGAAAACATTACGCGAAGTGAAAAACCAGCCGCAAAAGACCGCATCGTATACGTTTCCAGTTACATGGAATGTCCAAACAAGGTAAATTTCTAGATACAGAGAGTACATTAGTGGTTGTCTAGGGCTGAATGAGATGGAGGGATTTGGGTCTCTTTTTGGAGTGATGAAAATATTCTAAAATCGATCATGTTGATGGTGTTCATATACCAAGAAACATGGAATTGTATACTTTGGGTGGCTGGATTATATGATATGTGAATTATAGTTTCATAAGTTTCTTTTCAAAATAGCAGAAGAGGAAGAGAAGGGAGACAAGGATGGTCTCCAGGTTTGAGTGGTGTCTCAGGCCAGGCTCCACAGCAAACAGAGGTAGAGATTTGCAGGCAGGGCCAAGCCCTGTGGGAGAGTGAAGGGAAGGTCCTGAGTGAGCAGAGCTAGGAGCTGGGCCACACAGCACTCTTCACACAGGCCTCAGCCCAGCGCACAGGGAACGCTGCAGCTGGGAGAGCCCTTCCTATCCCCACATGACCCATCAGCCATTGGCTGTCCCCGGGAGTGAACGTGACGTTGGACAAGGTGGGCCAAGTCTTCTTCAGCTGAGGGCAAATTCTGGAGTGGGACTCAACTGAGAACCATCAGTGGGCAGTACCCTTAGCTGCTGGGGAGGAGATGCTTCAGGCCTGAGCTCTGGGGGCTCAGCACAGCCTCCACTACAAATGCCACTCTGGGGGAGGGGGAGGGAGACAGCAGTTGGAAAAGAAACTAAGTAAGCTGAAAGGAGACATCCAAAGGAAAACGAAGCACATCAGGTTGTGAGAAACTGAACGCCGTGCCTTTATTCTCTGCACCAACTTTTGCAAAATGTTTTTAATCTTCACATTCAAATTAGTATGGTTTTGGCAGACCGACGCAGATCAGTAGTGTACTAAATAGGGATTTACACACAAATAGCTCCACAGGCCTACCTAGTCAATAACACGTGTTATTAAAGCTCCCGAAATATGTATTTACAGAGCTGGACGAGTAATGCCACCTTCCAGGCGTCCCCCAATGCATGTTGGACCTCAGGAGCCCATAGGCCACACCACACAGCAGATCTAGGAGAAATGGGGCCTCACGTGGCTGTGGGATGGAGAGTCATTCTCCCAGGCAGCTGAGGAGGACGCCACCCTGCCCCGCTGTGTGGTGGGAGAGATTACTCTAACCCCAGCTCTGCGCAGATGAGGAATCTGAGGTCTTGGGATGTGAAGGGCGCTCCCAAATTCACAGAACAGGTGGAGGAGCCCACACCAGACCCCACCTCTGTCTCCTGTTCAGCACAGTGCAGCAGAATCAGAGGAATAGAGTTGATACCATCTCTCTAGCCTCTACTGGCTGTGTGAACGAGGGCAGGTTATTTCACCTCTTCGCACCTTGTTTTTCTCTTCGTCAAAACAGAAGTACACTGGTGGGAATGTGAATTGGTACAGCCACTATGGAGAACAGTATGGAGGTCCCTTAAAAAACTACAAATAGAACTACCATATGACCCAGCAATCCCACTACTGGGCATATACCCTGAGAAAACCATAATTCAAAAAGAGTCATGTACCAAAATGTTCATTGCAGCTCTATTTACAATAGCCCAGAGATGGAAACAACCTAAGTGCCCATCATCGGACGAATGGATAAAGAAGATGTGGCACATATATACAATGGAATATTACTCAGCCATAAAAAGGAACGAAATTGAGCTATTTGTAATGAGGTGGATAGATCTAGAGTCTGTCATACAGAGTGAAGTAAGTCAGAAAGAGAAAGGCAAATACCGTATGCTAACACATATATATGGAATTTAAGAAAAAAAAATGTCATGAAGAACCTAGGGGTAAGACAGGAATAAAGACACAGACCTACTGGAGAACGGACTTGGGGATATGGGGAGGGGGAAGGGTGAGCTGTGACAAAGCGAGAGAGAGGCATGGACATATATACACTACCAAATGTAAGGTAGATAGCTAGTGGGAAGCAGCCGCATAGCACAGGGAGATCAGTTCGGTGCTCTGTGACCACCTGGAGGGGTGGGATAGGGAGGGGGGGAGGGAGGGAGGGGGGGAGGGAGGGAGATGCAAGAGGGAAGAGATATGGGAGCATATGTATATGTATAACTGATTCACTTTGTTATAAAGCAGAAACTAACACACCATTGTAAAGCAATTATACTCCAATAAAGATGTTAAAAAAACAAACAAAAAACAAACAACAACAAAAAAAACAGAAGTACATAAGGCGTAGTGCCTACTTGGTGGAGTTACAAGGATTCACTAAGAGAATTCTCTGACAGTGTTCAGCCCCATGCCTGCCTAAGGCATTTAATTAAATGTAAGAAACATATTATCCCACTGCCCCTTTAGCAGGGAGCTTGTTTACATTTTTGTCACCGACCGTCACTCCACTTATTATATCAATATCCTATGACCTTCAAGGGCAGGAAATATCTCCCTGGTCCAACTCTGCAATAGGAGGCTAATTATTTCTTTATTTCTCTGCTTTGGAAACATTATTTCTCTGCTTTGGAAACAGCCCTTCTTGAAGTTTCTGGTCTCATCCTTTCCTAGTGTCAGAACGTGGCTCAAGCCTGGCCAGGGGAGGAGGGGCGGAAAGGAAGAGTGGAGATTCTTGTCCTCTGTCCATAACAATAACCCAGCTGGAACCTCGAGGGAGGAATTCACATCCACGTTCATCCATGTCACTCTGTCAGTACCATTTCAGGGGCTGCCAAAGACCCCACATCTCTCCTGCCATCCTGAATCCAAGTGTCCTAAATGTCTCCATTTGATATTCATACCTTTGAGTAGTCTCTGGGTTTTTTCCCCCATTAAAACAATTATACTTTACATTAATACAATTGTCAGCTCAAAAGCAAATGGCGTCCTGAAATTGTGAGACCTTTCTTGGTGTTATGGAAGTCCCTCGCAGATTTGGAATTCATTCATGTTAACTATTTTAGATTTTCATCTAACAAAAAGCAGTAAGACTTAAAATTTTCCACATATGGTAGTTCTACTTTTAGTTTTAATAGTTTAATAGTTTAATATTCCATTCCTGGGCATATAACCGGAAGAAACAGAAACACTAATTCAAAAAGATACATGCACCCCAGTGTTCATAGCAGCATTATTTACAATTACCAAAGTATGGAAGCAACCTAAGTGTCCATGAATGGATAAGGAAGATGTGGTATATATACAATGGAATACTACTCAACCATAAAAAAGAATAAAATTTTGCCATTTGCAACAACAAAGATGGACTTGGAGGGCATTATGCTAAGTGAAATAAGGTAAGCAGAGAAAGACAAATGCTGTATGATCTCACTTATATGTGGAATCTAAAAAATACAACAAACTAGTGAATAAAACAAAAAAGAAGCAGACTCACAGACATAGAGAACAAACTAGTTGTTACCAGTGGGGAGAGGGAAGGGGGCACAATATAGGAGTAGGGGATTTTTTTAAAAAGGGTTATTATGGGATTATACGAAATCATGTGTGTCAAACCTCTGAAAATTGTAAAGCACTATAGAATTTAAAGACTCTTTCATTCGATTAAAAAAAAATACCCAGAGTCCTATTTCTGAAAAAGCAGTGTAGGTAGGACATGACTGCCTCTCCAAAAGAGGCTAGTGGCTCTGAGAACATCACGCTGAGTGTTAGTGGCTGGGAAGGAAGAGTGGCAGACCTGAGGACAGGACTCCCTGCTGGAAGCGCAGGAAGGATTGTGCCCGCGCGGCACACAGCATCAGACCCTGGAGACCAGCGGACCCCAGGAGCAAGGGAGCACGACGGGAATATTGGAAGATGACGGCCAGAGGAGGGGAGCAGGCCGGGGGCGGGGAGGGGAGCCGGCTGGGGGCGGGGAGGGCCCCATCTCCCCCGAGTCTCCCACAGGCCAAACTCGCCAGGCGACGGGGCACGCCGCCACATGGCCGCCCTGTGGAAATGACCCACTTGCAGTGTCCTTCCTGGTCCCAAGGTGGAACAGCGGAGGTGAACCCTGAAGAGAATCTGTCTTGATTAGGAACCACTCTCATCACAGCCCAGCCTCAGGAATCCAGCAGCAACCAGGACACCCATTTCTCTCTCCAAAAGCTCAATCGGTCGGATGTGTGTTTGCACTGAGATCATCACCGCCCACAGCTCCACGCCGGGTCAGCTCTCTAACAGTTCCTCCCCGCTCTGGGAGCTGCCTACAGTTGTGGGGTGGACGAGCATGGCCAGATCATCACAAATGATAAAGAGTGTCAGAAGCAATTAGGATTCTGGAGCCTGGCAGCCTCTCCTTGTCTTCCTAGGGCTTGAGCCTCAGGTGAGAATGCCACAGTGTCATATCATGGAGTGAAAGCCTTCCACTTGTCCTTGCCTACATGAGAATTGGCACAAGGCGGTGGTAATCAGGCCACATCTCACCTGATGGGGACAGCACCCTTCCCCCAACTACACCACCCCTTAGAATGCTGACCTGCTCCACCCAAGAGAGATGAGGGGAGGGGCAGATGGGGGCAGGGCCTGGGAAGCAGGAGGCTGGTGCCCAGCTCTGGCCTTTCATTCTTCTCAACCTCCCTCTTCCTGATAGTAACTTTGGGGTAAATAATCCAACTGGGCCCATGTCATTGGACCTTTATCAGGACCAAATCAGACAATGGGAAATTAAGTGCTTGTAAACATACAGTGTGCCTGAAGAGGAAAAGGCCAGAAGGTCAGGAGACTGTAGGTTTGGCCCAAATGTTGACATTAACTGGAAAATGGTCATAAACAGGTCATCTGGGCTCTCTGGGCCTCAGTTTACTCATCTCTAAAATAAGACCTGTGGTCCAGATTTCACAGGTCCCTCCCAGATCTAAATCGGCAGAGGAAATGCGTTTCAGAACTGAGTGTCCAGCGGCATCACATTTAAGAGGTTGCATTTTAGGCAAGATTTAAATGTCCCACATGGGTGCAGATTGCCACTCTGGAGCCCCAAGCCCCACTGGCCCGCAGGGTGAGCCCCAGGTCTGGTTTTGCCAACATAGATGTGTAGATCCAGCTGCCCTCCTTCCCAGGCCACATTAAGCCCACTCCCCCTCGATTCGCCTGCTCCTGTTCTAAAGGTCTTCTTTTCCTTTCCTCACACTCTCCTCTTCCTCCGGGCTTTTGCACACACTGCTCTCACTGCCTACGTGGATCTGGCTTCCCTCCCTGCCCAGGGAATCTTACTCTCCTGCATCCACGTGTTTGAGCCCCTTGAGGACAGATGTCGAGTCCGCTTTGTTCCCCTTTGCGTCCCCAGCTCATAGCCAGCACCCGCCACATAGCGGGCGTTCTGTGAATATTGGCAGGATAGATAAATACATGAATGCATGAGTGAACCCAGACTCTATACTCAGAGATTTCCAGATTAGAAGCTCTACTTGTTTATATCTAAGTCACCATTTTTCACTTTAATACAACTGAAGGAGACGATGCACAGTATCTACTAATATGCATCTGCTGCTCTCTGACCAAGAGAACACAATTTGGTTCAGTGCTACACTTCAGACTCCCTTGCAGCTAAGGGTGACCATGTGACGCACTTCTGACCAATGACTTGTGAGCAGAAATCTAGTGTAGGCATCTAGAAAACCTATTGTTTTCCTGATAAAAAGAGAAAGACTTTGCTAGCTCATAGTGACTTTCGCCATTTGCAAACGTCCCAGCCTAGAACCTGGATGTGATCTTTTGAGGGGGAAGCAGCAAAGGTCAATGCTAAGGATGACAGAGTAGAAAGCAGGTGTCTGGTCCCTGATGAATTGCTTGAAGAGCTAGCTCTGGATAGCCTATTCTTGTCTATTTTTCATGTGAGAAAACTAAAATTACTAATTGTTTAAGCCTCTGTGGTCAGGCTCTGTTACAGACAGCCAAACAAAATGCTGAGGCAACAGCTAACCAGAAATGAACAATATGACTATTTATACATTCAAAGGACATTCACTGAGTACCTACTATGTGTCAGACACCATGTGGTACTATTTATGATAAATATTCTTCATGCTTTGGAGGGCAAATCTGAAAATGACTCTGCTATTTCCCTTAAACCAAGCAATTTTTTAAAAATAATAAATGCCTTATGGCAGCTTTTCAATAAGCCTTCTGAATTGTTCTTTAAATGTTTTTGTTCCTTATCTTCTGGGAGGTCTCTTCACGTATGTCTTGCCTCCTCAAATAACAAGTTGAACTATATGAAATTGCTGTTTCTGTAAGTCAAAAATATATGTTCATTTGCTGTGATTTAACTTAAATGTCACATCTGATTCCTTAATGTGAACCCTAGATTTTTCTCTATGATCTTGAACTGCCCCCTGCAATGCACGCAATTCCTAAGGGAATACCCTCCTTAGAAGATGGAAGGGAAGTCACTTCCTGTCCCAAGCTTCAGTTTCCTCATCTGTACAATGGGAAGGTCTCTCTAGGTTCCTGCTGACACCAACAATCTGGAAAGTGAAAGCTATGGCCTGTCACCCCAACACACCCATGGGCCTCTTGCCCAGTGAAGATACCAACCAGGCTCTGAGCACTGCTGTCAGGATGGTCCCATGTACATCACAGAACCGGATATGGCAAGCAGTCTCCAAGAGGCCTTCCTGTCCATGTCTCTGTTCCTAACTCCCCAACACTGGCCTTGCCTTCAGGTGCCTCCAGTAAGAGCAGCCCGGGGCTGAGTTAGGACAGCAGCTTCACAGCCCTGCACTTGTTTCCCCTTCTTTAAAACATCATGACAAGAGAGTGCAAAATAAAGAGAGGACCTTAATGATCAACTACCAAAAAAGTAATAATAAATATGCATATGGACCAGAGCTCTATAGTAATATGCAAATCTGAGATTCTTGTGATGATGCCATCAAAGGTCATTTGTAAAATTTTTCCTCGTTACATTTTCTTTTCAACAATAATTTTAAAAGCTGTTGTGAGGCAAAATGAGTTGAGGAGCATGGGAGAAAGAGTGCAAAGTTCCAGAGACACCCATTACTACTCAAATTCCAAGGATGCCCATTGAGAGTAAGGACATCAATACAGAGACAGAGGGAGTTCCCACCACCAGAGGCTACAGCCCAGCATCTCTCTCCCCCATCCTGGGGAACAGCTGCTCCCTCCCCACTTTGTCAACTTCCCTCCTGATTTATCCATCCTCCCTGTGAGGGCAGTCAGGCCGACAGCCCTCCATTCCGACTGCCACCTGGGCCATCTTGGAGCCCGGTTTCTCTGGGTGAACTCCAGGGGGAGGTGCATCAAGGGGGTTAATTACACCAGCCCCCATGCCACCCCAACCAAGACACTGACAGTTTGGCAACTCCACTCGTGGTACAAGAACAATATGCCAAGCAGCTGGTGGCAGAGAACTCTGATTTATTACCAGGAGTCCCTGGGATGGCAGCCAGAGTGCCCTTCTTTCCAGAGGAGGAGTAGGGCCCAGTAGTCAGAGCATGGGAACCCTGAGTCAGGCCCAGCTTCTGTGTAGGTGACTGCAATTCCACAGGGGTAACATACTCAAACCTTGCTAGTCATTTCCACCTCTGGGTCAATGACTCTGTCAGCACCTTTCTCTGCTCCGCCAAGCTGAGGCATCTATTGGAAGGGTAGTCAACACAGTATGTTTTGGTGGGATTCCAAAGCCTGGAAAATATGTCCCAGCAAAGAACTTGGATCACCTGGGGCAATGGGCAAGTCCATTGGAATGAGGAGGGAGAGCCCCAAGAGGAGAGGCAACCAGGCCCCTGTACAAACACCATCATCTCCATTTTGTCTCAGGCATCACTAGAGCCCTCACTCTCCACCACCACGTCTTCTACGTATTCATCAGCATCTCCCTCATACCTGCCCTTGCTGACCTCTGGAGGCCACTGTGCTTCTGGGAAACCATGAACAGGAATCCCAGTTGAGAGAACATGCTCATCATTCACTTATTTCTCCATCTACCCATCCTCCTGTCCACTCAGCTGTCCTTCCATTCATAGTTCATTCAATAAGTATTTCCTGAGCGCCCACTCTATACCAGGCACTGTGCAAACCACTGGGGATGCAGCCATGACCCAGTGACACAAAGTCCCTGTTCTCGTGAAGCTCTCACACTAGTGGGGGAAGCAGCCAAGTCAACGGGCAATTACAGGAGCATGTTGCTAAGCGCTACATAAGAGATGGGCAGGTGATGGTGGGAGCATGTAGGAGGGGCACCTAACTCAGATGTGGGACTGGGAAAGCTTTGGTTTCCTCACCTATAAAATGGTAGCATTGTGAATTGACCAGCCAACCTACACAGTTTCTGGGAGGACCAGCTGAGATCATGCATGTGAAAGAACTTTATAAGTACCATGCAGATATCTGCAAGTGTCATTACTGTCATTTCCACCCCAGGTTTCTTCCAAAAGGACAAAGACACTAGGCAGCATTTGTGGGGTTTCTGGCCATAAGGGCTCTGCAGGCTGAAGCCACAGGCCAATGCTCCCTCAGAATAAGACCATCTCCTGACAGGGAGGTGACTGAAAACTGGACCCCTGCAAGCATTTTTACTGGTTTCTTCAACAGTGGAGAGTAGTTGCATGGAATCATCCATGCTCTAAGATCTCCCCCAGTTCAGCCGCCTTGCCAGCCTTCCGGAGATACGAGGGGTGGTGTGAGTGCAGAGGAGGAGCTGACAGGCATGGAAGACTGGGCTAAGTGTTCAGGCTGTGGCCACAGCGCATGGGGAAGTTTAAAGGCTGAAACTCTGACTCTTGAACACGATGTGTTTGCAAGTACACCAACCAGAAACTCATATCCACTCAAAGGACAAGAAGCTTGGATCCTAAGACAGCATTCTTGGATGAATGTTGTTTTCAGCACAGAGTAAGCTCCTTCACACGAGAGAATTGGTCTGCTCCATGGGACCTGCCGTGCAGCAAGGCACCCCTGCTATCATCGATGCAGAATTCAACCAAAAATTGCTGTGTATTTGAAATAAATTGCACCAGGAGGAGAGAAGAGCAGAAGATCCATCACCACCTCCCTGAGATGGGATTGAGATCCAAGGAAATGAAAAGTAGAGTGGATACAAGAGCCTGGCCTCCGGACTCAGAGTTTAGGGCTCTTCTCTCTCCCGGGAAGACTGCACCGTGTAGTGAGGCAGGGGGTGCATTTTCAGTCATTCACTGACCAGTGGAAATTCGCTTAACTCTCATGAGCTTCCCTAGCCCTTACCTGTAAAATGGACCATGGCACTAGCCCATCTCACAGAGTTGTTGTGAGAATTAAATAGGACGGTACATTTAGAGGCATCATGTAAACTTAGGTTCAGCACAAAAGGATGGGATCACTGTTATTACCATGAGTCCCAGGGATGGTGACCAGGGTGATGCCATCCTAGTGGTAGAAGAAACACCTTCAAAACTCCCCAGAATTGAGCTCCAAGCCCTGAAAACTGTAGGCAGCAGCTGTCGTCTAGAGCCAGAACAGCCTGGCTCTGCGTGGACCCTGTGAGAGGGGTCAAGAGGGGCTGCTTTGGGCTCTAAGGTCACCATGAATATCTCAGTTAAAGAGTGTCCAGCGGGGTGTGCTCTGGGAGTGACAGCTACAACCCCCCAGAGGACCGTACTGCCCAGTTTTCATCCCAATAACAGGCACACCTGTGTTCCAGATCCATCTCTGCCACCCAAGGCAAGGTGACTTGGGGCTCATCGTTTCGTCCCCCAGGACTCAGTTTCTTCATTTACAAAGTGGGCAGACACTTGCCCAACCCCCTCCTGAGGTGGTGGTGAGATGTTATTATCACCACCAAAAATCTGCATAATTACCGAATCCACCTTGTGGGTATTCAGTGCCCATTGTCTGGTTTCTCACAGTTGACTAAATGCAGCAAGTTCTGTTCCAGGAAGAAGGCATCACACAAAAACAACCAGTGAGAAATAAAACACAAAGCCGTCAAATTAAACTAGTAAGTCAGGGCCAGTGTTAAGCAGCCCTAAAGGTTGGTTTGGGTTTTGTTTTCCTTTCCTCTTCTTCATCAGGTTATTCAGATGGGCATTCCCATTTTGTTCTAGATCATGGTTTGGGCTCCACAAAGCAACCAATTTGGAGGTTCTCTCCGAGGCAAAGTACAGGGCACGTGCCCTTTGAAAATTGAACATAGTGAGCTTTTAGTTCACAGAATTTGTTCATTTTTAATGTAAGTAATTAAACAAGTGATTTTTTTTTACAGGAACTCCAGTGCCTTTAATTAAACACATTAATATAAATGATTTTTAAAAAGTTAATCTCCTAATGAGCTGAGAATTTTATATCGATTCAGTAATTACAAAGCATATTGCAAAATCAGTGATAAATACTCCTGAAATTCATATTAATTGGCTAACTCCGATAAGATTATGTTGAACAGAGACGATATACTTAAGAGTGCCAATGTGCACGCACATTGACACATTCAGTGGCAACAGCAGCGCAGGGCAGACCTCAGGCCGGCGGGGAGGGAGCTCTGTTCAGTTTATGGTGTTTGTGCTCTTTCCACACACTTGGTTCTGGTTTTCGAAGCTGCTGGCTAATGAAACATAAGATTATTACTCCCTTGTGCATTTAAGTTTTCAGGTCTTTATACAATAATTAATTAGGATTATGTGACAAGAAGAGAATTTCCACTAGGAAAAGAAAAACTAATAGTACTGTTTTAACAAATGATGCTTAAACTCCTATTGACTCAACTTAATTTATTTAATCTTTCTACCTAGACCACCCTGAAGGTAATTGTTCACTTTAAATACTTTTAAACTAGTATCTTTTAAGTCTGGGATTTCTCACGTAGCCACTTACTGTCTAATAAAGTAAGCTTCCTGGGAATGAAGTGTTTCAAATTATATAGAAAAGGGTAAATTCATAAAACATACACATCAGCGGTTCTCCAAGTGTGGTCTCTGAATCAGCAGCACAGCACCACTTGGGAACTTGTTAGAAATGGGAATTCCCAGAGCCTCACCCCAAACCTGCTGAACCGAAAACTGGGGGTGGGGCCCAGCAATCTGTGTTTTCCCAAGGTGATTCCGATGCCCACTCAAGTTTGAGAATCACTACTATAGGTCATTAGGATTTTCCTGAGCACCTACTATATGCCTACAACTCTGCCATATGTTATGAGACACAGGAGAATATGTGGTGCCTGCCTTTGTGGACCTTACAATCTGATTAAGGTGTTAGATTTACATACTTGGTTCTGTCACTAACAGCTGTAATATCTTGGCAAGCCCGCCCCTTCACACCCACCATGTGATTTGAAACATAAGATCCGGCTTCCCTGCTGACTCCCGCCTGGAATGGCATGGTCTTTGATTTCCCCTATTAAAGTCACTCCTTTGGGTTTCACAGCATGAGCCAAGCCCTCTCTAGAAATAGGGAATGACATGGAAATGGGGAGGGAAATGCCTCCCCCTCCCATGGTATTCCAATGTGTCCCCAACCCCACTGCCATCTAGTGGGAACCACGGTTTCAGTCCTCTACTCCATTGAAACCTCTAAGCCAGCATCCTCATCACAGGAGGCCTGGGGCTGAATGTTTTCTCTCCAACCGCATGACCAAACCTTGGGTGGTGAGGAGTATCATTCATTTAGCAATACCAAAACAATCCTGAACTAGGGAAGGCAAATTCCATGTGATAAAGGGCCCGGGTGAGAGAGAAGGCATTAAAATAAACACCTCTGGGCTTCCCTGGTGGCGCAGTGGTTGAGAGTCCGCCTGCCGATGCAGGGGACACGGGTTCGTGCCCTGGTCCGGGAAGATCCCACATGCCGCGGAGCGGCTGGGCCCGTGAACCATGGCCGCTGAGCCTGCGCGGCCAGAGCCTGTGCTCCGCGGCAGGAGAGGCCACAACAGTGAGAGGCCCGCATACCGCAAAAAAAAAAAAAAATAAACACCTCTTACAACTCCACGACTGTGCCCAGGGCTGCCCCTAGCTGGCCTTTCCTGACCCCCCTGGCCCTCACATCACCCACCCCTCCCAGCACACCGTGAGGCATGACTGTTTTTAATAAAGTGAATGTTTCTTTGTGGGTCACTAGCCCTAAAGGTAATCCCCCGAAGAGAACTTCCTGACATGTTTTGCGTGAAGACGACATCACTTCCAAGGACATAGTCATCCAGAAATATGGCACATACAAGAATAAGTCTTAACTCTAAGTCATATTAAATACCATGAATTATCTTAATAGTCATGGCATGTTAGAGCTAGGAGGGTCCTCAGAGGTTAATGAACCCCCTTGTGTTCCAGTCTATAGGGTAAAATTCAGCACTTAATTGTATACTCTTTATAGGACAATGAGTGATTTGCCCATTATTGCTGTATCTCTATTAGTTAGGCTTGGAATCAAGACTTGAACCCAGAGCTTTTGCCCTGAGGCTGGTTCTGTCTCCATCACTGAAGGAAGTCTCACTTATAGCAGAAATGGAAGGAGGGACACAGCAAGAAGATATTTCTTTAGGCATGCCAACTCTTCATTCTCCTCCATGAAAATATATTTCAAAGAAAAAGATTTTTCATCAGCTCTTTAAAACTGACATTGCAAAATGTGCCCTACCCTTCCTAAAGCTTTGCCTGCCCCCTGTAATACCAATTATCCCCCAAAAGTGTTTATACCTCTGCTTGAGATGCTGTCTTCTGGGTTCCCAGCCACAGCCAACCCCAGGAAAACGCTCAGGGAAATATCTACATAACTATATTTTCCTAAGAGATTATATATTGACCATGGGTTCCTTATCCTATCTCAAAAGTATATGAATATTTACAAAAGGCATGACCCTTCCCCCAAAAGTAGTGATATTCCTGGCATCAGTGGTCAACAGGTTGGAGAAATTTGTCAGCCACTGATGGAAGGGGTGGTGGCTAGGTGTCACTGGTGCCCCTCAGTCACTTGTATAACTGATCTGACTGCTGGGGGGTGGCTGCCCCCCTTTCGGCAAGGTTTCCCTTTTAAATGGCCCAATAGATATTCGTTAGGCATTGCCAGCACCTTGTCTCTCCCTAACTGATTTATCCGTCATGCTGTAAAACCCATTAAAAATTAATCCCCTAATAGACCAAAGCTCAAATTGGCTGCCCAGAGGTTCCGGATGTAAGGCATATGTGTGTTGCCTCCAAGAGGGAGAGACCCAAAGGCAGGGGCTGTCCAGGAATAGAGGGTCCCCTCTCCAAATTCATGTGCCCAGGAGAATCCAGGGGCAGCCATAGTGACATTCGTCTTCCCCAAGAAAATCGTGTCCCAAAGAATTCCAAATGGGAAGGGGACAGTGATCTAGTCTTCCTCATAAGGACTGGAAAATAAAATCCCCTGACAATCTCCTGACCCAAATCAGGCGCATCTGGGAGGGAGGAAGGTAGGTCATACTGTCTGTGCAAAAAGCCCATCCCTGGCCAGGTGACCCCGCCCTGACCTGCCCTACCTGGGCATCAGTGATGTGGAACTTTGCTGGCTCTTGCCTCTCAGGGAGTGTTTTCTGTGGTGCTTCTTTCTCTTTCCATCCCCTGCGTGCAACTGTCCCTCAAGGTACTCCTCCCCCTCCCTTCACTTCCTTTCTTAGCAATCTCATAATTTCAGTTACCACCTTTTATCATTCATTCATTCAACAATAAAGTCCATGATGGGGCTTCCCTGATGGCGCGGTGGTTGAGAGTCCGCCTGCCGATGCAGGGGACACGGGTTTGTGCCCCGGTCCGGGAAGATCCCACGTGCCGTGGAGCGGCTGGGCTCGCGAGCCATGGCCACTGAGCCTGCGCGTCCGGAGCCTGTGCTCCGCAACGGGAGAGGCCGCAACAGTGAGAGGCCCGCGTACCGCAAAAAAATAAAAATAAAAAAGTCCATAATGAACACACTATCTGTCAAATACGAGATAGAGTCTCTTGGAGCTAGAGACGCACGGCCACCCTTGTCCTCCTGCCATCTCCAGTTCTATGCAGGAAAAAAAGTCTTATAACGAGTGACCCCAACCACTTGGGAGGACTTTCAGAATGCAGTGGATGCTGGGGCGAGGGACACCAACCCAGGGGGCAGAGGAAGCTTCCTGGAGGCCATGAAGACCCATTGGAGCCCTGAATGGCACAGTGGGAAGAGCCGAGGACACAGCACTAGTGGAGCTAGACCCAGAGGGGAGAGAGAACCTAGGACCCTTCCAGGCCTGGGAGGAACACCAGGTGGATTGTGAGTCAGGGGCAATGAGAGCTGGGACTGGAGGGATGAGCAGAGGCTAGATTGCTGTGAGTTTTGAAGGCAAGAAAGCATTTCACCTAAAAGAGGAAAGTCTTCAAATTTATTTTTTAGAGAGTTCACTGGAGCTGCAGTGTGGAAAACAAGATGTGGTGGAAGATTGAATTTGAGGAACCCAGTAAGGCAATATTCCAGATTAGAGACAGGCCTGGCCCAGGGCAGTAACAGCAGCTCTGTCCAGAGTAGGACACAGCATAACTGACCAAACCAGGAACTTGTTCACTGTTAGACACCAGGGTTGACACATAAGCCCTGGGTCAACCTAAAGGTGTTAAATAACCACTGCTAGATTTAGTAATACAACTGACAGATTTGAGCCTAAGAATACGTGTATATTTTTGTAATGCTTCTTCATGTAGCTAACTTTTAAAAACTGTACATATTCATTCATTAATTCATTCCACAAATATTCACTAAGCACCTACTATGTGCCAGGCACTATGCAGGATGCTACGAATACGATAATAAAGTAGATACAGTCCAGGCCCTCAAGGAATTTACATTCTTTACCATAATGTTGGCATAGCATTGTTTTCTAGGAAAAGGAAGTTGGGGGGGAGGCCTGTGCTCTTCCCACTTTTCTCAGTGATCCACCTGTGGAATTGTCCATCCAACACATCGTCAGCAGGGCTTCTCTTTCTTCCTGGCACTGTGTGCTGGGGCGGGTAACCAGACCCCCAGCTCAGTGGCAGTGCCAAGTCTCCTTCGCCATCCTCATAGTTCTCCTTGGGTTTGACCTGCCCAGCAGGGCATGGCTCTCCCTCTGAGCTTGAATGAGGGGCCTTCCGCTCCCCAGAGCAGATTTCAGGGCTTTGCTACACCCTGCCTCAGTGAAACCCTGCACCCCCAGCCTCTGAAATATCCTGTATGCTGTTTGGCAGAACAGGGAGGCGAGTACATGGCCTGGGGACTAGAAGGAAGATTGAGAACACTTCTCAAACCATGGGATCTGGAGACTTGAGGGTTGAGATCATTGCTGAACATTATGAGAGGCATGAAAACAGATGTGGTGTTCCATCCCAGGTGGTAGAATTGGACCACCCCCGGCTCCCAGCTTTAAAAGAAGAAAGTTCCAGATTAATAAGACTATAAGATGAAGCAGCAGACCATAATTCAAGTGGATTCAAGAGCATTTGGATAAACATGAAAATTCCTCATGGCTAATTAAGAGGAGTTAATTGGAGCTGGGAGTGCTGGACGCAAGGCCAAAGTTGTTGAACCTTTAGAGTGATGTCTGTTAAATTCTCTCTCTCAGGGACAGATGCCAAGACTGAACGAACCAGTGGACAGCCCACAATGGCATTTCTGATACACACTGAACAATGAAGCCCAGTGCACGTCTGAGGCACACCCAAAGGTCTCCCCCCAGTTGTTCTAACCCACAAGGACATGGCTAGCTCTCCCCATCACTAACGTGATATTCGCAGTCGCCAGCCCTGTCGTGGGGTTTGTACATTTGCAGATCTGTATGCACTGGTGCACTTCCTCCAAGGAGTTTTGTGTGGCATCCTGTCCCATCGTCGCTCAGGACCTGGAATGAGGCAGGTTTCCCCACCCACCCCAGAGCCAGGACCCCCAAGAGAGGATGTAGATTATTACTTACTCTCTTACTGGGAGCCAGTGTGAGGAACACCCTTTGGGAAACTGAAGGTGGCTCTTCCTTCCTCTTTCCTGGCTCAGAGGCCTTACACTTTTGCCAAGGGCAGGGTTCAGTTCATGGGCTCCCAGGAATGATGGTTCCCAGAAGACCCTGTCAGAGGGCCCGAGTTCCTGCACACCCTTCCTCCTCAGCCTTAGACTCCACGCATCAGCCCCCAGCACCCCTAGCACGTTTCCTTGCCAAAGTCCCTGCCCATATAATGGTTGGCTGGTTGGTCAATTTTCTGAGCGCTTCACCCTGCACACTCTTTCAGTGGGGTGGAAAGGCACATCGGCCAAGGGCTTTGCTGGGACCAGTAGTATCCCTCCTTGCCACATTGGACAGCCGCTGTGCTGAGCCCATCAATGGGAGAGACCCAGAGCCTTAGTTCTGGATCTCTTTCCCAGAGAGGAGGATGCCTGGCCCTCACCAGCTTATCGTCTTGCTGCTCTCCCCATCTGTTCCTGCAGAAGGAACCCATGCAGCATCCACTGTAACAACTGACTGCAAAACGAAGGCAGGCTGGCCCCAGAGACACAGGCTCTGACACCTTGTTGCCATTCCAGACAGGGACTGATGCCCAGGGCTCTGCAGGCTCCAAGAAAAAAATGGGAAAATAGGTGACTTGAGCCTTCAGATCTTTTCCCATTCCTTCCCAATATGCTCAAGCTGTCCGCAGTCTCACCTGTCCATTAGTTTATTCATTCAATAAATACTTATTAAGGACCTACTATGTGCTAGGTCCAGGAACACGAGACGAATAGGAGACATGGTCCCTGCCCTTGTCTAGTTTACAGGAAGAAAAGGAATGACCTTATTCATATATTGATATTCAGTGTATTGGCAGAGAACCAGTGCTTATATTAAAAATGTGTGTCCCCCAGAATTCTTGGTCCCCTCTGCAGAGTAGATTTGAGTAGACAGGTCTTTCCAAGACTCTCAAATCTCACTCCATGAGTAACTAACTGTACTCTGGCTCCCACAGTGTTCAGTTCGCTTTCACCCCTGTTTTCTGCACTCTGTCTCCCTTCCTTCCCTGACGACCTCAGCCCCTCCCTCCTCTCCACATCCCAGTCCCTCCCCACTCTCTCCACCTCCTTCACACACTTCACCATCAGCCCACCCTTTGCTAGAAGCAGGAGTAGCAAGACTAATTTCATTTCTCTCCTTTTTCTTTTGTGACAACCCTTTTTATGCATTTAATTCATTCTCAATTTCTCATAATCAGGGGGATGGTATCCCCTAAGGTTAGGTGAGAGCTTGTCAGAAAAAAAAAAAAAAAAGCAGTGTAAATTCACTGAGGTAATCATAGTCTATCTCCACTTCCCACTGCCCATGGAACTATTAACTAATATCACTCTCTAATCTTTTTTGTACTTATTTATTTTGTGGCAAGAAACTAGTGTTATAAACACCCCTACTGTCAAAACTTGTCATCCCCATTACCTCAAGGCGGGCTTCATCTCTGTTATTCTAATTTCAGAGTTCCTCAAATTCACAGCCGCTGGAAATTGAGTACAAAATCCATTATCATTTGTATATTTTAATTATGCAAATGAGGCAGCTCAGCTGCGATGTCCGGGACCTGCAGGGATGCCTGACTTGATTCTGGGTGATTACAATTTATCCAGTCGAGTCACTTTAATTGTAACAAGCTAATTACATTGTTGCATTTGGCTTTAACAAAAGAAAAAGAGACAGGAAGCTGGATGTGGCTCAGGGCCCTGGGAACAGACCACTGCCTCTCCCTGGTGCTGGGCAGAGGAGGCCAAAGGACTGGGCACAAGCACTCTGTGCCCCATGGACGGGCTAGTGGGGGACCCCAGAGAAAGGGCAGCCAGTGACCGGATAGTAGAGGCAGCTGCACCCCACCCCAGCAGAGGCCTGCCCAGAGTGGTCTCTGCCTGGGTGATGGGAGGACTGTCATTCCCACAGGAGTTCATCTACAGGCAAGCCTGACCTCGAAGAGGTCAGACCGTCTTGCAGAAGGGCCATTTCCACTCAAGCTTTTCACGGCCCCAGGCAGATATCTTTGAGGACCCACCTAATTTCCACTGTTTGTGGATCTGTAGGTATGTATAATGTTTCTGGCTAAATCTGCGTTTCGGCCAGAGAGGATCCAGCAGAAGTGATTCCCATGGTCAGACAGAGGAAGCTGCAGAAGTGGACAAGGGAGGGGGGCGGGCAGAGAAGTGACAGAGAGCAGTTGCACAATTACTACCAGGTGGGGACGATGCTTTACAAATTCATTCACTAGGGTCATGTTTTAATTTCTTTGACCAATGTAAACATTTGTTCGTTTGACCTGAAAGTAGCTATTTTCTCTCCCAGCCATTACTACCTGCCAGGGAGCAGAATGTGCTTCAGTTTACAAGTGTGTTCAATGTTTTAGCAGAATAAGAGTCCCCAGGAAGCATGAGGCTCATGTATATTAACAAATGGCCATTCCCCTTAGCAGAATTATAACAGGACCAGAAGAACTACACTGTTTGCTACAAAGGACTCACTATTTATGGGCATTAACTTGAGGTGCTGCCACTTTTTTCTAATAATTCTTTTGGCTCACCTCCCCCCAGAACCAGAGTTCATGACCTTTCCACTCCTGAGTCTGGGCCAGGCAGAACCTGTGACCTCAGCTGCCTACCATAGGTAATAGACTCAACACCAAAGTCCAGAAATTAGATTAGTAGCCTAGTAACACCAGCAAATCATTAATCGACTAGTATTAATAGAGGTTTATTGGGATTCTATTCTAATTAACATCTCTACTTCCAAGGTATTATACTCTGAAGACAGAAATAAGGCTTATGTGTTTTAATAGGGACAAAGCTGGAATGCGGGAGGAGGTCTGAGGGGAGAGACATCTCCAGGGACTGAGATAGTCAATATTCGTAATACCCAAGTTCACGGATCAAGGGGCTGAGCTCCGGGTGAGGTGGACACTGAACAGGGTCAGGGCGGTGGTCCTGATGTTACAAAGGATGGCCATCTGCTTGCAGGGATGATGGAAATGACACAGCCAGAGGCTGGGGCCCCTGTGGGGGAAGAGATGACTAGACAGTTGGAAAGGTGGGAACAGACTCTGATGAGCCAGGAATACCAGGCAAAGGGGTTTGGTGCTGACCTCGTAGAGCTAACAAGTGAAGCAAGGGGCATGGTCACGGTCTTCCCCACCAGATCCACCATGCAACAACATGTCTGTCTGCCATGCAAGTCTGGACAGCAGTGAGCCAGAAGAGCCTGAGAGATGCAGAGAATGAACAGCTAAATGACACGGCCCGCTGTCAGCAGGATTCAGGATGAAACGCTTCTTGGTGAGTGTGGGGTGAGGCAGAAACGCGCTTTCGGAAGGTTTTTGAAAGGAGAAGGTTGTGTCTCAGTGGATTAGCAAGAGGAAGAGATCTGTGGACGGAGGAACAGAGTGAACAAAGATGTAGAAGAATGCAGCACCGGGCAGGGGCAGAGGCTGGGAGGCAATAGATGGAGACATGGCTGGTGGCTGCACGGGAAGCGAGGGCTGCCTGACTGTTAAGGGAACTGGCTCTGTGCCATTGAGTTCTAGGCTGGCAATTTCTTCTCCTTCCCCTGCTGCCTGGGCACCCAAAAGAGGAAACCAGGTGTCATGTCCAGCCTGGGGGTGCACCGTAGGAGGGACCCCAACCAATACATGTGGAGGGAAAGAGGAAGGAAAGGAGGGAGAGAGGGAAGAAGGAAAGAAGGAAGGAAGGAAGGAAGAAAAGAAGGGAAGGAGGAAGGATGGGGGGCAGAAAACGGCATATGGCTAGAATGCGTTGAGGTTTATTCAATTACCAATCATCTGGGTGGTTGATATGATGTCACTGACGGGCCCAGAACCTGTTTCCTAATGCATCAAAGGTGAGGGGCAGTGAGGGCGGTGGGTGGACAAGGATATCTGTAATGAACAGGATATCTAGGTCTCCCAAATCAAGAATTCAATATACTCATATCTCACTAGGCAATGTCAGCCTCTGTTTAGAAATACTGCTTTGCATTGGGGGAGTGGTTGGTACAAAAAGAAAAAAAAATTGAGGCTGCCGCTTCTGCTTGAATTCTCCAGCTCTAAGTAAATTAGAGCCAGATGCCCAGTTCCTCATCGCTCCATCAGATGACTCCATGGAGTAATTATAATACTTTATGGGCATTAACTCACTGATTCTCATCATGCTCTGGGAGGGGGGCGCTCAGATCATTATCCTCCCTGTATCCAGGGAGGGGGGAGCATCTCATTCTCTCCATGTGTGCCTCCCAACAGCACCTGTCCCCCGAATGCACTGGAAGGGGAACGCCAGGACCAGCCACGCTCCGCAAAGATGGATGAGCTGGAGTCAAGGTTCTGGGAAAGGGAAAGCAGTGATGGTGGGAGAGGAAGGTCCAAAAGCAGAGGGATAAAAGAGATGCATCAGGAGGGAGGGAATTGGCTGAGCTTGACTCAGTGATGTCTGAGGGAAGCAGAGGACCAATTACAAACACTGGAAAAATCTAGGCTTGGAAGAGGGGAGGAGGGAGGGAGAAAGCACTAAGGCCAACCTGGGGAGGTAGCATTGAACCGAGAGGAGGGTGCAGTCATGATGAGGAGATACAACCAAGGGGCAGCCCTGGGACTTGCTGAGTAGCGACTTCAAGAAAGCACCCACCGGCTCCTCTAGTCCCTCATTCAAAGCCTCCTCGCGTAGGGGCAAAGCTTAAGTCCCTCTTCATCCCAGAAGTCTCACAATTATTAAATCTTAGAGTTTAAGTTAACATAACCTATCTCCTTATTTTATTGATCAGATAACTGAAGCCCAGAGAGGGGAAGGTCACACAGCAAGTGCGTGCCATCTCTGGGACTGGATCACACCTCTCCTAATTCCCACTGGCTTGATTTCATCTTCTTGTCTCTTCTCTGAATTACTTCCTACACTTAAGGGAACCCTATCATAATATCGAGAGCTCTCGATATTATGCTGTCATAGGACTCACTCATTCTCTCTCCAAGTTAATCAGAAATTTTTTACGTGCCCAAACCATGCCTTGGGCATCCCCTGTGGCACCCTCAGAACCTAACCCGGGATTAGGCACATAGAGTGGGGAAGGATGGTATCCAGTTTGACGAGAGCATGCGTGGAGTCCCCACCAGAGGTGCCAAACCTCCAGTAAAAGGAAGATTGAAAATATTAGTGAGGCAGCAGGGGTCGGGGGACTCGGAATCAGCCAGCAGAGGAGCCAGGAGGAAGGAGATAGAACCATGAACATCTTCACTGCCGTCGCTGAAACTACGAGCCAACCAGCCCCCAAATCATTAGAGCAAGTGAGGAGCCATGAAAAAACAGGGTCTCTGGGCACCAGAGAGCAAGTGGCATCTCACAGAGCATGGGAGCACAGTGGGGATGAACGCACAGGGGCTGTGCAGGCGTTTGAAGTGGAAATACGGGCTGAAAGCATGACTAGGCAAGATTACCCACACTGCACACAGGCAAGGGCACGTGCATCGGTGGGAGGGTGAACAAGGAAAGGGAGTTCTTCATTCTCTTCACAGACATTTGTAAAGGATCCCGGAGAGGTGCGATTTCAAGAGGAAGCAAACAAAACCACACAAGAACTGTAGACACACACACCTCCTCCTCATGACGTTTGCAGAGACTCGGCCGCTGCCCGGATTGCTGGAGCCCCATGGGGCTCTCACTTGGGCTCTGTGCAGCTCCCTAAGTTGGCCAGTTGTGCGAATGTTGAAAGTTGGGAAATGTTGACCTCTCTCGTTCTGAAGATGAAGAAACCAAGACTCTGGAAGGAAACACAGTGTGTCCAGGACCACACGGCCAGCAGCTCCAGAGCCAGGGCGACATGACGGCCTCCAGGTTCCTGGAGCAAGTGGGCTGCTTGCTCATGGGCTCTTGCGGGGTGGTCCCCTGTTTGTTTTCTTTTCCCGGTGTTCAGATTCCTTGCAAGCTCAAGAGGTAGGCCCCAGGTGAGACTGCAATTGGCATGGCCCAGGGGAAGACGGCCCAGGCTCAGCCAGGTGCCCAGCAGCTGTCCCGGGGCTCACTTTCAGTGGACACGGGAAGGCTTCCTGCCCCAGTCACTTCTCCCACCAGCTCTTCGTCTAGATGAAAAAAACTGAGACTGGATGAGATTAGTAAATTTACCCAAGTGACCAGCTCTTCAACGGCAGGGCCAGGGTTCAACCCCAGTGCATTTGACACCAGGCCCACACTGCTGACCGCCCAGATCTGCTGCCTCTGCTCCATGACTGTCTGGTTTGTTCTTTTTTTACTTAGATCTATTCTTTTTTTTTGCGGTATGCGGGCCTCTCACTGTTGTGGCCTCTCCCGTTGCAGAGCACAGGCTCCGGACGCGCAGGCCCAGCGGCCATGGCTCACGGGCCCAGCCACTCCGCGGCCTGTGGGATCTTCCCGGACCGGGGCACTAACCCGTGGCCCCTGCATCAGCAGGCGGACTCGCAACCACTGCGCCACCAGGGAAGCCCTACTTAGATCTTTTTTGTTCTGCTTTCTCCTCAGTATCTCTCTGACAATGATCTCATTCAAGCCAATGGGGTAAGAATCGCTTCTTCAGCAACCGGCATGCTTGGCTTCCTTGAATAGGGCAGCGGAGACAGACTCTGGTGGTCAGGGGATGCCGTTCAGAACCCAGAGTCCAGTGGTGCAGGTCAGGCGTCCGGTGCTGGAGGTGGTGTCCAGGCATCGGGCAAGCAGGCCTTGCTGGGGGAGGCCAGCCATCGCTGGGCAGACAATGAACAGTTAGACTTGGCTTGGGAGAGAGGCAGATATTTCAGCAAAGGGGAAAAGCTGGAGAGGGAGTAAAACTTATTCCTCTGGGAGCTAAGGGACTTTTTTTCCAGACACAGCCTCTCTCTTCCCCAGGTCTCACCATCCTTTGGCTTGTTGTGCCTAAGCAAATGGCTTTAGCCTGCCTGTACATCATCTTACTTGAGATTGTATTATCAGGGGTGATTTTTCTTTGTCTTCTACCTATAGAGAGCCCTAGAGCCACCACCACTATGGCACTGAATGCCAGCAGTCTCAAAGATGGGGATTCCTGCTCAGCCTGGTCCCACTCCTTGCAGGGACCCCCACGATGGAGCCACCCCCAGATTCACCATCCAAAGACTGGCCCAAGGCTGCCCCACCTTTCCCTCTCTTGGTGGCTCAGAAAGAAAGACAGACATCCCAACCTGGCTGTCCACACCTGCCATACGATAGATGGTGGGCTCTAAATACTTAACGAGAATCATTTTGTAATGTGCTGACCCCTGAACATTGCACATCACTCATTCTGAAACGCCTGCTCTCCACAGCTCCCTCTCCGTCTCTCTCATTCAGCCTTCTGTCTTGGGTGTCCACCAAATACCACATCAAGGGAAAGGGGCCCCTTGCATTTCTTACAAGATGTGTCATGCCAGCAAAGGTGTTTGGGCTCTGAGATTTCTTTGATAATATAAACGGAGTGATGTAAGTGGCAGGATGCGGGATGTTGAGGCTGGAGCTGCCCTTGCTTGGGCCGGGGGATGCCTTGAACTCCTGGGACCCACCCAAAAGCTCTGGCCTGGGAGGAGGCAACCCAGAAGAGTCATGGGCCTGGAAGAGGAATCTGATGACAGTCTGGGTGGCCCTGCCCTCCAGGAGTTTATCCCCTAGGTGGGACAAAAAGCTACACACAGGAAATACTAAGATCTGTACAAGTTCCCCAAAGAATTTTCTCTGTCCCTGAATTTCATGCCCATCTATTTGGACAGGTCCTGTGTGCCCAGGTCTGTGAAGGGTGATGTGGGGGGCATGAGAGAAAACTAAGTCTCCTTGTCTGGCTGTTTGTGATCCAACTGGGAAATGGGGACTCACACACAAAATTATTAGGAAAAAAATGCAAAAGTCTGGAATGTTTCTAGAAGAAACACAGAAGACACTGGTGTCCCCAGTTACCTCTGGAGAGTAGAAATAGGAGAAAAGAAAGAAATGCTTTTTTTTTACAGCTTCATTGAGGTATAACTGACAGATAAAATTGTATATATTTAAAGTGTACAGTGTGATGATTTAATATATTAATGCATATTTTGTGACATGATTACCACTATCAGGTTAATTAGCCCATCCATCACCTCCTCACCTAGTTTCTGGTGTGTGTGTGTGCACACGCGAGTGTGTGTGTGTGTTGAGAATGACTAAGATCTACTCTCTTAGACTCATATTCATCAGGAATATTGGCCTGTAATTTTCCTTTCTCACAGTGTCCTTTTTTGACTTTGGGATCAGGGTAATGCCAGCTTCATAAAATGATTTTGGAAGTTTTCCCTTCTTTTCAATTTTTTGGAAGAGCTTGAGAAAGATTGGTATTAATTTTTCTTCAAATGTTTCATAGAATTCCTCAGTAAAGCCATCAGGTCCTGGGCTTTTCTTGGTTGGGAAGTTTTTGATGAGTCATTATTAGTCTGTTCTGATTTTCTATTTCTTCGTAATTTAGTCTTGGTAGGTTGTATGTTTCTAGAAATTTATCCATTTCTTTTGGTTATCCAATCTGTTGGTGTTTAACTGTTCATAGTATTCACTTATAATCCTTTGTATTTCTGTGGTATTAGTTGTAATGTCTCCTCTTTCATTTTCTAGTTTATTTGAGCCTTCTCTCTTTTTTCTTAGTCTAGCTAAAGTGTTTTCAAATTTATCTTTTCAAAAAATCCACTCTTCTTTTTTTAATCTTTTCTATCGTTTTTCTAGTCTCTATTCCATTTATTTCTATTTTGATTTCTGTTGATTCCTTCTTTCTGCTAAGTTTGAGTTTCATTTGTCCTTTTCTTAGTTCTCATAAGTTCCAGGAGATTTTTTGTAGATTTATTGGGATTTTCTTCATAGACAATCATGTCATTATACCAGTTTGGTATAAAAGGATATAATTCAGGAACAGCCAGATGGAAGAAATGCATAGGACAAGGAATGCAGGAAGGTGGATAGAGATTCTCTGCCCTCTCCCAGCACCTCCACATGTTCACCAACCCAGAAGCTCCACAAAGTTGTGCTTTGGTTTGTCACTTTTTAGACTCTGTACTGTCTGAATGTTTTACATCAATGTACTATGTTTTATATATTTTTTAAATACTCTTGTAAAAAGAGACCAAATCAAGACTGGACTGTAAGCTGCTCTGAGGGTCTGTGCTGTGCATTGTCTGTTTCTATGTTATCATCTGGAACATTCCCTAGGCAGCAGAGACACTCAATCAAGAATTTGCTGAGTGTGGAATAAGGATGGTGCTGTTTGAAGTTCGAGATAAAAATGGGAAAGAACCTCAGAAGAAAGAGTGGTGATGAGATGATTGACTGTAAAATCTTTAAGAAGGAACCAGAAGCAGGATCAAGATGGCAGAATCAAAAATCCTGAGCTCACCTCTCCCCACAAACACATCAAAGCTACAGCTACATATACAGCAACTCTCACTGAGAACAACATGAAGACTAGCAGAATGGCTCTTCTACAACCAAGGCTATAAAGAAAGAACCACACAGAGTCTAGTGGGGGGGAGGGGAAGCAATCTAGTCAGGACCTGTACGCCTCGTGGGTGATCCAGAAGATGAGAGGGACATCACAGGCTCAGGGAACTTCCCTAAGGAGCAAAAGGTTTGAGCTCCATATTAGGCATCCCAATTCTGGGGTCCAGCACAGGGAAGGCAAGCTCCCTTAGCTGGTTTGAAAACCAGTGAGGTTTACCAGAAGGCTGTAAAGAAACTGAAAGTCCACTCTTGAAGAGCATGCACACAGACTTGATTGCTTCCAGTCCCAGCACAGAGGCCCCAGATTGAAAACTGCCTAGTGCTCTGGCCAGCTTGCCAGGATGGCCTCAACACGTACCCCAGCCTGCACTGGGCTCCTGCTTCTTCCCCTTCTGCTCCAGCACTACTCCCCTCTAAGGTGGAGACCACCATTGCCTTTGCACATGTGAGTACCAAGGAAAAAGCAGAGCCAGATCAGAAGAGTGGGTCCAACCCCTTGGACCCCCAACCCCGCCTCTCGCCAAGGCAGAGATTGCAATCACATAAAGGAAAAGTCCAACTCCCTCAAGGTTCCTGCTCCAGCCCCTTGGGCCCTGGCCCTGCCCCCTCCCCCATAGAGTGGTGACCACCACTGTGCCTGGGAAAAGCTTTGGCTCACACCTGGCTCTGGCTCTAGCACCTCTGACTCCAGCCCTACCTCCCACCAAGGTAGTGGCTGCCAGCGCAACCCAGGAGAGGATATGGCCAGCCCTCACTTCAGATTCATTTCTCCCACCAAAGCCACTGGGCACATGCAGCCTGCATAGGGATGTTCCCACACAAGGACACACCTTCAAGACTGGAATAGGTAACTGTTTCACCTAATTTCATAGAGACAAACAGAGAAAGTCAAACAAAATGAAAAAACAAAGGAATATGTTTCAGATGAAAGAATAAGATGAAACCCCAGGAAAATATCTTAATGAAATGGAGATAAATAACTTACCTGGTAAAGAGTTCAAAGTAATAGTAATAAAATGCTCACTGAACTCGGGAGAGTAATAGAAGAACACAGTAAGAACTTCAACAAAGAACTAGAAAATATAAAAAAGGATGAATCAGAGCTAAAGAACACAATAACTGAAATAAAAAACACACTAGAAGGAATTAACAGAAGATTGCGTGATACAGGAGAATGCATAAGTGACCTGGAGGATAGAAGAGTGGAAATCAGCAAATCAGATGAGCAAAAGAAAAAAACAATTTAATAAGGATAGTTTAAGAGCTCATTGGGAAAACACCAAGGGTACAAATATTTGTATTACAGGGGTCCCAGCAGGAGAAGAGAGGAAAAGAGGCAGAAAATGTATTTGATGAAATTATGGCTGAAAACTTCCTTAATCTGAAGAAGGAAACAGATATCCAGGTCTAGGAAAGACAAAGAGTCTCAAACAGTATATATCCAAAGAGACCCACACCAAGATATACCATAATTAAAAGTTAAAGATTAAGAGAATTTTAAAGATAGCAAGAGAGAAACAAAGAGTCATGTACAAGGGAACCTTCATAAAGCTATCAGCCACTCTTTCAGCAGAAACTTTGCAGGCTAGAAGGGAATGGCATGATATATTTAAAGTGCTGAAAGTAAAACCCTACAACCTAGGATATCCTACCCAGCAAAATTATCATTCAGAATTGAAGGAGAGATAAAGAGTTTCCCAGAGAAGCAGAAACTAAGAATTCATCACCACTAAACCAACCTTACAAGGAATGTTAAAGGGTCTTCTGTGACCAAAAAAAAGAAGATCCATAACAAGAAATAAGAAAATACATGAAGGGAAAAATCTCACTGGTAAAGGCAAATATATAGCAAAGGCAGTGAATCAACAACTTAAATAAGCTAATACAAAGGATTAAAGACAAAAATTGTAAAATCAACTATAACTACAATAAACAATTAAGGAATAGACATGAAGATGTAAAATATGACATCAAAAACATAAAACGTTGTAGGAGGAGAGATTCTAAAATGTAGATCTTTTAAAATGTGTTTGAACTTAGATGATTATCAATTTAAAAAAAGTAGATATAGTTACAGGTCAACTTATATGAATTCCATGGTTACCACAAATTAAAAACTATAATATATACACAAAAATTAAAGAGAAAGGAACCCAAACACAACACTAAAGAAAAGCATGAACCACAGGGAATTGACTAAAATAAGAAAGACAAAACAGAGAAGAACTACAAAAACAACCAGAAAACAAGTAACAAAATGGCAATAAGTTCATACCTACCAATAATCACTTTAAGTTTAAGTGATCTGAATGCTCCAATCAAAAAACATAGGGTGGTTGATTCGATTTTTTAAAAGACCAATCATAGGCTGCCTAAAAGAGACTCACTTCAGAGATAAAGACACACAGACTGAAAGTGAAGGGCTGGGAAAAGATATTCCATGCAAATGGAAAAGAAAAGAAAGCTGGGGGAGCAATACTCATGTCAGACAAAGTACACTTTAAAACCAAGTCTATAATAAAAGACAAAGAAAGGCATTATATAATGTTAAAGAGGTCAATCTGAGAAGAGGATACAACATTTGTAAACATATATGCATCTAATATAGGAGCACCTAAATGTATAAAGCAATATCAACTGACATAAAGGGAGAAATTGACAGAAATACAATAATAGTAGGGGACTTTAACACTGCACTACATCAATGGAGAGATCATCCAGACCAAAAATCAATAAGGAAACAGTGGCCTTAAATGACACATTAGACCAGATGGACCTAATAGATATCTATAAGACATTCCATCTAAAAACAGCAGATACACATTCTTTTCAAGTGCACATGGAATTTTCTCCATGATATATCACATGCTAGGCCACAAAACAAGTCTCAATAAATTTAAGAATATTGCAATTATATCAAGCATGTTTTCTGGCCATAATTAGAAATCGATTACAGGAAGAAAAATGAAAAAAACACAGACACATGGAAACTAAACTTGCTACTAAAAAAGCAATGGGTCAATGAAGAAATCAAAGAGGAAATCAGAAAATAACTTTAGAAAAAGCTGTAAAAATACAACTTTCCAAAATCTGAGATGTAGCAAAATCACTTCTAAGAGGGAATTTAGAGAGATAGAAGCCTACCTAAATAAACAAGAATAATCTCAAACAATCATCAGAAGAATTAGAAAAAGAACAAAGCCCAAAGTCAGCAGAAGAAAGGAAATAATAAAGATCAGAGCAGAAGTGAATAAAATAGAGACCAATGAAAATGAAGATAAGAGAAAAAGAAAAGTTCAATGAAACTAAGAGATTTTTTTTTTAAAGGTAAGCAAAATAGATAAACCTTTAGCCAGGTTCATTTTCTTTTAAAGAGACAGGGCTCCAATAAACAAAATTAGAAATAAAAGAGGAGAAATTACAATTGATATCACAGAAATACAAACAATCATAAGAAGATATTATGAACAGTTATACACCAACAAATTGGACAACCTGGAAAAAAATACAATCTTCCTGAACTGAATCAGGAAGAAATAGAAAATATGAACAGATGGTTAATCAGTACTGAAATTGAATCAGTAATCAAAAAATTACCAACAAACAAAAGTCCAGGACCAGATGACTTCACAGGGAATTTCTACCAAACATGTAAAGAAGAGTTGATACCTATCCTTCTTAAACTATTTCAAAATATTAACGAGGTGAAAACACTTCCAAACTCATTCTACAAGGCCAGCATTACTCTGATACCAAAATCAGACAAAGACACTCCAAAAAAGGGAAATTACATAACAATATCCCTGATGAACATAGATGCAAAAATCCTCAACAAAATATTAGAAAACTGAATTCAACAGTACATAAAAAGGATCATACACCATGATCAAGTGGGATTTATTCCAGGAATGCAAGGATGTTTCAATACCACAAATCAACCAATTTGACACATCATATTAACAAAATGACAAATTAAAATTGCATGATCATCTCAATAGATGCAGAAAAAGCATCTGACAAAATTTGCCATCTATTCATGATTTAAACTCTCAACAACACAGTGGGTATAAAGGGAACATACCTCAGCATAATAAAGGCCATTTATGACAAACCCACAGCTAACATCACACTCAATGATGAAACGCTGAAAGATTTTCCTCTAAGATCAAGAACAAGACAAGGATGTCCACTCTCACCATTTCTATTTAACATTGTATTGGAAGTCCTTGCCACAGCAATCAGAAAAGAAAATGAAATAAAAGGCATGCAAATTGAAAGGGGAAAATACATACTGTCACTATTTGCAGATGATATAACATTATATATAGAAATCCTAAAGACTCTACCAAAAACTTATTAGAGGGGCTTCCCTGGTGGTGCAGTGGTTGAGAGTCCGCCTGCCGATGCAGGTGACATGGGTTCGTGCCGCGGTCCGGGAAGATGCCACGTGCCGCAGAGCGGCTAGGCCCGTGAGCCATGGCCACTGAGCCTGTGCGTCCGGAGCCTGTGCTCCACAATGGGAGAGGCCACAACAGTGAGAGGCCGATGTACTGCAAAAATAAAAAAAAACTTATTAGAAGCAGGCGCATAGCACAGGGAGATCAGCTCGGTGCTTTGTGACCACCTGGAGGGGTGGGATAGGGAGGGTGGGAGGGAGGGAGACGCAAGAGAGAAGAGATATGGGAACATATGTATATGTATAACTGATTCACTTTGTTATAAAGCAGAAACTAACACACCATTGTAAAGCAATTATACTCCAATAAAGATGTAAAAAAAAAGTTATTAGAATAAGTGAATTCAGTAAAGTTGCAAGATACAACATTAATATGCAGAAAGCTGTCGCATTTCTATACACTAAAATTGAACTATCAGAAAGAGAATTCAAGAAAGCAATTGCACCAGAAAGAATAAAACACCTAGGAATAAATTTAATCAAGGAGGTGAAAGACCTGTACTCTGAAAACTGTAAGACACTTATGAAAGAACTTGAGGACAATACAAGTAAATTGAAAGATATCCAGTGTTCATGGACTGGGAAAATTAATATTGTCAAAATGCCCATACTACCCAAAGCAACCTATAGATTTAATGTAATCCCTATCAAAATACCAAGGGCATTTTTCACTGAATGAGAACAAATAATCCTAAAATTTGTATGGAACCACAAAGGACCTCAAATAGCCAAAGCAACCTTGAGAAAAAAAGAACAAAGCTGGAGGTATCACACTCCCTGACTTCAGACTATACTAAAAAGCTACAGTAATCAAAACAGTATGGTACTGGCACAAAAACAGACACATAGACCAATGAAACAGAATATAGAGAGCCCAGAAATAAACCCACACCTATATGGTTAATTAATCTATGAGAAAGGAGGCAAGAATATACAATGGGAAAAAGACAGTCTCTTCAGTAAGTGGTGCTGGAAAAACTGAACAGGTGAAAGAACATGTAAAGGAATGAAGTTAGAACACTTTCTCAAACCATATGGATTAAAAAGCTAACTGTAAGAACTAAAACTATAAAACTCCTAGAAAAACATAGGCAGTATGCTCTTTGACATAGGTTTTAGCAGTAATTTTTTCTTTTGATCTGTCTCCTTGGACAGGGGAAACAAAAGCAAAAATAAACAAATGGGGCCTAATCAAATTTAAAAGCTATTGCATGGTGAAGGAAACCTTCAACAAAACAAAAAGGCAACCTACTGATTGGGAGAAGATATTTGTAAATGACATGTCTAATAAAGGGTTATATCCAAAATATATAAAGAATTCATACAACTCAATATTTTTAAAAAATCTGGACTTAAAAATGGGCAAAGGACCTAAATAGGCATTTTTATAAAGAAGACAGTTGGCCAACAGGCTCATGAAAAGATGGTCAACATCACTAACCATCAGGGAAATGCAAATCAAAACCAGAATTAGGTATCGCTTGACACACGTCAGAATGACTATCATCAAAAAGACAAGTGTTGGAACTTCCCTGGTGGTCCAGTGGTTAAGAATCCGCCTTCCAATGCAGGGGATGTGCGTTCAATCCCTAGTCAAGGAACTAATATCACACATGCTGTGGGGCAAATAAGCCCGCACGCCACAACTAGAGAGCCTGTGCGCCAAGACTAGAGAAGCCTGTGCACTGCAACAAAGAGCCTACATGCCACAACGAAGACCCAGCACAGCCAAAAAAAAAAAAAAGACAAGTGTTGGTGAGGATGTGGAGAAAAGGGAACCCTCCTACACTGTTGATGAAAATGTAAATTTGTACAGCCACTATGGAAAACGGTATGGAGGTTCTTCAAAAAAATTAAAAATAGATCCCCAGCAATTTCACTCCTGGGTATATACCCAAAGAAAATGAAAACACTAATTTGAAAAGATATATGCACCCCAATATTCATAGCAACATTATTTGCAATAGTCAAGCTATGGGAGCAATGTAAGTGTCCATCAACAGATGAGATAAAGAAGATGTGACTAAGAGGTACAAACTACTGGTATGAAATAAATAAGTTACAAGAATGTAATGTACAGCACAGGGAAAATAGCTAATATTTTATAATAACTTTATATGGAGTATAATCTATAAAAATATTGAATCACTATGTTGTACACCTGAAACTAATATAATATTATAAATCACTTGTACTTCAATTTAAAAAGGAGCCAACAAATTGTAACCATATGTGGGGATAAATGTTAACTAGGCTTATTGTGGTGATCATTTCACAAAGTATATACAAATATCAAATCATTATGCTGCACACCTGAAAAACATATAATGTTATATATGTCGATCATATCTCAATCTTTCTTAATTTGGTAGAGAGGCTGAAGGAGGATATTTTGTTGAATCTAAGTAACTTTTGTACTTTTGTAAACAGAATATTTAAGAATTTAACTAAATATTCTTAATCTAAAGAAAATAAAAATTGAAAAAACAAAAGAAAGAACTGGAAGGATAAGGATTTAGACAAGGAGAGATGCAGGGAATGACGTCAAGGCCAGAGGAAAATGTTAGCATAAGAATTTTTTGACAAAGGAAGGAAGAGTGGAAGGGAGGAGTGAGTAAATGGAATACCATGAGCCAAGGCAGGACAGTAGAGACCAGGGAAAGAGGCGGTGCCAGTGAATGGAGGAGCGTGGAAATAAACTAGGGAGGCAGCGTGGAGCCTGCTTAGGGAGGGCCTTGGCTCTGGCCTAATGGCTGGAAGGACGCGTACATGGTTGGCCTGCAGCCTGGATTACATGCAAGTGAAACACTCCTGGATCCCTGGAAATAAGTGAAAGGGAGGAGACAACACAATAGGACAAGCGGCAGCACTGGAGACTGAATACCAGCATAATTTGGTCAAAACTGGTTTGTTCTAGCTCAGTTTTGTGTGTGTACCCGGCACCCAATAAATCCCCGCAATGGAGCAGATTAACCAAGTCAGGACCCGATTCAGCATCAGTTCCTGAGGAACAGGTTGTGTATCTTCTGTCTCTTTGGCGTCACCTTCGGCCCTGACTCTGCCCATAAAAGCCTCGTTTCTTGGTGCACCTATGATCTCCCTATCCTTCCTCATGCCCCTTTTATGAAACAGGAAGTCACCTCTCCAATCCTGCACCCACTCCCTCCTTCACAGGAAGTGGGATCTATAAAACATGAGGCTCCGGGGCTTCCCTAGTGGCGCAGTGGTTGAGAGTCAGCCTGCCGATGCAGGGGACACGGGTTCGTGCCCTGGTCTGGGAGGATCCCACATGCCGTGGAGCGGCTGGGCCCGTGAGCCACAACTAC
Source organism: Orcinus orca (assembly GCF_937001465.1). Taxonomy (NCBI): domain Eukaryota; kingdom Metazoa; phylum Chordata; class Mammalia; order Artiodactyla; family Delphinidae; genus Orcinus; species Orcinus orca. Next base: position 26,033,571 of record NC_064573.1, read on the forward strand.
TGAGCCTGCGCGTCCGGAGCCTGTGCTCCGCAACGGGAGAGGCCACAACAGTGAGAAGCCCATGTACCGCAAAACAAAAAAACAAAAAAAACCCATGAGGCTCCTTGGGGTGCAGCCCAAGTGTGATTATGAACCCCATTCAGTAGACTTTGAATAAAACAAACAGGAAGAGCAATAATTATGTTTTCTCTAGTTTGAGCCCAAATAATGCCAGTCATGGGACTCAAAAACTCCAGGCCCTGGTGAGAGGCTGGGATAATGACACTGGTGGGTTTCCAAAGATTGCAGAGAAGTAATGAAACAGTAAACAACACAACCAACATTCTTTTCTCCCAGGCCCTGGTTGATTTTGGTGAGGCTCTTAGTTGCATTTTTGCAGATCCCACCTTTGGCGAGATTGTGGGTGCCCAAAAGCTTGGGCTTCAACATTCATCTTGGCCTTTGTGAACCTCTCCTTGTCCCCCAGCCCTGCCCCCTCCCCCAGGCACGCAGCACGTTTCTCCTGCTCCAGCATCTCCTGTAATATGAAAATGATCATAATGTGAAGAACACTTAGTTATGATTCAACTCAGTATTTATCCAGCATGGAAGGCTCTATGCTTATCATAATTACAAGGGCAATAAAAATGAGTGAGGTGTAGCTCATGTTCTCAAGAAACTATGAACCTAGTGGTGCAGGACTACACTACCTAACATGGGAGAATAAAGCAATGATCATTCAGGAAGTATAAGAGGGGCTCGGGGACAGAAATCGGAAGATGGCCCATTATTCAGGGTCAATCTGGAAAGATTCATAGAGGAGGACATAGGCCTTGAGGGCAGACTGGGTTTGACAAGAAGAGGCAGGGCAATGGGGAAGGGAGTACAAGAGAGAAGGGGCAGAGGGTCTCCCAGGAGGAAGATGCAGCAGGGGCAAAGGCAGAGAGATGCCAAAACTGAGGACTTGAGAGAGCAGTGGGTTGCCCTCTCTGGAATGCTGACAGGCTGTAAAGAGTAGTGTTCTGCTTAATCCCACAAGCAATGGGAGCCATTAAAGGCGTTGGGGTCTCAAGCGTGGTTCTCTTCCCAGTTCTCCACAGGTGAAAAGAGAGGTAAGGTTATTTAGTGGGGAGAAAAAAAAATGCTTAACCTATTCAAATGTATCACTACTGAGGAAATTTCAATAGTGCAATTCTTGAGGCAGCTCCAGGGGAAATTGGGGAAACATAACTATTTAAATCAGAGCATGTTTTGAAACTTCAGCTAACGTTTCTTTAGTGCCTCCAAGGAGCTGGGCACTGTGACCGGTGTTTTACATAGATGGTTTCATTGGATCCTAAAAGGTTGGATTCTTTTCCACCATTTTTCAGAAGAAAAAACTGAGATTCAAAATGATCCAAGGCCGCAGAGCAGCACCTGGTGGAGATAGAATTTGCATCCACCTTACTCTAACACCTAAGATTTTCCCATCACCCCTTGCTGCGCTGGGGACCTCCTATATGTTGCATGCATACAGCCAGTCTGCCCTTCTGCATCAAGTGCCGGCCAGGAACAAGGCACTAACCAGAAGGGAGCTTTCATTTGGGGGCAAAAGAAAGGTCAATTGAAAAGTTGCTGACCTGGGGTGCAGGTCTCCTTGAGAGTAATCAGCTGTGTGATCTTGGGTAAGTTGCTTTACCTCCCTGATCTTCCTCATCTGGAAAATTAGGACTAGAGTGATGATTGGGAAATTTTTTCAAGCAGCATAATCTTTTTCTTCAAAATGAAATTATAAGTGAACTACAATAAAACCAATAAAAATGGGACTGCCCTGGTTGATGCTGGCAGGGAGGGTAGGGAGGGAAAGGGCCCGGATGCTACAAAAAAGTTTTTTAATTTTTATTTTATAATTGTGTATTACAGTTGACGAAACAAGAGTCCAGAGAGCTGAGTAAATTGAGCAGGACACATAGCTGCTCGGAGGCAGAACTGAGATCCTAACCCAGGCAGTCCTCGCAAAGCCTGTGCTCCCACCGTCACACACTTCTCTCTTCCTGGCAGGAGTCAGGCTAATGCTTCATTTAATATGGCACATTTACAACAAGCCATCAGACACAAAAGTTAAGGTGCATAATGGCAATAATCCCCCACCTTGGTCTGTGCTGAATGAGAGACTGCTAGGTAGGCAGATATAAACACAGACTTTATTATACATCACAAGGCAGGGGAGTTAATGTTGTTGGGAGAACATTCATTTCCACTTTTCCTTACTTTTGCATGTCTTAATTTGCAACTTAATGTGGCATTATCGTAATTTTTTTGCATTATGTAATGATTAAAATGAAGTGTATCATATTTATTGATTTGATTTATTTAAAATGTAACCATTGCCCCAGGGCAGGTACATGTACAAAATACAATGCAACAGTTAAATTGAATCCAGCAGATAAATTTCCCATTAAGAAAAGACATTTCAGGACTGTCAAGACAATGAGAAATGTCTTCCCAGAATCATCAGAAGAAAGGAAATCTTGAGAGGTCACCTGGTCCAACCCTCTCCCTCAGGCAGAATTGCTCCTAATCCCCCAAGACTGAGCACCAATCAATTCAACTTTCTGACAGTCTCCAGGGAGAGCCACATTCTACCATATTCTCCTACCTCTGGCTTCAACCCCAAGACCAATATCTCCTCCCTGAGTCAATCCAGCCTTTTTGTCCCTCCCTGTGCCCCCTGATATCTCACTCCTTTAGTTCATAATCACCCCATCCTCAAAGTCTATTCCTCATTCCATTTCTTGCTGACCCATTTCTCATTCCACGCCTCCACCTCCTAAAAAGACCCACGTTAGGAGATCAGGTTCTTTGTGTAGAATCTTAGAAACTTCCAGTGAGCAGGAGAACTGATCCAGCATCCCATGCACAGCAGGAATTCCTTAGACACATCCCCAACTGCTGGGCATCCAGTCTCTGCTAGAGCCTTCTAAAGCTGAGGCACCCATCACTGATGGGGAGACTCTAATTCTGAGTCTGACATTGTGGGGACACTCACTCCCTGTAACTTTCTCCCAGCCCAGCCTAGGATTCCATTCTTTTTTCCATTGTTTTAGTAGAGCTTAGAATCTTGGATTGAATTACACTGAGATTGTGTTTCAAAGCCCCCTCACTTCATTCAAGAGCCCAAACAGCCAAAACATTCTGGGTAACAAAGATCCCACTCACCTTACTCATCCCTTCCTATCACAGTTCTCATTATTCCTTCTATGTTCTTCTCCTGCTAGGCCACTGAGCATTGTCCTAAATATCTATGCTTCAGTTTCCACCCTACAAAGCTGTCTTCCCCTTGTCTTAATAATAGTAAGGTCTTTATCATTGATGACATTTTTTATATATAAATTTATTTATTTATTTTTGGCTGCGTTGGGTCTTCGTTGCTGCACCCAGGCTTTCTCTAGTTGTGGCGAGCGGGGATACTCTTTGTTACAGTGCATGGGCTTCTCATTGCAGTGGCTTCTCTTGTTGCAGAACACAGGCTCTAGGCACGCGGGCTTCAGTAGTTTTGGCACACAGGCTCAGTACTTGTGGCTCGCGTGCTCTAGAGCGCAGGCTCAGTAGTTGTGGCACATGGGCTTAGTTGCTCCACAGCATGTGGGATCTTCCCAGACCAGGGCTCGAACCCGTGTCCCCTGCATTGGCAGGCAGATTCTTAACCACTGTGCCACCAGGGAAGCTCAATAACATTATTATTAAAGATGACATTTATAGAACGGTTACTATGCAAGGACCAGAATTAGTCCCAGTCTTATCAACTAAAACTTATCTTACCCTAATCAACATTTTCATTTACAGAACGGATGGGTTGGACTGGAGCAGGGGTCCTCAAGCTTTTACTTTTGGCCATAGACTCCTTTCTTTAAATGAAAGCTGTCTTAGTCTGCTTAGGCTGCCATAACAAAACACCACAGATTGCATGACTTAAACAAGAGCTGTGAATATTTTGCTAAGCCCTGGGGATGCAGCAGTGAATGAGACAGTCATGGTACAAGCCCTCATGGGGCTGACAGTCTACAGTGAGAATCAGAAACTAAACACATTGCTCAATGAATTACATAAACACAGTTGTGATAAGGAACAAAAGGAGATGTTCAGGGTGCAATAAAAGCATAGAGCTGGGAGACTTGACCTAACATGAAGGTACAAGGGAAACCTTCTGGAGGAAGGGAATCTGAGCTGGGTTCTAAAGTATGAGCCGGAATTACCTAAGCTAAGGCTGGTAATGGGGGTGTGGAGAGAAAGAGGAGAGAGACTTCCAGGTGAGGAAACAGGCAAGAAAGCATATACAAAAAGTGGAAGGATTTGAGAATTTAAGAGAGGAAATAAACAGAACTTCAGTTTACCTTGAAGGTCAAATTGAGGATCTAGGCCAAAATCTTCAAGATGAAATTAAACAAAGATAAATGTAAGTGTTGCCATTAAGCTAAAAACAATGACAGTTGCAAAGGGGCCAACTGGGAAAGACAGCAGCTATTACAGACTAAATGTTCATGTCCCCCAAAATTCTTATGTTGAAGACATTCACAATGTGATGGTATTGGGAGGTGGGACTTTCAGGAGGTGCTTAGGTCATGAGGATGGACCCCTTGTGGATGGGATTAATGCCCTTATGAAAGAGACCCCAGAGAGCTCCCTTGCCGTCCTTCCACCATATAAGGACACAAGAAGATGACAGCTGTCTCTAAACCAAGAATAGGTTCTCACCAGACATTGAATCTGCTGGTCCTTGATCTTGGACTTCCCAGACTCCAGAACTGTGAGAAGTAAATATCTGTGGTTAAAACCATCCAGTTGAGGGTAGTTTGTTAAAGCAGCCTAAACAGACCAAGATAGCAGCTTATACTGAGAAGATAAGGGGTGGATGAGTTTTTCAGCTCACCATAAACTCAGTGTGAATTAACAATGTAACAAAGTTGCCAAAAAAGAAAGCAAATTAAAATATTTAGATGGATTTACTTTCCATATCAAGGAAGGTGAAGACACCTCTGTGTTGTGTATTAGACAGACCACACCTGCACTTTCAGTGCCTTCTTCTGGCCTCTAGATTTTAGAAGGAGCATTAAACCTGGTGCGTATCCACAGAAGTGGGGATGAGAAGATGCTGGGAGTTTCCTTCTGTGTGGAACAGTGGAATTATAAATTCTCTGAGGTTCCTTGCAAGAACTTCAATATTCTAACTGAACTGATTACTTTTCACATAGTTAGCAGTTCCCACTAGCCTCGTCACTCCTCTTCTGAATTCTGGGGGCTTTGCTGAGGTGTAAATTTCTTTCATAGAGAATGCAAGTGGTCAGAGTTGCTTGAGGCAACGGGCCCTCCTCCCTCCTGCCATTTCTCTCCTCCTTTCCAGGTGGCCCTGGAACGGAGTAGTCATCCTCTGAACATGGCTTCCAAGGCTGCGTGCATGATTGATTCTTCCTTGACTCTAACTTCCTTCCAACTTTCTGGCTTACTGTGTAGAAATGCCTGATGTGAGGAAAGAGCTGAGGTTCCATGTCATTGCAGTGACACATTCTTCTCCAAATGAATTTCCATTTCAGATGGTTAATAAGGTAATTAGGAAACCCAGGACTCAATGATGGGAGCACAGCCTCTGCAACCAGGACTCAAACAACAGAAAAGGAGCATTTTTTCAACAGCTAAGGAGGGTTCCTGTATGTTCTGACAGCAAGGAGGCTGAGGTCCCGATTAACCCCACCTACCTCATTCATACATGTACCCTTGGGTCCACTAATGCTTGAATCCCAAGAAAATCCTTCTCTCTCTACTCATCCAATGAGCATTTCTTTTCTTTCCTTTTAATGTTTATTTGTTTGTTTGTTTGTTTGTTTGTTTTTGGCTGCATTGGGTCTTTGTTGCTGCACGTGGGCTTTCTCTAGCTGTGGCAAGTGGGGGCTACTCTTCGTTGTGGTGTGAGGGCTTCTCATTGCAGTGGCTTCTCTTGTTGCAGAGCACGGGCTCTAGGCATGCAGGCTTCAGTAGTTGTGGCACTCAGGCTCTAGAGTGCAGGCTCAGTAGTTGTGGCACACGGGCTTAGTTGCTCCATGGCATGTGGGATCGTCCCGGACCAGGGCTCGAGCCCATGTCCCCTACATTGGCAGGTGGATTCTTAACCACTGTACCACCAGGAAATACCCTGTATCTAATTCTCCCTGTGCAAGTGGAATAAAGGAGAATAAAAAATAAATCTTCTCACACACGCTGATGAGAGTGCACAGAAGTTCGATCACTTTGGAGTTTGCTCTGTAACTCTGTGTACATAAAGTACAAAACCAGGCAAAATTAATCTATGTTAGGAGTCAGACTGGTAGCTGCTCTGAGGGCTGGCAAAGCCTGGAAGGTGCATAAAGGGGGTTGCAGAGGTGCTAGTGATACACTGTTTCTTGACCCAATGCTGTCACATGGGTGTGCTCAGTTTGTAAACATTCAGCAAGCTACATACCTATGATATATGTATATTTCTATATGCATATTAAACTTCAATTTAAAAGTTTAAAAAAAACAGTCCCAACCTAAGATGGCAGTTTTGGGGGCATATAAGACATAAACATGCTAAAAGGTATTGTCTTAGTCTGCTCTGGCTGCCGTAACAAAATACTATAGACTGGGTGGCCTAAACAACAGAAATTTATTTTCTCACAGTTCTGAGGCTGGCAAGTCGAAGGTCAGAGTGTCAGGATGGTCAGGTTATGGTGAAGACTCTCTTCCTGGCTTGTAGACGGCCACTTTCTCATGGCATGCTCACACAGACTTTCCTTGGTCCAGACAGACAGAGAGAGAGAGAGAGTCCTCTTCTTATAAGGCCACCAATCCTATCAGATTAGGACTCTACACTTATGACCTCATTTAACCTCAATTTTGTCCTAAAAGCCTTATCTCCAAATACAGTCACACTGGGCTTAGGACTTCAACATATAAATTTCAAAGTGACACAATTCCATCCATAGAATTGTCAAACAATAGGAGTGTTCAAAGAAATACAAAAGCTGTCAATAGACAGCATGGGATACAGGCCAAATGAAAGTTACAGAGAGTAAGTGGAGAGAAAGAAAAGCTTACTCAAGGCTGATGCAGTAGGGCCATCCTCTTGGAAAAGGAGCCCTTGAGAGACTTGTTGGAAGAGCAGAGAGAGGAGGGGTCCATGTGGGAGGCAAAGACACCAGCTGGGGAAGCACAATAAGTACATGCCACAGGAAGATGGGCCAGAAAATAGCAGTGTGTTTACAAAATGTGCCATCTCATGACAGGCTACGCATGGAAGGGTGAACGCAGCAGAGGTTGGAGAAGAGCCCAGGAACTGGAAACACAGGCTGTGGGGAGGCAGAGCAGATCCAGCTGCGAGCAAAGGAGAAAGTCCTCTTGGATGTGGAGGCAAGCGGTCACCAGGCAAGTAGTCAAGGAGGTCCTGGATGACAGTGGGTGGAAAGCACGAGGGGAGAAGGAACAGGCAGAGTCTAGAGTGTCAGGTGGGGAGGATGAGGACAGGTGTGGGAAGAGGCAGCATCAATATCACTCAGCAAAAGGAAGTTGGGGCCACACTGAGGTGGGTCTTAAATGCCACACCAAAGGATTAGATCTTCATCTCACGGGTAGTTTTAAGGAAAGGATGCATAGATGGTCAGCTCACAAAAAGGAGGCCTTGGCCTACAGCCATGCTAACATCACTTTGATGATACAGCGATGACAGATTCTGCTGATTAAGAAATCCTGTGCCACGGCTGCACTTATGAATCCTTACCTGGTCATCATTCAATCATTTTAACCAGGTTTGTCATAGGATCACAGGCTCTGAAGTTGAAAAAGCCTTAAAGTCATAGTCCAGCATCCCCTGACTCAAGCCTGCCATTCACACAGGGGTTAAATGGATCAAATCTGTATTTGAATTTCTGTAGAACTATTTATAACTGCATGTGACATAGTTTTCAAAAAGTCTTGTTGGTGGTGTTGGAGGGTTAGCTGGGGGAAGAAATGTCTGGATTGTTAATTCCCAGCCTGAAAGGTGTTTGAGACAATGGCAGGTGTCCAGGCAGAAGCAACATGGGTGCTACAGGATGATGGGAGGCAAACTTACCAAAATACAAGGAGTAACTCTCTAAACACCCATGTCACAGGCTGAGTTTAATTTTTAAATGGTTATAAACATGGCATCCTGAGCTCCTCTCTGCCAATCTGGTTCAGTCTCCTGACTCTACCTCCAAAAGGCTAGCCTCACAAAGATTAGAAATTGACATGACAAAGACCAGAGACGCGGCAGGAAAACCCTCTCTGCAGTACAGCGTTCATACTGCAACCCTTACTCAAGGTTTTGATTCCTCCCCAAAACATTCACCCAGGAGAATATACAACCCAAAGGAATTCGTTCGTCAGCAACTCTCCTGACGGGGAGAGAGGACAGGCGAATGCTGACGACCCACCACTCTTGAGATACGGTCTTCCCTCTTGGTTTTCCTCCTGCCTCACCCGGCTCGCCTTCTCTGTCCCTTCATTGAGACTTGCTTCTCTGCTTGATCTCTAAATATCGGCCACTCAGGGCTCAGTCAAGGAATCTCTTCTCATCTCCGTCTCTACTCCTTGGATGACCTTATTCAGGCCCAAGTTTTTAACTATTTCTAGTGTGTCTGTAACTGCCAGATGTATATCTTCAGGTCCCTGTATTAGTTAGGGTTCTCCAGAGAAACAGAACCAATGGGATAGAGAGAGAGAGCTAAAAGGAGATTTATCATAGTCATGCAATTATGGAGGCTGAGAAGTCCCAGAATCTGCCGTCTGCAAGCTGGAGACTCAGGGAAGCCAGTGGTGTAGGTCAGTCCAAGTCCAAAGGCCTGAGATCCAGGGGAGCTGATGATGTAAATCTCAGTCCAAAGGCCCCAGAATGAGGGGGCCGGTGGTCTAAGTCCCAGTCTGAGTCCGAAGGCTAAGAACCAGGAACGCCAATGTCGGAGGGCAGAAGATGGATGTCTCAGCTCAAACAGAGAGAGTGAATCCACGCTTCCTCCACCTTCTGTTCTAGCCAAGCCCTCAGTAGATTGGATGATGCCCACCTGCACTGGTGAAGGGAGGGGGATCTTCTTTACTCAGGCTACTGATTTAAATGCTAATCTCTTCCAGAAACATCCTCACAGACATACCCAGAAAGAATGTTTTACCAGCTATCTGAGCATCCCTTAGTCCAGTCAAGTAGACAAATAAAATTAACTATCAGAGCCCCTGAGGGCCACACTCATGTACCCATTTGCCCTCTGATACTGACATCTGCTGCCTCTACACCTGGGTGAGCCTCAGCTAATACAACTTCCCGGGTCCTTTAGAGTAAAAGCTGAAGTCCTGAAGCTGCTTTTCGATGTCCTGCACGAGCTGACCCCTTACTGTGGCTCCAATGTCATCCTCTCCCACCTCCTTCTCTCACATCTGTTCCGTTAACTCACCAGCTCTTCCCTCCACAGGGTCTTTGCTTGAGTGTTCAACCCCAGAATTACCTGTGCTGAGCTCCTTCTTGTCACCCTGACTCACCTCAGTGCCACCTGGCTGAGAGGTCTTCCGGGACCTCCCCATGTAAACTCACCCACTTCCTATCCCATCACCCTGTGCTGTTGTCTTTGTAGCACCCCTCACTGTCAGAAATTCTCTTGTTCAGTTATTTTTCAAATATTTTTTAATTGAAGTATAGTTGATTTACAATGTTGTGTTAATTTCTGCTGTACCGCAAAGTGATCTTGTTATTTGTTCACTAGTATATCCTCTCCCTTTCCTCCCTAAAAGATAAGCTCCAGGAGGGCATGGACCTGCCTGTCTCATTCAACACTCTATCCCCAGTACCTGGAACAGGACCAACATGTAATGGAGCTGAATAAATGTTTGTCCAGTAAAAGAGTGAAGTTTTCTGAAGAGAGCAGAGACAAAGCACCACAGAAGGAGGAAGACACCAAAACATAACATCTCTCACATGATTTTCCCAAGGGATCAGATTTGTCCCAAAACATGCTGGGAGGGTCTGGCATGAGCACACACTGTGAGACGCCAGGGACAAGAGACCTCCAGTCCATCTGGGAAGTCCACACCCTGAGTGGGAACAGCCTCTTAAGAATCAACAGAGACACTGAGGAGGTCCCACCTAGGCAAATGAGATTCAGAAGGAACACGTCTCTTTTCTTCACATCCGGAAGGCTGTCCCTTTGAAAGAGAGAGCTTGCAGGTTTCATGCTGCTTCCTCCACAGAAGGAAGAAGACTTTGCACGTGTTGATCCCTCCCCTAGAAGGCTGTAAATGTTGCTTTATAAGGAAAAAAGATCCTTGCAGATGTGATTAAAGATCTTGAGATGAGGAGATTACCCTGGATTGTCCATGTGGGCCCTAAATGCAATCACTTGTATCCTTATAAGAGAGAGGCAGAGGGAGATTTGACACAGACAGAAGAGGAAAAGGCAACGTGAAGACAGAGGGAGACACTGGAGTGAAGTGACCACAAGCCAAGGAATGCCAGCAGCCACCAGAAGCTGGAAGAGGTAAGGAATGGATTCATCCCTAGACGCTCCAACGGGAACACCTCCCTACTGGCACCTTCATGTCAGCCCAGAGAAACTAATTTCGGACGTCTGGCCTCCAGAACTGTGAGAGAATACATTTCTGTTGTTTAAGCCACAGGGTAGTGGTAATTTGTTACTGCAGCCTACAGAAACTAATACAGATTTTTTAACATGCCACTGAATATCTCCACCTCTGGGGCCACAGTGTCATCCTCACACTGCCTCCCAGGATGGGCCAGGGATCCTGCCACAAGGCTCCCTTCACACTTAGGTTAATCTCTTGTCCAGTCCTTATTGCTGTTGACTTTTCTCCTGTCCCCATCAAGCTGTGAATTCCCAGAGGACAAGGACTGTGTCCTCACCACTCAACCAGTTTCTAAGACCAGGTAGATATGCAGGAAACATCGAACGTGACTGAACTGCACTGAATGTGACCTAGAGTTGTCCAACAATAGAATGGACTGCCACAGGAAGTGGTGGGCTCCTCTTTGCTGACAGTAGCCAGGCCAAGGCTCTCTGAAACGCTGTAAAGGGATTCCTTCCTACAGTAGGCAGGCCCCTTCTGTACCAGTTTGCTAGCACTGCTGTAACAAAGTACCACAGCCTGGAAGACTTAAGCAACAGAAATTTATTTTCTCACAGTTCTGGAGGTCAGTAGTCCAAGATCAAGGTGTCGGCAGCTTCGGTTTCCCCTGAAGCCTCTCCCCCTGGCCTGCAGATGGCCACTTCTCCCTGTGCCCTCACGTGGTCTTTCCTCTGTGTGTGTCTGTGTCCTAATCTCCTCTTTAGGACATCAGTCATATTGGATGAGGGCCCAGCCATGTGACCTCATCTTACCTTCGTTAACTCTTCAAAGGCCCTTTCTCCAAATACAGTCACATTTCCAGACACTGAGGATTAGTACTGCAATGTATAAATTTGGGGGGTAGACGATCCAGCCATAACACTTTCTAACTTGAGTATTTTCTAACTCTACAAACAAAAGGAAGCCAACGATACATGGCAGGGTGAAGAGGGAGAGGGAGGAGGAATATATACAATCAGGTTACCAATGGCCCCCAAGTCCTCTGTGAGTAGTCATTTCTGGTGTTTTCACCAGAAACATCTTTGCCATAAGCAGTTTCATCACACAACTAATTGGCAGTAAGGCAATTTTGCTGTAAAAGTTAAAATAACTGGTTAACAGTTTGGTCAAACCAGTCAAGGGGTAGATCGACTTGATAGAAAATATGGTAATAAGGAAACTTACCAGACGTGTGAAATAGGGGAGAGTAAAGCCAAGCTGCACACTATACCAGAAAACGGCCGCTTGCCAGTTTAAAGGCCCTTCGTGAGCACAGTCATCCCTCCCACCCGTCAGAACCTAAAGTTCACCAAACTATGGCAGATTTTAAAAGGTGGCTGTCTGTACCAAATTCGTCACTCAATATTAGCAGTTGGAGGCCAAAGAAGAGTTAAGCGCCTCCTATCCCCCCAAAAAGAAACGTTTACGTGATTCCTGATGAATATAATTTTCTTGAAAATGTGAAAAAAAAACTTTGCTGTTTAATAGTGGAGAACATGATGTAGACGGAATTTTGGTATTTGGTGCAGAATCTGGCTTACGTGACTTAGTGAAATATAAGGACCGGGTATGTGATGGAACATTGAAATATAGACCAGATATGTATGACCAGTTATATATATTACATGTATTGATAAGAAATAGCATCCCTCATCTGTCTGTTTTACTTCCAGGGAAATCTGGAGACAGTCTCAGCAAATTTTTTTTTTTTTTTCAGCAAATTTTTTAACATTGTGAAGAATTTACATCCAACATTAGATCCTAAATTCTTAATGACTGACTTTGAGAAAGGAAGTATTATCGCTTTCTCTAAGATATACCCAAATACAACTTTAGCCATGAATCTACACACATTCTAAATGTATTCAAATATTTTTTGTGTTTTCATTTTTTGACAATAAAATCTTTTAAAAGTCTTGTTACTAATTTTTTGTATTTCATTATATTCTTTTTAATGTCCCTCTTTATTTTATTTTCATTATTTTATCTTTCCTGGCAAAACTGTCTTATGGCCAATTGTGCAGTGAAACTGCCCATGGCAAAGATTCTTACAGTGAAACTACCTAGAACCATAAGTAATACCCCACCACGCAGGCTTTAGAACAACAGCAAGAAAGATCCCTGCCACAGGTAGCACACAGTCTCCAGAGGAAACCCAGACCCACACGAGAGCTTAACTGAAAATACGAGACCATTTATGGGAACCAACAATAGACCTTATAGCAGGTCAGAGATGGGCTGTCCAGGAATCCTTCATGGAGGAGGTAAGAGTTTGGTCAGCTTTAAAGACTAGAAGAGTACCAACAGTCACAGAGAAGGAGGAAAAGGACTCTAGGTGTCCCTTCTTCTAGGAGGAAGACACTAAGCAAAGGCTCTCTAGCAGCAGAAACGTGTGTAGATGCTTGTGTTCATTTCCTGAGGCTGCTGGAATAAATTACCACAAACTTAGTGTTCAAAACAACAGACGTTCATTCTCTCACCCTTCTAGAGGCCAGAAGTATGACAGCAGCAGCACAAGACAGAAATCAAGGGGTCAGCAGGGCCACGCTTCCTCCAGCAATTCTAAAGGAGAATCTGTTTCTTGCCTCTTCCCATTTCTAGTGGCAGTCAGTGTTCCTTGGCTTGTGGCTGCATCACTCCAATCTCTGCCTCCATCTTCACGTGCTCTCCTCCGTGTCTATCTGCAATCTCCCTCTGCCCCTCTCTCATAAGGATACCTGTGATTGCATTTAGGGCTTATCTGGATAATCCAGGATAATCACCCCAGCTCGAGATCCTGAACTCAGTCACATCTTTGCCATCTTGGGTAATATTCACACGCCCCAGGGACTGGGAAGTGACCATATCTTGGAGAGCCATTTTTCAGCCTACCACAATTGTTCAGGAAAGGCAGAGGAAGGAACCATCCTAGCTGACCAAAATGGTTTATGTAGGTTAGACAACTAGTTATAAGTTTTGTCTACATTATAATCACCTGGAGAGTTTTCTAAAAATGTAAGTCTCTGAGAAGTTCAGATTCAATCAGCCTAGGGTAGAGTCTGAGGATCTGACATTCTTGAATTCTCCCCCCATACATCTATATCTTGCAGTGGTAGGGCTTCCCTGGTGGCACAGTGGTTGAGAGTCCGCCTGCCGATGCAGGGGACACGAGTTCATGCCCCGGTCTGGGAAGATCCCACATGCCGCGGAGCGGCTGGGCCCGTGAGCCATGGCCGCTGAGCCTGCACATCTGGAGCCTGTGCTCCGCAACAGGAGAGGCCACAACGGTGAGAGGCCCGCGTACCACAAAGAAAAAAAAAATCCAAAATATATTAAGGAAAAAAGTGAAATGTGGAACAATGTGTACAGTATGCTATATTTTGTACAAAACTGGGTGAAAGAAAATAAAAATCTATTTTAATATTTGCTTTTATGAGAAACTCTGAGAGGGTACCACAGAGCCACTAACAGTGCTAACACAGTGAGGAGAAATGCACTATGGGGGATAGGGAAGATTTGTCACTGTATAGCTTTTTACATTTTTTCATATTATATAAAATTAATTTTTTAGAGCCCCCAGGTAATTGTAATGGACGCTGTTAGGAAGCAGTGGTTTGGGGCAAACAAGTGAAAAGTCCTTTATGGTGTCCATTCTGGCAGGTGGATGATAAGTGGGAACTGACACTTGCATCTTTGTGCAGTCAATACCCAAAGATGAAGTTCATGCTAAAATATGAAAGGACTTACTAAAGTCCTGTGGGAGTTCCTGGATAGCATATCTAAGACAGCTAACCAAGGGAAGCAATTCCTGACCCCACGTCACAGCTAGCTGGTGCCAGAATCAGGGACACCCACCCACAAAACCATGAGGAGGAATCCCAGGCCTCAGGACAGCCCAGTGGGTTCTTTTCAGTGTTCTAGTGGGAATCCCTTTTCCTTTCTGGTGTCATGGATATCTCTCCCAAGTGACGTTTTTGTGTCCACTTCCTCCTGGAGACACACAAAGGCATGTCACCAGGTCAGTCTTCCTGCCCACGGTCTTGTGTGAGCCGTCCTCTCCCTCTTACCCCATCTGCCACCCCATCAAGTCCCCATCTCAGCTCAAGCCACAGAAAGATGTCCAGTCACAGAGATGGTCAGCTGGGACTTGGACCAAGAGAACTACGTGTGGAAAAAAAAAAAGTCAGAATGATGGCCTAAGGGTTCAATCTTTCCTCTCCATTGTCAGAGAGGATGAGGGAAGGGATGCTTTATGAAAGCGGATTAGCCAGGACCAGGGATCGGCAGAGCCTGCATGCAAGGAGCTGGGCCTGAAGGTGCCAGGAGGCATGAGCAGGACGGATGTGGGAAGAGGCAGTCAGCTGAAATGCCCCCTGCCCACTCCTCTCCCATTGCTGTCACTTGCCCCAGCACAGCTTCCCCCTCCCCCCATACCCATGGAGGCAAGAACACACTAGCACACACTCAGACTCACACACACACAGCCACACACAGCTCACACCCATCAGCTGAAAGACACATGAAGCACAAGGGGAAGCATGGTTCAGACACAGACGTCAGTTAAAACTGGTTATTCTGGTCCTGGTCTGCCACTTAGCTGTACAACTTTAGGTAAATCACTCCTTTTCGGTCCAAATCACTCTCTGGACCAGTTTCCTCATCTGTCATGAACTCCTGACTTTACCTTCAAGATGCTTCCAGGGACATCCCTGGCAGTCCTGTGGTTAAGACTCCCTCTACTTCCACTGCAGGAGGCACAGGTTCCATCCCTGGTCTGGGAGCTAAGATACTACATGCCCCATGGCATAGCCAAAAAAATTTACAAAAACAAAGGTGCTTCAGCACCCATCCACTTCTCACCACCTCACTGCTGCCAGCTGGTCCAAGCCACCCTCACCCCTTGCCTGGATGACTACATGGACCACTTACATCTCCCTGTCTCCACATGTTGCCTCCTGGGGGCTATTCACTCACCAGCCAGAGGGATCCTTTTAAGCCCAAGTTAGATCATGGCGCTCCTCAGCTCAGAGCCCTGCGATGGCTCCCCGCCTCACTCAAAGCAAAGGTCAGAGTCCTTGTGAAGGCCCGAGAAGCTCTCTGCAGTGTTTGCCACTCCCACCCCCACCCCACTACCTCTCTGCTTACCTCCCACCTACCACTCCTGCCCCTGGTCTCCTTGCCACACCTCAAGCTTACGAGCAAGCACCCACCTCAGGGCCTTTGCACATGCTGTTCACATCCCCAGAGACAAATGCTCTTCTCTTATACATCCACATGGTCGCTCCTTCACCTGTTTCAGAACTCTACTCAAATGTCCCCTTCCCTGATCATCTTATTTAAAATATCACCCCCTGCCCCTTCCCCATCGCTGGTGCTCTCTCTTCCCCTTGTCTGCTTGATTCTTCTTTGCACAGTTATCACCAGCTGACACAATATGTATTTTCTTGCCTCGTTTATTATATGCCGACCAGCATAAAAATTCTACAAGGCCAGGGATTTTGTTCAATGCTATACCTCCTGCCCCCAGAACAGGGCCTGGCATCTTTAAGGTACTCCAAAAATATTTGTTGAATATTTGATAGGTGGAAAAGGGGAGAGAAGTGGCAGGACATACGACAAATAATCACTAAAGTCTCTTCCAGTGCTGACAGACTATGAGTCTGTAAGTCCATGACCTGTCATGAGCATCTCTCAGCCCACTCTGGACATCCACAGGCACTGACACTGTGGGCTCCTCGTAACTGTGGGCTGTAGTCAGAGAACAACTCAGCTACCCAAAGCCCTGTCTGTCCAACCCTGAGTTAGGCAGGTTCCAGACAAGAAAGAGAAGAAAGACAACCCGTGCCATCCAAGAGCTGACTGGCTCGCATAGGGTTACACACCAAACCCAGACTTTTGGTAGACCACCATGGCAAGTGTGAACGGAGTAAACTCAAGGCAAGGCAAGCAGAACAGAGAATCAACCCATCACTGAGCAGCAGAGAGGTGAGATTTGAGCTGGACCTTCTAGGGAAGAAGGCATAGGGTTCTCCTTCAGGGGCATTCGGTGCCCAGGGAAAGTCATTTGCCCTGATTCAAATGCTTTGCATTTTGCATTTGTCTTTTCCAGGATGGGGCCATGGTACATGGGGTATGGCTTTTACACAGTCCATCAGCCACCTCTACTGATAACAAACATGCTAGTGGCACTATCCCACAGTTCTGCAGAATTTTTAAGTTTTGGTTTTTACATTGTTACTATGTTCCCCTTCACAAAATCTCATACAAAAAGAAAAGGAGATGTTATCTGATTTCTACAGATGCAGAAAAACAGGCAAAATCAGGCTTTGCAACCAATTCACATCACACTGGGGTCAGGTTCCACTTTTGGTCTCAGTCAGCACTCATTCCAGCTATCCACCCTTAAAGGCCAGAACTGCCTCCCGCCTTGATAAGTCCTCCTTCTAAAGCTGAGAGGTGGCCCCTAAGCCTTAAGGTTGGGCTGCCAGTTTCTGAGTATCACCACCACCACCTGGGCTCACAGCAGGCAGGAGCCATGGAACGAGATGCTGCAACAGAGTCTCTCTGTTTAGACACTCCTTCTCCTGTGATGTCCTCATGAATGGGAAAGAAAATGGAGTCATGACCCCCAGAGGAGAAGGATTCAGGATGGGAGATTCTCACTAGGTGATGTTGGGGGCAGGTGTGATGGACACAGAGACACACCACCCAGATCCTTTTTCAAGTGCTGGTGGCTCCAGCTGCCCAGAGTGTGGTCAGTGGTGAGCTCTCAGCTGTTAGCCGTTCAGGACTGCTTCAGCTGCAAAGAACTGCTTTGCTCAAGTCACATACTTCCAGGGGCATCCTACATCCAGTGACTAATGAAGGCAAGTATATAAAGTCCAGGCTACCTCAGCACAATGTAGGACAACTCTGAGGAGCCATTTCAGCTACTGAGCTCCCTGTGGAATCACCCAGGCTGTGGTTGGGGAATGAAGTAGTGTAGCCCCAAAGGACAGGATCTGTCAGTGGTCTAGATGCTAGGTCTGCCTGAGCCTGACCTTTCCCCTTGACCAACCTCAGAGGTACTGTTGCCATGGCTCTTGAGTCTATTCTACTTCTCCATCCTATTCCCTCCCTCTTGGGAGGGCACCCTCATCCTTTGTTGTGTAAGTTTCCCCCGGGAAGCAGAAGATATTATTTACCAGCACAATTCATTGGAATCCATTGTTCTCACTACAGAGCCAGTTAAACAAAGACAGGGCAGGGTAATAATTATCTCGTCCAGATGGCAGCCAGCGGCCAACCCAGGGGGAATTAGATTTCTCAGCCCCACCCTACTGGGACTCCTAGGAAACATTTCACCCTTCCCCTCAGCCTCACCAGATCAACTCAAGATAACTGTGATCACTGAGAAGTAATCCCCATTATAGGAGGGAATTAGGTGGGGGAAAAAAGCCACCTTGGAGTCAAAAACTGGGCTTCTATTCTTCCTTCACTCTCTTGGCTGTAAGACCTGAGGCAGCTCACTTACTGCCTTACTGCCTTACAGCTCACTTTCTCTTGTTCAGTTTCATTTGTAAAAGAAAAAATAATGGATGCCTGTTTTAGTAAGGGGATGCTTTCAGCTGCAAGTAACCAAAAGCCTCAATTCACATTGGCTTAAGTCATAAGGAAAGTTGTCATCTTACTTAGCAAGGTCAGAGGCTCCAGGTTTGGCTCAGTGATGCCACTGAGGCCCTACTTTCTTCCCCTCTCTCAGCTCTTATTCTACTCAATGCTTGTGCCCCTCATGTTCACAACATGGCTGCCAGTGGCAGTCAAGGCTATATACTTCCTTGTTCCCACCCAGCAGGAGAGCAAGAAGAACTTCTTCCCCAAGCAGGACTCCAGTTTTTGCCTTCATAATGATTAAGCCAACTTGCCCATCCTTGAACCTGTAACCGCCACCAAGGGACTGCCAGGTCCCAATTGGCTCAGAGTCACGGAGATCCTCCTCAGACACTGGGGATGGTGTCAACCAGGGTTCAACTTGAAAGAAAGAGCTGGGAGAATTAATACTGGGTAGATTACTAACTGTGTCCTCCACATATCCCACCTACATCACACACACTAGCATGGTTTCTTTAATAGATTAACCATCTGACACCTCCAGGTAATGTGCAGAATAAAGTTGTGATAGCTGTCTATAACTGCAAGGTATTATTATGAAGAACAAAATGAGAAGAACTGAAGAAAAACCAAGTCATGTTGGAGTATGTGCCTTATTTATTGTTTTTTTCTTCTGAGGCACTTGAATCTTCATTCCTATGGATCTGATATGGGAGATTCGGGGTTCCTGCATTTCAGGGTCTTCATGTGATTTTCCCGGAACAGCCAATTGCCCCTAATCCTACACACACACACACAACACTCACACATACACTCCTTCTTGGTGGCTGACAGAGCCTCATTTTATTTCAAGCATCACCCTCTACCAGGCCATATATTCAGGAAAGGTGACCCTCCTCTCCAGACCACCATAGAGTCAATCATGATTGGTCTGGACCAATCCAAATTGTCTTAGTCCCTTTGACAATGATTGATTTAGGGTGCACATACCAGCCAAACTTGGCCAGTGGGACCTGAGAAAAAGTCAGCTGGATAACTTCAGCCAATAAAGTAAATGGAAGGAGCTCCTATTGTAGCTTGTTTGTCAAGGGGATGCTCTTCTCTAGTAACAACCTCCTGGGATGCTGGGTCTTCAGAGCATAGGCTTTTCTGCAATTCTTCCTCTGCCCATCACTTCTCAGGAAGCAAGGATCCTGGAATAAAGTCACAAGCTCCTTCTCTAAAACCAGAGTCCACTCCTGGATTATAAGATTCTCCACCTTACCCCATGTTGCCTCTTCTTTACCTGTATCCTCAAGTATGAGTGAGAGAGGGAAGCAATGGTGATGGAAGCAGAGTACATTCTAATTAGGTTTTGCTCTCAAAAGCTGAGAACTAATAATTACACATCCGAGGCAAGTTGCCTTAAAGACATCCACAAAGGTCTGATGTTACTAGAGAAAATTTCAAGGCATATTCTGGATCATTGGACATACTATCTTTCAAGGAAATCACCTAATAGGGAATGATTCCATAGGCACTGATAAAGTCCCACCACCACCCCCACAACTCTTCATTCTCTGGATTCCTGCTCTCCAGGCCAAATCCAACCTTGGGAACTTTCTGGGCCCAGCAGGCTGTAATGAGCTCAACTGAACTTAATGAGCTTGTCATTATTCTTCTCTGCCAACAGCCAAAAAGAAAAGCACTGCACGGCAAAAAAATTTACACATACACACACACACACACACACACACACACACACACACACACACACACACACAAACTAAATAATAATAAATATTTCTTGACTCAGATGTTACCAAAATCAACCAATCAATAGAATGCAAACCCTCCTGGAGGCATCTGACATGAATAAGACAGGGAAGGGTGAATGGCTTCCCCATCCCCAAAAATTGGGATACAATTGGAAATGTTCCATGTTCCTGGGCTCAGCATCGCCAGCCCTAATTTATCATCATCTTCATATATTCTTATATAAGTAGTAATACAGATCACCCCAGCCAATTAATCAATCTGTAATTAAGAACTGACATGAACATTTACTACCATCAGGCATAATTTATATGATTACAGATGATTAAATAAAATGTAATTGAGTGAACGGGCAATTTGTTAAGCACATCTAGACGCAGCCATATCACCTAGGGCTGGAAGCACCCTGACTCCCCTCCTACAGAGTGTCAGGAAGCATGATCCTGGGTTCTGGGCCCTTGGGGAGGCCAAAAGGGGGGTGGGGGGGGATGATTCAGACTCCCAAGAGGGCTCAGATGGGAGCCAGTGTAGGGAGCCAAGCTGCATGGTTCTTGGGGTGCTTTAGTACCAAATTTTTTCTACAAGTGGTCACCCAGATTTTTAAAACTCCGCAGACTACAAAGAAGAAAGAAAAAAAAAAGAATATTTAAATTACATTCCCTGGAGCAAAACTGTGCATAGCATCTCCCTTCTGGTACACTAACCCCAGAACTATGCCCACTGTTCATCTTGAAGGACCACCATCATCCAGAAGCCCATCAGCATCATTCCGGGAACACTTCTAACAATGAAGGAGGACTTATTTAAACACAAATTTTGCACTTGGCAAGAAATGCTTTTACTACTGAAAAGGAAACTTTCAATGATATCGAGGGCCAAATTCTTTATTACACTTTATAACTCCTCCTATCTTTAGGTTTATTCCTATTTCCCCACTATAGAGTGAAATAGCTTAAAGTTAAATTTAACATATTTTTTGGGTGTCTACTGTATATACTGGGTGTCAGGTACTACTAAATATATTGGTGCCAGGTACTGGGGTAAGTGCCATCACATTAAGACTGCCACTTTTAAAACAACAAGGACCTACTGTAGAGCACAGGGAACTATATTCAATATCTTGTAATGATGTATAATGGAAAAGAATATGAAAAAATACACATATTTATTTATATATATATATATAACTGAATCACTTTGCTGTACACTTAAAACACTGTAAATCAACTATATTTCAATAAAAAATATAAATAAATAGACTGCCAGTTTCAGCAAATAAAAATACAGGATGTGGAGGGGCGGAGTCAATATGGTAGTGTGGGAAGACATGGAGTTCGCATCTCCCCACAAATAGGGCACCTGCCGGACACTGGTGGGGAACCTCGATGCCCAAGGAGACAGGACGAACCCCCAAGCGAAATGTTTCCCAGTCTAATTTTATTTTTTATTCTTTGTTATTGTTCTCCTTTTTACTTAATCTTTTTTTTTTGCCAACCCATGCAGCTTACAGGATCTTGGTTCACGAGCTGGGGGTTGGGCCGAAGTTCCTGCAGTGGGAGCTCCTAGTCCAAACCACTAGACTAACAGAGAACCTCAGACCCCAGGGAATATTCATCAGTGTGAAGTCTCCCAGAGGTCTTCATCTCGGCACCAAGACCCAGCTCTACCCAACAGCTGACAAACTCCAGTGTTGGAAGCCTCAGGCCAAAAAACCAGTAAGACAGGAACACAATCCCACCCATCAAAAAAAAAAAAAAAAAATGAGAGGCAAAACAATATGTCACAGGTGAAGGAGCAAGGTAAAAACTTACAAGACCAAATAAATGAAGAGGAAATAGGCAATCTACCTGAAAAATAATTCAGAGTAATGACAGTAAAGATGATCCAGAATCTCAGAAATAGAATGGAGGCACGGAGTGAGAAAATCCAAGAAATGTTTAACAAAGATCTAGAAGAGCTAAAGAACAAACAAACAGAGATGAACAACACAATAACTGAAAGGAAAAATACACTAGAAGGAATCAATAACAGAATAAATGAGGAAGAAGAACGAATAAGTGAGCTGGAAGACAAAATGGTGGAAATAACTGCCGAGGACCAGAATAAAGAAAAGAGAATGAAAAGAATTGAAGACAATCTCAGAGACCTCTAGGGCAACACTAAATGCACCAAATTTCAAATTATAGGGGTCCCAGAAGAAGAAAAGAAAAAGAAAGGGTCTGAGGAAATATTTGAAGAGATTATAGTCAAAAACTGGATAAAGAAGATGTGGCACATATATACAATGGAATATTACTCAGCCATAAAAAGAAACGAAATTGAGCTATTTGTAATGAGGTGGATAGACCTAGAGTCTGTCATACAGAGTGAAGTAAGTCAGAAAGAAAAAGACAAATACCGTATGCTAACACATATATATGGAATTTAAGAAAAAAAAATGTCATGAAGAACCTAGGGGTAAAGCAGGAATAAAGACGCAGACCTCCTAGAGAACGGACTTGAGGTTATGGGGAGGGGGAAGGGTGAGCTGTGACAGGGCGAGAGAGAGTCATGGGCATATACACACTAACAAACGCAGTAAGGTAGATAGCTAGTGGGAAGCAGCCGCATGACACAGGGATATTGGCTCGGTGCTTTCTGACAGCCTGGAGGGGTGGGATAGGGAGGGTGGGAGGGAGGGAGACGCAACAGGGAAGACATATGGGAACATATGTTTATGTATGACTGATTCACTTTGTTATAAAGCAGAAACTAATACACCATTGTAAAGCAATTATACCCCAATAAAGATGTTAAAAAAAATAATAATAAAAAAATAAAAATAAAAAAATAAAATAAAATAAAATAAAAAGCACAATCAAAAAAAAAAAAAAAAAAACTTCCCTAACATGGGAAAGGAAATAGTCACCCAAGTCCAGGAAGCTCAGAGTCCCACACAGGATAAACCCTAGGAAAAACACACTAAGACACATATTAATCAAGCTAACAAAAACTAAGTTCAAAGAAAAAATATTAAAAGCAGCAAGGGAAAAACAAAAAAATAACATACAAAGGAATCCCCATAAGGTTATCAGCTGATTTTTCAGCAGAAACTCTGCAGGCCAGAAGGGAGTGGCAGGATGTACTTAAAGTGATGAAAGAGAAAAACCTACAACCAAGATTACTCTACCCAGCAAAGATCTCATTCAGATTTGATGGAGAAATCAAAAGCTTTTCAGGTAAGCAAAAGCTAACAGAATTCAGCACCACAAAACCAGCTTTACAACAAATGCTAAAGAAACATCTCTAGGCGGTAAAAACAAGAGAAGAAAAAGACCCACGAAAACAAACCCAAAACAATTAAGAAAATGGTAATAGGAACATACATATTGACAATAACCTTGAATGTAAATGGAATATATGCCCCAACCAAAAGACACAGACAGGCTGAATGGATACAAAAACAAAACCCATCTATATGCTATCTACAAGAGACCCACTTCAGACCTAGGGACACATACAGACTGAAAGTGAAGGGATGGAAAAAGATATTCCATGCAAATGGAAATCAAATGAAAGCTGGAGTATCAATATTCATATCAGATATAATAGACTTTAAAATAAAGACTGTTACAACACATAAGGAAGGACACTACATAATGACCAAGGGATCAATCCAAGAAGAAGATATAACAATTATAAATGTTCATGCATCCAACATAGGAGCACATCAACACATAAGGCAAATGCTAACAACCATGAAAGGGGAAATCAACAGTAACACAATAATAGTAGGGGATTTTAACATCCCATTTACACCAAGGGACAGATAATCCAAGCAGAAAATAAATAAGGAAACACAAGCTATAAATAACACAATAGACCAGATAGCTTTAATTGATATTTATAGAACATTCCACCCGAAAGTGGCAGAATACACTTTCTTCTCAAGTGCACATGGAACATTCTCCAGGATAGATCACATCTTGGGTCATAAGTCAAGCCTCAGAAAATTTAAGCCTCCCATCAGGAAACTTGCACAAGCCTCTTAGATAGCCTCATTCACCAGAGGGCAGACAGCAGAAGCAAGAACTACAATCGTGCCGCCTGTGGAATAAAATCCACATTCACAGAAAGATACACAAGATTAAAAGGAAGAGAGCTATGTACCAGATGAAGGAAAAAGATAAAATCCCAGAAAAACAACTAAATGAAGTTGAGGTAGGAAATGTTCCAGAAAAAGAATTCAGAATAATGATAGTGAAGATGATCCAGGACCTCGGAAAAAGAATGGAGACAAAGATCGAGAATATGCAAGAAATGTTTAACAAAAACCTAGAAGAATTACAAAACAAGCACCTAGAAGAATTAAAGAAGAAACAGAGATGAATACAATAACTGAAATGAAAAATACACTACAAGGAATCAATAGCAGAATAACTGAGCCCGAAGAACGGATAAGTGACCTGGAAGACAGAATGGTGGAATGAGCTGTATGGAACAGAATAAAGAAAAAAGAATGAAAAGAAATGAAGACAGCCTAAGAGACTTCTGGGACAACATTAAACACAACAACATTCGGATTATAGGGGTCCCAGAAGGAGAAGAGAGATAGAAAGGAACCGAGAAAATATTTGAAGAGATTATAGTTGAAAACATCCCTAACATGGGAAAGGAAATAGCCACCCAAGTCCAGGAAGTACAGAGAGTCCCAGGCAGGATAAACCCAAGGAGAAATACACCAAGACACATAGTAATCAAATTGTCAAGAATTAAAGACAAAGAAAAATTATTAAAAGCAACAAGGGAAAAATGACAAATAACATACAAGGGAACTCCCATAAGGTTAACAGCTGATTTCTCAGCAGAAACTCTACAAGCCAGAAGGGATTGGCATGATATATTTAAAGTGATGAAAGGGACGAACCTACAACCAAGATTACTCTACCTGGCAAGGATCTCATTCAGATTCAATGGAGAAATCAAAAAGCTTTACAGACAAGCAAAAGCTAAGAGAATTCAGCACTACCAAACCAACTATACAACAAACACTAAAGGAACTTCTCTAACTTGGAAATATAAGACAAGATAAGGACCTACAAATACAAACCCATAACAATTAAGAAAATGGGAATAGGAACATACATATCGATAATTACCTTAAATGTGAATGGATTAAATGCTCCAACCAAAAGACACAGGCTCACTGAATGGATACAAAAACAAGTGCCACATATACACTGTCTACAAGAGACCCACTTTAGACCTAGGGACACATACAGACTGAAAGTGAGGGGATGGAAAAAGATATTCCATGCAAATGGAAATCAAAAGAAAGCTGGAGTAGCAATACTCATATCAGATATAACAGACTTTAAAATAAAGAATGTTACAAGAGACAATGAAGGACACTACATAATGATCAAGGGATTAATCCAAGAAGAAGATCTAACAATTATAAATATATATGCACCCAACATAGGTGCACCTCAATACATAAGGCAACTGCTAACAGCTATAAAAGAGGAAATCAACAGTAACACAATAATAATGGGGGACTTTAAAACTTCATTTACACCAATGGACAAATCATCTAGACAGAAAATTAGTAAGCAGAAACAAGTTTAAATGACACAATAGACCAGATAGATTTAATTGATATTTATAGGACATTCCATTCAAAAACAGCACATTACACTTTCTTCTCAAGGGAGCAAGGAACATTCTCCAGGATAGATCACATCTTGGGTCATGAATCAAGCCTCAGGAAATTTAAGAAAATTGAAATCATATCAACCATCTTTTCTGACCACAATGCTATGAGATTGGAAATCAATTACAGGGAAAGAAATGTAAAAAACACAAACACATGGAGGCTGAACAATACGTTACTAAATAACCAAGAGATCACTGAAGAAACCAAAGAGAAAATCAACAAATACCTAGAGACAAATGACAATGAAAATACGACAATCTAAAACCTATGGGATGCAGCAAAAGCAGTTCTAAGAGGGAAGTTTATAGCAATTGAATCTCACCTCAAGAAACAACAAACATCTCAAATAAACAATCTAATCTTACACCTAAAGGAACTAGAGAAAGAAGAACAAACAAAACCCAAAGTTAGGAGAAGGAAAGAAATCATAAATATCAGAGCAGAAATAAATGAAATAGACACAAAGAAAACAATTGCAAAGATCAATAAAACTAAAAGCTGGTTCTTTGAGAAGATAAACAAAGTTGATAAACCATTAGCCAAACTCATCAAACAAAAGAGGGAAAGGACTCAAATCAATAAAATTAGAAATGAAAAAGGAGAAGTTACAACAGACACCGCAGAAATACAAAGCATTCTAAGAGACTACTACAAGCAACTCTATGCCAATAAAATGGACAATCTGGAAGAAATAGACAAATTCTTAGAAAGGTATAACCTTCCAAGACTGAACAAGGAAGAAGTAGAAAATATGAACAGACCAATCAGAAGTAATGAAATTGAAACTGTGATTAAAAATCTACCAAAAAATAAGCCCAGGACCAGATGGCTTCACAGGTGAATTCTATCAAACATTTAGAGATGAGTTAACACTGATCCTTCTCAAACTCTTCCCAAAAACTGCAGAGGAAGGAACACTCTCAAACTCATTCTATGAGGCCACCATCACCCTGATACCAAAACCAGACAAAGATACTACAAAAAAAGAAAATTACAGACCAATATCACTGATGAATATAGATGCAAAAATCCTCAACAAAATACTAGCACACAGAATCCAACAACACATTAAAAGGATTGTACACCATGATCAAGGGGGATTTATCTTAGGGATGCAAGGATTCTTCAATATACACAAATCAATCAATGTGATACACCATATTAACAAACTGAAGAATAAAAACCATATGATCATCTCAATAGATGCAGAAAAAGCTTTTGACAAAATTCACCACCCATTTATGATAAAAACTCTCCAGAAAGTGGGCACAGAGGGAACCTACCTCAGCATAATAAAGGTCATATACAACAAACCCACAGCAAACATCATTCTCAATGGTGAAAAACTGAAAGCACATCCTTTAAGATCAGGACCAAGACAAGGATGTCCACTCTCACCACTATTATTCAACATAATTTTGGAAGTCTTAGCCAGAGCAATCAGAGAAAAAAAGAAATAAAAGGAATACAAATTGGAAAATAAGTAAAACTGTCACTCTTTGCAGATGACATGATACTAAACATAAAGAATCCTAAAGATGCCAAGAGAAAACTACTAGAACTAATCAGTGAGTTTCGTAAAGTTGCAGGATACAAAATTAATGCACAGAAATCACTTGCATTCCCATACACTAATGTTAAAAAAATCTGAAAGAGAAATTAAGGAAACACTCCCATTTACCATTGCAACACAAAGAACAAAATACCTAGGCATAAACCTACCTAGGGAGACAAAAGACCTGTATGCAGAAAACTATAAGACACTGATGAAAGAAATTAAGGATGAAACAATCAGATGGAGAGATATACCATGTTCCTGGATTGGAAGAATCTATATTGTGAAAATGACTATACTGCCCAAAGCAATCTACAGATTCAGTGCAATCCTTACCAAATTACCAACAGCATTTTTTACAGAACTAGAACAAAAAATCTTAAAATTTGTATGGCGACACAACAGACCCCGAATAGTCAAAGCAGTCTTGAGGGAAAAACACAGAGCTTGAGGAATCAGACTCCCTGACTTCAGACTATACTACAAAGCTACAGTAATCAAGACAATGTGGTACTGTCACAAAAACAGAAATATAGATCAATGGAACAGGATAGAAAACCCAGAGATAAACCAACGCATCTATGGTCAACTAATCTATGAGAAAAGAGTCAAGGATATACAATGGAGAAAAGACGGTATCTTCAATAAGTGGTGCTGGGAAAACTGGACAGCTACATGTAAAAGAAAGAAATTAGACCACTCCCTAACACTATACACAAAAATACACTCAATGGATTAGAGAACTAAATGTAAGACCAGACACTATAAAACTCTTAGAGGAAAACATAGGAAGAACACTTTTGACATAAATCATAGCAAGATCTTTTCTGATCCACCTCCTAGAGTAATGGAACTAAAAGCAAAAATAAACAAATGGGACCTAATGAAACTTAAACACTTTTGCAAAGCAAAGGAAACTACAAACAAGACAAAAAGACAACCCTCAAAATAGGAGATAATATTTGCAAATGAAGCAACTGACAAAGGATTAATCTCCAAAATATACAAGCAGCTCATGAGGCTCAATATCAAAAAAAAAAAAAAAAAAACAAAACAATCAAAAAATGAGCAGAACACCTAAATAGACATTTCTCCAAAGAAGACATACAGATGGCCCAGAAGCACATGAAAAGCTGGTCAACATCACTAATTATTAGAGAAATGCACATCAAAACTACAATGAGGTATTACCACAAACCAGTTAGAATGGGCATCATCAGAAAATCTACAAACAACAAATGCTGGAGAGGGTGTGGAGAAAAGGGTACCCTCTTGCCCTGTCGGTGGTAATATAAATTGATATAGCCACTATGGAGAACAGTATGGAGGTTCCTTAAAAAACGAAAAATAGAATTACCATATGACCCAGCAATCCCACTACTGGACATATACCCAGAGAAAACCATAATTCTAAAAAACACACGTACCTCAATGTTCATTGCAGCACTATTTATAATAGCCAGGTCATGGAAGCAACCTAGATGCCCCTTGACAGACGAATGGATAAAGAAGATGTGGTACATATATACAATGGAATATTACTCAGCCATGAAAAGGAACAAAATTGGGTCATTTGTAGAGACGTGGATGGATCTAGAGACTGTCATACAGAGTGAAGTAAGTCAGAAAGAGAAAAACAAATATCGTATATTAAAGCACATATGTGGAACCTAGAAAAATGGTACAGATGAACCAGTTTGCAGGGCAGAAATAGAGACACAGATGTAGAGAACAAACGTATGGACACCAAGGGGGGAAGTGGAGGGGGGATGGTGGTGGTGTAATGAATTGGGAGTTCGGTATTGACATATATACACTACTATGTATTAAATGGATAACTAATAAGAACCTGCTGTATAAAAAAATAAATAAAATTCTAAAATTAAAAAAAAAAAAGAAAATTGATATCATATCCAGCATCTTTTATGACCACAATGCTATGAGGCTGGCAATCAAATACAGGAAAAAGACTGTAAAAAACACAAATACATGGAGGCTAAACACTGCACTACTAAATAACAAAGAGATCACTGAAAAAATCAAAGAAGAAATTTAAAAATACATGGAAACAAATGACAGTGAAAACACAATGACCCAAAACCTATGGGAAGCAGCAAAAGCAGTTCTAAGAGGGAAGTTTATAGCAATTGAATCTCACCTCAAGAAACAAGAAAAATCTGAAATAACAATCTAACCCTACACCTAAAGCAACTAGAGAAAGAAGAACAAAGAAAACCCAATGTCAGTAGAAGGAAAGAAATCATAAAGACCAGAGCAGAAATAAAAGAAACAGAATGAAGAAAACAATAGCAAATATCAATAAAACTAAAAGCTGGTTCTTTGAGAAGATAAACAAAATTGATAAACTCTTAGCCAGACTCATCAAGAAAAAAAAGGGAGAGGACGCAAATCAATAAAATTAGAAATGAAAAAGGAGAAATCACAACTGACACTGCAGAAATACAAAGGATTGTAAGAGACTACTACAAACAACTATATGCCAATAAGATGGACAACCATGAAGAAATGGACAAATTCTTGGAAAGGTACAATTTTCGAAGACTGAACCAGGAAGAATTAGAGAATATAAACAGACAGATCACAAGTAATGAAATTGAAACTATAATTAAAAATCTTCCAACAAACAAAAGTCCAGGACCAGATGGCTTCACAGGCGAATTCTATCAAACATTTAGAGAAGAGCTAACACTGATCCTTCTCAAACCCTTCCAAAAAATTGCAGAGGGAAGAACACTCCGAAATTCATTCTACAAAGCCACCATCACTCTGATACCAAAACCAGAAAAGATATCACACAAAAAAAGAAAATTATAGACCAATATCACTGATGAACTAGATACAAAGATTCTGAACAAAATACTAGTAAACAGAATCCAACAACATATTAAAAGGATCATACACAATGAGCAAGTGGGATTTATCCCAGGGATGCAAGGATTCTTCAATATATGCAAATCAATCAGTGTGATACACCATACTAATAAGTTAAGGAATAAAAACCATACGATCATCTCAATAGATGCAGAAAAAGATTTTTGACAAAACTGAACACCCATTTATGATAAAAATTCTCCAGAAAATGTGCATTGGGGGAACTTACCTCAACATAATAAAGGCCATATATGACAAACCCACAGCAAACATCATGCTCAATGATGAAAAACTGAAAGCATTTCTACTAAGATCAACAACAGGACAAGGCTGTCCACTCTCACCACTATTATTCAACATAGTTTTGGAAGTCCTAGCCACAGCAATCAGAAAAGAAAAAGAAATAAAAGGAATACAAATTGGAAAAGAAGAAGTAAAACGGTCACTCTTTGCAGATGACATGATACTATACATAGAGAATCCAAAAGATGCCACCAGAAAACTACTAGAACTAATCAATGAACTTGGTAAGGTTGCAGAATACAAAATTAATACACAGAAATCTCTGGCATTCCTGTATACTAACAACAAAAAATCAGAAAGGGAAATTAAGGAAACAATGCCATCAACATCACAGCAAAAAGAATAAAATACCTAGGAATAAATCTACCTAAGGAGGTGAAAGACTTGTACTCAGAAAACCATAAAACACTGATGAAAGAAATTAAAGATGACATAAACAGTTGGAGAAATATACCATGTTCTTGGATTGGAAGAATCTATATTGTGAAAATGACTATACTACCCAAAGCAATCTACAGATTCAATGCCATCCTTATCAAATTACCAATGGCATTTTTTACAGAACTAGAACAAAAAAATCTTAAAATTTGTATGGAGACACAATAGACCCCGAATAGGCAAAGCAGTCATGAGGGAAAAAGACAGAGCTGGAGGAATCAGACTCCCTGACTTCAGACTATACTACAAAGCTACAGTAATCAAGACAGTATGGTATTGGCACAAAAACAGAAATATAAATCAATGTTACAAGATAGAAAGCCCAGAGACAAACCCACGCACATATAGTCACCTAATTTACAACAAAGGAGGCAAGAATATACAATGGAGAAAAGACAGCCTCTTCAATAAGTGGTGCTGGGAAAACTGGACAGCTACATGTAAAACAGTGAAATTAGAACACTACCCAGAAAAATACACCTGTTGATTGATTCGAGATGTGCATTGAGCAATTTATGCAGTGTATTAATTAATTTTCTATGCAACTGGTTGTCACTCGCTTTAACATTTCTTTCAGAACAACATCCATGAAAACTTAGAACAGCAATGAAAGCATGAATAAAAAATGAAACGGGAGGACGAGGGGAAAATGGCAGAAGAGTGAGACGTGGAGATCACCTTCCTCCCCACAGATACACCAGAAATACATCTACACGTGGAACAACTCCTACAGAACACCTACTGAATCCTGGCAGAAGACCTCAGACCTCCCAAAAGGCAAGAAACTCCCCACATACCTGGGTAGGGCAAAAGAAAAAAGAATAAACAGAGACAAAAGAATAGGGACGGGACCTGCACCAGTGGGAGGGAGCTGTGAAGGAGGAAAGGTTTCCACACACTAAGAAGCCCCTTCACGGGCGGAGACTGTGAGTGGCGGAGGGGGAATGCTTCGGAGCCGCAGAGGAGAGAACAGCAACTGGGGTGCAGAGGGCAAAGCAGAGAGATTCCCGCACAGAGGATCGGTGCCAACCGGCACTCACCAGCCCGAGAGGCTTGTCTGCTCACCTGCTGGGGCAGGCGGGGCTGGGAGCTGAGGCTCCGGCTTCGGTCGGAGTGCAGGGAGAGGACTGGGTTTGGCGACGTGAACACAGCCTGCAGGGGGTTAGTGCACCACGGCTAGCCAGGAGGGAGTCTGGGGAATAGTCTGGACCTGCCAAAGAGGCAAGAGACTTTTTCTTCCCTCTTTGTTTCCTGGTGCATGAGGAGAGGGGATTAAGAGCGCTGCTTAAAGGAACTCCAGAGACGGGCCAGCGCGGACCCCAGAGATGGGCATGAGAGACTAAGGCTGCTGCTTCTGCCACCAAGGAGCCTGTGTGCGAGCACAGGTCACTATCCACAACCCCCTCCTGGGGAGACTGTGCAGCCCGCCACTGCCAGGGTCCCAGGATCCAGGGACAACTTCCCCGGGAGAATGCACGGTGCGCCTCAGGCTGGTGCAATGTCCCCCCGGCCTCTGTCACCACACGCTCATCCCGCACTCCATACCCCTCCCTCCCCCCGGCCTGAGTGAGCCAGAGCCCCCGAATCAGCTGCTCCTTTAACTCCGTCCTGTCTGAGCGAAGAACAGAAGCCCTCCGGGGACCTACACGCAGAGGCGGGGCCAAATCCAAAGCTGAGCCCCTGGGAGCTGTGAGAACAAAGAAGAGAAAGGGAAATCTCTCCCAGCAGCCTCAGAAGCAGCGGATTAAAGCTCCACAATCAACTTGATGTACCCTGCATCTGTGGAATACATGAATAGACAACGAATCATCCCAAATTGAGGAGGTGGACTTTGAGAGCAAGATTTATTATTTTTTCCCCTTTTCCTCTTTTTGTGAGTGTGTATGTGTATGCTTCTGTGTGAGATTTTGTCTGTATAGCTTTGTTTCCACCATTTGTCCTAGGACCGTTTTTTTGTTTGTTTGTTTTTGTTTTCTTTCAAAAAAATATTTTTTTCGTAATAATAATTTTTAATTTAATTTTATTTTCTTACTTTATTTTATTTTATCTTCTTTCTTTCTTTCTTTCCTTCCTTCCTTCCTTCATTCATTCCTCCCTCCCTCCCTCCCCCCTCCCCTCTTTCTTTCTTTCTTCCTTCCTTCCTTCCTTCCTTTCTTTCTTTCTTTCTTTCTTTCTTTCTTTCTTTCTTTCTTTCTTTCCTTCTACTTTTTCTCCCTTTTATTCTGAGCCGTGTGGATGAAAGGCTCTTGGTGCTGCAGTCAGGAGTCAGTGTTGTGCCTCTGAGGTGGGAGAGCAAACTTCAGGACACTGGTCCACAAGAGACCTCCCAGCTCCACATAATATCAAATGGCGAAAATCCCCAGAGATCTCTATCTCAACACCAGCACCCAGGTTCACTGAACGACCAGCAAGCTACAGTGCTGGACACCCTATGCCAAACAACTAGCAAGACAGGAACACAACCCCACCCATTAGCAGAGAGACTGCCTAAAATTATAATAAGTCCACAGACACCCCAAAACACATCACCAGATGTGGACCTGCCCACCAGAAAGACAAGATCCAGCCTCATCCACCAGAACACAAGCACTAATCCCCTCCACCAGGAAGCCTACACAACCCACTGAACCAACCTTAGCCACTGGGGACAGACACCAAAAACAACGGGAACTACGAACCTGCAGCCTGCAAAAAGGAGACCCCAAACACAGTAAGATAAGCAAAATGAGAAGACAGAAAAACACACAGCAGATGAAGGAGCAAGATAAAAACCCACCAGACCTAACAAATGAAGAGGAAATAGGCAGTCTACCTGAAAAAGAATTCAGAATAATGATAGTAAAGATGATCCAAAAACTTGGAAATAGAATAGACAAAATGCAAGAAAATTTAACAGGGACTTAGAAGAACTAAAGATGAAACAAACAATGATGAACAACACAATAAATGAAATTAAAAATACTCTAGATGGGATCAATAGCAGAATAACTGAGGCAGAAGAATGGATAAGTGACCTGGAATATAAAATAGTGGAAATAACTACTGCAGAGCAGAATAAAGAAAAAAGAATCAAAAGAACTGAGGACAGTCTCAGAGACCT
Source organism: Orcinus orca (assembly GCF_937001465.1). NCBI lineage: Eukaryota > Metazoa > Chordata > Mammalia > Artiodactyla > Delphinidae > Orcinus > Orcinus orca. The sequence continues at coordinate 26,067,474 of NC_064573.1, forward strand.
CTGGGACAACATTAAATGCACCAACATTCAAATTATAAGGGTTACAGAAGAAGAAGAGAAAAAGAAAGGGACGGAGAAAATATTTGAAGAGATTATAGTTGAAAACTTCCCTAATATGGGAAAGGAAATAGTTAATCAAGTCCAGGAAGCACAGAGAGTCCCATACAGGATAAATCCAAGGAGAAATATGCCAAGACACATATTAATCAAACTGTCAAAAATTAAATACAAGGAAAACATATTAAAAGCAGCAAGGGAAAAATAACAAATAACACACAAGGGAATCCCCATAAGGTTAACAGCTGATCTGTAAGCAGAAACTCTGCAAGCCAGAAGGGATTGGCAGGACATATTTAAAGTGATGAAGGAGAAAAACCTGCAACCAAGATTACTCTACCCAGCAAGGATCTCATTCAGATTTGATGGAGAAATTAAAACCTTTACAGACAAGCAAAAGCTAAGAGAGTTCAGCACCACCAAACCAGCTTTACAACAAATGCCAAAGAAACTTCTCTAGGCAAGAAACACAAGAGAAGGAAAAGACCTACAATAATGAACCAAAAACAATTAAGAAAATGGGAATAACATACATATCAATAATTACCTTAAATGGAAATGGATTAACTGCTCCCACCAAAATACACAGATTGGCTGAATGGATACAAAAACAAGACCCATATATGTGCTGTCTACAAGAGACCCACTTCAGACCTAGGGACACATACAGACTGAAAGTAAGGGGATGGAAAAAGATATTCCATGCAAATGGAAACCAAAAGAAAGCTGGAGTAGCAATTCTCATATCAGACAAAATAGACTTTAAAATAAAGACTATTACAAGAGACAAAGAAGGACACTACATAATGATCAAGGGATCAATCCAAGAAGAAGATATAACAATTGTAAATATTTATGTACCCAACATAGGAGCACCTCAATACATAAGGCAAATACTAACAGCCATAAAAGGGGAAATCAACAGTAACACATTCATAGTAGGGGACTTTAACACCCCACTTTCACCAATAGATCATTCAAAATGAAAATAAATAAGGAAACACAACCTTTAAAGGATACATTAAATAAGATGGACTTAATTGATATTTATGGGACATTCCATCAAAAAACAACAGAATACACATTTTTCTCAAGTGCTCAAGGAACATTCTACATTTTCTCAAGTGCTCAAGGAACATTCAACCTTTAAATGATACATTAAACAAGATGGACTTAATTGATATTTATGGGACATTCCATCAAAAAACAACAGAATACACATTTTTCTCAAGTGCTCAAGGAACATTCTACAGGATAGATCATATCTTGGGTCACAAATCAAGCCTTGGTAAATTTAAGAAAATTGAAATCGTATCAAGTATCTTTTCTGACCACAACACTATGAGACTAGATATCAATTACAGGAAAAGATCTGTAAAAAATACAAACACATGGAGACTAAACAATACACTACTTAATAACAAAGTGATCACTGAAGGAATCAAAGGGGAAATAAAAAAATACCTAGAAACAAATTACAATGGAGACACGACAACCCAAAACCTATGGGATGCAGCAAAAGCAGTTCTAAGAGGGAAGTTTATAGCAATACAATCCGACCTTAAGAAACAGGAAACATCTCGAATAAACAACCTAACCTTGCACCTAAAACAATTAGAGAAAGAAGAACAAAAAAAATCCAAAGTTAGCAGAAGGAAAGAAATCATAAAAATCAGATCAGAAATAAATTAAAAAGAAATGAAGGAAACGATAGCAAAGATCAATAAAACTAAAAGCTGGTTCTTTGAGAAGATAAACAAAATTGATAAACCATTAGCCAGACTCATCAAGAAAAAAAGGGAGAAGACTCAAATCAATAGAATTAGAAATGAAAAAGGAGAAGTAACAACTGACACTGCAGAAATACAAAAGATCATGAGAGATTACTACAAGCAACTCTATGCCAATAAACTGGACAATCTGGAAGAAATGGACAAATTCTTAGAAATGCACAACCTGCCAAGACTGAATAAGGAAGAAATAGAAAATATGAACAGACCAATCACAAGCACTGAAATTGAAACTGTGATTAAAAATCTTCCAACAAACAAAAGCCCAGGACCAGATGGCTTCACAGGCGAATTCTATCAAACATTTAGAGAAGAGCTAACACCTATCCTTCTCAAACTCTTCCAAAATATAGCAGAGGGAGGAACACTCCCAAACTCATTCTACAAGGCCACCATCATCTTGATACCAAAACCAGACAAGGATGTCACAAAGAAAGAAAACTATAGGCCAATATCACTGATGACCATAGATGCAAAAATCCTCAACAAAATACTAGCAAACAGAATCCAACAGCACATTAAAAGGATCATACACCATGATCAAGTGGGGTTTATTCCAGGAATGTAAGGATTCTTCAGTATACGCAAATCAATCAATGTGATAAACCATATTAAAAAAATGAAGGAGAAAAACCATATGATCATCTCAATAGATGCAGAGAAAGCTTTTGACAAAATTCAACATGCATTTATGTTAAAAACCCTGCAGAAAGTAGGCATAGAGGGAAATTTCCTCAATATTATAAAGGCCATATATGACAAACCCACAGCCATCATCGTCCTCAATGGTGAAAAACTGAAAGCCTTTCCACTAAGATCAGGAACAAGACAAGGTTGCCCACTCTCACCACTGTTATTCAACATAGTTTTGGAAGTTTTAGCCACAGCAATCAGAGAAGAAAAGGAAATAAAAGGAATCCAAATCAGAAAAGAAGAAGTAAAGCTGTCACTGTTTGCAGATGACATGATACTATACATAGAGAATCCTAAAGATGCTACCAGAAAACTACTAGAGCTAATCAATGAATTTGGTAAAGTAGCAGGATACAAAATTAATGCACAGAAATCTCTGGCATTCCTATACACTAATGATGAAAAATCTGAAAGTGAAATCAAGAAAACACTCCCATTTACCACTGCAACAAAAAGAATAAAATATCTAGGAATAAACCTACTTAAGGAGACAAAAGACCTGTATGCAGAATATTATAAGACACTGATGAAAGAAATTAAAGATGATACAAATAGATGGAGAGATATACCATGTTCTTGGATTGGAAAAGTCAACATTGTGAAAATGACTCTACTACCCAAAGCAATCTACAGATTCAATGCAATTCCTATCAAACTACCACTGGCATTTTTCACAGAAGTAGAACAAAAAATTTCAGTTTGTATGGAAACACAAAAGACCCCGAATAGCCAAAGCAATCTTGAGAACGAAAAACGGAGCTGGAGGAATCAGGCTCCCTGACTTCAGACTATACTACAAAGCTACAGTAATCAAGACAGTATGGTACTGGCACAAAAACAGAAAGATAGATCAATGGAACAGGATAGAAAGCCCAGAGGTAAACCCACGCACATATGGTCACCTTATCTTTGATAAAGGAGGCAGAAATGTACAGTGGAGAAAGGCCAGCCTCTTCAATAATTGGTGCTGGGAAAACTGGACAGCTACATGTAAAAGTATGAGATTAGACCACTCCCTAACACCATACACAAAAATAAGCTCAAAATGGATTAAAGACCTAAATGTAAGGCCAGAAAATATCAAACTCTTAGAGGAAAACATAGGCAGAACACTCTATGACATAAATCACAGCAAGATCCTTTTTGACCCACCTCCTAGAGAAATGGAAATAAAAACAAAAATAAACAAATGGGACCTAATGAAACTTAAAAGCTTTTGCACAGCAAAGGAAACCATAAACAAGACCAAAAGACAACCCTCAGAATGGGAGAAAATATTTGCAAATTAAGCAACTGACAAAGGATTAATCTCCAAAATTTATAAGCAGCTCATGCAGCTCAATAACAAAAAAATAAACAACCCAATCCAAAAATGGGCAGAAGACCTAAACAGACATTTCTCCAAAGAAGATATACAGACTGCCAACAAACACATGAAAGAATGATCAACATCATTAATCATTAGAGAAATGGAAATCAAAACTACAATGAGGTATCATCTCACACCAGTCAGAATGGCCATCATCAAAAAATCTAGAAACAACAAATGCTGGAGAGGGTGTGTAGAAAAGGGAACCCTCTTGCACTGGGTGGGAATGTAAATTGATACAGCCACTGTGGAGAACAGTATGGAGGTTCCTTAAAAAACTACAAATAGAACTACCATATGACCCAGCAATCCCACTACTGGGCATATACCCTGAGAAAACCATAATTCAAAAAGAGTCATGTACCAAAATGTTCATTGCAGCTCTATTTACAATAGCCAGGAGATGGAAACAACCTAAGTGTCCATCATCGGATGAATGGATAAAGAAGATGTGGCACATATATACAATGGAATATTACTCAGCCATAAAAAGAAACGAAATTGAGTTATTTGTAATGAGGTGGATATACCTAGAGTCTGTCATACAGAGTGAAGTAAGTCAGAAAGAGAAAGACAAATATCGTATGCTAACACATATATACGGAATTTTTTAAAAAATGTCATGAAGAACCTAGGGGTAAGACAGGAATAAAGACACAGACCTACTAGAGAATGGACTTGAGGATATGGGGAGGGGGAAGGGTAAGCTGTGAGAAAGTGAGAGAGTGGTATGGACATATATACACTACCAAACGTAAGGTAGATAGCTAGTGGGAAGCAGCCGCATAGCACAGGGAGATCAGTTCGGTGCTCTGTGACCACCTGGTGGGGTGGGATAGGGAGGGTGGGAGGGAGGGAGACGCAAGAGGGAAGAGATATGGGAACATATGTATATGTATAACTGATTCACTTTGTTATAAAGCAGAAACTAACACACCATTGTAAAGCAATTATACTCCAATAAAGATGTAAAAAAATAATAATAATAATTTGTTCAGCATTAGTATGTCCCATTCAATGCAACCTTGTGTCAGAGTTGTTATCTCATAAAATCCTTGAGACAACTCTATGAAGTGTAATCTTTAGGTTTTAGTCAAGGAATCTTGCATCAGAACCTTTGTCCTTGCTGCTACCTCCACCAGAAAATCCCTGTCCCATCCTCCTTTTCCTGGTTAACTTCTACTCATCCTCTGACATCCAGGCCTGGCTTTACCTCCATTGGGAAGCAGTTCCCCATTCTCTCTAATCTCATAACCACCTATTCATGTTTCTGTCACAGCACTTAGCCCATTGTTTAATAATGACTTTTTCCATAATCCCCCTCCCCACCTGAGCGGAGCTCTTCACAGCCTGCCTGAGTTGTATCTGTCTCTGTGACCCCACCACCTAGCCCCATGCTAGACACATGGTAGACCCTAAATGCTTCCTGAACAAATAAGACATGTTAAGATTTTCCTAGACTCACACACCTGTTATGTGATGGAGTCTGGATCAAATTCTAGGTCCACGAGACCCCAAAACTTATTTCATTAACACTATCCTCTCTCCTTCCTTATATATATAACACGTGGCCTTGCCCACAAGAAAATGACAGTCTAATTGAAGAAGCAATGAGTCCACAAAAATTGGAAAGTACATACTGGAAGGTGAACATGATGAGTGCCTACAACAGAGCACAGCATGCTGTGGAAGCACAAGTTGGGAAGTTGATTCTGACTGAGGGACTAGAGAAAACATGAAAAATGAACCTTGGCCCTAACTCACATCATGCATAAAAATGAATCCGAGATGGATTATAGAACTAAATATAAAAAGCTAAAACAATAAAGTTTCTAGAAAAAAACAGAAGAATGTCTTTGTAATCTGTGGGTAGGCAAAGTTTTCTTAGGGCACAGAAAGCAATGACCACACAAAAACCTGACAGATTGGACTTTATCCAAATTTTAAATTTCTGATCACCAAAAGATACCATTTAGAAAAAGAATAGGCAAACCACACCCTGGAAGAAAATATTCACCAAACATGTCTGACAAAACACTGGTATCTGGAATACATAAGAATACCTACAAAAAAAAAAAAAAAAAAAAAGAATACCTACAATCAGTAAGGAGACAAACAACAAAATTAAAATTGGGCAATAAAATCAGATGTCTATATACTACATGATTCTATACGTACGACATTCTGGAAAAGGTAAAACCTTAGGAACAGAACATAGATTAGTGGTTGCAGGAGCAGGGAGTGGGGAGAAGGTATAAATTACGAAGAGGCACAAGGAAAATTTTGCAGTGATGGTAACTATATTTTTGATGATTGTGATAGTTATATGACTATGTTTTCAAAATTCATAAAAAAATGCACCTAAAAAAGGTGAATTTTACTGTATGTAAACTATACTGCATTAAACCTGACTTTTTTAAATGAGCAAAAGATTTCAACCGAGGGACTTCCCTGGCAGTCCAGTGGTTAAGACTCCTCATTTCCAATGCAGGGGGCACGGGTTCAATCCCTAGTCGGGAAGTTAAGATCCCATATGGCGCATGGCGTGGCCAAAAAAAAAAAAAGATTTCAATAGATACTTCACACAAGAAGATATACAAATGGCTAGTAAACACTAATAATATTTTTCAACACTAGTCATTAGAGAAATATAAATTAAAGCCGCAATGTCACCATAATGGTTAAAATTTTAAAAATTGACAACATCAAATCCTGACAATAATGTGGAGCAACTAAAACTCTCATACATCATTGATAGGAATGTAAGATGGTACAACAACTTTGGAAAACAGTTGAGCAGTTTCTTACAAAATATAGACCTACCATATGACCCAGAAATTTCAAGCCTAAATAGCTACCCAAGAGAAATGAAAACATGTCCACAAAAAAGACTTGTACAAGAATATTTATAGCAGCTCTACTCATAAAAGCCAAAAACTAGAGATAACCCAGATGTTCATCAAGAGGAGAGTGGATAATTAAACTATGTTATAGGCATACAGTAAAATACCACTTAGTAACAACCAAAAGAAAAAGAAAGAAAGAAAACCACCTACCGATACTGCAACAACTTGGATGAATCTCGACATCATACTGAGGGAAAGAAAGAAGCCTTAACAAAAGAATGAAGTTATGGAAAAGGCAAAACTAATTTATGGAGACAAAAATCAGAACAATACTAGCCCCTGGTTGAGCTGAGTATTAGGAGTATGTACACAGGGGTTGTTGAGGTGGGGATTGACAGGATGGGGCATGAGGAAGCTTTCTGGGATGGTAGTAGGGTTCTAGATCTTGACAGGGGGTTGGAATACACAGTTGCAGGCATTGGTTAAAGTCATCAAATAATGCACTTAAGTTTTGTGCATTTTATTGTGTATAAATTTTATGTAAAAATATAAATAAATGACATGCATGCTGAAATGGTTTAGTGTGAAGTATAGTGATGTCTGAACTGACTTTGAAATGTACCCCAGTGTATCCCTGGAGAGAGAGAAAGAGAGAGAGAGAGAGATGCTCTAGATTTTTAAGGGGAGAATAGCTGGAGGTATGAGTAGATAGGAGGCAAATTATGGAGGGTCTTAAAAGCCATGTAAAGGAGTTTAAAATTCATTACAAGGAATTAGAGACCAACTGAATGGTTTTGGGTAGGGCAGTGACATAATGAACTTGATATTCTGTTTGTGGTATGGAGAATGGATCCAGGCAGGGACAGAAAACAGGCAAAAACAGTAAAGGAGGGGGGATTGTAGCCTGGATAACAGCAGCAGCAGTGAGGATACATTCAAGTGATAAGTGGGAGTGAGAACTGGTGGTTGAATGGATTTGGGGATGAAAAAGAAATAATCTGTAATAAAAGGACAAGAAATTATAAAACAAATGAAAAACAATTCTTCCTACAACTCATAAACAGAAAGACAAAAAAAAATTTTCAAAATGGGCAGCAAAGGATTTGAACTAGCATTTCTCCCAAGAAGGTATATAAAGTACATGAAAAGAAGTCCCACTCCATTACTCACTGGAGAAATGCAAATTGTATTAGTCTGCTCAAAGTACCATAATAATATCACAAACTGAGCGGCTTAAGCAATAGAAATTTATTTTCTCACAGTTCTAGAGGTGACAGTCCAAGATCAAGTTGCCAGCATGGTGGGTTTCTGGTGAGGTCTCTCTTCCTGGCTTGTTGATGGCTGCCTTCTTGTTGTGTCTTCACATGGCCTTTCCTTTGTGCATGTGTGGAGAAAGAGAAATCAAGCTTTCTGGTGTTTCTTCTTATAAAGGCACGAATCCTCTCAGATCCTTATGACCTCATTTAAACTTAATTACTTCCTTAGAGGTCCTCAGAGTTGTAAGATGTAGTCATATTTCCCACTCGGGAGACTAAAGTCAATAGTCAGGGCAAGCAGAAAGAGACAGAGAGAACTACATGGATTCCTAGTCTTGGTTTGCAGCAGTTCTTGAAGCCTAGCTGCTTTGTTTTGTCTGTTCAACCATTCCTTTGATTCCATGGGCCAATAAATCTTCCCTTTTGCTAATGCTAATCAGAGCTGTGTTATTGCTACCAACAAAATAATCCTAATGTCGATGAAACAACTGAGGCTCAGAGGGATCCAAGATTATAGAGCTAGGATTTATACTCAACACTAATTCCAAAACTGGTATGTATATATATACCACCATAGATTTAATTGGCCTGGGGAAGACTTAGAGAGGATATGATACATTCATGGAGCTGACGTTACAAACTGTTAACCACCTGAGGATAGGAACAGACTGACATCTTTTTCTTTATGCCCTAACACAGCCTGACCCCCAGGAGGCACTTGACAAATGTTTGTTGGAAAGAAAAAATGGAAATGATTGCCCAGCAAGCAGTGAGCTCCCCAACGTTGGATGTATTTGAACAAGGGCAGGACGTTGTGTGTCTGAGATGCTATAGAAGCAACTTCTATTCAAGGAAGTAAACAGAAGATATCCAAATCTCTTTCCTTTTTAAGAATGCATGATTATAAGAAAACAGTCATTTTACCTTTCTTTCCCCTTGCCTGGAGCATATGAGATAATATCCAAAGAGTTCATATGGGTGGTTTTGACTCTCAGAGGAAAGAAAGGAAGGAAAGAAAGAAACAGCAATCCTTGGGTCTTCCAATCCAAGCTTTCCCTCTCTTCCAGGTTCCCTCCCACCCCAAACCAACCGCAGACCCCTGGGGAGTGTCACCTGTGTCAGAAGGCTGACATCCACGGGCACAGAAGTATTGTGTGGGTTCATTAGAGCATTGCTTCTCAAATTTTAAAAGTCACCTAGGGGTCTCATTAAAATGCAGCTTCTGACTCAGCATGTCTGGGGTGGATGCTAAGATTCTGCCTAATAATTTCCCAGGTGATGCTGATGCTGCTGCTTCTAGTTGGTCTACCGACTGCACATTTAGTAGCAAGGCCTGAGAAGATCTCCAGTGACAGAAACCGTTAAATCCTTGAAGTACACTAACTGACTTACTTCAAGAAAGAGACAGAATAAAGGGGACTCTGGAGCATTCCATAAGTTCAGTGATGTATCAGTAACTTCAGAGAACAGATTTAACACTGCCGTGGGGCATCACATCAGGGAGACAGCAAGAAAGCCAGACTGTCAGAAGCACACAGAGTTAGAGAGGAGGAGTACTGCATAACAGGGAACCTAACTGCTACTTTAACGTTTCACAGCAAAGATATTTCAAACAATCATGGCCAACAGAAGTAAGAAAATGGTATTGCTTTACTTCCCTCAGTTCCCTGGTTCTATGCAAGAATTCCAGGCCTTTCGGCACTCATGAAGTTTTATCTCCAACCCGACATTTAAAGCACTCTGCTAATGTGAATCTTCAAGCCTCAAGAACTCCATCTGGGCTCCCTAGAAGAACCAGGCCAAGGGGAGAGCTCTGCCCAAACAAGTTTGATTGTAACAAGTCCCACCTCCCTTCTCCCCTGATTTGCAGGAAATGGGGCTAAAGACAGAAATCTTATTGCCATCAGCATGAATTTTAAGTCATACACATGTAGATTAATCCTGCCTCTGCCCTTTACCAGCTATGTGGCCTTTGCCAAGCAACTTCTCCCCTCTGAGTCTTAGATTCCTCCTCTATAACGTAAGAAAACAATGGCAATGACTACCTCTCTCCATAATGCTACTGACACCGTCAGCATTTGTAGGGGAATTGGTTGATGCTGTTGTAGTTAAAATAACAGTTTACTTTATATACTTTATACATACTTTGTATTGTGCGGAATTTTTTATGAAAGATAAAACTATGAAGATATTTATAGAGACTCCTAAAAAGAAACAGGAAGTCACTTTAAAACAAATTCTTCCATGTCATGTATGGTTATAAGGTAAAGAGAACATTTCTTAGAACAAATACTCCTGCATATTAAATGAGTGGTCATCTTCCAGGACATCCCTTTGACAGTTTAGACCAGTGATTCACAGCTGGATTTGGGGGAGAGGGGATGGTCAGAGCCTTCTCAATTTAAACATACCCCTCCCTCCACAAAATTCTGATTCCTTTTCTGCCCCATACTAATCTTTGTATCTATTGATGCAACCATTATGCCAAGCATTTGGGGGCTTCCTTTCTTGGTAACCTCTGGCTCCTGCTGGCCACGCAACAAAAACAGTCACATTATTTTGTCTTTAACCAAATATGCTCTTCTCCAGCTGGATCACTCATCTTATTCACCAGATTTGGCTCCACATAGGTTTTGACTGTTTCCAACTAAGTTCTTCCACTTTGAGGATATACAAGTGAATATCCTAATAGCCCTGAATACACTTGCCAAGAAAAACAGACAGTTCACTCTAAAGTAGAATTCGTGTGTGATATCCTCTTCAACTTGATAACAGCCATAGAGAGCTACGGACTGAACTGTGTCCCTCCTCCATCCCTGCAAATTCATCTGTTGAAGTCTTAACCCCCAATTGTGATGGTATTTAGAGGTGGGGTCTTTGGAAGGTTATTAGGATTAGATGAGGGTGGGGCCCTCATGATGGGCTTAATACCTCATACAAAGAGGAAGGGACACAAGATCTCTCTCTCTCTCCCCACCACTCCCTAATGTGCACTCACCAAGGAAAGGCCATGAGAGGACACAACGAAAAGATGGTAGTCTGCAAACCAGGAAAGGGTCCTCACTGACACAGAATCTGTCACCACCTTGATCTTGGACCTCGCAGCCCCCAGAACCACGTGAAATAAATGTTTGTTGTTTAAGTCACTGAATCTATGGTATTTTGTTATAGTAGCCTGAACTAAGACATAGAGTTTTCAATTACTAAATCTGTCAATGAATAAAAAGTAACTCTGACCTGAAAGGAATGCTGGGTATGGTTCTTATGTTCTCTGGGTCACAGCTGTGGGCTCCTGTGAAGATATTTAAGTTTATTTATTAACAGCCGTCCTCTTTTTCCCTCCTACATACAGGGTGGTGGGTTTCTAAGAGCTTTGGAGAGGTTTATTTTTGTCTATTGAGTGGATAAAAGACATTAATGAAACCATTTGGGACTTCAGGGACTGGCCTTCACCCACAGAAGTCAAGGGGAGGCAAGCGTGAGTGACCATTGATTATTAAATGTCCTCTAAGCAAAGGAGCATCACCGGACTGGACTGATGGGCATTTAAGTGTGTGGAAAGTAGGGACAGTGCCATATATGCATTATGTATAAAGAAGCACCCCAGCTTTCTTACACAAAACAATTAATGAAATCACTTTGTGAAAATGTAGACCTCCCCCTCCCCCACTTGACTACCAGCTGGTCCAGCCTTTGAACCTATAGCACCACGTTATGATGGCTCCAAAAATTTGGGTCAGCACAATGTTTAAACTCTTAAGTGGAACCACTAATCTCCATTAATCTGACTGTAAAGATGAGAAATAATGCTTAATACAAAAGCATAAGAGTTGGTAATGCATGTTCCTCTGACAGGCTGCCTTAATACACACCAACTCCCGCCCAAAGAGCAGAGTCTTCAGAATTGCATCTGACCATTCAAAATCTATTCCTGAACCTTCCTGGAATTCTCTCCATACAAGACAACGGGACCCTAGGGAGCATCCACCATGATGTCCACAACGACATTCATTCCATGGGACTTCTAGCACTCCATGCCCCCACCCACTACCATCCTCTCTTTCAAATGGGCAGCACAACAGTGAATAAGTGCTGCGTTTATGGCTTGACAGAGCTGTGACCCTGTCACTGGCCCAGATGGCCATAAGCTGAGTGGACCAGTAGGTTCAGTAGATGCTTCACACCCATGTGACACTCATTCTGGCTGGAACATAAGGGAAACATGGAGTTCTTTTCCTGGTGGGGACACTTTGGGACTTTGGGAAGTCCCAACTACCGAATAAGTGCTTCTCATTTTCCTCATCCCTCCTCAGCCTTACTGCTCCTTCCTCTGGGTCATTTTCTCAAACCATAGTCCATGAAACCACCTACCGGAGAATCACAAAAGATGTGGTTAGAAATTGACATTCCTGGGCCCCTCCCCTAGAACTACTGAATCAGGATCTCTCAGGTGGGACTCAGCAAAACCACATTTTAAACAAGATGTACCAGTGAGACTTAAGCACAAAATGTTAGAAACACTATCTAAATTTTGTAAAGTTCTTACAAGAGCCCAGCCAAAAAATGGCCATGCATGAGATAATCCAGCCCCAGCATAGTGATTTTGGACTGGAAATTCCCATAGTGTGGTTCCCAGGCAAGCTCTTAAAGCAAAAGTTAACATGTATCAAGTGGAAAAACATGTACAGACCCAGGACATAGAAAGGCTGTGACATCTGTTTTTAGTAGCCACTGTTACTATAGTCTTCCTTTTGTCCTATCAGAGTAACAATTATTGAGTGCTCACAATGTGCCCAGTGCCATTCTAAGTGCTTCATATGTATTAACTCACTAAAATCTCATAACATTCTATGGATAGAACTTTAACTATTAGCCCTCATGAGGGGACAGTGAAAAGCTTCAGAGAGGAGGTGACATTTAATTGGACTCTGAAGGATTGGTGGAAAGATATCATCTTTCACACCTCACTTATTAATTCAACTGCCACCAGGCAGGATCCTCACTGCCATTTTATGCCTCCATAAAAAGACTTTTTAAGTCTCCACCACTAACTCCCTAGAAATAAGGGATAACAATGTTTGGGTTGGCTATTGACACCATGAATTACAAGGCTGACTTCTTATATGGGTTCCTGAACTGTAATTAACCATTTGGACTCTTGTCCTAACCCAAAGAATGACTCCTTTTGTGGAAGTCATTCCACAGAGAGGCTGGCTGCCCACTCTATGCACAGGTAAAGCCATCTCTGTCTGCGTTTTCTGATGAAACTGAGCTGTGGCAGGAGCCAGAAAAAACGAGGCTCAATTCGTGAACGTTAGAACCCAGATCAATGGTCTCCTTTCCAACAGAATTCACATGTATGGTAGCCATTGTCTTTAACTGTCAGGCCCAGACCTCTCCCCACCCTTCTGGTAACAGATCCTAAGCCCAGAAGTTCTACAGTAGACTAGTGATGGCTCCATCCTCTTGACTGGAGTGGGGACAGCAGCCACAGAGACCAAGGATGGGCTTGTGACCCAAGGAAAGATCAATCAGAATCCTTCCCTGGGGTCTCCTGGCAGAAAGCACTAAAAAATTGTGAATCTAGGGGTCCCCACAGCAGCATTCTCTATCCCATGGAGAAATCTGTCTGCATTAAAGAGTGTAGTCAAACAAGAATGAGAGAGACAAGGACTTCCCTAGTGGTCCAGTGGGTAAGACTCTGCACTCCCAATGCAGGGGGCCCAGGTTCAATCCCTGGTCAGGGAGTTAGATCCCCCATGCATACCACAATTAAGAGTTTGCATGCCGCAAGTAAGACCCGGCTCAGCCTAAATAAATTAATTCAACAAATAAATATTTATTTTAAAAAAAGAAAAGAATGAGAGAGACAGAGGGAAAAAAGATAGAGAAACAATTGACTACCATCTTTTGAGTACCTCAGGCCAACTCCAGTCTTACCCTTTGTATAGTTAGGTTACTGGGATGAATAAACTTTGCCTTTAGATTTAAATTAGTTCAAGATGAGTCTCTATTAACTTACCAACAAAAAATTTCTTACTCACGGAAACATCTCATCTTGCCACTCAATCTTGTGTCCCACAGACACAAGGATGAAAATAACTTGAATTTGTATTGATGCTTGGTGTTCAAGGCACTCATCCTGTTATCTTTCTGTATCTACCATGTCATGTACACTCTGTCAAGGTACTGGGGGCACAGAAGTGAACAAAGTGGTGCTCTTGGAGCTTAAAGCCCAAGTAATCACACAAATAAATGTTTATATTGCAATTTTTTTTTTTTTTGGCCACACCACACGACTTGTGGAATCCAAGTTCCCTGACCAGGGACAAAACCTGGGCCCCCAGCAGTGGAAGCACAAAGTAATAACCACTGGACTGCCAGAGAATTCCCTACAATTTTTTTAAATGCTACAGAAGATAATGATAATAAGAATCAATCCTACTGGGGAATGAGAGTGGGAGCAGGGAGTCTCCTCTCCAAGAGTGGCTTTTGATATTTACACTGAAATCTCAAAGACAGTGGGAGCCATCCAGGCAAAGATGGGGTTATGAGCTTCCCCAAGAGAGAGCTGTACTGTGAAGGCTCTGGGTCTACAGAGAAGCACATAAGAAGCAGAAGAGAGCAGTGTGTTTGGAGTGGAAAGAGATCAAAATGAGACTGAGGGGCAGGTAGGAGTAAGACTGTCATGGCCTGTCAGGCCATGTTAATGGTCTTGAGCAGCCAGTGGAAGGTTATAAGTAGGAGAGTGATGCGCGTGGGTTTACACTGTAAGAGGATGACTCTGGCTTCTGTGTGAGGTCCAAAGTGGAGGAGGCAATACTAGGTGTAGCAGGAGAGTAAGGAGGTGACTGCAGTCAGACACCCAGGCAGGAGATGATAACGGCTTGGACTAGGCTGGTCAGTGGATTGAATAGATCTGAGACTCACTTAAAAGGCAGAATGGAATGTGTTATTGATTAGCTACAATGCAGGGAGAGGATGACTCCAGTTTCTGGTATGAGCACTTGAGTAGTTTGTGATGCCACTGATTGATTTGGGAATGTCAGAGAAGAAATAGGTTTTGGGGGGAGATTTTAAGTTCAGTATGGGAAATTTTCTTTTTTAGATGCCTGTGAGACATCAAATGGAAACAGCAAGTAGGTAATGTATGCATTACTTCACTTAAAACAACAGATTGATATGACAGGTTTTACTGCACCCATTTTACAGGTAAGGAAAGTGAGGTTTGCCTAATATATAAAATAATTTAGGGAAACCACTGGTAGTAGGACTAAAACTTCCTACATCCTAGTCCGAGTGTCTTCAGTGAACCATGCTGAATCCTACTACACTTGGCTGATTAAACAAACAAATCAAAAATAATATAGAATAAGGCATAATGTCAATCCAAAGTTGTGTGCTGTGAAATCAATGTTGTGCTGTCCAGTATTTGGTGTCAGTTTGATAATGTAACAAAACATGTGGAATCTGCCCTTGTACTTCATAGAGTTGACAATCAGACTTGAATTGAGAAAACAGTGCCCAACCCCACTGGGGTTTAAACCTTCATCTGTGCTTTGCATTTGTACCAAACATTGCAATCATTATTGGTAAAAATTGTCAGAATACATTCATTCTAATTACGAAAAGGAAACTATTTCTCAAAATGGTTGCTTTACCAACAGCACCTACCAGCTATATATCCAGATGAAAGAGACAAGTGGAGTTTTGTTTTTTTAAAAAAACAATAGATTGGCTCTTATGGAAGTCATTAATGCAAACTGTTTAGCAAGAGAGACGGATTTTTCATTCCTAGTTGGCATTCCATAAAAAAAAAATGCTGCACTGAGTCTCTAAACAAATCTATGATTAAGGATCATTATCCATAGGGCCTGTAGAATGTTCCCTGGTCCACCGACTAGAAAGAAAGGATGTATTTGGCTCTAAGTGGAATCTCAGATTGGCTGCGCAGAGGCAAGCCAGTCTGGGCTGGACCCAGATGTAGTGGGAGCCACCTTAGATTCTTGAGCAGGGGTAATGAAAGCAATATTTGCAAGAAGTTCAGCCTGGTACTTTGATCAGTCTTATGACACGGACCTAGGGTTAAATTGCTAACTAGAGGAAGTGTATCCTGAGAGTGGAGACACTTGTTATCCATCTTCATGACAACCTTCCCCACCTCAGCCCCTAAATTGGTAGCATGTGCACAAGAAGGGCTTGGTAGGTATATGCGGAATGTGGGCAGCAAGGGCTGGGGACCGGGAAGAGTTTTATGAAAGACACTGATTTCCTTGTCCTTTTCTACCATTATAAAGCACAGTGGGGGGGGGGGGCGCTTCCCTGGTGGCGCAGTGGTTGAGAGTCCGCCTGCTGATGCAGGGGACACGGGTTTGTGCCCCGGTCCGGGAAGATCCCACGTGCCACAGAGCGGCTGGGCCCATGAGCCATGGCCGCTGAGCCTGCGCATCTGGAGCCTGTGCTCCACAATGGGAGAGGCTACAAGAGTGAGAGGCGTGCATACCGCAAAAAAAAAAAAAAAAAAAGCAGAGTGAGGTTTTTTCTAGCTTGTAAAAACTGATTTTTATGGATTTCTGACTTTATGCCTTGGTTTCATTTCTAAATGGAACTTGTCAGCCAAAAAACCCAACTGGCAATTATAGGGAGGAAACAGTTTTGAATTTCTGAGTTGGTCTGAGATAATGAGGCTGGGATTTCCTACTACAAAGAAACTGTGGAATATTTTCTGGAACTTTCCATGTTTATACTGGTTTGGATTCCAGTAGCACAGATCTTGCTATCCGATCTGGCATACTTGAAATTGCAGTACTTCTGAAGCAACTGGGTGTCTGTTCCTTCTGGCTTTCTCTGGAGAAGTCACATCATGCTGATGTGAGGGGCCACTAGGAGTCAGGTCCCTGGGGTCCAGTGCCCTCTGTCACTACCTCAGTATGTGTCCTTGAACAAGTTGTTTCACCTCTCTGTGCCTCAGTGTCTTTTTCTAGCGGGAGCAAGGGTGGGCCCAGACAGTCTCCAAGGTCCATTCCAGAAGTGCAGACCATTTACTAGTTAAAAAGCACTCCTCCCATACATTTTCAGTAGGGGCTTTACATCAAATGTCACAGAGAAAAGTAAGAGAATGATGATGTTCCAGGAACTAAAATGCACACATAGAAAGGTAGGCTGGGTGGGGGCCAGCTTGCAGGAGCCCCTCAGCCACAGTGGACCATCTATGTCCACATTTAACTCCAATCTGAAAGCAAGTGAGCTCAGGTATTGAAGAGGCAGCTGTTAATGACCCTCCAGGGAGCTCCCATCATGAGGGCCCGGGCACTTACCTCACGGCCCTGCCAAGGTTGAGTTAAGAATTCTCTAGGTAGGGAATTCTTTGGAGATTCTCTGCTTAAGTTTTTGGAATATTTCCCTTGAGGAAACCATTCCCTGGGAGACGGACAGTCAGATTGGATAGGTGGGGAGGTATCCAGTTAACTATTTCTGAAGGGAAAAAATATGTCTTGTCTGTGACACCCCTCCAGCCTCCATCTCCCCCTAAATCTCACTCCCATACTCACATGGACACTCCCCTCCCAAAAAAGGAGTCCCCAAAGGAGAGAGGCTCCGTTTGTTTAAAAAAAAAGTCCTGTTCTCTTGGCCATTAATCATGCCTGTAAGAGCGTTTATTAATGCCCTGTCAATTGTTCAGAGTGAAGGCAGCCTGTCAGCTGTCCTCCCTCCCTGTTAGCTGTGTGCAAACACTGGTGATTAAGCGCCAGATTTAACATCCTCATGAATATTTAAGAGGCTGTTTTTGAAAGTTTCCTGTCCTTTTACACTAATAGCCCCATTAAAACCTGTTTACAAGCCAGTCAGGAGAGTAACTGCATGCACTTAAAACATGAGAGCGCTCCCCCAAGAGGGGCACATGACCACGTGAAGATCGATAGGCAGCTTAAAGTAAGACTGTCTGCCCGCCCCCAGTGGAGCCCAGCCCCATGAGAGCCACGTAAAAGAGCTGGAAAGGACCCAACTTGTTAATTAGACCAGTGAGGAGGGGCGTGCGGGAGCAAGCCCTGGTTACTGGGCTCCCCGCTGCCCTATGTGGGGTGACCCCAGTTCCAGAGACTTCAAAAAAGTTGCCTGACTGATGTCAAGGGCAACCAGTCCCAGGCCAGCCCAGGAAAGGAAATTTGTCTCTGGGCCTGCTCACCTGCTGGCTCTTGCCCTCCATGCACCACCCCAAGCACTGGGCTCTGCTTCTGTCCCAGGCTCATCAAATGAATCTTATCCAAGGAGCTAATAAGGGCTTAAGGAAAGGAAGTATAATGAGAGGGGGGCCCTTGAAGATTCCCAAAAGCTTTAAGGGTCCAAAGGGAAGCGAGGCAAATTCGTAAGGGGGTATTGGGAATGGGCGAGATGTCTCTTTTCTGCTTAGAAGAGCTGGTTTGCCATCAGCACCTGAGGCTGCCTTTCCTGCAGTTAGGAAAGAACACAGAAATGGGGAAAACCACTTGCTCCTTGAAAGTAGGAAGACAATTACCTAGTGTTGTTATAGACAAAGGAATGGACAGACCAGTGGAACAAGGGCAGGGGGTTCTGCTGAAAGGCAGTGCAGTCCACTTCCTCCCCAGCCCCAAGAATGGGCAGATGTGCAGAGGTACTGCCCTCACTCCAGGAGGGGGAACTCTCAAACACTAAATCTGCTTCCCCATCCATCACCTGGTCTGTGCTGAAAGAGTCCAAGAATCCCTTTTAGAGTAAGGAGATGTGTCCCGAACTTTACCAACTGAATTCTTACTGTTCAATACAAAGTTCACCATTTGGAACACTTCATGTTCCTGCAGCATTGTGGGGTTCCTCAAAACGCAGGCCAGGACTTCTTTTTATCTGACATATTGCCTGGCCCAGAGATGACTTTTGCGTTTTTCTATGTAATACATGCATGGCGATACAGTACATTCTGATTTATAATAAGAATGTAATTGTAGCAACACTCACTGATCTGGAGCATAGTAATCTAGGGATGCCTCCTCTCCAAAGATTCTATGAGAACCAAAAGTGAAGCCAAAAGCCTTCTGAGCAGGCAAAAAAACATTTGCAATATCCATGCACTAACATTTTAAGCATTTTACTCATCAGACCCATATTCCAGCGGGTTAACAACATTTTTAACATGATTCCAATAGGTTTGGCTCCCTGTATCTCTAGTCAATTACAAAGAGCAGAGGAGAAGCTAGAGACAGACACACTGACAGTAGGAAGAAGTCATAGCTCTGGACAGTGAGTGAGAATAAAATTTTCAAAACTCTAGAAAGTGAGTCAAGAGCCCCAACCACACAGCAGCCTGGGGTCATTCATTCCAGGGGCAAATATCTTTCCACATCTCTACCTGCCCCTGCTGCCAATAAAAAAGGCAATAAGCTCTAATGCCTCATGAGTAATGAAATAGAAAAGGGTGAGACACAATTCTTTGAAAAGTCTATCTGTAAGAGTTAAAGCTTTTGTAGTTTGGGAGCTTAGAGCTAAGCCTTCAGCTATCCAGAAAATGTATCTCCAGAATAACTCATTTATCCTCTTTTTTTCTTTCACTATATTCACATTTCATGTTTCCCCCAAAGTGTTCAAAAGAATCCAGACAAATTTATAGACCAGGAGAACAGGTTGCCACACCGAGAAGCAGGTTTCATTACTTTCCAGGCAATGGTGTCCTGGAGCTAGGTCACCCTGGCTCAGGAGAACTGAGTGTTAAATGCTCAGGAATTTTATGGGCTAGCATTAAACACAGACATTATTAGACATTAAATTATATAAACTTACACGCAAATAACATACTAAAGACAGGTAATAAAGAGTCAAAGCTCATCACTTCTTAATCATCTTACTGGATTTTACTCTTATGGAATCTGTGGTGAAAATGCCTCCTAATGGTGGCTGTGGCCCATCACTCCCGAGACCACATTCAGTGACATCCCTTCGGCAGCTTGAAATGGCCATAGTAGGAGAAATTGGCAAATGCCACACTTGGGGTTTGTTCGGGGTTTTTTTCCTCCCAGAAAGGTGGTTGTTAAACAAGTACCAGCACAACACTGTTTGGGACACACACACCTCCGGCTGTTAAGGTTACACTGTGGATTCCTGAGTGAGCAGGGGAAAGTCTCTGTGTCTGGGGAAGTGGAAAGGCAGATGGGCTGGTTTTCAGGTGACCTCTGGCTATGTGACCTCAGGCAAGTGGCTTCCTCTCTCGGGGCCTCCCTTTCCCCAGCTGTAAAATGGGAGTATTGAACTTGACAGTCTCTAAGGCCCCTTCTGGTTGTAACACTGTCTGACTCTAGGACTCCTCATTGACTCTCAAGTCAAACAGACATAAACATATGACAGTCTGGCCCTTGGCAGGTGGGAAGGCTAGAATTTAGCTATAGAGCACTTCCTCTTTCTCAAATACTGCCTGAAAGAATGGAATAACATGTGTAAAGCAATCAAAAGGACGCAGACCAAGTTGAACAGGATCACAGAACATGAAGTTCCCATTTACTTTCATTCGTTCTTCAGCCCCCAACTTGCCATTAACACCAGCGAAGCTGTTTCTGAAATTCAAGGTATTCGCTGAATAATAAAAGCCCCAAGAAATCTTGTAAGTGTTCAGTATTATGATCCAGAGACTTACAGAGCGATGCCCTGGAAAATGAAAAGGCTTTGGAGTCAGAAGACCTGGATTTGGGTTCTCGACAACCCAATTCACTTTTTCTGCTTGTATAAGCTTGGTCAACTGAAATATCCTCCAGACCCAGCTTCCAGTAAAATGCAAACAATTTCTGGTAGTATAGACTGTGCAGCCTTTCTAGAGAGACTTTTTGGTGGTACTTATTCAATTTAACTGTCTGTCTTATGACTCAGCAACCGTTCTCTTGAGTTTGCTTCCCACAGAAATTCCCATCCAGGCTCATCAGCAGTGCAGAAGATGTTCGTGTGCCAGAGTTGGAGGCTACCAAGGTTTCCACTAGGGGGCATAGACGAGTAAACCATGATGGACTCAACACTGTGGAATATTATGCAACATTTAGAGGCAAGGGAGTAGATACACACAGCAACACGGATCACTCTTGTAAACACAGTGTTGAGTAAAAACAATGCAAACAACAGTGAGAGCTAAAGAAAATGGACGCTTATGTAAACAAAAATTGCACACATGCTAAACAAAATATACTTTTAGATGTGCACATATAAATAACAAGATAAACATCGGACACATTTAGAATGATTGTCTGTGTGGAGGCAGAGAAGTGGGAGTGGGAGAAAGAGAGAGATAAAAGATAGTGTATTGATTAATTAATTACGAAAACAACAGAGGGGCAGCAGACAAACTAGATACTTAATGTGCCATGTAATAAGTATGATGAACTCAGTCCTCTAAACCTTAGCCCAATTAAAAAATAATGAAAATGATAATAATACTTTACCTACCCCCACACAGTTTTGGTGAGGGTCAAATGAATAATGTATGTGAAAATAATTTGTGAACCATGAAATATTACTCAGGTATATTATTATAATCATCATTTCTGCAGTATATCTGAGAAACAGTGAATGAGGGCTGAAAGAAATATTTAAGGAATATAGCAAGGTATCTCATCTTTCTGTCTTGATAAGTTTAGCTGATAAGGTTAGAAATCCCTTAATTAAACATGACTCTGTAAATCACAAGTTTGTAAATAAAACTGTGGTCACTCTCGATTCTTCTGAGTAACTTATTTGTGGTCAACACTGCCAATCGCCAGCCCGTTGGCATTCTCCCTGCTTCCTTAGGGATCCAGTTGTTCACACAGCAGGGTCTTTATTTCCAAAGGATCAGCTGTGATTTGTCCAAGACGAGCACAGTAACCCCATTTCTTGGAATGGAGTGAGTAATTGCTGTAGGGACTCAGATCTGGGAAAAGATATATCAGGGGAAGTTTGTTTGGAGGAGGCTTGTTGAAGGAAAAATTTCCCTGTTTAAAAAAAGAGAAAGAGAAAGAGATAAGGTCGAAGGCTTTCATCTCCTCTTACCTTAAACACGAAGATGTGCTGTTTGCAGCTGAAGCAGCCACTGTGACCATCAGACAGGAAGCCTAAGAACAAGCAGACAAGATGGGGTTAATTGAGCAATATGGAGAAAGAACCACCACACCAAATCCAAAACCGCCTAGACCTCTGGCTATTTGAGTTCATTAAACGTCTTTATTACTTTAGACACGGTGAGTCAGATGTTACTTTCAGTCAAACACTTCCCTGCTGATACAATTTTTAACCTGGCCGGCCTTGAAAGGAGATGTCCATTTCCTATGCATATTCTGAGGGAAACATCATCATCTTCCCACCTTCCCAACATTTTCCCAAATGTTATATTTGGCAGACTTTACAGGAGCAGAGAGCTGTGGTTTAAAGCAGGTGGGGCCTGACTGTGTTTTGTGTCAACCAGAAGAGCCAGCATAGGTGAAGTAACCCAGGCCTCTGTTTGACACGTCAGGAGTTCTGAAAAGGTGCCACATACCTAATTTTACCTCTGAAGCCAAAGATGATGAGAAGTGCCTCATAAGGAAAGGTCAAGGACAAATGTGTGGGCTGAAGATGAGACGACTTATGGCCTTAAAATGCCATTGGGGGGCTTCCCTGGTGGCGCAGTGGTTGAGAGTCCGCCTGCCGGTGCAGGGGACGCGGGTTCGTGCCCCGGTCCGGAAGGATCCCACATGCCGCGAAGCGGCTGGGCCCGTGAGCCATGGCCGCTGAGCCTGAGCGTCCGGAGCCTGCGCTCCGCAACGGGAGAGGCCACAACGGTGAGAGGCCCGCGTACCGCAAAAAAAAAAAAAAACCACACACACAAAAAAAATGCCATTGGGTCTGGGTGTGGAAGAGGACTTTGACTTGTTCTGTGTGGTCCCACTGGACCAATGGAGGGAAGTTTTAACTTGGGATATCCAATTAGAGTTGCCCAACTCCAGGAGAGCTTATGCTATAAGACTATGAGCTCCTGGGCCCTGAATGTGTCCGAAATAAAGCATTCTTCACTGAATAGCAAGTCTTTAGGGTTCCATTCAAGCCCAAGATTCTAAGATTATGTTATCCTCTTGAAAAACATGCAAATTATCTTCAGGACCATAATTCAGTCAATACAGGTGATAGCAGGCCCTTGATGAAGATAACAATGCAGAGTGGAGAGTCTGAGGTCATCAAAAATTCTTTTCCAACTCTACATTTTAGAGAACAAAAAAATATGGTCATTTCCTAAAGAGCTGAAAATAGAATTACCCTATGATCCAGGAACTCCACTCAAAAGAACTGAAAGCAGGGTATCAAAGAGATATTTGTACACCCATGTTCATAACAGCCTTACTCACAATAGCCAAAAGGAGGAAGCAACCCAAGTGTCATTGATAGATGAATTTAAAAATGTGGTTAAAAAAAAATGTGGTATATGCATATGAATAATGGAATATTATTCAGCCTTAAAAAGGAAGGAAATTCTGACTCATGCTGCAGCATGGGTGAACCTGGAGGATGTTATGCGAAGTGAAATAAGCCAGGCATAAAAAGACAAATACTGTGGGATTCCACTTGTGTGAGGTACCAAGAATAATCAAATCCACAGAGACAGAAAGAAAAATGGTGGTTGCCACAGTTGTTTCATGGGTACGGATTTCCAGTTTTACAAGATGAGAAGAGTTCTTGAGATTGGTTACACCACAATGTGAATGTACTTAATCCTATTGAATGATATACTTAAAAGGGTTTAGATGGTAAATTTCATGTTATGTGCTTTTACCACAATTTTTAAGGGATAGGGTTGTTAGGTATTTTTATAGGACCCAGATCCAGGAGATCTTTTCTCCACAGTCCTGGATGCAAGGACCCCCATCCCCTCCACAGGCAGAGGAAAAGCAAACCCATTCTCAGTGGCACCGAGGGGGAGGAAAGAGCAGGCGCAGCCACTGCTCAGAATCTCTACCCAACAGCTGGCCCTGTTTTGGAGAAGTTATCATCCCCCTCCTACAAATGGCATTGCCCTGACTCCTGCTGTAACCTTTTCTCCACCTAAAGAAAGAACCCTAAAAGGAATCACTGAATTAAATAAGAGTTACCTTCAACCTCAGCCATTCTGACCCCTCTGTTCTTGAGACCCAGAGGGGGAAAATGATTTTGCCTACCACCATGCCTCAAATTAGTGACAACCAAGACTAGAACCATCAGAGTTCCAAAAACCAGCCCCTCCACTCACAGGTAGGTTGGTGCAAGTATTATTTAGCATTGCTAAAGAACTTCAGATTTGCAAAGTGCTTTATGCTCATCTATTATTCATGCACTAATGAGAATACTTAGATTGTGCCTTTTCTCCAAGGAACTCAAAGCACTTTGTAAATGTTAACTCATTCACCCTCTATGTCCCAATGGGACAGACAGAAATCCTCACCCCTTGGCTTTGCACTTGGTAAAGAGTAAGCCCGGCAGAGGCAGCAAGCACGATGGAAGGCAGGCTCAGAATCAGGGGCTTCCAATTTCCTGTGCCCTTACTGTCTTCTATCCGTCTAAATAGTGCTCCTGGTACTGAAATTAAAGCCCTAGAGTCCAATGAGATATTTCTCTGAGACTGAACGGCATGCATGATAGCAGAGAAAGGGGGCTTAAGTTGTAGGGAGAGGGAGAAAAAAGGGAGTAAAGATAAAAGGAACATTTTCTAGCCATATTATAACAGCTAACATTTACTGAGCATTCAGACTTGCAACTCCTGAATCATCTTACTGAATCCTCATCTTACTTGTATGATTAGATAATGATTATCCTTTTTCAAATAAGGAAACTTGGGGACTGGAGACGTTAAGAAGCTTTCTCAAGGCCACCCATAGACTGTGGCAGCATTGTGACTAGAACCCAGATCTCGCTCCAGGGCTTGTGCTCTAAAGCTACATGTGAAACTGCTTCTTCCCAACGTTAAGGGATAATCATGCCAGAAACCATTATTCAGTAATGTCACAAAATCCCATTCTTAGGAAAAGTTACCAACCAAGGTCAATAAGGAGGCAGAGGGATGAAGGAAAACCCCCAAGAGGATTTTCTTACCCTTCCCTCTGGTATCCCATCACCTGTGACTTACGTACAGCACGGTACCAGCCATTCATAGTACAGCTACACACTTTCAAGACTGCCTCTCTTCCACCAGACTATGAGCTCTATGCCTTTGCCTTCTTTGCATCCCTAGTGCCAACATATCACCTGATTCCCAGGAGGTGCCCAATATGTATTTTTGGGAAAGGAGAGAATACAAGAGTTTAAGATAGCCCTTAATGCATGTCTGAACCAATTGTCAATGATCCTATGATTCTATATTTATAGCTATTGACATAGGTCACAAGTTTCATTTTGAAATTTCTCTCTATACCCGTCATCTTCCACAAATAGGTAACAATCCATCAACAGATTATTAAACATCTGCACCTTTACAGGGCTGTGGGTGTTCTGACGACATCCATGAGGTAACCTTTACCCTCCCAGAGTTTACATTCCAGTTAGAGACATGATAATGACACACAAGAGGCAACTGATGAATGACACGAGATAAATTCACATGCTAAACTAAAGTTAAAACTAGAGAGTTTGGGGGAGTTGGGACTGGGGAAGGCTTAATGAAGAGAGTGATATCTAACAAGACCTTAAAAGAAGGTTAAGTGCGGCTAGGAAACAAAGAGAATGGTCCCACTGAGAGAACACGTGGTGCCAAGACAGGGCAGTGAGTGTGGGCTATGGACAGGTCAGGAGGAGAACCAGCCTGCCAGGAGCAGGTGGGGTGTATTACACAGGCATTTCTTTGCCAGGAACAGAAGCTCACTCAACTCCTTGAAAACCAGCCACTGGCATGGGATATGCAAGAAGCTATTCAACATTAACCTCAGTGCCAAAAAATCATTTCTCTACCCCTTTGTTCACTAATGAAGGAGAAGGGCTTTAAACTGGGGTGTCCTCTTTTCATGAATACTAACTCATTGAGATTCATAACTTGAGTTGAAAAACCAAGAAATCAATAAAGAAGCAATGCATTCTACATGATATTAAAGTTTTCTAGTGCTGCAGTAATTAGAACTTCAAACACTAAGACTGTACAGTTAATTAGCAATAGTCATAAAAGTCTAAGAACAAATATCCTATGTATTAAATACAACAACTAATGTAATTGCACGTACAGAAGGAAAAACTAAAGGGAGAGATGGTTACAATTTTGCCCAATAATGCCAGCTCAGAAACTGAAACACTGTTTTCCTTGGTGTTTGTGGCTACAATTCCTTATTGTGTAATATTATTATTACACAATTCCTTACTATAGTAATATTATTTTCATATAATCTTCACTATTGATATCAGAATGTTTTATTTCTCATTAGTAGGTCCTATTTCCTTGGGAAGCCAGAAAATTTAGCACACCCTGATTAAGCCACCATCTAAATTCCACATTGTTTTCTCATCCTAGAGACCACACTTATACATAAAGACACATAGACACACACACACACACACACACACACACACACACACATCCAACTGGTGACTGGTTTTACACATAAATGAGGTCAATAGCCACCTCTCTAGCATAAGTTGAAGACCTAAGGAGCATCCCTCCCCAGATCAAAACTACCTCCCTCACTAGCCTTACAACATTCCATCTTCAGGACAGCTTGATGAAAGGCTCCTGGAGGAACACAACAACCCCCATGAAGTATTCCTACCAAAAAAATCAACTTTGAATCTGGTAACACCTCCAGATTTAATGACCAATTTATAGGAAATAAATGGGATAGAGGAACATATTAAACAACACCACTGGGATGCAGTTAGAAAAATCCAAAGTGTGAAAAATTCTATAAGACAAAAGCCCAGTTTCTTCAACAAATAAATTGCAAGGATAAAAAGAGATGGAAGGGAGGGGGATCAGCTCAGTGCTTTGTGACCACCTAGAGGGGTAGGATAGGGAGGGTGGGAGGGAGACAAAAGAGGGAGGGGATTTGGGGACATATGGATATGTATAGCAGATTCACTTTTTTATAAAGCAGAAACTAACACACCATTGTAAAGCAATTATACTCCAATAAAGATGTGAAAAATAAAAAAGAGATGGGAGGGGAATCTATAGATTAAATATTCAAAGATACCCAGCAATCATGCTCTTTGGAATTTACCGAAAGGAGTTGAAAATTTATGTCCACACAAACATGCACATGGGGTTTAAGCTCTATTTATAATTTCCAAAACTTGGAAGAAACCAAGATGTGCTTCACTAGGTGAATGGATAAATAAAGTATGGTACATCCAGAGAATAGAATATTATTCTTCACTAAAAAGAAATGAGCTACTGGGACTTCCCTGGTGGCACAGTGGTTAAGAATCCTCCTGCCAATGCAGGGGACACGGGTTCAAGCCCTGGTCCGGGAAGATCCCTCATGCCATAGAGCAACTAAGCCCGTGTGCCACAAGTACTGAGCCTGTGCTCTACAGCCTGAAAGCCACAACTACTGAAGCCCGTGCACCTAGAGCCCGTGCTCCACAACAAGAGAAGCCACCGCAAGGAGAAGCACGTGCACTGCAACCAAGAGCAGCCCCCACTCACCACAACTAGAGAAAGCCCACACACAGCAACAAAGACCCTACACAGCCAAAAAATAAATAAATTTAATAAATAAATTTTTTTAAGAAAGAAATGAGCTACCAATCCATGAAAAGACATGGAGGAAGTTTAAATGCTTATTACTAAGTGAAAGAAGGCCATCTGAAAAGATTACATAATGTATGATTCCAATTATGATGTTCTGGAAAAGGCAAAACTTTGGAGACAGTAAAAAGGTTAGCGGTTGCTGTACACTCTGTGAGGGCAGGGACTGTCATACTCTGTGATACATCTTATACCCAACACAATGCCTGGGCCCAACTAGGTATTCAATAAATGTTTGTCTAAATTAATAAAATAAAAATGGAATCACATGATGATCTGCCAGTCTAAGAAAATGTGACTCACAAGAATTTGAAAAAAAAAAAGAGTTGTTGATATAAAGTCTGAGAGGGGAAAATCAGTGATTTCTCAAGCTGCAACACTGGGGTGAGGAATACTTCATTAAATATGGGAGTTAAAGGATGCCCAGGACAGCTAGCTGTGGGGAATGGGATAATGCCACCTTGGAGGTCAGGACCACTGGCTTCTTTTCTGGTCTCATTTCTGTAACCATTTGGCTGTGTGCCCTGAGCTTCTGTTTCCTCTTCCATGAGATACACCATTGGAGCAGGGATTTCTGCACTCTCAGCTTTAACACACATTGAATCTACAGCCAAATCAGTAGGACAAAGAATCGGATGTCACAAAAATGTTCAGTTAACAGAAAAATTTCCCCTGTGTCTTGGTTGGATTTCCCCAGAAATAGACTTTAAGACAAGGATTTGAGTGCAAATACTTTATTTGAGAGATGATCCCAGGAAGCAACAGAAGTGAAGTAGGAAAGAGAGACAAGGAAGAGAAGGAAAGCAACAATGGGTGAGCCATTCACCAACTGACCACCGTGGGCAAGCACAGTCATGCTGGCACACAGTGTAGAACATGCCACAGAGTTCTGCTACCTGAGGAGTAGGTAAGCAGTAGACTTATACACCTACTTCCATCAGTCACTGGCTGGGGGCTAGGCCCAAGGGCATGAAGCTTCCAACAGGTTCAGCCTGCAAGGAAGTCACAGATGCTCGAACTTGGAAGCTGTGGTAGAACAGTTAGTGCTAGAACAGTTAGTGCTAAATGGATATGGGCAGTGTTTTGACAGCATTAGTGACAACCTGGGGACTTAACTGGATACATTCCTACCTCTTGCTTTTTCTCCTACTACTTCCCAGAGAGTCAAGTGCAAGGAAAATCAAGTCTTGAGATTTGTCAATGGCTGGAATTATTCACTGTGATTTTTACTGCTGTACTTGTGTTCATTTGTGCATTTCTTCTTTCTATAAGACAAAAAATAGTGCTGATTCAACACTGCCTCAGTAGTGTGGGCTTGAAGGCTGCTACAGGAATCTCCTGTTAGTGCTCAGAGCAGCAGTTTCAAATCTTTGTTTCCTGAAGAACACTTCCTCATGTTTCTGGACCCTGCTTTTTTTTTTTTTTTTTTTTTTTACAGCTTCAGGAAAGGACTCAAATTCCATCAATTCCATCCAATTAGACGTGTACAACTTCAGCTGTTTTGAATCCACCTCCATGTGAATGAGACCCTATGGACCTGGTTCCTCAGGATGAAGAAAGGGGTTTGAATATTGCCTTGAAATTTTTTTAACCTATGCAGGCAGCCTTTTTACCAACAATGAATATGACTTACCCAGAAAGAATTCCTTTAAAAAATCGAAATAGGAATTACAATCCTGCAGGTTGTGTAACAAAAACCACATTCAAAGAAAGATAGACAAGATGAAAAGGCACTGGGCTATGTACCAGATGAAGGAACAAGATAAAACCCCAGAAAAACAACTAAATGAAGTGGAGATAGGCAAACTTCCAGAAAAAGAATGCAGAATAATGAGAGTGAAGATGATCCAAGACCTTGGAAAAAGAATGGAGGCAAATATCGAGAAGATGTAAGAAATGTTTAACAAAGACCTAGAAGAATTAAAGAACAAAAAAACAGAGATGAACAATACTGAATAACTGAAATGAAAAATACACTACAAGGAATCAATAACAGAATAACTGAGGCAGAAGAACGGATAAGTGACCTAGAAGACAGAATGGTGGAATTCACTGCTGAGGAACATAATAAAGAAAAAAGAATGAAAGAAATAAAGATAGCCTAAGAGACCTCTGGGACAACATTAAATGCAACAACATTTGCATTATAGGGGTCCCAGAAGGAGAAGAGAGAGAGAAAGTTCCCAAGGAAATATTTGAAGAGATTATAGTCAAAAACTCCCCTAACATGGGAAAGGAAATAGCCACCCAAGTCCAGGAAGTGCAGAGAGTCCCATACAGGATAAACCCAAGGAGAAACATGCCGAGACACATGGTAATCAAATTGGCAAAAAGTAAAGGCAAAGGAAAATTATTGAAAGCAGCAAGGGAAAAACAACAAATAACATACAAGAGAAATCCCATAAGGTTAACAGCTGATTTCTCAGCAGAAACTCTACAGCCAGAAGGGAGTGGCATGATATATTTAAAGTGATGAAAGGGACGAACCTACAACCAAGATTACTCTACCCGTCAAGGATCTCATTCAGATTCGATGGAGAAATCAAAAGCTTCACAGACAAGCAAAAGCTAAGAGAATTCAGCACCACCAAACCAGCTCTACAACAAATGCTAAAGGAACTTCTCTAACTGGAAAACACAAGAGAAGAAAAGGACCTACAAAGTCAAGCCCAAAACAGTTAAGAAAATGGCAATAGGAACATATGTATCGATAATTATCTTAAACGTGAATGGATTAAATGCTCCAACCAAAAGACACAGGGTCACTTATGTATTGAGGAGCACTTCAATACATAAGGCAATTGCTAACAGCTATAAAAGAAGAAATCAACAGTAACGCAATAATAGTGGGGCACTTTAACACCTCACTTACACCAATCGGCAGATCATCCAAACAGAAAATTAACAAGGAAACACAACATTTAAATGACACAATAGACCAGATAGGTTTAATTGATATTTACAGTACATTCCATTCAAAAACAGCAGATTACACTTTCTTCTCAAGTGCACATGGAACATTCTCCAGGATAGATCACATCTTGGGTCACAATTCAAGCCTCAGTAAATTTAAGAAAATTGAAATCATATCAAGCATCTTTTCTGACCACAGCACTATGAGATTAGAAATCAATTACAGGAAAGTTGAGCTAGGACTCAAACTGGAACAGTCAAGCAGACAGAAAGCCAGAGAAAAGGAGTCTAAGTCAAAACCAGGTAGTCAGAGATGAGATCAAGATCCAAAAACTTAAGGACAATATAGAAAATGAACTTAACACAACCCAGCAGAACCCTGCCAAACAATAGGCAAGGACCCCTAGTACCTTAATTTAAAATCTAAAAACTATTGTTACACAATGCAGCTTTTATTTGAACACTAGAAGTAGCCCTAAATTTTTTACAAGCATGGCTAATGGAAAAGAATTCTTCTTGTTGTTAAAAAAGCCAAAGTTAATGTAGTAGTGGTAGTTGAAAACAAAACCTTGAAGATGAATTTTTGTCATAGGATGAAGAATTACCCTCTGTTCTATGGTGTTCTACAAATCAATGGAGAAAAAAATATTGTTTAATATTAAATAACTCCGATGGCAATGAAAGAAAAAATCAGTTACAGGGAAAAAAATGTAAAAAGCACAAACACACGCAGGCTAAACAATACACTACTAAATAACCAAGAGATCACTGAAGAAATCAAAGAGGAAATCAACAAATACCGAGAGACAAATGACAATGAAAACAGGATGATCCAAAAACTATGGGATGCAGCAAAAGCAGTTCTAAGAGGGAAGTTTATAGCAATACAATCCTACCTCAAGAAACAACAAACATCTCAAATAAACAATCTAGCCATACACCTAAAGGAACTAGAGAAAGAAGAACAAACAAAACCCAAAGTTAGTAGAAGGAAAGAAATCATAAAGATCAGAGCAGAAATAAGTGAAATAGAAACAAAGAAAACAAGGCAAAGATCAATAAAACTAAAAGTTGGTGCTTTGGGAAGATAAACAACATTGATAAACCATTAGCCAGACTCATCAAGAAAAAGAAGGAGAGGACTCAAATCAATAAAATTAGAAATGAAAAAGGAGAAGTTACAACAGACACCGCAGAAATACAAAGCATCCTAAGAGATTACTACAAGCAACTCTATGCCAATAAAATGGACAACCTGGAAGAAATGGACAAATTTTTAGAAAGGTATAACCTTCCAAGACTGAACCAGGAAGAAATAGAAAATATGAACAAACTAATCACAAGTAAGGAAATGGAAACAGTGATTAAAAATCTTCCAACAGGGCTTCCCTGGTGGCGCAGTGGTTGAGAGTCTGCCTGCCGATGCAGGGGACACGGGTTCATGCCCCAGTCCGGGAAGATCCCACATGCCACGGAGCGGCTGGGCCCATCAGCCATGGCTACTGAGCCTGTGCGTCTGGAGCCTGTGCTCTGCAACGGGAGAGGCCACAACAGTGCGAGGCCTGCGTATGACAAAAAAAAATCTTCCAACAAACAAAAACCCAGGACCAGATGGTTTCACAGATGAATTCTATCAAACATTTAGAGGAGAGCTAACACCCATCCTTCTCAAACTCTTCCAAAAAATTGCACAGGAACACTCCCAAACTCCTTCTATGAGGTCATCCTCACCCTGATACCAAAACCAGACAAAGATACTACAAAAAAAGAAAATTTCAGACAAATATCACTGATGAATAGAGATGCAAAAATCTTCAACAAAATACTAGCAAACAGAATCCAACAGCATACTAAAAGGATCATACACCATGATCAAGTGGGATTTATCACAGGGATGCAAGGATTCTTCAATATACGCAAATCAATCAATGTGATACACCATATAAACAAATTGTTTTTGTTTTTGGGGTTTTTTTTTTTGTGGTATGCAGGCATCTTACTGTTGTGGCCTCTCCTGTTGAGGAGCACAGGCTCCGGACGTGCAGGCTCAGCGGCTGCCCAGCAGCTCCGCGGCATGTGGGATCTTCCCAGACCGGGGCACGAACCCGTGTCCCCTGCATCGGCAGGCAGACTCTCAACCACTGTGCCACCAGGGAAGCCCACCATATTAACAAATTGAAGAAGAAAAACCATATGGTCATCTCAATAGATGCAGGAAATGCTTTTGACAAAATTCAACACCCATTTATGAGAAAAACTCTCCAGAAAGTGGGCAGAGAGGGAAACTACCTCAACATAATAAAGGCCATATATGACAAACCTATAGCAAACATCATTCTCAATGGTGAAAAACTGAAAGCATTTCCTCTAAGATCAGTAACAAGACAAGGATGTCCACTCTCACCACTATTATTCAACACAGTTTTGGAAGTCCTAGCTATAGCAATCAGAGAAGAAAAAGAAATAAAAGGATGCAAATTGGAAAAGAAGAAGTAGAACTGTCACTGTTTGCAGATGACATGCTACTATACATAGAGAATCCTAAAGATGCCACCAGAAAACTACTAGAGCTAATCAATGAATTTGGTAAAGTTTCAGTATACAAAATTAATGCAGAGAAATCTCTTGCATTCCTATACACTAATGATGGAAAATCTGAAAGAGAAATTAAGGAAACACTCCCATTTACCATTGCAACAAAAAGCATAAAATACCTAGGAATAAACCTACCTAGGGAAACAAAAGACCTGTATGCAGAAAACTATAAGACACTGATGAAAAAATTAAAGATGATACAAACAGATGGAGAGATATACTATGTTCTTGGACTGGAAGAATCAATATTGTGAAAATGACTATACTACCCAAAGCAATCTACAGATTCAATGCAATCCCTATCAAATTACCAATGGCATTTTTTACAGAACTAGAACAAAAAATCTTAAAATTTGTATGGAGACACAAATGATCCAGAAGAACCAAAGCTGTCTTAAGGGAAAAAAATGGAGTTGGAGGAATCAGACTCCCTGATTTCAGACTATACTACAAAGTTACAGTAATCAAGACCATATGGTACTGGCACAAAAACAAAAATATAGATCAATGGAGAAGGATAGAAAGCCCAGAGGTAAACCCACACACCTATGGTCAACTAATCTATGACAAAGAGGCAAGGATATACAATGGAGAAAAGACAGCCTCTTCAATAAGTGGTGCTGGGGAAAATAGACAGCTACATCTAAAAGAATGAAATTAGAACACTCCCTAACACCATACACAAAAATAAACTCAAAATGGAGTAGAGACCTAAATTTAAGACAGGACACTATAAAATACTTAGAGGAAAACATAGGAAGAACACTCTTTGACATAAATTACAGCAACATCTTTTTTGATCTACCTCCTAGAGTAATGGAAATAAAAACCAAAATAAACAAATGGGACCTAATGAAACTTAAAAGGTTTCGCACAGCAAAGGAATCTTCAAACAAGACGAAAAGACAACCCTCAGAATGGGAGAAAATATTTGCAAACGAATCAACGGACAAAGGATTAACCTCCAAAATATATAAACAGCTCATGCAGCTCAATACCTAAAAACAAACAACCCAATCCAAAAATGGGCAGAAGACCTAAATAGACATTTCTCCAAAGAAGACATACAGATGGCCAAGAAGTACATGAAAAGCTGCTCAACATCACTAATTATTAGAGAAATGCAAATCAAAACTACAATGAGGTATCACCTCACACCAGTTAGAATGGGCATCATCAGAAAATCTACAGACAACAAATGCTGGAGAGGGTGTGGAGGAAAGGGAACTGTCTTGCACTGTTGTTGGGAATGTAAATTGATACAGCCACTATGGAGAACAGTATGGAGGTTCCTTAAAAAAATGAAAAATAGAATTACCATACGACCCAGAAATCCCACTACTGGGCATATACCCAGAGAAAACCATAATTCAAAAAGACATATGCACCCCAATGTTCATTGCAGCACTGTTTACAAGAGCCAGGTCATGGAAGCAACCTAAATGCCCATCAACAGATGAATGGATAAAGAAGATGTGGTACATATATACAGTGGAATATTACTCAGCCATAAAAAGGAACGAAATTGGGTCATTTGTAGAGACGTGGATGGATCTAGAGACTGTCATACAGAGTGAAGTAAGTCAGAAAGATAAAAACAAATATCATATATTAATGCACATATGTGGAACCTAGAAAAATGGTACAGATGAACCAGTTTGCAGAGCAGAAATCAAGACACAGGTGTAAAGAACAAACGTATGAACACCAAGGGGGGAAAGTGGTGGTGGTGGTGGGGTGCTGTGATGAATTGGGAGATTGGGATTGACATGTTTACACTAATATGTATAAAATGGATAACTAATAAGAGCCTGCTGTATAAAAATAAATAAATTAAATTAAATTAAAAAAAAAAAGAAATTGTAGTATATATCTTTAATAGAATACCACTCAGCAATGAAAAGAAATGAACTATTGACACACATAGCATGGATGAACCTCAAAATCATTATTCTAGTAAAAGAAACCAGACACAAAACACTATTATATGAGTCAGCTCATATGAAGTTCTAGAACAGGAAAATCTAACTTAACGAACCTATTACTTGTTTAAGCATGAAGAAGTAGGCATAACTGTGTTTAATAAAGGAATGAGGAGTTTTTTTCCTTAAAAATACAAACTATAAGTATAAACAGTATTTTTACTATATTTCCTTTTTTTCCACAATTGAATTTGGTCCAACCACAGTGTTTTTGGTCAGAATTTTTCTTGCTGTTGTGACTGTTTGTCTCTATGACTCAGATGACCATCCTAGCTGATATTGTTTCCTCATCAGCACATCGTTCTGGCATTATGCAGATGCAGCTTGAGGTGACTCGGAGGCAGTCACTGGTAACTGCACCAGGAGCAAATCTGCCAGTCCTGTCTGGGGCTTGTCTCAGCTTCAAATGCAGGTGACTAAATGACACCTGCCTGCCTCTGGCTCCTCCAACACCCACACACACACACACACACACACACACACACGCACACGTGTTGTGGGCTTGAGCCAACTCTGTAAAGTGCAGCGCTCAATTGAAACTCATCAGAACACTTGGAAATGACACCAAGAGTCATTGAATGTGAACACCAGGAGCCCGTTTCTGATGATATTTTCCATCACCAAGGATTTCCCTGTAAGCCATGCTTGTCTGTTTTTTCAAATTGCAGGAAAGGACATTACTCACATTATCTTTCCCTCAAAATGGGGCAAGAATTTCAGCAAAAAGGGGTTGATGGACTGGGTTTGAAATTCTGGGTTCCCTCTCCCTCTTCCAGTTGAAGGGTAAAACCTGCTGGGCAGCTCTAACGTGCTGACAAGTCAGAAATTTCCTTGCAACATGATTCATAATGTTTAAAAACAGAATCATTAAGCAGCAGGTTTTTTGTTTGTTGTCAACCACTACTCTCACATAACAAGGGGCAATGGAGAACAAGAAATCAAAGATAAAGAAAACCCACAGAGAGACCTTCAAGATGGCAGAGGAGTAAGACGTGGAGATCACTTTCCTCCCCACAGATACATTAGAAATACATCTACATGTGGAACAACTCCTACAGAACACCTACTGAATGCTGGCAGAAGACCTCAGACTTCCCAAAAAGCAAGAAACTCCCCCACATACCTGGGTAGGGCAAAAGAAAAAAGGAAAAGCAGAGACAAAAGAATAGGGATGGGACCTGCGCCTCACTGGCAGAGATGAGGGTGGCGGGGGTGAAGCTTCAGAGCCACAGAGGAGAGTGCAGCAACAGGGGTGCAAAGCAGAGAGAGTCCTGCACAGAGAATCAGTGCTGGCCAGCACTCACCAGCCTAAGAGCCCTGTCTGCTCTCCAGCCAGGGTGGGTGTGGGATGGGAGCTGAGGCTCGGGCGTCAGACCCCAGGGAGAGTACTGGGGTTGGCTGCATGAACACAGCCTGAAGGGGGCTAGTGTGCCACAGCTAGCCACGAGGGAGTCCGGGAAAAAGTCTGGAACTGCCTAAGAGACAAGAGACCATTGTTTCGGGGTGAGCGAGGAGAGGGGATTCAGAGCACCATCTAAATGAGTTCCAGAGGTGGGCATGAGCTGTGGCTATCAGCACGGACAACAGAGATGGGCATGAAATGCTAAGGCTGCTGCTGCAGCCACTAATAAGCCTGTGTGCAACCACAGGTCACTATCCACACCTGCCCCACCCCCCAGGGCCCCTGCAGCCCACCACTGCCAGGGTCCCATGATCCACGGACAACTTCCCCAGGAGAACGCATGGTGCACTTCAGGCTGTTGCAACGTCACGCCACCCTCTGCCACCACAGGCTTACCCCACATTCTGTATCCCTCCCTCCCCCAATCTGAGCAAGCCAGATCCCCTGAATAAGCCACTCCTTTAACCCCGTCCTGTCTGGGTGGGGAACAGATGCCCTCAGGCAACCTACATTCAGAGGCAGGGCCAAATCCAAAGCTGAACCCCAGGAGCTGTGCGAACAAAGAAGAGAAAGGGACATTTCTCCCAGCAGCCTAAGAAGCAGCAGATTAAATCTCCACAATCAACTTCATGTACACTGCATCTCTGGAATACCTGAATAGACAAAGAATCATCCCAAAATTGCAGCAGTGGACTTTAGGAGCAACTGTAGACTTAGGGTTTGCTTACTGCAACTAATTTGTTTCTGGTTTTATATTTGTCTTAGTTTAGCATTTAGAGCTTATCATCATTGGTAGATTTGTTTATTGATTTGGTTGCTCTCTTCCTTTTTTTATGTATATTTTTTTCCTTTTTCTCTTTTTGTGAGTGTGTATATGTATGTTTCTTTGTGTGATTTTGTCTGTATTGCTTTGCTTTTGCCATTTGTCCTACAGTTCTGACTGTCTGTTTTTTTGTTTTTTGTTTTTTAATATAGTTTTTACCACTTGTTAACATTGTTGGATTTGCTTTTTGGTTTGGTTGCTATCTTATTTCCTTCTTTCTTTTTTGTATTACTTTATAATTTTACTATTTTTAATAATTTTTTTACTTTTTATTCTAATAACTTTATTTTATTTTTTCATTTGTTCTTTCTTTTTTTCTCCATTTTCTTCTGAGCCGTGTGGCTGAGAGGGTCATGGTACTCTGGGCGGGTGTCAGGCCTGTGTCTCTGAGATGGGAGAGCCAAGTTCAGGACATTGGTCCACCAGAGACCTTCCAGCTCCATGCAATATCAAACAGCGAAAGCTCTCCTAGAGATCTCCATCTCAACACAAAGACCCAGATCCACTCAACAACCAGCAGGCTACAGTGCTGGACATCCTATGCAAAACAACTAGCGAGACAGGAACACAACACCACCCATTAGCAGAGAGGTTGCCTAAAATCATAAAAGGGTCACAGACACCCCAAACACACCACCAGATGTGGTCTTGCCCACCAAAAAGACAAGATCCAGCCTCATCCACCAGAACACAGGAGCCAGTCACCTCCACCAGGAAGCCTACACAACCTACGGAACCAACCTTAGCCACTGGGGGCAGACACCAAAACAATGGGAACCACAAATCTGCAGCCTGTGAAAAACAAACCCCAAACACAGTAGGTAAAGCAAAATGAGAAGAGAGAGAAACACATAGCAGGTGAATGAGCAAGGCAAAAACCAACCATACCAAACAAAGAGGAAATAGCCAGTCTACCTGAAAAAGAACTCAGAATAATGATAGTAAAGATGATCCAAAATCTTGAAAATAGAATGGAGAAAATACAAGAAACGTTTAACAAGGACATAGAAGAAATAAAGAGCAAACAAACAATGATGAACAACACAATAAATGAAATTTAAAATTCTCTACAAGGAATCAATAGCAGAATAACTGAGGCAGAAGAAAAGATAAGTGACCTGGAAGATAAAATAGCAGAAATAACTACTGCAGAGTAGAATACAGAAAAAAGAATGAAAAGAATTGAGGACAATCTCAGAGACCTCTGGGACAACAATAAATGCACCAACATTCGAATTATAGGGGTCCCAGAAGAAGAAGAGAAAAAAAGGGACTGAGAAAATATTTGAAGAGATTATAGTTGAAACTTCCCTAATATGGGAAAGGAAATGGTCACTCGAGTCCAGGAAGCACAGAGAATCCCATACAGGATAAATCCAAGGAGAAACACACCAAGACACATATTAATCAAACTATCAAAAATTAAATACAAAGAAAAAATATTAAAAGCAGCAAGGGAAAAGCAACAAATAACATACAAGGGAATCCCCATAAGGTTAACAGCTGATTTTCAGCAGAAACTTTGCAAGCCAGAAGGGAGTGGCAAGACATATTTAACCTGATGAAAGGGAAAAACATACAACAAAGATTACTCTAAAGGATCTCATTCAGATTCAAAGAAGAAATTAAAACCTTTATAGAAAAGCAAAAGCTAAGAGAATTCAGCACCACCAAACCAGCTTTACAACAAATGCTAAAGGAACTTCTCTAGGCAGGAAACACAAGACAAGGAAAAAACTTACAATAACAAACCCCAAACAATTAAGAAAATGGTAATAGAAACATACATATCAATAACTACCTTAAATGTAAATGGATTAAATGCTTCAACCAAAAGACATAGACTGGCTGAATGGATAGAAAAACAAGACCCATACATATGCTGTCTACAAGAGACCCACTTCAGACCTGGGGACACATACAGTCTGAAAGTGAGGGGATGGAAAAAGATATTCCATGCAAATGGAAACCAAAAGAAAGCTGGAGTAGCAATTCTCACATCAGACAATATAGACTATAAAATAAAGACTATTACAAGAGACAAAGAAGGACACTACATAATGATCAACGGATCAATCCAAGAAGAAGATATAACAATTGTAAATATTTATGCACCCAACATAGGAGCACATCAATACATAAGGCCATTGCTAACGGCCATAAAAGGGGAAATAGACAGTAACACAATAATAGTAGGGGACTTTAACATCTCACTTTCACCAATGGAGAAACCATCCAAAATGAAAATAAATAAGGAAACACAAGCTTTAAATGATGCATTAAACAAGATGGACTTCATTGATATTTATAGGACATTCTATCCAAAAACAGCAGATTACACTTTCTTATCAAGTGCTCATGGAACATTCTCCAGGATAGATCATATCTTGGGTCACAAATCAAGCCTTGGTAAATTTAAGAAAATTGAAATCGTATTAAGTATCGTTTCCTACCACAGCGCTATAAGACCAGATATCAACTACAGGAAAAAATCTGTAAAAGATACAAACACATGGAGGCTTAACAATACATTACTAAATAACCAAGAGATCACTGAAGAAATCAAAGAGGAAATCAAACCTAGAGACAAATGACAATGAAAACACGGTGACCCAAAACCAATGGGATGCAGCAAAAGCAGTTCTAAGAGGAAATTTTATTGCAATAGAGTCCTACCTCAAGAAACAAGAAACATCTCAAATAAACAACCTAACCTTACACCTAAAGCAGCTAGAGAAAGAAGAACAAAGAAACCCCAAACTTATCAGAAGGAAAGAAATAATAAAGACCAGATCAGAAATAAATGAAAAAGAAATGAATGAAATGAGAGCAAAGATCAATAAAACTGAAAGCTGGTTCTTTGAGAAGATAAACAAAATTGATACACCATTAGCCAGACTCATCAAGAAAAAAGGGAGAAGATTCAAATCAATAGAATTAGAAATGAAAAAGGAGAAGTAACAACTGACACTGCAGAAATACAAAGGATCATGAGAGATTTCTACAAGCAACTTGATGCCAAAAAAATGGACAACTTGGAAGAAATGGAACAATTCTTAGAAAAGCACAACCTTCGGAGACAGAACTAAGAAGAAATAGAAAATATAAACAGACAAAGCACAAGCACTGAAATTGAGACTGTGATTTAAAATCTTCCACAAACAAAAGCCCAGGACCAGTTGGCTTCACAGGTGAATTCTCTCAAACATTTAGAGAAGAACTAACACCTATCCTTCTCAAACTCTTCCAAAATACAGCAGAGGGAGGAACACTCCCAAACTCATTCTACAAGGCCACCATCACCCTGATACCAAAACCAGACAAAAATGCCACAGAAAAAGAAAACTACAAGCCAATATCACTGATGAACACAGATGCAAAAATCTTCAACAAAATACTAGCAAACAGAATCCAACAGCACATTAAAAGGATCATACACGTGATCAAGTGGAGTTTATCTCAGGGATGAAAGGATTCTTCAGTATATGCAAATCAATCAATGTGATAAACCATATTAACAAATTGAAGGAGAAAAACCATATGATCAACTCAATAGATGCAGAACAAGCTTTCGACAAAATTCAGCACTTATTTATGATAAACACCCTCCAGAATGTAGCATAGCAGGAACTTAACATAATAAAGGCCATATACGACAAACCCACAGCAAACATCATTCTCAATGGTGAAAAACTGAAACCATTTCCACTAAGATCAGGAACAAGACAAGGTTGCCCACTCTCACCACTATTATTCAACATAGTTTTGGAAGTTTTAGCCACAGCAATCAGAGAAGAAAAAGAAATAAAAGGAATCCATATCAGAAAAGAAGAAGTAAAACTGTCACTGTTTGCAGATGACATGATACTATACATATCAAATCCTAAAGATGCTACCAGAAAACTACTAGAGCTAATCAATGAGTTTGGTAAAGTAGCAGGATACAAAATTAATGCACACAAATCTCTTGCATTCCTATACACTAATGATGAAAAATCTGAAAGAGAAATTAAGGAAGCACTCCCATTCACCATTGCAACAAAAAGAATAAAATACCTAGGAATAAACCTACCTAAGGAGACAAAAGACCTGCATGCAGAAAACTGTAATACAGTGATGAAAGAAATTAAAGATGATACAAACAGATGGAGAGATATACCATGGTTTTGGACTGGAGGAATCAATATTGTGAAAATGACTATACTACCCAAAGCAATCTACAGATTCAATGCAATCCCTATCAAACTACCAATGGCATTTTTCACAGAGCTAGAACAAAAAATTTCACAATTTGTATGGAAACATAAAAGACCCCGAATAGCCAAAGCAATCTTGAGAATGCAAAACGGAGCTGGAGGAATCAGGCTCCCTGACTTCAGACTATACTACAAAGCTACAGTAATCAAGACACATGGTATTGGCACAAGAACAGAAATATAGATCAATGGAACAGGATAAAAAGCCCAGAGATAAACCCACACACATATGGTCACCTTATCTTTGATAAAGGAGGCAAAAATATACAATGGAGAAAAGACAGCCTCTTCAATAAGTGGTGCTGGGAAAACTGGACAGCTACATGGAAAAGAATGAAATTAGAGTACTCCCTAACACCATACACAAAAATAAACTCAAAATGGATTAAAGACCTAAATGTAAGGCCCAACACTATAAAACTCTTAGAGGAAAACATAGGCAGATCACTCCATGACATAAATCACAGCAAGATCCTTTTTGACCCACCTCCTAGAGAAATGGAAATAAAAACAAAAATAAACAAATGGGACCTAATGAAACTTCAAAGCTTTTGCACAGCAAAGAAAACCATAAACAAGACGAAAGATAACCCTCAGAATCAGAGAAAATATTTGCAAATTAAGCAACTGACAAAGGTTAATGTCCAAAATATACAAGCAGCCCATGTAGCTCAATATCAAAAACACAAACAACCCAATCCAAAAATGGGCAGAAGACCTAAATAGACACTTCTCCAAAGAAGATATACAGATTGCCAACAAACACATGAAAGGATGCTCAACATCACTAATCGTTAGAGAAATGCAATTCAAAACTACAATGAGGTATCATCTCACACCAGTCAGAATGGCCATCATCAAAAAATCTACAAACAATAATTGCTGGAGAAGGTCTGGAGAAAAGGGAACCCTCTTGCACTGTTGGTGGGAATGTAAATTGATACAGCCACTATGGAGAACAGTGTGGAGGTTCCTCAAAAAACTAAAAATAGAACTACCG
Source organism: Orcinus orca (assembly GCF_937001465.1). Classification (NCBI taxonomy): domain Eukaryota; kingdom Metazoa; phylum Chordata; class Mammalia; order Artiodactyla; family Delphinidae; genus Orcinus; species Orcinus orca. The sequence continues at coordinate 26,110,158 of NC_064573.1, forward strand.
TACAACCCAGCAATCCCACTACTAGGCATATACCCTGAGAAAACCATAATTCAAAAATAGTCATGTAGCACAATGTTCATTGAAGCTCTGTTTACAATAGTCAAGATACAGAAGCAGCCTAAGTGTCCATCAACAGATGAATGGATAAAGAAGATGTGGCATATATATACAGTGAAATATTACTCAACCATAAAAAGAAACGAAATTGAGTTATTTGTAGTGAGGTAGATGGATCTAGAGACTGTCATACAGAGTGAAGTAAGTCAGAAAGAGAGAAACAAATACCGTATGCTAACACATATATATGGAATCTAAAGAAAAAAAAAGAAAAAAAGTGGTTCTGAAGAACCTAGGGGCAGGACAGGAATAAAGATGCAGACATTAAGAATGGACTTGAGGACTCGGGGAGGGGGAGGGGTAAGCTGGGACAAAGTGAGAAAGTGGCGTGGACATATATACACTACCAAATGTAAAATAAATAGCTAGTGGGAAGCAGTTACATAGCATCAGGAGATCAGGGTGCTTTGTGTCCACCTAGAGGGGTGGGATAGGGATGGTGGGAGGGAGATGCAAGAGGGAGGAGATATGGGGATATATGTATATGTATAGCTGATTCACTTTGTTATACAGCAGAAGCTAACACACCATTGTAAAGCAATTATACTCCAATAAAGATGTTAAAAAGAATACATTACAAAAAAAAGAAAAGAAAAGAAATAAAGTAAAATAATTAGGATAAATAAATAAAATAGATAAACAACAAGGTCCTACTGTATAGGATAGGGAACTATATTCAAGCTGATTCGGATATATCTGAATCAGTTTGCTGTACACCAGAAACTAACACAACACTGTAAATCAACTATATTTCAATTTAAAATAATAATAATAGTAAAGTAAATTAGATATGAAATATCAAAAAATAATTTTAAACCACACTGTTAGCTTTATTAATTAATATAGGCCAAGTTATGCTGAGGTTAACAATAAGTGACCCCAAAATCTTAGCTGCTTACAACAACAAGGATCTCTGTTTTAGTTATTTATTGCTTCATACAAGTCACCCCAAATCTTAATGGCTTAAAACCACAACAATCTCTTGTTTCTCATGATGCTGTGGTTTGGATGGGCAGTTCTGTGCTCACTCATGGGCACCCATCTGCTGGGTCAGTGGGAGCTGCAGGCTAACAAGGCCTCACCTTGGTAGAAACAGCTAGAAGGCAGAACTTCTCTGCAAGGTCTCTCATGTTCCAGTGGTCTAACCCAGGGGTCCCCAATTCCTGAGCCTGCAGACCAGTACTGGGCCACACAGCAGGAGGTGAGTGGTGGGGGAATGAGTGAAGCTTCATCTGCCACTCCCTATCACTCCCCATCACTCACATTACCACCTGAACCATCCCCGCCCCATCACACCCACACCCACCCCCCACCCCAGTCCATGGAAAAATTGTCTTCCATGAAACTGGTCCCTGGTGCCAAAAAGGTGGGGGACTGCTGGTCTAACCCAAGCTTCTTTACATTGTAGTTGGGTCCCAAGAGAGTGAAAGCATCTTGTGGCCTAGACTCTGGAGCTCATACAATGTCACTTCCACTACAATCTAAAAGTTAAAGGAAATCACAAGCCAGCCCAAATTCAAGGAAAAGGCAGCATAGACATGCAACCTACCCAGTTTAATTCTCAGTCATGCAACATGCCCACTGTAGGGCAACTCCATGATGTTTTCAACCCGGACTGATGAAAGTCTCAAAATGTTTCCAATGTCAGGTCAAGGGAGAAGAGATCATGGTAAAGCACATGAGGGCTCCTAAAGCTTCCAGACAAAGTGATCTTTGCTCATATTTCCAAACATGTAATTGGCCAAAGCAAATTACATGGTAAAGCCTGTTGGAGTGTGCTGGCATTCTAAGGGTACCTTAAAAGAGATCATTATTAGAAATGTTACTGAAGTGTGAGCTAGTTAGGTGAGGAGAGAGAAGGAAACCACAAAATACCTTGATAATATACAATGCTAAGAATCACCTTCCAAGAGACTATTTTATGTGATGCTAACAGAATTAACTGACACTGACAGTTATGGGCTATCATGCAGCCCACGCCCAAGATGCCAAGCTATTAGAGTCTCAAAGGGCTTATGTCACTTCTGTGCTCAACACACACCAAGTGCCCCACTGCCATGGAAAGATTTCTCTTCCGGTTATAAAATTGCAGTGCTGGGATCCCCAAAATTTTCCTCAAATCCAGCCTACTCCACTGAGGGTCACAGGTACAGGAAAATGTTAGGATAAGTCAGCGTCAGTGACCATTTACTGACCATCTCCTCTCTATGTGCTGTAGTGAATGCCAAACTAGAAGATAACCTCAAAGGTCAGGAAGACAAGATCTAAGCATGTTAAATGATCAGAGATCAACATAAAAGCTTATATATAACAGATAGCTACTGTCTGCTTTCTGCTCCCCAGGCCATGTGCCACTGAGATACCTGTACTTTTGTTGGCAGTTTAAGATACACTTAAGGCACAGGAAAGTATAGCAAACAGCAAGGCAGCCTGTGAATGAAAAAGTAGGCAGTAGAGAGTCCAGGTGCTGGAAAAGATCAGAGGAAGGAAAAATTGCCAAGGACTGAAATTGTCATATTGTAGGAGGAGGAATCGGAGCTGAACCTCAGATGACAACATAAGATTATCCTTGGAAAGAGATGGAAAACCATTATAAAATGTGGGAACAACATGAACCAAGCCACTCTTCCCGGGAGGTTCCCAAGGAATAGGATATAGGAAGGAACAGAAGGAAATGTCCTGCAAAGTAACAAGTTATCACTTCCTCAGTTTGGGCTCCAAATCACAATACAAAAAAACTCTAGTAAGAAGTTAGGCCAGGTGGCCCATTCTCTTCCCTAAATTGGTCAAGCTTCCAACTAAAATAGCCTCCTATTTAGTTCCACTTTTGCCAGTGCCCACATGCAAATGCAAGATCTTACTAAATTCCTAAAAGGCAGGGCGAGGCCCATCCACCTTGTACTGACTTTTTATGGCACAGCATCTTCCTCTAACAAATGTGGCCCTAACAGCTTCCTGAAATCTGACCAATTAGCTTGGCATTCCTCTTCCTTAAGAAGCAGGAAGGAGTATAAGGTTGAACTCCTGAGCACTAAGTACCAATTGGACCATCCATCACTAAGTGTAACCAGAGTCCTAAGGGGTTTCCGCTAAAAGATGAGGGTCAGGTTTGGCAGCAAGAAGGGATTGATGAACCTCTGCCTTCATTGGCTCTTGATGGTAGGTGCACAGATTGCTAATGTCAACACTTTGGTTCCATATTAGTCTTCAGCAGGTGTCTTTCTCATTTCTTTCTGTTCCACAGTGGGAAGACTCATTTCTTCAGAGATTTCTGTAACAAGAAATGTAGAATCTAGAAAATGTTGGTTTGGTTTTGGGTTTTGGTGTTTTTAGTATCACGTGTGTCCTGCTGGCAACACAAAAGTCTCCCAACTCTCTGCCCCAACCTTCAACACAAAGAAGAGGGTTTGTCTTCTCTGTACCCCTATATTGCTTTTATTCTGAATCACACAAGTTAACCCTGATTGCTGTCCTGTCTCCTCCTCTGTGACATTAATGTTACTCTTGGGTCCCTACGTAGAATACAAGGGGTCTTGCTGACACTATGCTTGAACCCCCGTAGTACATCCCCCAATGCTGGGAAGGGCTAAACCTGGTGAAACTGGAAAGTAAGTGCTGCTTCTTTTAAGGCCCTTTCTTCCTGTTCTCTTTCCCTCTATGGATTGCACCATTTCCTCTCTAATCCCACGTACCTGTCATTGTCACACTTTCTAACACCTTCAAGCTAATCAGAATATATAACCTTGGGAAAAATCTGATAAATGAATTTATCCTAATTTATAAATGGTTGCTCGAGTTTAAAGAAATGTCCAAAGAAACAAATCACCATTAGTAGAATATCAAGTATTAGCAGGGTAGCAAGGAAGATATTTTGAGGGGTGGAAGGTTTTGCTGGAGACTCTGAAATTCCAGAATTTCCACTGGTTCCTGAGTCTAACACTTCGAGCCTATACAAAATCCTATCTATCAATTCTTACTACTTCCTACTTCCTGCTTATAGCCAGCTTTTTAAAAAAAGAAATCTGTGGGATATTTATTGTATTCCTGAGCAAGAAAAAAGAGATGGAAAGTACATCAGCCCCTCCGTCAAGTGCCCTATTGCAGTAGAATAGCTTGACTATCAAGTAATTTCACACCATATGATATAATAATGGAAGAGTAAGGGACTTCCCTGGTGGTCCAGTGGTAAAGAATCTGCCTTCCAATGCAGTAGATGCAGGTTTGATCCGTGGTCAGGGAACTAAGACCCCACATGCCGTGGGGCAACTAAGCCCAGGCACCACAACTACTGAGCCCGCGAGCCACAAACTACAGAGCCCACGTGCTCTGAAGCCCATGCTTTGCAACTAGAGAGAAGCCCATGACCACAACAAAGAGCCCACCCACTGCAACAAAAGAAAGATCCCACATGCCACAATGAAGACCTAATGCAGCCAAAAATATAAATAAATAAATAAATAAATAAAGTATAAAAAAATAACGGAAGAGCGAAATTTGGCATTTTTGTTATATTAAATACATTTCTGTTTTTGCTTCTGGGTTGGCCAGATAAATACAGAATATGTGTCATCCAAAAGGCAGGGCAGATGAGTACTGCATTTAGAGTTAATAATGTGCCATTAAAACTACGTGTCGGATTTCCCTCGTGGCGCAGTGGTTAAAAATTCACCTGCCAGTGCAGGGGACACGGGTTCGAGCCCTGGTCCGGGAAGATCTCACATATGGAGCAACTAAGCCCGTGCACCACAGCTACTGAGCCTGCACTCTAGAGCCCGCGAGCCACAACTACTGAAGCCCACGTGCCACAACTACTGAAGCCAGCACGCCTAGAGCCCGTGCTCTGCAACAAGGGAAGCCACCGCAATGAGAAGCCCATGCACCGCAACAGAAGGGTAGCCCCCACTCGCCACAATCTAGAGAAAGCCCGCACGCAGCAACAAACACCCAATGGAGCCAAAAGTAAATAAATAAATAAATTAATTTTTTTAAAAAAACTACACGTGTCAAATTATTTCATGCATACTGCAAACATAAGATATATCACAGTTAGGACAGTGTTATGTTCTGAATGTTTGTGTCCCCCCAGAATTCATGTTGAAATCTTGACCCCTCCAAAGGTGATAATATCAGGAGGTGAGACCTTTGGAAGGTGCTTAAGTCATGAGGGTAGAACCCTTGTGAATGGGATTAGTGCCTTATAAAAGAGGCTCCAGAGAGATCCTTAGCCCTTTCCACCACTTGAGGACAGAACAAAAATGTGTCAACTGTGAACTAGGAAGAGGACCCTCATCTGACCATGCTGGTGCCTTGAACTTGAACTTCCCAGCTTCCCGAACTATGAGAAATACATTTCTGTTGTTTATAAGCTACCCAGTCTATGGTACTTGTTATAACAGCTTGAAAAGACTAAGACAGTGTTGACATGCCCAAGGGCCAAGCTAGATTATGGGCCTAAAATATTTTGGTTTCTCCCATAACCTTCCAGGAATGACTTGGCAGGTAAAAATCTCCTACTGTCTGCTTTCACAGATCCCATTTTTCAAGGGTTAAGGAGTGATTTGGTTTAATCTTGGTGATAAACATTTGCCTGGGCCTAAAAACAGACAGAAACAGGGGACTTGCTCGTGGGAGGTTTCTGTTAAAATGTTCACAGAGTTTAGTGTGACAGAAGAAAACAAGGGCCATCAGCCAACAGGTTTGTTGGTGCCCAGTGGAGCCAGAGCCCGTCTGCTTCCATGCATATAGCTCTGGGTACAGTTTAGGCCCCACACACATCTAGAGGGCAAGTCCCAATCTTTCAGGATAAACCAGGTCAGATGCACAGTCCTACAGCCCCTGATTTAGAGTTTCTCTTAAATTGTATGCGTCGGCTGGGTCCAGATATTTGTCCTCCTTGACTGTGTTTCCCACCCCCTTCCGAGCCACACTCCGGTGGAGAAAGACAAGTCTGTGTGTGTGGTTCATTCCTCTCTCTTCAGTATTTCCTGTGGAGTGTGTTGCTGAGTCCCAGAGGTAGGGCAGCCATGACTGCTTGGAGTGCCTGAGTCTGCCTCTCCGGGTGGGCTGAAGGTACCTTTCCAGGTGAGTGATCTTAAGGAACTTCAGGACACAGACCTCCATGAAGGCTGGTGGCTTCTGGGGGGTCATGGAGAAGGACAACCTGCTGCCATGCCACAGACTTCTTTCTCACCCTAGTCTCTGGGTTCTAACTATGAGGATTTCAATAAAGAAGTCATCCACCTGCCACTGAGACCCTGATGGAGAGGATAGGCGAACAGGGGTCTCGTACCAGTTTGGCCCAATCCTAATGACCTTGAGCAAGTTACCAACCTCTATGGCAGTGTTTCTCAAAATAACACTCCCCAAATACCAGGTTCAGAATTACCTGCTGCAGATCTGGACCCCACCCCAAGCTGGCTGGCAGAATCCGTCTCTAGGACTGGGCCACACTCACATTTGAGAACCAGGGTCTAAGGGCTCTGACTTTATTACCTGTCAAATGGGACTAACAGGGGCCATACATACTTAATGAGACTCTTAGAAGGATCAGAATAGTGTGGTGTATATAAAATAGTACATGGTCTGGCTTACTGATTAGGAGCACATTGGAGATCCAAACAGATCTGTGCTTGAAGTCTGGCTTTGCCACTTACTTGCTGTGTGGTCTTGAGAAAAAGTATCCTCTCTGAGCCTCAGTTTTCAAAATCTATAAAATGTAGATAATAATGCCTAGCTCATGGGAATCACGTAAGGGTTAAATGAAAGCACATATGTAAAATGCTTCATATATGCCTAGCACATGGAAAGTATTTTAATCAGGGACACATTTTTCCTTCTCCTCAAAAACTATCTGCAACCTGAGTCAGAGCACACTTCCTGTTTTACTAGTACAGTGAGTCTCACGATGCTTTCCTACAGAACTTCCCAGCTCCGTCTTAAGTCTTGCCTTTCATAAGCAAGTGCCCAGGCTCTCTCAGTCCTGTTAAGCCAGGCTTGTAAATAGTTCCTAGCCTGTTTATTTAGGACTAATAAATATCTTTGCTTTCTATGCCATTCCAAAGAGTTGATTCTCTCCTATTTCTCCCACCTCCCCTCAATTTACAGACCTAAACTATGTGGAAATAGTCCTGCTACTGAAGACACCCTTCAAGAAAGCTAAAAATTTCAGCATATTAACATTTTCAGCATATTAACAGACAGTGGATATCTAAGGGTATATCTTCACAGTAGCTGGTACTATGGAGGGTTGCAAAAGAAATGAAAGGTAGGCAAATTGCATGAAGCGAGAAGGTTAGCTTAAGTTGACCCAGGCAAATCCCTAGCAGCTATGCTCCTTAAACAGGGCTCTTTCACCTTTGGGCTCAATATCGCAGGTCAGAAAAGAAGAGGGTAGGGGCTATTTGGAGTGGAGCTTGGACAAAAGCACTTGATGAACAAGGCCACCTCCTTGTCCCAAAGCCGATTCTAAAGTCTCCATCTGATACTGTCAGGAAGCCATCCTCCCCCAGCAGTCAATTCCTAGCAATACAAAAACGTACTTATTTATCCCACTGTCAACAGAAATGAATTATATCCTACCTCCCTGTCCTTGCATTAGGGAAGGAAGAAATGAAGGAAGATAATCTACTTCAGTTGTAATTAACACTGGGCACGAGGGACCTTTCCGAAATGTTTGCCCCAGCAACTCTCCCCCCACAGTGGATCAAAACGCCCACCTCGGGTGAGAGCCTTGGAGTTCCCCCCTCAGGCATCTAACTGGACTCCAAACCCGGAAATCCTAAGCAAGAGACCTGTTTCCTACGAGGCTTTCAACTTACACGCATTTCTGATCCCATTGCTGCCCTCCTTCATTTTAGGCGCCTTGAGCGCCTAGGTAGGGATCCAATTTTTATACTTTCAAAGCACTCAGGGCTGGAGAGAGGCCCTTCTCCAGGCAAATCCCGCACGGCCGATCCTCAGAGCGCAAGAAGGTGCTGTTGCCGCAGAGCCCAGGGCCAGGGCCGCGCGGTGCGGTTAAAAATAGCAGCAAGCAACACACACGAAACCTTCTGCTGAGCCTGGGATCAGGGACCCAGGTCCTCGCCCCTGTGCGCCACACCCGCCGGGAAGCTCCCGCCCCGCCTCCGCCTTCCGGTGACCCGTCCACCGCGAGTCTCGATGGCGGAGACCACCCTGGGCCACGGTTTCTCCCCAGCCGACTCCCGGGAACCCAGGGAGAGCGAAGCCCGGCATGACCTCTGTTCTCAGAGTACCCAATCTGAGAACACTGGGTCCCGCAGCATTTCCTGCCTCTAGGCTGAGAGAGGAAAGGGGTGGGGTGGACTGAAAGTTAAAGGCATTATCCTCCGCCCCTCCTAAGCTTCCGAACCGCACAGAAACTAGCCAGAGAAGCCCGGACTTGCGCCCTGAGCTTCTTGGACGCGACCCGGCTGGACTGCGGGATGCAATTCGCTCCGCGAAGAAGAAATCCAATCCATCCACTGGCCTCCAAGAGGAGCTGCCGCTTACGACAGGGACGAGAACGGCCCGGTGCCTGCAGAGGCACTGGTAACCCTAAGAAGAAGCTTCAGGATGTGGAGGGCAAGAGGCCTCCGGCATTTCCTCGAGGCCCAGGGGGCAGGGCTAAGGGGTCCGCACAGACAGCCAGGGGAGTCCAGGTCCGCCTGCGGAAGGCGGAGCCAGGCCAGCCGCTGCCCCGGGGGAAAAGTTCCTACCTAGTGGGGCGCGGTAGGCCGCCGCGCGGTGCCAACTTCCTCCTCCCAGCGAAAGAACGCGCCCAGAGCAGGATTACAAAGAGAGCGGAAGACCGTTTTCTAAACCAAAGCCTCACCCCATAACACTTGCCCTTCCCTTTTCTTTGGAAACTCCACGCTGGAGCCTGGGGACCTACGAGTTCCTTCCTACCCGAACCGTGGGACGCTCAGAACACGCAGGCACTTTCTTCCAAGAACCCGCCGCGGCATGGAGACTGGAGGAGAGGGGAACGATTCGAGCTTGAACTGTTCGCGCTCTGTCCCTCGATTATTAAGTGGAAAGACTAGGAGGGTTCTCTCGTTGCCTGTGCATGACTCATTCTGCAACCCTCTGTCCCCATTTCTTTTCCATAAAGAGGGCCGGTCTCAACTGCCAAAGTTCCAAATGTGGCCATAACCCCAGCCCTGCTACCAGGCGTGGAGTAGAGATCGAAAGACGGAAAAGAAGAGGTCTGAGTTTCCCATTCAGATATCCACTTCTCTAGCCAACAGTCTCCTCCCCCCACCTCCAATTCTCCCACCCCAAACCCCGAAAAAGATATCACCGTCTTCGGTTATAACGCTTCGATTTATATCGAAGCTTCTCCCGGTGAGAGGGTCCCGAAGCTTGCAGCGGGTAGCCAGAGCTGGGCGCTAAGGCCAGACTTAGATTTTTCTCCAGAAGTTAGTACAAAGTGGAATAAGCAAGGGGGGCACCACACTCGGAAACTAGACTTGAATTTGTGGGTGAAAAGCGCATGTAATCCGGAGACTTTCTCCCCCACTGTGGTCCAGCCCCACACCACCACCAGCCAGCCAACAGGTTTGCAAACCCTGTTTCAAGCCCAGGAAACTTGACCCCCGTGCATCTAGGAGAGGGGACTCCAGTGCGTGAAGTCACTGGGTCGCAAACCTGACTTGCTCAAACGCAGCCCTAGGGTCGGCTGCGGCTTGCGGGCGTGTCGACTCTGCCACGCACAGTCGGTCTGGGTGCCTCCCACCCGCCAGCGCCGAGCTGTTCTCTTAATGAATTACTAATGAGTTAAAATTGGGCAGCAGGCTTAATTAAAGCGTAGAGGCAATGTGTTTACCACATTGTAATTGAACTCATTAGGGCTATGGCTTTTTGTTTTTTAAGCAGCCGCCTTCCTTCTCTGCGTCGAATAATCTATGGGAAGCGTTTATTAGAGAAGGAGGGGGTAGCGGAGAAACAGTCCATCAACTCTTTCAATGAAAAAGACAGGATGAGAATGGGGGGAAGGGTAAAACCTCTATTCCGTGGATGTCTCGGTGGAGTCAGGGCTAGACCGAGGCTTCCCAAAGTTCCAAGGGTAGAATGATCTGATGAGCGCCCCGGCGTTTGGGAAGTTGCCAAGGGAGGGACCAGGCCTGAGCCAGAAAGGCTGCCTTTGTAATACCACAGTACTCCCAAATTCGGCCTATATCCACACCATCCCCGGCCAAAGCGCTGGACTTCGACTGGACTCCCTGGCTGGTGCTCACCCATCCAAGCGCCTGACGCTCATAATGAGATGGATTCTGCTAACTTTTCTTTTTAAAGTGGCATATGAGTTTGTCCCTAAAGCCTTCCTCCCTGGTAGTGCTGGGAAGGACTCATTCTCCTTTCTCCAGTTTTCCCAGCACCCCTCCCCACCCGCTGTTCTGAAGAAGCACATTGGGTGCCCAGGATCAGCGCCCCCTACAAATCCGCCCCCGCCCCCTGGGCCTGACCTCACCTCAGGTGGTCTCTCCCCAGAAGACTGGGGGAGGGTGCCGGCTTTTAGTGCACTGCCCTCGGGCAACACAAGAGAGGCGCACCTGCGTGCCCTGGGATAACACTTCTCCTGGCAGGGAGCCCAAGCTGCCTGTCCGGGCTGCATGTCCCCAGAGCAAATTGTTCCCTCTTGCCCCTGGCCCCACTCCAATTACCAGGTCTCCAGCCCTCGCCTCCTTTCCCTTATGTTTGTACCCCTGGGCGTGGAAGGGTGATGGGTGGGAGGCTGAGGTTGGCGCAGGGCTCCTCTCCTTGCCCTGCCCTGCCTGACCAACAGGCGGCGTCAGAGACCTAGGTCTGGGCTGGGGAGTGGGGGGTGCGGATCTGAGCAAGCTAAGCAGAGAAGCTGGGCTCGAGGAGATCGACCCTCACCCCAAACTTACGAACTTGCCCAGGAAGCGAGTGGGAAGAGCTGGGTGTCTGCGGAAGACCACACAGAAGGGGAGAGTCAGGACGGGACAGAGTCGCAGTGGAAAACCCGACCGCGAGCGAGAGTGCAGAGGACCGCGGGCGACGGGCCGCGAAAGCGGATGTTGCGCGGGGGGAGGCGGCCGGCGCCGCGGGAGTCAGAAAGCGGCAGTGGAGCCGCGGAGCGCGAGGCAGGCGGGGTGGACTGAGCGCGGAGGGCTGAAGACCGCGAGGGCGGCGCAGACAGGTAAGTGGCCTCGTCCTCCGCGCTCGGCTTCCTCTCCTTTGGGGAAAAATGGGTTGAAAGGGACTCCAGGAACTTCTGACCGCCGTCACAACCCGACAGCTGACCCCTACCTCCTCCCCTCCCCTCCCGCTTTAAACGCACACCCCTCACCGTTTGTGGGTTTTGTCAAACTCTCCTACCCTGTCCATCCCTCCTCCTCTCTCCGCCTGACCCGGGAGGTTGAGGTAAACTGTCTCTAATTTGTTGCTAAAAGATTAACTGCAGAGGGCAGGTCGATTTGATTAAGGCAATTAATCTTTGGTTACAATGTTCTAGTGTCATTTGCGTGCGTGAGGGCGGGGAGGGGGACCGGAGAGAGAAAGAGAGAGAGAGAGAGAGAGAGAGAGAGAGAGAGAGAGAGAGAAGGCTAACGAGTCTTTTTGGAGACGCTATGGAAAGAGGTTACCCTGCCCGGGACTGCGGCCACGTCTTCGCTCCCACACCCCGCAGCCCCAGAGCCCACGCGCGGTTTCAGCACTTCCAAGCCGGGACAGCGACTCCCGAGAGCGCGGCTAGTAACTTCCGGGTCCCATCCCTGGAGTTCACACCTGGCAAGCAGAGGCAGGAGCTGACCGGGAGTTTGCACTTCGCAGGCAGAGGCTGGAGCTGACCAGGACGAAGGGTACACCCTCCGCCTTCCCCATTGCCCAACCACTGGGCTTCCCTTTCCCCACTTCAAAGCAGGATCCGGTCAAATACAGTCCCCCTAAATCCTCAAGATCAAGCCCACCTGGAGGCGGGAAAGGGAGAAACCCCCAAACGCTCCTAGTAAAGTTCCCAAAGCTGGAGTTTTCTCTTTTCGTGAATAATTAACGCTGGTCATAAATAACTGATGGAGGCAGTGGAGAAAAGGAAGAAGGAGGAGGCAGGCGAGAGCCAGGGCGGCCAAAGAGATCGAAGGGTTTGTTAAAAGACCATTAAGTAAGCCTTGCTGGGAACGGTATTCCTCTGTAGATCGCAGAGAGGTTACACCCAGGCACCCCGGCGTGGGTAAAAGCAGGGAAGCAAGGCACCCAGGGGAGTGGGGTTGTGCTGACCAAGCCCGGAGCACCTACCCAAGACCCAGTCTCAGCACTTTACCCATTCCCTCTCCTCTATCCAGAACTCATCTTCCCAGAGCCCTTTGAACTCTAGTCATCCTCTAGCCATCTGTCATTCACATCCCCACACCCAAAGTGCAGAGAAGTTCTGGGCTAGATAGTAGAGGCCCGGGGTGAACCCAGGCTTTGAGCTCTGTCAGTTCTTCCCCAGCCTGTGGCAAGTCCTGCCCACTCCCAGTTGCAGGCACCTCCCCAAAGCCACCTCCTCACTCCATCCCAGACCATACCATTTCATTCTTTTCAAATTGGTCCAAAAGTTTGGGACTTCAGCCTCTTGCTTGTTCATTCTCATCTTCCTACACCAAACCTTGAAGAACAGGGTAGTACGTACACACACACACACACACACACACACACACACTGCTCCATGCTCTTCCCCTGCCCCTCCATCATCTCCAATTCCTGACTTCTTTTGAGGGTCTTAAGCACGCTGACCTCTGGCACCTTGTGTTTGCCCCACCTCTGAACTGAGACTCTTAGGCAGGGGTCTCAGAATCTGGAAGAAAACCTAAGAGGAAACCCTTGCTCCTAGGTTGGAGGCCTATGCCAGAGCCTTTTGGCCCCTTTAGGAGACACTGGCCTCTCACCAGATGGCTAGCCTCAGGTGGCCAGTGCACGCTTTCAGAGTGAAACTCCTGAGGGCCCTTAAACTGAGCATCCAGCACAATCCTTCACAGGGCCTCACTGAGTCCTTTCCACAAGCAAAGCCATGTCTTGTCTTTTCCCAGTGCAACTTGGGATAGGCCCTGGGAAGAAAATATTGTAGACTGTAGCAACCACCACTGGCTGTGAGGTTGGGTTCCGACTTGCGGGCAGGCAGAAGCCTTTTTGTAGCCTTTCCATTGGTTAACAGCTTCCACCACCCCCACTTCCCTAAGGACCAGCTCTGAATATACCAAAGGCCAACCTGGCTTTTCTGGGTGGGAGCAGAGAGTAGCTTCCAAAGAGGAAGGTTGGTGGCCAAGCCTCAAGGAGTCTAGATTTTTAATGAAAATTTTCTCGTCTTTATGTGATATGAAAGAAAACACTAAAACCAGTTTTATTTTCTCACCCACTTCATCCCCATCCCAACACTCTCCACACCCTGAGCTCTTACCTTTTAAAGAACTGGGAAGTTCTGAATGGGGAAGGGAAAAGGCGAGAGAATAGGGACAGTTTTAGGGTATTGTCTTTCTGCCTCAGTAGGGATACAACAACCCAGTAGGGTTGTGAAACTAGACAAAGGGGTGGGAGGAAATCAGATCTGGGGGAGAGGAGGCCAGCCCTGGAGCCATGGGTTGTTTACTTCTCATATAAAATATAACTCCCCCAAGCAGGAAGTTACTGCAAACATGTATCAATAATGAATGAATCTCCTGTAATAAAATACTTACATAATTAGCACAAGTCAAGTGGTTGCATTATGTTAACCTTTTGCAACTCTGAGATGGAAAATCTTGCTCCAGAATTCCTCAGAATGCCATTTTCATTCTCAGGAGAGGGTGAGAGCCAAGCGCTCACCCAGCTTTCCACTTTGTTACAATATGGTTTTCCATTTCTGAACCAGAATGTAAGTACTTCTGAAATATAACAGAAAACTCTCTTTGGTGAATTCAGAACAGTCATTAACATTCAGTTTTAAGTGAATGTTAACAGTAAATAAAGAAATCTCTTGATTGTAATCATAGTAACAAAGCAATAATTACCCAGTAGGTGGTCATCAGTAATGATAAATGTATCATTATTACTGTGTGAGTCTGGGAACTCCGTTTTGGAAAGTACTTCAGACTTTTTAGTAGCATGGCTGGTTACAAAGCATTTCTTAGCCTGAAAAAGCCATATAATTTTATACACAATTTAGGTGAAAATAAATTTAAATCTGTATATTACATTTTTAATTTCAAGTTAGTAATTAAAGTTGGTTCATTATATCTCCTCTGAAACCCTCAGCGCTCATCTCCATGGTTTGTTTGTACAATTTGTTTCTAAGACACCCAAGGTTACACAGTTCTAAAAGATGGAAATTTTAATTATTTGCCAACATTAAGAGTTTGTCAGTGATATCATAATGCATCTTGAAAAAGTTTGGGATTGGTTATTGTCTTTGATCTGGTTAGCTATGCTTTCACTTTGAACCTCATGAGGGAAAGCCTTTTTGCTTAAAAAGTACTCTTAAATACACAAAAATAGAAAATTCCTCTGAACATTCTCTCTGAATTTTCACTGGCTGCTATTTTTTCAGGAGAAAAAAAATCAGTGACTCAGATTTCTACCCCCCTCTACCCTGGGATTTATTTTGCTATTATCTAATTTCACCTTTTGCTACCACTGAGCTAACAACTGCAGGCAGGAGGAAAGCTGAAGGCATGATGCTTATTGGGCAGCCTGAGAGCACATGATAGTTTAATAATGTATTAGCTAATGGGATCAAGCTTGATGGCAAAGTAAAAAATTTTCAAATGGGGAGGGGGTGAGAGGGAAGAGAACAGGAAAGGGGGAAAAATGCCTTTATTTCCCCAGGAAATAAAATCCAATGTTCCCTCCACCAGTGTCACTGGGGAGATGTTAAATGTATATCTATGTCATTTTCTCTCTTGTGACATGTCAACAGACAATCTACAGCCTCTCCCCCTACTCCTACTCCTCTGCTTCCCCTCCCCAAGCTTTAAAATATCCTGTTCCACACCCTTTCTGCATCCTCAGCCTCAGTTACACGTTAAATTGCTTCCCTGAAACAAAAGAGCCAGTGTTTTTTGTTGGTTTTTTTTTTAAGCCTCAAACAGCATTCTTGTTCTTGGTGGTAGTTGGAATCTTCATACAATTAGACTCTTTTGCATAAATCCACTGAAATACTTGCCTTAGTTTTCTCTCCCACAATCTCTATTTCTTGCTCCACTGTCTCCTTTTCCTTTTCTCCCTTTTCTCCTCTCCCTTCTTTAGGAGTGGCAATCAAAAAAAGGCAAGCATCTTTCCTTCTTATTCATTATTACAGCAGCATCTTTGAGACGCATCTTTGCCAATGAAAACTCCATGTAGATGCCTATCCTTTTGTTGTGGTGGCCTAGGTTATTCAGGAGCAGAGACAAAAGCCTGAAGTGATGTGATCTAAATGAGCTCTGGGGTTTTCCAGCTGGGACCACCTCCATTTCAAAGGACCCCCTCCCTCCCAACATGGGGAGGAGGGAAGTGGAGGGAGCTGGTACATATGTGTATGCAGGCACAGAAAGAGAGAAAGGAGAAGACAGGGAAGGGAGAGAGCCTAGTGGGCTCTTCCTTATGCCAATGTCCCTCTTCGATGCACGTTCGCAGGTTGTGTTCAGGGAGCATGCATCCATAGCCTATGTGTGTCATCAGGTATTTTGTGTTCCTTTGAATTTTATCTTGGTCAACTAATATTTGCTAAGCAACCATCAAGTATACCAAGTTCATGTTCCATTCTGGATTTTATTACTTCATGTAAACTATGTGCACATGTGAGTACTTTGCTGTGTTTACAAGTTTGTGAGGACTTGTGCAGAAATGTGCATTCTTTGTTATAAAAAAAGAAAGTCCAATAGCAAATGTTTCCATTAGTCCCTGGCCTCTGTGAACTGGTAGGGTAAGAGCTTTCTCTGCCACTGACCCAAGGACAGGTTTTCTTGTTGAGAATGGTTTCCTCTGGTTAAGGGGAATTAAGCCTTGGTTCCTCCTCCTACAGTCTTTATTTTCTTATAAAGGTGTTTGTTTGAAAGGTAAGAAAGAAACTACTGATTCCCATAGTCATTGGTGCATGAGGAACTCAAGGGATCACTGGGGCAGGGGTACAGTGCAAAATGTGTTCATTTTCTCTTCCCTTCCTCAATTACGGTTTAGATTTTTAGGTTTGTGCTCTCATTGTATGTACTTCTCCAGGGATACTCTGGCCCCAGGAAAAGGGTTCCCGTTTATGGACAGTATTTATTAAGAGAGGGCTCAGAGGCCTTTCTCATTTCTTCTATGATTTCCATAATGGATAAGTTTTGGTTTGCTCCTGGTCCTTGGTTTCCTTCATAAAACTCCAGCCAGAGCAATGGAGGAAAAACCAGGGAGTCTAAGCTGGGCTTGCCAGGCTGCAGAAAGCTCTTTTGGGTAGAAAGAGGGAACTGAGGGCTATCAGCAATTATTATCATATGGCCATTACCATTGCTCATTTTTGTTATCAACTTATTTTAACTTGGTTAAGCAAATAGTAGCTAAGGTTCTGGCCACCTGTATACAAAATAAACACTAGACCAATTTAGGGGGCAGGATAATGAAAAGGACTAAGATTCCTCCGGGGAGTTTGGTTCCCTCTCTACTCACCATGAAACTAAAATGCCTTTGAAATCTTTTACTCTGGAGCTAGTAAAGACTTCAAACATATCTTGTAAGAGTACAGGCCTAAGCTTGTCTCCATTCTCCAAAGAAGGTGCTTTTAAAGCTAGCATGTATTAAATGACTACTGTGTGCCAAGCATTTTACATATATTATCTTATTTAATTCTCATAATACCCCTGTGGGCTACGTATCAACCTCCTCATTTTGCAGATGAAGAAACTAGGGCTTGGGGAGTTTAGGTATCAAAGCAAAATTCCACAACTAGTAAGTGACTGAGGAGAAACTTGTACCCAGTTTCAATCTAACTGCATCTCCTGTACTTTCTGATATATGAGAATTCTTCTGTCCCTGGTAGTTTTGCCAGCCTTCCAGTTTCTTTCTGGGCCATACAGGTCTACTTTTGCAGACTTGGAACTAATAGGGAAACCATTTCTTGCCCTACCTGATGCAGAAATACCAATGCCAAGGACACCCATTTCAGGGACACAGAAGCAGTAATATTCTTGCCTAAGAGCTGAGAATGGGGTAAGAGGGAATGAGTGAGAGAGATAGAAACTGTTTTTTTGATCTGTAACTGTCATGGGTTCTCCAATACCCAGGCTGTGAGTAGAATGAGAAGGGATATCTGGTGTCTCTAATTTTAATGAATTTATATTAAGGCCTTTATCTTCCTTTCGTGTCAATGCCAAACACAGGCGTTGGGGTGGGGAGTGGCTGGATTTCTCAGTCCTTTTAGATGCAGCAGGTGTGGCAGAAGTACGGGGGTGTGTTTCTGTGTCGCCCCTTGCCTCTTAAGTCTGCAAGGCCATGCTGGAGCCCAGAGCCGAATCTAGGGCTCCGATGATTGCAGACTGGGAGGCTTCTTCCGGGAGGGCCTTGAACGCAGTAGGACCTGCTGCGCCACGGAGCTCTGCATTGGCGTCAGCACCGCGGACAGCTCCTCGGCTTTGCCCTTCCTCTCGAACCTGCCGGGATTCCCACGCTGCCTCTCGGAACAGACTGCTTCCAAAGTGGAGGGCATCCTGACCAGGTTTGGGTTCGCTTCAACCAATTGTTAAAACTGCAGCTAGAAACCTCCGTCCACGCTGCTGCAACCGCCGCGTGCGCCTGCATGGAGGCGGCGCTTCTCCAGTTCCGAGGGAGGCAGCTCGGTTTGTGGTTTTCCTTTGGGTCCGGTGTCTGGGCTCCTTTACCTGTCCCTGGCCTGGGTAAACCGCAGCCGCCTGGAACGGAGATGAGAGTGGAAATGCTCTCCTCCGTGCGGTGATAGATCATGCAAACGGGTGACACCAGTTTAACCAACAAAACAATTTGAATCAATTAGCCGGCTGAGGAGAGTCCCGAGGTGTAAAATGCATGTCTGCTCGAATAGGAAAGCATTGATTAACTCGGCCCCTACCTGCTGCCTCCCGCCACCGCCTGCTCCTCCCTGCTGCCCGCCTGCCAGGGTCTCGGGGGCCAGGACAGGGACTGACAGGGATCAGGCGCCCCTGGTCCGGAAAAGGAAAATGGAAGATCAGTGGAGAAGAGCAGTGGAGAAGATCAGGAGACCTGTTCAAACTTAGGGGACAGCAAAGAATCAGAGAGACAGTGAGTGACAGAAAGTTGCTCACAGACTCAAAAACGTATAAAAAGACTGTAATTCCGAAGTCCAGCTCCAGACTCATGGTGAGGATTTGCTGGACCACGGAGTCTGGCTTTGAACAATTGTTCTCCACCTTCAGCTTCCAAAAATATACTTGGCCTGACAGCTCAAACAGGCACCCCAGAGTCACTGGGGAAATAAAATAAAAATGCTATTTTTAGAATTTTTTGTGCAAAAGTACTTAACCTAACATCACACGTTTCTCTTTCCAGTGAAACTTCTTTGCATTAAAATAAAGTCACAGGTTTGTATGGCAATAAGCCACCAAGCTAATGTACAAATGTTTATGTTGAAAGATGAGGTAAGGGGGTGGCTACAGGTACCACTCAGGCATGGATTTCATCCTCAGGGTAAACAAGGATGGGAGGGAAGGCAAAGATTCATCCAGTTTCTCTTTTCAAAAAAATATGTTTTTACAGACTTTTTTTTTTTAAGTAGGGATCTGTAGGGGAAGAGGAACCTTTTGGGGGCAAAGATGGAAACAGCGAAATAAAAGGGAATAAAAGCACCACATGATCTTCCTTCTCGGCAGCGACCACGCATTTTCCTGTGGTACATTAACAAGGTGATAGGACTTTTCATTTCTCCCCATTTTCGGTCTTAAAATCTGCCCCATTTTCAGGCTTTCTTTCTAGCAGCCTGGGCTCGAGGAAGTGTAAGCAAGCCGATACCTCCCTTTGTGGGAGCTCCTGACCTCAGAGAGGAGGAATAACCAGTCCGGGCCGGGAACCTTCAGAGGAGCAGGCGTGCAGGCAGCCTTCAGCCTTCCGCAGGAATGGATTCGTGAATGAAAATGACGCTCTTTTGGCAAATGAGCCAAGCAGGCATAGTGTGAGTTTCCCTTCTTCTAGGATGGGGGACTTCGAGGGCACTAGGGAGGGAGCATTCAGTTGACTTCAGCCCCTTAGAACAGAGCCTAATTAGTGCCGATGGTGACTTCAGAGACTAGGAGTTGGGTGAAATATTTCACTGCCGTTTGAAACTTATACCAACACAAACGTTACAAGTTTCATTGCTCTGAAACTGTGTTTTCTGCATATTAATTTAAAATAGCCACAATTCCTGTATCCCTCACTTTTTGTTCAATTGACTCCCTTTTGTTTTATTGACCTTTAATGAAGTGTTAAGATTTCACACTTGAATTTAGTGATGGTTTGTTGTTGATACTATGATGTAGTCCCCGTTGGGCTTCCGGGTTAGTGGGGGTTGTTCTTTCAACCATTTCTACAATACGACTGCCCACCTCTAAGGCTATGTGTTTCACCAGGCAGCAATCGAAAATTCAGCTCTGATAGTAAGGGAAAAACTTAAAAGTTCTTCCAATCCCACCCCGTGTAGGTATTCTTCTTAGAATGTCCTCTAGATACGCAGCTTCTTCCATTTCTGATAAACGAGAGGTGGTCATTTTGACTCCTAACAGCTGATCAATGAGGAAGTAATATACTGACACTTCACTATATTGTATGTGTACCTTACTTTGGGAAGCTATAGGAAATGGTCTTTTCCCATCCTACTTCTACTTCTTCTTCCCTTTATGTAAGGGCATGTTTCTACATAGTTCCCTGAGAAATTTACTTCTCTGGGAGCATTGGCAACTTGCTCAAGTGCTTTCCTGTCTCACCTTTTCCTTGTGCTGAAGTGGCCTGCATGTGTTTTATAAATGGGATGGAGAACTATTCTGAATGAAGTTGACTGACGAGTGCACACATGCACTCATTGGGGTCCTCACTTAATTGCACACTTTCCAAAATAGAGAATGCCACTCTGTATCTTGTCCTAAAAAGGCAAATGTGTGTTCAAAAGTGAAGACATTCTCCACGCTTCCTTCCAAGTTTTTAGATTGAGCACGCTTTGCAGAACGCCCCCCCCCCCAAGCCCCGTCCCGCCCCGCTTTTCTCATTTCACAGTTTCAAAGGAGCACTGAAACCATTCTATTCTCCGGCTAACTGTGAACTGTGATTCCTATATCTTCGGAGACACAGTGAGGCTACTGATTTGCACTGCGTACCTGAGAGATCATTCGCGAAGGAGGGTGGCTCAGAGAAATGAGGGGAGGAGACAATAACTGGCAGGGATACAGTCAATTTAGAGGCGTCCTTCTAGAATCCGGGGCCTCCAGGATCCAGGTCCCCAGGATCAGGCAGACTATATAGCTTTCCACTCCTAAATCAGATCTACGGCTCCAGCACCACTGCTGCGTTTGCTCAATGGAGAGGTTGTTGGCAATTGCGGGTTGGTTAGGTGTTAGCTTTCGTGCCTGCTGAGAAAGGATCTCGAAGCTGCTCGCTCTGCCTTTCGCTCTCCCCCCTCCCTCCCTGTAACATGCCAGCCCTTTAATGTGGAGTGTCAGGGAGACGGTGACGTCACCTTGCCCGCTGGGTGGCGTCCCCTCGGTCCGACACGAGTTCAGAGACAGAGAAAGGCGCTGTCAGACTGCACTCCACCTGGGGCTCGCCTGCCGCGGGTTTCCGCGCGCCCACACTTTCTGCGGTCGAGGGGACGCCCCGCAGCAATTCAGGCGGTCATTCTCCGCGGGCCGGGGTACAAGCGCCATTAGAGCCGACGAGCGCCAGGATCTTCACGCGGAGCCCTCTGAAGTCCCGCCCGCTGGATTCCAGGACCCGCTTGGATGCTTCGCCTCCGAGCGACCTCGGAAGATGGGCCGGCAGCCACGCGCGTAAAGACAGCTAGGGGTTACCAGGTACTGCCGGAACCAGCCGGACCCCACTCGGCGCACAGCTCGCGGTTCATTATTTGGGATCCCAAGCGGTGGGGTTTTCCGTTTAGGTTGAGGGGCAGCGGAGGGCTTCGGTAGTGATTGGTTTGGAAGCCTGGGGAGTCAAGTTGAGGCTTGTTGGCTCGTCAGTCAGATAGGGAAGTTCGCCAGCTTTCTTTCTCAGTTCAACTAACTTTTAATTCTCTTCTTCCCTCACTCCCTTTTAAAAATCCCCCAACCTAAACCCTCTCATTTGTGTCTCTGCTCTGACAGGAGTCTCTGGGAGAGCTTGGGGTGAAAGTGGAGCACACCCAGTAGGAGACACTTCTGCCCCGTCTACAGCTGCTCAGGCTGCGGGTCTCTAGCCAGCTCCCCGCTAGGCCAGGCCCGCTGCGCGCATTGCCATTATCCCAGGGTCTTATTAAGATAATAAGAATCTTGTTTGGGAGGGGAATGAGGATTGAAGGACCATTTGGCAAAGTTAGGGCTGGTTATATCAGGCCCAGGTATCACTGTGCCATTTAACACCCCGTCCCCTGGAAATATTGTCTTTGATCCATCCGAAGTGACAGGCCTGGCTTTTGTCTCGTTGATCGCATCGAGGTTTGTTCACCCTTCCTGGAGGCCACAGAACGTAATGAGAGCTGAGGATCCAGGGGTCAGAAGGGCGAAGGTTGTCGGGATAGAGGTCACAGGAGCCCAGAGAGGACCAGGATATGACAATTTGGGTAAAGGGGTACACTTGTGTATTCACTGAAATCTCTGTAATAACAAACTCCAGTGTCCTTGATGGAAAGTGGTGATGAGACGGCCACCGTTGATTTTCCAGGGCAAACGATAGTCTTAGCAGCTGCCCTGGACAAGTAGCTGTGCAAAGGTCACTGTCAGTTTTGCAGGGAATGAGCCGCTTTGCTTGTTTTGACTTAGCAGTGTTGTCACAAAGGTTTCTTTCGCTTGTTTTTTCTGTATTTTCAATTTACTGGCTGTTTTCCCCCATTAAGTATCCCGGTTGACCAGAGATGACAGGAATTTTACCGCAGGCCCAACCCTGGGCTTCCGCTTTCAGCGCTCCCACAGATTACCTAGTCCAAGGATTATTTCTACTGTGGGGCACTTCCCCCCACCCCCAGTAAGGTAAAGAGATATCTACATAGATCAGAAAAAGAAATGTCACAGAAAGCGGTTCACCTTTCAACTAAATTTGCCTTTTAAAGCCCATCAGTAATGATCCCCAAGAATTGCTCAGTTTCTTTGCACTGTTTCTGGGCTTAACACTCTTGCCTGTACTGATTTGCTCATTGTCATGGAAATAACAGGCAAACAGTTTTTGAATATTTTCAAGTCTACAACTTCATCTTTTAAAGCCACCTATTGGAACCGGAACTACTCAATTTTAGCAAGCAGTTTTTTGAACCCTTGAAAGTGAAACGCCTGTTTTGGTGCAATCTCGCATATAGGTCTGTACATTTTCCCCCAAAATTTCTAATTAAAGTATCAAAATATCTAATGGCAAAGGTAAGGGAGAAGGGATTTCGTTTTGCTTTAATGAGCTGTGTCTCAACCAGTAGTGAATTTCCCCCAAGGAAACCACAGATGCCACAAAAATTACTTTTTAAAAGGTTTGGGTTTTTTTTTTTAATCAAAATCAATCTATTTTAAAGCAAATGCAACTGGTCTCTCTTTTAAAATTTGGGCTTCAATGGCTAAGCCTCAGTTTTCCATAACTTTTATAACCTGTACTAGTTACCACTGTCATCATTACTTCCTAATTTATAGCAGGAGTGCCATTTTATTCTAACAGCTTCTATAAATCGGGGATAAGGTCTTGAGTTTCTTAGGAACTGACTTTTTAAAAATTTACTTTGGATATTTAGAACCGAAGAAAAGTAATTCCAAATTCCTGCATTTCCAAAGGATGACCTTGAGGAAATTTAAGAGATGACTTCCTTGTGTCTGAAACTTGCTTCCTTTGCCCAGTGATAATTATATCTTAACCAAAGCAAGGAAGTGATTATAATTCTTCAGTTAGCGACTCAACCCACCCCTCTCTTTGTAAACTGAAAAAGCTCTAGTCAACGCTTTCTCCTTTCCCTTCCAGTCTCCAAGGCCGACCCGGAGAGCTCGGCCCGGGCTTCCGCGGCGGAGGAGATGGCTTCCAGCCCGCTGCCGGGGCCCAACGACATCCTGCTGGCATCGCCGTCGAGCGCCTTCCAGCCCGACGCGCTGAGCCAGCCGCGGCCGGGCCACGCCAACCTGAAACCCAACCAGGTGGGCCAGGTGATCCTCTACGGCATTCCCATCGTGTCGTTGGTGATCGACGGGCAGGAGCGCCTATGCCTGGCGCAGATCTCCAACACCCTCCTCAAGAACTTCAGCTACAACGAGATTCACAACCGCCGCGTGGCGCTGGGCATCACGTGCGTGCAGTGCACGCCGGTGCAGCTGGAGATTCTGCGACGCGCCGGGGCCATGCCCATCTCATCGCGCCGCTGCGGCATGATCACTAAGCGTGAGGCTGAGCGTTTGTGCAAGTCGTTCCTAGGCGAAAACAGGCCCCCCAAGCTGCCTGACAACTTCGCCTTCGACGTTTCGCACGAATGCGCCTGGGGCTGCCGTGGCAGCTTCATCCCCGCGCGCTACAACAGCTCCCGCGCCAAGTGCATCAAATGCAGCTACTGCAACATGTACTTCTCACCCAACAAGTTCATCTTCCACTCCCACCGTACGCCCGACGCCAAGTACACGCAGCCGGACGCAGCCAACTTCAATTCGTGGCGCCGTCACCTCAAGCTCACTGACAAGAGCCCCCAGGACGAGCTAGTCTTCGCCTGGGAGGACGTCAAGGCCATGTTCAACGGCGGGAGCCGAAAGCGCGCGCTGCCCCAGCCGGGCGCGCATCCCGCCTGCCACCCGCTCAGCTCGGTCAAGGTGGCCGCTGTGGCAGCGGCTGCGGCGGTGGCGGGAGGTGGGGGACTGCTGGGCCCGCACCTGCTGGGGGCGCCCCCGCCGCCGCCCCCGCCACCTCTGGCCGAGTTGGCGGGCGCGCCGCACGCGCATCACAAGAGGCCGCGCTTCGAAGACGACGACGACTCGCTGCAGGAGGCGGCTGTCGTGGCCGCCGCCAGTCTTTCGGCCGCCGCCGCCAGCCTGTCGGTGGCCGCGGCCTCCGGCGGCGCCGGAGCGGGCGGGGGGGGCGCGGGAGGCGGCTGCGTGACGGGCGTTGGCGCCGGCGCGGGCGCGGCGGCTGGCGCCAAAGGGCCACGCAGCTATCCTGTCATCCCGGTGCCCAGCAAGGGCTCGTTCGGGGGCGTGCTGCAGAAGTTCCCAGGCTGCGGGGGACTCTTCCCGCATCCTTACACCTTCCCGGCTGCAGCAGCCGCCTTCGGATTGTGCCACAAGAAGGAGGACGCGGGCACCGCGGCCGAGGCTCTAGGGGGTGCGGGCGGCGCGGGCACGGCGCCCAAGGCCGGCCTGTCTGGCCTCTTCTGGCCCGCGGGCCGCAAGGACGCCTTTTACCCGCCCTTCTGCATGTTCTGGCCTCCGCGGACCCCGGGCGGACTTCCCGTGCCCACATACCTACAGCCCCCGCCGCAGCCGCCCTCGGCGCTCGGCTGCGCGCTAGGAGAAAGCCCGGCCCTGCTGCGTCAGGCCTTCCTGGACCTGGCCGAGCCTGGCGGCGTGGGCGGGAGCGCCGAAGCGGCACCCCCGCCGGGTCAGCCCCCTCCGGTCGTCGCCAACGGCCCGGGCTCCGGCCCGCCGCCTCCTGCGGGCGGCGCGGGCGCTCGCGATGCGCTCTTCGAGTCGCCCCCGGGCGGCAGCGGCGGGGACTGCAGTGCGGGCTCCACGCCTCCGGCCGACCCCGGCTCCGTGTCCGGGACTGGGGCCGCTGCCGCCGGAGCGGTCCCCGTGGGTGCCCGAGTGCCCGCGCCCCACCACCCGCACCTCCTGGAGGGGCGCAAAGCCGGAGGAGGCAGCTATCACCATTCCAGCGCCTTCCGGCCGGTGGGCGGCAAGGACGACGCAGAGAGCCTGGCCAAACTGCACGGGGCGTCCGCGGGCGCGCCACAGTCGGCCCAAGCGCATCACCACCAACACCAACAACAACCGCACCAACACCACCACCACCATCATCCCCCGCAGCCGCCGTCGCCGCTGCTGCTGCTGCCCCCGCAGCCCGACGAGCCGGGTTCCGAGCGCCACCACCCGGCCCCGCCGCCGCCCCCACCCCCGCCCCCGCCGCCTCCGCTGGCCCCGCAGCCGCACCACCGAGGCCTTCTGTCCCCCAGTGGCACCAGCTGCAGCTACCCCAGCGAGGACAGCTCCGAGGACGAGGATGACGAGGAAGAAGAGCAGGAGGTGGACGTGGAGGGCCATAAGCCTCCCGAGGGCGAGGAAGAGGAGGAGGAAAGTCGAGACCCCGAGGACGACGAGGAGGAAGACGAGGAGACAGGGGTCCTGCTAGGGGACCCTTTAGTCGGGGGCGGCCGATTCCTCCAGGGCAGAGGGCTGTCGGAGAAGGGGAGCAGCCGGGACCGCCCGCCGGCTGCCGCGGGCGCTTTCCCACTGGCCCTGAACTCCTCCAGGCTGCTGCAGGAGGACAGGAAACTGGGTGACCCCGGCGGCTCGGACCTGCCCCCGCCCCCGCCCCCGCCGCTGGCCTGCCAGAAATCAAGCGGCGGCCTTAGCAGCAGCCCGGGCAGCCCGGTCCACCATCCATCACTGGAGGAGCAGCCCTCCTACAAAGATGTAAATATCCCCTTTAGGCTCCTTCAAGCTAATTATTATTATTTAAATGCACCTTTAGGCTGAATCGGTTACATATGCGCAGGAAAGATGAATCACCAGATTTCCCCACAGAAATGAAATATTCAGTGTGTATGGGAGGGCTTCTTTCCTACCAACTGTCCTCCATAAAAATGTAGTTTCTGGTCTCTCTCTTACAAAGCCTCTCAAAGGCCTTGGGGCCTCTATTCCCCCCTATATTTAAGTTGGCTGCTTATAGAAGTTGGGAAAGACCTCTAAATTGACCAAGTCCTTCCTCTAATCTACCAATCTCTTTTGCCCAACTCCCTGCCCCCAGTTGAGCACAATTGTTCCCCCAGAAGCAGTGGGACCACAAAACGGGTGCAGTCTGAATGATCCTATCATTTTTCTTCTCTGTAATTCAGTGCCTCCCCGAATCATGACCCAGAAAAGATCAAAAATACATTGACTTCAGAAGTTAGATTCAGTTTTATTTGAACTGCTTTAATCAAGGCTTGAACCCCAGAGCTCTAGCCAGAATGGACACTTCTGTAAGACATTGTGTCCAGTAAAACAAAAGGCAGACTCTTTAGCAAGACTGGCTTCTCCTAAACCAATCTCCGCCCACGTGAACGTGCTACCTGGGGCCCCTAAAGACCAAAGTTAAATTTAAGTGGCTCAGCGTTGTGTTCACTCAAGTGTGCATAGAAAACACTCTCAAGGACTTCAGAGTGAAGTGACTCTGTCCTAATGTAGTGTACATGTGACAAATAATGTGGCATGTTGATTTACAGAGTGTATAATAGGTGCATATTTAACATACTACTTCGTAAAGGATAATGCAGGTACGTGCAGTCGTACATTTGTATTTAAGCACAACAACTATTCAGAGAAGATAATCATCAAAAAATGAAGTCTCCTGAGGCTCCATGGAGTCACTTTTATTGATGCTTCTTCCTGCTGACTGTTGACATTAGCATATGGTTTCATCCAGGCATTGATTTGTGTCTCTAATTCTTCTCCATACAGAATCAGAAAACTAAGGAAAATAACCAAGTAATTTTATCTACAAAGGATGAAAACAACTTTTCAGGTAAAAGAAAATAACCCCCCAGTTTTCTTTCCTGCATTTAACCATTTCTGTGAGACTCACACCCAGCATCTCCTGCCTCTACCACCATTCTGTGGGTTTTCATCCATTGAATTTTGAATTTTTTCATACTACAGTTTATATTTTAATGGGCAGCATTTCTGTAGTTTCCAAGCAATGGCAATTTTCCAGATAACAGCACTGTTGCCCCCAATCTCAACATACGTCTTTGCATTTAAATGGCATCAGTACTCTAAACATACACAGATACATAAATACATGTTAAAATTCTTGGATGTCTTTGTTTCCCACTTGTCAGTACAGACTCACTTGCAGATTTTGTGTTTTGTTTGATTCTAGATAAGAACAAGGAGCATAGCTTTTTCATCACAGACTCTGATGCTTCCGGAGGAGATTTTTGGAGAGAAAGATCAGGTAGGCTGGGACAAATAGAAGGAATGAAGAGTCAGATGACAGAGAGAAGGGCTGAAATTCATAATCAGAAGACTGAATACTTAGTACAAGGGTAAAGATAAAAAACAATTCCTAGTAGATATAACTAAGAAAAGACACAAATGGGAAAGCAGTGACATTAATAGCAATAAGATTATTAATTGCTGGGCATATTTCAGAAGAGAATTCAGAAATATATCAGGTTACACAGTGAAACGGGCTGGAAAAGCATAAAATGACAATAATTGAAATGTTCTCTTAGAAACCTTCCATTAAAAAGGATCACAGCTTATTGCTTTTAATATCTGTCAGAAAGACATTAAAGGTGTTTTATGACATCTATGCCAACATTTATATTATCTCCATGATAATGATCTCTACACAAAATGTATAATACATTTACAAAAATTACATTATACAAATTAAATGAAACCACCTTTTACTGATTGCTAAATGTCTCCAAGGGGTATGGGAAAGACGTGATTAGAAGTTTTGATACTAAGTTGTCTATTGCAGTGTCTTAAGGAGAGGGTTTTGTTTCTTGGGAAAAAGGAATCTAATTTTCCATTTATGTAATGCAAACTGCCTTGGCTTTGACTATTCACGGTTAATTGACTGTCAAACGAGGTTGTTATCCTGCGGCAATGTCTGCAAATTTGCCTGTCAAATGAGACAGAGAGCAAGCTAGGAAGTGAGGGAGAGGGAGAAAGAGTGGTGTGGGGAGCAGAAATAAAGAAAATAGGATCTTAAAGGAATCTTATATAACAGGAAAGTACAATGAAAAAGGTCTCCAAACCTTTGTTTTTATTTTTCCTTAAAGGAGACTTTTCAGTACTTTAAATGGCAAAAGGCAAACACCTATTTTAATGAAAAAATAGCTTTATATATCATGGGAAGAAAGCTTTATATATTGTGAGTTATTTCCAAATTATTTCATGAGTATTTTCTATAAATATTGATCAACAGCCAGTTTGGGCTGACTATGCTAAGGTGTTACTAAGAATAATTTGGTGATGTATCCTTGGCCATATCAAGTCTCCATAAAATTGTGCATTCTGGCTGTACCTGTTTGTTAGCACATTTTAAGTGTTTTTATTATTATCACTTTCAATTAAAGCATAACCCTTTGAAAATTCAAAAAAATCACCTTTCACAAATTTGCTCTGTGTCTAATATAAAGTTGTTAAATGTGGATTTTTCTGTTACAATCTAAAGTGTACAAAATAAAGTCACAAAGGCAATGATATTTGCCCAGGAACTACCTCTTCCCTAGTGCCATATTTCACAAAATTGAAGCTTGAAATAGAAAGGATTGGTACCAACACATTTCTAATGGGTTTGCACACACACACACACACACACACACACACACACAAGGTTTATAATTCTATTTGATTGATTCTGTAATATCTAACCATTTCCCAGACATTTCTGGATAGTCGATTGCTTTTCTTTGTTTGATATGTGTAGAAATTAACAGACATTGGAAACAACACATTTATGAATATAAAGAAAACACTTTTGGAAACATTTCTCAGCCCCATATCAAATGATATTTAGCAGCTCTGTAGAGCTAAAAACAGATTAAAAGTAGCCCAATTTCTCCCATGCCCAGAAACCACAGATGGGAGTCTATATGTACTCCAGTGAATGCAAATTAATCGGGCTGTTTCAACAGCCGAAGTGGATGGAGACCTTTGCTGGGGGTGTGTTGTACAAACGGTGAGCACTTAGAGAATTCCCATTCCTCTCTAACCAAAATAGACACAGATCAGAAAGAGAGTTTAAAACCAGTGTCACATCCTAGTGGCATTGTCAATAACTTAATTTGGGAGGAATTTTTATTTGTTTTTATTTTATGTACAACCCTATTCTGTGAGCAGCGCCATGAAGCTCGAAGTCCAATAAAATAAGAAAATTTGCATGTAGCAATGACTTGTATTTTTTAAATAATGTAAGCCATTCAGAGCAGGACAGGGACCCCACTTTTCATTTACTCATCTCAAGACAGGTTTTAATTTACTGTTGCTTGTTAAAATTAGTACTTTGTAATTTATATGCATTAATTTTAAGGTGTTCTTGACTGTCTAAGTTTGGAAGTTTTTATTTTTTAGTTGGCTGTTGGTGATATTAAAGTTCAAATTATACTATACATGTATTTAATATAAAATAACACATTTAGAGAATAATTCACACCAGACTTCATTTCGCTAAAGCATAACTCATTAGAAGTCTCCTTGGGCTAAACTCTTACTCTATTTGGGTGCAAATTTTAAAGAAAATAAAAATAAAATTTTATAAATATTCTATAAAAGATGTAAAATGTATGTAGTTTTTAAGGGGTATCAATGATTTGTACAAAACTAGGGGACAATTTGATGTTTAAATTGTTAAATTTAAAATAGTTTCCATAGATTTAATG
This sequence comes from Orcinus orca, assembly GCF_937001465.1. NCBI lineage: Eukaryota > Metazoa > Chordata > Mammalia > Artiodactyla > Delphinidae > Orcinus > Orcinus orca. Next base: position 26,139,958 of record NC_064573.1, read on the forward strand.
AGAAAATCCAAACTTCACAATCTGAAATCATCTTTTTAGGAACTTTAATTTCCTACCTTGCACTTAACAGCTAGTATTCATAATTATCATAAAAAATTTAAGTTAACATTTTGACAAATGTGTATACCCATTAGAAATCTAAATGTATTAGAACATACTGATTTCTTTACTGAATTATATTCTCTTCATTACGTGTACATGAATAGTCTCTATAGATTTGTTAAAAACTGAATTTCTCTTCTTAATCTTCCTCTGATTTGGATGGCTGGGCTGTTTCCATTTGGAAACAAGTTCCTCCTGGCCTTGGAAGGGATTTGGTTCCCCCATACTTAGGAAGTTCAATAAACCCTAAAAAAGTCATTAGAACCCCAAGCATGATAGCCAGAGTGGGTCAATAACTACAGAATCCACTGTTGTCTGATGTTCAGATGGAAATACAAATGTCAAAAGGATGTAAATAAAAGTATAATCAGGATCGGTGTTCACATAAAAATTCCACAGTGTCTGGAGCTCAGGGCAGTACAGTCAATAGTTATGTTGGTAATAACACCTAGTCACGCTATCGATGTATTCCAGTCCCTCCCTCACAATAATTAATTTGATACAGATTCCCAGAGAAACTTGCTCCACATTGATATTCTGTATTACAGTTTCATTCTCACATTATTCAGAGAAGTATGTAGGTAGTAGGTTATATCATATTATTATTATCCTGTATTGAATGTGAGACAGGTGGGACGTGGAAAGGATGAAAATATATTATTGACATGAACAAATGTTTGGGTGAAGAGAATATTTTGTTAAATTTATCTTGGAATCTTGGGTCACAAGAATTTCACCCTCATGGTTCCTTTGCTGAGCCTGCAGAGAAGATATTTTAAACACCAGGAAGTGTTAAGGAGTTTGGGTTGTTGTAGGACTCGCTGTACCTTCAACTGTCCTTGCTTGTAGGAAAGATCAGCTCATGGTCTTCACACTGGAATGCACATTTGAGAAAATCCCCAAATGGTCACCCAATTGGCCTATGTTTTGGTATTAATGTATTTACTTGTGATCAGACACCAAGAACCTGTTCATTTAGCAAAGTGTCAAAAATCCAGATGAGCCAAAGAGATTATGAAGCCTGTGATGAACTGCTTTGTAGTGGTAGCAGTAGAATACTTTATCTGGAACACCTTGCGGGTGAATGGGGCTACTTCTCCCCATGTAACAACTGTTATCTTCCACATGTACATGATAACATTCATTTGTTTATTTACTCAATTACTCCCCAAATATTTCAGAATACCTACTGTATGCTAGGTATTTTGCTAGGCTCTGGAGATTCAGAGATAGAATCAACGCCAGTCCCTGCTCTCAAGTTGCTTCCAATCAAAAGGAGGGGAAGATAAGGTGTAAGGCAGTATGAATACTATAATAGCAGTCTACACAGCATAACATCCGAAAAGGTTTATATAACCATATGTCCCTTTAGCCAACGTTTAATTCAATCATCATTATTGGAAAATATCAGTGTTTTATTTCTGTGCATATACAGTATAACATAGAAGAATGAAATGTCTTTTCAAACTACCTAATAAGTCAGTATGCAATTTTTGATTTTTACATGAATTTTTCACTCCCATAACAATCATAAATGTAGTTTATCAGGAAATTTCTGACCTTTCTCTAAACAAGTAAAGATACAGACTTATCTTTAAATGATAGGTACTTGCTTTAATTTATCCCTAATACAAATTCAGTTTAGCAACAATATTTAGTTCCAGTTCATTTTTTTAGTTCATCATTTTAATTAAGTTTGGCCTTTGTTCAACCTTTCAGCCCTATTGGTAACTGTTACTTTTCAGCGATTTCAAAAAGATTACATTTTTTAATGATTTTTTTCAAAAACCTCCCGTTAATGGTCATTAACCTTACTCATAGCAGATATTATACTTCTTTATAATTAGAGGAACCAAACATAAAGTTTTAAGCAGCCAAAATCCCCCAGAAGCCAGAACTTTTATCTGTAGGTCTCTTTAAAATAAGACCCATTGCTTTAAAGCCAAGTAATATAGATTAGGGGGATGGTAGTTTGGTCAAAATATTACCTACTCAAAAATATAAATGACAGCATTTTGCTTGCAATCCCAGAGTAAGGCTTTGCATATCCGTTTTGAATAACTTTAGTGAAGTTAAGTGATTTGAAATTGAATGCAGTGGGGTAAGCTGGTGAGGCAGCTGAAAGCTATTGCAGGTCAAGGAAATCACGTAAAGTGGAGTCATCCTCAATTCCAATCCCTTTCATTGTAGAAACGCCAGAACCATTGGACTCTGAGAGTGGCTGCATCTTGTTATATGTATAGAAGTTTTAAAATCAATTTGATTTTCACTGGTATAATTCTCTAGTGTACTTAATATGCTATGGATGGATTTCTGAGAATAGTAAGAAGCAGTTACACTTCTCATGAATATATAGCAGATGAGGCGCTCTGATTTATTATTCCATTCTATTTTAGAACATGCTTTTGATTTTTTTTAAAAAAAGTAAAAGAAGAAGAAAAATTCTAAAAAGCACAGACTAGTAGATCTGAGTTTTAATTCACTCACTTACTAGATGACTTTGGGTAAGCCCTGTAAGTACTTTGGCCTCAGTTTATCCACCTCTAAGTTACTACTGACATTTTTATGAACGACGAATTTTGAGGTATTTGAATATATGTATTCAAAATTAGCTAATCCCCATATTTCAAATATAAATTTCTTTTTATTTATGGAAACATTTTCCTTCTTGTGGTTTTTAATAATTTATATGACAATCAAGGAGATAGAGAAGGACAATAAAAAGACTCTTCAGAAAAAAATAAAAAATAGCATTAATTGACAACACAAGTTCTAAAACTTAAGAGAATTCTAAATGAACTCACAATTCACTAAGCAACGAAATCTGATATACTGATTCAAGAAGCAATGTGTATGTAACTCACGATAAATTTTGATCACGAACTGTAAATTTTGTTGTAATTCTTAGTTAACTATAAACTCACAAATATTAATCTTGCTCTTGTTCCCTTTTTTGGCTAATGGAGTTAATATTTAGTTAGTTCATTTTGCAGCATACCCTCTCCAGTGATATTGATTTTCTTTTCTGTTCTATGACCTCACTACCATGCCAGACGTCACAGGGGATGAGTTTAATGTAGAATTTAGCACCAAGAAATTAACAGAAGTCCATGTCCCACTGATAGAGGAGAAAATTACTTAACTCTGCTCTCCGTGTAATTGAATTTTTAATGCCTTAATGCAAAATGTTCTCAGAAACCTCTCTAAACCATACGTTGTGCTAAATTTTCTACTAGTTATACAAACTGTAGATTAACTTTGACCCCATCCAAATTGTACCTCTAAGGTAGATTGTTAGGGAAAGAGAAAATTAAACTTCCAGAAATTTTAAATTAAGTCAGATTATAAAGCTAAGATTAATTATTAAAATTCAGTGTTTGGGAGTTAAACGTATGTAAGAGGAGTCTCTCTTGATCAACAGAGGCCAGGCCGGTGCTGAGGCTGTTGGGAGGCAGAGGGCAGGCCCAGCCTGCCCTGAGGGCATGACAGTGCCCTGGGAACTGTGGGCAGACACCGTTGGTAGCTTCGCACGCAGATCTTGCCTTCCCTTCCGGGGTCTGCTCCCCTGCACTAGAACACATGCGATAGCACGAGTCCCCACGAACTATGGAAACATCTGGATGTTTGACTGAAATTTTTTATTCCTCACCTAAATATTAGAATCCATGTGAATTTCACATATAGACACAGCCCCAAACTAAAACAGTGTCATTGACTAAATTTGCCCTTCAGTGTGCATTTTCTGAAATGCATTTTTTCCAAATGTTTTTCATCAGTTGTTGTCAACAACGATCCTGGGGGAACAGAGAGGACCTTTCAATGACAAGCAACTTGCTAGCCCCTAGGGCTGCAGGCTGGGGTAGTGCCCCTGAGTGCTGGCTGCAGGCTCAAAGGAGACTTTAAAAGGGAGACAGCCAAGATAAGGGATAGGAAAATGAGTGGGATTGAAAGGAGAAGGAAGGAGGATGTATTGCCATAGAAGGGATGGGGGAATGCTAAAATTTTTACTCTTCGTCCAATGTCAGGCATTTTATATTGTACCCTATATACTTTGATGCCCTGTACACATACAGGGTACAATACTTAAATGATCTTATTTATTGAATTCAAGTTTAGCTTGAGAACAGTAATATCTTTTAATCAACTTCTCCTCCCATCTCATGACCACCAACAGAACAGGTCATCTGACTTACTCATTTGGCTCTTAAAATTAAGTGAGCTTTTTAAAATTGTAAGGTATTTTAGCTGCTGGAGGCCACGGCAGACACATACGTGAATTAGTATTTTCATGTCTCCGTTAACATTCAGTGCTACAGTTTTATTTGTCCCTGAAAGAAATTTTCAAAATGTCAGGTAGGAACAAAAATGGAAACAATCACAAACTTCCCCAGTAAACTGAAAATAATAGAGTAATTCTTAGACCATACAATGGATCAAACTGTGCTTGTTCGTTCGTAGGAATGAGTTAGTGCTTTAAAAACCTTATGACAACTGAGGATTTACAATAGCATTAGTTTGTATTTCTTTCACAAACCAAATTGGATTAAATGAAGTACAACAAGTGTGTGTGTGGAATACATTTGTACCCCTCCCTAGGGCAGGATCTCTCTGCCTTCAGAAAGCAGATTTTCTAGCTGGGGAAGATCAGACTAGCATAGGTGAAGCATTAGAATATTGGGTACAAGGTGGCAGAGTAAAGATGATAAGGACTTAGAACTTCAGCCCAGGAAGGAACAGATCAGTGGCATCTGAAGAAGTTGGGAAAGGTTTTATGAAAGAGTAAATGACACTTGGGTGGCTTTCTGATTTTGGGTGGATGGGGAGAGGAGGGGGACACCTTACGGAAGAGAAACAACATAAAGCAGAGCCAGCAGATGTGAGAAATAAGAGTCTGTCTTGGGTAAAAGGTTTGTGCTTAGTGACAGAGAAATACGGCTTGGCTGAGCCGGATGGGACAAGGTTACAGGAGAACCTGGAGTCTCCCGGGGAGGAGTTGAGTGGATTCTGCAATGTAGACCATGGGGAAACAATGCAGGTGCTCGAGCAGAGGTGTGCCATAATGTTTAAGAGAAAGTCATTACCGTTGTGCCTTGAAACGTAGTGCTGGTGAATCTATTGGCTGTTTTGGTCTTCCCCCCCACCTTTGGATACTACAATCTCCCCTTCATCTGCTATTTACTGCTCATGTCTGCTTTGGCGTGGTGTATTCTCACATCCATCCCTCTTGTACTTCCAATTTCTGACAGCTGTGTAAGGGCCGATCCAAGGGTGGGGTGGAGCTTTCCCCTGGGATGTGGGACCACCTGGCCCTGGAGGACCCTGGAGAGACCAGGGAAGCAGGGACCATGTGGCTCCAAGCTCCCTGGCCCCTGCTGCACTCAGCAGAGGTATAGTTTCTCTGATGTGGCATCACACTTCCTCTGCCCCCCTGGGGCGAGCAGGCTTCATGGGCAACGATGCAGGTCACAGTTAACTGGCCCTGTGAGCATGTGCTTGTGGAGAACTGGTGTGGACTCATCCCTGAGCAGCAGGTCCTCATCATATCAGTCCACTGGATGCCTTTTATGCCCTAATTATCCATCATTCTCCAACTTTAAGCCACTCAACTATTTTCTTTTACAATTAAGATCTCTATGGCCCCCCTCCACCCTGGCCTTTTTGTCACTTTTTTTTAAAGGGGGGATATAATGGGAAGGAAAGTAAGAATTTTAGTTTGGGGATTTCTCCAAATGCATTCATTAATTTTGGAAAAGTAAAGTGCATTTAACCTGATGGAATATTTATAAAAATGGAAAGCTCATTGTCAACTAAATCTCATTTATTTAATCTAGTATTAGACTGCCTTTTCTTTTTTTTAAACCAGATGGAAAACATTAGCAGTAATAGGGAACAAACATATCCAGGCTCCCAGAGGTCATTTTTAACCACCATTAACAATCTGGTTTTCACAGATTAGTAATATGCAAAAGGCAACGGTCCAGTGAAAGATACACAAAAGGCAGCTGAAGCTTCTGTGCTCCTTATTTACCTAACATTGAACCATTTTTTAAAATGCTTTGCAAGTGAGAAATTTGAATCTTCTAAGCTCAAAACTGACAGATTTTTCTGAGAAGTTGCAGCAAAATACCTGTTTCAAATAGACACATGTAAAATATTAATTAATCCTTCACAAAGCGGATGAAAAGTGTATTATTAATGTCATCGGTAGATTCACCTGTGGTTAATATGGTTTTATTTACTAGCTATTTGTTTAATGCTTCATGCCAATGTAAACCTCCTAACTGTGAAGTAGAAAAGAAATGCAATTTTACATATATTATTTTAATTTTTAAATTTAATTATCTAGTTGAAATGTAATATAAGGTAAACAGTCCACAAAATACACTAGTAGGTCAGAAAGAAGCTGGTCTCTAATGTGATAAGGAAATGGCTTCTAGAGTTGCCTATTCAGAAACTAACTATCTCATTTAAATCATGTCTTGAGGGGTTGGGAAAGTTGTAGAATGATAAAATCTCATCCTGCTCTGTAGATAGATGCAGAGATGTGTGCATGCTCATTTCTTTTCTTGTTCAACCTCAATATTATATGTGGGTATGAAACATCTATGCATTTAACATCTGGTTAACTGAGACTAAAGTAAACATAGGTAAAACTGCACATAATATGCATTTATCTTCATTTAAAAATATCATTATTCTTGGTTTATACATTTACGATTTGTTACCAACCTTTGTGTTACTCTTCTTTTAGATAATAGTAGTTTGTAGGAATTACGTTGAGGTCTGTATTTAAAATGCTTCACCGGTATTTCCTCATTATTTATTATATGGAGAAGAAAGCCAAGGTATTAATGTTCAAAAGCCTACAGAGAGAGGTCATGTCCAAGATGAAAATGAGAATAAGTTTGTGCAAATATGACGTAGATAGTACAGAAAATGGCTGCCATTAAGGAACTCAGGATGCCCTGGATATTGTTGTGCTGATGATGGGGAGCCAGAGGAAGTGCCTTCCCATAACTGTGCACATGCTTGGGAATATTTGTACATTTGTATTTTCATACACACATATGCACACATGCATACCTGCGCACACATACCCCTGACGGTCATCATGTGGACTGCAGAATCGCCATTTATAATATCAGGTTGAGGACTTTTCTGTCCGTCCTTGATATTGTAGGCTGCCACTTTGGGAAGAAATTCTGTTTCCCTCTTTGCAGAAATTTTTCCCTTGACAATGAAATTCCCCGGTATTCCTGGAAGTGCCTGGGACCATTTCACTCCATTTCTTGCTGAGGAAGGGAAATGAAAAGATATGAGAACAGAATTGAAACGATGCATCTAACTTGTGCTATGATTTAGAATTTGCGACCTCCTAGGGCCCCTTTCAGTGACAGCTGAAGACACTTTATTGAATATGAGTATGTGTCTAGCACTGTGCAAGGCACTGGCCATGCAGAAAAGACAGAGTCCTGCCTCCAGGTAGCCTGCCTAGTAGGTGCAGAAGGCTGGAAGCAAACGGCACCAAGGACATGGAAGAGCTAACCTCGGGGGCAGGGGAGGGGGATGGAGGAAACCTTCTCAGAGCACCTTTGTCTGCACTGCCATATCTCTATAGATGAAAACGGAAAGCTTAATTAAATTATGTGGGTAATTGCAGATAACAAGTTGAAACCTTTTTTAATTCTGATAGCAGAATGGTTGCATTTCTTTGCTTTGTTTATGTTTTCTGGATTATATAGACTCAATTTATGACTGTAGATATATACATTTTCTTAGCTTGTCATCATTCTAGTTAGCACAGAAGCAAAATAGGTAAGAACAGCAACCTAACTTCTATCCACAATACAGTTTATACTGTTTGAAGACAAGTAGTTAAGAAACTATCATCAGCAAGCGTATGACTATTACAAAGTAACATAACTTATTTCACTTCTTTCTTTTCGGTTGATTTCTTTTTTAAAAAGCTATCAATTATTAGGAAACCACTGCAGCCTCATAACTTCTCTCCCAGGGACAGCTAAAGCCTCCTCTCACTTCTTTTTCACCACCCCACATTTTGGTGGCCCAAGAAGGCTGGAGGCTTCTGTTTCCATGGTCTTGGGTGCCTTCCCAATAAAATCAGGCTTCTTCACCTCTGGAAAGAGAGGGAGTCTGATCAGATTTCTCCCAGAAATGTCAGCTGTTCAACCTCCTCTTTTGCCCTTCTAGCAGTTAGCTTGGTTGTAAAGGCTGGGCAGTGGTAGGGGCTGGGAGGGAGGCTGACGTCAGGAGTCTGCTTTCATGGAGCTGTCGTCACAGTCTAGGTGGACTCGGCCCTCATTTTCTGTCACTCCCCTCCATGGTTCAGGGGAATGATACACGAGTAAATGAGGACAACGTTTGGCCCCGAGGACTTCCACCTTGAAGTTATATTAAAAAAACTCTTTTGTAGATATTAATAGAAAGTGAAAATAACAACTTGCAGAAAATAGCCTACACAAAACTAATATTTTTTTCTCCTTTTTTTTTAAAAGGTGAACACACGCAAGAGACAAATTCACCTCATTCACTCAGAAAGGATGTAGAAAATATGGGGAAAGGTAAAGAAAAGTTTTAATTCTGTAGAACTTCTCTTAGCTTTAAAAGACTGAAGAGATAATAGGAGGATATTTTTGTTCTACACTATATTTTAAGCGTGACAAGCAACACATGAATAATATATGGACCACGGGGTGGATATAATTGAGATTAATGCATACATATCAATCAATACATGACACTGTAAAATAATCCTTTAAAATAATACATTACATTGATTTATATTCATGGATTTCTGCACAAAATCTATCCCATGTCTATGCGACCCTTTTTAAACTGGTAAAATATTTTGTCTTATAATAATAACTTGCCATATGTAACAGTCCTCTGGAGAGTCATTTGTAAAGATTAGTAAAGTGACTCTTCTTTTTTTCTTTATTAGAAGAACTTCAGAAGGTTTTATTTGAACAAATAGATTTGCGGAGACGACTAGAACAAGAATTCCAGGTGTTAAAAGGAAATACATCTTTCCCAGTATTCAGTAAGAAATCACTTTTATTTCATTGCCTTATGATATTTGATGACATTTCTATTATTAGGCATAAGGATAGGCTTCTAAATATTATGTGATTACACAAAGTACCACAGGGTCTTCCGGTGGTCTCAAAGTGTTTGGAGATTTTAGCCTGTTATTTATGCTTTGAATCAGCTGACAGATAAAATTTCTTATAAGAACCTTTTGGTCTTTATTCTATTGGTATATGTGTATCTGTGCATATGTATTGTGCGCATTTAAAACATGTATGCAAATATACCATTAAATATGTAGATATATTTAAATAGTCAGAAATATTAATATTTTTTAAAACAAAAGAATTACTCAGGTTTTTTTTCTCTAAGGTAGGAAAAACAAAAGAAAAGTTAATTCTTATTCTCAGATAGTTCTAGAGAGCTGCCTGGTGCTTGAGACATGAAGATTTAAAATTTAACAATTCAATGTACACATATTTTATTAATTAAAATTAGTACAATTTTAGTAGTTGGGGATTCTCCATACATATTTAGTAATAAAATTTCATTCCAAATTTGGTGGCAGAGAAACTGTGGCATAAAAACTATTGTCTCTACTCCCAGAGTCCTAGAATTTCAGAAAGACCTACGATAGGTGTCCAGATTTCTAAAATTCACCTGTCGTGTTCTGAATCACATTTGGACAAATACACCACAGTAGTGTTTTTCAAGCTTTTTGGAGTCTCATTTAGTCATATTTTGAATTATATACATTTAATATTAATTTTTTTCAGGGACACTTTTTTAGAATGTCAGTGCCCTTTGTTTTTTAATCCAGGCATCACAAAACTCATGTTGCTAATTCCTGTGGTAGAGCCATAGGCAAACATCCAGAAAAAGATTTTTCAGTAATTGTGACAATTTTAATAGTATGAGCACAAAGGTCTGCACTCGCCAGAGCTTCTCAAATGTAATCATCAGCACAAACTGAAAGACATGCCCTCTCGGGTAACATTTTTGAATAGTACTGGGTTCCTGGTAACATGTCAAACTAAGTTCCACCAGACTGCTTAGCAGGGATAAGAATGAAGAGGACTCATGATGGAAGAGAGTTCTGGCCCCAAGGAGCGATAGGGTCGGTCAAGTTTGTGATCTGTCAGTATCCGCAAGGGAGGTTTGGAGCTCATGATGCTTCAGTATTTTGAATTTGGAGAATGCCTGCTGAGGCTTAGAATAAGATGGAAGGGAGGAGAATGGCCAGTAGCTTTTGATAGTATGTTGGGATCATCATTACATTTGTAGCTTCAAGAAAAAGAGAAACATATTAAAAATATCTTTGAAACCTTGAAAAACAGGTGCTTCCAAGGGATCCAGGATTCTCTCATTTCTAAAACCCCATCTTAAAAAAGACTGCACAGTTCCTTGCAGCGATGAGCAGACACTGAGTGATTTGTGTCCCTTCTAAGCTGATGTTTATCTAATTATTGAGTTTGCAGATCCAGTAGAGTGAGTCCAAATCCCACTGAATCCCCAAAGTATCCACCTAACTCCATGTGAAACCCATGTAGCCATAATTTATCCTGTTAATAAAAACTAATCATCATTTTAAGGAATTAAGTAATTTATACATTTTCTTACTAATTACTCTACCATACAACATGTACATGTTTCTGTTTTTTAAAAAGTTAGGATGTTGTAGTACAACTGTCCAGGTTCCATTCAGACCCATCACTCATCCTCCTGGTGTGAATTAAAATGAATCCTCTGTGATGGCCACGTATGTGAAACACTTCAATTAAACAACAACAGAAAAGTTTTGCCCATTTTTATCTACAGCGTACTCCACCGACCAAGGAATTGGTGCCCAAGTTTGAATAATGCGTGGTTTAGACACACCACCAAAGGGCAGTTAATTTCACACCAGTGAAAATAGCAAATGCACATTACGTGCTTGTTAACTAAATGTGAGAGGCCGTGAGGCTGGCAGACAGATTTAGATGCACTCAGATGGAAAGGGGAGGACGGAACTTTGTAAAGCCGCCATCAGAAGGAAGCAGAGAGGAATCCCAGCAAGAGCTTTTTACTAGGAGGTGGACTCACAGTCACAACACTTCAAACCCGGTTCACTTAGAGCACTGGGGACCTAAGCTAAGCTATCACCTGTGACAGTTAGGAAGCCAGGCTCAAAATACCCTGAGATACTTTGTGGCTCTGCTACCTCATGGCTGTAGGACCTTGGAAACTGTAAAGGGGGCCGGATAATTCCTGTCCCACAGGAAGATGAGGACCAAATGCTTGGATCCACGTGAAGGTCTGAGCACATCCCTAGCACAGGATAAGTGCTCGATGACATCAGCAGTGATGGTGACGGTCATGACGAAGCAGGGGGAGGAAGAGGAAACTTAGCATCAGGCTCTCGAAAAGCATGTCTAGAATGGGTCCAAACTTCTGAGCTTCTCTTGTTGTGCTTTGGGAGTGAGGGATGACCTGTGGCACAGAATAGTGAGGATAAAGATGAGAGGCAGGAGGAGGTGGGGGAGGGGGGAAAGTGGAAGAGGCGGAGGGGAGAAAGCAGGCCTCTGTACTCTGTAGGCAGAGGTTGGGAGGAGGAGGAAGCACAAGCAAGTCTCTCCACTTGCTGGACAGAGGCTTCCAGAGCTGCAAGACTCTGATGGGGAAATGCAGGGAGGAGGAAAGGAGCGGACACCGCAGAGCAAGCAGACATTTACCCTTCAGGTGGAGGCAGCAGAGAGCCTGGCGGCTAGTAGCGGGGTCTCCAGGTTTGGACACTGACTCCCCCACTGAGTAACCTTAGGCAAGTTACCTAACCCCCTTTTCAACCGTAGAACAATACTACTACCCATCTCGTGGCGTTGCAGAGAGGATTAAATGTATAAAGTGTTTCGCGTGGTGACTAGTGACTGATCCATGGTAATGTGCGTTGCTGCTACTGTTACCATTTCAAGGGTAATATGTACATTCCTGCAGGGGCTTTATTGTAAACCAGCTGATATTAGAAATCAGAACTTCTAGAGCTTTCCTGGGCTGTAGTTATAGAGGCTGAAACAGGCAGTGAAACTTACTTTGATACGAGACAATCCGTTTAGTTGACCACCTGGGTAGAACATGAGAAGAGAGCTCAGGAGGGGATCCTGAGGGAAGGTGGGAGAAATGTAATCTAGACTGGGTAGAAGTAAGAGTTTGGAGGAAATGGATGACGAGGAGCTCCACCTTTATTGAGGTCACTGAGGTGACAGTAGGACAGCTGGCCCCACATCCTGCAATGACAGTCATGTTTAATTGGACAGGAGTAAACGGTTGGAGACCCTGCCCCCAAGATGCCACCATTCTGAGCTCTCCCACTAAGGACTGGTCTGATCATTTTTTTTGTTTCTGTTTTTGTTTTTGTTTTTGCGGTACGCGGGCCTCTCACTGTTGTGGCCTCTCCCGTTGCGGAGCACAGGCTCCGGACGCGCAGGCCCAGCGGCCATGGCTCACAGGCCCAGCTGCTCTGCAGCATGTGGGATCCTCCTGGACCAGGGCATGAACCCGTGTCCCCTGCATCGGCAGGTGGACTCTCAACCACTGCGCCACCAGGGAAGCCCTGGTCTGATCATTTTTGCGGCTGCAAATCCAGAAGTCATTTCAGCCATCACATTGTGTCTGCCTTCCCTAGTGAAGCTCTCCTTCCTCCCGGCTCCTCCAACACCCTGCACCTTCCTTTATTACAGTATTCAGGCCTTTGCTGTCATTTTTCATTCATTTTACTCTCTTGCCACTGGCCATCAGTATAACTTCAGAGCCTAGGCCTGACTGGGACCTGCCAAAGGGTTGCTGGATGAGGCCACGAATGGAGAAGGCCCTCACCCTCTCCCTCTCCTGTGTCGCTGCCGCCGGGTGCCCTGGGTCCTCACCTCCCTTCCCCACTCCAGCCCTTTCTGCTCACTGCTATTAGCCCTGCCTCCCTAAAAATCTACCTTTGGCACCACGTCTTCCACTCACTGTAGTGATTCCCTATTGCTGACCGTATCGCGTCTCATCTAACTCCTGACTGGCTTTTACAGTCCTCCATAATCGGCCCACCCAGGCTTATTACCACTTCTCCCCCTACTCAGTTCCACTTACCCTGCGGACCGCCCTCGCCCCTCACTTTCCACCTCTGCACCCTGAGTTTCTCTAGTCCAAATGCCTCCCTTGTCTAGGTACTCCCCATCATTTGGGACACAACTCAAGCTCTGCCACCTCCAGGAAGCCTTCCCACTCTTGCAGTTTGCACTCTGTGCTGAAGTCCTCCTGTGTTTATTTCTAGTTCCATGTGTGTTTTGTGTTCACTCCTCTCTGATTGTTTCACCCTCTACCCGACAGTGTTGTAAATAATTTCAGGAAAGAGTCTTCTGTTGCTGCCCATGCAGCAAATTGTGGGAACATGACGTACTCTCAATCAATGGTTGATATAAATATTGGAGTCATATTCGAAGAGGTTAAAACTGACAATGAAGATGAGATTGGATCACTGATAAAGGAGATTAGCAAGGACTCATGAGTTGAGTCCTTGGATTTGCAGGTATGATGACAAATTCATGGCATTTGAGAGAACCAAGTGGAAAGGCCAGTGGTTTACAACAGGGAAGACCTACTAATGGCTGGGGTTTTGTGAAAAACTTAACTGGTAGATTTTGATCATGTCATCGTCTTAGATTTTTATAAAATATTTCTTTTCCAAGTTACTTTTAAGGTTACTTCTTATTAAAAACAAACTACATTTCATCTACCTGAATATGGCTGTCCCATCTTTCACCTGTGGCTGTTACTAGATTCATTCTGTGTTCAGTGGTTTCCGTCCTTCCTTCCTCTCTCTTTGTTGTAGCATCCTCTGGAGAAGCAGGGATGGGGATTCTAAAACATGGTACAGATCAAAAGTCTCTGTCGTTGTTTAAAAGCAGTGATAACAAAATAAAGACCATGTAAATGAAATAAGCCCCAAAGCCTATTGCTTGATGAGTAGGCTCTACCAGGGGAACTAGATCTACCATCTGAGTTCTCTTCTAATTTCTAGTGCCAGGTATGTAGGCTGGATACTTTTTGTTGCTGTTTGAAAAACTCTTTGGCTTTTCAAACTGTCCACGTTTGCAGAGCACAGCCTTCAGTGCTTTTCTCTGCCACCTCCTTTTATGCTATCGTCTTCCAAAAATAGCTGGGTTTCAAGTGATTCTCATTAGAGTAAACAGCTTACTGATGTTTTCATCTCCACTTAAATTGTGTCTTCATCAACCTTAGAACATAGCAAAACTTTTAGTTTGTTTTTTCTCTCGCCAATTAACAATCTTTATATCTCTAAAGTTATACACATGCTTGCTGTAGAAAAGTTTAAATATACAGAAATATAAAGGAAAGAAAATAAAAATCACCCATAATCCTGTCACCTAGAGGAAACCAATGTTAACATTTTGGAGTTTCAGCCTTTCTAGTGCATATTAAACCATTTTTAAACAAAATGAAATATTATACACACCAGTTTTTACCCTCCTTTTTTTCACTTAACATGAGCTTCTTTTCAAGACTACCTAGCAGTCTATAAATGCACTCTTACATTGGACATTAAAGTTTATCCAAGTTTTAGGCATCGTTGTTACTGAATCTTTGTACAAATCCATGATCATCTCCCTAGGATAAACTCCTAAAAGAATTTCTGTTAGCGTATGAACTTTTCAAAGCTCTTGATACATAATTTTATGTTGCTTTCCAGAAAGGTTGTACTAATTTATACTTCCATCCTTGGAACACCACGTATCATCTTTTCTTTAGATCTTTGCTAACTTAAATGGAAAAAGTGGTTCCTTGTATTATATCCTTTTCTCTCATTGCTAGGGATATTGAACACTTTGCACATGTCTGTCATCCATTTGTATGTTTTGTGAATGCCCGCGTATCCTCTCCCCGTATTTCTTTTGACATGTTCATTTTCTCCTGGTTTATGTGAGCTCTTTATATACTAAAATATTAATTCTTCGTCATGTTGCAAATATTCTTTTGTTTCTGTCCATTTTGAAATGTTGACTATGGTGTTTTGTGTTTATTGTCATACCAAAGTTTTAACTTTTTATCTAATCAAATCTGTAAGTCTTTCCTGTTTGCTTTTTGTCTTTGATGCCCTTCCTCACTCCAATTTTACAAAAATATTCACCATTTTTCTGGCACTTTAACAGCTTCATTTTTTTTTTCACTTTAACTTAAAGAATTGTACTGTGAGCCATCACAGAGCAACGAGCATGAATTAAGTAAGGACTAGTTATCATCACTCCGCTCCAAATTACCCTTAGCTATTTCCTTCTCCAACATCAGGCTCTCCTGGGCTGCCAGGGAGGTGCCACAGCCAGCTTCAGGCAGCCCTTCATCTCCCACCCACCTCAGCATCACCCTGATCAGAGGCACTGCGGAGCCCGAGAGGGACAGAGGAAGCTGCTGAGGTTCAGAGGGCAGATCTCTCCTTCACAGAGGGAGACCTGCTTGGGATGAGCTCTGGGGTCTGGAAAACACACTGATCTTCTGAAGGTATTCTGGCTCAGGTACAGGGCCAAGGGCACTGGAACCAGGGCAGTTTGCGGGGCACTGACTCCTGTTGCCAGGTACCCAGCCTATGGGCTTTGACCCACCTCCAGAGCATCCTGAGGTGGCAGGTGTGTGCCAGCCCCTCATACAGTACCTGACTTCTAATTTTCATCAGTATAAGTCAAAATCACCCGCTCCCCATTTTCCAACACAGGAAAGACAGAACTGGGTGTGTGGAGCCCAACCAAATCAGTTTACCTTGTCATCAAATCTTAAAGCAGTAGAGCAAGCAGTTTACCTTGTCATCAAATCTTAAAGCAGTAGATGCACTTACAGAGTGCATCGTTCCACACCCTTGTTTGTTCAGATGAGGGTCTGAGCCTCCAGAGGGGGGTAATTACTGTCCAAGGCAGAATCCAGACCTTCTGGTGGGTACTTCATTCTTCTATTCATTCCTCATTCATTAACGAGCCCCTGCTGTGTGCCAGGCCCTGTGGTGGGCTTTGGAAATTTTTAAAGTGTCTAAAACGTATCTTCCTGTCCTCACTGTTTCACTGAGAGACAGATGTATAACCACTAATCATAGTACAGATTATGGATGCATTAACAGAGGTCTGTACAGAGTGCTGGAGGAGTACAAGAGAAATGTGGATAATTCTGGCAGGAGAGGGCAGGAGAATTGGAGAGAACATTTCAGAAGACAGAACGTTTGAGCTGGACTTGAAAGAAAAGGGAGATGTGTGCTGTAAGGGCCAGGCCACAGCAGTGGCAAACACAGAGTGGCTGGGAGTGCAATGCATGTGTGGACTGGAGAGTGGTTTGGTGGGTGATGTGGTGGAAGGAGCTTTTTCTACCCCCTTTGCTGCAACAAGCTGAGCCACCTGCTGTTCCCTACTCCAGCCTCCACATCTTAGCAAAGAACCTGATCACACCTCCTCAAGCTTTTCCTCCTGCTTAATCCTCCAAGGGAACCCAAGGGCTCCTTCCTTGACCCTTGCATAGCACCACAGGCTTACCTCTATTACAGTAACTTTCACATCAAATTCTGAGGTGAGAGTAGGAAATGGGTCTTCTTAAAAACATGTATATTATAAAAGGCAAAACTATGGAGACAGTAAAAATATCAATGACTGCTAGGGGTGGAGTGGAGGGGAGGAATGAATCAGCAGAGCCCAGAGGATTTCAGGGAAGTGAAAATACTCTGTATGATATTGTGATGATAGACATATGTTATTATATATTTGTCCAAACCCATAGAATGTCCAACACTAAGAGTGAATCCTAAGGTAAACTATGGACTTCGGGCGATAATGAGGTGTCAATGTAGGTTTATCCGTGGAAACAAATCCTGGTGAGTGATGTTGATAATGGGGGAGGCTGTGTGCGTGGGGGGAGGCACAGAGTGTATATGGGAACTCTCTGTACCTTCTTAATTTTGTTGTGAACCTAAAGCTGCTCTTTTAAAAAGGTCTTTTTAAAATTAATTAATTAAAAATACATGCTTGAGGTTGGGGAAGGAATTCACATAGTGTAGAAAGATAGATCAAAAAAATAGGGCTTCCCTGGTGGCGCGGTGGTTGAGAGTCCGCCTGCCGATGCAGGGGATACGGGTTCGTGCCCCGGTCCGGGAAGATCCCACATGGCGCGGAGCGGCTGGAACGTGAGCCATGGCCGCTGAGCCTGCATGTCTGGAGCCTATGCTCTGCAACGGGAGAGGCCACAACAGTGAGAGGCCCGCATACAGCAAAAAAATAAATAAATAAAAATTAAAAAATAAAAAGAACAATGTTTTTAGTTTCTGAGTATCCAGAATCTCATGAGTGGTAAAGGGTTTATTACCTTGAAAGCGATGGGAAACCCTCACGGAGTTTTAAGCAGGAGAATGAAAGGGATTTGGAGGCCAGATTGTCAGGTGGGAAACTTTTCAGGGAAGAGGTGTCTGCATTTGGGAGGTAACAATGGCAAAGAGAGGAGAGGATGGAGGTAGAATATACAGGACTCACACACCAGTTGGCTGTAGAGATGAAAGGAAGAGAAGAGATGATGACAGAGTTTCTGGTTTCTTCAAGCCACTGCCCTCACCATCCACCACAGATTCATATGAAATCATGTTAATTTCTCATTTAAAGCAGAAAAAGCTGAAGTTAGCCAAGTCCACACTTTAAAAAAGATCAGTGGAGAAGATGAAAGAACAAGATGCACATTAAGAAGTCATTCCTTTCTGGAAATACAATAAAAATGATCAATATGTAGAATGGCAAAGATATTTTGCACAATATGTCTTAAAGTTCCTTCCTTCTCAGATTGAGGCAAGGTCTGTAGAACCACATAGGCCCAAGGAGGACGTAAGATAAGGCTGCTACCAGGTGGGAGAGTTTGCAGGTTGGGAGAGTCCAGTCAGAATTCATTTATCACTCACTCTCTTAGACGTGAGATGAGCTGCAGTGAAGCCAGGCAGGCACATCTAACAGACCTACGTCTTATCACCCAAGGGTTCGCGTGCACAAGGGTCCACGTTTCCTATGATGGGCTTTGTCTGAACTTCACCCTGTCACTAGCACTAGACTTCTGAAGACAGTGGAAGCTCTCAGTACTGTGACTGGCTCAAGTGTTCAAAGACTAGAGAACATGCTTGCCCTCGACATTCCCGAGTAGTTATCATGTGCAAGGAATTATACTAGATGGGCTATGCGATATTGTGAAATATAAGAGATAGACCTTTGCCTCTCAGGATTTACCGTCTATTCTGATTAAATCACATTCTTGAAGAAAACATCTCTTCAAACAACTATAGTGTTTACTTTTAAAAATACCAAAGGGCGGGGGGGGGCAGTTCTATGGGACTGTCAGTAATATTTTTACTAAATATACCAATAGTAGATTTTGCACTTTAATTAATCTATTTCTCTGTTTCTCACTCCTACCAGATAATTTTCAGGATCAAATGAAAAGGGAACTAGCCTACCGAGAAGAAATGGTGCAACAGTTACAAATTGTAAGATGCATTTCTACTTAAAAATAAATGCAAGGTGATGGGTTTGTTTTCAAACCACCCAATATGTATGAAACTGTTTGTGTTTTTGCCTTGAAATCCTTTGGTCCACTTCACTCTCTGCTGGTTTAGATGCTAATTGCCAAGAGATTTACTTAGATGCAGGATACACAGATGTGTCAGTACATTTCCTCTAAATGTAACTACCTACCATGTGTTAATAGACAGATGTGTACATTGTCTCTGAGGGTGAACCAGAGGTACCTGCATTGTCTTCCACTGTGCAGACTTCCGAACACAGCGCTGGGCTGCACCAGAAGCTCAGGGAAGGGCCATTGTCTTTGTCTTCCCCCTCCTTCCACCACCCAGACCTGAGCAGGCCCTCTGCTGTCAATAGAACTTAGTATAAATACAATTAATCAATTAAATTCACTTGAACGACGATGAAAAGAAACGAATTATTTCCAAATGAAGTGTGTTACTCTATCCTAATCATGTCTGAAAGTGGACACTGACAAAGATCTATTTATACAGAAACAGGGAAACAGGAAAATGTCTGATAAATAAATGTTGTGAGGTTTTATGTTTTTCGTTTTTTGAGTTTTTTTTTTCTTTTCCCTGAATTCCTCACCCTTTGTCCCCATGCAGATACATCTGGTATTATTTATTAGTGCTTTGAAAGCAGTCTCCCAAGCTTCCTCATTTTCATGAGTACAATGGGGAAATAATTTCTGCTTAGTTTTTGTAAGATTATTTATTTATTTATTTATTTGCGGCTGCGTAGGGTCTTCGTTGCTGTGCACGGGCTTTCTCTAGTTGCGGCGAGCGAGGGTTACTCTTTGTTGTGGTGCCAGGCTTCTCCTTGCAGTGGCTTCTCTTTGTTGGGGAGCATGGGCTCTAGGCGCACGGGCTTCAGTAGTTGTGGCACACGGGCTCAGTAGTTGTGATGCACGGACTCTAGAGAGCAGGCTCGGTAGTTGTGGTGCACGGGCTTAGTTGCTCCGCGGCACGTGGGATCTTCCCTGACCAGGGCTCAAACTCGTGTCCCCTGCATTGGCAGGCGGATTCTTAACCACTGCGCCACAAGAGAAGTCCATTTATAAGATTTTTTTTTTTTTTTTTTTTGCGGTACGCGGGCCTCTCACTGTTGTGGCCTCTCCCATTGGGGAGCACAGGCTCCGGATGCACAGACTCAGCGGCCATGGCTCACGGGCCTAGCCGCTCTGCGGCATGTGGGATCCTCCTGGACCGGGGCACGAACCTGTGTCCCCTGCATCGGCAGGCGGACTCTCAACCACTGCGCCACCAGGGAAGCCCCTATAAGATATTTTTAATCACCTGGGTAAAGACATACATTGATCCTTAGTGTTCTTCACAGCATGATTATTATAATTTGGGTTGCTTGGTGTTTCTGAGCTTGTCCACGTTATCCTTATGCCACAAAGCATGTATCTATGCAGACCCGCCTGTCTTGTCTAGAGAGCCAGGCATCTAGCTTTCTGTCAGGATTATTTAAGGAAGATGGTTATTGATGTTTCCTTTCTGCATGGGAGAAATCATGCTTGCATTAATGGAGATTGCTGAGAGTCATTTTGAAAGCAGCCTTGTATTTCATGATGTTTTCCCCCATTCTAGGGGCTCTATTAAAAGTACTGCTTCTAACTTTAACCCTCCTTCTGAGGTTTTCCTGGATCTCAAGTGCTGGTCAACAACTCTCAGTTCTGAAAACCACCTCAACATAAGACCCTCTTAAACAGGATCTTTCTTCTTGTTTTGGTTTTGCTTGTGTTGGTTTTATTTGCACCTAACTTCACTGGGGAACAGAAGGATTTTCTTAATCAATTGAAAACTAATCCCCCACAGGGGTTAAAAAAAAAAGTATCCACTCTTCTCAGCTTTTGATACCTAGATAATAAGAGCTGCTCATTACTTGCTGTGAATTTACGTATTGTTTTATTTGTCCAAAGGAAGAATGTAAAGATAGGATCAGAGATAGAAGGATACAAAATTTTAAGACCTTACTTATTTTACATAGGATATCATTTTCAGACTCTTAAAACAAAAACTACCACACATGCAACCAAAAGTGTGTGACTGCTGGGTGGTGATGAGCGTAGCAAAAGGGGCGTTAGGAAAGTAAACTAAATAATTATTTCAGTGCCAGTTATTTAAGGCCAGTTATGTAATTTTAATGTCTTAATTTTCTTTGACATTTGGCTTCTTTAGTAAAAGAGGAGATGATATTGCATCCATGTAATAAGCAGGCAGTATTAATAAAAGAAAAAATATCTCCTGTCTTTTGAGATATTTGGTACATGGAAGATACAAATTGGTATTACAAAATATCTTGATTACATTGTATTGCAAAATATTTTATCATTATGTATTTATTTATCTAGACAAGTGTTATTAATTCATATTCCTCTAGATAGTAAATTTTCCTGGTTGCAAATTAAATTCTTTGGGAGGAGCTGGAATGTTTTCCCCCAGCCTTGTAGGTACAATATAATTCCTGAAATCCACAAAAGTACATCCAGACTACCAACATGAAAATTGTGAAATACACATGATTTGTCCCTTCCGCTTCTTCCCCTTCTTTTGTGTCCCCTATCCTTAGATGCCCGGGTCTTCGTGCTACCTTCAACACCTAGCATGGTGTCTAACATCAAATAGGGATCAGTAGACATTTGTTGAATTAACCACCACCCATGGACGCCCCCTGACCCAACGCTGATACTGTCATGTAGCAATCCTCTTAATTCTTTTCCAAATTGTCCTGGCTTGGTCCTGATTTCCTCAAATTTTTTTTGTGTGCTGGGGAACTACTACCAAAACTACTAAAAGAAGGCATAGTAGTGAATTACTGGGACCTTATGTATTACAGCACTGTCCTTGTGACTAACAGATACAAGCTTTAAGGTCTGCAAACTTGAGTTCAAGATTCATCCTGTATAGTTCATTTTATCAGTTTCTAGACCAAAGGGACCTGTTATAAGGTCCAACCTAGTACCCTGATAGGGATATGATAAGGCACAAGTGTTTAATAAACATGAAATGCACATGTAAACATAAAATGCTGTGCCAATACAAGTAATCAATTTAATGGCATGCCCCTTCTCAAAGTAGTACCTCTATTAGTGGAACTATTTGAGCCCTGGTGGCTAGAGATATATTTGTGCGGGAAGGACCTGTGTTCACACTATACCATCTGCTTTAGAACTGAGGCAGCAAACTCAAGTTTACTTGAACAGAAACTTATCCTGTCCCTTATTCAGCTTGTTGTATTTGCTAAAGTAACTGGAGAAAAATGTCTTTAGAAAATTATACCTAAATATTATCAAGAAGTTGCTAGGTATCACAATTATTGACTTTCTCAATATTTTTAGTTGAATGCTCTAATTCACCAGTAAATATAGTTACATGCTTTGCTCCTTGAGAACAGAACAATTCACCAAAAATTATTTTATTCTTTTATGTTTAAATTATTTTATATTTAAAGTTTACAAAGCATGTATTACAGAATAGTCATTTGCTTACAGAATAGGCATCTTTTCCTTTAGATGAAATAAAAACCCACTCTGCAGTCATGGAGAATTCAAATATATTAAAACCATCATATCTTGTAACAATTCCCATAGATCCACAATGCATTTATCCTATGCTGTTGCACAGTGTTCTTATTCAAGATGATATCGAAAGCATCTTGGGTATCATTGCCATAGAAAGAAAACTTATGAATTTCTTTGGTTCCTGCATTTTTAGATTCTCCGCTGACTAATTTCTACACCATTGCTTCCTTTTACAGTTTGTTAAATGCAAAGTTGTGATGACTATAGACTCAAATGATTGACTCTCTTTGTGTGTTTATAAATAAATGTGCATTTATCTAATGTGAGATTTAAAGCATATGCAGTTTATTTAACACATATACATGGGCCACAAGCTAATATTTTTTTTACAAACAGTTTAAAATGAGAGTTTTACAGTCTTTATCACAGTTTGTGTTATGGTCCCCCACCTCTGCTCTGGGTTTTCAAGTGCTTAAAATGTTGTTATTACCAAATCAGATTTACTTATACAAGCGAAGAAATATGTTCCTCTCAATATGAACCAAATACAAAGGTTTTAGAATTTAGCACGTTCATGAAGGTGTTAGTGTTTAGTATAATAAAGAGCAAAAGATTTCTCATTCACAAGTGAGCTCTGGTTCTAGGAAAAAAGTTCAATTTTTAAAACAAAACCATCATCCCTTAGGATTGAGAAGAAGGTGAAGAAACCATTACAATGTTATATGTAAATTATATTCCAATTTTTAAAAAAATTTTAAAGAAGAAAGTGAAGGCATTTTACTAAGTGTATAACCATTCTTAAAAGATTGTTATTAGAGTATAGTTGATTTACGATGTTGTGTTAGTTTCAAGTGTACAGCAAAGTGAGTCAGTTATACATATACATATATCCACTCTTTTTTAGATTCTTTTCCCATATAGACCATTACAGAATATTGAGTAGAGTTCCCTGTGCTATATTAGTTATCTATTTTATATATAGTAGTGTGTATATATCAATTCCAATCTCCCAATTTTTCCCTCCCCCCTTATCCCCTGGTAACCGTAAGTTTGTTTTCTACATCTATAACGTGTACAGCCTTTTGATTAAAGTTTTTCCAAGGACTGGAATATAATGTAGTTTACAACATGAGCCGAGACTACTGTGATGCCTTGATAAACTTTTTTCAATTTTTTATTGCTAATTTGGCAACAATTTTTTAAAGCAAGTACATGTATGTATAAGCTACTACCGTAGGTTTGTTGGAGGCATGTCACAGTTGAAGACATAGTTGTTGAAGACATTAGTCATAGTTCTTGAAGGACACTGTGAAGCTGCAACAGAAAACGCATGATAAATGGCTAGACCCAGATTCACATACTTTGAACTTGCTGGATCGCTACCAAGGGGCACGTAGATTGAGAAAAAGTGCTTTTAAAATATGCTAGTCTTGAAGTGCCCTCTGCTGTTCTTCCAGAACACTGCAGTCACACGCAGCCAGAGGGAACCAGTCTCAAAGTTCCTCATTAAAGCCTCAATTAAAATTAATGTTCAACCAATAGATTTAGTACTAATGTTTCGTTCACCGTGGACTTGTAAAAAGTCAGTTTACAACTTTCTGATGGTGTGAGCACTGTGCTTCCTTGCCGGGAAAGGAGCAGTGACAGGTCTTTATCGTTTCTGGAGGAGTGCTCCCCCTTGGGCAAGGGTACAGCTCTTCAGTGTGGTCTTTTCTTGGAGGATCTCCAGTATTCATTAGGATGGGAACTTGCCCAGATTTCTACCATCTGAACACAGGGAGTTTTTAAAAATATGTTTTACATATTTTTAAAAGGTAGATAGAGCACTTTATTTTTAGAAAAAGATCCCTGGGCCCCTAGAAGATTTTGATTTTATGACTAAATATGTAACAAGCAGAGGACTTGATGTAAGTCTGAACTTCCTTGGAAGCTGCCTTAAGATTCTCCAGGAGACAGACTTTGACTACAGTGGGTCCTTTTCCAATTATTGATCTATTGCCTTGCATCTTGACAATGCAATGACTCGTTTCTTAATTATATATCCTTTTTCTCGTCTTTCTCCTTTTGAGATGTTGACCCACCTTAATGTCTGAGCTCAGGCTAACTCTCTTGGCACAATCTAGGAAATTATCTTTTTTGGTAAAATCTCAATACTTTTGATAGACTAGAGCCGACTAGGTGATTTAGAAGTTATATAGCAACTTTGAGGGGGTTTGTCCATGCCAATCTTGGTGATTTCCAAGCTAGTCAGAATGAAAAGAAAGCTTTTATAAGTTCTATTACAGGAGATTTACATGGCCTAATTATCTTTAATGGAGCCTCTAAGATCCTGAGCTCCCCCAGTTGGGGAGTATAGAACCTGAAGCACCATCAATCATAAAAGTGCCCATTACTTGATGTATCATAAGAAAAGAAGTTTCCAACTATTATTCTCAGATACCATCAATTATAGTACATCCAACTTCAGAAGTGTTAAAATGTGAGGGAAAAAACTGCATCTTAGAATCAATGAAATAGGATAGTTTCCATGAACTGTCGGGCCATATGCTAATATATTCTTTATTAAACATTCATGACTTAAGACTTGGAATTAATGACTCTCAGCTCACAACCTGAGATTAATAATTCTTCGCACAGATTTAAATTTCAGTCTGGAGATTTGGGGATCAAATGTGCTTATTTGGAAATGTCCTTTTTTTCCTGAGTCCTTTCCTTAAATTTCCTTATCAGCTTCCCATCTTAATGAAATGCTACATTGTTGTTTCTGAAAAAAAGAAAAAGGCATTCAGACTTAGATCTGAAAGCAGTGCCCTTCAGGCAGTTTTCTTTGGGTTAGGATGAGTAGTTTACTGACTTTGATGAGGTGGCGCAAGGTGATATTAACTTACCTCGTGCAGTGCCTGGCACAGAACAGACACTTACTAAATCTTCGTGGCATCTAATCTTGATGTTGAGAATGCTTTCTAAATGCGAGAGTGACACAAATACATTTTATTAGGTAATCCTTATACCCCAAGGTTTACATCATTTCTACTTGTTATCCTAAATAATAGAATTCCATTCAAAGCTCTCTGACATCATGCATCTAAAGAAAGAGGTGATCCATGTGTTTCGGCATATTGTTTCATACACCATAATGGAAAATCAGGATTCAAGTATGTCTCGGTTAATAGCAGGTGTAGCATAACCCAGAGTGGAAAGAAGAGGTAACTAGACTAGGTCCCTGTGTAACTCTTCTTGTCATAGTTATCTAGCTAATCTCAGCTCTCGTCCTAAGTATGAGATTAGGACACAACTATTTATGGTCCTATATGAACCATTAATTTCGGTGCTGCTATTATGGCCTTTATCAGATATGTCTCTATCATATACATCCATGTTGTGGCTGTGTATCAAGATAGTGAGGTGGTTATTTTAGTCTTCTCTCTTTTTTTCATTAAAAAGACTGTTTGAGGGCTTCCCTGGTGGCACAGTAGTTAAGAATCCACCTGCCAATGCAGGGGATAGGGGTGCGAGCCCTGGGCCAGGAAGATCCCACATGCCACGGAGCAACTAAGCCCGTGCACCACAACTACTGAACCTGCGCTCTAGAGCCTGTGAGCTACAACTACTGAGCCCGCGTGCCACAATTACCGAAGCCCACGCGCCTAGAGCCTGTGCTCTGCAACAAGAGAAGCCACCGCAATGAGAAGCCCGCGCACTGCAACAAAGAGTAGCCCCCACTCGCCACAACTAGAGAAAGCCTGTACGCAGCAATGAAGACCCAACGCAGCCAAAAATAAATAAATTAATTTTTTAAAAAAAGACTTGTTTGATTCAGCTAACCAGTTATTATGGCAAAATGGTCCAGCTAGTCTTAGCCACAAGCATCACTATAGATTTGTAGTTCCTTCCCATTAATAAAGGTTCATGTTTATGGACTGGTAGATCAGGAGAGCAAAACATAAATATGCTGGGGATATGGGGAATGTATATAACAGTATTCAAAATATTACCTACTTGAATGACTATAATTTTCTTTCCTTCACTGCTTTTATATAATATCAGCCATAGTTCATGTTACATTCTAGAAGGCTGAATATTTCTTTAAATGTAAAACAGATTTATATCATTAGAGTCCTGAATTTAGCCTTATAATGATGAAGGTAAGTAGCATGACTAGGGTTAGTAGAGAGGCAAATCTAAATAATACATGTAGTCCAGTTTCAACAATTTGAATTTTCTAATGAAAAGTAGCATATCAAATGCGATAGACTTTCATTCAAAACCCCACTATTGAAAAGTACTTTTCAAGTTTATCCAGGTAGAATTCTCAAGGGTCATATTTTCCATTCAGTGCAATTATTTCTGATGCTTCTTAGTAGTTATTGGGAAATTACCCAGAGTAATAGTTTGTGTTTAGTTAATCTTATTTGTGATTTATAATGATAGCATATTTCCTCACTCTAATTAAATGAAAAATTACATTGAACTAGTTTGTAATCACATTCTTGTTTTGTGACCTTGGACATATGTTATAACTTAATTTTCATACATAAATAAAAATAAGTACCATATTATTAAGTGCAAATTATTAAGTGCAGTGAAATGTCACATAGGAACCTCAGAGACTAGCTGTAGCAACAACCTAGTGTGATCACCTGTCCTGTCCTCATATGCTTTTTAACAGGCCTTAGACATGCTATACCCCAGAAGCCCCATACTGCCGGGCAGATGGAGACCTTTTGTCCTCAGGGCAGATTCACCAGCATTCAAATTTAGGCACAATGAAGGGTCTCCATTATACATGTCTCCAAATTTTGCTCACCTGGATAGTTTTGCTTGTTTTTATCTTACAGATTCCCTATGCAGCAAGCTTGATCAGGAAAGAAAAGCTAGGTGCGCATCTCAGCAAAAGCTAAAAGGTGAGCTCATCAGAGGAAACAGATTTTCCTTAACTCTCTGAATTGTTATTGCTCGGCTGTGTTCTTTACTGATGTACTTGAAATAGCCCAGGGCATTGATGATGTTGCATCCTGTGTTTAAGCTGATACACTGTTGAACTTCATTCTAGGCATGGGGCTTCCTAAATAAATGGCTAAGTGCGTCTTCTAAATTCTGTGGAAAATTTCTAAAACTAAGGAAATTCTCAGTTCAGTCTTGTAGATGTGATCTTCATTTTGTTTTAAGGTTTTCTACTCTTTCCAGTTCCTCCTGACACCCTGATTCCTGGTCCTCTGAAGGA
Source organism: Orcinus orca (assembly GCF_937001465.1). NCBI lineage: Eukaryota > Metazoa > Chordata > Mammalia > Artiodactyla > Delphinidae > Orcinus > Orcinus orca. Next base: position 26,167,424 of record NC_064573.1, read on the forward strand.
AACTGGAGTGTCAGAAGCCATGCTTATTATGTTTTTCTTCTCTGTCTCTCCTTTGCTTCCAAAATGTCTTCCTGAAACCCGACTTTCAGTGAATTACTGACAGATGGTCCTGTGAATAACTGCGTGTGACATAGACCTTCGAGAACTTCTGCTGCAGAATTAGTCATTCATTCCTTCCCTAAAACAATCCTTGTTTCTCTACAGCTGAAGCCAGATCCAATGTCACATACCTGGCAGCAATTTAAAAGACAAATATTCTGGACTCCTAAGGAAAAGGAGACAGTAAAAATTCAATGACTATATTCAGAATATACCTAAACATTTCAAAAGCACCTTTTTGATGATATGGCAGAAGATATAAATAATTGTTAGAATTGAAGGAATGCAAAAACTAGGATATTGTTGTTTCTCTAACAGTACATTAGGATGACCTAGCAGTTGGAACTGCTAAATCAGGGAAAAACTCAGATGTCAGAGGTGATATTTATAAGTGCTCATGGCTAACTAGGATTGTGGTCATTTATCAGTTGTATTTGTTCCCATCAGAGTGATTCTTCCCACTCCTTCCCTCTGGAACATATTTTCAATTCAATAGAATTGACTGGCCAAAAATACTCTGTGCAATGCAGGTTCATGGTTCCTTTTCTTTCCTTCATGCCTCTTTTCTGCATATCACAAGCCTCCTCTACCATGTGCACATGACAGTTCTACTTCTTGCCATTATCTTTATTGGTGATAATCTTCAGTATTTTTCTGAAACAGTTATATGTATGTCACATTTCATTAGGAGCTCAAAACTCTTTCCAAGACAGTCTCTCATTCATATGCTTTCCCTTAATTTTACGCACAGGGAACCAAGGTACAGTGAAGAGAGATGTGATGTTTTATGTCTCTGTTACAAAGCCAGGAAGAGATTCTAGGGCTCCTGATTTTAACAGCAGTGCCTGCTTGCTCCTTAAATAGGGACTTTCTGTCTTCTGTGAGCAGATGTTTAGCAACAGAGTTGCTCAGATGGTAAGTCATTCTGTTTTGGGATGCTCAGATAATGTCATTCTGTTTCCATCTCCATGAAGTCATGCACAAATGGACCTGTGAGTTTGGTTTCATTCTATATCTTCAAGTATTTTTCTTACGTCTGAACTTGACTTTGGTGATTTCTTTCTCATCATTGTAGACCAGATTTTTCCCAGCAGTGTGAAATGAATAGTTTTAGAACATTCAGAGTCTAATAAACCTTAACACAGCATATCAAGGTAATCAAAGCAAAAATCATCCAAGTTAACGCTGACAAACCCATATGTATAAAAGTTTGAAAATGTCAAACTACTTTTCTTTCAAATCAAAAAGTATATATTGGGATGTGTTTTTTTAAGTAACCTTCTTATTGAAATATAACACACATTCTCCAAAGCCTATAAATCGTCAAGTCATGAAGTCAACACATCAGAGCTCAGTGAACTTGCTTAGGTTTCTAGCACCCAGATAGCTACCTTGTGCCCCTACCCAGTTACAAAAGATTGGTTTTACCCGTTTTTGAACTTTAGTAAAGGACATTTTATAGAACATTCTCTTGTATCTGGCTTCTTTCACTCCACGTCTGTGATTCATCCATTAGAATGTAGTTTGATTCATACTTAGGAACTTCAATAAACTCTCTTTCTACCCTTCCACTTCCCTGACTCATCTTCTCTGCTTGTCAGACATGAGCTGCTCTTGCACCTACAAAATGAAGACTTACTGCCCAGAAACCACACCTTTGATGGTGACATAGTGTACAGTGAGGTGGGAAAAAAAAAAAAAAAAAGATTGATTTGTGTTTAGTAACTAATGCTTCCTCCATGCTGATTTTGTTTCCATCCTTGCAGACAACAGGGATTGCTCTAAGTAGACCCTGGTGCTTTCAGAAGATTAGTGGTTACTTAAATGCTGAGCTAAATCAGCCAAGCAGAGAATCACAACCATATTGTTAGAGGCAGTATTCGATTCTCAACATGCCAAGCCTGCAAGGAACTACCCCAAGAGAGATGACAAAATAAAAATCATTACACCAAGGGAGAGAAACAAGTTCTGTCTTGCTGAGTGACCACAGGTTTCCAAATTAGGGACTGATACATTAATGTCTTATGCAAGAGTGACCCTTAAGGTAGTGTGCTGTGTTCTTGCCACCCAGTGAATTCCAATATGACTGTTAAGAGGAGGAAGCTTTTCAAAACCACAGGCAATCCACTTAATAAGCTGAGGAAGTATTGCCACATATCACTGCTCTACAAATCATTTTTGCCCTACGTTAGGACACAAGAAATTCCATGTTGAATCAAAATAAAAGTCCACCCATACCAGGGGGCTAACAGTGCAATTCTGTTAGAAGAGCCAAATTGTTGTTCTTAACAACACCAACCTCAAACTTCAGGCATGACACTGAATAACTCTTAACTTTCCCTTAAGAACTCCTTAAAGATCCGTCATCCATGGATTTATCTAAACATTTCTTCAACCTAGTTGAAGTCCCCTTTGGGGCAATGAATTCTATTTGTTTAGCTACCAGCTGTGTAAACTGTAGTTTATTTTATTTATCTTCAAACTACCTTCTAAAAGAAGCCCTTGTAGATTAGATGTTGCACTGCTCTGCATATTTGCTTTATCGTGAGCTCACGAGTACAATGGAAGTGATTGGAAAAAATATTTCAAAATGCTATGTGTATTATCCTTTCATCTGGAACTGTTTTGAACACCGGAATTACTCCTGACGGTCTTCTTACCTTTGCTCATTAACGTGCCCCAGTTCCTACACAGACGCTCCGATAATCTGTGTGAAATCTGCACCCCAAATAAAAATGTCATGATATTAACACCAGTTTAATATTACTTTACATTCTTTTTGCCCCAAGCTCCTTTTAACATGATGCAAACGTCATCCCTGTGAAATACTTAGGTCTTTCACAGACTTAGGTCTTTCACAGAGAACTCAATCATTTTACTTAAGTGGAAAGTGAATCATAGGATATGGCTCATTCATAGTCATACAGAAACCTGCTGAACAAGCTGGAAATAATACTAACCGTCATTCATTGAGCACTACCCATGCCAGATACTGGGTTAGGCTGCCACGTTCTCTCTTTTGATCTTTACAAGTCTATAAGGTTGATCCTATTATTATCTCCATTTTATACATGAGAATGCAGAGGATCAGTGAGGTCACTTAGCTCGAAAGTGACAAAGCCAGGCTTCAATACAGGTCTATTTGACTCTAAGCCCCTTCTCTGTCTTTCTAGGATCATTGGGCTGGTTTTGGGAGTCTGGCTTCTAAATCTGACACTACTTCCCTTTGTCATCTGAAGTAATATCATTTAATCTCCTCGAGGCTTACTCTTATCTATGAACCGTGGATGGCCAAACCTGATCAAAGTCTCTGCCAGCTCTAAATTTTGACTCTCACCCTTGCGTGCCAGTCTTCTGCCAGATTGTCTCTCACAAAGGGGCTGCTTTTATTAAAATCTGTTCATATAAAACCCTATATAACACCTGAGGGTGTAACCCACCTACTTTTTGCCTTAGGTCTTCATTTTCTTCATCACTAATTGCTACTTAGCATCCTCCTAGAGAGTTTGAAAGTATCATTTTTTCCCCTATCCTAACAATATCTAACTCTTTGGTAAACTCCTGTTATTTTTATTTTGTTATTTTTATTTTAATTCTGGGATAATTGCTACGAAAACAATAGCAAGAAAAAGTTCTTAAAGGGGTGTGGAGGGATTGTAATTGAACATTCTGTGTCTTCCTTTTGTAATGATCAAAGATGGGGGGTGGGGGGGGCATGTCCATTTCTAGCCTCTGTCCTCAAACAAAAGAGAACCAGGTTCTTTCAAGAATCACCGTTGAGAATGACAGTGTGCTGCCACACTTCTAAGGGCTTTATGTCAATTATCTTATTTAATCTTCAAAACAACCCATTGAGAGAAGTACTGCTACTCTCACCATTCTACAGCTGAGCAAACAGAAATGCGGAGATGAGTAGGTTGTGTGGTCTCACTGCTATTACAAGTGGCAGAATTTGAACCAGGCCGCCTGGCTCTGCAGCCCACACTACATCTGTTCTCCCCTGACTTGTGACCTGAAATCGTGGCCTAATTCACATCTTCCATTATCAGTTATAAATATGCAGTTAATAACCAATCCAGTGGTTTCATTGATGTTGAATCGCAAAACCTCTATAGCTGCCCTAACACCCCAGGACGAGAGAAATGGATGTAACTTGGACCATTCAGCCAAAGCCAGCAGGGCGCCAGTGCGTGAATTTCTGTCTGCCCCTTTTACCACAGGCTGTCTTAATGTTTGCTCAACAACAAATTGGAGCTTCTGGAACCCAGCAAAATGACTTTACTGTAAAGAAGCCATAGCAAACCAGCACGCTCTGATGTAATAGTTCTAGTTTGGCTGTCAGCAGAGATGCATCATGTAAGGTAGCAGGCAAATATATGGGAAAAGGAAGATGCTTTCGTGGTCACTGTTTAAACATTTTTATTCAAACTGTACTAAAAATGTCTCCTCTGAAGGATATACTAAATATTACTTTAAATGTTTTTAACTTATCTGATTGTGTCACACTGAGGTTGTCATTCTGTGCTTTTTGTCTTATCCCAGGTGCACAGAACCACTTACTCTTGTTCTCTTGTAAGATACAGACTGCCCCTGAGTACTTCCGACCTGCACAGAGACTGAAAATTGAAAGGGCTTGGGAATCAAATATAAAATCAGGTTCGGGAGAACCCAAGGACAAGTGACCTCAAAGCAGCATGGACAACCATGTAAAATAGACTGTAGCAGCCATTCATTAGTTGGGGGAGGGGGGAACCAACCAGAGCAGTCAACGCTTGTTGCATCTTTTGGTGGAACCAAAGTTTGAGTCTGTGTTTTTATAGGCCAACCGAACCCAGAGCGCGGGAGTGCTGTTAGCCAAGTGGGGTGGGAAATCCATGGACGGTCCCAGGGGATCTCTGTGCTACATACTTAGAGAGAGCAGCTCTATGAGACCGTCTTTTACGTTTGAAGAAGTGATTCTTGGTGAAAAGACAACACAAGACCTGTCCTAGGAGGGGGGGATCACGTTTCAACAGCTAGGATGGCATCAGCCGTACAAACCTGCTTTTCCCAGCAAAGTGGACAGACTTATGCGTGGCCCCTTCCTCTCTGGTATTTTGCCTGCTATATGAATGAAGATTGTATTCCTTTGGAAATATTTTACAGTTTAATATTGCGTGTAATTAAGAATATAATCATGTTATCAAAAATGGTATTTAACTCTGTTGTAGTTTCTTTAACATTCATGTGGATAAAAAAAGTCTATAATAAAAAAACTATGAAGTAATGGTTGTGTTCATGTAGTTAAATGCACATTTGCTTGGGGGCAACTAATAGAAACTAATACATTTTAGAATTATTTTGGCATAAAATATTTGAATAAATTATTTTTGAAAATGAAATTCCTTCAAAAATGGTTATTAAAGTCTAAATTAGCCTTTGGCCCTTGTCAGCAACTGGAGTCCTCCCCAGCATGATAGGATCTTTGTATGGGTACGGGAAGGTTCTAAATTCCAGCTAGGTCTCCTAACAGCATTAGTGAGGAAGTCGATAGTGTGCCTTCCTCCTTACTGTGATGTTGAATCAAAGTCCATGAGATCATTTTATGCCAAAAATTCTGCCTCTCAGATGAGAGAGATAGAAGGGCCAAAATGGTGACCCTTTGGAGCCAGGATTTCTAGAGTAATGCTGGGTTGTACAGAAGTCTTCTGTGGATGATCGCCTGCCCTGGAATTGCCAACGACCATCCTAACTGAAGAGGCATCTCACCAATGGCATCCCTCGACAGATTTCAAAAGAAGTTTAAAATGCATTGCCATGATATTTGATACTTTTACCCACCATCTTCATTATCATAAACTATCAAAAAAAAAACCTTGACAATTCTCCCTTGAGATAAAATTTTCTTATCCTTAGCTGCCACATTAAGAAACCAAAGGAGGGATACTCATTAGTGATTTTCTTCCCAGACCACGAAGGATGGGACCATGGGTCAGAGAAGGGTTATAAACCAAGTCCTGGAGTCTGAGGACAGGTTCCCAGTGACCACTAGCAAAAACAATAATGTGAAGATGCTGCAACTAACCACGGAGAGGAGGAAGTTCTTCCAGGAGCCTGGGCATGGGGCTCATACAGCCCTTCAGACGTGGCACACGCTTCTGAAACTGACAGCTGTGCTTGACACGGGGCGGGGGGTAGCTGGTCAGTCAAGTTGGTGGAGCTTTTTCTCCTATGTAAGCTTTAGATTACACATAGGGATGGAAGCCTAGCATCCTTAGCTTTGTACTCTCAGCCAGTAATACCAGAAGTGACAGAAAATGACCAGGGAGGACACAAACCTGGCTTCATGACCGGCCACCAGGGGACAGCAGAGGTCATTTTCTGCAGAACCCAATGCAAACTCAGGGACCAGATAGCTTCTCAGAGCGAGAGCAGCAGGTCCAGAGGGAGCTAAAGATTTGTAGATAAAAAAAAAAAAAAGATTTGTGGATGAATTTAAGGTCTTCATCCTGCAGCTACATCACGTAAACGTAAACGAGTCTGAAACGTCGTTCTTTTCTTTCCAATTGCAACTTTAAATGTCTCAGAGTTGTTAGTGTTAAAATATCAGAAAATGATCTTGTAGCAAAAGAAAAATTAGAACGAGATAACTTGCCAGGTATGTCTTAGAGCCTAGAGGAGTTCATCGTGGCGTAGCTCTGAATTGAGTTAATAGCCGAGCTCAGTGTGGAAGTCCGTTGGCCTGTGCTGCTAGGATGCTGAAACTACGTTAGTGCCTTCTGGCTCTCCACCTAAATTCCAGGCTCCATGGAAGCCCAGCTGTGCATCTTTCCCGGAGCACTAGGAGACTCCTGTTGCCCTTTCCCTCATGGCCTTAGAGTCTCCCCATTTCTTGAGGTATTTTATCAGACTGAGTCTATTCCTTTCAAACACTAGGGACTATCAATTCTCCATGCAACCATGAAGTTATACACTAAAAGCCAAAACCTTCAGAAGGAAATCCAACGTGTAATACGGAAACATCATTAACCCATATATTTTCTCATTGAGGCGAGTGAATACCTCCTCTCTGTTCTAGCAATGCTTGATGCTTCCGAGTTGGAACAAAAAGAATTTGTCCCTAAAACTGGATGTGATGGGGTTATCTGAGCCGCCTGTGGAAACAGACAGGACATCCATCTAGAGTGCTGCATGAGGCTAAAAATAAAGCCACTCTTCAGAAGGACAAAGGAAATTCTTGGCAAATAAAATGACAAGCAAAAAATGCTGTGTTCTTTTCTTCGACTATTTTATCATTCCAAGGTCAACCCAAATATTAGCTAATGAAGAATACAAGCATTGCAAATAAAAGGTTCTGTTTTAATTCCAAATGAAATTATAAGATCAGAAAGGGCCATAGCAAATCAAAGCAGAAACCCAGGCCTATCCTACTGGGGTAGACCAGACGTTTCAGACTGATGGTTTTGACCCTCAGAATGCCTGAATAATTGCTCATCTATTTGCCACAGGCAAGGAGAGTGGGACATCGTATCCCAATTTCCTCTGATTGTACAAAAAGTGTAGCCTCAGCTCTTTGGAAATTAGAGAAGACTTCTCGCCTAGCTACAGGAGATATAGTCAAGCAGAGAAGATCACTTTCATTTAAGGGTAAGAGTTTAAAGCAGCCTTGGTCAGCAGTGAGGAAGGTCAGAAGAGAGGACCACGATCGCCATGCTGAGGATGTGTAACCACGTCATTCAGTGGGGTGCTTCCAGCCAATTCCAGGCCTGATGAGGAGAGCTCCTCTGTCTCCCTCTACAGAGTTGAGTGCACAAAGTTCAAGTGCGACCATCTTACAAGATTTCCCATACACAACCTACATCACAGTTTGTAATTATACACTCCTACATGGGAAGGTATACACTGTCAACATTAGGAAGGCAAGGACCTTTGTTTCAGCCCACTGCCACCTTCCTTGTGCTGAGAATAGTCCCTGGTATGCAGTAGCTACACAAAACATTTTTTATTGAATAAGTGAGTGAGTCTCATCTATTTTATTTGGGCCAATCGTAAGAGCAGCTCATTTCACTGTTATCACTTTAAACTCTCTCTCAGAGAATGTTGACATTTCATTTGGTTCCGAATGACTATATGTGGCAAATTGCTGGTTGCCCTCCAACAGACCATTCTCAGGTGGCAATACACCTAGATAAAATCAGACTACATCTCCCAGGCGTACGTGCTGTTAGATGTGGCTGTGTGACTATGTTCTGGCCAAGAAGATGTAGTTAAAAATATGTGGAACTCTCAGGAAGGTCACTTCAAAAGAGCTTGGCTTCGTTAGGCAGCGTTTCTCTTTTCTCTTCCCTTTCCCTCTTTTCTGATGTCTGTAAGGTGGAGGGAGCCTCAGAAGTCTTCTTGAACCATGAGGTGACTTTTAAGATAGAAGCCATATGCTAGCGTGGCACAGAAAGGTAATAGAAGCCCAGGTCTCTGACAGCTACTGAGCCCCCATGCCAACTCTGGAGTGCCCACTTCCAAGCTACCTTTATATAGGAGAGAAATGAGTTTCTATCTTGTTTAACCACTGTTACTTTAGATATTCTGTTAACTCTGATTACAAAACCTTTTTCTCTATGTGGGGGCTGTGATCAGCCAACAGGAGCACAACTTCCTATTTGTGTGACAACTTTCCAATGCGTATTTATGCTGGTTACATCATCTTACCTTCTCATTAGCCCTTTGATTTAGCTAACGGAGGTCAGTGATTATGAAGTCTATTTCATTGCTGAGTCAAGCCTCAAATCCAGTTCTTACTGCCGTGGCAAGCTTTTCCTACTTAATCTCATGGCCTCATCATCACAGCTGAGCAGGTCTACGACTTCTCTGGTAATATAGACAGGTGAAGATGGGGGAAGGGGCTGGACCTGAACTTGATCTGCTCCCCAGAGTAGGACAGAAACTGGGTTGGAAAGGTACGCTGTCCAAAAGGCGAGCAAAGCCGTGACCAGGTGTGTAGCTGGGACCCCACAAGGGAATAGAGCTCTGCAGCACAGGCATTTCCGGAGCAGGAGGCTGTCAATCATCATTATCCATGATAACAGGCTCCTGATACTCGGCCTTCATGGGCAGGTTCCATCCTCAGGGAAACACACCACTAAGAATAAATAGTGTGGCAATAAGCAAGCTCAGTCCTTGCCTCAGGGATGTGACAGGCAGAGAGGAATTTGGCTCAGGAACCCATATGGGCATTGGCTCTCCTAGTCAGGGGGCAGCAAGGTAAGCTTGGGAGATGAGGTGGTAGCCCTAGGACTCCCGGACTTGGGTCAGAAACTGCCACACAAAACTAGAAGAGAGCTAAAGCGTTCTAAATACCCCTTGACTCCAGTCTTGATTCGGGCTTTGAAATAGTGCTGTAGCTTTGGGAGGGGGGATGGAAAGAGGGCTTGTTTTAAGCTGAGAAAGTATGGGAAGAAGCTGAGAATACCTTTCTGCAAATTTCCAGACCAGGCCTAATATACATATAATTTAGAAGTAATAAACTCAAGTTACCTAAAGTAAATAATCATTCTGAAAATTCACGACTCTGTACTAAATTAAGAAGTTCCCTGAAAGCATTGGTAACATCGGAAGTTTTCAAATAATAAAATTCATTCTTCTCATCTGACTTTTATATCATCTCACTATTAAGAACAGTGGCTTCCTGGATGATTGTTAATGATGGCTTCCTTTATTATATTTTAGACCATTTAGCAAAGTTTATTGATTTATACTTCCTTGTAATTAGTTGTAGTGATTAAAATAGCTTTTATGGCCCTCTGGAGATTGACTTTATAAAGTATCAACACTTCCCCCAAATCGTGCGCTTTAAAACATGGTTAAATACTGTTTGAATTCAGTACTAAACAATCATTGGTGAAACTGTGATTTTATATGTGGTTGCTTTCTCATCCCTCTACTCATATGGCACTATCATCCAATTACTTGGCAGCCCATAATAATAACAGCAGCCAACTTTCAGGGAGTGATGACAATAAGCCGAACATTGTGCTAAGTGTCTTTTTTGTTTGTTTGTTTTTTGCGGTACGCGGGCCTCTCACTGCTGTGGCCTCTCCCGTTGTGGAGCACAGGCTCCGGACGCACAGGCCCAGAGGCCATGGCTCATGGGCCCAGCCGCTCCGCGGCATGTGGGATCTTCCCGGACCGGGGCACGAACCTGTGTCCCCCGCATCGGCAGGCGGACTCTCAACCACTGCGCCACCAGGGAAGCCCCGTGCTAAGTGTCTTAATGCGTTATTTCATTTACTTCTCTCCACAACCCTGCGAGGCAGGGACTACAGTATTTAACTATTTAATTGAAACTGGAAGGAGTTAAGTCACTCAGCTGATAAGTGGAAAATCAGGAATTTGAACTTTCTGCCATTGTGACTTTAGAACCTCTGCTTTTAACCACTAAACTCCACTGCTCAGTGCCAAGTAAGCCAAGCAAGAGCCCCCTGTACACATGGGTGAATTGGGAGTCCCCGACTGACATAATTTGAAGGGTGTTGGAGACCTCTCTTAAACAAAAATATCTCCCCTCACCAACCTCACTTGAAGATGAAATTCCACCATTAGCATGATTCTTTTGACTAAGGTATTATATGTTCCTGGAAAGATAGGTACTCCAAGACAGTGCTACTTGAAGTGTGGTCTGTCAAAGACCTAAAATAGTAAAATTCTTAAAAGAAAACATAGAAGTAAATCTTTATAACCTTGGGGTAGGCAATGGTTCCTTGGATACAACACCAAAAGCACGAGAGACAAAAGAAAACACAGGTAAATTGGACTTCATTGAAATTACAAACTTTTGTGCTGCAGACAATACCATCAAAAAAGTAAAAAAAAAAAAATTAAATTAAAGTAGCTTACGGAATGGGAGAAAATATTTGCAAATCATGTACCTAATAAGGGATTATCCAGAATATACGAAGCACTCTTACAATTCAACAATAAAAAAACAAATAACCCAAATAAGAAATGGGAACATTTGGGGGTTCCTTTCTATAACTAGAAGGAAAGTCTCAACTCTAGAGGGCTTGCTATGGATGGGGGACAGAGGGTGCAGATTCACATCCTAATGGAATCTGTTACTGGAGGAAGTCATAGGTAGTAATGTGATGTGGCTCAATGTATCAAAAAGGCACATCTAACTGAGTTTCTGGGTAGCAGGGGATGATGGAAGGAGTAGAGGTCTTTCTGTTTAGAAAGGCACCGTGATGGGCAGCATTCTAGTGCACGGGTAGGCCCGGGCCTAGTCTATAGGTGGGAGCTGAAAAAAGAGGAATTGGAGCTGCTGTGCATAACAAAAGTAAGGCATGCCCCCGTTTAGATTTAGTTGGAGAGAATATGTTGGAAGATTGGACTATGTGTAGGAAGATTCTCCCCTCCCTTCCTTAATATGGATTTGGACTGAGACTAATGGTTTGTCTTTGGGGTGTGTGTGTGTGTGAGAGAGAGAGAGAGAGAGAGAGATCTAAGAGTTACTCGCAGGCAATCAGAAGACCACAGGAAGAATGAGGAGGGGTATCCTGACTACATGCTGGCAGAGGGACCCTGAAGAGAACAAGAACTGGAGAAATGAAGCCTCCCTTGGATTGTTCTGGGCCTCATCTAACTACATGGCATTACTTCTAACTGAGTAACTCAGACTTTGAGAAATGCATGGCTGTGGGTTGTCTTTACCTTACAGATGATCCTATTTGCGGTAGGGGGTAAGGGTTGGGTGGATCTTGTTGAGTGGGGGTATCATGGGCGGGGTGGGGGGTTGCATTAACATGTAAACACAGTGAAAAAAAAAAGAAAAGAAATGGGAAAAGGATTTGAACAGACATTTCTCCAGAGAAGATATACAAATGCACAATAAACACAAGAAAAGAGGCACAACATCATGAGTCAACAGGGAAATGCAAATCAAAACCACAACGAACTCAATTCACTTCAAATCCATTTCACACCCACTTGGATGACTTATCAAAAAGACAGACAATAACAGTGTTGGTGAGGGACTTCCCTGGTGGTCTCAGGGAACTGGTGGTCCCTGGTGGACTTCCCAGGTAGAGAATCTGCCTTCTAATGCAGGGGACGAGGGTTTGATCCCTGGTTGGGGAACTAAGATCCCACACGCCGTGGGGCAACTGGGCCCCCGTACCACAACTACTGAGCCTAGGTGACTCAACTAGAGAGCCTGTGTGCCACAAACTATAGAGCCCACGCGCTCTGGAGCCCACACGCCACAACTAGAGAAGAGAAAACCTGCACGCCACAGCGGGAGAGGAGCCCACATGCCTCAACGAAGGTCCCGCATGCCACAACTAAGAACCGACATAGCCAAAAGAATAAAAATAAGTAAATAAAATAAAATTTAAAAAAATAACAGTGTTGGTGAAGATGTGGGGAAAATTGGAGCTCTTGTACAGTGCTGGTAGGGATGTAAAATGGTATAGCCACTGTGGAAAACAGTTTAGCAGTTCCTCAAAAAAACATAGGAATACCATATCACTTGTCAATTCCACTTTTAGGTGTAAACCCAAAGGTATTGAAAACGGGTATTTAAATATTTGTATACGAATGTTCATAGTAGCACTATTTACAATAGTCAAAAGGTAGAAACAACCCAAATGCCCATCAACACATGAATGGATAAACAAAGTGGGGTATAAGCATACAATGAAATATTATTCAGCCATAAGAAGAAACGAAGTACTGACACATGCTACAACATGGATGAGCCTTGAAAACACTATGTTAAGTGACAGAAGCCAGACATAAAAGGTCATATAGTGCATGATTCCATTTATATGCTATTCTTAGAATAGGCAAACCCATAGAGACAAAAATCGGATTGGTGGCTTCTCGGGGCCAGGGGGAAGGGAGAATTGGTAGAGACTGCTTAATAGGTACAGGGTTTTCTTCTGAGTGATGAAAATGTTTGCTCACTAAATAGAAAATGTTCTTTCACAAAATTATAAGTGTATTAAATACTATCAAAATGTCACTTTAAAATGTTCATTTTTATGTTAAGTGAATTTCACCTTATATTTAAAAAAACAAGAATAAATGTATCAAAAGATATATAAAACCTTTACACTGAAAACCTCAAAACATTGCTGAGAAATATTTAAAAGACTTAAAACACTTTGGAAATATACTATGTATGTGGACTAGAGGATTCATTATTGTTAAGATGTCAGTTCTCCCCACAAAGTATTTATACATTCAATACAATTTCAATCAAATTCCCAGAAGGACTTTTGGGAGAAACTGGCAAGATGACTCTATAATTAAACACAGATGCAAAAGATCCAGGATGCCCAAGCAACTTTGAAAAAGAAGAGCAAGATTTCAGGAATTCATATTACCTAAAATCAAAACTTACTATAAAGCTATAGCAATCATAACAATGTGTGGTAGAACTGGAAAACACACCAGTGTAACTGAATAGAGAACCCAGAAATAGACCACACTTACATGGCCTTTTGATTTTTTGGCAAAGGTGCCAACACAATGGGGAAAAAAGTCTTTTCAACAAAATGGTGCTAAGATAATTGTGTATCTATATGAAAAAAATGAACATCAACCCCTACCTTATACCATATACAAAATTTAATATGAGACAGATGATTTATAGACCTAAATGTAAAACTTGAAATCATAAACACTTCAGAGCAAAACATAGGAGTATATCTTTATTACTGGGAGCCAGGCAAAGATTTCTTAGACATATAAAGCAAGAGCCACCAGAAAGACCAAAAAGTGAAAAAAAAAAACCCTGATAAATTGGACTTCAAAATTTTAAACTTCTGCTCGTCATGACACCAATAAGAAAATGAACATGCAGGACATAGAGAAAATATTTGCAAACGTATATCTGACAAAGAACTTGTATCCAGAATATATAAAGAATTCCTTCAACTTAATAAAAATAAGAAGCAATGCAATTTTTAAAAAACTGAGCAAAGGAATTGAATAGGAATTTCACAAAAGAAAATACACAAATCATTAACAAACATATGAAACACTGTTAATCATCAAGACATGCAAATTAAAATCATGAGATACCACTACACACCCACCAGAATGACTATAATTTTAAAAGACTGACAACATCAAATGTTGACAAGGTAGTGGAGCAACTGGAACTCTCATACATTGTTGATGTGAATGTAAAATGATATAAACTCTTTAGGAAAAGGTCTGGCAGTTTCTTATAAAACTAAATATAGGACTTCCCTGGTGGCTCAATGGTTAAGAATCCACCCGGCAATGCAGGGGACACGGGTTCAATCCTTGGTCCTGAAAGATCCCACATGCCGCAGAGCAACTAAGCCCATGCACCACAACTACTGAAGCCCACACACACCCTAGAGCCCACACGGCAACTACTGAGTCCACGTGCTGCAACTACGGAAGCCTGAGCGCCTAGAACCCGTGCTCCGCAACAAAGAGAAGCCACCACAATGAGAAACCTGTGCACTGCAATGAAGAGTAGCCCCCACTCACAGCAACTAGAGAAAGCCCGTGCGCAACAACAAAGACCCAATGCAGAAAAAAAAAAAAAAACTAAATATATACTTACCCTATGACACAGAACTTCTACTCATAGGTATTTATCTAAGAGAAATGAAAATACATGTACACAAAGACTGGTACAAGAGTGTTCATAGCAGCTTTATTCATAATAACAAAGAACTGAAAACAGTCCAGGTGTCCATCAGTATGAGAATGGATTTTTAAATTGTGATATATTCACATGATGAAATATTAGCTATATAAAGAAATGAATTAATGATACATACAATAACATGGGTGAATCTCAAAAGCATTTTGCTGAATGAAAGAAGTCCTACGTAAGAGTATATGCTGTAATTATTTGAGAATTTAGAATGGTTTCAACCAATCCATACAGGGTAAAAATCACAATAGTGGTCATCTCTGGGAGAGTAGAGGTAGAGATTAACTGGGAAAGGACAAGACAGAACTTCCTGGGATGATGGTAATGATCCATATCTTGTTCATATCTTATTTGGGTTACATTTATTTGTAGCCCATGATGCCTAATCATTTTAGTTGTATGTCCAGGCCACTGGTTCCCTTATTCACTGCACATTGGAATCACCTCGGAAGGTTTCACCAGCAGAGACTAATCTGATTGGTCTGGAGTGCAGCCTGGGCATCAGAATTGTTTTAAGCTCCCCAGGTGTTTCTTTGGTGCAGCTGAGGTTGAGAGCTATTACTCAGATCTTCCTCAGGCCCATCATTCCCTTTTAAAGGTGCACCAACAATAAGAGCACACAGAACCTCTATTGCAGACACATCACCACATCATTTTGCATTACCCTTCTCAAAAATGCCCAGCATTTAATCAACTAGTCAACTTCTCCTCCTCCCCTCTTCCTTTGCCTTTATCCTTCCTCTTTGTCCCCCAGCCCCAGCCCTTTCTCTTCTTTATCTGAAAGATTGAGGCTAATCCATTCAGGAAAGAGCTACTCTGCTTCTCAGTTCCCCCTCTTGATTCATAAAGGAAAACTTAGAGCCCCTCATTCTATCACCTCAGTCCCTGTACCTTTCAATCTCACAGATGACCTCATGATGATGGCTTCTCCCTCTGAGAGTACAGGCTGACCTACTTTTCACTACACTTCACCTCCATTTCCACACATTCCCCCATGGAAGCATGATGTGATGTGAGCTGTTAGAACCAGCAAATATGAACTGATTGAGCTATCCATTTTCCTAGCCATGAGAGCCCAGAATGGAACATCAGTAGAGAATAGTTGTTGAGCTGCAGAGAGGAAGCCCTTCCTTAAAGCAGCTACTAAAGAAATCCAGGTAAATGTCCCTAAAGAATCACCTCTTCAACCAGTGACAAACCCAGGCTTGTTATTATTCATGCATTAGGAAGGACTTCCCATGAGATGGATTCGGAAACTGTGCCATCTTGCCAAGAATCCTCTCTGAGACGCTGAAGACAGCTCTACACGATGGCATGAATGTGGCTCTGCTCAGAGCCATGGAATAGACAGACCTCTCTCTAAATCCTTCCAGGAGGAGTGTTGAATCTAGCTCTTTGCTTATACTCTTTTTTTTATGGATTACTAATAATAACCACCCTTACTAAGAACTTGCCATGTGCCAAGTACTAAATACTTTATCATATAATACAAGAACCCTGTGAGATAGGGATTCTTACGATCATTTTACAGATTCAGGAAACTGGGTGTTAGAGGGTTCAAGTGACATGTCCAATTAGTAAATAACCCAGCTGGGATTTGAACCTAAGACTCTCTGATTTCAAAACCCATGTGCTGAACTACTAAACCAGGCAGCTGGTAAGCACCATGGGAGTGCAACAGAGCGAGTGAGAAATCAGTGTGGGGTAGCAATAGTAGGCAAGACTTCATGGAGCAGTGAGATTTAAGCTGCACCAACAAGACTTAGATGAGCAAGGAGAAGGGGAAAGGCATTTATGAGCAGTCATCTCTGCCATTACCATATGAGTGTCTTCTTGGGTATGAATAGTGTGATTATGGTCATGTTATATTATTGGCAGGGCTAGTTCTCTGTAAGTGAAGAAGCAACATTTCATCTGAAGGGTAAAATATTGTGTCATCCCTCCAACAAACACGTGAATGTTCCAGGCACAGTGCAAGGCACTGAGAGTAGGAAAACCCCGCTCTCAAAATACCACAGTTCAGTGACGAATACAAACATTTATAATGCGGTAGAAGTACTATAGTGGGCACACACAGGATGCCTTGAGAACATAAAGAACACCTGACCTTGACTATTGGAGGCTGAGAAGGTGCTTCTAACATCTCGTTTGCATCCTCCTTGATACACTTTGGCTGGAGAAGATGACACCTGAACTGAGCCTTAAAAAATAAGAAGTTGGCCAAATGAAGAGTGAATGCAAGGGAATGGAATGCCAGGATGGGGGGAGAATGTTCTAGGCAGAGGAAGCAATACACCACTATGGCACTCCCATAGGGTATCAGTTACCCATTGCTAGAATAAATCACTCTAAAACTTAGTGGCTTAAAATAATGATTTGTCATTTTTTGTGAGTCTATAGGCTAATTGGGCAGTTCTGCTGCTGGTCTCCCCTGGGCTCACTCCTGTGGCTGCATTCGGGCAGCAGCAGGTAAGGATGAGCTCAGCTGAGACAGCTGAGCTATCTGGGCCTTTCGTTCCATGCATGGTCTTTCATCTGGGCTTTTTCTTGCCATTGCAGACCAGAGGCAGTGTTCCAAGAAGGAAAAGGCAGAAACCATAAAGCCTCTTGAGGCCTAGATTCCAGAACTTGCATCTATGTCACTTCTACGTTCTATTGATTAAAGCAAGTCCAAAGGCCAGTGCAGATTCAGACTGGATAAAGGAGTTGCAAAGAAGTTGTGGCCAGAGTTAATCCACCACATGTGCCACACTATGGCATCACCTCTGAAATCCAGCTCTTGGCATTCAAATGTCCTACTTTCTAACCTCAACCACCCCTTCTTTCTGCATTTACATCAGCTTCTTCAAGACTTCTAGTCCCTGACCTCCTCAGTCTCCTCCTAACCTTTCTTCTCTCTCAGCACAAATGGTTGATCTCCTGAGCTCTCCTCTCACCTGCCCACATCATTCCTGCTCAGAGGGTGGGAGAGTTGGGCAAGGCAGAAATCATGCAATCAGAAAGAAATCACACAACCCACAGGGATTTGCAGATTTGCCCTGCCTAGTCTCAGAATCTCAGCTCTCAGCTCCACCTCTCAATGTTTTCACTTGTTTCTGGTCAGTTCCTCTCCCATTGCCCTGTAAAGCTAGTCCAGCCCTCCACTGCTCTACAAGCACCTTATGCAAACCCTCTCCCTCACTCTCAGCAGACAGTGCTCTTACTCCAGTAAGGAGACATAAGTCATTGGATATGACCTCTCTCAACTTCCCGTTCCCCGCCTATAGAAGTATCTACCTCACCTTTTCCCTTCAGTCTCAAAAGGATGATGTTTCCCCTCATCCAATTCAAATCTCAATTTCTAGCTGTGCTCTTGACCCTAGACCTGCATTTGGATTCAGGAAATACGAACTGAAGACATGCAGAGTGAGTGGCTGGTGGCATGGGGTGGAAGCCAAAATACAGAGAGAAACATCAATAAGCAGAAGTCATGGGGCAGTAAGAGTAATTACTAAGCAGCAGCTGAGAGGAAGCAGATGCTGTGAGTAATCAGAAGCAATAAGGCAAAGAAAAGTAGAGTTGAGAGAAGGTGGTTGTCAGAGGCAGGAGCAACAGAAGCGGAGGCAGCAAAAACCAAAGTCAACTCTTAAAATAATTAAATGAGGAGGCAAGTAGACTGGTGTGACTCTGATACCTCGGTAGCCTATGTAAGCAAACCAAACCTAAGCCAGAGTCAATGCACTTGAGGCCAAGAGAGTGAAACCTAAGAACAACCAATCACACACAGCAAAGTAGGCTTCTCTAAATAAGGCAACTGCTTAAGCTATAACCAATCAAATAATTGCTTTGCTCTGCTTCAGCATCTTCTCTCTAAAAACTCCTGGCCCCTGTCAGGAGCGTTCCTAACCACTTTGGTTTGGCACTGCCCTATTCAAATCAATGTCTGGTCAAATAAACTCTTGAGAAAACAAATTTTAATGTGCCTCGGTTTACCTTTTAACAGCATAACAGCCAAGCATGAAAAGAGGGAGCTACAGACCCACTCTTGGGCTGGAAACTCAATATCTAGGTCACTTCCCAAGCTCCATCCCTGTCTTTGTGAATTCAGTTGTATGGTGCTCCTGGGTCCTTGTGAGGCCTGGATGTACAGACAGATTCCTGTTTTCAGGAATATATATTTTATATATATATATATATATATATATAAAATATATATTCAGTAAAGTCTGATTGCCTGAAGTTACTTGAATAGACCTCTAAAAGTAAAACATACAAATGCTTAACCCACTACTTGTGTTGCTTTAATAGTCCCAATTTTACTTACAGCTAAGTCTAAAGACATAAAAGACATTTTCTATATTCCCTGCTCCAGGAAAGTATGCTGGGAGAAAACCATGTGGTTTTCCTGTTACTTAGAAAGAGAAAAGATATTCCATAATATAACAGGTTTTCAGAGCCCTCACAGCACCAAAATCCTTTCTAACATCTGTGGGCATCCTTCCTGATATACTTTGGTTTCCCTACCCCACCCACCCACCCCATCTTTCCTGAGTGTATGAAGTTCATTCAACAAAGATTAATAACGAAATATTTGTAAAGAGAGCTCTTTTATTTAACAAGCTACATAAATAACAACAGACATAGGAAAATCCCTTGGGAGATGTTAATTAATTCTCAGGACTCCTAAGAGGTTTCCTTCCTTTAACGTTAAGTAACAAAGAAGGAAAAATCTTGGCAACAACAGACGGGTGTTCCATCTTCTGGAACAGAACTTTTTATTCTTAACTCACAATAAGTCAAGGTTAATTGATCCTTGTAGCTACTCCAGAATCAAACTGAATTGGTATCATATTCTCAGATACCTGAAGGCTTAAGAACTAATTCTAGAAAAATAAATATGGTCTAAAGTTTTATACCACCACTTTTACCTTGAAAATATTTGATGCTACCTATTGTCTACAAAATAAATCCCCAATCCTTACCTGTTGTTCAAGGCCCTATATACAGGCATACCTCATTATATTGCACTTCATTGCACTTTGCAGATATTGCAATTTTTACAAGTTGAAGTTTTGTGGCAAACCTGTGTCAAGCAAGTCTATCAGTGCCATTTTTCCAAAAGCATTTGCTTATTTCCTGTCTCTGTGTCATATTTGTTAATTCTAGTAATATTTCAAAACTTTCTTTATTATTCTATTTGCTATGGTGATCTGTGATCAGTGATCTTAGATGATCCTATTATAATTGTTTTGGGGTGCCATAAACATGCCCACATAAGATGGCAAACTAAAGAGATGAATGTTGCATGTATTCTGATTGCTCCTCTGACCAGCCGTTCCCCCAACTCTCTCCCTCTCCTGGGGCCTTCCTATTCCCTGAGACACAGCAATATGGAAATTAAGCCAATTAATAAGCCTACAATGGCCTCTAAATGTTCAAGTGAAAGGAAGAGTGGCACGTCTCTCATTTTAAAATCAAAATCCAGTGATGAAGCTTAGTGAGGAAGCCGTGTCGAAAGTGGAGACAGGCTGAAAGCTAGGTCTCTTATGCCAAACTGGTAGCCACACTGTGAACGCTAAGGAAAAGTTCTTGAAGGAAATTAAAAGTGCCACTCCAGTGAACACGGGAATAAGAAAACAAAACAGCCTTATTGCTGATATAGAGAAAGTTTTAGTGGTCTGAATAGAAGGTCAAAGCAGCCACAACATTCCCTTAAGCCAAAACCTGATCCAGGGCAACATCCTAACTCTCTTCAATTCTATGAAGGCTGAAAGAGGAGAGGAAGCTGTCAAAGAAAAGTTTGAAGCTAGCAAAGGTTGGTTTGAGGTTTAAGGAAAGAAGCTGTCTCTATAACATCAGAGTGCAATGTGAAGTAGCAAGTGCTGATGTAGAAGCTGCAGTAAGTTATCCAGAAGATCTAGCTAAGATAACTAATGCAGGAGACTACACTGAGCATAAATTTTCAATGTAGATGAAACAGCTTTCTATTGGAAGAAGATGCCATCTGGGATTTTCATAGCTAGAGAGGAAAAGTCAATGCCTGGCTTCAAAAGCCAGGCTGACTCTCTTGTTAGGGGCTAATGCAGCTGGTGACTTGAGGTCGAAGCCAATGCTTATATACTATTCTGAAAATCCTAGGACCCTTAAAAATTATGATAAATCTACTCTGCCTGTGCTTTATAAATGGAACAACAAAGCCTGATGACAGCACATCACTATACAACATGGTTTACTGAATATTTTAAGCCCACTGTTGAGACCTACTGCTCATAAAAAAAGACTCCTTTCAAAATATTACTGGTCATTGTCAATGCGCCTGATGACCCAAGAGCTCTGATGGAGATGTATGAGATTAACATTGTTTTCATGCCTGCTGATACAACATCCATTCTGGAGCCCACGAATCAAGAAGTCATTTCCAATTTCAAGTCTTATTATTTAAGAAATATTTTTCATAAGGCTATAGCTGGGGACCTTCAAGATGGCAGAGGAGTAAAATGTGGAGATCACCTTCCTCCCACAAATACATCAAAAATACCTCTACATGTGGAACAACTCCTACAGAACACCTACTGAACGATGGCAGAAGACCTCAGAGTTCCCAAAAGGAAAGAAACTCCCCACATACCTGGGTAGGACAAAAGAATAAAGAAAAAACAGAGACAAAAGAATAGGGATGGGACCTGCACCTCAGGGAGGGAGCTGTGAAGGGGGGAAAGTTTCTACACACTAGGAAGCCCCTTCACTGGCAGAGACCGGGTGTGGGTTGGGGGGAAGCATGGGAGCCACGGAGGAGAGCGCAGCAACAGGGGTGCAGAGGGCAAAGCGGAGAGATTCCCACACAGAGGATAGGTGCCGACCGGCACTCAACAGCCTGAGAGGCTTGTCTGCTCACCCGCCAGGGCGGGTGGGGGCTGGGAGCTGAGGCTCGAGCTTCGGAGGTCAGATCCCAGGGAGAGGACTGGGGTTGGCTGCGGGAACACAGCCTGAAGGGGGCTAGTGCACCACAGCTAGCCGGGAGGGAGTCTGGGAAAAAGTCTGGAACTGCCTAAGAGGCAAGAGACCATTGTTTTGAGGTGCACAAGGAGAGAGGATTCAGAGCACTGACTATACGAGCTTCAGAGACCAGCGTGAGCCGCGACTATCAGCTCGGACCCCACAGACAGGCATGAAATGCTAACGCTGCTGCTGTAGCCACCAAGAATCCTGTGTGCAAGCACAGGTCATCATCCACACCCCGCCCCCCAGGAGCCTGTGCAGCCCGCCACTGCCGGGGTCCCATGATTCAGGAACAACTTCCCTGGGAGAACACACAGTGCACCCCAGGCTGTTGCAACGTCACACTGGCCTCTGCCACCGCAGGCTCACCCCACATTCCATACTCCTTCCTCCCACCAGCCTGAGTGAGCCACAGCCCCCTAGTCAGCCACTGCTTTAACCCCCTCCTGCCTGGATGACGAACAGATTCCAGAGGGCGACCTACACTCAGAGGTGGGGCCAAATCCAAAGCTGAACCCCAGGAGCTGTGCGAACAAAGAAGAGAAAGGGAAATCTCTCCCAGCAGCCACAGGAGCAGCTGATTAAATCTCCACAATCAACTTGATGAACCCTGCATCTGTGGAATAGACAACGAATTGTCCCAAAATTGTGGTGGATTTTGGGAGAAACTTAGACTTGGGGTTTGCTGTCTGCAACTGATTTGTTTCTGATTTTTATGTTTATCTTACTTTAGTGTTTAGCACTTCTTATCATTGGTGTATTTGTTTATTGGTTTTGTTGCTCTCTTCTTTTTTACTATTACTATTTTTTATTTTAATAAATTTTCTTTTTTTATGATTATTTTTTCATTTTTATTTACTTTTTCCTCCTTTTTTTTCTCCCTTTTCGTCTGAGCCATGTGGCTGACAGGGTCTTGGTGCCCTGACCTGGTGTCCGGCCTGAGCCTCTGATGTGGGAGAGCCGAGATCAGGACATTGGACCACCAGAGACCTACCAGACCCATGTAATATCCGTCGGTGAGAGCTCTCCCAGATAGCTCCATCTCCACACTAAGACCCAGTTCCACCCAACGGCCAGCAAACTCCAGTGATGGACTCTCCATGCCAAACTAGCAAGACAGGAACACAAGCCAACCCATTAGCAGAGAGGCTGCCTGAAATCATACTAAGTTCACAGACACCCCAAAACACACCACCAGACACAGCCGTGCCCACAAGTAAGACAAGATCCAGCCCCACCCACCAGAACACAGGCACCAGACCTCTCCACCAGGAAGCCTACACAAGTCACTGACCAACCTCACCCACAGGGGGCAGACACCAAAAACAATGGGAACTACAAACCTGCACACTGTGAAAAGTAGACCCCAAACACAGTGAGTTAAACAAAATGAGCAGACAGAAATATGCAGCAGATGAAGGACCAAGGTAAAAACCCATCAGACGAAACAAATGAGGAGGAAACAGGCAGTCTACCTGTAAAAGAATTCAGAGTAATGATAGTAAAAATGATCAAATATCTTTGGATCTTCCAAATTCTATTTGGAAATAGAATGGAGAAAATACAAGAAACATTTAACAAGGACCTACAAGAACTAAAGAGCAAACAAACAATGATGAACAACAAAATAAATGAAATTAAAAACTCTCTAGAAGGAATCAATAGCAGAATAACTGAGGCAGAAGAATAGATAAGTCACGTGGAAGATAAAATAGTGGAAATAACTATCGCAGAGCAGAATAAAGAAAAATGAATGAAAAGAATTGTGGACAGTCTCAGAGACATCTGGGACATTAAATGCACCAACATTTGAATGATAGGGGGCCCAGAAGACGAAGAGAAAAAGAAAGGGTCTGAGAAAATATTTGAAGAGATTATAGTTAAAAACGTCCCTAACATGGGAAAGGAAAGAGTCAATCGAGTCCAGGGAGCACAGAGAGTCCCATACAGGATAAATCCAAGGAGAAACATGCCAAGACACATATTAATCAAACTATCAAAAATTAAATACAAAGAAAAAATATTAAAAGCAGCAAGGTAACAGCAACAAATAACATACAAGGGAACCCCCAGAAGGTTAACAGCTGATTTTTCAGGAGAAACTCTGCAAGCCAGAAGGGAGTGGCAGGACATATGTAAAGTGATGAAAGGGAAAAACCTACAACCAAGATTACTCTACCCAGCAAGGATCTCATTCAGATTCAACAGAGAAATTAAAATCTTTATGGACAAGCAAAAGTAAAGAGAATTCAGCACCACCAAACCAGCTTTACAACAAATGCTAAAGGAAATTCTCTAGGTAGGAAACAGGAGAAAAGGAAAAGACCTACAAAAACAAACCCAACACAATTCAGAAAATCGTAATAGGAACATACATATCAATAATTACCTTAAATGTAAATGGATTAAATGCTTCAACCAAAAGATATAGACTGGCTGAATGGATAAAAAAACAAGACCAGAATATATGCTGTCTATAAGAGACCCACTTCAGACCTATGGACACATACAAACTGAAAGTGAGGGGGTTGAAAAATATATTCCATGCAAGTGTAAATAAAAAGAAAGCTGGAGTAGCAATTCTCATATCAGACAAAATAGACTTTAAAATAAAGACTATTACAAGAGACAAAGAAGGACAATACATACTGATCAAGGGATCAATTCAAGAGGAAGATAAAACAATTGTAAATATTTATGCACCCAACACAGGAGCACCTCAATACTTAAGGCAAATGCTAACAGCCATAAAAGGGGAAGTCAACAGTAACAAAATAATAGTAGGGGACATTAATACCCCACTTTCACCAATGGACAGATCATCCAAAATGAAAATAAATAAGGAAACAAAAGCTGTAAGTGATACATTAAACAAGATGGACTTAATGGATATTTATAGGACATTACATCCAAAAACAACAGAATATACATTCTTCTCAAGTGCTCATGGAATATTCTCCAGGATAGATCATACCTTCGGTCACAAATCAAGCCTTGGTAAATTTAAGAAAATTGAAATCATATCAAGTATCTTTTCCGACCACAATGCTCTGAGACTACGTGTCAATTACAGGAAAAAATCAGTAAGAAATACAAACACATGGAGGCTAAACAACACACTACTTAATAACCAAGAGATCACTGAAGAAATCAGAGGAAATCAAAAAACTACCTAGAAACAAATGACAATGAAAACACAATAACCCAAAACCTATGAGATGCAGCAAAAGCAGTTCTAAGAGGGAAGTTTATAGCTATACAAGCCTACCTTAAGAAACAAGAAACATCTCAAATAAACAACCTAACATTACACCTAAAGCAATTAGAGAAACAAGAACCAAAAAAAACCCCAAAGTTAGCAGAAGGAAAGAAATCATAAAGATCAGATCAGAAATAAATAAAAAAGAAATGAGGAAAATGATAACAAAGATCAATAAAACTAAAGCTGGTTCTTTGAGAAGATAAACAAAATTGATAAACCATTAGCCAGACTTATCAAGAAAAAAAGGGAGAAGACTCAAATCAATAGAATTAGAAATGAAAAAGGAGAAGTAACAACTGACACTGCAGAAATACAAAGGATCAGGAGAGATTACTACAAGCAACTCTATGCCAATAAAATGGACAACCTGCAAGAAATGGACAAATTCTTAGAAATGCACAACCTTCTGAGACTGAACCAGGAAGAAATAGAAATTATGAACAGACCAATCACAAGCACTGAAATTGAAACTGTGATTAAAAATCTTCTAACAAACAAAAGCCCAGGACCAGATGGCTTCACAGCTGAATTTTATCAAACATTTAGAGAAGAGCTAACACCTATCCTCAAACTCTTCCAAAATATAGCAGAGGGAGGAACACTCACAAACTCATTCTATGAGGCCACCATCACTCTGATACCAAAACCAGACAAAGATGTCACAAAGAAAGAAAACTACAGGCCAATATTACTGATGAACATAGATGAAAAAATCCTCAACAAAATACTAGCAAACAGAATCTAACAGCACATTAAAAGGACCATACACTATGATCAAGTGGGGTTTATCCCAGGAGTGCAAGGATTCTTCAATATATGCAAATCAATCAACGTGATACACCATATTAACAAATTGAAGGAGAAAAACCAAATGATAATCTCAATAGATGGAGAGAAAGCTTTTGACAAAATTCAACACCAATTTATGATAAAAACCCTCCAGAAAGTAGGCATAGAGGGAACTTACCTCAACATAATAAACGCCATATATGACAAACCCACGACCAACATCATCCTCAATGGTGAAAAACTGAAAGCATTTCCACTAAGATCAGGACCAAGACAAGATTGCCACCTCTCACCACTATTATTCAACATAGTTTTGGAACTTGTAGCCACAGCAATCAGAGAAGAAAAAGAAAAAAAATGAATCCAAATCGGAAAACAAGAAGTAAAGCTGTCACTGTTTGCAGATGACATAATAACTATCCATAGAGAATCCTAAAGATGCTACCAGAAAACTACTAGAGCTAATCAATGAATTTGGTAGAGTAGCAGGATACAAAATTAATGCACACAAATCTCTTGCATTCCTATACACTAATGATGAAATATCTGAAAGAGAAATTAAGGAAACGTTCCCATTTACCATTGCACAAAAAGAATAAAATACCTAGGAATAAACCTACCTAAGGAGACAGAAGACCTGTATACACAAAACTGTAGATGCTGATGAAAGAAATTGAAGATACTACAAACAGATGGAGAGATATACCATGTTCTTGGATTGGAAGAATCAATATTGTGAAAAAGACTATACTACCCAAAGCAATCTTCAGATTCAATGCAATCCCTGTCAAACTATGAATGGCATTTTTCACAGAACTAGACAATAAATTTCAAAATTTGTATGGAAACACTAGCCAAAACAATCTTGAGAAAGAAAAACGGAGCTGGAGGAATCAGGCTCCCTGACTTCAGACTATACTACAAAGCTACAGTAATCAAGACAGTATGGTAGTGGCACAAAAACAGAAATATAGATCAATGGAACAGGATAGAAAGCCCAGAGATAAACACATGCACATATGGTCACCTTATCTTTGATGAAGGAGGCAAGAATATACAATGGAGAAAAAACAGCTTATTCAATAAGAGGTGCTGGGAAAACTGGACAGCTACATGGAAAAGAATGAAATTATAACACTCCCAAACACCATACACAAAAATAAACTCAAAATGGATTAAAGACCTAAATATAAGGCCAGACACTATAAAACTCTTAGAGGAAAACATAGGCAGAACACTCTATGACATAAATCACAGCAAGATCCTTTTTGATCCACCTCCTAGAGAAATGGAAATAAATACAAAAATAAACAAATGAGACCTAATGAAACTTGAAGCTTTTGCACAGCAAAGGAAACCATAAACAATATGAAAAGACAACCCTCAGAATGGGAGAAAATATTTGCAATCGAAGCAACTGACGAAGGATTAATCTCCGAAATATACCCGCAGCTCATGCAGCTCAATGTCAAAAAAACAAATAACCCAATACAAAAATGGGCAGAAGACCTAAATAGACATTTCTCCAAAGAAGATATACAGACTGCCCCAAATACATGAATGGATGTTCAACATCACTAATCATTAGAGAAATGCAAATCAAAACCACAACGAGTTATCACCTCACACCTGTCAGAATGGCCATCACCAAAAAATCTAGAAACAATAAATGCTGGAGAGGGTGTGGAGAAAAGGGAACCCTCTTACACTGTTGGTGGGAATGTAAATTGATACAGCCGCTATAGAGAGCAGTATGGATGTCCTTAAAAAACTAAAAATAGAACTACCATATGACCCAGCAATCCCACTACTGGGCATATACCCTGGGAAAACCATAATTCAAAAATGTCATGTACCACAATGTTCGTTGCAGCACTATTTAAAACAGCCAGTACATGGAAGTAACCTAAGTGTCCATAGACAGCTGAATGGATAAAGAAGATGTGGCACATATATACAATGGAATATTGCTCAGCCATAAAAAGAAACGAAATTGAGTTATTTGTAGTGAAGTGGATGGACCTAGAGCCTGTCATACAGAGTGAA
The DNA here is from genome assembly GCF_937001465.1 of Orcinus orca. Lineage (NCBI taxonomy): Eukaryota > Metazoa > Chordata > Mammalia > Artiodactyla > Delphinidae > Orcinus > Orcinus orca. The sequence goes on from NC_064573.1 coordinate 26,195,269, forward strand.
GTAAGTCAGAAAGAGAAATGCAAATACCGTATGCTAACATGTATATATGGAATCTATAAATATAGTTCTGATGAACCTGGGGGCAGGACAGGAATAAAGACGTAGACGTAGAGAATGGACTTGAGGACAAGGGGAGGGGGAAGGGTAAGCTGGAGCGAAGTGAGAGAGTAACATTGACATATATACATTACCAAGTTAAAACAGATAGCTAATGGGAAGCAGCTGCATAGCACAGGGAGATCAGCTTGGTGCTCTGTGACCACCTAGAGCAATGGGATAGGGAGGATGGGAGGGAGACACAAGAGGGAGGGGATATGGGGATATATGTATCCATATATGTATGCATTCACTTTGTTATACAGTAGAAACTAACACAACATTGTAAAGCATTTATACTCCAGTAAAGGTGTTTAAAAATAAAAATAAGGCTCTAGCTGCCTTAGATAGTGATTTCTTCAATGGTTGTGGACAAATATATTGCAAACCTTTGGAAAGGACACACCATTCTAAATGCCATTAAGAGCACTCATGATTTTCCAGGGAACAAGTCAAAATATCAACATTAACAGGAGTTTAGAAGAAATGGACTCCAGCTGTTATGAATGACTTTGAGGTGTTCAAGATTTCAATGGAGGAAGTAACTGCAGGTGTGGTAGAAATAGCAAGAGAACTAGAGTTAGAAGTGGAGCCTGAAGATGTGACTGAATGGCTGCCATCTCATGATAAGACTTTGACGGATGAGGAGTTGCTTCTTATGAATGAGGAGAGAAGGTTGTTCCTTGAGATGGAATCTACTCCTGGTGAAGATGCTGTATAAGCATCTGGTTGAAATGACAACAAAGGATTTAGAATATGGCATAAACTTAGCTCATAAAGCAGCAGCAGGATTTGAAAGGGTTGACTCCAATTTTGAAAAAAGTTCTACTATGGGTAAAATGCATGCTACAGTGAAATCATTCATGAAAGGAAGAGTCAATCAACGTGGCAAACTTCATTGTTGTCTTGTTTCAAGAAATTGCCATAGCCTTCCCAACGTTCAGCAGCAACCACACCCTGAACTGTCAGCAGCTATCAACACTGATGCAGGATCTTCTACCAGAAAAAATACTATGAGTCGCTGAAGGCTCAGATGATGGTTGGCATTTTTTAGCAATAAAGCATTTTTAATTAAGGTATATACATTTGTTTAGACATAATGCTATTGCATACTTAATAGACTACAGTATAGTGTAAGTATAACTTTTATATGCACTGGGAAACGAAAAAAATTTGTGTGACTCACTTTATTGCAGTGGTCTGGAACAAAACCCACAGTATCTCTGAGGTAAACCTGTAATTTGGACCCAACCTACGTTTGCCATCTTGTAGCAGGACTGTTTCCCTACATTGGCTCCCAATTCCTACCTTGTTGCCTTTGCTGACACCATTTCTCCACTTGAAAGACCCTTCTTCCTTTCTCTCTTCTTGCCTAAACTCTGTCTAATCCTCAAGGTTCAGCAGCTTAAGCCCACCCCTGGCTCTGGCTCTGAACCTTCAGATTTTCTCCCTCCTCTAAAAGCTTTAAGGGTAGTTGGTTTTCTGCACCAGTCACTTGGCCTTTCTTACGTACTGCCTTGGGTTTCTTATTACTCGCTCTATCTTTTGTGTGCCCAATGAGACTGTAATCTCCTTTAGGGCAGGAGCAAACTGTCCTGATCCTACAACATACTCCTCTTGGCTGGATAAATGCAGCTGCTCCATAAGTGTTTTCTGATGCAGATAACTTGGATGTCTTAAATGATCTAAACTTGTACATAGGTTTGTAGAGAACTATCAGAATTTGGGGAAGCCTCAATTTACAGAAATGTGGCCAACCAAGCTAATCTTCTTTCTCAGCCATGCTCCCTTCATTGTTACCACTCCTCTCTCCCACCCCACTTATTCTCTTCATAGTCTCTATCTGTCCTCTGCTTATACATACAGATGCGTCTTGACTTTCAAACCTCCATCTAGGTTGGAGCTTTGCTCCAGATCCAAAGAAGGTTAACTCCACCAACACCAACAGATGACTCTGACGGTAGTTTGCACAGTGCCACGTATTTGAGAATAAATGAACCTACCGCAGTTCTTGAACTCTGCCTTTTCCTTAAGCAGCTGCCTTCTTTCTCCTTCCTGTCACTCCCAATTTCTTTTTCTTAATTCTTTGTAGATTTATTTGCTCCTGGGAACCCAGCTTCTGCCCTCACAAATGGCCACATTCAACTTGACATTATACTGTATCATGAGTTTGTTGGTCTGCATTTTATTTTGCTGAATCATTATATTTCTTATTGAGAGAAAAGGGTACCTTTTCTTTCTTCCCCCTTTCTTTCTTTCCCTCTTGCTTTCTTATTTTTTCTTCCTTTCTTTCTTCCCCCTTTCTTTCTTTCCCTCTTGCTTTCTTATTTTTTCTTCCTTTCTTTCTTTTTTATTTTTTCTTTCTTTCTTTCTATTTCTTTCTTTCTTTCTTTCTTTCTTTCTTTCTTTCTTTCTTTCTTTCTTTCTTTCTTTCTTTCTTTCTTTCTTTCTCTTTCTCTCCCTCCTTCTCCTTCTCCTCCTCTTCCTCCTCCTCCTTCTTCTTCACTATATTTTTAGTTAGGATAGATTAAGAAATGTTCCACTAACAAATAAAAACCTGAAATCTCACTTGGCCAGTGGATTAATATTATGAAAGTTTATTTCTTGATCATATCACAGTCCACAGTGGAACAGGAGAAACTTTCCTTCTATGCTGTGGCTCTAACAACCCTGAGATCTTTGGAGATCTCCATTGGCTTCAGTCTATCCATCCAGCTACCAAAGGGAAAAAAGATCAAACAGAAAATCCCCTGTCTCTTAACTGCCTTGACCTGAAAATGAAATTCAGTTCCATTGGCTAGAACTCAATTACACAGTCCCACCTAACTGTAGGGAACACTGAGAAATGTAGACATGTTGTGTACCTAGGAAGGATCAAACTAGGTATTGCTGAACACTAATGATCAATACCACACCTGATCACTTCTATCTTCCAGCTGATTCTCATTTTATCTATTACATAGAATTTATTTTTAGAATTTATCAATGCTTTTTAGGACTGTGGCATACCATTCATCTTAGGTTTTTTTTCATTGACCGCTTAGTTTAGTTTGGTCAATTCTTATAACTTTTTGTTTTTTACCAATCTGTTGCTGGAGTACATCTTCAAATAACTTTCTCCAAAAGGATTCTAGAAAATTATCTATACGTAAGTTTCTTGAGGGCAGGGCCTCTGTCATGTTTATTGTTGTATGTCTATTGCCTAAAATAATGCCAAAATAGATACTCAGTAAATATTTGTTGACTGACTAGGCAAAAGCTTTCTGAGTCTTCTGTACATTTAAAAATATTTCTTAAAAAGAGTTTTGTTTAAAAAATGTTAGTTTTGCCTTTGTTTTTAAAATCTTTATCTTGCCCTCACCATTAATAGATAGTTTGATTGGCTATAAAATACTAGGCTCCAAATTATTTTCTTTCAAAACCTTGAAAGAAGCACATAATTGTCTTCTACATTTAGTGGTAATCAGTTTCTCATTTCTTTATAGATAACATTCTCCCTCCCTTGAATCTTTTGGAATCTTCTTTTAATAGGATTTGAAATTTAAGATTTATGATTTAATAAGCTTTGAAATTTCATGATGGTGGGTCCAGGTTTTTCTTAAGCGTTTAAACTATTAGGTATCTAGTAAGTCTTCTCAGTCTGAACATTTATGTACTTTTCATCTCTGAAATTTTTGATTTTTGTTTTTATTTCCTATCCTGCATTTCTGTCCTTATGAAACTCACTTTTCCTATGTTTTCTTTCTGTCTCATACTTTCTGTCTCTATGGTATTTTTTTTCTATATTCTTGAATATTCTTTCAACTTTATCTTCCAATAAACCCTTTTGGAGGGCCATCATGTTTTAACTTTAAGAATTCATTCTTTTCCTCTGATTCTTCCTTTTGTGTAGAAAGTTCTGTGTGGGTGGGTGGGTGGGAGACTGTTTAAATGCCTTTCAAATCACTTTCATTATCACTAATTGGTCTTTTTTTACTGAATTATCTCATTTTCTCCTGAAGTCAGTTTTACTGATTTTTCATTTTACTCTTTCCTCTCCATGTTGCTGGTTTTCATCATGTCCTGGTTGCCTGTTTATATTTAATAATAATGAACTTGAGTGACTACTTGTATGATGGTGTGGGGAGAAATATCTAACTAGAAGCTCCATGTACTTGGAAAAGTATTTAATCAGCAGCTCAGCTGTAGACCCAACTACTAAGGACTCAGTCATCAAGCTAACAGCCTCCCCAATGTCAAAATAAGAATGGCCCGGGCTTCCCTGGTGGTGCAGTGTTTGAGAGTCCGCCTGCCGATGCAGGGGACAAGGGTTCGTGCCCCGGTCCGGGAGGATCCCACATGCCGCGGAGCGGCTGGGCCCGTGGGCCGTGGCCGCTGGGCTTGCGCGTCCGGAGCCTGTGCTCTCCGGCGGTAGAGGCCACAACAGTGAGAGGCCCACGTACTGCAAAAAAAAAAAAAAAAAGAATGGCCCTACACTAGAGCAGCACTATGCACATTAGAAGCCTTAGCTCTCCTCAGGTAGTTTAATTTCCTAAGAGGAAAGTACTTTCAGTCTTGCCCAGGGGCGAATGCAGACTGTTCGCTGTCTTGTTCAAGTAGTTTGGGAGTCAGGCTGGGAAAGTTGACTACTTCATAAATAGATCATCAGTCAATCCACCTGTTTTCAGCCCCAATTTTCCTTCTGGATCTCTGGTGTACCTCTGAATCAAGAGCTTTCGTGAAATTTTCAGGACAGTAACTCCCACTTCGTGCAACCCTTCCGTGGTTCGTTCTTGGCTACAGCTTTATCCACTGAGTGTCATCCATTGATATGCTTCCTTCTATGTTTTGTCTTCCAGAGATTGTTGAAAGTTCTTATGTTCCTCTGTATCTTTACTGTCAGAAATGTATGTCACCTTTTTATTCCTTTATAATTTAATGGAGTTTAGGAAATAGTGAAGAGAAATACATGTGCTTTACGTGCCATCTTGAACTAGTAGAAATGCATATATATTTAAAAGCTTCCAGGTGATTCTGATGATCTGCTAAATTTGGGAGACACTGTTCCAAACTATCTTTTATTCTCACTTTCCCTTTATTTTAAGCACTGAGCACTTAATGCTTTGTAACTCCTTGCATTCTATGGCTCATTTTTCTTACTGGTTGATGATTTTCATCAGAGCAGGATATCTGATTATTACTCGTGCTTAGCCTACTGCATCTTACCCTAGCCCTTGTACAACGTAAAGCACATCTTACAAGCTCAATAAATTCTCCTTGAGTAAAAGAATGAAAAATGAATGAATGAGGGAAGGAGTGATATGCATTTGAGTAACTGGTTTCTCTAGTCTTTTTATGCTGCTTTCATTTACTCAGATTTTTAAAAATAGAACTAGTCAACTATATGCAGCCATTCAGGATTAATTCCCTTTAAAAATAGATACAGTGACTTATTTTTATTTTTTAAAGAAACTTTTTATTTCCAAGAACCCTATTTCCAGAAACACTTCACAATGCACAAGCCTTCAGCTTGCAAATGGTTTTATTTGAGTATCATACCAGGAATAGCTTGTATGAATCCATAAACATGAATGAGGCTCATCTTGTGGGATTTTTCTATTTTAGTCCAATGCTTACCTCAAATAGAATCCATTTGGGTGAATACTGCTGCCATAAACTCATTTAAACTCAAGATAGCCACTGTAAATAGCAGGATTAAAAGCAAACCTACCTCAGTCATCATTGATTCATATCTCAGACATAAACAATAAAATAAATTTGTCTATTAAAATATATTAGGATAAAAATGTTAAAAACCAATAATCCATTTTTATTCTTCATGGTGAATCTAAATATTTAATAAATAACATGTTTAATCCTTATCTTAATGAGCTATTTTTTAATGAATGCAGAAATAGAAATGCTAAAATTTAAAAATAGGCATGGAAAGAGAGCAGCCAACACGTTTATTGAAGAATTATTCTAAGATCTGACTTGTGAAATTTTTTTCTTTATCACATACCTGCTATTTTTCATTGAGTTAGTAAAAGGTTTTAGTCAGTTTATATAGTGACTATTTTCTTCAATCAGCAAGTGTTTTTGTTTTTCACAAATGATTCGGGTACTGTGCATAGCATTTAAGTCATCCAGAACGATGGGGATGCAATCAGAAAAATCCAGAATGTGGAAAGTTCTACAGGACAAATGACCCCATCCTCTCAACAAATAAATTGCTTTTCTAACTTGGTTTTAGAAGAAGTACTTGGGCTGCTCTGGGGAGGATAAACTGTAGAGAGGAAAGGGGGAAACACAGAGACCTGTTAGGAGCTATTGCAGTACTCTATGCAAGAGATGATGGTGAGTTGGATTGGGGTTTTAGTGGTAGAGAAGGTGAGAAGTAGCCAGATTTGGATATATGTATGTTGAAGTTCAAGTCAAAAGAAGGTGCTGATGGATTGTGTATAGAGTATGAGAGAAAGAGCTAGGAGAATGGAGTTGCCATTATCTGAAATGGGATGCAGGAGAAGCAGGTTTCAGAAGGAAATCAGGAGTTCAGTTTGGGGCAAAGTAAATTTGAGATATGTATTAGATCTAAGTGGTGGTCAGCTGGAAATATCAGCCAAGAGTTCATGGGTGAGTTCTGGGTAGGAGATATAAATGTGGGAGTCTTCAGAGTACATAAATGTTTTAAAGCTATTAGAATAAATTAGATCACCAACGGAGTAGATAGAGATCTCTTCCTTCAAAAATACTGTGGAAAGAACAACCCCAAAATTTAGTGACTTAAAACAATCATTTATTCTCATGGATCTGTGGTTGGGTGAGGGTTTGTTGATCTAGGCTGGGCTAGACTGGGGTGATTTTGTTCTGCTCCAAATGGCTCTCATCCTTCTCCTAGAGCTAGTGGACTAGGTTTTGTTGTTGCTGTTGTTTTTCATGGCAATGTCAGAAACACAAGAAGGAAAGGAGAAATATATAAGGCTTTTTGAGGTCTAGGGTTAGACCTAAGGAAAGGAGAAATACATAAGGCCTTTTGAGGTCTAGGGTTAGACCTAAGGAAAGGAGAAATATATAAGGTCTCTTGAGGTCTAGGGTTAGAGCTGGCACAGCATTACTTCTGCCTCATTCTATTGGCCAAAGCAAGTCACATAGTTGAACCCAAAGTCAAGGATCAGCAAAATGGGAAGACAAAGGCATTGATACAGGAAAGGGTAAAAAATAGAGTTCATTATTGCAGTCTCTCACAAGTCCAAGGACTGACTCCATCTTGAGCCATCTTAACTTTAAAAGATAAGCTTGAATTCTGTATCTACCCTGCTCCCCACATTTAATCAGTGGCCAAATGTATTACCTAGACATAATCCTAACCACTGCTCCCCCTTGCCTAAAGGAACTTCATTGAAGGCATCCATTCTTTGATTCTTGTCAACGGAATAAAAACATGGACTCTATATTACTAGTTACAAAGAAAGTCTGAAGCAAGATGGTCCAGGGTGCCAACTTGTGCCATCTAACAGTCTGAAGAGAAAAAAGCAAAACAAAACTTGAAGAAGAAAATGATAAAGAGACATTTGTGTCTAAAACTGGAAAAACACTCATCCTCAGTAGAATTGTCTGATAGGATATCTAACATGGATGCATGAAAACGTATCATACAGACATCAGAAGCTCAGCACCAAGTAGCAAGCTCTAATTTTAAATAGGTCATAGCCAGTAATTTTTTTCAAGCCACTAATATGCAGAATATTTTATGCATTACCCAGTTCTTTGTTTGGGGATGGATTTTTTTTTAACTGAGACAACTATTTTATAAATACATTTTCAAATTCTAGAATTTGAATTTTTTTGGAAGTACAGAGATCAGAGGAACAATTCTTTTTAAGGATATAATCTGCTGCTACTAGCTTAGGCTACAAGTCTGGATTTTTGAAAAGTAATGAATCAGATAACATGGTAGAAGTACTTGTACACTATTTATATTTTAAGCTGCTTTTGCTAGATCTAGAGATTTTGGGGGCTGAAGGAGCCCTAGAGATCATAATTGCCTAATTTTATAGATGATGTAACAGAGGCCCACAGAGGTTAACCTGATTCTTTTGACAATAAAAGAATCAGATCATGTGAGCTGTAACCCAGTGGCTGGTGACAGAAAGGGGTGACTATGGGATGCTTTTCTCTCACCTCCGCTCCATCCATCCCCATAATCTCCAGTCATCCCTCTTTATCCCCTCTTCAGTAAGCATAAATCTAGTAAAAACTGTAAGTCACTGCTCAACCAAAGCTTCCAAACAAGGCCCCCAGGTACCCCCTCCTGCCACCCAGCCCAGTGTAGAAATCCTGGAATTGTCACTGTCCACTTACAAGAACAACCTTCCTTCTCTGTCTTTAGTACCTAGGGTTTTGTGGGCCTTGAAAAGCCGGAGGATTTGTTGGCATCCTGTTGTTTCTTTTATTCCCTTTACTTTGTCTTCCTGTGTTTCTCCCTACCTGATTTGCACTTAGGGCCAATTTTGGAGATAGTGTTTATGTATATCTGTGGGAAGCGATACATCTCTTCTTCCCTGTAGGCACTAACTAGTTGGCCTATTTAAGCTTAATTTCTTCTTGGGAGTTTAACTAATTATTCTTTCTTTTGGCTAGTGTCTCTTCCAGCAGCTGCAACACACAGGCTTCCAAAGTCCTTTCTGGGTCTAATGTGCGGCTTTTCCCCTTTTTTTAGGGGAAACTGAGAAGTTCAGGAGATGATTACTTTGTATATTTGCTCTCAAAAAATATCTAAAATTTAACATGATTGGACTCAGCCTCTTAGTGCTGCTGTCAAAGATAAATAAAGCTGGACATCAGTTAGAGTGGTAAGACAGATTTTAATCAGTAATATACTCTTGCAATTTTGATTTGTACAGAAGTGACTGGGCATTTTAAAGGGAGAATGAGGGAGTAGAAAGGGAGGTGAGCAGGGGCTCAGTAGAGTTGGGGAAGCGGAAAAATTACCAAGGGGTGGTCAGTGTAAATGCTGTGTCTATTAGCTGCAATTATCAAAATTAGGATTCTTCCTTCATACAGAGACTGGGAGACAGAGGCCCTATCCTTCCTGGTGATTACATTTTAAAGGAATGGCTTTCAGGTCCTTGAGAAAGACACCCGTGAACTGTAGGAGCTACATATATATCTCAAAGGCATAGAGGAAAGATTCACAATTGTAAATATATTTTAATAAATGCTGTAAGAAAGGATGGTCAGGGCCTATTTTCAGGAGTTGGGTAGAACAAACAGTACATTCTTTGGGGAGCCTTGAGCTTTTTAGGCAGGCATTTTAAGGGCGTCTAGGGTTATCCTAGGGATGACTTGAGCTGTTAGAAACTATGTTAAATTCTTTTAACATGGGGGTAGGGGAGTGGATGAAATCATTTGTGTTGAGAATCTGTAGTTTTTACAAGCCAAGGTTGAAGTATGGTCGAGATGAGGGCTCAGAGGGCCTGCTAGAGTTTGATTAAGGAGAGAATGTTTCTCACTGAGTAATTTTAAGACATGTTGTATGGTCAGGCCACTCAAGACAGCTGTTCTCTTGCTCTCTGTACATCCCCTACTTGACCAGTGCCTGCTTCACCTATACCCTGCTTACATGACTGACCTTGATCTTCCTACATACTTGCCCCTTCCCCAGCTAGTGACTGTGCCTCACTGCCCCCCTATAACTGGTAATCTTCATGCTCCCCCACCCCGACCCCAAGAGCAAAAACTGCCACCATGTCCTGCCTGCCATGGGGTGTCGCTCCAGGACCTTGCTTCCGACACGTAGATCCTCCCCCCATACACACCCCCTATCCATTAAATCATGTCTCTGTTGCTGACTCCGGGCTCTTCCTTTGGTCTTGAACCTGGACAACTACAGCCTTACAGGACTGTGGGGTACAGCCCAACACATGTTATTTTAGTTTAATTTTAAAAAAAACTTTATTTGCCAAAGCCTTCCTTTTTTCCATCTGTAAAATAGGAATTACTTATTAACATCTCATACAGCTCTTAGGAGCATCTAATGCAGCGCTGTCCAATAGAAGTATTGGACAAGACTCACATGCTATTATCAATAACCTCATAGACACAGTTTTTAAAAAGTATATAGAAATAAACAGTAAAAATTAATGTTAGTAATTATTTTATTTACCTAATATATTCAAAATATTTCAACTTGTAATCAACATTTTAAAATTATTGGGAGATTTTACGTTCTTGTTTTCGTCCTATGTATTTTACATTTACAACACCTCAGTTCGGGCCAGCCACAATTCAAGGGTTCAGTACTTCTGGCTGCTGCATTGGACAGCGCAGCTCTACAGGCCTTGCTGATGTGAGTGTGGGGCGGGTCTTAGTCAGATGGGGGCGGGTCTTAGTCAGATGGGCGCGCAGCTTCTCAGAACGCGTTTTGGGCCTCGTCGGCTGCCGTAAGAAGTGCCGGCCGTGGCGACGCCACGTTCCCTGTCGCGGAGGGAAGGGGAGCGGTTGGGCCTCGGGGCGGTTGGCCATGGCCTTTACGCTGTACTCGCTGCTGCAGGCGGCCCTGCTGTGCGTCAATGCCATCGCCGTGCTGCACGAGGAGCGATTCCTCAAGAACAGTGAGTGGGGCCGCGGGGGCGGGCCGAGGGGGCGGCAGCGAGCTCCGGGGGCGCGGACCCGAGTCGGGCCGCGTGAGTGGACCATTTGGGCCGGGACAGACGGGCGGCCGAGGGCTCGCCTCTTGGGGCCCTTCCTTGGGTGGGGAAGCCGAGCCACTTTTGTCTCACTAGTGGAGTAAAGATTGTTCAGGGGGGTGAAGATTGTTCAACAGACGCCCATTGTGTGTCGGACCCTGCGTGTCGGGATGGGGGGAGGCGGGGATGAGCCAGGAAACGCCCCTGCCTGCGTCCAGTTTAGGTTAGGAATTTAGTACCCTTCTCTGTGACCGCTTTTAATTGTCAAAAACCTGGGGTGTGAGTTTTCAGTGAACGAGGGAGGGGCGTGGCTCATTTTGGAGCGTAGGTAGTCAGAAGAATGAACTGATGGAAGGCCATAGGGGTTCCTGGGTTTTGGGGATAAGAGGAAAGGGGACGTGTTGGGGTTATCACGACATACAGTCAAACATGTTCCAAGAAAAGTTTATTCAGCACAGTTTATTGGGTGCCTAGGATGTGCCAGGCTAGAATCTGAGAATACAGAGAAGACAGAAGTTACGCCTACCGGGATCTCACAATCCAGCGACCTCTATGCCACCTGGGCAGACTGCTTTTTTCTGCATGAGGCACAATTACGGCAGGATACTGCGTGATGTGCATCACTTGTCACAGCGTACCAAATATGTCTGTGTAGATCACTGAAACTCAAACCCATGAGCAAGATTTATTGGTTTCATTTTTTCCTTCAGGAGAGATTTATTGAGCACATATTATGTGCCAGCTGAAACTGAGGTTAAAACAGTTGCCCTGCCCTCCTAATGAAAGTTAATCTAAATAAAAACTGAACAAGTACCAATAACAAGTATGCAGAATGTTACAAAACAGAAGTGCTGGGAGATACTAGCTTGTGAATCTTTGAGAGTTTGGAGGAAGTGTGTCTAACCCGAAATCAGATAAGTCAGTAAACATTAACTAGGTGAAGGGTCGGGAGGTGATGAGTAAGAGCTGGTGTGAAAATTGGTGTGGAAAGTTCGTAAGCAGGGCAGTAACATGACTTGATTTGTGTTATTTGCTGGTTACTGTGTGGAGAACAAACAGATCAGAAGTGTAGAAGAGTGGATGTGGAAAGCACCATTCCAAATAGGGCAAGTAGAGATGGTGGGTATAATATAAGTTGAATGGGTATAATAACAATAATGATACCTAACACTTAACACTTACCATGTGCCAGGATCTGTATCTAGTGCTTTCTACATATTAACTTGTGTAACCCTCACAACAACCCTATGAGACAAATACTGTTTTCATTCCTGCTTTACAGATGGGGACCAGAAACACAAAAGAGTTGGTAGCTTTCCTAAGATCACACAGCTAGAGGGCAGCAGAGTTAGGGTTCAGTTCAGGCAGTCTGACTCACGTTCATCTCTTCACCACTGTGCTATCCAGAAAAGTAGAAGGAATCACATTGTGGGTTGAATTGTATGCCCCTAAAAGATATATTAAAGTCCTAACCCTTGTTTCCTTTTTTGGAAATAACGTCTTTGCAGGTGAAATTAAGTTAAGATGAGGTCACACTGGAAAAGGATAGACCCTACGTGCAATGAGGTGTCCCTATGGGGAGAGAGAGATACAGAGACACACAGACACAGGGGGAAGAAGGCCATGTGACAACAGAGGCCGAGATGAGTGGTGCATCTGCAATCCAGAGAATGCCAAGGATTGCCAGTAACTACCAGAAGCTAGGAGAGAGGCATAGACATTATCCCAAGAGCCCCGAAAAGGAACCAACTCTGCCAACCGCTTGGTTTTGGACTTCTGGCCTCCAGAACTGTGAAAAAATAAACTTTCATTGTGTTAAGCCACATAGTTTGTGGCACTTTGATATAATAGCCCTAGGAAACTAGTATAAATCAGAAGATATTTTAAACGTAGAAAAGATAGAATTTACTGTTTGGACATTGGGAATGAGGAGAGAGGAAAAAGTCAAAGATCTCTCTTGGTTTTCTGGTTTAAGCAACTGAGTGAAGGGTAGTAGCTTTACTGAGTTGGCACTGGTGGAAAATTGTGGGGGGTGGTGCAGGTAACAAGGTGAAGAGATAAAGAAGTTTTGCACATGCTGAGATTGAGATTTCTGTGAGATACGCCAAGTGGAGATATAGAATAGTCAGTTGGACTTAAGTCCATAGACCAGAAGCAAGAGCCAGAGTGGAGAGTGAGATTTGAGTATGTCAACCACAGATGATAAATTAAGCCATGTGAAGAGATGAAATTGTTCAGGGAAGGAATAGACTACAAAGGAGAATTGTTGACCAGGACAGTCCTAAAATCTCTTCCAGTATTTAATGTTCTGGTAATGATAGAAGAGCTGACAGGAGAAATTGATGAGTGAGCAAAACAGAGAGATAGGGAAATCTAGACAGTGGGATTTCACAGAGGCCAAGGAGTGTTTGAAGCAGGAGAGAGAATACATCAGTGGAATGTTCTGAGAAGCCAAGCAAGATAAGGACTGAAAAGTGTCCTGAGGATTCAGGGTAGTAGAGGTCATTGGTGATTCTGTAAGAGCAGTTACAACAGTGGGTAAAATCCACATTGGAATGGGGTGGAGCGAGTGCAAAGTCATAGAATGGAGACAGCACAATTATCCAAATGTATCACTGAGTTGGAGGAAATGAAATGGTAGGTGGAAGGGGATGCAGATATATGTTTGTTTTTTTTTTGCGGTACATGGGCCTCTCACTGTTGTGGCCTCTCCCCCTGCGGAGCACAGGCTCCGGACGTGCAGGCTCAGCAGCCATGGCTCACGGGCCCAGCCGCTCCGCGGCACGTGGGATCCTCCCTGACTGGGGCACGAACCCGTGTCTCCTGCATCAGCAGGCAGACTCTCAACCACTGCGCCACCAGGGAAGCCCCAAAGATATGTTTTATGATTGTTTTGTTTTTTAGGTCTCAGCAGCGACAATGAGAACTGGTCAGGTCTCTTCAATAAGTCAATGCCATGAAATAAGTGGGGAGGAAGTGACCACTGAGGCAAATATACAAAATATAAAAAAGACAAAAAGAGAGAGAGAGATGTAGGGAGATATTCATATGCAGCATGTGGACCTTGATTGAATTCTAGTTCAAACATAACTGTAAAAAATATTTTGGTAACATTTGAAGAAATTTGAGTATGGAGTAGATACTAGATGATATTAAGGAATCACTGTACATCTTGTTAGTGTGATAAAAATGCATACTGAAATATTTCAGTACCAGTAATTTATTTTTAAAGTAATCAAGCAGAAAGAAAGATGAAGCATGTAGGCAAAAAATCAATAATTATTAAATCTGAGTGATAAGTATGTTTTAAAACTTTCATAATTAAAGGTTAGAAAAGGAATTGCTAAGGGAAAAGATCTAGTAATGCGAGAAAAATAAAAGGTACCGGAGAGAAAAGAGGTAATTGATAACTCAAGGATTCTGAGGTGGATAGGGATGGGTCCAAAGGCACAGGTGGAGGAGATGCCATTAAGTGGGAGGTGGGATACTTTCTTCATTGAAAAAGGAGGAAGGATTAGCTGGAGAAGGAGGAGGTTCCCAAATTTGGTGGCAGGAAGTTTTTCTTCATTCCTTATAACAAATAGGCCAGTCACCGTGAGCTAGGTGGAAAAGATGTAGCAGTGAGCATAACACAGTATCTTTGTTCTCATATCTTAGAGTCTAATTATACAGATACTTGAGTCTAAGATAAATGCTTTGAAGGAAGAGAACTGGGTGAGAACCATGGGAATATAACCTCCTGGTTGAATCAGAACAGCATCAGTTCTTAAGGAAATAGCATTTAAAGCTAAGTCCTGGAATAGGAATAGGAATTAGCCTATTTTTAGGTACCTTTAAGGCTTCAAAGTAGAGATATCATGTAGGCATTTGCATATACAGGTCTGGTGCCCAGAAGGGAGGAGGTCTGGGAAGGATTTACACGTGGGGATTTTTGGTGTTGGCTGGTAATTTGAAACCATTGGAATGAAGTCTATTTCTCAGAGGGAAAAGAGGTTCAAGGATTGAGTCCTGAGATTACTCATTCCTGTCAGGGTTCTTGGTTGCAAGCAATAGAAGCTGACTCTGCCTGATTAAACAGAAAGAAATTTACTAAAAGGTTGTTGGACAATAGAACAATGGAGCAGAGTGGAGAATCCAAATACAGACACATATTTATATGGACACTTAATTTATGATAAAGTTAACAGTAGAGTGTGATAGAAAGGATGGTCCTTCAATAAATGATTCTAGGTTAACTGGATATTCAAAAAGAAATAAGTGAATCTTGACTGTCTCTGGCTAAACACATAAGCCAATTGCAAGAGCATTGTAGATCTAAATGAGAAAGGTAAAACAAAGCTAGAAGGAAACAAACTTTTTCTGAAAGGGCCATATTATAAAAATAGTAGGCTTGGGCTTCCCTGGTGGCGCAGTGGTTGAGAGTCTGCCTGCCAGTGCAGGGGACACGGGTTCGTGCCCCGGTCTGGGAAGATCCCACATGGCACGGAGCGGCTGGGCCCGTGAGCCATGGCCACTGAGCCTGCACATCCGGAGCCTGTGCTCCGCAACGGGAGAGGCCACAACAGTGAGAGGCCCGCATACCGAAAAAAAAAAAAAAAAGAAAAAAGTAGGCTTTTGCAGGCCAGGTGACAGAACTGAGGCTATTAAGCGGGTATCTATATAACCATTTATAAATGTGAGACATCATTCTTTTCTCTCCCAGCTTTGAGATCTAATTGACAAATAACATTGTCTAAGTTTAAGATGTACATGTGATGATTTGATACACGTATATATTGCAAAATGCTTACCATAGTAAGGCTGGTTAGCATATCCTTCACCTCACATAATTATCATTTTGTTGTTAATGTTGTTGTGGTGAGAACATTTAAGATTTACTCTCAGAGCAACTTACAAGTAAACGGTGTTGGATCACCATGCTGTACAGTAGATCCCCAGAGCTTATTCATCTAATAACTGAAAATTAGTGCCTTTTGACCAACATCTCCCCACTTCCCCTACCACTCCACTCCTGGCAACCACCATACTACTCTCACTTTCTATGAGTTTGATGGTTTTAGATCCCACGTATAAGTGAGATAAATACGGTACTTGTCTTCCTCTGAGTTATTTCACTTAGCATAATGTCCTCAAGGTCCATCTGTGTTGTCACATATGGCAGGTTTTCCTTGTTTATGGCTGAATAATATTTCATTATATATGTACACCACATTTTCTTTATCCATTCATCTGTCACTGGACACTTAGATTGTTTCCATGTCTTGGATATTGTGAATAGTGCTGAAGTGAACATGGGAGTGCAAATATCTCCTCGAGATAATGACTTCATCTCTTTTGGAAAAGTACCCAGAAATGGGATTGCTGGATCATATAGCAGTTCTATTATATTTTAAATTTTTTGAGGAACCTCCATACTGCTTTCCATAGTGGCTGTACTAATTTACATTCCTGTCAACAGTGCACAAAGGTTCCCTTTTTTCACATCCTTGCCAGCATTTATTGTCTCTTGTCTTTTTGGTAATAGTCATTCTAACAAGTGTGACGTGATATTTCATTGTGGCTTTGATTTACGTTTTTCTGATGAATAGTGATGTTGAGCACCTTTTCGTGTACTTGTTGGCCATTTTTATTTCTTCTTTGGAAAAATACCTAATCAAGTCCTCTGCCCAGTTTTAATCAAATTATTTGGAAATGCAATTATTAATGGAAAGCGCCTCCACAATGGTAGTGTGAGAACCTCCACTGGACCCTCTTTCCAATAAAACAACTATAACTAGTGAAAATTATTTTAAAAACGAACATTTGAAGTCTCTGGGAATTGTCATAAGGGTGTACAACAAATGAAGAAACTTTTTTTTTTTCCCCAAGAAAATCTATTAAAGCTCAGTAAGAGCAGTGAGAATCTCTGGCATTTGGGCCACAACCAGCTCTTCCTTCTCTCCAACACACACACACAAAGCAAATGATAAAGATTACAGTGAAAATTAATGGAATACAGAGTAGAAAAACAATAGAATTAACAAAACTAAAAGCTAGTTCTTTCAGAAGATCAACAAAATCGGCAAACATTTAGCTAGACCAAGAAAAAAGGAAAGAAGACTCAAATTACTAAAATCAGGAATGAAAGGTGACATCACTACCTTAGAGAATGAAAAGGATTATAAGGGAATGCTGTAAACAACTGTATGCCAACAAATTAGATGACTTAGATGAAATGGACAAATTCCTAGATAGACTACAAACTATTGAACTGACTTAAGAACTAGGAAATCTGATTAGACCTGTAACATGTAAAGAGATTGAGTTAGTAACTTAAAGACTTAGAACAAAGAAAAACCCAAGCTTCATTGCTGGATTTTACCAAACATTTAAAGAAGACTTAACACCGAAATAGAAAGGAGAGAAGGCTTCCCAACTCATGCAGTGAGGCCAGTATTAACCTGATATGAAAACCAGACACAGCACAAGAAAAGAAACTCCAGACCAGTATCTGCTGAATATAGACACAAAAATTCTCTACAGAATACTGGCAAACTAAACCAAGTGGGATTTACCCTGGGAGTGCAGGGTTGGTTTAACATTTTTAAATCAATTAATGTAATTCATCATATTAATAAAATAAATAAAAATCACATGATATAATAGATGCAGAAAAACATTTGACAAAACCTAATACCCTTTCATGATAAAACGTTCAACAAACTAGGAATAGGAAGGAACTTCCTCAAACTGATAAAGAACATCTTTGAAAACCCCCCAGTTAACAGACTTAATGATGAAAGACTAAGTGCTTTCCCCAGCTAGGAATAAGAAAAGGATCTTGCCACTCCTTTTTAACATTGTACTGGAGATTCTATCCATGGCAATTAGACAAAAAGAAATAAAAAACATCCAGATTGTGAGGTTAAAAAAGTAAATCTCTTGTTTGCAGATGACATAATCTTGTATATAGGAAGTCCTAAGGAATCACTAAAAAACTATTAGAACTAAGAAATGAGTTTAGTAAGTTTGCAAGATACAGGATCAGGAACAACAATCAGTTGTTGTTCATGAACAATGAACAATCAGTTGTTCATGAACAATGAACAATCAAAAATGAAATTAAAGAAACATCATTTACAATATCAAAAAGAACAAAATACTTAGGAATAAATTTAACAGAATAAGTGTAAGTCTTATACTGTGAAAACTACAAGGCACTGTTGAGTGAAATTAAAGAAGAATAAAGATTTTTAAAGATAATTAATGGGTATAAAAACACTCCATGGATTGGAAGACTAAATATTGTTAGGATAACAATACTTAATATTACTGATTTACAGAGTTAATGCAATGTCTATCCAAATCCCAGTTGGCTTTCTTTTGGCAGAAACTGACAAGTTGGGTTCTAAAGGAAATTCAAGGGATCCAGAATAGCCAAAACAACTTCGAAAGAGAATACAGTGCCC
The DNA here is from genome assembly GCF_937001465.1 of Orcinus orca. Lineage (NCBI taxonomy): Eukaryota > Metazoa > Chordata > Mammalia > Artiodactyla > Delphinidae > Orcinus > Orcinus orca. Next base: position 26,213,480 of record NC_064573.1, read on the forward strand.
AGACCTTACTCCAGACCTGCGTTCAGATTTCCCAGAAGTGAAGTTGAGCAGTGTGTCTTTTCCAGAATTTCTACAGATGATTGAGATTTGTGCTCCTAGATGACAACCACTGCCACAAACTATTGGAATGGCCTAGAATTATTAGTACTTTGCCCTCCAGAACTTTGCTTTCCACATTTCCTCATTTATTCAGAAATAGTACAGAAATATTTTGTTTGAGCATGTGTTTTGAATATGGTTCCAGAACTAAGGGAAAACACCACATTGCCTTGACTAAGTGGATAAGCCACTGTTCTAAAATATCTGATTAGTTTTAAGATAGAATTTGAAAATATTTTGTGTTAAATATTGTTTACATAAGCTCTTAACTCTTCTTACCTAGATTTTAATAGTAACCTCCTCACTGGTCACACTCCATCCATTTTTGCTTCTCTTTGTTCTCCCTTCTATGGGAAGCTGACTGTGTTTCTCAGTGTCTGAAATTCTGAGTTCTTCAGTATCCCTAGCCTTCAACGTAAAATTCATACTCCCTTGTGTGACTTATAAACCCACCATAATGTTTCCCTTCCTCTCTGTCCTTCCCCTCTTTTACCCTTCCCTAATATTTACCGTGTACCTTTTTTACCATGATACTCTTCTTCACTGCTGAGTCTTTACTCACATTATTTTCTCTGCCTGTGATGACCTTGATTTACTTCATTTCTTTGACTGGCTAACTCTTCAGCCTATCCTTTAAGGCCTACTCTGGCATTTGCCTTTCCCAGAAACCATCTCTGACCCATTTTGTGGGTAATATACCACTGCAGTTTCTTTTCTGTCTCCTCCAGTAGACTGACAACAAGGGTCCTTTCATCTTTACAATTCATTCCATCAGTCAATGAATGTTTTCTAAATAACTTTATGTTCCCCTTGTCATATTCTTGTGATTCCTGACCTGAGAGCTATTATATTTATACACATAGGTTAGCCATTATCTTGGCAATAGTGCAGAGAACGTGTTGTTTCTTTTAGTGCTCCACAATGATGCTTTATGTACAAGAAAAAAATCACATAGTGGATTTATCTATTTATTTATCTATTTATTTATTTTTGGCTGCGTTGGGTCTTCGTTGCTCTGCATGGGCTTTCTTTAGTTGCGGCGAGCGGGGGCTTCTCTTCACCGCGGTGTGCAGGCTTCTCATTGCGGTGGCTTCTCTTGTTGTAGAGCATGGGCTCTAGGCGTGGTGTGGGCTTCAGTAGTTGTGGCATGCAGGCTCAGTACTTATGGCTCACAGGCTTAGTAGTTGTGGTTCACAGGCTCTAGAGCGCAGGCTCAGTAGTTGTGGCACACGGACTTAGTTGCTCCGCGGCATGTGGGATCTTCCCAGACCAGGGCTCGAACCCGTGTCCCCTGCATTGGCAGGTGGATTCGTAACCACTGCACCACCAGGGAAGTCCCACTCCTTTTTTATGTCCCCTTTTTTTATGGCATCTTATTCTCTGGGGTTTATAGCTACAGTAGTTGTTCTCTCTCTAAGGATGTTTGTTTTTTTAAAAAATGAACTCCTACTTCTTGCATTGTCTCTTCCTCAAAGTCTTCTTTTCTGGTTTTGTTTTGTCTTTCCACGTTAAGAATTGTTCCCTCTTGACTGTCAGTTTATTCTAAAGAGTAAAGCACTGAGAGGCTCTTAGGAAGCTCTGTGTATGTGGTTGGGATTTGCTCACCAGTGGGCCTCTCTGTAAGTTCGCTGTCTCGTTAAAGCCCCGAGTATGTCAGTATCTGAAGTCTTCTTGGGCAGCTGGTCAATTTCCAGAGTAATTTTACAACTTCCTGTCTGCAGAATATAAGTGTTCTTATTTCCAGGCTTACCTGAGACACAAGCAAGGAAAGTGGGCAGGAGTCTGACACTTAGGTTTGCAGACTTTAATTCAATCCACCCTCCCTAGATGTCCCCAGGTCCAGAGCTTCCATGCTTCAGTCTCTGCTGAGAGTAAACCTCCTGTCTTCTGAGGGTGTAAGAGAGGGACATTCTTCCTATCAGTTCAGTTTAGGGAAGGGGATGGGATGGGAGGGGAAGGAGGAGCGGCGCTAACTGCTCTTGTGGAGACTTTTCAATTAGTCCTCCGGTGTCTCAGCTTTGTCGCCCTCACTGGCATTTTGAAGTTTCTTTCAAGTTTCCAGGGTTCTCAGCACGATTCACCTCAGTTTTTTATTGTGGGCCCCCTGGATGTTTAGGTTTCAGCCTTCTCTGCTAAGTCAGTTATTCTTCCCTTTATTTATTTATTTATTTATTTTTGCGGTACGTGGGCCTCTCACTGTTGTGGCCTCTCCCATTGCAGAGCACAGGCTCCGGACATGCAGGCCCAGCGGCCATGGCTCACGGGCCCAGCAGCTCCGCGGCATGTGGGATCTTCCCGGACCAGGGCACAAACCCACATCCCCTGCATCGGCAGGCGGACTCCCAACCACTGCGCCACCAGGGAAGCCCTAATGTCATTTTTAGTAAGGTTTCAGGAGAAAGCTAAGATAAAAGCGTGTATCCGTTGATGGGGTTCAGGACGTTCTACCCCCAAATAAGGCACCGTGGCATGTTGAATATCTTAAGCTGAAGGAGTTAGAGAAAACACCAGAATCAGAGAGGTCACTCCGCCCTCCTCCCTCCCTGGCCCTTCTTTCTTGAAAGCAGGAGATAAATCTCCCGTGTGAAAGGTATCCTTCCTGTACCAGGAGGAAAGCAGACATTCTTATCACCAGAGACAGGGAATTTAGGGCCAGGAAGACTGTATAAACAGACATTATTGCATTTCCTACCTATAGCCCAAACCCCTTTGTTTTGTTAATTCTTCACAAATTTGTTCTTTTGTCTAAAAGGTAGAAAAACTTCCGCTTTGGTCAGTTTTTCAGATCTTCATTTTCTTGTGAAGACTCCCGGGTACATGTAAAAACTTAATAAAATTTGTGTGCTTTTCTCCTGTTAATCTGTCTTTGTCAGTTTAATTTTCAGACATAGCCAGGGACCCTAAGAGGGTCAAGGAAAACTTTCTCCTTCGTTACAGTAACCAATATGTTTAACCAAAACCAGGCTGCTTTCTTATTGTGCAGAGTTGTTAAGTAGGTTTATATGAGTAAGACTAAACTGGTTTGGAAAATGATACGCCAGGTGGTGGTGGTCATTTTGTGTTTTATGTCCTTCTAGAGACACTATTATGAAATAGTTTTTACCACATTATAAGTAGTTAAAGGCTGGTACTACACCTTTGAACTTAGATTACAAAAAGAGGACTGCCATGTAGTGGAGAATGCTGATTGAGCTCCCTGGAAGAGTGAGACAGGTATGTGGGAGAAAGAACTTACAGTAGAACTTGTTATATGGTAAAAGTCAGCGTTGGAGAAACAGCGTAAGTGTATTTGCTTGTCGGAGACAGAAGTAGATGCAGAAGTAGGAAGCAAGATGCAGGTGTATCTTCTGAGATTGTTTTTATCTTGGAGAGATGTGTACATTTAATATTGGAGGATTTCTTCCTCCCTCCCGCAAAGCTACAATTGAATGATTGGTTACACTTCGTGTGCCTTTAAAATAAAGAAACATGTTTCTTTGGAAGTTTTATCTGCGATTCTAGGATTTACCTTATCTTTCTTTATTCCAAAATTAACTTGGTCTGCTATAAATTCAGTTTAATTCCACAAACATTTACTAAGTACTTGCTCTGGGTGGGGGAGAGGGGAAAGGTAAAGACAGACTAAATTCAGTTCCTGTCTTCCAGGAATTTATAATGTAACTTACAATCAGTAGTTACTGTTTGGGGAGCAAAGGGTAAGGTTTATTTTGACATAGGAGGGAATTAGAAAAGGCCCTGACATTGAAGTCAGACAAACCTAGATTCAGAAGCTGCCTTTAACATGTATAGCAATTAGTGGGTAATTGAGTAACCACTAGTTACTCGGAGGGTTGTAGTATGATACAAGGCTAGCATGTCAATTTAAGGAGTTTCTAACTTCACTCAGTAGGCAATGGGAATCATCACACATTGTGAGCTAGAAAGATCTGACACTTTATGGGAGAAAGAAGTCGAGAGGAAATTGCAGAGGCATCTGTTGAGAGTCTGGCAAGAGATAGTAGAGGCTGTGGTATTAACCACTGTGATAGAAGTTGTGCTGCGGGAGCTCAAAAGAGAGTGACAGCCCTGTGGATGGGGAAGGCTGTAAGCACAAGTGAGCTAGGCCTTGAAGGGTGAGTGGGAGTGAAAACACATCAGCTCTGCTGTGAACTTGAATTTTACATTAGTTTTATACCACAACATATCTCAGTGTTGATGTGACCAAAAACATTTAAAAAAACAAGCAACCATTATTTAACCTTTATTTCAACCAAGTAAAAGTTGATTAAACAAAGTGAAATCTTGTTACCTGATACATGGTTCTTTCATGTATAAAATAAAAACTTGTTCTGTCTTCAAGTTTAAGGGTTAACATGTCAGGAATTAATTAAGCCCTGTAGTTATATGAGAGTAAAAAAATACAGTCATGTGAGATATGAAAAGTGGACCTGAAATGAGGACAAGAGAAGGACGTTGCAGAAATGAGGACATGTAAGCCTCTAGAAGAATGCGTAAGGCCATAAAAAAAGAATTAGCAGATAAAGGTAAAGAAATAATGATTTGTATTATCAGGAAAATGATAGAAGGTAAAAGACTCATTTACTGAAAATAAGTGGGGTTAGGGTTAGATAATAGGCTAAATTCCTTACCTCAAAATTGAGAAATGAAGAGGAATGATCAAGTTAAAAAGATGTGCCTCTGTTGTCGGGTTAGAGCATGCTATGAAGGCGTAACCAAGCTGCGACCACGTTCACATTAACATTTCCCCAGGTGAACAGATAGTGAAGCTCAGCTGCAACACTTTTATACTGATAATTACTTCGGGTTTTATGAATTCTGAATTGAGCTAATTATTCAACTTGACAATATGCTTTGGTTTTCAATTCTGACCTGAAAAATATTGTTTGTTAGTTTAGAAAAAGAGAAAGAAAACAATCAGGGTGTCACAACAGTCATCTTTACTGAATACAGTGCCATGGAAGAATTTATTAGACTGGTTCATTTTATAAAATCAAAATCGAAATTAAATGAGTTTGTGCTGCTTATCAAAAGTAAAAAATATACTCAAGTTTTTAAGTCATATAATTTATGTCTAACAAGGCTCAAAATCATCTTTAGAAGGTGACTAATGAGGGAGCAAGGTGAGTGCATAATAAATTTTATCACAGCTAATCATCTTTATATTATGCAGTTGGCTGGGCAACAGACCAGGGAATTGGTGGATTTGGAGAAGAGCCAGGAATTAAATCTCAGCTAATGAACCTTATTCGATCTGTGAGAACTGTGATGAGAGGTAAGAAGAAAAACTAGTGGAACGCTCTTAATTTTGTGGTTTGATTTAAGTAGCAAAACTTCCAAGTGTGAATGCCATTTTTGTAGTGGGAACTTTTTTCTATAATATTTAACTTGGCTTTACTGCTTAAAAGTTACTAGTTTCTTTCCTAGCTTGCCTCTTATTTTTATCTAAGCCACTTGATGCAGATGGAATGCTCAGTGATGTAATATTTGTATGCTACCTGTATGTCACCTCTCAGAGTTGAAAGACAACGGTGTTCTTACCTTTTAGAAATTCTTTTGCTTCTAAGTAGAGAAGTCATCTGAGTCCTGTAAGACTTTCAAGAGAAAAATACAGGTCTCATATCTGCTATTTTTATTAGAAAATATTTTAGAGCAACTCAAGAATTCAAAACCTTTTATTTAAAACCATTAAAATTAGGGTCTCTCTCTCTCTCTCTCTGTCTCTGTTAGCTGATTTCATCACAGCTTTGGGTAGAATAAGTTTCATTCTTAATTTAGTGATGAAGCAACAGAATCTTCTTTGCACTGTGTCTCTACTGTCAGTTGTCACTGGCAGCCATGTGGGTCTACTTCTGCCTGGGTCCAGTATGCTTTTGTGTTCCCAGAGCTGCACCAGCACTATCCACAGATGACTTTATATTGATCTTGTACCAGTGTGACCCTTATCCCCAGTCACACAAGCCCACTTTACAATAAGTTTTGGATTTTATGATCCAATGCATGTTTGAATGTTACTTTGTTATAAGGATTTGCAATGTGATTCTGATGACATACTGTATTTCCATCCTTCCTGGATGCTAGTAAAACTATGTCTTCATTTTTTTCTGATTTTTTTTAGTCATAAAAAACTGTTTTGTTTTTTTTTCTTTGCAGTGCCATTGATAATAGTAAACTCAATTGCGATTATATTACTTTTACTATTTGGGTGAAGATCAATGGGGGAAATGGAGACTCAGGAGAAGAGCTGCCAGCAGAAGTTATTACTTCAGTCTTTATTGGAACATACATATCTTAGCTGGCTGACCTTGGACTTGACAAAAATGTAAACCTGCCAATAAAACCAGAGTCCCTATTTATCTGATTTTTTTAAATGTTGCACTTATAGTTTTATTGCAAAAAGATCAGATCATCAGAGGCCAGATTGAAATACATTTGATTGCTGACTGCTGATAAAAGTTCATGCTATGGTAAAGATTGTTAAAAGGGTGCAGGACTGTCACTTCTGTGTTTTTAGAGGTTTCTTTCTTTGACTTCTCAGGGATGAATTTTTTTTTCAAAGTTCCTTGTGACTTAGCTATGATGTAAGAATGATTATCCTCCTAGATAAAATTTAAAGGATTTTTAAAATATAAAATGTTAGATAGGAAATTTGGATTATTTTATTTTGAACTCTTTGGTTAAATATTTTGTCTGTATACTGTCTCAGCTATGAAAAATTCAAATTCATAGTAACTATTGAAGAGCAATACTCTGATTTCTGGGAGAATTCTAACTTTGTAAGTCAGTTAGTCACATGATGATTGTGTCTTTAAGTTTTAAGTTCTTTTCATGCGTTTGTTATTTTATTAATTGGCCTGAATGATGAGACCAGGTCAGTATCTACATATTTCCATAGGTAAAAAAAAAATCTGTATAGAAAAGTCTATGCCCTTTTTAACAATGACTTATTTTTTAAAATCAGCATAAATAGCAGCCTGCAGGAGCAATCCTAACAATCACCATTAAACCATACTACGTAAGAAGACTTTATTGTGAAGCATTTACCTCCCCAAATTATCACGTTTCCGTTTCTCGGAGTAGCACATTAAGGGGTGTGATTTGTAATTCTTCATTCTGTCAGTCAGTAGAGCATTCATGGTGGATAAATTGTCTTTTGTTTTTTTATGTCTTAGACCATCCCATATTTGCTTATCCCATAATACTGTTTTATGCAGAAAGATTAAAACAATGTAAATGATTTTTCTGGGAAGTATTAGTTATAATATTTTAAAGGGGGTGGAATGGAATCTTTGTCTATAGGAGAACATTTGTAAATAAAGTTCAATTTCCAAGTCAAACACTTGTTTTTGTACTTCAGTATATAACCTGTCTGTTAATTAATTTCATTTTGTGTGCAACACTTATATATGTTCTTTGCTGTAAAATCATTGAGCACAGATTTAATGAAAGTAAACATTCACATTCCTTTTTTTTTTTCTTCAATGAATTAACAGAATTGCTGACATATATCAGGAAGACTCGCGAGCAATTTTGATTCTATGACTTAAGTTACTTCTAAAACTTTGGAGCAGGTATTGGATGCCTACTGGCCACGCCTGAGCTGGAGATGGAAGAGCGGAAGCTCTCTGAGCAGGGGGGCCTTGCAGCTGAACCAAAGAAATGTACCAGGGATCCTAAGTTGATTACTTGGCTCATGGGAGTAACTAATGTATTTGGCACTTAAAGGCAATGTTCTTTTGGCCTTAGAAGGATCTGATGCACAAGTTCAAGTTTAAGCTGCTGAACAGACTGAAAAGTAGCAGTTAGTTGAGGGCACTCCTGTTTCTCCACAGGCAGTGAGCCATATAGAATTTTAAAAAGAAAGAAAAGAGAGACCTTGGCCTGATACCATTTTCATTAAGACATTACAACACACCTTTATATTCATTAATTGTCAGAATACTGTCCAAGTTCACACTCCAATTGAGAGCAGTCATATTAGGGCAGGATCAGAGTTTTCTGTAGCAAAGTGGTTCTGAGGAAAGTGCAGCATGGACATCAAAATATTTCATCTCTAAAGGACTCTTACACAGTTCTAGCTTTACTGTGCCTGAAGACAGGTCCGTAAGCTTTCACAGGTTAACCCTGGTTTATCCAGAGAAGTTGCAATTCAGTAACGATAGCATCTTGTTTTAGTAGATAGTAACTTAAGTGCCTGCCTGCCTGCCAACATCTTTCCCCTTAGCCATTATCAGGATTAACAATTTGTGATTATTCTGGACTCCAAATATCTGTGGTGTTAATGGTCCTGTGTATTCTGACCCTGTGTCTATATGCCTATGACCTGTGGTGAAGGCTCTTGGCTGTAGTGTGTACATACTCAAATTCATACCCTAGTCCTTAATCAAGTACAGTGGTTTTCAAACTTTGTTAACAGAACTGGATTTTCAAAAGAATAGTAACATAGAAGTGTAATCATCCGATATCTAAAATAGATGGGAGCAGGTCCAGTTGAAGCGCGAATGGGACCCATAGGCCCACTGTTCAGCCTCCACCTCACTCTTAACAAGCTTCCTAAGGCACTTCCACGAAACCCTAAGCTTTCAAAAACATGGTTATGAAGTATCTTTTTTAAAAAAAATCCTTGCCTTGGGCTTTCCTGGTGGCGCAGTGGTTGAGAGTCCGCCTGCCAATGCAGGGGACACAGGTTCGTGCCCCAATCCGGGAAGATCCCACATGCCGCGGAGCGGCTGGGCCCGTGAGCCATGGCCGTTGAGTCTGCGCGTCCGGAGCCTGTGCTCCGCAACGGGAGAGGCCACAACACAACAGTGAGAGGCCCATGTACCGCAAAAAAAAAAAATCTTAAAAAAAAATCCTTGCCTTAGGTAGAGTAGGCACGGTGACCTGTGCTCTATAGATATTTGCAATCACTTATGTGTATATGTGTGTGTATTCATGAAATGACCTGAGACAAAGCAATACATCTGAGTAAAATAGGAGGCAGGATATTGCTAGTATGCTAGCCAGAACCTTTTATCATATGACTTAAATAAACTTCTTAAGACCTCAGTTGTTTTTGGTTCCTTCCTCTGTAAAATTAGTCAATAACTGTTTTAGAACAGAAGTCTGCTCCAGATTATACATATATATATATATAATTTCCAGGTCACTGACCTTTGATCCTAGATCAAAGAGATGTTCTTCTGAAGTAAAATGTTTTTGGTGAAATAAATTACTTTCTTACTGACAGCTTCAAAGTTATTACCAATAATAAAATTTTGATACCAACCAAAATGGAAATCTTTTTTGCTAAAATTTTCCTTGGCCCCTGATTGGTCATTAGATGTCAGATATAGTGAAAACATCTGTGCAAGGACCTGGGACACACAGTGGGCAGTGTCCACCGATACTAATGATCAAGGTAAGTTATGGAATTCTACTGTTTTAGTTCTGATACTGTTTTCTTTACACCTCCGCTCCTCCTCTGGGTTCTTTTATTTATTTATTTATTTATTTATTTATTTATTTATTTATCCTCTGAGTTCTTTAACCCATCTTTTTCTTTCTCAAGTTCTCCTTCTGAGGTCCCATCCCATCTTTACTCATTTTGCCCTTTGGCAGGCAAAGCCATTTGAGTCTTTTGGTAAGGAGGAAGCCATTAGTCATGTTCCATCATTCCACATCACAGTGAATGACACCATACTACCCAATTGCCCAAACCTGGAACCTAATAATTATCTTGATGCCTTCCTCTCCCTTACCCTTAATCTAATTTACCACCAATTTCTCTTACCTCCTAAAGATTTCTTAAATTTGTTTTGTTTGCTTTTTTTCCACACTTTTTAGTTTAAGCATCTCTCTGTGGCCCTGCAATAGATTCTTATCTGGTCTCACACACATTTTGGCACCTCTCCCATCTGTTCTCCATACTGCAGCCAGAGTAAACATTTAGAAAAATGCATGTCTTAATATTACCCACCTTCGGTGGTGTTTTAATCTGGTCAAAGACAGCTCCTAATTCTGAAGGGGAAACTAGGATCAGTTTCCGTTTCCTTCAACCAAGTAGGCCCTCAAACAGAAAACTTAGTAAATATAAGACGAAAACAACCTCCAAACCCAGTGAGGAGGAAAAAGCAAAGGGTCCCTAGTCCAGGGAACAGGAAGTGTTATAGCTTACAACATGGCTGACTGCAGCAGTGGGCAGAGGGGATGTTGGTAAATGAGTCCCCAGTCAAGGGCAGATCAGCAGTTTTGTCAAGGGGTTCCATAGGTGTAAACTAGAGCCTGTATTCTATGTCAGACTGCTCCTGAAAGCGTTTCATTTAGTCATTTTCATACAGAGTGCATAGGATGACCGTCTCTGCACTCAAGGGGTTTAATTTATTTGGATCAAAGGGAGACAAGTGGAGACTCCCAACATGGGTGTGGGAAGGGAGCAGTGAGGGAGGTGGTTCTATGTATCCCAAGATATTGCTCCCCTAGGGATAACAGGCAAGACCTGTGGCAGCTGTCCGTCAGGGTAGGAAACTTGACAGCGTAAAGTTTTGGAATAGCTGATGCAAGAAAAGAGGGACACTGCTGCCAGTGGTAGTGGTTAATAAAAGACAGCAATAAGTGCCAGATGCTGTTCAAGTAGGAAAGCAGGAAATGACTTCAGAGATTGGGTGTTTCAAGGGAAGTATCAAGGAGATGACTTCTGAGATAGCCCTCGAGAATGGGTGAGACGTGTAAGGGAGAACAAACCTGACTCCATATTGGATCTGTTCCTTTAATCTTTAATCTGTTTGCTCTGTTGTCTGTTCTTAGTTATGGTGACTCTGCACCTTTGTAAAGGAATGTTGCCCTTAGCCTGAAATACAGCCCATTCTCAAGGCTCTGCCTCCCAGGCTCATCCTTTAAAGCAGGGGTCCTGGTCCTTGGCCTGTCAGGGAGCGGGCTGCACAGCAGGAGGTGAGCGGTGGGCGAACGAGCGAAGCTTCATGTGCCTCTCCCCATCGCGTGCACTACCGCCTGAACCAGTCCCCCGCCACCCTGTCGGTGGAAAAACTACCTTCCACGAAACTGGGTCCCTGGTGCCAAAAAGGTTGGAGCCCGCTGCTTTAAAGGTGTCATACTTTTCATTCCTGTAAAGATAAAAAGTTGCAGAACAGAGGATAACATCTGTCTTCTTGAAGGTTGACAGGAACATGGTGACCTGACTTAAGTGGAAAGCTAAAAGAACAAAGGATTATCACATCCCCTCTGGGGTCCGGCTGGCACCAAGAAGTCTGCAACAACCAGCCACACCACCCTCCTTTCAGTGTAAAATAAGCCTTGAATTACAACTCAGACGGGTCTTTGGGACACCAGTCTGCCACCTTCTCAGTCTGCTGGCTTTCCAAATAAAGTCACCGTTCCTTGCCCCAATACCTCTTTTTGCCCTGTTGTGAGGACTGGAAAACAGAAGTGGTGGAGTGCGCAAGGGTGGCGGCAAAGAAGGGTAATAATACTTGGTCTGACAACACTGCAGTGGAATGAGAAACTGCTACTGAGCAAAGGCAAAAGTTTTTGTTTTTCCTGCTGCAACCAGGCCCAGTAGGCCTCGCCCTTGAGGGAGCAGGTCTCGATAATAACTTACCGTTCTGTTACACGGTGAGGAAAGAGCAGTACTAGACCCCGTAGTTGGTCTTCGGAACCGGAAAGTAGCCCTGGACGGATGGGGCGGAGACATGTGCGGAGAGGCGGGACTTCCGGCACGGCTCTGGGGCCAGTTTCCGGCGTTCTCAGGCAGCCGCCCCGGCGCCTTTTTCCCCGCCAAGGATACTGCGGAGCGGAGCTTCTCTGCTGGCTTCTCTGCTAGCAGGGCGTTTGCCTTTGCCGAGGACGGCGTGCGGAGCCCGGTGAGGAGCCGCACTGGGACAGGCGAGCGCCCGCCTGTCTGGAGGCTACATTACTTTGTGAGCTGGCTGGGGACACACCGGTTGGGTTTCTAGGCCACCACCCTCCTGGGGCCCGGACCAACCGGGCGCTCGCTCTGTGAGGATTGCCCACCCCTCGCGGCCTTCGGCGCGGCGCCACCACGCGTGCGCGGCGCGGGGCGAGCCGCACTTCCGCCAGGTCTCGCGTGCGCGGGGCGGATGGTGGCTGTGGGGTGTTAGTCCTTCCCCCTAACGTGCCCCTGAGCTGTATTTCGAAGCCAGCGTCCCTTCGGGTCAGTCTGGCGTTTGCCAGGTGCTGGAACTTGCGATGGGGGAGGGTGCGTGACCAGTCTTGAGGCCCTTTCCCACTCGGGAGAAGGAGGGGATTGCAGTTGAGTTAGTGCTGAAAGAGCCTTGTTCGTGGAATCCTTCCAGTTATGGAGGCCGGGATTCATGAGTTTAGCTAATTAAAAACTCTTTATTGAGCGATCAGTAGTAGTACAGAGGGAAAGGCAACAGCCCTTTGACTCACAGGGCTCCACGGATGGAACAAAGTGAGGAGTGTACTAATGGAGCACGCTGGGGGGGTCCTGGCCCAGCCTTGGGAGAAAAGGAGTTGGACTCAGGAAAAACAGAAAGTGATATTTGTCTGAGACCCAGGGACTGAAGGAATTGGTCAGGGAAGGGAGGATGTAAGCGACAGGGGTGGTAGAATTCAGGGAGCAAAAAGGTTTCGGACAAAAGTGCAGCGATGAGGGAGGTAACGTATAGGACTGGTGGGCGACTGCAGTGCCATTGAACTTTGGTGCAGGAGTAGACACAAACGAGTTGGAGAGGTAAACCAGGGCTCTGGACACCAGTCTACATTGTTCATATTTTATCCTGGGCGCAGTGGGGAGTGACTGCATAATAACATTTGTTGAGTGAGTGCATGCAGTGTGGTTCCCGACTTTCTCACTGGAAGCATATGGGGAAGAAAAAAGAATTTGTACTCTCCAGGGGGTGAGTATAAATATGTCCAGAGACATATTGAGAAGAGCCCCAGCCTCCCAGGAGAAAATTTATATTGAAATCTGTTTTAAATATTTATGTACGTTCTTAATGATAGGCCACAGTATACCTTATTTTGGTATAAAATGTTTTCCCATATCCTCAGATTATACTAATGCTTTAGGACTGTATCATATTTATCCTGTGATTTTTGTAGCCCTAGACACATCCATCATGTCCCCCCTGCCAGCACACACACACCCACCCCCAATACGCATATATGACCTATAACCCAGCCTTTCTATTTGTGGAACACTGTTCACAATATATGTATTACTTCCTTTAATCTTCCAATCAACCATTAGAGGTGTTATTCTTTCTACTTTAGAAATGAAGAAACTCAGGCTGAGATGTTAAGAAAATTGCCCACGTGCACACAGCTAGTGAGTACAAATCCAGGCATGTACAACTCCTTAGTTCTTGTACTTAACCACTGCACTGTTGCATTTCCAAAAATGGATTTGGAGCTAGAAATAGGGAGAAGAGTCGAAGCAGAGAGGACATTTAGGAAGTTGTTGAAATAGGCTAGATGAGAGATGATGATTTCAAAACTAAGATAGTTTTAGTAACAGTGAAGAGAAGTGAGTGGATTCAGGACTGTACAGGAGGTAGCACTGACATGATTTGATTTGGCCCTTGACTGGTTGGGAAGAAGACTTGGGAGAGTGGTGGGTACATCTACATTGATGGTGCTGCCATTCGCTCAATAAGGATTGCAGGATGAAGAGCAGCTTAGAGGGTAACAAGGACTTGGATTGAGATGCCCCTGGAATATTCAAGGGGAGATGTCCTCTGAAGTATCTTGAAGAGTTCCTTTTGGGATGAGAGAGAATTTACTTTTCTTCTTTGCATTGAATATGTACCAATATCAATTGTTTATGACTTTCTAAAGTATATCCCACATAACTTGTTCAAGCCATGCGAGATGGTGGGACGTGGACTCAATATAAACAAACATGGACCAGCTTTGAAGCCTTTTCAGTTTTCTGGGGTGGTACTAATAGTTTACAATTACAGTTTATCAAGTACTGACTTGTAGTTCCGGTAACAAGTATTGTAAAGATTTAGACAAGAAAAGAGATCATGGCAGAAGTGGTAGAGGCCTGTAGTGGGGCTAACTGAAGAAGTATATTTTGAGCTTTGAGTGGTACACCTCAGTTATGTTCTTATAGGCCTCAATCACTCTCAGATAAGCTCTATAAGAGCATTTTAGAGTTTAAAAGGTATGTTCTATGGAACTGATGAAAGCGCTTTGGTAACATTAAGTCTATGTGGACCCTTCAATAAAGATTAGAATTATCAATATTTTTATGACCGTTTAGTGGTTCTGGTTGGACAGTTTTTTCTTTTTTTGAACAATACAATTCTTTTGTTGTTTTTCTAGTCTTGTTTATATTTTATTCTTTAATCACCTTTGGAGTTAACGTTTTTCTGGCCGGGCCGCACGGCTTTCGGGATCTTAGTTCCCGGACCAGGGATCGAACCCAGGCCCCAGCAGTGAAAGCACCGAGTCCCAACAACTGGACCATTAGGGAATTCCGAACGGAGTTAACATTTTTTTATTGAATATTAGGTGCCTCTCATAAAACTTGGGTTTTGAGAGAAGAAATTTTAGGTTCTTCTGTATGTAAAAAGAGAATGCTTTGTCTACATTTTGCATAGCCTTACCTTTTGTGGTGCAGTGTATTTTAAATTAAAGAATCCTTTGTCACACATCCAAATAGAGTCGCTAGCAACAGTCTAGTCTTTTGAATAACAAACTGTTTCCCCTCTCAGGCAGGTAATAGTGATGCTATTGTTGATGTAATCCTCCATTTCAAGGTCATAGTAAAGATCAGAAATCGAATAACATATGAGGACTGTTATAAAAGAAAAGATTTTGCAGTGGAATCTTGATTAACCAGAGCTCTTAATATCTTTTTTTTTTGCCTCTGCACTCTCCCCCCATCCCCCGGCAGATTCATTATAAAAGGCAAACAGAACCAGGGATTTATTTTAAAATCAAAATACTTGATGAGGGTTATACTGATGCATAATGATTGGACTAATTTAGTTTTTTATAAAATTAAATATATGAGAAATGACTGACTAAAACATAACAAGACTAATTTTTATTGTGAAATATGTAATCCACACAAGAGTATGCAAAACATATGTAAGTTTTAAATAATTATAATAAAAAACACCTGTGCACCCACTGTCTAGGTCAAGAAGACCTTAGAGGCATCCTTGTGCTCCTCCTGGCTTGTATCTCCTCCCCATCGCCTGGAGGAATCACTATCCTCACTCTTGTGTTAATCATTCCCTTTCTTCTCTTTGCAGTTTTATCACCTATGTGTGCTATAATATGGAACCATATGGTATGTAGTCTTTTGTGACTTCTTTCACTCTGTAGAAGAACATTACCTAGGATGATGTAACTGTAGATCATTCATTTCCACTGCCTTTCACATGTTGTGTATGAGTATACCACAATTTATTTGTCCATTCTTCTGCTGATAGACATTTGTATTGTTTCCAGTTCTGGCTTTTACAAACAGTGCTGCTTTAGACATTTTCGTTTGTATTTAATGGTAGAGTATGAAAGACTCTCTCAAGGATATAATACCTGGGAGTGGAACTGCTGGGTTATAGAGCCTAGTGATTCCAAACCAGTTTCCAAAATGATTGTACTGTTTTATTGTCTCACTAGCAGTATAAGGGAGTTGCCTTTTTTTTTAACATCTTTATTGGAGTATAATTGCTTTATAATGTTGTATTAGTTTCTGCTGTATAACAAAGTGAATCAGCTATACGTATACATATATCCCCACATCCCCTCCCTCTTGTGTCTCCTTCCCACCCTCCCTATCCCACCCCTCTAGGTGGTCACAAAACAGAGAGCTGATCTCCCTGTGCTATGTGGCTGCTTCCCACTAGCTATCTATTTTATATTTTGTAGTGTATATATGTCCATGCCACTCTCTCACTTCGTCCCAGCTTCCCTTTCCCCGTATCCTCAAGTCCATTCTCTACGTCTGTGTCTTTATTCCTGTCCTGTCCGTAGGTTCTTCAGAACCTTTTTTTTTTTTTTTAATTTTTATTTATTTAGTTTTGGCTGCATTGGGTCTTCGTTGCTGCATGGGGGCTTTCTCTAGTTGTGGTGAGCGGGGGCTACTCTTCATTGCGGTGCTCGGGCTTCTTATTGCGGTGGCTTCTCATTGCAGAGCACAGGCTCTAGGTGCGCGGGCTGAGTAGTTGTGGTGCACGGGCTTAGTTCCTCCACGGCATGTGGGATCTTCCCGGACCAGGGCTTGAACCCATGTCCCCTGCAGTAGCAGGTGGATTCTTAACCAGTGCGCCACCAGGGAAGCCCCAGAACCATTTTTTCTTTTTAGATTCCATATATATGTGTTAGCATATGGTATTTATTTTTCTCTTTCTGACTTACTTCACTCTGTATGACAGACTCTGGGTCCATCCACCTCACTACAAATAACTCAATTTCGTTTCTGTTTATGGCTGAGTAATATTCCATTGTATATATGTGCCACATCCTCTTTATCCGTTCATCTGTCGATGGACACTTAGGCTGCTTCCTGGCTATTGTAAATAGAGCTGCAATGAATATTGTGGTACATGACTCTTTTTGAATTATGGTTTTCTCAGGGTATATGACCAGTAGTGGGATTGCTGGGTCATATGGCAGTTCTATGTTTAGTTTTTTAAGGAACCTCCATACTGTTCTCCATAGTGGCTGTATCAATTTACATTCCCACCAGCAGTGCAAGAGGATTCCCTTTTCTCCCCACCCTCTCCAGCATTTATTGTTTGTAGATTTTTTGATGATGGCCATTCTGACCGGTGTGAGGTGATACCTTATTGTAGTTTTGATTTGCATTTCTCTAATGATTAATGATGTTGAGCAATCTTTTCATGTGTTTGTTGGCAATCTGTATATCTTCTTTGGAGAAATGTCTATTTAGGTCTTCTGCCCATTTTTGGATTGGGTTGTTTGTTTTTTTGATATTGAGCTGCAGGAGCTGCTTATATATTTTGGAGATTAAACCTTTGTCAGTTGCTTCATTTGCAAAAATATTCTCCCATTCTGAGGTTTGTCTTTTCGTCTTGTTTATGGTTTCCTTTGCTGTGCAGAAGCTTTTAAGTTTCATTAGGTCCAATTTGTTAGTTTTTATTTCCATTTCTCTAGGAGGTGGATCAAAAAGGATCTTGCTGTGATTGATGTCATGGAGTGTTCTGCCTATGTTTTCCTCTAAGAGTTTTATAGTGTCTGGCCTTACATTTAGGTCTCTAATCCATTTTGAGTTTATTTTTGTGTATGGTGTTAGGGAATGTTCTAATTTCATTCTTTTCCATGTAGCTGTCGAGCTTTCCCAGCACCACTTATTCAAGAGGCTAGGGAGTTGCTTTTGAAAACCTTTGATATTTTCTGACTTTTAAATTTTGCCAGTCTTTTTTGTTGTAGTGATCTCATTCTGCTTTAAATTTGCATATCCTTGATTTCCAGTGAGTTTTGAACATCTTCATTTGTTTATGTGCTCTTTTGTAAAGGATATGTTGATGGTTATTCATTTGTTTCAGATTTGTTCCTTTTTAAAGGATATATTGAGCTCCTGTGCCATTTTTCTATTAGGTTGTTTGTCTTTTTCTTAATATTTACAGTTTATATTTCCTGGATTCTGATCCTTTCTCACATGTGTTGCAGATTTGTTTTTCACTCTGTATATTTCTACTCTTTCTCTCTTTACAGTACTTTTGAAATATCTGTCTTTTCCTTTATTCCTTTATGCTTTTTATATCATAAGAAAGCCATTCCTACCCTCAAATCATGAAGATACTCTCCTATCTAAAAGTTTTGCCTTAAACATATGGTTGTTTAATCTTCCTGGGGAAAAAATGTGTATGAGGTATGATATGGGAATCCAATTCCATTTTTTTCTCCTATGGATAGTCAGTTGTTCTAACACCATTTTTCTTTCTTCACTGATCTCAAACACTATCTCTGTCATATGTCAAGTTTCCACACACTGGTTGGGGTAGGGGGTGGGGGGGTCCTTTTTTGGGTTCCCTATTCTGTTCTATTGACTTTGTCTCTTTATGTGCTAATACCGTAACATCTTAGTTAATTACAAGACCTGATTAATTGTCTGGATATTAGGGAAAGCAAGGCTCCCATTTTCTTTCTCTTCAATCTTGGCTGAAGTGTCTTGGCTATTTGCACTGGTGTGTAAGTTTTAGAATCAGCTTATCAAGTTCCACAAAACCCTTTTTGGGATATTGATTGGAATTGCTTTGAATCTGTTGATCATTAAAAGGGAAAACTGATATCTTTGTAGTATTGGGTCCATTAATAGATCTATCTATATATTTGTCTTCTATGTGTCTTTCATTATAGTTTTATAATTTTGCCATAAAAGTGTTGACTTCTTTTGTTAGACTTTCCTGGTAACTGTATGCTACTATAAGTGATATCTTTTTTAAAATTAGTTTTCTAATTATTTGTTTGTGACATAGTGATTTTTTTAATTGCTATACTTTTTTACTTTGTTAATCTGTTTTAGATTCTTGAATTTTTTGTATATACAGTCAAATCATCTATGAATAACGATAGTTTTGTGTCTTCTTTCCAATCCTTATACCTTCGTTTTCTTGCCTTACTGCACTAGCTAAGGTATCATTTGCAATGTTAAATAGAAGTGGTGAAAGTAACGTCCTTGTGTTATTCCCTATCTCAGTGCTTTCAGTATATTACGGAAAAGTGATATCATAGTATAAAGTATAAGTTACACACTGATAAATATCAGTATATTACTGATAAATCTAATGTTGGCTATATATAGGCTTTTTGTAGATACTCTTATCAACTTAAAGAAGTTCCATGGCTCAATATAGTAATGATCTCAATCTCCCAATATTGCTCTATAGATGCAGTGCAGTTCTAGTCAGAATCCCAGAAGGGGGGTTTTGGTGTTTGTTTTGATGGAAAATAACAGTCATCAGCATGGATGAATCTCAGAAATACAACGTTGAGCAGAACATGAAAGTTGCAAGATTATGACTTCATTCTTATAAAGTTAAAAGACATTAAAGCTGTGTGACAGGTAAAAATATAAAGAAAAGCAAGAAAATGATTATCACAGAGTTCATTATGTTAATTACTTCTGGGAGGTGGGACAGGAATGTAATTGAAGGGGCTCATATAGGACCCTCAGCAGTATTGGCAGTGTTCTAATCTTAAACTAGGGACTGGCTAAACACACAAGTTTCATTTTTTATATTACTATTATTATTAGGTATGAAAACGTCTTTCTTTTGCCTTCAACCCATTTTTAAGAGAGATCTTTATAAAATTTGTTTTCCTCCAAGAGTTGAAAATTTGTAAAAATATTGCGATGAAAACCATATACCTTTCACCAAAATTCACTAATTGTTAATATTTTGCTATATTTGTTTTATGTTTCTCTCATGCATTGCACTTATTTGTCATGTCTTTTCACATTCCTTTAATTTAAAACAGTTCCCCAGCCCCTTCTTTGTCTTTTATGACATTGATATTTTTGAAAAGTTCAAGCTAGTTGTTTTATACAATTTGGAATTGTCTCATGTTTTCCTCATGATTGATTTGTGTTAAACATTTTTGGCAGAAATTCTACAAAGGCAGGACGACTACAATGGTCTTCTCAGGAAGCACATAACGTCAGTTTCTCGCATTATTAATGGTGTTACTTTGATCATTTGGTTAAGGGGGTACCTGGCTGTTTTCTCCACTGTAAGAGTATCTTTTCTCCTTTGTAGTTAGTGGAGAATCTTAATTTGTGGGTGATTATTTGAGCCTGAGTGATTAAACAGTTGACCCTTGAATAGTGTGGGTTTGAACTGCATGGGTCCACTTATACTTGGATATTTTTCAGTAGTAGATACTATGGTGCTACACAGTTGCTGGTTGGTTGAATCCAAGGATGCAGATGAACCCTGGATGTGGAGTGTGGACTCTTAAGTTATGCGTGAATTAACCCCTGCATTGTTCAAGGGTCAACTGTACTGTTCCCCAACAATTTTTCATCAAATGGTTTTATCATGTGTTATGCATTTCTGTTATTTTTTCTTTTTGGTGCCCCAGATTTGGCTAGTTGGAACCCCTGGTTCATGTGTCCTTTTGTCCACCTGTGATCTGGTAAACCAATATGTTGGCTCACTTGTATTTTGGCTGACCCAGTCCAGGTTTTGTTTAGTGCACTTTAGCTGTGCTCATAGCTATTGGAGTCTTGTTGCTTCTTGTTCGTTTCGGTGGGTGGTGCTAAGAAATATATGTGTATTTAAATTGCAAATTCATAATGACACCTCTGATTCCAAACCAACACAGGGTTCTTCCTGTCCTCCCATTCCATGTTTATAGCTCTTTTCTTCCATTTAAGAACCCTAATTTTTTTAAACATCAGCAATATATTTATACTGATTTGCTCAGTCCTGTAACATGCACAGAATTATTTTGGAACTCATACCATTACCAACAACAAACCTACTAAGTAAAGTTCAAGATTTCCTTGCACTTCTTTTGTCCTTTGCATATATCCTATGGCAGGGCTAGAGTCAGCACTCTGCAGAAGTTGTCTTAGATTAGTTTGTGTTTGTATTCCATTTTAGGGCTGGTTTTGTTTAAGTTTGAATATATAAACCATTAACATGGTTCAAAGTCAAAACTAAGCTTGGGCAAGTTAGTAACTTCTCAGTGTCTCAATTTCCTCCTATGTAGGATTGCTGAGAAGTTTCAATGATGTAATAAAGACTACAGAGTGTTTAGCACAGTGCAGAACACCTACAGCATCCAGTAAATATGAGCTGTTCTTATTTCCCTTCTTTCTTTATGAATTCCTCCCAGTCGCTTCTCTTGCTTTTTACTTTTCCTGGTCTGTGACCCCAGGCTATGCATGGGGTGGGGTAGGTGGGCAGGTGGAGGAAGGTACTTGTTACACAGTGATGAGTGGGAAGGAAGAGGGCACATCCTTTATGTTCCTACTATGTGCTTATCACTGCCAGGCATTCTCCTTAACTCAGCGAACCCTCACATCCCTGCAGGGTCTTTACAAGTATTCTTCCTCTTATACAGACGAAGAAATGGAGGCTTAGGATGATAAATGCTGTTGCCCAAGGTTACTCAGCTAATCCTGGACCCTGGACCTACCTCACCCTCACCACCTGGCTCTGCTTCCCCCACCTTCTGCATCTCCTTCACTTAGGACCCAAGTTCTAGCTCACTGAAGGGAAACCCCGCTCAGATTTGGGGAGCACATATAAGGAACAGAGCAGGCCTGGATCCAGCCGGAGCACCGTCTCTATGCCTTCCTCCCTCTGTATCCGTCCCCAGTCTGGACCATGCTGACAGCTGGCCCTGTGGGAAAATGCAGTTCTCTCCAATATGCCCAGTGGCAAGTCCTCTATGCATGCTAATCAGCAGCTAGCACTTGCCAGCAATTGGCTACAGTTCTGGGTTTAGTCTGGGTTTATTTTTTATATTTATACCTTGTGTGCAGAGATAGCTGACTTGGAGTAGGAGCGGGGTCTGGAAAATGAGAGAAGCAAAGGAGCTAAAAGCTAGAAGCTGAGAGGGAATTCAGGGGTCATCTTTGCTATCCCTCTGCCTCCTGACAGGACTACACCTACAGGAGAGCAACGTTTAAAAGGGTAACACTGGGCAGTCTGGAGTACTACTGGCAGCTTTGGGAGATGGACCCAGCAGGGACTAGCAGGCCGATGTTGAAGAAGAGAAAATCGGGGCGGCGGGTGGGGAGGGGTGTAGTGGTATGTGATACACTGATTCTTTCATCCCAGATTGCCCAACTGTAGGCAGTAAAGTTTGAGGATTCGGGATTTCCCTGGTGGTCCAGTGGTTAAGACTTCGCCTTCTAATGCAGGGATGCAGGTTCAATCCCTGGTTGGGAAGTTAAGATGTCTCGAGGCCAAAAAAACAAACAAACAAAAAAAGATTGAGGCCTCATCTTGCCTCCCTGCCCCACATATTGAAGATAAACTTAAAACCAGAGAAGGCACTAGACCAAGGTCACACAGTGAATTTGAGGCAGAACCAGGACCAACACTTGGGCCTGGTGACTGCCAGTCCTGAGCTCTCACAATGACATCTCAGAGGGAGCTAGCTAGGAGAGAGAGGTCTTCCCCTCCATCTACCATGTGTCCCATGGATGTCATAAACCACCTGAGAACTCTTCTGGTAGAATTCTCCACAAATTCTTGTTCATTGACTACTTATATCTCCCCTGGTTCTTTCCCCCTTTTCTTTCTGCTTCTCACTTTAAAGAAGATGGCTCTTCCAGCTCTGCTGTCACATCAGGGCTTGACATAGTAAGTGCTCAGTACACATTTGCCCTATGAAGATACAATGAATGGGGCAACTTGGCAACATCCTGTAAGGGTGAAGATTAGCACATGCCCTCAGACTGAGGAAGACCCCAGAGAAATGTTCACACACACGGCCACCAGGAGACATGCAGAAGGATGTTTATAGAGGTGCTCTTCACTATAATAAAATGTGCAAAACTACCTAAGTCTTCATGATCAGGAGAACAGGAAAATTAAATTGTGTTTTCACACAATGGAATACCACACAGCAGTGAAAAATGAATGACCTATATCTACATGTGTTAACATGGCTACATCTCACAAACAGTGTGGAGTGGTAAAGCAAGTCATGAAGTGTCTGTAGAAGAACAGTAATACAAAGCTTTCAGCACATCAAAATCAGGAAAGTAGTAACCTTGGGGAGGGGGAGAAGTGGAATCAGATCAGAGAGGGTACACAGAGGGCTCCAAATCCTTCAATGATGTTTTATTTTTGAAGCTGAATGATGGATAAAGGGGGTTGTATTATCCTTGATACCTTTTGTATGTCTGAAATATTTTATTCTAAAAATTTTTTTAAATGGAAAAAAGAATAAGTTAAAAAAAACTAAAAATGAAGTCCCATCCTATTGTCTTTAGCTTCCACACTATTCTTACCCACTCCCGTATTATCTTTAAACCACAGATATACCTTATACTCCACTGTATATATGATATAGCTCATGATAAACATATTTTAAAGGGAAAATATGCAAAAGGAAAGTCAGACATTGTAAGGTAAGGAAAACATCTCCTGACTAAAGTTGCTGTGTAACTTGAAATTTCCTCCTCACTGACCAGTATAAATACTGGTAGCTCTTTGGCCATATATGCTGCTTCAGGATATAACAATGGAGATGGGCGATTAGAAGATTTCATTGTATATAACCAAAGAGGAAGAAGATTTTGCCAGTGATTTAGGGCTTCCTTCCATCTACCCATTCTTCAGAGTACATTTTCTCATATTTAAAAATAAATGCATGGGGCTTCCCTGGTGGCGCAGTGGTTGAGAGTCTGCCTGCCGATGCAGGGGCCACGGGTTCGTGTCCCAGTCCGGGAGGATCCCACATGCCGCGGAGCGGCTGGGCCCGTGAGCCATGACCGCTGAGCCTGCGCGTCCGGAACCTGTGTTCCGCAACGGTAGAGGCCACAACAGTGAGAGGCCCGTGTACCGCAAAAAAAAAAAAAAATAATAATAAATAAATAAATAAATCTGGTTGTCTATAATAAAAAATAAATGCATGAATTGTTCCACGAAGAGTTATTTTAAGAAACCTGAAGTAAATAGTAACCTTCTTTTTTGAACATTTTCCTTCCTATGGTTTTAAGACTGAAAAAGCCCCTAACTATTATAAAAGTTTTATGGATCAAATTTGGATTTTTGATTTTTAAAAAACTTTTTTCTAAAAGGGAGGCAGCTTAACACTAAGTATCTGTCTAGATATGAATGATATTTTGAAGACTTACCAGTTTTTAATAGTCCATTGTTTCCTAAACTGTATTTTTAGTTTCATTTGCTCTCTCTTAGGGAATGAAGGATGGCAGCACGCCGTGCATTAAAAGCTGTTTTGGTGGATCTCAGTGGCACACTTCACATTGAAGATACAGCTGTGCCAGGCGCACAGGAAGCTCTTCAAAGGCAAGCTATCCTCCATGTTCAGCTGACAAATATGTTTGTAGGTGCCGTTTTACCAAGGCAGATCATTAGCTGAATGGATGGCCTTAAGGTGGCATTTCACCAGTTTACCATATATACAGGAACTGCCTTCGGCTTAGCTAGAAGATGTATGCATTGTAATAATCTTCCAGACATTGTTCTCTAAGCTTTTTGTTAGGTTTGGCCTTTTGATTTAGTCTTTTTGTTCTTTATGTGTATCTTTTTCTAAGTCGGTAGTGTAAATTTGGGAATGAAAACTCGAGACTCTGAAATGTGGAATAAGTAGCATTGGAAAAATCACAAATGAATCCTGGAATCACAAAACGAAACACACACATATACAAAGCCATAGTTCCGCTCACTCTTCTTCAGCTAAGATCTAACACTGAGTGTGCAGCTGCTCAAATAAAATTTAATTAAGGAACTTGAAACTTTAGAATTATTTCCATTAACTAAACTTAATGCTTTTGAAGGTTAGAGGTTGTCTTACATTTCTGATGCGTCACCACAAGTCTAGATACAAAATACATAATGAAAGCTTGGTAAAGTGAACTGAATGTGAATGTTTGTTCCTCAAAAAAGTACTCCTCAGTACAACAGAACTAGTAATGTTATTAAGCATCTCATCTTCAAATAATTTAGAGGAGTTTTCAAAATCAACAATAGCATGTGGTGCTTTATCATTTTCAAACCTTACAATGTTCACATAGTATGCTGTTGTTCAGGAAATCTAGTGACTAGTATCACAGTGCCAGGTATTACAGCAAGAGATCAACACTGACTTGGCACTCTCTCAAGGAGCTTACTCTCCATTTGGGGCTTCAGTGAGTGTGAAGAGATTTTAGATCTGGTAGGTGTCATTTGGAAGCTGTTGACTTAGCCAGCAGTCATGACATTCATTTTACAGGTGGACAACAATATGTTTAAAGCCTGAAGTAAATCAGTTGGAGACGGGGACTTTCTCTTGACTCCTTGCCATGGTCTCTCTCAGACTTTCTAGGGAAAAGGATGTCTGTCGGTCAGTCTCCTCTCCTGTTGGACAAGAGCTTTTACTGCTTCAAAGATGAGCTTTCTGCTCTGGATGGAAAGAAAAATCTTATTTCTGGTGAACAATGAATGACATCTCTAAGTACCTCTGTAAACTATGAGCCGGCCATTCTGGAGGGGCAGGAGCCTACAGATTGTTCTCTCACTGACACTGGCAGGTTTCCATCCCAGAGAGATTGCTATACTGTCACTGCCAGTTTTCGTTTCTATAGAAACAAACAGACTAAGGGAAGTTGAGGGACTAGCAAAAAGAAAAGGTTTTTAAAATGCTCGTTGAAAATGATATGATCATTTCAGTACTGAGACTTGTTCGTTTTTAAGGTAATAGTTACGTTGAAGTATTCAATTTCTTTTGAGAGATAAACTACCAAATTTAATGTGTTTTTCAGAAAAGCTACCATATAGATATTATAGAGATAATCATGATTATAATGAACTATTTAATCATATAAATCTATGAATGCTCTGAGTGAATTCTTAAAAATCTCTTTTCTGTTTTATTTGCTTGCTTATTTTAAATTATGGATAGTGCTTTATGCCTTGTGTCTACTTGGGGCAGGTATAAGATAAAAAGCAACAGGGTATTAATATAAAAATTTTAATTGTAGGTAAATTATTTTTAGGTTAAAGCACTTTAGGACCAAGAAAATAATTTTTGTTTTGAAAGAAAGCTGGATTATCATGAATTCTTTCTCTGATACCTGATTGCCAGTTTAGGTTCCAAAAGCAGATTATGGAATCAAAAGTAGTTCAAAGGGAAAACACATTCCAGTCTGTAAAGATGGAATGTTTCTTTCTCCAAGTAGTTTCTGTTTGTAAACTTAGTAGCACATTAGGGCTTAGCCAGTGTCTAATTGGCTAAGAGGAAGGAAGAACTCTTGAGGTGTCCTCTGTTCTTTTAGTATAGGGGGTCAGACCCTGTCTAGGACATAGGCTGGAGTTCTTGTCACAGCCCTACTGCTGCCCAGCTGTGTACAGCTGAGCCCAGTCATTAATCCTCTAGGCCTGAGTTTTCTCATCTTCAGAAGGTTACACTAGTAGATAATCTCTAAGATAACTTTCACCTCTCATATTCTCTGAGTATGGTGGTTACTAAGTGTTGAGTTTTTTTGTTTTATTTTTGTTTTTTACTTCTTTACTAAAACCCTGTAGTAAAATTCAGTTAAAGTATAGAAGGCCCTTGAAGGGGTAGACTTTACAGCCTTTGGAGATGAAGCAGTCCATAGGGTGTGGATAATCTGTAAGCAATTTTGAATAGATTATAAAACCTACTGGCCATAAAACACTTACTCAGTGACTTACCCTTAATTTTCTGACCTTTGGCAAGTGCTACCAAATTAGGTTTTATGGAGCTAGAATGTAAAAGTTGCCTATTGACACCTGAATTTTACTTTTCCAGGTTACGTGCTACTTCTGTAATGGTTAGGTTTGTGACCAATACAACCAAAGAGAGCAAGAAAGACCTCTTGCAAAGATTGAAGAAATTGCAGTTTGATATCTCTGAAGATGAAATATTCACTTCTCTGACTGCAGCCAGAAACTTGGTAGAGCAGAAACAAGTCCGACCCATGCTGCTGGTTGATGATCGGGCCCTACCTGATTTTAAAGGTAAGAGAAATTTGGAAAGATTTAAAAATTGGTTCTTCATATCTGCTTATAAATCATTCTTAAAACTGGATGTTTAGAAGTATTTAGTCAGATTTCCTCTGTCATCAGTAGTTTGAATCTAAATTGGTGTTTCTCAAATCTGTTTTGACTGCACTCCAAAATAAGTGAAACACATTACATAGAAATCCAGGATGTATGTATGTGTATTTGTATATGTTAAACAGTACTCTTACTTGTGAGATGTACTCTATTTTCCATTTGGTTTACTTAACTGTGTGACTTTGATACTGCTTAGAGTCCTCCAGATTAGTTTCAGTCTACTAATGGATCATGGCCCAGAGTTTGAAAAAACACAGGTTAAGATTTCTTTGAGTATTATAATCGTCATTCCTGGAGCCATGGTATTAGTTTGATTATATGAGATAAACCAAGGTCAACTTGTTTAAAAATAGATTTCATTCTGTATGGTTTGAAGTTTTTGCAATGACCATGAAATATTTTCAATCAAGAGAAAATAAAACTTTTCTCTTTGGAAAAATTAACAAACTGGAAAAATATCCTTGTGTTATGAAGCTTTGCCACACTGCTTTTTGTAGGTGATACTCAGAGTGAAATACACAATATAGAAAAAGTGGGTATAAATACATCATTACAAAACCATGTGATAGCTTTACAAATAATGATTAGAGAACTTCAGCATGGATATATAGTTAGGTAGAACCTCAAAACTTATACTATCAGGAAATATAACTGTATATCAATCAGAATTTGCAAAAAACAGAAACCAACTTTGGGTGAATTAAACAGAAAGTAAATTTATTAAAAGATCTGACTAGGGCTTCCCTGGTGGCGCAGTGGTTGAGAGTTCGCCTGCCAATGCAGGGGACATGGGTTCGTGTCCCGGTCCGGGAATATCCCACATGCCGCAGAGCGGCTGGGCCTGTGAGCCATGGCCGCTGGGCCTGTGAGCCATGGCCGCTGGGCCTGCACGTCCGGAGCCTGTGCTCTGCAACAGGAGAGGCCACAACAGTGAGAGGCCCACGTACCAAAAAAAAAAAGATCTGACTGCTGACAGGATATAAAATGGCACAACTCCTGCAGAGAGGAATTTGGCAGTAGCTCTCAAAATTGCATGTGAAGCAGTACTGCCTCTTGTAGGAATCTACCTCCAAGATGCAGTAACAAAAATGTGCAAGGACATATGAATAAGGTAGGTTGTTCATTATGGCCTTAATTTGTAATAACAAAAGATTGGAAACAGCCCAAATGTTCATTGGAAGAGACTGATTAAAACTACGAAATGTCCACAAAATGGAATGCTTTGTAGCTGAAAGATAAGTAATGGCGAATTCTGTATCCTGATAAGAGTGATCTTCATAGGATATATTAAGTGAAAAAATTATATGGTATAGAAAACCTTACACGCTTTTATCTGTGTGAGAAAATGAGAGGAAAATGGATATAAATGTATTTGTCTTATATTTGTGGAAGGAAGCTGAAGGATGATAAATGAAAAACTAGTAAAAATGGTTATCTAAAGGGGGAGGGTGGGAAGAGGAGAGGTGATTTCTCTAAAAGTACGTTATTATCTAGTTTTGACTTTGGAACCATGTGAATATTTTACATATTTAAAAGACAGTTAAAAACAAACCAATCCCTGAAAACCAAAAACAGATTGAAACAAATGAACTCTATATAAAGTTGGTGACATAACCACTCAGAGAAAAGAATTACTTCAGATGACTTTAAAATTCAGTATTTTGACAGTTCATTCATGGGGGGATCAATTCTAAGGATGAAAGAACTGCAAAGAAATCTAAAACTGCATTCATTAGTATTAGTGTTATTAGTAGTGTTGATATTATTTTGTAATTATAGATGTATTATACGATAAAGTAGTAGTTACGCTAGTATTGTTAGTACTCCAGATTTTAAGTGTAAGTGAAAAGAGATAGAAATATAAAAATCAGATGAGGTATGTATTA
Organism: Orcinus orca; assembly: GCF_937001465.1. Classification (NCBI taxonomy): domain Eukaryota; kingdom Metazoa; phylum Chordata; class Mammalia; order Artiodactyla; family Delphinidae; genus Orcinus; species Orcinus orca. The sequence goes on from NC_064573.1 coordinate 26,242,191, forward strand.
ATTTTGAATTAAAATATTATCAACTCCCTTGTTTTCTCAAAAAGTACATATTATCTAGATCTCCTACTAAAAAGGCATAGAAGCAGTGAAGCACAGTGGTCAGACTGGTGTCTACTATGGTTTCCCACTTTAGTTCCTTGGAGAAATGGGTGATTCCATTTCTCCAAGGAACTGGAGAAATGGGCAGGCGTTGTATGAGTCTGGGATAACTAATTGTTAGCAAGGAAACTATCGAAAACTAATAAGGTCATGCCTAAAGGACACTGAAGCCAATTTGAAGCGATAGTTTGAGCATCAAAAAGAATACTGATTGCAATAGATTGCAATGCATCATACGTATAAAAAGTTCAAAATGATATTCATCCCACAAAACTCATTGGTCACTATGGAAAATTGTTAGGGAAGTAACTCATTCTGAAAATGGATAAACGAAACAAGCATTTATCCTGCCTTTCCTATTTTAACTATATTTTATAGTAACTAAACATTTGATGAGGGTAAGTTCTTTATAGAAGAATTATAGCTAGTAAATGCAAAAGGAATGACAGAATTAGAAAATCACCATTTGGCAAACCCTAGTGACAAAGTGAGAGAGTGGCATGGACATATATACACTACCAAACGTAAAATAGATAGCCAGTGGGAAGCAGCCGCATAGCACAGGGAGATCAGCTTGGTGCTTTGTGACCACCTAGAGGGGTGGGATAGGGAGGGTGGGAGGGAGGGAGACGCAAGAGGGAAGAGATATGGGGATATATGTATGTGTGTAACTGATTCACTTTGTTATAAAGCAGAAACTAACACACCATTGTAAAGCAATTATACTCCAATAAAGATGTTAAAAAAAAAACAAAAACAAACCCTAGTGAAATAGGCAACAATATCAATAGATTTTAAACACATTAGGTGAAGAGTTGATGGCGAACTTCAAAATGGAGGAATCGGGCTGACACCACTTGAACCTATTGATCAGTCTTAACATCACTGGAAGTAGAACACGCAGAACTCTTGTGCTTCGTGATGTGATATAATTGGAAATTCATGGCATTGCCTATAAGTACTCTTGCCTAGTAATTGAATGTGAACTTATGAAGCCTCTAGATTCAATTACTGGTTTATAGGAAATAATAAGAGTAAAGGAATAAATTAAATAATATCACAAGCAATCAGCCAAATCCAGAATGTGGGACCTTTTCCAAGATTAATGATCTAGTTGCTCCAGTAAGTGGAGAGGAATGTTGCTATAGAATGAGAGGTAAAGGATAACAATCAAATACAATATATGGACCTTGTTGGGTGCCAATTACATATCAGATGTGAAAAGACATTTTGAGACATTTGGGGAGATTCAAATGTGGACTAGGTATTGAGTGATATTAAAGAATTATTTTAACTTTGTTGGTGTAACAATGTTAAGGTGGGTTTTTTTTTTAGGTCTTTATCAGTTAACGATATGTACTGAAATATGAAAGGGTGAGATGATACTGGAATATACTTAAAAGACTTTAAAATATGTAGAGAATGGTAAATAAGATTGGCAAAACGCTGATGACTGCTAAAGCTGGGTGATGGGTACATCAGGGCTCATTATGAGCTAGTCTTTCTACTTTTTAATATTTTTTAAATGTCCATGACAAAAAGAAAAAAGCCTGTAGCCCACAGAACTAACTGCCCAGGGGAGCTGGAGGTTCGCCTCGGGGGCTGTGCGCTGAGGAGCGGCGTGCGACATCTCATGCAGAGCCGATCCGGTGCCCTCAGTGTCCCTGCTGAACACTGACCTCTGCAGCTTGCCTATTCACCCCAGTAGCACTGGAGATTGGAAGTTCCAGCTAGCACTGCTGCCTCAGAATTTCCAGTGAGGTTCTCCCTGCTACTTTATCTTCCTAGCTCCCAGTTTAAAGCCCGGGGTGGGGGTGGGGGGTGCTTTTGATTGGCAGAACCTCTGTCTCAGGCCAGTACCCATAGCTGCAGAGGCTGGAAAATAAGTATCTGGTGTTTTCACCCTCTCAGGAGAGGGTGAGCTCTGCTCCTCACTAAGCCTTATGAGCTAGTGGATTCCCTAATTATGAAAATGGTATTCAGAAACTGGGCTACGAAAAACAATGACAAATACATTCTACAATCAGTGTATTTATATTTCTGAGTTAGCTGAAGTACTGCAAAACAATTTTTTATTCAGATTTTTTACTTTATTTGAAGAAAGTTTCTAGTTGTGCAGTAGTGAGCTGGAGTTGACATATATAAGCACAATCTCTGGTCTGGAAGAAATCTTTATTTGATGTAAGACTAAACTTGCAACATGTTTGTATACATGAAAATACCCAAAGTAGATAGGTTTTTGAAGGGAATGGAAATATCTTGGCTAATATTGAATATCTTAGCCAGTGGTAGATGGAGATAATAAAAAGAACACATAAAACTCCAACTCTTAACTGTAGCCATTGATTTTATTTTCTTCCTTTAACAAACTTTAACCAATTACTCAATACTCATGGCTGCTGGTAAGGAGGAAATTGGATATCTTGGGTATCTGCTTTTTCTACTTCTTCCCCTCACATTTTGGTAGAATCGATAATGAGAATGCTTAAAGGCAGGCAATAAGAGAGGCAAATAGGAATCGGCATATGGATAATGCACAGACACTTCAATCAGAGTTTTAATAACTGTGATGGTGGAAGTACTTGTTTGGTTCTTGTATCTAAAGTCTTGTCATCAGGTACCAAGGCCTTAAAACATGCTTTAATTATAGAATAATATTTGTGAAACTAGAAGTGGATTAGGTATTATTGTAGAAAACTATAGACCCTACAGTGCATTCCATATTTATCATGATGGTGTTAGCCTCAGCTGTATCACCTAGAGAGTCTATAATTTCCCTTGCCTGTTAGGTTTTCAGTCCCTCATCAGTTGCTATTGATCTGATAGCTCATAGAGAACTGTGGCTCTTCTTGTTGATTTTAATCAGTAAAGCTTTTTGAAGTTAGAAATTGTTGCTTGTTTGAGAACATCAGGTTACAAGTTTCAGTTTAGATCTTCTAGTTACTCAGTAGCTGTAAGACCATGCAAAAGGAATATACAGAAATACTAGGAGACCTTTTTTTTTTTTTTTAAGTTATAGCTGATACTTCCAAAGTACACTGGGCAGGATAATCTCTTAAACTTCAGATTATTGCTACAGCAAAAATATGTACTTGATTGACTAAAACTACTTTATCATAAAATGTGACATTACTGTTAATTGCATTTTTCAATAATTTTTTCTTTCCATTCCCAGGAATACAAACAAGTGATCCTAATGCTGTGGTCATAGGATTGGCACCAGACCATTTTCATTATCAAACTCTGAATCAAGCATTCCGGTAAGTCTTTAGCTGTTTATTTTTCATGTGATCATATACTCCCTTCTTCTCTTCTTAAGTCTTTGTTGTGTAAGGTTATACATAATTTACTTTCTGGCCACCTAGATTGTAGGTGTACAGATATCTTAAAGATCACTTCAAGATCAACATTAAATATTTATTACTGTCTTCCTTAGTTTTTTAAAAATAATCAATATGTTAAAACGTGATGATCACTGGGGTTTTTCTGGTTCATAGGATCAATATTCTGGGGCAGAAATTCATAATCAAATTGTAAATCTAAAGCTAGGAGTTTTATCTTTTATTATCACTCCTGTGATTCTTCACTGACTATGATCTCTGAAGGAAAATAAGATCCAGGCTAATTCACCCAAAACAGTAAATGTGATTCTTCCTCCAGAGAGAATCCAGGCTATCGAAAAAAGTTGGCACGTTTGACCACACTTTCAAAGAAATTATTCGACGAGTGATAATGGTAGTCTGATCTGTGATTGTGGCAGTAGGGATGAAGAAAATGAGATTCTGGTATTGTCAACATGACTTGATGGACAGTTGGGTCAAGGGGGTGAAGAACAGTGAGTCAGCATCTAGATATCTAACCTAAGTGCCTGGGATAGAGAACACTCCCTGTGTGGGTTCAGGAGGTGATGAGTTTAGGGTGGGGCTCTTTGAACTGTGGGCTATATAAGTGGAGGGGTTCCAATAGCTGTTGGTAGAAATTGAGGAACCACAACTAACATGTAAAATGTTATAAATCTTCAATTGTGTGTGCATTTTACCTGTATAAACTTTCTACTGCTACTTCCAAAAGGCAGACTGCATACTGGTTCTCATACTTCCTAAACTAAATTGGATCAGAATTTATTCGCAAGTCTACTCTAGAGTGAGATTGTGATTTTTTTCCCCTTGGATTTTTCATTTTTTATAGATTTTTCATTTTTCATCTTGCCTTTTGCTTCTTGTTGAACATTAAACAGTGTAATTTGCCTTTAAATTTATGATAAGTTAAGTAGTCCTACATACTGCATAGAGGTACATTGAACTAACTTTAAAAAGAATTTCTTTAATATCTTGGTAAATTTTTGGAATTTAACATCATTTTCTTACCAGTATGAAGATATTCAAGAATCATTCTAACTTATACTTGATGTAGAATTCACTTCTTGATGTATATGTTCTAGAATCAAAATGTTAAAACTCACTACAAGGTTCACACATCTGGGCACATTATTTGATCTTGAAGATGGCTACCCTGTGTACAATCTATGTGGCCAGAAATAGCCCTTTGGGAACAGTCACCTTTTTTCCATTTGCACATTAATTTTAGATCCTCGGTTATGAAAACTATGGCTACTGAATGTACTTTTATTTGTGACTCTCTTAGTTACTGTGACAGTCAAGCTTTTGTTTAAATAAAAACAAATTCACTTTTTATAATTGCTCAGTAGACATTATTTCCCAGAGATCCACTGTTGTGCCAGATTGCTTGAGTATTAAAATTTCTTCACCTACTTCAGTTTTCTACTCTAGCTTCTTGGGGGACAGGGGGCAAAGGGATTATCTCACCAGCTCCTTAAGGTTTATAACTATAACCAAAACCAGTTTTCATTTGAAATAGAGAACCTGCTATTATATCTTACTTCCAGATTTACCCCCTGCTACATTTTATTCATTTCTGAACCACAGAATTCAAGGAGAAGGTATTGATTGATTTTAGCTGGTAATTTGGGAAGGACCTAATATTTAATAGGAAGTTGGGAGGTCTCTGTCTTAGATAAATACTAGACTCAGGGTAATAAAAATGTGTGTTGATGTAATTTGTAATTGTTTGCATGCTGTCTAATTAGCACACTTCCCTAACCATATTGATTTTTTTAAACACTACATTTTAAAGCATTACAGTGCACTTATAAGTCAACTCTAATTTCACAAATGCCCTTAACAGCTGGGTGGAAAGTTAACAAAAGGATTTTAGGTCTTGCCCTTCTTTGCATATTGATGTCTCCACAGAAACTATGCCTTCCAACCAATGACTACAGCTGTTTGGGTTGTGACATCTCAAATGCACCGCCAATTAGTTAAATTACTATTCAGGTTCTTAATGAGGATAAACATTGGATTTTAAACCCCGTTGCATATCTGCCTTGAATACCAGCTTTAGGGGCATATTGCCTTCAGGCAGATACATGAACCTTCCACATTACACTCCTCTTATTTACTGTATTTTGAGTGGGTAGCCCCCCTGACATGCATAGTATGCTCTGTCTACAAAAAATGTCTTAAATGTCTGAATAAAATTGAAAACACTGAATTTTAAAGAATTGATTTTGGGGAAGGATGTGAACCACTTATAGGGGATAGATGTGATTTGGACTTGGATTCTATGAAACGTTCAAATCCTGAGAACCATGGATGGCTTTTTACGTTTTACCTAATACTAAAAGGTACAAAGTGTAATATAATGAATACCCATATGCCTGTCAATTGGTTTAAGAAACACAAGTTATCAACACGTTTGATAACCCCTGTGTATCCCTCCTCAGTTTTGTCAGCCAAGACCCAAAAGTAATCAGGATTGTGAATTTCTGTTTATCATTGTCTTGCATTTCTTTATACTTGTAACACATACGTAGGTATTTCTAGACTATATGTAGTATTATCTTGCATGTTTTATACTTTATGTGTGCATCAGTTTGCTTTCTTCCCTAGAAGTAATGTATGATTCATCAATATGAATGCCTATAACTCCATTCATTTTCACAGTTGTAGTACTAGCTTGTAGCAAGGTCTTTTTTCATCTTCTGACCTGTTAGGAAAAAAAAAGCATGAGCATTTCAGTAAGGGACCAATTTTAATTAAATTCTATTCAGAGAAAGCCTACCTGGGCAAGCAGATCACTTAATCTAAATGAACTTGGTATTAACAAGACTAAAAAATATCTAACCTCAAAATTAATACATCCTCCCAGAATAGACGCAAAGGTAGAGAATGGACTTGAGGACGGGGCCATAGGGTAGGGTAAGCTGGAACGAAGTGAAAGAGTAGCATTGACATGACCAAATGTAAAATAGATAGCTAGTGGGAAGCAGCTGCATAGCACAAGAAGATCAGCTCGGAGCTTTGTGACCACCTAGAGGGGTGGGATAGGGAGGGTGGGAGGGAGGCGCAAGAAAGAGGAGATACGGGGATATATGTATACGTATAGCTGATTCACTTTGTTGTACAACAGAAACTAACACACCATTGTAAAGCAATTACACTCCAATAAAGATGTTAAAAAAATTAATATGTCCTCATTGTGGAAATTTTCAAATGCTCAAAAAAGAAACATGAATAAACAAAATTACCTGTGATTCTCCACCTAAGAGAACAACAGTTAACATTTTAGCATATAGCTAGTTTATTTGTTTCCACGCACATATATATTTAGACAAAAATGAGAGTGTATACATACTATGCGATAATTGCCTTTTAAAAAGCCGACAATATATTGTGCATGTTTTTCTGTATTCTTAAATATTCTTCTAAAACATATTTGATTCCCAGAGCATATTCCACTTTAAAAAATGCAATAAATTGTGTAGCCATGTATTTCTGATTGTTAGTTATTTCCAGGTTTCATGAGTTAGTTTTTTATAAAAAACTTCTGAATGTGTTTGTTAAGCAATATTTATATTTCCGTAACATGTTTTCTCAGAAGTACAGTTGCTGGATCAAAGGAATTTTGGGAAAAAACTTCATGGAAATTGCTTAACTTAATAGTTCACAGAAAAGAAAATTTTTCTACATTAAGAGCAGCTGCCCTCCAGCTTCTTGAGGAGCTTATTAAAATGTTGTTACAATTGAAGATAAGTGACATCATATAACTTTCACATTTAAATGCGGAGATGAAGCCTGCTTAAGAATAATGTTTTGAAGCTTTGCTAATGACTTCTTTCCTATAATTGTTACAAGGTACGAGAATCCTCCAAAAGTCTTAGAGGTGCACAGAAATTAGTTTCTCGTGTGTTTGGGGAAGAGATTCTTATCCCCGTAAATGGTTTCTGTTGAATATTGGATTGCTTTCTTTTCCCCTTCTCATTAAGAAAAGAATAAAAAGTTTAATTACTAATGTATTCAATTCCTTACAAAGGGAAGAAGGGAAGGGGAGGGGAAAAATCAACAATAATGGCCTCAGTTACTGCATTTGTATAGCAGCTCCTGAATCTTTTCTAAGAGTCCTGGGCATAAGGAATTCTAGAACAGTGTGGCAGTAGGGCTTAAATTAGAAATATTTCTGTGAGCTGTTTCCATTTTGAAAGGGCTGACTGCTATGCAATCTTTTTAATTAAGGTCCAGACTATAAAAATAAAACACTCTGGAGATGAGAAATTGTTGAAGACTTAAGAACTTGAGTTATTTAAAGCGTTCCATTAGTATATGCAGAACTTTATATGCCAATTTGAAGATCACAGAATACAGAATTGAGTTTAATATTAGTCACTACTCATTATTTAATTAACTGGGGAGATTCTTTTATGATCAAGGCAACTCTTGCTACTCTAAATAAAAGCTTTAGGTGAATAAACCACATAAATATATTGTTACTGATCTTTTAAAATTGATGTATAACATACAATAAGGTGTACAGATTGTCAGTGTACAACTCAATAAAAATTGACACATAGATATAACTGTGTAACCCCCACTCTGATCACGAGACAGAACATTTCCAGCGCCCTAGAAGGCTCTCTGTCCCAGTCAATACCACCCCTTCCTCAAGGTAACCACTACTCTGACTTCTATCAATATTGCCAGTTTTTGATCTTCATATGAATGAAATCACACAGTTGTAGCATTTTGTTTTGGGTCTGTTTTTGAGATTTATCCAAATTGTTGCATGTAGCAGTACTTTGTTTTTGTTTATTTTTGTTGTTGTGTAGTAGTCTATTGTATGTATATTCCACAATTTATTCAATTGTTAATGGACATTTGGATTTTCCAGTTTGGGCTGTTAAGAATAAAGCTGCTATGAACATTCTTCTACATGTCTTTTGGGGACATATCCACTCATTTCTCTTGGGTCTGTATCTGGAAGTGAAATTACTGGATAATAGGATAAGTACTTGCTTAGCTTTAGTAAATATTGCCAAACAATTTTCCACAGTGATTATGTGGAGTCATATGTTATGACCCACCAGCTATGAACAAGAGTTCCAGTTGCTCCACATTCTCACCAGTCTCTCGCTAGTCTATATCACTGTAGCTATTCTTTCTGGTGTGTATAGTGGTATCTTACTGTGTTTCAATTCGTATTTCCCTGGTGAGTAATATTGAAGCCTTTTCATATACTTATTGGCTATTGGATAACTTCTTTTGTGATCTACACATTCAAGTCTTTTATCGCTTCTGATTGGGTTATAGTTTTCTTAGTGATTTGTTGGGGTTGTGTATGTGTTATGTACACATGTGTCTTTGGTTGGATATATGTACTGCAGATGTCCTATCCCTGCCTGTGGTTTGCCAGTTCATTCTTTTAACAGTATGAGAACATGAAGTTTTTAATTTTGATGGAGTCCAATTTGTCAATATTTTCTTCTGTTATGCCTAAGAAATTTTTGCCCATCTCAAGGTCATGAAGATATTCTCCTGTGTTTTCTTCTGCAAGCTTTATTGTTCTACCTTTAGCAATTAGGTCTAAGGTCTGTTTTGAATTAACTTTTGTGAATTGTGTGAAGTAAATTTCATTTTTTCTTTACAGATATCCAGTTGCTTCTGCAACATTTATTGCGTAGATCAATTCTTTCAAAAGCCTCACAGAATTGCAGTGATGTTTTAGTGCTTTGACATAAATCAAGTGACTATATATGTGTGGCTCTGTTTCTAGATTTTTTATCTATACTTGTGCACTTCCACAGTGTCTTGAATACTGTAGCTCTATAATAAATCTTAAAATCTGGTAGTATACATTCTTCAACTTAATCTTTTTTTAAGATTCTACATCGTTTCCATATAAATTTTGGAATCAACTTGTCAATTTCCACAAAAAAAAACTCACTAGGAGTTTGATTGCTACTTTATTAAATCTGTGGATTTGGGTAGAATTTACTGAACAGTAATGTGTCTTCCAGTCTATGAAGATGGAATATATCTCCATTTATTTAGATTTTAGTCTTACATTCTTCAGCAGTGTTTTGCTGTTTTTAGAGTGTAGGTCTTAGAAATTTTGTTGAATTAATCCTTGTATTTCATGTTGTTTGATGCGATTATCAGTGGTATTTTGTTAAATTTCACTTTTAATTGCTTGTTGCTAATACATAGAAGTATAATTGAGATTTTGTATGTTAACCTTGTATTCATGACCTTCTTACATTCACTTGGTAATTCTAATAATTTATTTATAGAATCTTTTGAATTGGATTTTCTACATGGACAGTTGTCAACCACAAATAATGACAGTTTTACTTCACACCTACCAATCTTTGTATTTTCATTTCTTTTTCTTGCTTTATTACACTCTCTGGGAACTACAATACCAGATAGAAGTGGTGATAGTAGGTAGCCTACTATTAATGAGAAAATTGCTGTGTCAGTATGATATTGGAGATATTCTGGGGGTTTCAGTTAAGTGTTGATGGGATTTTCTCTTGATATATTTCATGATTTGCTATTGTTTTAATTTGAACTTTTGGTAGTTGGTGTTTGTCAGGTTGATTGGTATTAGTTTTAAATGTATTGAATGTCAAGATTTGGCATCACCTCGTTCATTTGTTCTCAACTGGGGACATTTTTCCTCCCCAGGGGACATTCAGCAATGTCTGGAGACATTTTTGGATGTCACAACTGGGGGAAGAAGAGTGCTACTAGCATCTAGTGGGTAGAGGCCATGGATACGGCTAAACATCCCACAGGTATAGGACAGATCCCCCCACATAAAGCATTTTTCAGTTAAAAAATGACAGAAGTGTTGAGAGTGAAAAGACCTGATCTGATTCAGTTTCTTCATTTGATAAGAAACCGGGGCCCACAAATGTGAAGTGATTTGTTGTTACCTATTTTAAGTAGCACAGACACTACACTTCCTATATTTATGAATAAAAATAATTGTCATTACTGTCAGATAGATAGCATGAAAAAGTTTGCATATATCATCTCTATTCCCCAAGAAGGTAAGCGTTATTCCGCATTTTATAGATCAGGACACTAAGGCATACAGTGCTTCATGCATTAATTAACTTACCCGATAAATATTTAGTGAAAGGTACCAGGGTTTGTTTTTGGTTTTGTTTTGGATTTTTTTTTTTTGGAAGTAAGAAATACAGTGATGAGTAAAACTAATGGGCATAGTGGAGATTGTAAGCTAGTGAGGAAGACAAACCAAACACAGTTGAGTAAGGATTATAAACTATAGGAAGTGATATAAAGGAAAAAGGGGATGAGATAGAGATGAAATGTGAGGAGGAAGTCCACTTTGCAGGGAGATTGGGAATGGCTCTTTGATGTGCTGACATTCAAGCTGAGACCTGACAAGTGAGCAGAAGATAGCTGTGTGCAAAGTATGGGGCTCTGTTTCAGGAGGAGGGAACACCAGGTGTGGGGGCTGAAGCAGGAAAGACTGTGTACATTTTTGGTACATAGTCAGTGACGGGGAAGGTGACTTGAGATTGGAGATGCTGACAGTGGCCAGGTAAGGCCAGGCCTTACAAGCTTCGGTAAGGACTTTGGGTTTTATACTCTTTGCAATGAGAGGTTCTTGAAAGGTTTTAAGCAGGGGAGGGACACGATCCCATCTGTACTTTTAAAACTCCCCGTATTGCATGTACGATGGGTTGGAATAACAGGGGAAGAGTAGAAAGCAGAAAGATGAGTTAAGACTATTGCAGAGGTTCGCCAGAAGGAGTAAGACCATTTTGAGAAAGTTTTGTTTTTGTTTTGGACTTGGAAGTGACTGGATTTACTAATAATTGGGATGTGGTAGGGTGAGGGAAAGTGAGAAATCAAGGATGACTACTAGTTTCTGACTTGAGCAATGGGGCCAATTTACTGAGTTGGGAAAGATTGGGGGAGGGTCGTTTTGGGGGGGTGGGAAGAAAAGGACTCAATCGTTCGATGTCAGGCATATTAGGTTTCTTACTTAAGCTGCCGTGTAATTTCATTTCCACATTCTCCATCTTCAGCAGAAATGGTGAAAAGTTGATCATTTTTTCTAAAAAAGTGAGTTTATTTGGAAGAGTGCTGGATTGGTTTTCTGGAGTTCTGGGTTCCCGCTCTCCTTGGTCTTGGCCAGCATCACAAGGTGATCTTCTCTTCTGTAAAATGGGCGTGTTGGACTTGGTATTCTTTATGGTCCCTTTCAGTAACGTACTGTGACTCTGAATTTAAGTCATCCCCTTAGCTTTTCTCTCACTGCTCTGCCTAACATTTTTATAATGTGGTCCAGCTCCCTGGCTAGGACTTTTTATAGTTTTTTTCCTTTGCCTACATGGAATTTATAGCCATGGATTTTTGCATCAGGCCTTCTTTATGCCTTTTTTTCTTGTATCGTGCACCTCAGTGGGCTTATAGTTAAATAGAGACAGAAGATTCTCAGATTTCTTCCCGATACATTACTTCCGGTAACAAAACAACCAACTTTTTTTTGCCCTGTCTAGGAAGTGTGAAAACAGTCCCAAGTATTGGGGTGTCTATTTTCTTACATTTTGAAAATGTTTATACAAAAATCTTTTAATCTGCGTCCTTGAAAATATTTACCTTTCAATCTATCCTGAACATGCCTTGGCTCTTCAAAGAGTCAGTAAAGCTTATGCTGAACGTAGAAGAATGAACAAGAACCACTTCCCTGAGAGATGCCTGTCTTCTCCAAGCTCCTGAAGAACCAGTTCCCATTTAGAGAAATGTAGAGGAACCCACAGTTTCAGCCCTTCCAAAGAAGGCACGGGAATTAAGTACACACGTCAGTCGAGCTGATAAGTCTCATCCCCAGTTAATATATAATAAAATATTAACAAAGCTAAGTCAGATGAGTTTTTAGTTTAGCTGTGTAAGTGGAGAGCAATTTCGAGGTCTGTTGCATAAAGAATTCCAGTTCCATGGTAGAGTAGCAAGTAAATGGGATTGGGGGCAGAGTGACAAGAGGGGAGATAGATAAACCACCCGTTATTATCTCGTTGCTATCAGCTGTGGTTCTTTAAGGCCAACATAGTGGCCTTATCAGGTTTCCTAACAGTTGGATTTTAAGATCTACTTTAAGAAATAAATTTGTATTACTATTAGTGAATAAATTTGAAGGATCCGTCCTGTGCTGTGAGCAATTCGTAGTAACTAACAATAAGGCCCTGTAATAGTCCGGTATTGGTTTTTACTTAATAAAATATTTAATCATAAATGTCTGAATCCTGCATCTCCCACAGGAAGGCATTTCCATGCCCACTGACAAGAATAATTTAGCAGTTTCATAGTTGAGCGCTTAATTACTCATAATTGTGAAGGGTGAGTTGTGATGAATTCTTCCTCGATGGACATACTAGATATTTAACTAAGTAGATGACTTAAATTAAGCTAAGTGAGATCATTTATTACATTGGTTAAAAGCAGTTTAAGAAGAATATCATGTCCTGCATTCGATTAGATGATATGTGTGTGACTCTCTCTGCTGTGTGACTTACAGGCTGCACTGTTGGGATGGTTGGCAGATGTTTTTGGATGGGGGTTGGTGGGGTTTTTTAGATTTGTTATGTTTTGCCTGAGTAAGTAATGAGGATCCTTGACTATATGTAGAGTTTAGTTCTCTAACAAGAAAACTCTTTATGCCCTTTCGGTTGGTATGAGAGTATTTGTCCTACATCAGGAAGAAGGAAAGGACTTGACAGTATAGGCTCACCCTTAAGCCTTACTGCTGTGTCCTTCAGGGAAGACAGCCTGATTTGCAAAGTAACGCCCGAAGCAGTCAAAAGGTAAAATGAAGAGGGAAAGATACAAGCAGAAAGTATTTGTAAAATGGTCTATGAAATTTCTGAATTCGAAAGAATCATATTTTGGAGCAGAGGAAAGAGGAAACCAGGTATTTTAGGAGCTAGCTGAACATGTCACTGCAGCATCAGTTGAGTCGTGTTGTAAAAGGCTCAGGAGCCTCCTGCTTACCATTAGGGAGGTTGAAACAACTGTCTCATTAAGTTAAGCTTCTTCCCTCAAGTGTCTTATTTAGCTTTACTTCCCTTAATTCTCTTTCCATGGTGATTTGGGTAAAATGTCTGAAACCACTAAAGGTAAAAGGTTGAAGCAATCACAAATTTAATCTATCACCTTTCTTTAGTGTATCTGAGTGTAATTCTCAGCAGTTCCTAGCGAATTCATTAGAAGACAGCAAGTCATTAAAAGTTAATAAGAAACTATTCGTTTCTGTGAGTGTGAATAAAACCACTTTGTAAGTCTGACATTCTTTTCCAGTCATAGAAACCTTGCTTTTAGCCAATTTCCATTTTCTCTGTCTCTCTAGGTTGCTCCTGGATGGGGCACCTCTGATAGCAATCCACAAAGCCAGGTATTACAAGAGGCAAGATGGCTTAGCCCTGGGGCCCGGACCATTTGTGACTGCTTTAGAGCATGCCACAGATACCAAAGCCACAGTCGTGGGGAAACCAGAGAAAACGTTCTTTTTGGAGGCATTGCGGAGCACTGGCTGTGAACCTGAGGAGGCCATCATGATTGGAGATGTAAGTAGAAGAGCCCAGGAAATGCCCTGGGCTTACCTGTCATGCTGGGAGGAGCCAACTTCAAAGCACTGCTTTGAGACACAAGCAGGCTCTTATTGGTGATATCAGATGGTAGTAAGAGGCTACCCATAAAACAGGCTTTCCAGTAGTTGTTTACTGGTATTCTAAAGAACTGAAATATTGATTATTTCTGACATTCTTCATAGTGTGATGAGATATATACAATTCAAAAGACCATCAACTGCAAGGCAATTAAATGCTTTATGTGTCTTTTTGAAGAAAACTTCTACATAGATTTAGACTTTTTTGACTATTCCTTAATGCAAAGAACACCTGTACCCAAAGAATTCTCCCATTATTGATTTTTTTGCTAGTATATGCTTTATGGAAGAACTTCCCAGTCTGTGTGCCACAAATAGCTAAAGATACCGATTGCCTCAGGCCTAGGAGCGGCAGGGCTGCACCTGGACAATCGGGGGCCCTACCCAGTGGGCCCTCCCTTTCCTTGTTCACTTTTTCCCTCCTCCCTTCCTCCTGTCCCTCTCCCCCATCTCCCCTGCTTCAACAAGGCAAGTTTAGATGCACAGAAAAGGTTTTAAGTTAGACCTTAAATGAAGATTTTGACATTTTAAGACTCATTTCCAAGGGCTGTTGTTGAATAATATGAATGATTTTTAAGGAAAAAACTTTTCTTTGGGTGTGATCTGAATGAATCCTGCTTATACACATGAGATGGTAGGATTGATTTTATTGATGATGTTTCTTCCAGTTTTTGGATTTTTATTACCTTGCATTTGTCATCACAATTAGCCAAGTATATTTACCCCTATCTTGATTAAGAATTGGAAAACAGAAGCTTCCCTTTGAAACTGATCTGTTATTCCTAAGTGTGAAGTGAATATCAGACAGTCTCAGAATCTGTTTAAGTACACTGATCTGATTTGATTCCCCGTTAGGGACGATTGGATGGAAAGTAAGGATAATGTTACGTGGACAGCACAAGAGCTGTCTTCTGAACCTAGTTCATTCACTGTCCTGCAGTTGGATCATTTACCTTAAAAGCTGCCAAATGATAGAATACTTTTTTCCATGATCTGTTTTAAAAGGAAATAGATGTACATGTGGCAAAACATGAAGCACTGTAACTGCTTTTTATGTTTGGTTACTAGGATTACTACTCTGTTTTTTACCTCTACCTCTATTACGCTTCCCTTTTCCAGTGGTATGCTCCTTCAGACATGGGTTTATCCTTTTTTACACCTCCTTCTCTTTCATTTTAAGGAAAAAAACATGGGATTACAGTTGGCCATCCTGTCCTAATAAATCAGATCAATTGGTCAGTTTTGTTGGCAGGCTCACTGATGACACTGGACTAAATGCTTCGTTGTGCTTTTCTAGGATTGCAGGGATGATGTTGGTGGGGCTCAGAATGTCGGCATGCTGGGCATCTTAGTCAAAACTGGTATGTATCTTCAGTATAATATTCTGTTTTTCTAAAACAGAATGGTAGAATACACAACTGCTTAAAGAACAGTCTTTGAAGAAATGGCAAAGCCCACTGAGCATTTTAATTCTCTTTCTGCCACAAAGCAAAAATAAAATGGGCTTAGGATTGCAGGGAAAAAAGACAATGTGAAAGGGCCCATGCTGTGCAAAGCTAGGAGGATCAGATCAGAGTTCAGAGGTATTTTAACAGTTACACAGAGGTAACCAGAGATAACCATACACAATTGACCATTAGCGTCTGTATGAGTTTCTGGATATGCAAATCGCCAAAGTTGACCAGCAGACCATGATAGTGGGGCTCCGTAAAAATATGTTTTCTTTTTGCACCAGCTGTAAGATGTTTATCTTCTTAGCGACTGGCTAGCTAAGTGATACGATACTTTGTGTTAATGTTTACATTTTTTAAAAAAACACACAAAAACTTTTGTCTTTTCACTTACTGTTTTAGTAACAATTTCCTGTACCAAAATTAGGTAAACCGGGTGTGGTCCCTCAAATAAATTTAAGGAAAGGGAAAGAACCTAATGGAGGAGACTCAGCTAATACGGTATCATGGCAACAGTGGACCAGTTAGGTGTCCTGGGTCTTGGTCTCAGCTCTACACTGACTGTGAGACTCTGGGCAAGGCCCTTCACCTCTTTGGGCCATTTACGGATGATGGGGCTGGACTGGACCCTTCTAGCTCTCACAGTATATGAGTATTACACTGTGCAGTTTTCCTGTGTGGAGTGTGATTAATGAAGTCCTTTCAAGGTAAGGAAAGAATAGTCATGAGAGTTGTGTGGGCTTGTGTGCTGTTGCACTAGGAACTTGATGAGCCTTTTCAGATAAAATGAAAAGGTCTCCCCCGCACCTGCCCCCAGCTGGAACCTGCTGAGCTTAAAACTAATAGCACGTGTTTGAGGATGACAGCCAGGAGTCTGGTCCAAGAATTGTCATCGGGCTCTTATCAGTTAAATAGCAGATAGGTGGTTCCATAGATGGCTCTGTGAGTTCATATGCCTGGCTTCATACAGGCTGTTCAGAAAAGGGAAGATTTAAACACTAAGTCACAGACGAGCTGCCACTGGGAAATTTTTTAGATAGAGTATATTTACTCATGACTGTGATGTTCAAGAAAATGTGGTTGCATAAAAGCTATTTTGAATTTAAAAACAGAAACAAGAAAACATAGATGTTGCTACAATTGAATAAGAAGTATTTTCCAGGCCCTGTGTGAACAAAGAATGGGAACAGTCTTCTCATGCTGGGCGTCTGGAGTGAACCAGTGGAGCCTTGCAGATACTGACTCCAGTCACTCTAGAATTAATAGTATTGTGTTTTCACATTTCTAATTCAAAATGATCACCGTCTTCCCAGAAACATGCCCTTTGATGGAAGCAAAAAAGAGGATATATCAGGGAGTCAGGAAAAATAGCCACACTCCTCATCCTCCCCTGTATCTGAATTTTCAGACGCTTGGCATTCCTCATCATTTTATGATCTGCTCATTGAGGAAACCCTCAGCTAACTATTTTCCTCTCGAGTATTGTTCCCATGAACATTTCCTTTCTTTAGGTCACATAACTAAGGATTTGCACCAAGTATGAAAACTGGTCCTATGCCAGGGTCTTGTAGGCCCAGCTTCCCTAGCTGGTCTCCATTGGCTCTGCCTTCTTTTCTGACTGGCAGTTGGTTGTTGTCAGCCTGTCACAGAGGCATCCAGTTAGTCTTAGAGAAGCCAGCAGCTCCACACAATCAAATCTAAAATGTCTAACTTAGAAACGTAGCTAAGTCCAGCTCATGAAAACAGGCCCATTTGTACTGTTCATCTTTGGTCAGAAAAAAGTCCCAAGTAAGCCCACTGTTCTGAAAGCATAGAGAGCAGCTGGCTCCACTCATAAATTTGAACTCAGTGCAGTGAACAATTGCTGGGTTTCCCAGTGTTTGAAAATTACCACAGAGATTTTAAATTATTCAGTGATAGTCTTGAGCAGTTTTGTTTCTCAGTAGTAGCACATAATAGATGCTCAATATACATTTGCTCCACGATTTGTTAGTAAAGACTTTTTTTTTTTTTTTTTTTTTTGCGGTACGGGGGCCTCTCACTGTTGTGGCCTCTCCCGTTGCGGAGCACAGGCTCCGGACGCGCAGGCTCAGCGGCCATGGCTCACGGGCCCAGCCGCTCTGCGGCATGTGGGATCTTCCCGGACCGGGGCACGCACCCGTGTCCCCTGCATCGGCAGGCGGACTCTCAACCACTGCGCCACCAGGGAGGCCCCAGTAAAGACTTTTGACTAGGCATAACTAGAATCTGTTTCTGTTTAGCATGTAAAACAATCACCTAGAAAAGATGGGATCACCCTTTGTCCACTGTTGTCAACATGGCTTCCTGCATTCTCCCTCCATTCACCATTTATTCGTCCAGGAGAGTATAGACTGGCACACTGAGTCAGGCCTGAGCGATGGGGGCCTGCTTCATTCACTCAGCCAACGTTGTTGAGCATCTGCTATATGCCAGACACAGTGCAGGTTGCTAGAACTATCACCCATTCATGAGCCACTGTGTCAATTTGTACTTTGTAGAAACCCCACTTGCAGAGCCAGACTAAGCAAAAGCCTTCTGGAAGCTCATGGCTAAGAAACCTGACTTTCACGCATTTGCCTTTAGACCACTGGCTCCAAGAAGTGGGTGGTATAGCAAAAGTTAGTCATTAACTTACCTATGAGAACAAGCAGAAACCTTGCAGAGGAGTTTATACTCAATGGGATTTAAGCTAGAAAAAACTAGCAGTAGAGTTTGCTGTGTGGACCATACTGTGGACAGGTGCCTTGAGGACGCTAAGGTAAGTTAGCTTTGTACGTTAGGTGCTGGCTCCTTTCCTGTAGGAATTCACAGTCAGCAAGACAGGACAGGAAGCATCTTCACTACCACATTGTCAAGTTGGGGAAGGGGGGTTTTCAGGCTTGGTGTTTGCTGAACAAAGCCTCTTAAAGAGTAGTTACAGAAAACAGAAGGGATTGTAGAAAGTGGTGGGTCTGTTGTTGGGGAACCCAGATTTAGACAGAGAATACTGAAAAATGCAGAAGAATAAATAGCAGAGATCACAGAAAAGGGGATGAGGGAGCGAGGAGAAAGGGCAAGTGCAGAGGCAGCGCTGAGACTACAGGGCAGTCGGCCTCGTTCCCCCAAGGCCCCGTCTAATACAGTGTTCATCCCTCCCTTCCTTGCTTCCTTCTTTCCTTTCTTTCTTCCTAAAATGCTGTGGAATGTTCACCATGTGCTAGTCATTATGTCAGGTGCTGGGAATACATTGGGGAACATAACAGACATAGTCCCTGCTCTTAGAGAACTTATAGTTTTAGATGTGAGGCACACATTAAACAAATAAATATATAATTACGAATTGTTATAAATATTGTGGAGACAAAGAACAGGGGAGAGAGAGAGAGAGAATAACAGGGAGGGGATCTCATTTGGATGGGAAGGTGGGACTGACCCGAAGCCTGAAGGAGGTTGTCGTTGAGAAGAATGTTCCAGGCAAAGGGAGTGGCAGATGTGTCCAGCACAGGACTGCAGCTGGTGAGAGAAGCACGTGCTAAGGTGAGGGGTACTGGGCCTGGTGACTGAGGGGCCTGGTAGGCAACAAAAGAGATACAGGGTTCTTTCTGAAGGGCATTGGAACACATTAAGGGTGTTTAAACAGGGGCCATGCATGGTCTGACTTACATTTGTAAGAGTCTGTGACCGTGCTGCACTGTTCAGTTGTGGCCCTTGAATTGCAGGGTCCAGGGAAAGTTCGGCAGCAGGCCCACCCGTCAGTGCCCTGCCGGGCAGCCTGTTCTGCCGGCCTGCCTGTGAGCACTGTGAGCACCCATCTCTCCTCCCCTCCCACCCCCGGGCGCCCTCATTTGCCCGCTCACAGGGCTCCTGTTTGGCAGCAGCTCATGCTGTTTCCAGTCACCCTCTGAAGCTGACAAGGCCTCTGCCCTGTGGGGTCTGGGCTTTCATTTAAAAGCACTGATTTATTCACCATCCCTATCTGTAGGGCTGCTGGGGGAAAGAAAATGATTTCAACAGCTGAGGAGATTCGAAGGCACCCTTAGCTCTCAGGTGACCCAGTACCTGTGACTGTCCATCATGAAAGACCAGAGGGCCTGGGAAATGCTGAATATGACCTTGCTTTGAATTGCCTCATGGCATTCCTGAAGCCTGGATAAAAGGTGCTTTGGGAGCTGTGGAGACCTTGATTCTCTCATCATCATAAGGGTGGTCTCTGGTGTCCCAGGTGCTCATGGGGTGTGATTAATCTGGTGTTCTACCAGTAGCCTTTGTTCACTGGCTTTACTTTCTTTTTTTTTTTTTTGTAGTTTATTTTATTATTGTTATTTTTTTATATCTTTATTGGAGTATAATTGCTTTACAATGATGTGTTAGTTTCTGCTTTATAACAAAGTGAAATCAGTTATACATATACATATGTTCCCATATCTCTTCCCTCTTGCATCTCCCTCCCTCCCACCTTCCCTATCCCACCCCTCTAGGTGGTCACAGAGCACCAAGCTGATCTCCCTGTGCTATGCGGCTGCTTCCCATTAGCTATCTACCTTACATTTGGTAGTGTATATGTGTCCATGCCTCTCTCTAGCTTTGTCACTGGCTTTACTTTCATTTCAGGGAAATACCGAGCAGCAGACGAAGAAAAAATTAATCCACCTCCTTACTTAACTTGTGACAGCTTCCCTCATGCCGTGGACCACATTCTGCAGCATCTACTGTGAACCATTATGTGAATCAGAAGCAACTTGAAACACAGCTTTTCATTGTCTGGAAAGAATCCCTCAACAACTTAATGCCAGTGCCACTTAATGACAGAGACCACTCAGCCCTGGTCACCATTTAACCCTCTTTTGTTGGGCAGTAATTAGAAAGAAAGGTATTGAATTGCAGCCAGACACCAAGCCTGGCTAATCCCTTTTGTTTTTTTTCCGTAAAAGAAGATGAGATCCAAAGAAAGGGAAAGCTGAGATTTTGTGCCATTCCTTTTAAAATATTCATCAGGTTAGCGGCGCTGGGGAAGAGTCTCCTGCAGGGAGCCTGTTCTCTGCTGTCTCCTCGCTGGTAAATTGGAGGGGTTCAGACTCTGAATAAAGTTGAATGGTGTTTTTTAAGTTATAAAGTATTGCATTGAAGAGTGCATTAGGCTGTAGTTTTAATATTGAGTTCAACTGTGAAATCCATCAGAAGTGCCAAGTAGGGTACAGGACAGAAGCAGCAGAATAAAGTGTCCTTTAGCCCAAGTGAAGGAGTGAATTTGCTTTAACAGATGTTGAAAACTAGATTAGCTACTGTATTATTCCCAGCACGGGTGACTTCTTTTTCTCTTCGTTAGCCAGAGATGAGTAATTTAAATTTAGAACCTGGTTTTAATTTAAAATAATATTTCCATTAATAACCTATTCATTGCAGATACCTATTATACTGTGTAACAGTTGTTTTGGAAATTTTATGTAAAATTAAAACTATCAGTATTTTACAGATGTTTTAATTAGACATTGTTATTAACAGGAACAGTGCAGAAACTAAAATCAAGCCTTTAATGTCTTATAGACCATGCATTTTTGAGGCTAGTGTCCACCCGGGTCCTATTAACTGTACATTTGCAAGATTTCATTATTTTTGCCTCTGACACTACGGGAAAAATCTTTCAGAAGCTATTGGGACAGATTCAAGCTTTTATGTACTTGGTTACTAGGGCTGTAAAATGAAATCTCGTCTTGCAGCATGGATTCTGCTTCTCATGTTAAACCCACCAAAATGAAGGGGACTAAATAGGTAATGATTTTCTTAGTGCATTTGCATACTGTGATGATCCTGGGCCTTTGCAATTGTTTTACTGGGCTCTTGGGCACTGGATTATTAGCTTGTAATTGTCCATTATCGTGGTGCTCACCTTACTGAAGCGCACAGCAGTGTTAATGAGCTCTGGGTTTTGATGCTTGTTTAGAGATCAGCTTGGTCTTGGATGGGAGGGAGTAAAGCTAAATAAATGGCCGCTTCCTCTCCTTCTGGTCATTTGGTGAACACTTTTCTTGTTTTTGCAGATGCCCCAACCTAGTCCTTACGATCCTAGAGTGCAGAAGACAGATGTGCTAGGGCACCACCCCAGATCAGGAGGAGGAGTGCAGTGACTGGGGCACAGAGCAGGGAGCCCGGCCATCACTTCCCTTCGGTGACCTGGGGCAACTCCCCTAGCCACTCCAGCATCCTTTGCCTTCTCTGTAAAGTGGAGATACACCACCACGTAGGTTTGTTGTGAGGGTTAAATGCACAACCCGTATATCAAGGACTTTAAATAGAATCGGACGAATGTTAAGTGTTGCCTGTTTGCGATGATGACACAGATGTAGCAGGAGTATCTGCATTTAACAATCCGGAAAAGGTTGGTAGAATTCATCTCTACCGTCAGTTCAGTGGGGAAAGTCTTCCTGAGAATTAAAAAAGAGAGACATTTAAATTCCTTCAGGCCGGAGCCACACAGAAAAGCCCAGCGTGCAGGCAAGAGGGGCTGCTGGGCGTGTTCACCAGTGGCCTGTTCCCCGGCACCTGGGTCACTGATTCCTTGGCCCAGGCGTTATCAAGGGTTTGCTAGCTGCTGTGTGCGAAGTGCCTGCTAGGAAATAAACATTGAAGAGAAGGATTTTGCCTGGAGGGCCCTTACTAGGTGAGAAGCTAAGGAGAATACCTAAGGCAGTGTGCAGACTCTGTGTCTCCCTTCTCTGTGACGTGGTCCTGACCACAGGATGGAGTGAAGTGTTCCCTCCTTCGTGCCATGGAGCAGTTGTTAGATTGTACTTAGGTCTTCAAACGTCTCTTCTCCCCACCAGACACGACTCTGTGCTACAACACGGATGGGCACTCAGGCCGTCACCAGACAACTCAAAATTAGCTGTAAATATTATAGGAATTGAATGCTAGAGGGTATAGCTATGGGTAGGGGGGAGAAAATGTTTCATTTTAGACTTGCTGCTCATAGGGGAGGCCCGTTAGGCACTTAAATAATGGCTCTGATGCTCTGGAGACACGTTAGAGCTAAAGCCAAGCTGTAGACATCACTGATGGGCAAGTGGCAGGAGGGGGTAATCCCGCTGCGTGTAACGAGCCAGCCAAGAGAAACGGCTGCTCTACTTTCCTCCATTCTCGCTTGGCCCTCTAGGCCATTAAAATCTTGGCTGTTTTATTTACATAATAAATATTATATAGGACTTTCTAACTGACCTGTCCACGGTATGAAGTTTGTGAGGATAAATAGAAATCTTGGTTTAGGTCGAGGTTACTGTAAACATTCCCAGCTCAGCTGGTTGGTTTGCCTTGGGCTTCATGGAGGAGACTGAATAACCGAAGTACGTAAAGGACTTTATTTTCCAGCCATTACATTTCAGGGGCTGTCTTGTGGTGCTGACCCCAAGGATAGTGTTGGTGCCAGAAAAGGGACCAAGTGACATCTTAGGACTTGAAAGGGCATTAGAGAATGCCCATTGTCAGGAGGCGGTTATTGGGCATCTCCTGTGAGCTGGGCGTGGAGGAGGGCGAAGGACCAGTCTGGTGGGGAGACAAGGTTGTTGCACCCACTTCACTCTCACACGTCCAGAATCAGCTAGTTCTGCAGTGGCTCTACCTACCCACCACTCTACCCGAGCGGAGCGGATTGTAATGCCTGGAAAGGAGAAGGGGGCTGGCCCACCTCCCTGGTGACGGTTCCATCAAACACCTGCGGTTGTGGGTATCAGAAACTGCCCTGGAGTGACTGTCATCACCTCACTCTTAACCCCACACTGAAAAATTACAGGAGTGAGTTGGACAGGAAAGTCAAAACACAACCGCACTATGTTCAGTTGGTTTTGGATCGGTGGTGGTTCATGTTGTATGAAACTGAAGTCCTTGGGCACCTATAATAAAGAATTTTTAAAACTGCACTAATCTATTTCATTAAAACACTTGCCTTGGGTAGCAGAGTACTTCGTCCTGTTAGCAGTTGTTTGCATACAGCCATGTTTGCGTTATTGAGTTTCTTTGACATAAGTCAAAAAGGCCTTTCCCGCGTAAATGCACAGGGCCTTTGCTGAGCTGACTTTGTGTTACACCAGCCATCAAGACCTACTACCCAAAGCATGCTGCTGTCCTTGAGAGGCGAGGTGCCAGCGCACCAGAAATCGTTTATCATAATTCAAACCGCATCTGTTAAGATGAAACAGATTTTGATATCTTTTTCTTGTGTTTAATGTCATACACATCTCAATGCCTGTTTGTTTCACTGGCTGATGTGCCTGAGAAAACCAAATATTTTAAATTATTTATGTATTTATCTTTGGCTGTGTTGGGTCTTCGTTGCTGCGCACGGGCTTTTCTCTAGTTGCGGCAAGCGGGGGCTACTCTTCGTTTTGGTGCGCGGGCTTCTCATTGCAGTGGCTCCTCTTGTCGCAGAGCACGGGCTTTAGACGCACGGGCTTCAGTAGCTGTGGTGCCCGGGCTCAGTAGTTGTGGCTCACGGGCTTAGTTGCTCCACGGCATGTGGGATCTTCCCGGACCAGGGCTTGAACCTGTGTCCCCTGCATTGGCAGGCAGATTCTTAACCACTGCGCCACCAGGGAAGTCTCCCAAATATTTTTAAATGCCCTTGGGAGTAAATCACTAAGGAAGACAGCAGAACGTAGCTCCAACTCCTAGATACGTATCTTCTAGTTGGGAAATTGAGCTATCTTCAGCTAGTTCTGGCCTCTCCAGTTCGCCACAGTCCCCCACCTCTTCCTTGTCTTCCTTTACCCATGTGTAACTATATTCCAAGTTCCTATAGCATTTGAGTTATGACCTCTGCTTTAGAAGAAAATACCACATGTGGAATTAGGTTCAAATTTCCACCAACAACTAACGGGCCAATCTCCTATATCCCTATAAACTTAGATATACTTTTAGTCTACTTTAAAAAAAATAACCAGAGACTCTAAACAGTAGATTAGTCATGTATTAGTTGATCTCTCTCAAAGCCCCACTAAAAGAAGAGGAAAGGAATAAAGATGTTATAAACCAACAAGGACAACCCACAAGAGCATGGTAGAGGAGACAGCAGTGGATGACAGGCTTCAGGCTTCGGGAGATGGAAAGAGGATGATGGAGTGTTGATAACTAAAATCAACGCAAAGGAAAAAACCAAGATTCATCCTGTAGATTATCACCTCAAAGACTCAAGGCTTGGAGACACTGGGTAGAGTGGTCGTGAGGTGTGAGGCAAGGTTGAGAAGCAAGGGATTGGTTCAAAGCTGGGAAAGTGGCTGGAGCCCCAGAAACCCTCCCCACCCTGAGCAGCCAGGCAGGAGACGGGGCGGGGGTTACGCTCTGGAGAAGTGGAACTATGAACGTTCAGGCCTTGGAGACACTGGACATGGTGGTGGGCCAGGCTGAGAGGCAGGGCTGAAAACGGGATTAGGGAAATCTCTGCCTGTTCTACAGCCATTGTCTGGTCCCCTTCCCCTTACAACCAGGACCAGAGAGCATGGGAATGGAGTTGAAAGTTAATCTGATATGTTTGGCCATTTAGAAGACAATACTGATGGATATCGGACAGATATGAAAATGTTGCCCAAAAAATTAAGAATAAATACTTAGAAAATTAAGCAAATGAAAAAAATGAGGCAGTTATTAATTCCAAGAAAGACAGAACTCAACAAGGAAATGTAATCCTAATCCACTAGTTGGCTCTTCATTAAACAATGTACAGTGAACAATATCATAAAAATATTGATTATTGAGTTAACCTAAAACTGTAGTAAAACTTTGGGAGGGGGAAGGGTGAGCTGTGACAGGGCGAGAGAGAGTCATGGGCATATACACACTAACAAACGCAGTAAGGTAGATAGCTAGTGGGAAGCAGCCGCATGGCACAGGGATATTGGCTCGGTGCTTTGTGACAGCCTGGAGGGGTGGGATGGGGAGGGTGGGAGGGAGGGAGACGCAACAGGGAAGACATATGGGAACATATGTTTATGTATGACTGATTCACTTTGTTATAAAGCAGAAACTAACACACCATAAAGATGTTAAAAAAAAAAAAAAAAAACTGGGGATGATTAGGGAAAGACGTGTGTGGTAGGGATGGGGCAAAGGGCTGAAAAGGCTATATTTCATTTCATCCAAAGCAGGAAGTCATTAGATAATGTATAAAACTGATAAGAAGCCACCAAAATAAAGGCATGACCTAAAAGCATATGTGCGTGATCATTTGTAGACAAACTTTCCAAGGAATGAGGAGAGAAGGATGGACTACGTGACTGAATGTACAAAGATGAACTTGGAGATTCTTAAAAGGAATGGAGGGAGGATGTGGAGGTGGGTTTTGGAAGTGGAAGGTTACCGGTATGTGCTGGGAGGGATGGCCAACCACACTTACCTGAACGGAATCAGGAACTCCAGAGCAGTAAGCTAAAAGGGCCCAACCCTATTGTCACAAAGCATGCTGTCCACGGGAGCCCTCCTCTGCCCCTCTGCCTGTTCATTCTTAGGTACACATACAGTGCACACTTAACCTGCTTTCCAACCACAGCAAATTAGCTATTATTGAGGTTCCATCCACTTGAGATTTTATGAAATCAGAAAGGGTGGCAAAGGCCGCAAGCAAATGGACTAACAGCTATAAGAAATGTCAGCTGACAGCCTGACAAAATAACCCAAAAGCACAGACGGCAGATGTTGGAAATTGAACAGCACAGCAGTCTAGGCCATTGAGCTTAGAGACCTCCATGTCTGCATATCGGCAGTGCTCACAGGGTACTACTACCTAGTGACCATGAAGAAGTTTCAGCTGAGCTTCTACTAAGATGAAATGTCTTTTTGTTTCTTTTAAACTCATTGAATTTGACTACATTTTCCATAAAATGATATTTTAAGAGGCATTTGAGAATATTCTATTCAAAACAATCAAAACCCCAAATGTTTTTGTTTAAAAGGGTGAAATACTTTGGACTATTTAGCCCAAATGTCCCTTTTCCTGGAAGTGTTTTCTTCTCTGGAGGAGTCTGCCTTGCAGGGATGAAGAAAACAAGGCAAGGGAGACAACAAAAGGTGACCATAGGAAAATTCTAAGCGGGGGGAGGGGTGGCATTACTTAGTGGAAGCCTTCAGAATTTACCAGGAGTTGAAAGTAGATGCCTCAGATTGTGGGTTTCTGAATGAGATGTTTCTAGCTGTTTCCAACCCCGTAAGGAGATGTGGAGGAGCCTAAGCGCAGGGAAGACTGTTCTAGAAGCTCAGGTGCCCCATCCTAAGTTTTGGATCCAATGAGGAGCTGTGGCAATGGAAAGAGAAGGGCAGAATACACAGGATGTTACTAGGGGCCAGAACTCAAAACACTGCAACTGGTAGGTAGTAATAGTGGGGTGCTTGTTACCACTGCTATTAGCTCATCTCCAGAGATGGGCCAGTGATATTCCTGAGTGGGGCTAGTCTGGTAGGGGTTTGCTCTGCTGATAAAACTGGAGTCAGAATCAGGGAGAGCAGATGAGATTCAGAATATTGTCAAGAGAAGCAGATGCTGTTTCTCTTCCTTGCTCCCACCCTTATCCACCCTTGAACTGTCAGCTGTCAGATGGTCTGTCAAGCTTAGCGTCTGATTGGCTCCCCAACTTAGAACCACCCTCTGCATCCCAACACAACTTTCCTTACCACATCTTTTTCAAAATGAAAATGCCAGGGCTTCCCTGGTGTCACAGTGGTTGAGAATCTGCCATCTAATGCAGGGGACACGGGTTCGAGCCCTGGTCTGGGAGGATCCCACATGCCGCGAAGCAACTAGGCCCGTGAGCCACAACTACTGAGCCTACGCGTCTGGAGCCTGTGCTTCGCGACAAGAGAGGCCCCAATAGTAAGAGGCCCATGCACCGTGATGAAGAGTGGCCCCCGCTTGCCGCAACTGGAGAAAGCCCTCGCACAGAAACGAAGACCCAACACAGCCAAAAATTAATTAATTAAGAAAAAAGGCTGCAATAGTAAGAGGCCCATGCACCACTATGAAGAGTGGCCCCCGCTTGCCACAACTAGAGAAAGCCCTCGCACAGAAACGAAGACCCAACACAGCAAAAATAATAAACTCCTACCCCCAACATCTTTAAAAAAAAAAAATGAAAATGCCAGTTCACAAATGAGGAACACTACAAGAAATTATTCATCTAAATTTTATGGGATCTCGTGAGAAAAGTCTCCGTTGCAAGACCTCATAGCACACATACCTGTAATTGGAATCTTCAATATTTTGCTGACATCGACCATGAAAATATATATTTCCAAAATGGTACAGTTGTCCAAATTAATCCAGTCTTCAAGAATAATTTTCTGTTTTCTATTCCAAGCATAATATTCTTCTTTCACTTACACTAATTAATGAGGAGGCCTCTGTAGTTGTCTTTGTGGCCAAGTCAGGGTAAATGTGATTTCACACAGACTCGAATTCACTTTGCCAGGCTGAGTATCTCTGAGTCAGATTTTTTGCTGAAGGCTTGGTGTGGGCCAGCACATCCAAAAAGTCAGCAGTGGTCACTGTATCCAGCTGGATCCCAGGTAAACTGCTGCTCTCTAGATAAAAACACAAGAGGAACAGCACAACAGTCTACCTAATGGTGATCAATGCTCTTGAAACATTAATAGACCTTCTTTCAAGACAATGCACAATGCAGCATTCTTAATGGTTAAGGCAGCAACAGGCAAGACTAAAGAGGGCTGGGGAAAAAAGTCTTTAATGTGCAACTCAGCCCCTGAAGCCCATACACAAAATGTGACTTAAATGTATCATTATAAAGTGTTATTTAATATTTATATAGTGCCACAAATGGATCCAGCCCAACATAGTGTGCCAGGGCAATAAAAGCCCGAGCCCTAAGGAGTTTATCATCTGGGGGCAAAGTTGATCCGAAACAGAACAGCAGAGGAGGAAGGAGTTGGGTGCAGAAGGCGGATTTTTGACCAAAGAATGAGTGCCAGTGTAACAAGCCACAGAGAACAGGGGCAAGGTGCCACCTGCTGGTGAAAGACCAATTTTTAAAAAACAAATTTCTCTCCCAGAGCACCTTGGCTGTCATCCTCACCATACCTGACTGCTGATTTTCAAGGGCATTGAAGATCTTCCTCACAGGCCGCATGGCTGCTTCCCTGCAGACTAGCTTGATGTCCGAGCCCGAGTAGCCCTCCATCTCCTGAAACAGCCGCAAACCCAGCCATTAGGCAGCAGGCAGAATGCTGGTGGTGGTTACATTCTTACAGGCAGGACAGGGGGTCAGAGCCCCTGTTTGGATTCTGTATCCGTCACCCATGGACACTATATAAAGATTCCCAGATAAATAGTGTTTAGGGTGAGAGAGGCTGCTAATGTGTTTGGATAACCTAAGGATCTGGGCCACAAACAACTTCCTAACACCATCCAAACGTAGGTGGTGAGATGCTGGTGACGACTGGCCCACCCAAGCCAGCCTAATGGGGCCCTTGTGCCCAAATTCAAGGATGGCAAAATTTGGTAGACACTTCTGTTCTTGTAAATAGGATTATAACCTGCCTTTAAGGAACCTCAGAGAACATCACATTCAAGTGTCCTCTCAAGGAGGCAATGACACCAGTGGGCATGGGGGTAACATGCTTTTCCTTTTGTGAAAGACTTGCATTTAATCATCACAGCAATCCTCTATGGCCTGTTACCCATTTTACAGATGAAGAAGCTGAGGCTCAGAGAGGAAGTGACTTCCTTGATGGCACACAGTTAATAAGTGGCAGGGCCAGAATCTGACCATAGGTCCTCTGAACTAAACCCTATTCCACTTTATCACATCTCTGCTTGAATGTTCCCGAGGGACAAAGAGCTTGGTCTTTCATGAAGGAGAGGCCCGTTGCGCTTGTTGGGGCAGCTTGGATCTTTTCTAAGTGACTCGAGGCTCCGAACAGCTGAGAAGACCGTCACAGGGCGGCCCCTGGGCCTAGGCGCCTCCCCAGGCAGCTCACCCTGCTCAGCAGGCTGTAGTCCAGCTCCGCGCGCAGCTCCAGGGCACAGCTCCTGCTCACGGGCGGCAGCCAGTGGTGGATCATGGCCTGCCTGGCCTCCTGGCTTGGGAGGTCCACCAGAATCCTCTTCTCCAGGCGCCGCAACATGGCACAGTCTAGGTCCCTGAGTCACGTCCAAAACACAGGAACTGGTTAGAGCAGTAACTCACTTCTTAAGCAACAACTATATTTGAAGAACAAATTTAGCAGGAACCAATCCTGCATCTTAACTGTCACTCTACATCTAAGTCTGAGTGGGTAGGACCATTACTTCATGTTGTTTGGGAGAAACAAATGGTTAAAAAGAAGAAAAAAAGAAAGGAGAGATAGGGAGGAAGGGAGGAAGGAAGGAAGAAAAAGAAAAGAAATATACATCCCCCAGACACCTCATGTGAAGGAGGTAGTTTTAGGTGACTTAATTTGAGGGGGAATAAATCCAGCTAACACCAACCAAACGTGAGCATTCCCACTGCAGTTGTAACATCAATTATTCAACCCGACCCTGCCAACGAGTACATTATTCCTGACATAACTTGGGCACTCTGGGAAGTATGCTAATTCTTCAAAAACTCTCATATATTCTGGAGTGAATGACTATCTCACTCCATTGCTCTGGTGAAGTAAAGTGCGAATGCTCCTTCCTGGGCGCCCAGTGCAAATGTGGCCCTTTGAAACACTCATTCCTGGCCTCCCAAAACACTGTCAGGCCAGGTTTATGCACTTTGCATCTGCAAGCCATTTCCTTATATTTCTTAATATAAAAATTTCAAGCAAATAGGAAAGTAGAATAAAACAACAAATATCCACATACCTACCATCTTGATTCAACAACAGTTAACATTTTGCCGTATCTGCTTCATACGCATTTATCTATTCTTGTTCAATTATTTCAATGTAAATTACATCATGAAACCCCACCCCCCAATGCTTCAGTATGCATTTCCCAAAAAAGGGACATTTCCTTATATAATACCATTATGACACTAACAGAATTAACACAGATTGAATAATATGTCTAATGCCCATTCCATAGTAAAATCTCTCCAATCACCCCCAAAATATCTTTTACAGTTTTCCCAACCAACATTCAATCAAGGATTATGCACTACATATGATTATGTCTCTTAAATCTCTTGTAATCCAAAGCAGTCTCCTTGCCTTGGCCCCTTTTTGAATAGGTAAGGCTAGTTGTACGATGTCCCACATTCTGGATTCGTCTGATGTTTTCCTCATGGTATCAGGTAACTGGTTTCTGTATCCCCTGTCCTCCAAGATGGAAGTTAGACCTCAAAGCTTAATCAGAATCAGGATGAACATTTTTGGCAAGTATATTTCACAGATAATATGTTTTCGCATTCATTACATTGGAATCCAATGTTGGTGTGCCTCACTGCTAGTGATGGGATGTTTAATTACTGAGATCATCTGGTGACCACAGCTCTCTTCACTGGACGATCTCTCAGGCATCTCTTTGTAAGGAGTAAATATTCTACATACAGTACTTTAGCACCATGTGAACACCCCTTTCCCCATCCCTTTCAACTAGTGGTTTTAGCATCTGTTGATGATCTTTGAATCAACTGTTTCATGAGAGTGGTGCAAAATGGTGATTTAAAACTTTTTTCCATTCCAAATGATTATGTAGAATTATTATGTAAAGTAGAGCTTTCCCTCATTAACTGGGGCTCTTTGGTTACCTTGAGTTACCATTCCTATTAAAAACAGATCATTTTTGAGTGTGAGTTTGTGAACCCTTTTTATGTTAAAATTTCAAGCTCCTAGATGGGAGGGAAATCTCTCTTTGATTTTCTAGCACAGAAATTAGGAAATGCCTGTGTGTTGGTCTGGCTTAGCCGATAATAAAGAGTAACAATGAAAAGCATCATCACCAGATTTTCTCACTCATAAAGATACCGAGAATTTCCAAAGCACCCTCCCTTTTTTCTTATTCTGAATCTATGTCATGATATTTCCTTTTAAATCGAAAACATGAAAATACCCTTCCAGGGAGCATATCTGAATCCTAAACTGGAGCAACCAGGTTTCTTAAAAGATTGTGTCTTTTCTTTACCTATTATTCCTCCCGTCCTGAGCTGAGAATCCACTCCAGGGCTGCTTTCCTGGCAATAAAAAGTACCTATTTCTTTTTTGTATTTGCTTTGTTCTTTATCAGCTTCACCCTGTTGAAATTCATCTCAGCAGAGAAAGCCACCTGCACAACCACGCCCCCTCTCAGGGCCAACATTTATATTCCAGACACAGGGTTGAGGGAACTTTGCAGAGCTCTAGGAAATTATTTTTTACGTTTGAAGTATTAATAAAAGCTAGTGCTTAAATAGCACTCACCAGGTGGCAGGTACTGTTTCAAGCATTTTTCAGATATTAATTAATTCTCAGAACCTACCTATGAGGTAGGTAATATCTTTGTTTAAGATGAGGAAACTGAGGCATAGAGGTCGAGTAGCTTGCCTGAAGTCAAGGCTAGTGAATGGCGGCCCTGAACTTGAACCCGAACAGTGAGACTCTGGAGACTGTGCCTCAGTAACTGGCCTGATACTAGCACAGTAACAGCAGGGAGACCCCAAGTCACATCACGGTGAAATCTCAGAACCCTGAGAACGAACAAAGGATCATAAAAGCTTCCAGAGAGGAAAAACAGGTTGCATCCAATGAATGGAGAATAAGATTTCTCATCATCAATGTGAGCTATTAAAAGAAAATAGAGCAATGCCTTCAAAATTCTGAGGAAAAATAATTTTTTATAACTTTATTTTTGGCTGCGTTGGGTCTCTGTTGCTGCGCGTGGGCTTTCTCTAGTTGCGGCGAGCAGGGGCTACTCTTCATTGCAGTGTGCAGGCTTCTTATTGCAGTGGCTTCTCTTATTGCAAAGCACGGGCTCTGAGCACGCGGACTTCAGCAGTTGTGGCACGTGGGCTCAGTAGTTGCAGTGTGCAGTTCTAGGGCACGCAGGCTTCAGTAGTTGTGACACGCAGGCTCAGTAGTTGTGGCTCGTGGGCTCTAGAGCGCAGGCTCAGTAGTTGTGGCACATGGGCTTAGTTGCTCCGTGGCACGTGGGATCTTCCTGGACCAGGGATCGAACCCGTGTCCCCTGCATTGGCAGGTGCATTCTTAAGCACTGTGCCACCAGGGAAGTCCAGGAAAAATAATTTCCAGTGTAGAAATCTGTATCTTGATCAAACCATCAGTTAAGTGGGAGGATAGAATAAAGACATTTTCAATATGCAGAGCCTAAAAAATATTACCTCCCATGTACCCTTTATCGGGAAAGTACTGGAGGACCAAAGGGAGAGAGAAACCAAACCAAAGGGCCACATGGGCTCCAAGAAACGGAGGGTCTGACACAGAGAGAGAAGGAAACCTCCAGGATGATGCAGGGGGTGCCTAGGGTGCAGAGGACAATCCGCTCATTTTGGAGAAGGAGAGAAGGCTCTGGAAGATGTGCCTCCAAGAAGATAAACTTGACTGAATACCTGGTATGTCTGAGTAAATCCAGAGCTGTTTTAGACAGTTAGCAGAGAGATGGGCCTCGATTAGTGGCAGGAGGAGGTGAGTGAGGGGGCACGAAAGGAGGGGGGTCAGGGAGATATAGAGAAGAGACACCATTAGACTCACATTTAGGAATTCGGTCCAGCAACATTGCCCACCCGCCAAGTGTATGGTCACTGCTGAGTCTCCGATACACAGAAGTGAATATGACAAACTCCTTACTTCAATTTAAATAATAGGCAATAACCGGGAGGTTTGGGCCTTGGACTGCAGGAATGTTGGTCCTGTAAACTTTAAAAATGAAATAAGACTTGGGAACCTGAAGCTAAAACCAGGAAGGAAGAGAGAATAAGCTGGGGAAATGGCAGTGCTGGGTTGATGAGCAGTTGCCGTATTTCCCCCAAGGCCTTTCCTTGGACCAGCTGCCCCTCCTGAAAGGGCAGGGGCTGCAGAAGGAAGGCTCTTTGGTGGGAGCACCTCTGGTCTCTTCATCCCAGCCAGGGGGACTGCTTATTGAAAGGAAGACCAGCTCCCCGAATGCCCTAGGAAATTGCAGGCAGGCAGAGGGAGGTGGGAAAACAATCCCTCACTATAGATGATTGTATTGATCAGCTAATGCCCTAAAGCAAGAGATTTACCTCAAAACTGCTTGTGGGCACAAAATAAGTGCAACGCTCTGACAGCCAGGCCTAATTAATGCACTTTTAATGACATCAATAATTATAATCATACAAGGGAGGAAGCAAAGGACAAATGGAATTTACCCAGGAATCATTCTTTATGCCAATATATTTATGTGAAAAAATTTAACCTGCAGCAACCAGAAAACACTCCCTTTAGCTGCTACATTTTGATTTTCACACCCAAGTTATTCTGTTCTCACATCTCCTTCATCTTGGTCATTTGGTACTTCCATCACCTCGAAGGTCAAAAGCAACCAGCAAGAGTGACTGTGACACAGTGACGGCTCACAGACCTCACAGCCTGGCCACTGGACCGGTGCCCGCTGCTATATACAAGGTGGCAGCACCCACTGGTCACCTAGACAGCTTGCATGGGCCACGCGGCCTTGCACCTGAGCACCTGGGCTCCCACGCCAAATCTTCGGGGCCCTTCCTCAGCCCCTGGCCTGTCTCCTCTGTTAAACCATGTTGTTCCTGGGATAATGATCATTCCAAATTTTACAGAATTTGGAAATCAAACATAATTCTAGTGTGTTCATTCCATAGTGAAAACATTAAGTTCAAATCATCTCAGTGTGACAAGAGAAAAGCAACCTTCAGTTTTGTAGGCAAAGTCTTTGCAGTATGTCCCTAACCAACGTGAAGTCAGAGATCGTGGCAATCCTTGAAAAGCAGATTCAGGAATTGTATTCTTTGGTAGATGACAGGGAGTCAATGAATAAAGCACTGAGGTTTACTTTGTCTCCTGCACTGAGCTCTGTGTAAGTTGACTCCTACCTACACTTCCCACTTGGGCCAAACTGCTCTGTTGGCCGTTATCTGAATCTACATTTTGCCATCCTAGTTGGGCATGTACTCAGGTCATTTTCTTTACTTGGAACTTCCAGTTGGTCTACCAAGAGCCAGGTCCTTTTCACAGGTCCAGTGCAAGTGCTCTCTACCCCCTTTTCTTTTAAATATCTTTAATCAGAAATGGCCTCTTCCCGATATAATTTTATTCTACTTATTGTCTGTACCAGCCACATGGCTGGCTGTATCCTCACTTCTTAGTGATTTGCGTTTATATCTCATCCATTGTCCCATCAGATAGCCAGCCTCTAGAGGCCAAGGATCATGGACCATATATCTTGGGTTCCCCCTCCTTCCATCATGCAGAATACTCACAGTAGGTACTCAATAGATACTACTTGAGTGAATGAATAAACTTTCAGTTCAGGGCTACTGGCTTCATGTAAGTGATCTGCTTCCTTAAAGCCCAGTCTTTATTTACGAAGGTAAATCTGCTTTGTTGAAAACTAGCATTTTATAAGCATCATTAGTTCGAATTAACAGAGAAAACAAGCATCAACTTGGGAATAAAGCATTCTATTTTCATCTTTAGTAAAAAAAAAAAAAAAAAAAAAACACGGAAATGAGGATTCAGCTCACTTGGCTGGGCAGTGCTTTTGAAGATGAGGTGAAAGATGTAGTCTCCATAGGGGGCCTCTCATCTCCAGAGACTGCACTTCTCATTCTGAAGAGTGAGCTCACAAGCAAGAGACAAGGGGATCCAACAGGAGAGCCATCAGTTCAGTCTATGTCCTACTGATGTTAGGGTAAGAGCGCCACATATTTATAATAAAGAATGACAATTACTTCGAGTTACTAGAATACCAACAAGGAGATATATTCCTATTACTCTTGCCAGAAAATGTATGACCAATAATTGAGAGAAGAAATGGGAATCTTCTTTTTCCAGCAAAATGATGAACTAGATATTCAGAAATCTCTTGTTATAAAGCCACTTTAAAAGCTCGGTGAATTATAGGAATCACTTTTGGTATACACAACAAATGAGTCCACAGGAAGCAGCAAAATTCTCAAGCCCTAAAAATGAAGAGGAAGCCAAACATCAAGACTGGGCAGCTGAAATTGAAGCTGTGGCTGAGTGTCTGCCTCTTAGTTACAAAAAAAAGTTTGGATTTTGAAGTCTACCTGTGGCCTAGCATAGAAGGCCTTGGGCCCATTCAAGATGGTAGGTAGAAACAAGGCCCATCACGTAAAACAAGAAACCAGGTAGCACATCCTCTATGAAAGGATGGGTTAGAAAAATATCCCCACTAGCAATGGAAAGAACCAAGGGAATCTGTCTTATACTTTGGGGTGGGAAAAAGTCTTCACTGATAATTCAGAATCCGACCTACCCTCACTGGCATGGATGAAGAAACCCTATGCTAAGAAATTAGCTTACAGTTGTCCAAAGCCTGTCAGACATAAATTTTCTGTGAAAGGACACGTGTAAGACTCTCACAGATAGAGTTCCCCTCACTAAATGTAAGCTCACCATCCCAAATTCTGAAACATATAACGAACCACCAAGAATGAGAGTCTGCAGAAGAAACTAAGAACAGGATTAAACTCCACTGATACAGACGATAAAATAATTGTGTTTAAGATGTATAAAATGATAAAAGAGGGAATCAAAAACATGAGAGAGACTCGCTTCTGGCCAAGATGGAGTAGCCCATCCTTCTCTAGTCCACACACTACTACTAAAATTCATTGCATGTAATACAGCTTCTAAACATAGGAAGACACTGGAAAGGAGGAGGACGAGGGGCTAGGGAGCGGGAGACATGAGGAACGACAGGGCAGTGTTCTCAGGTTTCTGTTTTGCCTCCCTCAGACCTCCCACACGGAGCGCTGGAGAAGCCCACTGACAAACTGCTAACAGGCACAGACAGAAGCCTCAAGAAAAGCTCATTCTCTCTAACAAACGGCTGGGAAGAGCAGGTCCACCAGGACACAAAGCCTTTTTGATAATACCTGCCCTACCCCAGCTAAACGTCAGAGGGAAAACTGCCCCCCACAGAGTGTCTGTGCTGGGAGTCATGGTGGAAGGAGCTTGGTCCAATGCGCTGGTGCCATATTAAAACCCTCAAGAAAAAGAAAAGTCAAATAAATTAAGGCCCACCCATACGTGGGATTCTATATGGAATTAGGTAGATTTTCAAAGTTGTCCACAATGTATTAAGTGAAAGAAAAAAACAGGCCATAGAACAAAATAATACGTATCCATGAACGTTCACATTTTTGTTTCTGTGTGTGGGGCGTGGGGTGGTGTCTGTGTGTACAGTTATAGGGGACTATATGTGCAATCCCAAAGCATATAAAATATGACTTTTATAATGAACATGTATTATTTTTCTAAGTAGCCAAAATGGTGAAAATCATTTCCCTCTTGGGGAAAAAAATTACCACAGAAGGATACAAAGGCAACAAATGGTAGCAAATAACCAAACCATTTTCACCATTAGGGTATATACAGAGATGACAATACTTATGTCACAGTGGTGAAACTATGAGTAGTTTTTCCCTGATTCTCAAATTTTCTGTAAAATGGTTATGTTAATTTTATACTTTTTAAAATTTGGTTTTAGAATTACAGTTCACATGTCAACCTGCACCCTGTTAAGATAAAGTAATGCCACAGCAGGCCAGGCTGCAATCAGTTTATGTCTGATGAAACCAAAAAACTGAAAAGGTGTGAATGGGGCAAGGGCAAGGTTACTCCTAGTAACCTCCTGCCCAGTCAGTCCTGGGCCTGCCCTGCTGCACCTACCAAATCCTGCACCACACACTTTTTTCCTGGTTGTGTCAGAATCACCCATCAACCACATATGGAGGGTCATGAACTTGATATCATTGCACAGGTTAGTGAAGCTTTGTATGGAGAGAAGCAATTTCAAGCAAAGCAATTTGACCACTGGTAGGCACGGACATACACTATTGCTAAAAAACAAAATTCAAATGAGTAAATTTAAAGATCTAATTGGCTTTGTTCAACAATTCAGGAATCCAGGAGCATCCCATCTAGCAAACAGAAAGGAGCTCTGAAGACACGTACAAAATGGAAAATGTTTTATAGGCAGAAGGAGATGCAACAAGAAAGTTATGAGCAAAGAGTGGATTGTTGGGGCTTCCCTGGTGGCGCAGTGGTTAAGAATCCGCCTGCCAATGCAGGGGACACGGGTTTGAGTCCTGGTCCGGGAAGATCCCACATGCCGCAGAGCAACTAAGCCCATGAGCCACAACTCCTGAGCCTGTGCTCTAGAGTAAAAAGAGAAGCCACGGCAATGAGAAGCCTACGCACGGCAACGTAGACCCAATGCAACCCAATGCAACTCTCTCCGCAACTAGAGAAAGCCAGCCCCGTGCACAGCAACAAAGACCCAATGCAGCCAAAAATAAATAAATAAATAAATAAAATTAAAAAAAAAAAAAAGAGTGGATTGTTTTGGGTAAGGTCACCTTCTTTTGGGGAACAGCAGAGTCTATCCAGTGGATTACCTCACTAGTACTGACCAGGTAATTCCAGACTGACTGGTTAAGATTACATTCCTGGGAGAGGCTGAAACTGCTATTAGGTTAAGTATTGAGTCTCAGTTTGATGATGTGGGCTTAGAACAAGTGACTTCATTTGGGGCCTGTTGTCCCTTTTTTAAAATGATAAAAGATTTTAAAAGCCTGAAAGCATGATTGAATGCTATTGCAATGAAAGATGCAACTATCAGATCAGAGTGAATTAATGCAAACCACTGTTTCCCGAAAGGTTTTCAAATAGAACATTGGTCTTATGAGATGCTCCTTAAGGAAGGGATTCTGGGGTCAAATAAATATGGAATGTACTGCTTTCTCATAGCTTTTCTTGGAGAGTCACAACACACAATAGCATCTTAAAGGCACTGAGAACTCCTGCCAGGGTGGAAATCAGTTGAACTGTAACTCAGTATCTCTGAGTTAAATTAGATCCCACTAGATCCCATTTTTTGGATAAAGACCTGTGGGGAACCATTCTTGGAGAAATGTTGATCTAGAGGGTAATGATAGTCAAGGCACGAGGCCAAAAGGTAGGACCTCAGAGAGCACAGCTTCTCCCTAGAGCCCAGGAGACACATGGAGCTACTGTGGAAAAACCCAGGGTTATGTCTGCTGACCCCTTCAATCACATGTATACACGTCTATAGGAATCTCACGCCAGACAGGAGAGAGCCCATATGGGAAGAAGTCAGTTTACATGGGTACATTCTTCCACATTCCCAGTGCCAGAAGCTCTAGGATCTTATGCTTTCTTTACATATTAAGATTTTTTTTTTTTAAATCCAGAGTATGGTCATACTAGGTGGATGATTTTTAAAAGGGCTAGTGAAATGTCTAGCCCTTTTGCAAATAACAAGGAAAAGATGAGTTTCAACACGCTTCACACATACAATTTTTATACCTTCTTTGTACAAACTATCATCAAGTTTAGTAGACATCTAAAGATGGCATTTGCCTTAATAGCCCTGTTCAGTATTTTGTTTCCCTCTGTACTCCTAGGCCTGAGTTTGTGAATACTCAACAATACTAACTGTGCTTGTTAAACATTTCTTCCATGGCTATTAATTTAAGTGGTAATATTAAATATGCAACATTCGTTATTCTTCTCATTGCTAATTTACATATCAAATGACACAGATGAGCTGTTATTTCTTGCTTCCTTCTTGTCCTTTCTGTGATGCTATAGATCAAGGAAGGAGGTCCTCGGAGGAGAAGCACTGAATAAACCAAGATGCTGCACGCCACCTCACTGCTGAGAAGGGAGAAAATGACTAGCCCTTTGAGACAGAATGGATTTGTCTAGGGAAAGTGATAAGTTAACAAGCAGTAGGTGATAGCCTAATGCCTTGGAAGATGCTGTAGATAAGAAATACCACTAACCAACCATAAAGAATTTCTTTGGGGATTTTACGACTGGATTTTTACATAGTTTGGTATAATTTAGTTATTTCCCCAACAAGCATAGATTGCTTGAATCAGATAAGTTTATTCCCTCATCTAAGACCCTGAAGCCAAAATAAAAGTCTGTCCCAATACTTTTTTTTTGGTCCCAATACTCTTGATAAAAATATACTATTTCCTAATTTAAGGACTTGGACAGTATGTAGCAAAATACTTAAAAATAAAAACTATGCCCTTTCATACAGCAATCCTACTTCCAGAAATCTGTAGTCAAGAAATAACTAGATTTTGGTCAAAGATTTTTATTCAAGGAAGTTCATTTCAGTGTTATTTATAATAGAGAAAGTTGGGAGCATCATTTATGTTCAACAGGAAAGGAATGATTAACTAAATTGTGGTATATTCACATGTGGGAATTTTGGGCAGCCATTACAAAATCCAATTTTCAAGGATTATTTAATGACGTTGGAAATGTTCTTACTATAATGTTAAGTAATGAAAGCAGGACCCTGGTGGGAATACAAAATGTACAACCTCTATGGAGGGAAATTTGGCAATCTCTACTATAATTTCATGCACATTAACCCTTTGACCCAGCAATTCTACTTCCAGGAACCTTCCCCAAAGATACACTGGCAAACACGCAAAGTGATATATGCACACCATTACTCATTGCAACATTACTTATAAGAGCAAAAGAGTAGCAACAGCCCAAATGCCCATCAGTAGGTGACTGGGGTAGATTATCATATGAACAAGATGGAATACACGCAGCTACAAAGGGAAGGAGGGAGAACTTTCTGTACTTATTTGGAAAGATCTCCAGAACATTTGGTTATGGAAAAAATAAAAATACAGAACAATTTCTATAATATGCCGCTTTTTGTGTAAGTAAACCAAGTTCAGTTATTTTATGGAGTTCTTAAAAAAAACTTGACAGTTTATTTGTGGAGGATGTGACAGTCTGTCTCTAAATAATGTCTTTCTAAATAATGTCTGTCATTCCTTCCATTAGTCCAGTGAGCCTCAGCCGGGGGTAATTTTGCCCCCCTCCCTGGGGAACATCTGGCAATGTCTGGAGACCTATTTGGCGGTCACAACGGGGGGTGATGCTACCAGCATCTAGTGGGGAGAGACCAAGGATGCTGCTCAGCATGGTACAGCGCACAGGAGGCCCCACAGCAAAGAATTCTCTGGCCCCAAATGTCAAGAGTGCTGAAGGTGAAAAATCCAGAATTAGCTCTTCCATCTTGGTTATGCCAGGTCTGTACCATTTTCTTCATCAAAATGTTACTGTTATGATAGGTTTGGTATTATTACTGAAAATTCTGTTATAGTCACAAATATAAAATATATCTACATATTAGGATAAAGTGAATAACAATTATATTAATGTTGTTAAGAACTAAAATGTTCACAATTAGAGAAAAGACACAGATATAAAATCAAATAATTTAAAAACCTTGTAATCTTAAATTTGAGTGGTAAATATTAGTATGAACTCATCATTTGCCTCTTTTTAAAACTAGGTATGTATTTCCTAGCTCTGCCCAATCAAAAGGCCAGGAAGCAATGATAATCCAGTAGCAAGGAACACCCATAACTGTGGGACTGTGATCTCTAAATAGTATTTCCCATTAAAGGGAACCAGGGCTCTGTGAATCAATGGCTGATTCCAGGTCTGGAGCAGAATATTCAAATTGAGCCTGGGTCACCTTGTGCAAATGACAAAGAAGCTTGGCCCTGCCACACCTAACAGAAGGGGAAGCTAAGAAATAGAATCCAAAAGTTGGGGTTCTGTTATGAAAGTAGAAGGATGAAGTAAATATTGGGAGGCAGGGGCTTCCCTGGTGGCGCAGTGGTTGAGAGTCCGCCTGCCGATGCAGGGGACACGGGTTCGTGCCCCGGTCCGGGAAGATCCCACATGCCGCGGAGCGGCTGGGCCCGTGAGCCATGGCCGCTGAGCCTGCGTGTCCAGAGCCTGTGCTCCGCAATGGGAGAGGCCACAACAGTGAGAGGGCCGTGTACCGCAAAAAAAAAAAAAAATATATTGGGAGGCAGTTATCAATCTCTGCCACAGCAGCATGGGGGCTGACAATCAGTCTCTGGATCTGCCCTGTCCAGTAGAGTAGCTGCCGACCACAGGTGGCTACTGGGCACTTGAAGCAAGGCTAGTCCAAACTGAAGCATGCCCTAAGTATAAAGTGTACACTGGATTTCAAAGATTTAGTATGAAAAAAGGAATGTAAATATCACAATAATTTTTATATTGATTATATATGGAAATGATAGTATTTTAGATATATTGGGTTAAATAAAATATGTTATCAAAATTGCATATTATCTGTTTCTTTTGATAATTTTTAATGTGGCTACTAGACATTTTTTAAGTATGTGTGCCTCACATTATATTTCTATTAGACAGTGCTGCTCTAGAAAAACCAGTTACAGGGTCTTCTGAAAGGCTCGGAGCTTGGGAAATGGGACAGACATGGGAAGTTTAGCAAAGGCATGGAGAAAGAGGAACAAAAAATTCAGAGAGGGAGGGAGGGAGGGAGGGAAGACAGACTAGTGGCCACAGAACAGAAGAAAATATCTACAAATCTGATAGAGGACGAAACAAATCTTATAACTCAATAATTTAAAAACGGACAAAGGATTTGAAAAGACATTTCACCAAAGAAGATATGCAATTGGCCAGTAAGTACACGAAAAGATGCTCAATATCACTAGTCATCATGGAAATGCAAATCAAAGAGAGGAGATACCACTGCTCATCCACTAGGATGACTATAATCAAAACGACAGAGAATATCAAGTGTTGATGAGGATGTGACGAAATTGGAACTTTCATCCATGGCTAGTAAGAATGTAAAATGGTGCAGCGACTTTGGAAAACAGATTGGTCACTCCTCAATTAAACGTAGAGTTACCATAAAAATTGCGCTCAGAGGTATAAAAATAGGCAAATCTATAGAAACAGAAAATAGATTAGTGGTTGCTTAGTGCTGGGGGTGGGAGATAGGGATGACTGCTAATGGGTACAGGGTGTCTTTTCAGGGTAAAGAAAAATATTCTAAAATTGATTGTAGTGACGATTGTATAATCATATAAATATAGCTAAAACCATGAATTGTACACATTAAATGGTGAATTGTATGGTATGTGAGCAATATCTCAATAAAGCTGTAAAAAAAAACTAATGATGTTATACCAAACAAGTCATGAGATCATAGTGAGAGAGACAGAGAGAGAGAGAGAAAGAGAAAGAGAGAGGGAGGGAGGGAGGGAGGGAGGGAGGGAGACTGACTCATTGGTTACCACTGGAGGTTGCTAGGGCACAACTCACGACTCTAAAAATCAAAGAGAAAGAATTCTGATTTTCAA
This sequence comes from Orcinus orca, assembly GCF_937001465.1. Taxonomy (NCBI): domain Eukaryota; kingdom Metazoa; phylum Chordata; class Mammalia; order Artiodactyla; family Delphinidae; genus Orcinus; species Orcinus orca. The sequence continues at coordinate 26,285,137 of NC_064573.1, forward strand.
GTATGAACTACATTTCAGGGTAACCAAATAACCCTATTGGATGGGGCAAAGTTCTATGGTAGAGAATAATTCCAGCTATCAATCAGAAGGAATGATAGAATCACACCTCTAGTGAAATAAATGATTCAGGCAAAGATCATCAATGGATGCTACAACCATTGACGGGAACTATAGAGCAGAGGAACCTGGCTGACACACCTGAACCCACTGATCAATCTTGGTACCACCACAGGTGGGACAACAGGGCACTACATACTTCTGCATGTGATGCAGTGTGATGTACTCAGCATCATGTATGAAGTATGTCGCCAAAAAATTATATTAATCCTGAATCGAATCGAATCAATCTAACTTTTAGTCTAGAGTAATTATAAGGGCAAGAAGAACTAGCTAAGTATTACCATGAGCATACAATGGGCCACATCCAGAAAGTTTAGACTCTGCAGGACAACCTCCCTAGCAATCAAGTCAATAGCAAGTGGGGGAAAAAAGAGGGAGTCTGTTCTAGATTAAAAGATACTTAAGAGAACAACTAACTACAAAATGCAAATCTTGTTTGGTTACCAGTTCAGTAAACCAACTGTAAAAAGACATTTTTGGAACAATATGGGAAATCTGAATATAAACTGGGTATTAGAGGATACTAAGCAATTACTGTTAATTTTGTTGGGGTTGATAATGACACTGTGATAATGTAAGAAAATGTCCTTTTTTTTTTAAAGATGTATGCTGACGTATATATATGTGAGAAATAACATAAGAATCTAGGATACAGTTTAAAATGTTGCGGCAAAACAAGAGAGGAGGCAGCAATAGATTAAATCAATTGGGCAAGATGCTAGTTATCGAAACTAAAAAATGGTGGGTTCATTGTGCTCTTTTCTCTTTAGTGTTTGTCTAGAATTTTTCATCATAAAAAGTTTTTTTTTCAACCCAGCGACGTTCAAGAATGGGTAGGACTTACCGGTTCCCAGATATGCTGAAAGGATGCAATCTGTGATGTCAAGGAATCCAAGCTCAAAAGCACATATGTATTTGCCATTTGACATGACGAGAGGCAATTCTTTCAGAAAAACCCTTCTAGGCTTCTTTATTTTTGATTGCTTACTAGCTTTCTGTTTTTCCTCTCTGAACCATTTTATGTGAGGTTTCCCAACAACTGATCACCTCAGGGAAACTGCGGCAGCACTATAACCTCCTCAGCTAAGCCCAGGTTTAGCTGGGAGGTAAGGGCTCTCTATTCCTCCCTGCGGGGCACAGCCCTTCCCGGAGCCGTGCACGAAGCTGTCCAGTTTTCACCCACCCTCCTCAGCTGAGTCTTACGGTCCCCCTGGGTCATAAGTAAAGAGGTTATGATCAACCCTCTTTCAAACAGGTGAAGGAATGGAGATTCTTTCTCTAAAGGATTTCACTGCCATATTTAAATGATGGTTCTCTGTGTGGATTCAACTTTAACATTGTGTGTAAACACCTCTCTCTTCACAATGTAAAATGCTGATCACCTTAGCACATTAGAAAAGTCTTATAAATTAGAGAAGAGTTGAAGCTGGGTTGAAATTATGAATATAGTTAAAATAACAGATTACACATGAACATCATCACCTCTTGCCAGTGACGACTTGTCTGGGAGCCTAAATGATCAGCATGCACGGGCAGAAGGGTGTCTCTTTTCACCTTGGAATGTAGAAACAGAAATGGACGAGGTAGGGGGAAGGGGAAGAGTGTCACGAGTCCCAGCTCTGCCGCAAATAGGATGTTGACTTTGGGTGGACTGACCTCCCTTGACCTTGGTACCCACTCTGCAAATAGCAAGAGCAGCACTTCCTTATCTGGCTCCTGTCTTATCTGCAGCTCAGAAGAAACAAGGTATGTGAAAATATTCTTGTAACTATAAAGGGATTATAATTATTTTTTAAAATATTCTCTCCAAGTAGATATTATTTTTCTCTAGTCAACATCTCTTATTTCCCAATTCTGCTTCTAGAATTGGTCTTAAACCACTCTGGGATACAGTCTGAATAACAGACTCTGAGAGTAGATTATATTTTCAATTAGATATTATTTAGCTTCCTATTTACTGCGCAACATTAAGGTAAAGATTTTCCTCCCAACTTAAAGTTTAATTTCAACATGTTAAAATCCAAACATGTTATTTCTGGAATATTCTTTGAGTCCTGCAGATTTTAGCATTTTACAGTTCTCTGCCAAACCCCTGCTTAAACACATTTAATAATTTGGCTTTAAACTCAGAATGTCCATTTTAAATATTGTCAGTGGTAGCCCTGACCTACGTTCCTTCTGTTCAGGCATATTCTTTCACGGTACAAGTAGCAAGGATTGAGGACTTGACCAGGAAAGCCTTCAGCTTCATCTTCCAGGGCTGGAACCAAACAAGAGGACTTTTCCTGAAGCGCTCAGTATAATATCTTCATCTGTACTCAGTGGCTCATGAAAATGCATTCAGAATGTACTCTCTAGATCTCTTACCATGGCAGGTTGGAGGCTGCTAAGACAAACACGAGATCCTCGGAGCGGGCCAGCCCATCCATCTGCAACAGTAACTCAGTCTTCATCCGCAGGCTTCCTTCGTGCTCTCCCCTAGAGAAAGACGAGAAGGTGAGATGCTCCCAAGAGGCAGAGTCTTTGTTTTCATGACCAGAGTGACACTCATAGCAAGGACTCAGTGACGGCAGACCGGGTTCCCTTCTGACAACTAACCCCTTCCCTGCTGCATTCTCAGGAGCTACTCATCCCAGGGTTGGAGAAAAGAAGCAATTGGTACTACTTTCAAACAGTAACATAAAGGAAGTAAATGAATATAATGATGATATTGAAAAGAAAAACAGAGGTTGACAATGAACCAGAAAATAACCGAAGGGGAGACAGTGGCACTAGTAGATTAAAAAAGGCAGCCCCACTGTGTCGACCTGCCGTATCATTTACCCTTTTAAAAAATGGCTTCATTGAGAATAATCCTTTTCATTTATATAGCAGGCATGAAAGTACTTTACACACACTATTTCTTTTAGTATAATGTATGGACATAAACTGTCCAAGAAGAGATGAACCACAACACAATATTTCATTCTCTTCTAATAAGAGACAAGATAATGACACGGAAACTAGGCTTTCCTTGCACAGCAGAATAGAGGCAGTTTTCTGTGCAAATTCATCCTCTGATTTTCCCACCACCCTCACTGCTGAGACCCTCCAGCCAAGAAAGAGGTCACTACACCATAGGACGTGCACAATCAAAACTGGCTCAAAGTCCTGACCAGCTCCAGCAGGCTCTCATGTAGATCAAGTTAATAGGAAAAAAAAGTGCCTTTCTAGCACAACACAACATTCAGTTTCTCATCTCTGCCTGTATATGGTGGCAGCCCAAATTAGGCTTATGGGTTTTTTAAGAACTGTGCCCCTTTCTATCTAAGAGGAAATATAAATATCGTTATATATTTATCTAGCATTTACACATAATTACTATTCTTTTAACATAACATGACCCCCAAAGTCTTCAGACCACCTGCCCTTATTCTCTTATCCTTTGAAGACTCTCGTTTTAGTGTTTAACTTCCAGACAAGGAAACTGACACACTCAAGGCTGGTAGATGAAGTTTCCAAAGTAGCTCAATCAAAGCTGTGGAGGGCCCTGGGGATGCAGATGGGCAGAGTGCATGTAAGGGCGAGTGTCACTGCAGTAAGGCAGGCCAGGAGCACAGGGCATTGCAGAGGAAGTGACCACTAGGGCGGCCTGGTGGGCTTCCAGCCAGGCCCCCGTGCAGCTGCCTGTTCCCGCCAGGCCCCCTTTGGAGAGGCAGATCACCTAGCCTGGGGCTGACTAGCACCCATGAAGCCATAGAAACAGTTGCATTTCAATCAACGGACATGAATCCCATGCATCTTGGATGCATCTTGATGGTTGTTTTTCTCTGCTGGGAAAATGGTTTTTAATAAGTAAAATTTCATAAATTATATTCTAGTTATACTTCCAACAAGATAATTGTTTACTTTTTATTAATATTAGTTCTGCCTTGATGATAGACCATTAGAAGCCATCAATAAATGCAGCTGTGTTGAGTTTTCCCTGAGAGCTGTTTTTTCAAGCCAGGGATACCAAGTTTAGTAAAAAGTTTCAAAGAAAAACACCTCTGATGAAGACAGAAAGGTGTTCTTAAAACACACACACACACACACACACACACACACACACACACACAACCTCATTACAGTCTGAGATGTGTTCTGCCTGCTGGGGACATTAGTGGACACTTAATCTTTAGAGATAACATATGTGACATATTTAAAATCGGTCCGGCTGAGCCACAGTCTGGTATCACAGAGAAGTGGCGGCTTCCCTGGACTCACACGCCTTGTCCAGGGCTGCCTCTCAGGGCTTAGCCCTTGGCAGCCCCGTTCCCCCCAGGCAGCCCCTCTGGCTCCAGGGGAGGTGTTCACAGGCGGCTATTCTGAGCCAGCAGGATGGTTATGGCAGCCTGGGATCAGGGGCTGGGTGATCTTCAGGCCTGAAATCCACTCTGTGGGGAAAGGGCAAGGGAGAATGACATTTCCTCTGGTTATAAAAACTATTTAAATCAGCTATTCAGTTAACATGATCTAATTTAAAGACCTTTCCATGTGTCTGCAGAAAATCTGTGGGCTTATTAATAGGCTCATTCTGCTGGTAAATGTCGATGGGCTTCCGACCGTCAAACACACTTACGAGAGGGGAGAAGTGATGACCAAAAAAACCCTGTCTGTTACCCAGGAGCCGTGCCTCTCTGACTCATCACTGACTCCAGCTCGTCCAGGAAGATGGTGGAGGGGGCGTGATAGCGGGCAAGTTCAAATAACACCTGGGTAGGAGAAAAGCAACCACTTGTTAATTCATATACTTAAAGTTCTCAGATGCTCCCAGAGATTAAAAGCTTAGGATAGCTGTAATATTAAGCATTTATGCTTCACTTTGTTATTTCACAATAACTTTATAATCATTACACTTACTTCTCCCTAGCACTACCCCATGGTCCAATTATTTCCATTTACCACTTAGTAAAATTACAGCCAGAGAGAGTAAGTGGTTAGCTCAAGGTTATTAATCGTAGGATTTCCCTGGTGGCGCAGTGCTTAAGAATCCACCTGCCAACGCAGGGGGACACAGGTTCGATCCCTGGTCCGGGAAGATCCCACATGCCATGGAGCAACTAAGCCCGTGCGCCACAGCTACTGAGCCTGCGCTCTTAAGCCCACAAGCCACAACTACTGAGCCCGCATGCCACAACTACTGAAGCCCATGCGCCTAGAGCCCGTGCTCCGCCACAAGCGAAGCTACCGCAATGAGAAGCCTACGCACTGCAATGAAAAGTAGCCCCCGCTCGCCACAGCTAGAGAAAGCCCACGCGCAGCAACGAAGACCCAACACAGCCAAAACTAAATAAATAAAAATAAATAAATTTATTTTTTTAAAGTTACTAATCATAAATGGGAGAGCTTAAGATAAAACTCAGTTCCTGAACTTTGTTAGTTAGTTTGTTAGCTAATTTGTTAGTTAACCCTTGAGACCCCCTGCCAATAACATGTTCCACATGGACACAAAAGCCTTGGAATACGTAAAATCAGTTAATAATTTTTTTCCCCTTACCACTTAGAGACAATAAGGTTATTCTCAGAAGGAAGAACTGCAGAGAAAGGGTAGAGTTCCGGTCATGGGCAACAAGCCCAAAGAATTTTGCCCTTTCTGCTCCCCAAATTACTCCACGGGGTCCCCAACACTGCTGTTTGGTAGGCTCAGGTACTTGAAGGCAATTCCCAATTGAATAAAATGTTCCATTCCATAATAAAATATTATAGACTGAATAAGGACAGGAAAGCAACCAGCAAAAGAACAGCCATAAAAACAAAATCGAGAGCTCTAAAGGGAGATGTGGTGGTGAGAAAAGAGTATAAAAAACTATACCTTTTTTTAAAAAACCCTGAAACTAATCTCTTGAGCACCATATACAATTCTTCCCTGGTTGATCAGAGAAAGCATTAGAGACTTAGAAAAGAATAGATGTTCTTTAATAGGCATAGGAGATTTATTCTCTGTGTCACTTAGCACTAGCAAAGCATCACAGAATAAATAAGAGGGGAAGGCCAGATTGTGGTTTTCATAGTAGTAGCAGGTCGTCCCTTACAGGCCTCCCTGTCACTGAATGGGAAACTCCTCACCTTCACTGCTGCTTGTGTGTGTGTGGTCCCTCCATGCTCATGCGCAAGTGTTTTCCTTTCACAGAATCCTATTTCTGGCTCAGCCCAGTGAGCTTAAGAGAACAGTGTCAATGCCGGGACACTCATCACAAATGTTTTTTAGACACAACAGAAACCAACTCATTAGCAGCAGGTAATTTGTCTTCCTGTCACAAAAAGAAAAGCTCAAATATACCTGGTATTAAGGATGATTACAACAGCAGCAATCTACCCAATGAAAAATGGCATATTAGAACACTTTTACACGTTTTTAAGGAGCTCCCCAAAGTGCAGAGAGACCAACAGCCTCGATAAGACCAAACATCCTGCTGGAAGGAGAACCACGTCTGGAGCCTATGTCTCCACATGGACCACACCACTACCCTTCCACTGCCAGAGAATATATAGAACCCTGGGTAAGTGCTTGGGAAGCATTAGTCTAAAATTTTCAGAAGTTCTTGGAGGAAGTTAAATCACACAACTGGGGGAGGGTGGAATGTTGAAAGATGTAAGCAGCAACAGGTGTGTGCATTTGCTAAAGAAACCACTCAGCTACTCAATAGCATCCACTCCTAAGAGACATGAACATTAGGAGGGGAGGGAGAGACGTAACCAAGGGCTCCCTATAAATAACTCTTTAATTGGAATAGAAAGAGAAGCAAATGGTAGGAAAGCGCCTCTGATTTAGGGGAAGGCCTTGAAGGGCTTTCTTTATCTGAAAGCTTCACTGTAAGAATCTTGACAGCATGACCAAGGTTTTCCAGGTGAGGCTCTTTCCAGGAGCTCAGAAAATAAGAGTAATTTCTGAAAGGACAGAAGATAAGATCCTTCCAGATTAGCATTAGCAGAGTTATCTGGTTTCCTTTTTTTAAAATTAATTAATTACTTTATTTATTTATTTATTTTTGGCTGTGTTGGGTCTTCGTTGCTGCATGCGGGCTTTCTCTGGTTGTGGCGAGTGGGGGCTACTCTTCGTTGTGGTGCAAGGGCTTCTCCCTGCGGTGACTTCTCTTGTTGCAGAGCACGGGCTCTAGACTCGCGGGCTTCAGTAGTTGCAGCACGCAGGCTCAGCAGTTGTGGCTCATGAGCTCTAGAGCACAGGCTCAGTAGTTGTGGCTCACGGGCTTAGTTGCTCTGCAGCATATGGGATCTTCCCGGACCAGGGCTCGAACCCGTGTCCCCTGCATGGGCAGGCGGATTCTTAACCACTGTGCCACCAGGGAAGTCCTGTTTTCCTTTTGAATTATTTTTTAATATCCAAAAAATGTATTTCATAGAAAATAAGAAATATGAATATCTTCTAAACCTATAGAAAGATGCTCAAATTCATTCAGAAGGAAAGAAATGCATGTTTGAGCACTTAAATATTAGTTTCACTATCAACTGGCAAAGATTTTTAAATTTGGGTACTACATGGTGTTAGCCAGGGTGTGAGGAAGCAAACACACACACCACTGATGGGAATGTAAGCAGGTGCAACCCTGTCGGCAGGGAATTTGGCAATCAGTGGTTTTCTTTCCTTCTGACCCAGCAACTCTACTTCTAAGAAATTGTCCTACACTACACTATATGCAAAGACACGTGTATAGAAAGACTCTTCACTGTAGCTTTTTTCATAATAGCAAGAGACTGGAAACAACCTAAATGTGTATTAAGAAAAGATTGGTTAAACACGTTTTGGTACAACCATGCAATGAAGTGTCATGCAGACATATTAAAAACATGTTCTGTCTATCTATAATAGTGTGGAACAATATCCACGTTACATTGTTAAGTGTGAAAAAACCCACAAGGTACAGAAGAGTATGTGTGCTATGTTCCTACTTGTATCTTAAAAGGAGGGAGATCGAGATACAGTTGTTGATGTTAATGTAGATATAAATAAACGTTCTGGAAAGCAATTGTAGTAGTTTCCTCCAGGGAGAAGGCTCAGGGGTCTTTTTTACTATTTTTTTCAGAAAGACTACTTTTTTTTCTTTGGCTGCATTGGGTCTTCATTACTGCACCTGGGCCCTCTGGCTTTCTGGCTTTCTCTTGTTGCAGCGAGTGGGGGCTACTCTTCCAGGGGCTCCTCTTCGTTGCCGTGCATGGGCTTCTGATTGCGGTGGCTTCTCTTGTTGCAGAGCACGGGCTCTAGGTGCGCGGGCTTCAGTAGTTGTGGCACACGGGCTCAGTAGTCGTGGCTCGCGGGCTCCAGAGCACAGGCTCAGTAGTTGTGGTGCACGGGCTTAGTGGCTCTGTGGCATGTGGGATCTTTCCGGGCCAGGGATTGAAACTGTGTCCCCTGCATTGGCAGGTGGATTCTTAACCACTGCACCACCAGGAAAGTCCCTGAAAGGCTACTTTTTAAATGTATGGTAAAGGAAGGGGAAAAAATTGGGGGCGGAATCATTTCCTAACTCTTAGAAGTCTAGCAAAACAATACTGAAGCAGAGGAGAACTTGAGTTAAATAAAATGCTCACACAGAATGGAGCATTCTAGTTAAATGACTTTTCTGGCTATTCAACATTAAACAAGAAAGTCCATTTAGTTTAAATCTTTGTTAGGAATGTTCATTAGGGCTTCCCTGGTGGCGCAGTGGTTGAGAGTCCACCTGCCGATGCAGGGGACACGGGTTCATGCCCCGGTCCGGGAAGATCCCACATTCCGCAGAGTGGCTGGGCCCGTGAGCCATGGCCGCTGGGCCTGCGTGTCCAGAGCCTGTGCTCCGCAGCGGGAGAGGCCACAGCAGTGAGAGGCCCGCATACCGCAAAAACAAAACAAACAAACAAAAAAAAAACCAGAATATTCATTAAACATCTGAATTTCTTCTTTGCCTGGGTGAGTCTTGTCCAGGGAATCTTCCTCCAAGCACCTTGCAGTGTTTTGTGCTCATAGTTCAAAACACCACTTTTCATAACAGGAGATGAATCTAAACTGATTCTGGGGGCACCTTGTAAGTTTTGTTGTTCCTCATCACGCAGAAATGGAATGTTAAAGAGAAAAGTCTTCAGGCTGATAAGGATTCTAGTTTGTTGGATTTAAGCTAATTGAAATCTAGCTAACTAGAATCACATGGAACCCATAAATTTAGGAGCAGCTAAAATTAAACCCCGTCTGGCACTGAGTTAGACTCAAGATGAAGAACAATGAAATAGAAGATGTCAACATAGATTTCCATGAATTACAATCTGGTAGGGGTGATAAGAATTTATAAAAACTTACACATTTGAAGTAACTTGAGAACAATCACAAAGTAATAAGTAATAGGTTATTTTAGGTAAATCAATCCTTTAAAAATATTTTATTATCACTTCCAAATAAGCCACAATATTTTGAAAATAAGTCTATCCAAAGTAATGTAATTTAAGTATAATATTATAGAGTAATTTCTTTTCAGAAAATATATCATATTTATATCCACTTTGAATTGATTACTTATCAGTCATCCTACAGAGTGCAATAGTTTAACAGGATTTCTAAGCAGGACCTACCTTACACCGAGGCATAAATCGAAAAACAAGTGTTCTCATAAGGTGACTGGAAGATATAGTAAAATTTTATAATATAAAATATACCATATACTATGAATGAGATATTGTAAAGATGGAAACAATCTCTCAAGGGAAGAAAAAAATCCCTACAGGCTATGGGCTCTGCAAAGGAAAGTTGCTCAGAGCACCTGAAAGAATAATTAAGTTTTAAGTTTCTTGATTCTTCCTTAGAGTATCTAGTATAGGGACTAGCATACCATAGTAGCCTCTCAATAAATGTTAACTAAATATACTGCACATGCTTAGTAATAAATGCTTCTTGAATGAAGAAATAATAGACCACTTCAGAGACAATTTTTTCCAGCTTCTATTCCCAAGTTGCATGAATTGCAAAAGGGCTGTTGGTCAAATTCCCAAAGGAAGGGAGATCATGTTTGATGATAGGGGCATGACTGATAGCCACACATAGTAGTCAATCTACCTCCCAGGTTTTTGGTAATTAAGATCCAGGATAAATTTGAACATACAAATCACTTAAAACAAATAAGATATAACCTCATTTTGTACCACGGTATTTTGCCAGAACTTAACCTAAAAAAACAAAATCAAGAATCCCTACCCGAACAAGCTTTTCTGAATCCCCTCTCCATTTGCTCACGATGGTAGATGCAGAAATATTAAAGAAGGTTGTTTTGCATTCCGTAGCCACAGCTTTGGCCAGCAAAGTCTTTCCTGTACCTAGAATCACATGTGGGTAAAATATATGAGCGGCCCTCGAGCTCCATTCCTCTGCCTGCAGACAGAAGGCAGTCACACAGGCAAAACAGGAGGTGGTTACTCAGCAAACACTGCCCCAGCCCTGAAGTAAGGACAGATGGGGCAACTCGTCCTCTGCACACACGCTTCATACCAAGGCCAAAACAGAAAGCCCTTTACCTGGAGGTCCGTAGAGCAGCAGTCCTCTCCAGGGGGAAAGGATTCCTGTAAACAGCTGTGGGTACTATGGGAGCAAGGAACAAGGATGAGGTTTAGTATCGGTACGTCAGCCTGCGCGCCCTGAGCTCAGGCAAGCTAGGGGAGCTAGGGTGAAACACGCGCAACTCTGCGTCAGGCCCTCCTTTTTTTTTTTTTTTCCGGTACGCGGGCCTCTCACTGTTGCGGCCTCTTCCGTTGCGGAGCACAGGCTCCAGACGCGCAGGCTCAGCGGCCATGGCTCACGGGCCCAGCCGCTACGCGGCATGTGGGATCTTCCCGGACCGGGGCACGAATCCGTGTCCCCTGCATCGGCAGGCGGACTCTCAACAACTGCGCCACCAGGGAAGCCCAGGCCCTCCTTTTTTTAAGGCTGGCTTTTTCCTTCCCTCTCTCTCTCTCTCTCTCTCCCCCCCCCCTCTCTCTCTCTCTACATATATATATATATATATATATATATATATATACATATATATGTATATATATATATTTTACTTATCCCAATTTTACCTTCACACTTGATAGGATGCATGGCTTAATTTCTGTCACTTTTTAAAAGAGCAGTTATTTTAAGGAGAAGAAAGGCATATGTAGGTACTTTTCTCTCCGTTTCAATAGTCATTTCTCACATGCATAACATCATTTCCCCCAGAGTTCAACATATATTCAGAGCATCTGGCAATCTTTTGAATGTTGTGAAGCAGGTATGCTCTTTAAGATACATACTAGAACCAACATACAAAAGTGTATGTGAATAAAGCTCAAAGCTATGGTGAAGCCTGATTTGGAAGTTGCGAACATTCAGTGCAGAAGACATTATGAGACACTGACTCCAAACAGGACATGCGTGGACTTTCAGTGAGTCTCTCCCATTAGTTCAAACTCAAGCCATCTGGAGTTGATAGAGAACCAAGGAGAAGGAAAAATAATAGTAAAATTATAACTAGCTATTAGTTTCTTGCTGATGCTACTGTCAAAATGTTGACATCATGTGGAACTTCTAATACCATGGAGATAACACAACCAGAGTCTGACTGGGCAGTTCTATTCTTTCGTACAAAAAGTCTTGTACAATAGAGCCACTCAGAGGAAATAGGGAATAAATACATTTCTACTAATTCTGAACACCAGTATATTTCTTACCCCCATGTCTGAACACAGGAAGGAAGAAAGGGAAGACAGTCCAAATTTACTGATTTTGTCCCATTCAAAAAGAAGCATCCAAAAATCAGGGGCTGCAAGGGCCCAGTGGTAAGAATAAATAGGTTATTCAATAAAGTAAATCTGTAATCCTAACTGCAGGAGATTACAAAAAATGGCCACAAATTATTTGCAGCTCCTTCCACCAAGAGGCAGAGGATATCTATCGCTTGAATCTGGATTTTGCCTTGTGAATTTGGCCAGTGGGACATTAGCAAATAGAAGAAGAGACTTGAAAATAGAGACGAGCAAATATACGGAATATGAGAAGAGACACGGGAAAGGCTCACGGATTGGGTCCTGCCCTTTCTTGCTTCTGTCTGGGAACTCTCTGCACCGTGTGAGCAAGACTTGGGCTCTCCTGCCAGAGGACGAGAGGCAGAGAGAGGCCTCAGCTGCCTGGTGATCCCAGCTTTCACAGCTTTTCCAGCTTTTCCAGCCAGCCTGGCTGATGCCCCAGACGTGTGAGTGAGCCCAACCAACATCACGTGGAAAAGAGCCAAACTGGCCCAGCTAAGCCCAGCCCAAAGAGCCCACCCACAGAATTGCAAACAAATAAATGATTGTCATTCTAAGGCACTAAGTGTTGGGGTGGTCTGTTATACAGCAAAAGCCATGTGGTACACTGACCTTCTCATCACCACTGTTGTAAACCAAACATGAAGAGTCTTGTTTTTCTATTTTTCTTCCTATTTAGTGAGCCTCTCTGCACAAAACTTTGTCAGGAATAAGCTGAGCACAGCCCTACGGCTCTATTGGCCAGTGCCCTGGAAGGGGCTGTCTAGTCTTTACAACCAGCTGAAAGCAAAGCCCCCAATGATGGGGGTGTTGGGGGCAGGGGGAAGATCTATGCAAACAAAGTCAGATGCTCTCTCTTATGGCAGGTATTTCTACTCTAAATATTTTTAGGGAGGCAGGCTGATTTGAACCTATAGTAACTGACAAATCATATATACTATAGAGTCTTAGATCTTAAATTACCTCTTAGAGCAGACACCTGCCTTCACCCAATATGTAACATGATTTCAAATTGCCTAGAACGGACTGAGCCTTGGTGCTCCAGTGTTGACAAAATATTGTGACACAGGCAAAAAGTTAATTTGTGGACAGAAGAGCACCCTGTCATTCTCTTCCTGATGGGTATATGACATATAGCTTGTCCAATGGATAATGAACAGAAATATCTCCCAAGAGGCTTCCTTCCCATCCTTACCCTTATAGGATACACAACAGCTTCTTTGACTAACTGCTTGGCTGCATCGAGTCCAATAATGTCATTCCACTTTATGTTTGGATTATGGAGATAAATGTCCTGCAATGCACATTTGATCATTTTGTTAAAACTAATGTTCTCCTCCACAGCTGTAATAAACATTGGAGCAGCAGAATACCTGACTTACAATAGGACATAAAGTGCTTGTGATAAACACTTTTCATATTAGATACATGTGTATATATACACATTGTAATCTGAGGCTAGTTCACCAAAGGGATGTCATGAAAATATTCAGTGATATTCCCTGAAGAAGACATTGTTGATATAATATGGTACTTTTAGGGTAAAAAAAAAAAATCTTCTAATGAGGGACTATACCTGTCTTCGGTCAATAGCAAACCATGCTGATTTACAACCGTAATCAAAGAAGCTACAGAATATGCCTACAAATTACATTAGCTTTTACTCTGAAACATAGTTCCTAGCCGTTGCCTGCCCTCTCTCTTACTCCTTGATCTCGAAAACACTTTCGTAATTTGCTGCCTAAAAGAGATAACACTCCTCTGAAACCAATTTCTCTTTTTCCCGAGTGATCGCTCCCTACTTCCATCAGGAGCAATTGCTTCTACAAAATCCAAGGAAGCCAACAACCAAGCGAAAGTCTTCCCCTCACATAGCAGAGCCCTGTAGCAACCGCTGAGGGTAATCAATTAAGGTAGCTTTTACTGATACTAATTTACAGTTTCCAAACTTCAATTTCGCTAGATGATCAGAACAGTCACTCAGGGGCCTTTCTCGGTAGGAGCTGTTTTGGGCAAGCTGAATGTCTAGAGTGTTACTGCCAAAAACAAAACAAAACAAAACAAAAAACCCACCTCTTTTCCAAAGTCATTCTGAGTGACTACAGAACAATCTGGAAACTACTTTTATATTTATTTAATTTTTAAATAAATAATACATGCACATGGTTCAAAAATATACAAACATATTTTTAAAATTCTGGTGAGATGTTATACCTCCACTTCTGTCCCCCATCCTCCCAGTTCCCTTCACCAGAAGTGACAAATTTTATTAGAGAAACTATTTATGCAGGTGATTTTCATGGTGTATGATGTATGTATGATCCATTCCTGGGTGAGCTGACAAAGGTCTCAGTCTTCCAAAATCTTGGGAGAACCACCCTGTCTTTAAAGGACCACCCACTCATTCTTATTACCACACTTTCTTAGGAAAAGCTTGGCACACAGTGGGGATTCAACTACCCTGGAGTTCAAGGCATCCATAGATAATAGCAGTATTCCTTGCCTTCTTCTAGAGTTGACATTGAATTCCACGTGGTACTGTTTAAGTTCCCAGTAGGAAGTCCCTCCTTATATCAATCAAAAGTTCTCAAGACTCAGCAGGACTGCCTCAGGAGGTGGTGAGCTCCCATCCCTGTCAGCATTCAAGCAGGGTCTGCACAACTGCCTCCCACTGTACTGTGGGAAGGGTTCCAAATGGAATCCTTTCAGGCCACTTCTACTCTACAACTTTATTATCACTAGTCCTGGTATCCTTTTGCAAAAACACTAACAAGACTATTGATTTGGGGGTATAAAAATATTTTTCTCTGCTCTCTTATGCATCCTAATTACCACAGCCTGGCTCGATCCCTCATCCTCTCACTGGCAATAACTTCAGAGCTGGTCTTCCTATCTCCATGTCTTTGATAGCCTTCCACACTGTCATTAGAACAAGCTGTCTAAAAGTACATTTGATTGCCCCATTCTCCTGATGGACGACTTTCGAAGATTCCCAGTCTCCCACAGACTGACTCCAGCCCTGGGTCCTGTTCGCAGCACCCTTACATGCAGGAACCCTGGCCTCTCTCTCCAGCCCATCTCCCACCATTCCTTGCGTCCCAGGTGGCTCCTGAGAAGCACTGCACAAGCGCTACAATTTCACAGGTCTGCACCTCTGCCCAGAACGCCTCCCCCCACCCTCTTCTACTCTTTTTTCACGTGGCTGTTTCCTGCGTATCTTCTTCCCTAACACTTTCCCCACTCCTTGGCGCAACAATACCCATCCGTTATGCTCCTGAAGTGCACCTTGCCCGTGGGACGAGAAACCCTTATGGGCAAGGACTGTGTTGAGTCGTTCACCTTTGTGTTTCCAGCCACCAGCACATGCCTGACACATCAGAGGCGTGCAGGGGACAAATGCTGGGCTGAAAGGAGACCTGGGAGACCTTAATGACCTCAGAGCAGATGTAAAGTTCTTGCATCATTTTAAACATCTCTCTGAGCCTGTCTAGGTTTCAGTTTTTCATTAAATACAAGATCACTGGAAATTAGAAAAACCTCCTATAACTCAGGAATCTATTCTATTCCCAAGGAACTTGCCCAAAGTCACACAGCTAGAAAGAGGAGGATCTAGGAATCAAATCCAGGTCAACCTATTCCACAGCCTGTGTCGTTAACCATTAAACTTCACTGTCTTTAGGTCCCGGAGGCCAATCTTGAAAAATCAGTAGTTTGGATGGTAAGATCCTTCCTACTAATCTGTTTCTTCATGAAAATTTCCAGTTAGGAAATCAGACTCCCAACATCTCTATTTCTAGGCTTCGACTGTTTAAACAAGACGCAGACGTGCTCTTTCCTTCTCTGAGAGGCTTTCTTTCCTTAAGTCTTGGCTCGGCTCTAAACCCTTTCACCTGTCCCTTCCACTCTAAGTCTTTTTCTCTTTGGGTTTTCTTGGCCTCTATAGTGAGATGGTGGGCTTTTTATATTGTAATTTTACGATTCTATAATTTATTCATCATGCATTATTGTGCCTCTAAACAATATGAGTGCCTTTGCAAGTGGGGGCACTTTATAAATAAATGATTATATTTATTGTTATTAATAAAAGAAGCAGCCCACAATGCTCCAGGAGCCCCAATCCGCCTCCGTAAATTTGTGAATTGAATATCAGATCTTACCCGGCTCACCACGGCTGCCAATTCTCGCATCTCACTGTTCATGCCAATAAATGCACTCAGAGGTTTCAACAATCGTTCCTGACAATAGGAATAGAAAGCCTAACGTTACAATATTACTTCATCACTTGGGAAGAAAAACAGGGCACGGATCTCCAGGACACAAATGGTGGCAGGTTGCTATGAACTTTGACTTGATCTCAAGGTTTCTCTGGACTCAAAATTATATTCCCAAAGTTCATCTGGATTTTGGCAGTTTGTAAGATGAATGTCCCATCTTAGCCACTTACTGAAGGGTCTGGGTTGCAGTCGAAGCTATTCAAGCCAAGTTTGCTGGTTGCTCCTTTTATGGCATCTGTGAGCAGCCCTCGGAAGTCAATGATTTGGCCCTGAAAGGGAGTAACAGTTATTGAAACGGCTATTAAAACATGAGGGGAGACTAACCTTAATAGCTCAGTTTCATTAAATTAAGACACATTTATGTGCCTTGGTATGTAGTGCAAACTTAAAGCCTCAAAAAGAAACTGCACTAATAATGAACAAGATGATTTCATCACATTGGGGCACTCTAGGAAAAAGAAACAAGTTATAAAGAAATTCTTCAGAATGGAGTTGGTTTGGATAAAATTCCCAAGCATTTGTCAGTTCCTGACACACCATCTGCTTCCTACATGTCTACTTCCCCTGTATTGTCTCATCCTTTTTAAACATTCCATGCAGGAAGACTTCACTGGCACAAGAATATTGATAGCTCCTAGTTATGGACTACACTGTACATTTACCACTCAGGAGACTGCCTGGCACAAAACAGGTGTGCAAGGTACTGTTTGCAGTACAAGGTGAGGATTATTTCCAATCCTTCTAACACTTCTGCTAGTCGGGAATGGCATCCTAGTTTCACAGATGTGGAGGTAAGCCCAGAGAAGTTAAATGATCTGCCCAGGGCCACACAGCTAACAAGTTACTTAAGACCAGGATTCAAACCCAGATATCTGTCTCCCCTACCCATACTCCTTCTGTCTCCCCTAGAGGCAGAATGAAAAAGCAAGGATGCCTGTAAAAAATAAAAGACAGTAACAGTAGCCAACATTTACTGAGTGCTTATTATGTGCTGGGTGTAAGACTAAGGCACTCCCTTCATTATGACCTTGGAAGTGGGCACTATGATTATTTCCATTTCACAGATGAGAGAAATGAGCCTTGGAGAGATTAAACAACTTGCCCAAGATTCACAGCCAGGAGGGTCTGACCTGGGCTTTGAACCTAGGCAGGCTGACTCCAAAGCTAGTGCCTTTGGAAACAGCACATCTACAAAATTTGCACGGGGGCCTGGGAATCATGAAGCTAGGGGCTCTGAGATGGTGATGAAAGACCCATTTTGGAGATAGGCCCCTGACCATATGCCCTCATTCAGCTTATGAAATGCTAGGGAGAAAACCGTCCACAGTTTACCCTGAGGACATTTCTGCTGCAAAGAGAATTTATAGCCAGATTCTTTCAAAGGTTAAGTGCTGGGTTAAATAGCCCCTTCCTTGACCTGATCAGAAACATCCATTCACATTAACATGAGATGTTCATGAGAGCAGCATTGCTGGGCACACAAGTGACCAAAAACGTGACATAGGTAGTGACGGTGAGCAGGGAAGTATTTCTCCATGGGCAGCAGTGATTCGAATGTGTCACCTCCAGGAATCACCCATATAATCGAGGGCCTAAAAGGAGCCAGTTCTGGCCCATGAAGCGGCTCCCCTTGATTTCAGGGAGATAGATGCTCCCAGTTCCCCTCCAGACACACACACCCAGAGTTTGGTCTGCCTGAGAAGAACTGGCCAGAGGTAAGTCAGCAGTCCCGTACGATCGAAGAAAGAAAGATGACTCAATGATATTCAACCCTGAAAAGTTATAATCAAGAGAAACACGTTGGTGTCGATGCTGCTTTTTATTTCCACGTGACCCACTTTTACCTACCTTTGGCCTACAACTACCCAATATGGGTCCTTTCTGTTTGAGAGACTGTTATTTACGAATCAGGACGTGAGGTTCATTAGGAAAGGGATAAATATCTATTGAGGACAAGATCAGCCTTGTATCAACTGAGGTTTCCTGGTTCACATGAAATTACATTCAAGCCTGGAGCCACATCTCCAAGGAGAAAGGAACACTGCTAGTCAACTCCTACTGACAGGGCAGAAAAGAATGAGTGCGAGGCCACAACTCCTTAGGTATCGCAGAGCCCTTTGTTACTGTCATCACAGAATTTTTAAGCTGAAAGGAACCTTAGAAGCCATCTCTTCCAAACCCAGCAATTTACAAATGGGAAACTGAGCCCCTTGGAGATGGGGCCGTTCATTCAAGTCCATCCACCCAGGAGGGGGATCCAGACCAGCACCTCAGGGTCTCATCCGCAGCCAGTCCCTTGCCAATTCACCCCACAGCCAACCTTTGATCATCACATATTACTTTTCCTCTTTGACAAATATAACACTTAGAATTTTTCATTTTCAAAAAGAAAAGGGAATTCCTCCATTTAGTGTTCAGTTCATGAGTCCCACTTACTTTTGGTGGGTGGATGTTTTCTTCTCCACTGCCTTTGTTGATTCCAGATATACTTAAGCCAAAGTCAGCACTCTCCTTATGAGTGTGATTGACAAGCTCCTGGAGAAAGAGGAAGACAGTGAGAAGTCAGCTGCGGAAAGCAACTTCGAGATGCTGGCTGCAGCTGCCCGTCCCGTCGTCCCACACCATTCTGCAAACGGGGACTCCCACGTGTGATTCAACCTCTTCTGTGCAGACCCAACAAGATGAATAAACTCTGCCTGTGCCAGGAAGGAGGAGCTGTCCCAGGAAGCCATGGGCTCTGAGAGCACAAGCAGTGGAGGAAATGGTTGGGCCTCCACCCATGCCCACTCACTGGCCTGTCTTTTCTCCTCGGACCAGAGGTATTTGTGGGCAGGGGCGGCTGAGTTTGGAGATGCAACATAGTCGACAGTTAGCCAGCCTCCTGTGGGATTCATCCTGCCCCCCTTCACCTCCCCTCCCCCTGAGCCAGTTTGCAATGGCCAGGACCACACAACCTCCTTGCAGGTGAGAGATGCCTTTTGACCAACTGAGTTTTGTGATGATGCCTTTCTATCCCACCAGACCGCTTTGACATGCATTCTTTCATTCCTCTTCACCATTTCCATTAGTTCTCTTTCCTTTGAAACCTGGTATGTTTTGTCCTAAACCAGAAGGTTCTTGGCAAGGATTTCACCCGCCTGCTGGGCTCTCTCCTCTTGCTACCCATCTCTTTCCCCAGAAAGTCCAGTGTGGAGGTCTGGGGTGGTGACCCACCATGTGCACCTTGGAGAAACCCAGCAGGAGACTGTGAGGCCCAGCCACACCCAAGACTACACTGGCCTACACTTCGGACCCCAGGGACACGCTTCAGGACAGGTAGAGCTGGCACCTACGGTTTCCTCAAGCGGGAGGATTGTGCTTCGTGAGGACCAGGCCCTCCTGCTCTGACTGGGCCTAGGACTCACCCCTCAAGGCCTGTCACCCAGGACTCAGACCAACGGAAAGCTTGTGGGGAGGAAGGAGTCCTCCTTCCAAGTGAAGAGACGTTAGGAAGCCCGGGGATCTGCCCGTCCTTTTAACCCAGTGTGCTGGAAGAAAATCTACAATTTAACAAAATCAAATTGTGCTCAATAAACAAATAAATGTGACTTTTTTCTTGGGGCTGTTTCTCAGCCACCTGCAATTTTACCAACGTCAAGTAAAGCCGGCCCGACCTCTTTAGGATGCTCCCTGTGGAGGGGCTTGGCGCCCCCTGGCTTCCCCACCATGGTTTTGGACCGTGGCCTCTGCTGGCTGATCTTGGGAAGATTTTGACAACTGTCGCTCGTCACTCTAGAGGAGGGAACAAAGACCATGGTGGAAGTCCTTTTAACTGAATTTGAGGCAGCTAAACACCTTGCATAGTGCATTTGAAGAGAGTTCTGGAAAGATCTGCAGATGCAAGTCTGTCTGCACCGTCCTCCCACTCTGCCCAGCCCGGCCCTGTCCCTCTTCAGTCTATCCAGGTTCCTCCAAGACTGGGCTAGAGGGTCCACTTCCTCCTGGAGGTCCCCGACACCCTCTCTTCATTTCCCCTTCACACCACGTGGCTTCTACAGATAGCTTTCTATCCCTAAGAACACACTGCTCTACAAGCATTCCTCCGATGTTTCTTCCCACCTTCCTTTAACAACAGTACTCAGACCAGGGGAAGGGTGCGGGGCAGGAAGGGGTCCTCCTGCTGAAATTAAGAAACGTTAGGAAGTCCTGGGCATCTGTCCGTCGTCTCAATCCATCGTGCTGGGTGCACCCTGCCTACTGCCTTTCAAGCCGCGCACAGCCAGCATCAAAAGTGGCTTGTGGAAGGGAGGCAAAGTTCCCTCATCTCTGCTGTCACAGATCATTCACACTTGCAGAACAAATTTTCACCAAATATTGTTCACTTGAGGCAAAATGAACTGATGGGGCTGGAAGTCCCAGTGGTAGCTAACTCTGGTGGAGACGGGGAGCCTTGCCTGCAAGGAGGCCCGCCCCGGGGGTGGGACTTGTGGTGGTTCAAATAGTATGCATGCATTTGACTGTGTTTATGTCATACATCAATTCAAAGGTAAAATAAACCTGTCACTATGTCCACATAAGTAGACATGGAATATTTTCAGGTAGGCGACGATATCCAGAGAGAGGCAGGGTGTGCTCGCGGGGCAGAACATGAGCTCCCCCACGGAAAGTTGTTTGGTTCTCGTCCCTCACGTGAGGAGCGTTTACAGGACGTTCGCTATTTCTCCCCATGTTCTAAGTGGTCTCACAGAGCTGCTATTTCAACCTCATTTTTTTGTAGGAAAGAAAAAGTTGCTGGTGTCTAATATAAACGCGTAGGTATTTGGCCAGCAAGATCACCTACGCCAATACCACACCAGTGTCCACTGGTGGTGATCCCAGTGTTGGGCCCTCTGGGGTGAGTGTCATAAGACGTGGACAACTGGCGGTTTCTCAGGGCATTTGTCTTTCATCTGTAACCAAAGAACAAGAATGTCTGTCCCTTAGGCATTTTGCTGGCACAAAAATCAACCATCTATGAAATGAGTGCCAAGCATTGTACAAGTACAAACCCTATGAGTAGCATTGGTTTAAATGAAGTAAGGAGACATATATATATATACACATACACACATATACATATATATACGTGATATATATATAAAACGTGCCTAAACATCCTTGTGAGGCTGGCGAAGAACCGGGAGTCATTTTCCCACTTTGATTTCCCATTGGAGGTTAACTGATTCACAGATTTGCTTTGACATGACCAAAGACATGTGCACTAATGTACAAGCAATGCAATTCATTTCCAATCAGCTCTAAGGATTGTAAAATTCTTCTGGATATGAAACCAAATTCACCCTGCTTTAACTTTAGTCACCAGTCCTTGGTGTGCCCTATGGAATTCTGCAAAGAAGGCCTAATCTCTCTTTAGAAAGTGAAGACTGCCACCGTGTTGTTCTAGGTGCCCACCCCCACCCCAAGTCTTCTGTTCTTCAAGCTAAACACCTCCACTTGCTCCAAGCACTCCTAAGGTTACCTGGCTCCCAGAGTCGTCCTCATCCTGGTCATCTTCCCTTTGTCCACTGTCATCTGACTGGAATAGAGCCACTTCCTACTTTTTGGACGCTGTGTTTCTATTGATGAGGCCCGAGACCACATTAGCAATCACAGCGTACTGTCGACTCACACTGCATCTTCTGTCACTCAGATTTCTAGGTCTCAGATTTTGTAATAATGGAGCTATTTGTTGTGAATCTTTGATTAGATCTTAAACATTATTTCATTACAGTTCATCTTGCTATTTTGGACCCGTCTCCTAATTTGTCCAGATCTTTTGGCATCCTAATTCTGTCATTCGTCACACAAGGTAACCTTTCCTCCTTTGGGTCATCTGCAAATCTGTAAAGTCGGAGCTTGCTCTCTGGTGTGAGATGCAGGAATTAGGAAAAAGCACTTTCATTTGTTAATAACCAGTCTCATGACACAGCCTCTCAATAACTATTTTAAGTAGAAAATTATACACAAACACCATGCATCACTTTTCTAGTTATACTTCCTGACGCCAACCATTTGCCATCCAACCTCGATGGTTGCCATGTACAAACAGCTACCCAGAGAGGGGCTGAAGAAGCCCCCAGCTGTCCGATGCCACCATGCTCCAGCCCTAAAGGGAGGCAAAGGGCTCCAGGGACATTCACTCACAGAACGTTCTGCCAGGTAAGGAATGCTGAGGAAGTTCCAGACATGAATGTGTGGCTGAAAAGCAATCAGAATCCAAATGCGCTCCAAAGCTGCCTCTTAAAATGCTGCTCACTGTTTCTGTTCCCAAGTAGTTATCATTTATTACCAGAGTCTGACTAGCTTTATGGAAACCATAAATAAAAGAAGAACACTTTGGTCAAAACAGTAAACCTGTTCCTAAAGAATCGCACAAAGCAAAGGGAGCCTCAGGCTGAGTATCACAGTGAGTATCATCAGGAAGCAGGCTCGGGCTCCACGGCTCTTCTATAAGCGATGTCAAACACCGCTCATAAAAGGTGAGGTGTCTCAGTCCCTTCCTTCTTAGGCTGCAGACAAGGGACTGGAGTCACAGAGCAGAGAGCCTAGTGGGATTCGCGGAATTCACAACACTTCTTGATGGCCTAATGAGTTGCTTATTATGATCACAATCTAAGTTTACTCCTTTCAATTGCATTCTAAGATTTTAAAAAATGTTGTTCACTGCCTGAGTGGTTGTGTGGCCCCTGCCGGAAGCCCACTTCCACCTTCCCCTGAGGTCTGGGCTTTATTGTAACACCACAGGCCTTGATGCCCCAAAGCTGTGCCGTCCGGGGCATTTCTGAACAGGCTCCGACGACAGGGGTGTGGTCTGGAGTGAAGAGAGGAATGGGATGGACACTGAGGCAAGACTGGGGGCCTGTGTCAACCCAGGATGGTCAAGAGACAGAGGGGCTCTAATCAGATACCCCAAGTGCCAGATGAGACTTGGATTTGAGAAGCTGGAGAAAGAAATATAAGGTGAGCATGAGAAAAGGAGAGGAAAAGATAGATCTGATTCCCTTCAGACAGTCAGGACATGTGATCTGGAGTGCACAAAGAAATGACAGGTACGACATGAAAAGGGAAAATTATATTTCTTGGGTGCTTACTATGTGGCAGGAACTCACTATGTGTCAGGCTCCTGCTCCAAGCTTGTAAGTGGCAGAGCTGGGAGCTGAACATGGGTCTTTTAATCTCTGAGGTCCATACTTTTCATACCACCCAGCCTAGAAAGACAGAGCATCAGTGGACGCAATTCTTTGTGGTAAAACCAGAGAACCAACAGACATTGGTCCATGTCCTGAACATCTGTAACATGAGGGGAACCCGTGGCTGGGTCCACCAAGGTCACAGGACCAGTCTGGTATTGCTGGTAGGCAGACATGGAGCTGCACTAGAGAATCTTCTGGAAACAGATCCCACAAACTCCTAGAGTTGAGTTGGTCAAGATGAATTACCATTTACTTTACCTTCTGGTCTTCCCTCCACTTCTTTGTGGTAAATTATTTTCTGCTGTGGCAAAACAAATATTGGGAGGAAAAGGAAAGATTTAATTTTTAAGAGAAAGCGATTTTTCAGGTATGTTTTTCCTTTTACATTGTTCTTAAAATTTGTGCTACATCCATAAACTCTAAGCTATTCTCATCCAGAGAGGAGTGGAATTACCTACCGGCGAAGAGAAAGAAGCCCATGCTTCCCAAGCATTTCCACACAAGGACCCCAAAGACCTCAGATATTAAACATGCTGGAGAACACAGACTCAGTGGCACCTCCAATGTGGGCTAGCTTTATAGTTACCATTTTATTACGTTTTCATGAACTTGACACCATTTTGCTGTGGTCCCTGGGACACCAGGATGATTGCATGAGCCTGGCAGGGAACACTTACCAGTCTATTCTGCCTGTTTACCTTAAAAAAAAAAGACATTGTGTCCAATATCCCAGGAGAGTGTGGTTCCAAGCTAGAACTAGCATTCTAGATATCAGATCATGTCAATAACAGTCCTGGTGGCCCAGCAGTTAGGAGTCAGTGCATTTTCTGCCAAAACCCAGATCCAACAACCAGCCAAGGATGTGGAGCTTTGAACCCTGCATTGGAAGGGAGCTCAGATAAAACACCACCCTCTCAGAACACCTCCAGCTCTGAGATTCAGTGCTGGCTAATTTTAATTGATATTCCTCTTGGTTTCCTGGTCCCCACATGAAATGTTAAAGTCTGTGGCTTAACAAGTGCCTTGTAAACAGGACAATGATCTCCCTTGGTTTATAATTACTTTCCCCACTTACAGACTTCTAAGTCAATGTCACTACAAAACACAGGACCCTAACTTTAGATCTTTCCTCCAGCCAGCTTCCTTGACTGCTAACCTATACTGGGTCTTTGCATTATATTGATCATTATCTGGATTGATGGCTTCCAAAAGCATTTCATTATCTATACATGAGCTATTAGCCTCACCAATACTCATTTTCATGTTATTTTCAAGATGGATAATAGGTCTTCCCAACAAGAAAAAAGTCTTCTGTCACTTATTGTCTTCCAACAGCTCTTTTCATCTCTAAAGAAATGAAAGTAATGCTGATCTTCTAAAAAGTACCTGTGACACACTGGGGTTTTGCTTTCACTGCCCTAAATCATACAGTCCTCAAACAAATGCCAAAGTGACAAAAGGGACATCAATGTCCAGATGTCATGTTTAAATTGTCTGCACTGGATCTAAGAGAGGCTACACAATCCTTCTGGTCTATTCCTTCAGTGTAGGGTGGGGGACATCATCTATCTGGAAATAAAATGAGGAAGAAACACGAAACGTAAAGATACCTGTGTCTGATGCCTTTTTGACAATTTTGGGGTATTTCTGAAATTTTATAAAATAATAGCTCTCATATTCCATCAAAATAGTTTCAAGATCAACGTTGTCACAAACTTCAAAACGTCGTAACCCCAGTTTAGTTTCTTGCTCCAAAGCATTGGCTGCATCAATATATCTGGCCATTTCACAGGAGAAAGAAAAAATTAACTCTAGGTAAAAAGAATGAAGGCAAACAGGCATCATAAGTCCAAGGAGACTCAATACAAATAGTAAGCTTATATTAAAGAGTACATCAAATGAAAACTAGAATACATGGGGTTTGCCTATAGAGAAAGAAGCCCCACATAGGTTAAGTATATACAAATATTGTCTTCCAAAACATTTTGTAAGTACTTAAAAGTCAAATAACTAAATCAACTAAGAAAATGTCTTGTAATTTACTTTTACTCATTTTTAGCCAAAGATGATTATTTGCCCAACTTGATTACTTCTTTATTTACCAGTATTCATTTTAGGTCACATTTGACAATTGATAAAACCCCAATTCAACCCCAACAGGAAAGATTTGCCATCACTGAGGCAACTCAAAAGAATATGTCATGTGCTCTAAAGGGAATTCCAAAAATATGTTGATCAATATCACCGAGGAAATTTAGTATAAGAAGACATCATCTAATTGGATGTATTGTATTTCTGATAATTTCTTCATCAGTCACAGATTATACTACCAGGTGCCTCTGCATGCATGTAGTGTCATCACCATGGGTTTCTCACTCGTTTTTAACGTGGTCAGTTGTAAGGCCATCTGACTTAAGTGGTCTTAGCAATGAAGGCAAGCTCCTTGTCTCACAATCCTCTGAAAGTGGAAAAACTCTCTGGTTTTAATCTGAGTCCCTAACTTCTTTTAAAACCAAAAATTCTCTCCTGAAAAATGTGCAATATGCACAAATTAGCATACAATTCCAGGAGCTCATCCAAGGACCTCAGATTAAAAATTCTCATTGCAGTTAGAGTTCCTTCTCTTTGATTTCAAATCTGGCAAGGTAGAGGAGAAAACTTTTTTTTATTATGCTTCCTTCCCTGTCCCAGATTCAGATCAGTTAGAAGACTGGACTTCCTTGAAAGAGGTTGCCGTGGCTATTTCCAATGACCTTGCTAATTTTAAAGAATTTGCAAACATCAATTGACTGTAGTCTGTCAGCTTCTATACTTATTAATGGCTCACCACGCTTCTACCCGATGTCTTAATCACCATTTTACAGAGAGAAAAACTAAATACATTTTTATTAATAATTTTTGTTTAGTATGATGTAATACATGTTCATTTAAGAAAACACTAGAAAATACAGATGAGTCAAAAGAACATTCCACTACTCAGAGATAACGACTGTTAACATTTTCTCTCTTTCCAAACATTTTTTAAATGATTAAAAACACATATACTTACATATATGCACTTGTTTAAAAAAAAAAAAGATGGGAACCTACACTATAGATTGCTTGTATATATAAAGATTGCTTTTATTGTCAGCAATATAAAGATTGCTGACATCACATTACATTCTGAACTCTTCCCAGGATCATAGGGGGTTTTTTTTGTTCTTTTGGGGGCGAGTCTTTTTTTTTTTTAACATCTTTATTGGAGTATAACTGCTTTACAATGGTGTGTTAGTTTCTGCTTTATAACAAAGTGAATCAGTTATACATATACATATATCCCCATATCTCTTCCCTCTTGCGTCTCCCTCCCGATCATAGGGTTTTGACTTAAACAAAAACTATAAGAATACATGATGAGGGGCGGAGTCAAGATGGTGTATTAGGAGGATTTGGAATTTGCGTCTCCTCACAACTAGGGTACCTACCAGGCACCGGAGGGGGACCATGGACACCTAAGGGGACGGGAGGTACCCCCAGCGACCGGGTAGGACGTGGGTCGTGGGGGGAGTGCAGGGGGAGAAGTGGAGGCGGTACGGGAGTGGCGCCCGAGGGGCGGCTGGGGGAGGGGAAGGGATCCCATGCCCAAAGGGGGAAACTGGGGAACACTGGGAGGGCAGAGGATCCAAAGGGAGCGTGGCCAGGTTTCCCCTGCCCACTTAGGCCCTCAGGAAACTGCTGAGATCCCAGGCCTGATACTCTGCCCACCTAGGCCCCCTCCAGCCACGCGGGTCCTGAGGGAGTGGGAGGGAGGGAAGGGGGAGCAAAAGTAAAGGCCAGACCTCCGGGACCGGCATCCCTGAGGGGTGACTGGGGGAGGGGAGGAGTTCCTACACCCAGCGGGACCCACCCACAGTTAGGGGTTCAGTGGCGACGGGAGAGACCCTGAGGGAGATGGTGGGGGAGGGGCATGAAGGAACGGAAGGGAACGGGGCCAGCACTTTCCCTGTCCTCTTAGGCACCAGGGAGCCTGTTGGGCTCCCGGGCCTAATCCTCTGCCCTCGGAGCCTCCCTCCTGCTGTGCAGAGCCCAAGCCCCGCCCCTACACCCCCACACAGGGCCCCACCTCTACACTCGGAGACCCTCTCCAACGCTCTGGGCCTAAACCCCCCACACACACCCTCACCCAGGGCCCTACCTTCAAACTCCGGAACTCCACACTCCAGAGGCCCTCCTTTCTACGTGCTGCCTCTCCCCTTCCGAGCAGGTCCTAAGCAGAGGCCCCGCCCCACGCTTGAACGTTGCCCCGCCTAGGCCCCACCCCCAAGGCCCCAACCCCAAGGCCTTTTCTGGCTGCATGGGTCCTGAGCCTAGGCCCCGCCCCATGCTCAAACGTCACCTCCCACCTGCCTAGGTCCCGCCCCACCCTAAACCCCACCCCTGCCTAAATTCCACCCTGCCTAAACTCTGCCCCCATAGCCAAGGCTCTTTATTTTCCTTTTTTCCTCTTTTAGATTGGGGTTCTGTTTTACCTTGTTGATTCATTGTTGTTGATTCTTTTATATTTTTATTTTTCCTAATAAATCTTTTATTTTCCTAATTTTCTTTTATTCTTTATACTTTGTTATTGTTCTCTCCCTTTGGCTTGTCTCCCCCACCCTTTTTATTTTCTTTTTTCTGTTGTGGTTTTATTTTACCTTGTTGTACTTGTTTCAATTATAGTTTTATTTTTCCTAATATATATTTTATGTGTCTAATGTTATTTTGTTTTTTATTCTTTGATATTGTACTGCTCCTTTTTTTCTTTCTTACTTTTTTTTTTCCATGCCGCGAAGCTTGCAGGATCTTGGTTCCCAGGCTGGTGGTTAGACCCAAGCTCCTGTGGTGGGAGCTCTGAGTCCAAACTGCTGGACTAACAGAGAACCTCAGACCCCAGGAAATATGAATCGGAGTTAGGCCTCCCAGAGGTCCTCATCTCAGCACCAAGACCCAGCTCTATCCAACTGAGTGCAAACTCCAGTGCTGGACATCTCAGGCCAAACAACCAGTAAGACAAGAATACAGCACTACCCAACAACAAAAACAAAAAACTGAAATGACAAAAAAATATGTTACAGACAGGGTGCGAGTTAAAAACCTACAAGACCAAATAAATGAAGACGAAATAGGCAAACTACCTGAAGAACAATTCAGAGTAATGAAAGTATAGATGATCCAAAATCTCAGAAACGGAATGGAGAAAATACAAGAAACATTTAACAAGGATCTAGAAGAACTAAACAGCAAACAAACAGTGAGGAACAACACAATTACTGAAATTAAAAATATTCTAGGGCTTCTCTGGTGGCACAGTGGTTAAGAATCCGCCTGCCAATGCAGGGGGCATGGGTTCGGGCCCTGGTCTGGGAAGATCCCACATGCTGCGGAGCAACTGAGTCCGTGCGCAACAACTACTGAGCCTGCGTTCTAGAGCCCATGAGCCACAACTACTGAGCCTGTGCCACAACTACTAAGCCTGCGTGCCACAACTACTGAACCTGTGCTCTAGAGCCCGTGCTCCGCAACAAAAGAAGCCACCGCAATAAGATGCCCACACACTGCAACGAAGAGTAGCCCAGGCTCTCCGCAACTAGAGAAAGCCCACGCACAGCAAGGAATATCCAATGCAGCCAAAAATAAATAAATTAAATAAACAAATTAAAAATAAATACTCTGGAAGAAATCAACAGCAGAATAACTGGGGCAGAAGAATGGATAAGTGAGCTGGAAGATAAAATGGTGGAAATAACTGCAAGGGAGCAGAATAAAGAAAAAAGAATGAAAACAATTGAGGACAGTCTCAGAGACCTCTGAGACAACATTAAAAGCACCAACATTCGAATTATAGGGGTCCCAGAAGAAGAGAAAAAGAAAGGGTCTGAGAAAATATTTTAAGAGATTATAGTCAAAAACTTTCCTAACAAGGGAAAGGAAATAGTCAATCAAGTCCAGGAAGCACAGAGAGTCCCATATAGGATAAACCCAAAGAGAAACACACCGAGACACATATTAACCAAACTATCAAAAATTAAATACAAAGAAAAAACACTCAAAGCAGCAAGGGAAAAGCAACAAAAAACATACAAGGGAATCTCCAGAAGGTTAACAGCTGATGTTTCAGCAGAAACTCTGCAAGCCAGAAGGGAGTGGCAGGACATATTTAAAGTGATGAAAGGGAAAACTCTACAACCAAGATTACTCCACCCAGCAAGGATCTCATTCAGATTTGATGGAGAAATTAAAACCTTTACAGACAAGCAAAAGTTAAGAGAATTCAGCACCACCAAACCAGCTTTACAACAAATGCTAAAGGAACTTCTCTAGGCAGGAAACACAAGAGAAGGAAAAGACCTACAGAAACAAACCCAAAACAATTAAGAAAATGGTAATTAGGAACATATATATCGATAATTACCTTAAATGTAAATGGATTAAATGCTCCAACCAAAAGACATAGACTGGCTAAATGGATACCAAAACAAGACCTGTATATATGCTGTCTACAAGAGACCCACTTCAGACCTAGGGACACATACAGTCTGAAAGTGAGGGGATAGAAAAAGATATTCCATGCAAACGGAAACCAAAAGAAAGCTGGAGCAGCAATTCTCATATCAGACAACATAGACTTTAAAATAAAGACTATTACAAGAGGCAAAGATGGACACTACATAATGATCAAGGGATCAATCCAAGAAGAAGATATAAAAATTGTAAATATTTATGCACCCAACGTAGGAGTACCTCAATACATAAGGCAAATGCTAACAGCCATAAAAGAGGAAATTGACAGTAACACAATAATAGTAGGAGACTTTAACACCCCATTTTCACCAATGGACAGATCATCCAAAATGAAAATAAATAAGGAAACACAAGCTTTGCATGACACATTAAACAAGATGGACTTAATTGATATTTATAGGACATTCCATCCAAAAACAACAGAATACACTTTCTTCTCAAGTGCTCATGGAACATTCTCCAGGATAGACCACATCTTGGGTCACAAATCAAGCCTTCATAAATTTAAGAAAATTGAAATCATATTAAGTATTTATTCTGACCACAACGCTATGAGACTAGTTATCAATTATAGGAAAAAAAACTGTAAAAAATACCAACACAAGAGGCTAAACAACATGCTATTAAATAACCAAGAGATCATTGAAGAAATCAAAGAGGAAATCAAAAAATACCCAGAAACAAATGGCAATGAAAACATGACAACTCAAAACCTATGGGATGCAGCAAAAGCAGTTCTAACAGGGAAGTTTATAGCAATACAATCCTACCTCAAAAAACAAGAAAAACCTCAAATAAACAACCTAACCTTACACCAAAGGAATTAGAGAAAGAAAAACAAAAAAACCCCAAAGTTAGCAGAAGGAAAGAAATCATAAAGATCAGAACTAAATGAAAAAGAAATGAAAGAAATGACAGCAAAGATCAATAAAACTAAAAGCTGGTTCTTTGAGAAGATAAACAAAATTGATACACCATTAGCCAGAATCATCAAGAAAAAAGGGAGAAGACTCAAATCAATAGAATTAGAAATGAAAAAGGAGAAGTAACAACTGACACTGCAGAAATACAAAGGATCAGGAGAGATTACTATAAGCAACTATATGCCAATAAAATGGACAACCTGGAAGAAATGGAAAAATTCTTAGAAAAGCACAATCTCCTGAGACTGAACCAGGAAGAAATAGAAAATATAAACAGACCAATCACACGCACTGAAATTGAAACTGTGATTAAAAATCTTCCACAAACAAAAGCCCAGGACCAGATGGCTTCACAGGCAAATTCTATCAAACATTTAGAGAAGAGCTAACACCTATCCTTCTCAAACTCTTCCAAAATATAGCAGAGGGAGGAACACTCCCAAACTCATTCTACGAGGCCACCATCACCCTGATACCAAAACCAGACAAAGATGTCACAAAGAAAGAAAACTACAGGCCAATATCTCTGATGAACATAGATGCAAAAATCCTCAACAAAGTACTAGCAAACAGAATCCAACAGCACATTAAAAGGATCATACACCATAATCAAGTGGGGTTTATCCCAGGAATGCAAGGATTCTTCAATATACGCAAATCAATCAATGTGATACACCATATTAACAAACTGAAGGATAAAAACCATATGATAATCTCAATAGATGCAGAAAAAGCTTTTGACAAAATTCAACACCCATTTATGATAAAAACCCTGCAGAAAGTAGGCATAGAGGGAACTTTCCTTAGCATAATAAAGGCCATATGTGACAAACCCACAGCCAACATCATTCTCAATGATGAAAAACTGAAACCATTTCCTCTAAAATCTGGAAAAAGACAAGGTTACCCACTCACACCACTATTATTCAACATAGTTTTGGAAGTTTTAGCCACAGCAATCAGAGAAGAAAAAGAAATAAAAGGAATCCAAATTGGAAAACAAGAAGTAAAACTGTCACTGTTTGCAGATGACATGGTACTATACATAGAGTATCCTAAAGATGCTATCAGAAAACTACTAGAGCTAATCAATAAATTTGGTAAAGTAGCAGGATACAAAATCCACAGAAATCTCTTGCATTCCTATACATTAAAGATGAAAAATCTGAAAGAGACATTAAGGAAACACTCTCATTTACCACTGCAACAAAAAGAATTAAATACCTAGGAATAAACCTACCTAAGGAGACAAAAGACCTCTATGCAGAACTATAAGACACTGATGAAAGAAGTTAAAGATGATACAAACAGATGGAGAGATATACCATGTTCTGGGATTGGAAGAATCAACATTGTGAAAATGACTCTACTACCCAAAGCAATCTACAGATTCAATGCAATTCCTATCAAACTACCAATGGCATTTTTCACAGAAGTAGAACAAAAAATTTCACAATTTGTATGGAAACACAAAAGACCCCGAATAGCCAAAGCAATCTTGAGAAAGAAAAACGGAACTGGAGGAATCAGGCTCCCTGACTTCAGACTATACTACAAAGCTACAGTAATCAAGACAGTATGGTACTGGGTACTGGCACAAAAACAGAAAGATAGATCAATGGAACAGGATAGAAAGCCCAGAGATAAACCCAGGCACATATGGTCACCTTATCTTTGATAAAGGAGGCAAAAATATACAATGGAGAAAAGACAGCGTCTTCAATAAGTGGTGCTGGGAAAACTGGACAGCTACATGTAAAAGAATGAAATTAGAGCACTCCCTAACACCATACACAAAAATAAACTCAAATGGATTAAAGACCTAAATGTATGGCCAGACATTATAAAATTCTTAGAGCAAAACATAGGAGGAACACTCTATGACATAAATCACTGCAAGATTCTTTTTGACCCACCTCCTAGAGAAATGGAAATAAAAACAAAAATAAACAAATGGGACCTAATGAAACATAAAAGCTTTTGCACAGCAAAGGAAACTATAAACAAGATGAAAAGACAACCCTCAGAATGGGAGATAATATTTGCAAATGAAGCAACTGACAGAGGATTACTCTCCAAAATATACAAGCAGTTCATGTAGCTCAATATCAAAAAAACAAACAACCCAATCCAAAAATGGGCAGAAGACCTAAACAGACATTTCTCCAAAGAAGACATACAGATTGCCAACAAACACATGAAAGGATGCTCAACATCACTAATCATTAGAGAAATGCAAATCAAAACTACAATGAGGTATCACCTCACACCGGTCAGAATGGCCATCATCAAAAAATCTACAAACAATAAATTCTGGAGAGGGTGTGGAGAAAAGGGAACCCTCTTGCACTGTTGATGGGAATGTAAATTGATACATCCACTGTGGAGAACACTATGGAGGTTCCTTAAAAAACTAAAAATAGAAGTACTATATGACCCAGCAATCCCACTACTAGGCATATACCCTGAGAAAACCATAGTTCAAAAAGAGTCATGTACCACAACATGCATTGCAGCACTATTTACAATAGCCAGAACATGGAAGCAAGCTAAGTGTCCATTGACAGATGAATGGATAAAGAAGATGTGACACATATATACAGTGGAATATTACTCAGTCATAAAAAGGAACGAAATTGAGTTATTTGTAGTGAGGTAGATGGACCTAGAGTCTGTCATACAGAGTGAAGTAAGTTGGAAAGAGAAAAACAAATACTGTATGGTAACACAGATATATGGAATCTAAAAAAAAAAAAAGGTTCTGATGAACCTATTGGCAGGACAGGCATAAAGACACAGACGTAGAGAATGGACTTGTGGACACGGGGAGGGGGAAGGGTAAGCTGGGACGAAGTGAAAGTGAAAGTGAAAGAGAAAGTGAAAGAGTAACACTGACATATATACATTACTACATGTAAAATAGATAGCTAGTGGGAAACAGCTGCATAGCACAGGGAGATCAGCTCAGTGCTTTGTGACCACCTAGAGGGGTGGGATAAGGAGGGTGGGAGGAAGACTCGAGAGGGAAGGGATATGGGGATATACCTATGCATTTGGCTGATTCACTTTGTTATACAGCAGAAACTAACACAACATTGTAAAGCAATTATACTCCAATAGAGATGTGTAAAAAAAAAGAAGAGATGATGGCAGGCCCCATATTTCCTAAATTAACTTATCAGGGGAACAGAAGTGCTTCTGTGTTCCTATTCCACTGTTTGGGCTTGAATGAGGTCTGAACTTAATAGAGTTGGCAGGAGGAACCACTGGAAATTCTTAACCAACAGAGTGACAGTACAAGACTTCAAAAAGAGGCATGAGCAGTAAAGAGACAGGGAGACTGTTAAGAGGGACTTAGGCCAGAGGAGATGCATGTGCAGACCTAGAAGAACCTGTAGCCATGACCCTCCACTGTCTGATCTCACTAACTCTCCCTCATGCATTTGAACTCTGCTCTTTCTGTTTCCCTAGTGGTTCCACTTACGCCCTGCCCCTTCTTTCTCTGTGCCCCTGCTTAGAATGTCCTTGTCCATCCCATCTGTCTATCCATATTCTACACCTTTTTCAAGACCAGCTCACATCGCCTTCCCTACAAAGCTTTCCCTGATTGTTTATTCCAATCCACAATAATCTGTCCTCTTTGTGAATTCTCAGTTTTTCGTTAAAGGCAGGTCTACTTTTCTGACACTGATATGTCCTTAAAAATACCTATAGTTTACTTTTCATCTTGATAATCCACTGGTGAGTCCCTTTCCCAGCAGGTCTCAGGAAAATGATCAACTCTAGTATAATTTTCATCGTTTCTAGATTCAAGAGGCCATCTTGTGGCAAAAAGGGTAAATGCATGCTTTGTAAATAGGAAACTCTTGAGGCCATAATAGCACCTGCAGGAGAAGGGAAATCTATCTGACTTTTGTCTTTTTGTTTTTACAGTTCTCCTTTCTGATACAGTTTCTGAAATACAGAATACATTACAATAAAAATCAAGAATTATCTGTATAAACGACTGAGTCGCTTTCTAATTATTCTACCCATCTACCTGCTAGTAAGTTCTTTAATGGCTGTTCAAATAACATTTGCCAAACATCTATTAATACAATGCTCACAAGGTTGGGGTCTTGTAAGGTGAGTTCAGGTTTTAAAAGGGTCAATTAATCTATGAAGGCAGCATTTCTCAGAGTGTTCCATGGAAAACTAGTCCCTAAAGTTGGCCTAAGAAAAAAAGGGTTCCTTGGCCAAATTGGTTTGCAAAGCCCTGAATACTGTGACTTTAGCACAGATATTCCCATTGCACATTAATAAGTCAGAGGATCTGAGAAGTCCTGAAATAAGAGAACCTGTTTAACCCGGTTTAACCCAATGTTTGCCAAGCTTACTTGACCATAAAGCTCTTTTAAAGTTACATTAATTGGGCTTCCCTGGTGGTGCAGTGGTTAAGAATCTGCCTGCCAATGCAGGGACACGGGTTTGAGCCCTGGTCCGGGAAGATCCCACATGCCGTGGAGCAACTAAGCCTGTGCACCACAACTACTGAACCTGCGCTCTAGAGCCCGTGTGCCACAACTACTGAGCCCGCGCACCTAGAGCCCGTGCTCTGCAACAAGAGAAGCCACCGCAATGAGAAGCCCACGTACCGCAACGAAGAGTAGCCTACACTCACTGCAACTAGAGAAAGTCCGTGCGCAGCAACAAAGACCCAACACAGCCAAAAATAAATAAAATAAATAAATTTATAAAAAAATAAAATAAAGTTACATCAATTAACATTCTGCAGAACGATTGTTTCAGTGTTCCACGCACTTAGAAAACACTGCCTTGAGGTAATCTAGCTCAGGGTTTTTTGAATGGAGCTAAGATTTTATCAAAAGATAACGTAAAATGTGCCAGACCCACATTCCCACTGCTTCAAGTCCTTTGCTGAACCAGGTTGGGTATTAAAAGAATAAAATCCAACTCCTACCTCCTCCATAGTAAAAATAGCAAGGACTCATATACGCTTACTTTGTGCCAGGCACTATTCTAAGCATGTCACATATTTAATCCTCATAATAATAACATCTGCCTGACACTTAAATACTATCTTCCATTACTCCATTTTACAAGCAAGGTAACTGAGGAACAAAGAGGATAAGTAACTTGCCCGAGGTCGCTGGTTAGCAAAGAGTAGAGTGGGCATTTGAACCAAGGCAGGTTGGCTCCTGAGTCTGTGTTCTTACCCAGGAAGCCCCCCTACCACGCCAACCCGCCAGCCCTTGTCTTAGAGCAAACACTCAGCTCCATGCTGCCCTTGGAATTGCTTTCCATGGATGGATGGTGAACAGTGTGGAGCAACTTCAGGAACACTCTCATATTCCAGATGGGGGAAAAAAGGCACAGACAGGACCAAAGTCAGCCTTTCTCTACTTGGGCTCTCACTTCCACCCTCTTGCTGTGTGTGGACACAGAGATTTAGCAGTTGAGCATCACCTGATTGGCCTGCCTGCCAACCATGGGGGGTGGAGAGGGACTCATTTCTCTGGTCTGACACTGGTGGTGATGTGGAAAGAATGAGCCATTTTCTCAATATAATTTAAATCCCCAACACCAAAAAGAGAACTGTCTGATAAAACCGTTTCAAAGTAAGTGGACTGAGAAACGTTTTTGTGTTAAAGATGATACAATTCATCATATTTACCCTGAGAAAAGGGCCGTTTCCAAAATTGTGATGTTAAGGTATTATGAAAAAGGCCACATTTTGTAATTGAAGATCTTACATGGTCAGTCCAGGGGAGAAAATAAATCAGATTACTCAATAACAAAGTTTGTTCAGAAGTGCAGTGTTATAATTGGTCACCAAAATGCAGTGCCTCTGAAATTTTGGCAAAAAAATTCAAATCCTTCAATGACTTAGATAATAAAAGAATGCTTAAGTACAGTTGCAGTGATTTCATTTTCTGACTTTAAAAAGCCATCACTTTTTTAAAAACTCATAAAATATGCTCCACACACATTCTGATTTTCCTGAGGTGACCCTCAAACAAAACTAAATCTTCCACACTGGAGCAGAGGAAATGGACCCTGAAGACCCTTGGGGTGAGACAGGCCTCAAAAGTGCCCCCACCTAGCGCCAGGAGACTTCTGGTAAGTTCCTAGACTCCTCTGAGCCTCGATTTCTTCAAATGGGGACCCTAATACTACTTCCCTTAAAATTTAACAGAAAAAATTCCTCAAGGTCCCTAGAACGGTCATTCCCCTCAAGAAGGCACTAGATTCATTTAAAACAGCTGTTGCTGGCACAGCTCAAGAAACAAGGATCAACTCCTCACTCTCATCCCAGCTGCCTCCTACCCTCCCGCCCTCATCAGCTTTCCTTCCTACCTCAGCACTAGGGTTGCTAGTTCTCAAATGTGGCTTTTAGTTACGGTAGCTCTCCTAGTGCACTGATAGCTACTATGTTTATCAGAGGAAAAGATGCTCTTTCAAACTTTTGGGAAAATACAGCAGCTGGTTGGTTCCTCCTGCTCTAAGGCAGGGTTTCTCCGTCTTGGCGTGATTGACATTTGGGGCTGTCCTGCGCATGTGAAGGATGTTTAGCAGCATCCTGGTCTCCTCCCACTAGATGCCAGTGTGCTGCCTGGGAGGTCTCCAGACATTGCCACACGTCCTCTGAGGGGTTCTCCAGGTTGAGAACCACTGCTCTGACTTGAAAGTTTTGAGCCCAAACCCTGAAACCTGAATATTTTCTTCCTGGCTGAAAACTGAAATGAAAGGAAACTCTAAAGAGTAGCCTTCGGATACTTGGTGGTCTCTCTCCCTCTCGCAACTCCCAGCATATCAGCAGCCTTCATGTAAGTGCTCGCACATGAGGTAGGTGGCCAAACTCAAATGATTCCAGATTTCCTCCCCCTGCCAGCTATAGAATGGGCATCGCACAGGAAAGAGATCTGAGCACAGGTCGTCCAGGGAAATGCAATACTTTTATTCCGAGAGAAGGAAAACTGGGAAGAAAGAATGTTATCTTTATGTACATTAGCCAGCAAGCAGTGGGACCCTGGAAACCGTCTTTGAATGGCCTACACTATCTTCAAACCTGAACGGGAAAGGGAAAGTATCCCATGAACAGGGTAGCTTTGTTAATGAAGTTTTCAAATGCATAATGTGAAAAATATCTAGGTAAATGAGACAATAAAAGTATGTGTCTTGGGGCTTCCTTGGTGGTGCAGTGGTTGAGAGTCCGCCTGCCAATTCAGGGGACATGGGTTTGTGCTCCGGTCCGGGAAGATCCCACATGCCGTGGAGCGGCTGGGCCCGTGAGCCATGGCCGCTGAGCCTGCATGTCGGGAGCCTGTGCTCCGCAACGGGAGAGGCCACAACAGTGAGAGGCCCGCGTACAGCAAAAAAAAAAAAAAAAAAAAAAAGTATGTGTCTAGGTTGCTGTGGGTGGGCAGGGGTAGGTAGCGCACAAGAGATTTTAGGGCAGGGAAGCTATTCTGTATGATACTACAATGGTGGATATGTGACTTTATGCCTTTGTCAAAACTCGTAGAACTGTACAACACAAGAGCGAACCCTGATGTAAACTATGGACTTTAGCTAATAATAATACATCGATATTGACTCATCAATTACAGCAAATGTACCACACCAGTGTAAGATGTTAGTAACAGGGGAGACGGGGCAGGGCGGGGTATTGCTGGTGTATGGGAGCTGTCTGCACTTTCTGTTTTATTTTTCTGGAAATAGAAAACTGCTCTAAAAAATAAAGTTATTAACTGTTTTTAAAAGTGAGTATTTGGAAAAGCAGAGGTCAGAGAAAGAAAGGAATCATCTCTGTAAATATTTGTAATGTAACATACCCTTCTTGTGTTAGATAATGCAAAATCAAAATAAGAAGATTTTTTCGTCGTGCTTCTGTCCTCATCTCGCACTATGAACAAAAAAGAAAATGTAGGTGAGACGATAATGAAATATAACACTCCTTTTATAGCAATAAACCCTTGATGGTAAATGTAACCTGTCAAAAGCAAGAAGCATAACTTAAAGGCTGGAAGGCAGTTTGACGTCTCTAAGGATATATAAAGTTGTTTTCCATTGTTATTTTCTTCTCAGAGCTGCCTTCTCAATTGTAAACTGAAGGTACAGTGATTTCGATTGGGATTGCACTTGACTAGTTAACTTCTTACTGCCAAGCTAATTGGTATTTTGTTGCTTATCACCGCAAAGAAACAAATATATGCACATTTACTTGGACCAGGTGAAGGAAAGTGATGATAAACTCATGAGCCAGAAATCAAGATGTACCATCACAGGTACTGACTTGCTACTGCAACTTAAATTCACTCGGAGTCCCACCCAGACCCTGCACAAATGTGGAGATGAGTTCCAATAATCCATTCAGGGGGACCCGGCAGCTGAGCACTTAGAATATCCACTGAGTAGCAGAGGCCATAAAGGGGACATTCCTGCATAACAATGTACTTATTCAAACTGGATGAATTTGCACTTTTATTCACAGTATTAATGTGCTACATTATGTTACCTGGTATCTCAAATTCCCCTGAAATATATTCAGAAAATATTTACTTTCACTAATACTTCCCTTACTTGAAAATAACTTACATTTATCTAAGGAGAACACAGGTAAGAACTGGATGAAAGCAAAAAAGGCCCCTGAGTGGCCCAAATTATGTCATAAAATCTAGGCACAAACACACTGATGACATAAAAATTTTTCAGGCATTCATCTAATCTTTCTAAAAATTAATGTAATAAAATTAAAAGTGCATAGTTACTTAAAAATCAAATAGTACTATATTTTCTTTCATTTTAAGTTGCTTTTTCATTGTGATAAAATACACATAAAATTTACCATCTTAACCATTTTTAAGTGTACAGTTTCGTGGCGTTAAGTATATTCAAATTGCACAACTATCACTACCATCCATCTTCAGGACTTTTTATCTTCCTCAACTAAAACTCTATATTCTTTAGACAATAACTCCGTCCCCGTAACCCCTGCCATCACCATTCTACTTCCTGTCTCAGTGAATTTGCCTATTCCAGGTTCCTCGTATAGGGGGAACTCATTTGTCCTTTTGTGACTGGCTTATTTCACTTACAATAATGTCATCAAGGTTCATCCACGCTGTAGCATGTGTGTGGCTCAGTAATATGGTACTATACATTTGTAAGGAAAAGCAGTAATCTCTGTCCCACTCCACTGCCCCCTCCCCCCACTCCTGAGAGGCAACAACCTTAATTACTTTAGCTGTTTCTTCTGATATTTGCCTCCATGTTTTTAAACATATCACTGTTTTATAATATATGAATATTAGACATTAAACTATTCACTTGTTAAGGCAGATGAGCAGTAAGCTGCCTTACAGACCTCTCACCCTCTCCTCCCCTTACAGTTATAGCAGTATGCAGTGATTACATTATTATGACTGTGTAAATAATGTTGCTGAGTCAAAAAGTACTGTGGTTACTTTACCGTTTCTGGACAACATTATTTTCCTTGGAATGAAGAATTGCCTCATGTTAAAAATTTGGTTACTTTTCTATATACCTATTGCTAATTTTCAAATCCCCACATACCTCTAAAGGCCCCTCGCATCACTTTCCACACATCAAATACATCAGTCAATGTGTCAGTTACACTCCCCCCAGCCATGGCTTCCCTGAAGCCTCCACCCTCCCTCTCCACTCTAGGTTGCTGACTGTTAGGCCTGCTATGGGTGCTCATCCAGGGATTTCCCTTTGACACTTTCCTGCATTGGATCCCCTAGAAATGGAGTCTTCTTTACTGGTCACTGGTTTGGTTTAGTGAAGCACACATCCGCTAAAGTAAAGGTACACGGAGATAAATGTGGTTGAGAATTTGCATGCCTGCAAGTGTTTTTATTCTATTTAAAAATTTGATAGTTTGAAAGGGCATAACATTCTTATTCCTTTGCAGATAAAGGATCTTTTATTCCCAGGAAGCTTTTAGAATCTTATTTTTAACTCTGGTGCTCTGAAATTATACAACTTCGTTGGTGCCAGCCTTTTTCCATTCACTGTGCTGGCCGTTGACAAGCTGGACATTCTCATGCCTCCGTTCTAAAAGAAAATGCCTTTTATTTTTTCTGTGATAAATTACTCCCCTATGTTTTCTCCAGTTTATTTTTAAGAACCTCTATTAATTGAACGGGATATAACCTGGATTGATCTTTTATCTTTTAAGATTTTTTCTCCTATAGTGTCCCTTTTCTTTGTCTCTTTTTTCTATTTTCTGGGCAACCTCCTTGGCCTTGTCTTTGAACCACTCTCCAGAATTTATTTAGACAATAATATTTTTAACTTCCAAGAGCTTGTTCTTTTTTTTTTCCCCAAGAGCTTGTTCTTATTTTCTGATTGTTCCTTTTTCACAACATCTTGTTCTTTTTTTTTTTTTTAAGACATATAGCAGTTTCCCAATATTTATTTGTTTGTTTGTTTTTGCCACACCATGCGTCACATGGGATCTTGGTTCCCCGACCAGGGATAGAACCTGCGCCCCCTGCATTGGAAGTGCAGAGTCTTAACCACTGGACTGCCAGGGAACTCCCTTGTTGTTTTTTGAATGCACTATTCTCTTATGATTCAATGTCAGTTATGTTCAATATTTGCTGTTTATGCAGGCAGGTAAAACACTATTTTATAAAGATATCCATCCAAAATTATTAAAATAAAGTTTTGTTGCTTAAGGTAATAAGTTTTTATTCAGACTGCCAGAAAATAAAGAAAATGAAGC
The DNA here is from genome assembly GCF_937001465.1 of Orcinus orca. Classification (NCBI taxonomy): domain Eukaryota; kingdom Metazoa; phylum Chordata; class Mammalia; order Artiodactyla; family Delphinidae; genus Orcinus; species Orcinus orca. Next base: position 26,326,730 of record NC_064573.1, read on the forward strand.
AACCTGTGTTTCAAAGAGCTTGTGAAGGAAGTATAGTAAGTACCACTTTTTCAACGAAAAGGTATTCTGGTTTCTGCCACTCAAAAGGTAGTTATTGTGGTTGAGAGTCCGCCTGCCGATGCAGGGGACACGGGTTCGTGCCCCGGTCCAGGAGGATCCCACGTGTCGTGGAGCGGCTGGGCCCGTGAGCCATGGCCGCTGGGCCTGCGCGTCCGGAGCCTGTGCTCCACAACGGGAGGGGCCACAACAGTGAGAGGCCCGCGTACAGGAAAAAAAAAAAAAAAAAAAATCATTAAAAGGTAGTTATTGCTGTTTTAAAAAATTAATTTGCATTTTATTTATCGCAGTTTTATACACATTTTGTTGTTGTTTTTGTTAGTTTAATGTTTTGCTTTGAATTCACGCTAAAATAAATGAAATCAAGTTCTCAGAAGTCTAAGAGAAAAGGAGATTTAAGGAAAATTATAATTCTTGAAGTAATAAAATATATAACACAAAAAATAGTGACTTAGACTGGGATAAAATATTTACAAATGACACATCTGATAAAGAACTATTATTAAAAATATACAAAGAGCTCTTAAAACTCCACAATAAGAAAATAAACAACCCAATTAAAAATGGGCAAAAGGGATGAACAGACACCTCACAAAAGGAGATATATGGATGGTAAATAAATATATAAAAAGATGCTCAACATCATATGTCACCAGGGAATGACAAATTAAAACAACAAGAAGATAGCACTGCACACCTCTTAGAATGGTGAAAATCCAAAACACTAACACCACCACATGCCGGTGAGGATGTAGAGCAATGGGAACTCTCATTTATTGCTGGTGGGAATGCAAAACAGTACAGCCACTTTGGAAGACATTTTGGTGGTTTCTTACAAAATTAAGCATACCCTTACCATATGATCCAGCAGTCACACTCCTTGGTATTTACTCCAGTTGAAAACTTATGTTTACACACAAACTTGCACACTGAAGCTGCGGATGCAGCTTTATTCATAATTGCCGAAAGCAACCAAAATGCCCTTCAGTAGATGAATGGATAAATAAAGTATGGTACATCCACACAATGGAATATTAATCAGTAGTAAAAAAATAATAATAAACCACCAAGCCATGAAAAGACATGTAGGAAACTTAGATGCATATTACTAAGTAAAAAAAGCCAATGTGAAAAGGTTACAATGCAAGAAATTTTCACATATTGAGGTATGGGGAAGTCATTCTGGCATATACGTGATTTGGCTTGAATAGAATAGCCTGTTCTGCAGCCTATCAGACAAATTGTACGTCTGCTTTAACCATTAAGGAAAAGACGCGTTTAAAAATCAAAACGGAGTAACTGGTTCAGGCATCCAAAGTGGAGCCTGGTGGCCATTGTGGATATGGTTTCAGACACGTTCCTGCATTACTAAGAACTTGAATTTCTGAACTGTACCAGACTCAAGGACACCACCAGCCATTCTCAAAACAAGATCTGCTAGCAGCTGCAACCATTTTGGACCCAACCAATACTTACTTAACAAGCACCCTTACTTCTTGCCAGCCCCAATCATAATTCGTGATAAACAATTCATGTTAACTAGTTGTAACCTTGCAGTTTTTGCCTTTACAATCCTCCCCTATTTTGTAGTCCTGCAGAACATAATTCAAATGCTTCCTGAGTCTGTGTCTCCTGGACTATAGTCCTCAATTTGGCTCAAATAAAACTCCTTTTTAGTCCTTTTATAGATTATTTATTGGCTATTTGTGTCAACAGCTTTATACTGTATGTTTCCAACTATATGACATTCTGGAAAAGGCAAAACTATGATGACAGTAAAAAGATATTGGTGGCCAGTTTGGGGGAGAGGGAGGGAGGCAGAGCACAGAGAATTTCAGGGCAGTGAAATTATTCTATATGATACTATCATGGTGCCTACATGTCATTAAAGATTTGTCAAAATCCATAAAATGTGCACCAGAAGTGAACTCTAATGTAAACTACGGACTCTGAGTGACAATGACGTGTCAAAGTAGTTTCCTCTGACACAGGAGGTTGATACTGGGGAAGCTGGTGCATGTGTGGGGCAGCCACACATGCTGGTGCATGTGTGGGGAAGCTGGTGCATGTGTGGGCAGCTTTCCACTCAATTTTTTTTTTTTTGCGGTACGCGGGCCTCTCACTGTTGTGGCCTCTCCCGCTGTGGAGCACAGGCTCTGGACGCGCAGGCTCAGTGGCCATGGCTCACGGGCCCAGCCGCTCCACGGCCTGTGGGATCTTCCCAGACCGGGGCATGAACCCATGTCCCCTGCATTTGCAGGCGGACTCTCAACCACTGCGCCACCAGGGAAGCCCTTTCCACTCAATTTTGCTGTGAAACCAAAACTAATCTAAAAAAGTGTCTATTTTTTAAACTATTAACTGACTTTTAAACAAATATATCGGACTTAATATATTTAAATGGAGTCACCCTTCAACGTAGTTACCTCAGCAGGTCATGCTTTTATTCCATTGCTCAAAATATTTCTGAAACTCCTCTTTTAAAATTGTCTTCAAGGTAGATTAATGACCACAGTCTTCCCCAGCCCACATTTACAAAAATAATATGTGGCCCTGTAGAAAACTGGGACAATGCATAAAGGCACAAGAAAAAAATTAGATGTTTTGGTCACATTCTTTCCATCTTCTTACAAAATAGGCTTCTCATGTGTTTTGATAACCTGTGCTTTTTCTTCTTAAAAATATCAATACTTTGTAAATATTTTTCCCAGTTATTAGAAGTTTTTCTAAAACATGACTTTTAATGACTGCAGAGAATGCACCGTAACTTAATCACCCCTCAGCTGTTGGAGAGTCCTCTTATTTGAAGTAGTGCCTCACTAAATTTAAGAACGCACTTTATTAGCAGTTTTGACTCTTTCTAAAATCCAAATTTGCCCTCAAGGACAGATCTGATAACATCTGGAGAGCTTTAAAATTGTATGACAGGTCATTCTTAAAAACTGACCTTTGGTACATTTCTACCTCTGTCCTTGAAGAAACCCCTTTTGTCCGAGTGAGTTAAAAAACCTGAAAGCAACTTACCAAGACGAGTTAAAGACTCCAGAAGGCAATTACAGTTATCTTCTTTGCTATGTTTTTATTATTATGAAATATATAATTCATATAGAAGAATGTATAAAACATCCATTCATTTATAATAATAATAATAATAACAAGCATCACCCTGGTTAAGCCCCAGAGCACCTTCAGTGTCTTAGAAACTCCCTCGTGCTGTTCCTTTAGGACGTTTCCCCTCCTCCCACCAGAGGTAACTTCCATCCTGACTTTTATGCTCATCACTCCCTTTTTCTTTATGGTTTTTACCAACTATACATCTGTAAAAAAAACAGTGTTTAGTTTTTACATTTTTGAATGTTATATGAATGGAATACACATGTATTTCTTGTGACTACTTTTGTTTCACAGTATGTAATTTCCCCCAAAAAAATTCATATCAGGGCTTCCCTAGTGGCGCAGTGGTTGAGAGTCTGTCTGCCGATGCAGGGCACACGGGTTCGTGCCCCGGTCCAGGAAGATCCCACATGCCACGGAGCGGCTGGGTCCGTGAGCCACGGCCGCTGAGCCTGCGCGTCCGGAGCCTGTGCTCTGCAACGGGAGAGGCCACAACGGTGAGAGGCCCGCGTACCGCAAAAAAAAAAAAAAAAAAAAAAAAAAAAAAATTCATGTCAGAGTAAGAGCTTAGGTATGATCCAGCTATTCCATAATATCTTCACTTCAATTATCTGCTTCCACAGTTTTTTTAGTCTGGGGGCATAATTTTACAGTGTCTTACAGGGTTGCTCTCTAAGGCTTCTCAAGTTAACTCTTCTCTTTCCCAGAAAACAGAAGTATAGTTAAGTATTTCTTCATGGCCCCCCAAGTACCTGGCATGGTGCCAAGTGCTAAGCAGAGACTGATATTTCTTGATAGGTCCACTAGAAAACTGTTTTTGTCAAACTACAGGTCATGAAATCAATGGGCTACAGCAGCATAGTTCAACGCAACAGAATTATCACAGAATGCATAACAGGTAAGAAGGCTTAGTATCGCTTCGTGAAACTTCTGTTGCGTTTGCATGTGTGTGTCCACTGGATCCCAGTCTAAGACGTCTCACAGTTGGTCACAGTAAAAAAAAACTTGAAAGCCACTATACAAAATGACATCCTATTAAGATGTCCAACACTGGCAGTTTTCCCTCATCTTTCTGAAGATGCTGACACAACAACTCTTGGTGAAGACTGAAGCCTTTCTAATTTACCAAAATTAGCCTTGGTAGTCAAAGTCTCTATTTTTCTAAGTTGATTTGCCTCGCCTGTAGTGCCATCTAGTGTATGAGGAAGGGAAGTACTTCATGAAATTTAGGTAGTTCCAAATTACTACTTACATAATAAAAAAGATGACAATCATCACAAAATTTAGTCCAAATCAAGTTTTCAAAATAAAACTGCATATTAAACAAGCAGTAATAAGATTGATGGGATATGTTTCTAAATGTCCACATTCTCAAACTCATGCTTGGGGGTTAGGCTCAGAACCGAGGTCTCTGGTTCCGGCCTGTGCCCTTCCCTGCATCAACTCCTCCCCTGCATTAACCCCTCCCATCAGTGTCCACTCCGGCCCCTGCACATTCACATCTGACCAGAGAGAAGCTGCTGTTCTAATCTGCCAAAAATTGTGCCAAATTTGCCCAAATTAAACAACCGTGGTTGCCAGTCTTAGCTGAGCTCACATAGCAACAAATGGTGTCTCTTACAATTCCTCAAACATAATCTCACAATTTTAGTGACCATTTCAAAGCAACTACTGGCTAGACCTCAGTTAGTTAGTCACCCTGCGGCACCAGGAGGAGTGCGTCTTGTAGGAGATTATGCCTTTAATTCCTGAAAAACACAGTCCTGCCGTATGTGAAGCCCATCCATCTCATTTGTACGCAAAGGTCTTTGAGAACAAAAGGATTTGAATTAAAGAGCCATGAAAGCCATGAATATCTCCAGAGGGACTGCACTCGACACTGACCAGGTCCACTTCCACCTGGTGTTTTGCAAACTGTGGGGTGCTCTGCCAGCCTCAGGTCAGTGTTTGGTGGGTACTTAACAGCTGTTAGTTGCTTTGTTCATATAGTTCAGAGACCCTCCATCCTTCACTCTGAAAGCACGTGCTTCTTCCTAATCTAAACACGCACTAATGCAAATGGTCCCTTATGACTAAGATGCTGAGAAAAAACAGCCGGGAGTGTTTTGCTTGTGCTCCTCAGTACGACACACACTGCACTGGCTTTGGCTGACAGCCCTGAATTTCCTAAAGGTGGTCACCTGGGTAGAGCCCAGATCAGATTTATACAACTATCACCATGATAATTTAAAAACATATTCATTACCCCAAAAAGAAACTCTGCACCCCTTAACCGTCACCCCCTGTCCTTAAAAGCCATAGAATTGCACACTTTAAATGGGTAAGTTAGACTTCCCTGGTGATCCAGTGGTTAAGAAGCCGCCTTCCAATTCAGGGGACGCGGGTTCCATCCGTGGTCAGGGAAATAAGATCCCACATGCCGCAGGGCAACTGAGCCCCTAGTGTGCCTCAGCTAGAGAGCCCGCACACCACAACTACAGAGAAGCCCGCACGCCACAACGAAGATCCTGCATGCCACAACGAAGACCCGGCACAGCCAAGAAAAAAAATCTAAAAAAAGAATCATCTTAGAAAAATAAAAAATAAATGGGTGAGTTGCATGGTATATGAATTATATCTCAATAAAACTGTTTTAAAATGCATAAAACAGGGAGAGTTAGGGAGAAAAAGGCTAAAACGAATGTAAATAATTTGAGCAATGTTTTGAGTAATATAAAATAAATGATATGACTGGAAATAGAAATGATTTCATGCAATATTTTGAAGTTATTCAAAATGGAAATGGGGGGGCTGCTTATCACCCACACTGCTGTGAGGGCCTCCTCACCACCCTGATGGTAGAGCCTGGTCATGTCTTGGGATGCGGCAATGATGCTTCTTTACTTGCTCTGATGACTTGGCTGTAACAAGCTTGCTGAGTCAATGTGGCTACAGGGTAGACTCCCCAGACAGAAAAGAAAACACAAAATCATCTAGGCAGATATTTCCTTTATGTTTTCTTTCTGGTGTTATCACAACTTGCAGTACACAGAAAATTTGAAGAAACCACCTTAAGTAGTGTTAATATTTCCTCAGTTCATTTGGAAAAAAATAAACTTCTTTCAAAAAGAATCTCAAAATTTTTTAACACAGAAATTTAAAAATTTTTATCCAGATAATATTCAGAGTTGGCAAGGTGTGAAAGAATATGTACTCAGATACAGTTGGTGGAAATATAAACTAGTACAACACTTTTATACAGCAAAAGGAAACATGCACATGCCCACTGACCCCGCAATTCCATACCTCACCATTTATGCTAGATCAATTATACTATATTATAGAAATACTTCACATGTGCAAAATAATAAATGTTCAAGGACGTCCAATACAGCATTATGTGTATTCCCCTCCAAAATTAGAAATACTCTAAAATGTCCATTAGTGGTTAACTAAATCATGATACAGGCTTACTATGTATCACTTTGCCCCAATAAAAAGAACGAAGTAGATCTATATACACTGACGAGGAAAGATTTTGAAGACATTGTATTTTCTCTCCATCCACTTACTGTCCACTCCCAAATAGAAAGAAAGTGTGAATTAAAGGTGACATTTAACTCTTTGACATAAATCACAGCAGGATCCTTTTTGACCCACTTCCTAGAGTAATGGAAATAAAATAAAAAATAAACAAATAGGACCTAATGAAACTCAAAAGCTTTTGCACAGCAAAGGAAACCATAAACAAGACGAAAAGACAAACCTCAGAATGGGAGATAATATTTGCAAATGAAGCAACTGACAAAGGATTAATCTCCAAAATATACAAGCAGCTCCTGCAGCTCAATATCAGAAAAACAAACAACCCAATCCAAAAATGGGCAGAAGACCTAAATAGACATTTCTCCAAAGAAGACATACAGATTGGCAACAAACACATGAAAAGATGCTCAAAATCACTAATCATTAGAGAAATGCAAATCAAAACCACAATGAGGTATCACCTCACATGAGTCAGAATGGCCATCATCAAAAAATCTACAAACAATAAATGCTGGAGAGGGTGTGGAGAAAAGGGAACCCTCCTGCTTTGTTGGTGGGAATGTAAATTGATACAGCCACTATGGAGAACAGTATGGAGGTTCCTTAAAAAACTAAAAATATGACCCAGCAATCCCACTGCTGAGCATATACCCTGAGAAAACCATAATTCAAAAGAGTCATGTACCACAATGTTCATTGCAACACTATTTACAATTGCCAGGACATGGAAGCAACCTAAATGTCCATCGACAGATGAATGGATAAAGAAGATGTGGCACATATATATATATAATGGAATATTACTCAGCCATAAAAAGGAACAAAATTGAGTTATTTGTAATGAGGTGGATGGACCTAAAGTCTGTCATATAAAGTGAAGTCAGAAACAGGAAAACAAATACTGTATGCTAATGCACATACATGAAATCTAAAAAAAAGGTACTGATGAACCTATTGGCAGGGCAGGAATAAAGACAGAGACGTAGAGAATGGACTTGAGGACACAGGGGTGAAGGGGAAGCTGGAACGAAGTGAGAGAGTGGCATGGATTATATAGACTACCAAATGTAAAATGGATGGCTAGTGGGAAGCTGCTGCATAGCACAGGGAGATCAGCTCGTGTTTTGTGACCACCTAGAGGGGTGGGATAGGGAGGGTGGGAGGGAGGCTCAAGAGGGAAGGGATATGGGGATATATGTATACATATAGCTGATTCACTTTGGTGTACAACAGAAACTAACACAACATTGTAAAGCAATTATATTCCAATAAACCTATAAAAAAAGTAATGTTTAAATTTGACAAAGAAAAACTTCGATTAGTACAAAAAGTTTAAAAAGAAACATTTCTCTCTTCACCCTATCCACTATTGTTAATTTCTCATGTAATCATTCTGAAAGGGGTTTATGAATATATCAACATATATATGCACAAATTCTTTTAAATTTGCAAAAAATTTTATCATTTTATATATACTGTTGGGCATCTTGCTTTTTCCCCCACTTAATAATATGTCTTGAACATCTTTCTGTGTGAGCAGATGCAAATCTACCTAATTCTAAGACATATGTAAGGTGAAAAATCACGGAAATACATACCCACACTCTTTCACTCATAGAAAAAGAAAGGAATAAACATCTAGATGTGCAGTTACCTCTGGGTAGAGGAAAGGGATGGGGGCACAGTGGCTCAATTTTTTATCCATAGACTTCTGAATTGTTTAACTTCAATACTTTGGCAAGTAAATAGCAAAGAAACACGTTGGCTTGGGTTCAACTGTTCACAGATCAAAACACTTCCAGGCTAAGGAATTCCATCATCACCTTGGCAGATGAGCCATTCTGACATCTGGGTTCCCTCCCCTCTCCTCCATCAGTAGATATGGGGGTGGGGTGAGAAATGTCCTGACACTGATGCTGGCCTTGGGTGTTCCATTCACTAGGAGGGAAAGATCCAGACAAAGTCACCCAAAGGCAGCTCCTCCTCCACACTACACTTCCTACTCCCATGTCCCCCTGAATTTACCTCCCTCCCTCCATGTGCATATACACTGAGGGAGAGAAACATAGGAGTCTTACTGTCCACTATCCCTAGGGAGAGCTTTGGCTTTCACAGCTGCCCTCACCAAACTTGAGCTGGAGGATTTGTCAGAATAATCTCCCTCAAATTCCTTTTGGAATCCCTGGAGAGTCGCTCAAACAGTGAACACCACTGACCTAGTGAACTCATGGTACATCAGGATGAATAGGAAGGCAAAGCTCTAATTCTTGGGATGGACTTCCGGATCCTGAGCTGATCTGAGCAATGTTGATCATATTCTTGAAAGACTATAAACAATCTATCAGAGGGACTTGTGCCAAGTTTTTATTATATTCCTGGAAAACGATAGCTGTCCCAACTCCAATCAGGAGTATTTCTAGGGCTTTATGGCTGGAATCACAAAGTTTGGCAAACAGTCCTGATCTCTACAGCAGATGATGGGGACTGAAGGATACTCTGGTTCAGTGACTTAGAATTGTTTGATAATGAGGTTGCTTCAAAAATGGCTTTCTTACCATGCAGACTGTGAAACAGCTTATAGTTGGGGTGCCCAGGCCTTAAAATAATAATGCTACTTCTGCTTTAAGTTTGATGGTAATTCAGAATTTAAGGAGAGATAAGAAAACTCTATTCAAATACCTAGTGTTAAGTATTTAAGGCGTGAGGTTACTTGAAACACAGAATACGGTCTTATAAATTTGTTAATTAAAAGTATAAAGTTTACCAGATCTATAACACCTTTCTACTCATGCCATTCAAATTATCATAGAAAATTGTCTTCTGAATTAAAAGACTAAGAATAGGCCACCACCAATGGTCAATTTAAACTGTAAAAGATGGTGTGCCCCTGAAATGGACACAATTAGATGCTCAATTAGTTTCTGTCTACCAAAGAAAGGAGGCCCAGAAGTGAGCATCTAACTGGGGTGTCTCATTTGTCTCTGCTTCAATAATCTGGCTGTTTTCTACTTCCTTCATTTCCTTTGTGGGCTACTGTGCAACAAAAGTGCCTACATTATCCAATTCAAAATTGAATCCTATGATACTGTAGCCTGAGGAAAAGAAACATTGAATATCATTCCTAGCTTTAGACCCAGAAGATATTTAGGAAATGTTACTGTATATACACCACAAACAGCATTAGTGCTTTTAATTTCTTTTTTATGGGTGCAATGGAGATTAATTTGCATGAGCTCGTTTCAATTTCTGTAATAAGATCTAAATTTTGCATTAAGCTTTCCATCTCAAAAACAAACAGTTAAAAAGGACACATTTCTTCTTTCAAATGTTTTCATTATAGTTCTATTTTACAGTCCTTGCATCTAATATTCACTTAAAAGCTTGAATATATATACCCATAGGTTCTAATTTGTTTCCTGATTATCTCCTGTTTCTACCAAGAAACTTCCCAAGTTCCAAATGCTGCACAACTTGACAAAGCACTAGAACTACCAGAAGGGGTATCTACAGATCCAGGGAAGGTATTTATTGTATTTAATACAAAATCAGAACAGGTCAGCTACACTCAGGAACAGTGTTCCATGAAGGGAGGCATTTGTTGTAAATCCTGAGATTGAACTGGTTATAGAATTGGGGATTTCAGGGAAGTATAAAGCCTACTGAAACACAGGGGACTTGCTGTGCCATGGCATTGTTATTAAACACGGAACTAGATTATGGACAGGCTACTTTCTAGTTGCAACACAGCTGCATGATGGAGAGATCAGACTGCAATCACAGTAAGGTGACACCACAGTCTCACCAGGGATAGAACAGCAGGTGAAACCTTGAGGAAACAATCAGACAACTGTAGAAAGGGAGATGTTCTCCAAAACAATTGGCATGGTTTCTTGAACAGGTTAGTGTCATTAAAAATAAAATAGGAGGGCTTCCCTGGTGGCGCAGTGGTTGGGAGTCCGCCTGCCGATGCAGGAGACACGGGTTCATGCCCCAGTCCGGGAAGATCCCACATGCCGCGGAGCGGCTAGGCCCGTGAGCCATGGCCACTGAGCCTGCGCGTCCGGAGCCTGCACGTCCGGAGCCTGTGCTCCGCAATGGGAGAGGCCACAACAGTGAGAGGCCCGCGTACAGCAAAAAATAAATAAATACATAAAGAATAAAATAAAATAAAATAAAATAAAATAGGAGAGAACGGCCAAGATGGTGGAGTAGGAAGACCCTGAGCTCACCTCCTCCCATGGGCACACCAAAATTACAACTATTTACAGAGCAACTAGTGATGAGAAAGACCAGAAGACTAGTAGGAAAGTTCTTCTACAACTAAAGACATAAAGAAGGAACCACAATGAGACAGGTAGGAAGGGCAGAGATGCTGTATAGTCAAGACCCATACCCGTGGGTGGGCAGCCCACAAATGGGAAGATAATTACAATTGCAGTGGTTCCCCACAAGGAGTGAGGGGTTCAAGCCCCACATCAGGCTCCTGAGCCTGGGGGTCCTGCACCTAGAATGTTTGGCTTTGAAGGCCAGTGGGGCTTACTTTCAGGAGAGCCAGAGGGCTGTGGGAAATAAAGACTTCATCTTTAAAATGCACACAAAATCTCACATGTGCTGGGACCTAGGGCCGAAGCAATAATTTGAAAGGAGCCTGAGTCAGATGCACCTGGTGATCTTGGAGAGCCTCCTAGAGAGGTGGGAGGAAACTGGAGCTCACCCTGGGGACACAGACACTGGTGGCAGCCATTTTTGGAAGCTTGTTCTACCACAAGGACACTGTTGCTGGCCAATGCCATTCTGGAATCCTCCCTCTAGCTTATTAGTGCTGGGACTGGCCCCACCTACCAGCCTGGAAGCACCAGTACTGGGACATCTCAGGCCAAGTAGCTAGATAGGTGGGGATAAAACCTCACCCACCAGTAGGCTAGCTGCCTTAATACCCCCGAGCCCACAGCTGCCCCGGGACTCAGTCCTGTTCCCCAGAACCCTCACACCAGTGAACCTGCACTAGCCCCGGGACCTCATGGGCCTCAGCCTCACCCACGGCAGGCTGCCACTAGTCCTGGGAACCCCTTGGCCCTGGGCCCATCCACCAGCAGGCCAACACTAGCCCCAGGATCCCCCCAACCCCAGGTTCCAGCCCCACTCACCAGCAGGCCAACACCAGCTTTAGGACACCCCAGACCCCACAGACAGCTGTGTCAGGAACAGGTCCCACACCAGCAGGCCATCTAGTGGATCCGGGACACCTAGCCCCACAACCACCATCCTAGAACCTGGCTCCACCCATCAGCGGACCAGCACTAGCCCCAGAACACACCAGGGCCTTGTACCCAGCTGCCCTGTGACCCCGCCTCACGCACCAGTGACTAGCAGCTTCAGCGCAAGACAGGGCCTGACAACAAACCAGTTTTTTAAATACATATATATATTGCTATATATAAACCAGCCAGGCATACCAGACCACCCACAGTAGTCAGCCTGTCACAACAGAAGGACCCACACAGCCCACATAGGGGGCACCCCTAGAGCATATAGCTCTTGTGACCAGAGGGAAGTGCATTGCTGGGAAACACAGGACATCTACAAAAGTCCACTTCTCCAAGGTCAGGAAACATAATCAACCTACCAAATATATAGAAATAAAAACAGCAAATTAGGTAAAATCAGGTGACAGAAGAATATGTTTCAAATGAAGGAACATGATAAAACCCCAGAAGATGAACTAAGTGAAGTGGAGATAATCAATCGACCCAATAAAGAGTTCAAGGTAGTAACTGTAAAGATGCTCAAAGAACTCAGGAGAAGATTGGGTGAGCAGAGTGAGAAGTTGGAAGTTATTAATAAGGAGTTAGAAAACATAAAGAAGAACCAAAGATAAAGAATACAGTAACTGAAATTTTAAAATACACTAGAAGTAATCAGCAGTAGATTAGATGATACAGAGGAATGGATCAGTGAGCTGGAAAACAGAGTAGTAGAAATCACACAAGCTGCACAGAAAAAAGGAAAAAAATTTTAATGAGGATAGCTTAAGAGACCTCTAGGACAACATCAAGGTACTAACATTCACATTATAGGGTCCCAGAAGAAGAGGAGATAAAGTGGTAGAAAACTTATCTGAAGAAATAATAGTAGAAAACTTCCCTAACCTGTGAAAAGAAATGGACATCCAGGTCCAAGAATCACAGAGATTCCCAAACAGGATCAACCCAAAGAGGACCACACCAACACATATTGTAATAAAAATAGCAAAAATTAAAGATAAAGTGAGAGATAAAAATAGCAAGAGAAAAGCAACAAGTTAAGTACAAGGAAACTCCCATAGGCTATCAGCTGACTTTTCAACAAAAACTCTGCAGGCCAGAAGGGAGTGGCAATGTATTTAAAGAGATGAAACAGAAAAACCTCCAACCAAGAATGCTTTATCTGGCAATGCTTTCATTCAGATTTGACAGAGTGATGAAAAGGTTTACAGACAAGCAAAAGCTAAAGGAGTTCAGCACTACCAAACCAGCTTTACAAGAAATGTTAAAAAGACTTCTTTAAGTGAAAAAGAAGAGACCACTACTGGAAATAGGAAAATTATGAAAGGAAAAATCTTATTGGTAAAGGCAAATATCCTATAAAGGTAGTAAATCAACCACATGTAAAACTAGTAGGAAGGTTAAAAGACAAGCATACTAGACTCATCTATATCCATATTAAGTATTTAAAGGATATAAAAAACAAAAAGATGGGAAATATGATGTCAAAAACAATAAACATGGGGGAGTAAAAATGTAGGATTGTTAAAATGTATTTGAACTTAAAAGATCAGCATCTTAAAATATATATTGGTATATATAAACCTCACGATAACCACAACCCAAAAATCCATAATAGATACACAAACACAAAAAGAGAAAGGAATCCAACCATAACACTAAAGATAGTCATCAAATCACAAGGGAAGAGAGCAAAAGAAGACAGAAAGAAAAAGAACTACAATAACAACCCCAAAACAATTAATAAAATGGCAATAAGTACATATCTATCAATAGTTACTCTAAATGTAAATGGACTAAATGTTCCAATCAAAAGACATAGAGTGGCTGAATGCACACAATAACAAGACCCGTATATATGCTGCCTACAAGAGACTCACTTTAGATCTAAAGACACACATGGACTGAAAGTGAAAGGATGGAAAAGGGTATTCCATGCAGACTAAAATGAAAAGAAAGCCAGGGTAGCAATACTTATATCAGGTAAAATACTTTAAAACAAAGACTACAACAAGAAACCAAGAAGGACATTACCTAATGATCAAGGGATCAATCTAAGAAGACAATTGTAAATATATATGCACCCCATATAAGAGCACCTAAATACATAAAGCAAATATTAACAGACAGAAAGGGGAAAACAGTATTACAGTATTACAGTATGACAGTATTACAATAATAGTAAGGTAATTTAACAACCCCCACTTACATCAATGGACAGATCATCCAGACAGAAAATCAATAAGGAAACACTGGCCTTAAAAGACACATTAGGCCAAATGGATCATATCCATATACATGAAACAGTCCATCCAAAAGCAGCAGAATACACATTCTTTTCAAGTGCACATGGAACATTCTACAGGATAGATCACATGCTAGGCCACAAAACAAGTCTCAGTAAATTTAAGAAAACTGAAATCATAACAAGCATCTTTTCCAATAACAACACTATGAGACTAGTAATCAAATACAAGAAAAAAATGCAAAAACACAAACATGTGGAGGCTAAACAATATGCTACTACACAACCAATGGATCATTGAAGAAATCAAAGACAAAATTTTTAAAACCTGGAGAAAATTAAAACAAAAAAACACTATCCAAAATCTATGGGACAAAGCAAAAGCAATTCTAACAGGGAAGTTTATAGCAACACAAGTTTACCTCAGGAGACAAGAAAAATCTCAAACAACCTAACCTTACACCTACAGGAACTAGAGAAAGAAAAAACCCACAAAATTAATAAAAGGAAAGAAATCATAAAGATCAGAGCAGAAATGAAATAAAGACTAAAAAAAGAAATAGAAAAGATGAATGAAACTAAGAGCTGGTTGTTTGAAAAGATAAACAAACTTGATAAACCTTTCGCCAGACTCATCAAGAAAAAAATAGAGGGCTTCTCTGGTGGCTCAGTGGTTGAGAGTCTGCCTGCCGATGCAGGGGACATGGGTTCGTGCCCCAGTCCAGGAAGATGCCGCGGAGTGGCTAGGCCCGTGAGCCATGGCCGCTGGGCCTGAGCGTCCGGAGCCTGTGCTCCGCAACGGGTGAGGCCACAACAGTGAGAGGCCGCGTACCGCAAAAAAAAAAAAGAAAAGAAAAAAGAAAAAAATAGAGAGGGCCCAAATCAACAGAGTCAGAAATGAAATAGGAGAAGTTATAACCAAGGCCACAGAAATACAAAGGATCATAAGAGGTAACTACAATTATATGCCAATAAAATGAACAACCTAGAAGAAATGGACAAATTCCTAGAAATGTACAATCTCTCAAGACTGAATCAGGAAGAAATAGAAAATATGAACAAACCAATTGCCAGTAATGAAATTGAAACAGTAATAATAATAATAAAAAAAAACTCCCGACAAACAAAAGTCCAGGACCAGATGGCCTCACAGGTGATTTCTACCAAGCATTTAGAGAAGAGCTAAAACCTATCCTCCTCAAACTATTCCAAAAAACTGCAGAGGAAGGAACACTTCCAAACACATTCTTCCAAACATGAAGCCAGCATCACCCTGATGCCAAAAGCAGACAAAGACATCACAAAAAACCCAGAAAATTACAGGCCAATATCACTGATGAACATAGATGTAAAAATCCTCAACAAAATATTAGGCAAAACAATCTTCAGAAAATAAGAACAAAGCTGGAGGTATCACACTCCCTGATTTCAAACTTTACTACAAAGCTACAGTCATCAAAACAGTATAGTACTAGCACAAAAACAGACACATGGATCAATGGAACAGAATAGACAGCCCAGAAATGAACCAAAACTTATATGGGCAGTTAATCTACAACAACGGAGGCTAGAATATACAATGGGGAAAAGACAGCCTCTTTAATAAATGGTGTTGGGAAAACTGGACAGTTACACGCAAAAGTATCAAACCAGAATACTCTCTCACACTATGCACAAAAATAAACTTGATGCATTAAAGACTTAAATGTAAGACCTGAGACCATAAAACTTCTAGAAGAAAACATAGGCAGTATGCTCTTTGACATTGATCTTTGTAATACTTTTTTGAATATGTCTCCTCAGGCAAGGGAAACAAAAGCAAAAATTAACAAATGGGACTACATCAAAGTAAAAGGCTTTGCACAGTGAAGGAAACCATCAACAAAATGAAAAGCCACATTCTGAATGGGAGAATATAATTGCAAAAAATATATCCAATACGGGGTTAATATCCAAAATATACAAAGATCTCATACAACTCAACATCAAAAAACAAACAACCGGATTAAAAAACAGGCAGAGGATCTGAATAGACATTTTTCCAAAGAAGACATACAGATAGCCAACAGGCAGATGAAAAGATTTTCAACATCACTAATCATCAGGGTAATGCAAATCAAAACCACAATGAGATACCACCTCATACCTGTCACAATGGCTATTAACAAAAAGACAACAAATAACAAGTGTTGGTGAGGATGTGCAGAAAAGGGAATCCTCTTGCACTGTTGATGGGAATGTAAATTGGTGCAGCCACTATGAAAAACAGTATGGAGATTCCTCAAAAAATTAAAAATAGAACTACCATATGATCCAGCAATTCCACTCCTGGGTACTTATCCAAAGAAAATGAAAACACTAATTAGAAAAGATCTATGTACCCCTATGTTCATTGCAGCATTATTTACAATAGCCAAGATATGGAAGCAACCTAATTGCCCAACAATAGGTGAATGGATAAAGAAGATGTGGCATATATATACAATTAAATATTACTCAGCCGTAAAAAAAGAATGAAATATTGCCATTTACAATGACATGGATGGACCTAGAGGGTATTATGCTAAGTGAAATAAATCCAACTGAGAAGGACAAATACTATATGGTTTCACATATATGTGGAATCTAAAAAACAAAACAAATGAACAAACATAACAAAACAGAAAAAGAGTTATAGATACAGAGAACAAACAGGTGATTGCCAGAGGGGAGCGGGAAGGAGGAAAGAAATAGGTGAGGGAGATTAAGAGGAACAAACTTCTGGCTGCAAAATAAATGAGTCACGGGTAGGAAATGCACAGTGTGGGGAATATAGTCAATAACTATATAATATCTTTGTAAGATGACAGCTCAAAACTGACTTACTGTGTTGATCATTTTGAAATTATATAAATCGAATGTATATCAAGTCATTATGTCATATAACAGGAACTAACATAGTATGGTAAGTGAATTAAACTTCAAAACAAACAAACAAACTCATAGAAAAAGATCAGATTTGTGGTTACCAGAGGCAGTAGGTGGAGGGAGGAGGAATTGGATGAAGGTGGTCAAAAGGTACAAGCTTCAGTTATAAGATAAATAAGTACTAGGGATATAATGTACAACATGATAAATATAATTAATACTGCTGTATTTATATATGAAAGTAGTTAAGACAGCAAATCCCAAGGGTTCTTATCACAAGGAAAATTTTTTTTCTATTTCCTTAATTTTGTATCTATATGAGATGCTAGATGTTCACTAAACTTGTGATAATCATTTCATGATGTATCAAGTCAAATCATTGTGCTGTATACCTTAAATTTATACAGTGCTGTATGTCAATTATATCTCAATAAAACTAGAAGATAAAATAAATAAAATAGAAATAGAGAAGGTAGGGGATGGGAGAAGCTGTGCAAATTCAAAGAGACATAGGGGATACAACCAGATACAATGCATGATCCTGTTTTGCACTCTGGTTAGAGAACTAGTTGGTTAAAGAACAATATTTACAATACAATTTCATTTTGATAAAATATACGGGTGTGTGCATGTATATGTATATACACACATAGCAAAGGATCTGGAAAGATATATGGATATACACCAAGGTTCACTGTTGGGTAATAATACCTTAGTGTATCTGGGTTGTGGGAATGTGGTGGTTTTACTTATTTATTCTGTTTGTTACCTATTATTTCTTTAAGCTTGACTTATTATTACATAAGTAATCATTAGAACTGTCAATTTATACTACTGAGAATATTGAAAACAAAATAAAAATAACTGTCAGGAATTCTTAGATCTAATAAATTCTAAGATTTTCAGTTTACTCACCCGTACAATGGGGATAATATAACTCTTCTTTGGTTGTGTAGAGGCTGGAATTAGTCGATGGCAAGCGCACAGCGCTAGGGTTGTCGTCACTGTTGATTGATTCCTGCTGCTCTCGGGACCCAAGTGGGACGGGGCGGCCCAGGGACTCCCGACTGGTGGTGATGTAATTTGGGCACAGCTCTCAGCCCCCTCAGGAAGGGGGCGCTGGGGCTTCCTTGCGTCCCGGACGCGCGCTGGTGGCCAT